>NC_055986.1:50642358-51960252 GCF_018446385.1 Zingiber officinale | reverse complement strand
GCAAAGACAATCTTCCACCTCAGCACAAAGGGTATTGTCACTCTCGAAGAGCCCTAACCAATTTTGGTAGCCTTTTAAGGTTGCTCATGGTAGGTTGAATTTTGATCTTGTTGAAGGTATTAGCAAGAGGTTCTTGTTGGCTACTTATATTTTACTTCTTCGAGTATCTCTATGATCCTATTTCACTTGTTAAAAGTGATTTATGTTTTCAAGTAACTCATCCTTAAAGCCTTTTGAATCTCAAGCTTAAAATGGCTTCATAGTAGAACTTAGCCTTAGTCGACCTCAAAGCCACTTTTATCATTTTGGTTGTTTGAGAATGGGCAATGTCCTAAATCTAGATAAGGATATGGATCTTAGACAGTCTAGATAATTTTGTATTGTTGCTTATAACAAATCTATTCTTGATCCTATCTTGTTGAAGACATTAGAGAGAGCAATATCATAGGTCTTCTAAAATTGATTTCATTTATTCATCTCCAAAATCCTATCTCGTCAGTCGAAGTCCCTCTAGTTATGCTTATATAACTCATATTTTAGCCTTCCATGTGTATTCGAGCTCAGATGATGGACAATATAAATTGAGCATAAAGGTGTGAGGATCTTTGAACTCATGGATGATCATCAAGTTTAATGAAGGAACCAAAGAGATGTGAACCCAATATTTAATTGAGTGTTATAATCTTAGATTTATTTGGGTTGAATTGTATTAATATTTTGATTGCCTAGGTAAATATTGATAGAAATGTTAATGGAATAAAGCAATGAAAAAGAAGAGATTATATTATGTATGGATTTTTAGTCCCACATTAGGAGTCTCTTCGTCTTATTGTTGGTTTAGATTATAGCACATGCATTGATGTTGTGAATATATGCATGTAAAGAGGTGCTCTTTCTCATAAGTGGGTGCACAAGAGTGCAAATCCATGGCTTGGATTTGGACTAAACTAAGTTAACTTGTGGGGAAGCATGACCGATCTAGGTAAAATTTGTGTAAAATTTGTCCAAGTGAATGAACCAATATTTTATCACCTGAATCTCTTTTTACTACCCTCTCAAGAATGTAACAGAAATATTAAGCCCATTAATGGTGATTCTATAATGTCTCAATAATAATAGCTAACATTAAATCCATTAATGACGATTCTGTAACATCTCAATAATAATGGTGGACATTAAATTCATAAATGATGATTCTGTAACGTCTCAATAATAATGGCTAGTATTAAATCTATTAATGGTGATTCTGTAATGTCTCGACAGTAATGCCTTACATTAAACCCAACATTGAATGGTCATAACTTGATCATTCATTGTAGTCAGGGATGAGCCCTCCTATATAAGGAGGCTAGATCTTGAGCAAAGAAAGAAGAGAAAGCAATAACAAAAGAATTTCTCCACTTTCGTTCCCCGATTCTTTCCCCTTAGTCGTGCATCCACTCGGTTGAACTATTCATGATCACACTCGGTTGTATTCTTAGTTTTCCACAAAAACTAGTGCTTGGTTATGTGCATGGTTCTTTCGTTGTATCTTGAAAAACAAACAACCCGAGAGAACCTCGTGTTGGAACCCCAAGGTTGTTTTGGTGTGATCAACAAGTTAAGGTAGGTCCTGTTTGTTTTAACCTTGTGTCTAAGTGTGCAGGAGCTTAGGAACACAGGTACTCGAGCGGAAGACGCAGCTAGCGAGAAGGACGGTAGTCCGAGGGACGAGATGCTGCGGAAGAGTACATCGGTGGACGAGAAGGAAGCGTGCAGTGGTTCCGAGGGACGAAAGCCAGAGCGGAAGATTGCTCGGGGAGCAAGAGACGCAGCTAGCGAGAAGGACTGCACGCGGTGCGTCCAAGGGACGAAGACTGCGGATGAGTACGCCGACGGACGAGAAGGAAACACATGGCGATTCCGAGGGACGAGAAGTCGGAGGGAAGCCCGCTCGAGAAGACCGGAAGTTGGGTTCGGGTGAGCCCTATTCCGGATGTCAGAGATCACCCAAGCAAAGCGGAGCCGGAGCATAAAGACCCGGACCAGAGGCGAGCTGAACCGGAGAAGAGAGCACGGACCAAAAGTCAATTGGGTTGACTTTTGGCTCCGGGGCGCCCGGAACTGTCCGGGGCGCCCGGAGCTGTCCGGGGCGCCCGGAACCCTTCCGGGCGCCCGGAACCCTTCCGGGCGCCCGAAAGTGACTTTTTCACAGGATCGAGCTTTGACTCGATCCAACCGTTGGGGGATAAATTTTATCCCCCCAGGGCGCCCGGAACCCCTTCCAGGCACCCCGACCAAGGCTATAAATATAGCCTTGGTCCAGAAGCTTTTCATTCATTCAGAAATTGTAACAACACTTGTGTGCTTCCATTGCTTTGATTAGCTTCTTTCTTTTTGTGCCTACACTGCTGTAAACGAGGCTTCTCCGCCTGAAGGAGTTCTTAGTGCAACCATCTTCCTTGGATTAACAACCTCCCCGGTTGTAACCAAGTCAAAACCGGTGCCTCATTTTAATGCCTTTTTTTCTGCTTAATCTATATTTCAAGTGTTAGCTTAATTGCCGAGAAAGGGTTGTGTTTTATTCAGGGCTATTCAACCCCCCCTTCTAGCCGGCCCAACGGTCCTACAAGTGGTATCAGAGCCGAGGTGCTTCAGGAGGACTAACTGTCGAACGAAGCAACGCGATGGCCGGACCAAGCATCCACCCACCGAAATATGAAGGGGACTTCACTACCTGGAAAAAACTAATGCAGGTATTTCTTACAACAGATATTGAATTATTTTTAACAATGAAATTTGGCTTTGAAGCTCCAGAGGACAAGGAAATAGATAAATGGACAAAAAAGGAGCAGGCCGACTTCGTGGCGAATGGCAAAGCAGAGTACCATCTACTAAGCGTTCTTCCGCCTCAAGAAGTCAACAGGATCGGTAAATACAACTCCGCAAAGGAACTTTGGGAGAAGTTCCTTGAGCTGCACGAAGGGACGTCCGAAGCCAAGCTCGCTAGAAGAGATCTGCTTCGCAATCAGCTCACCAGCCTGTGACTTGGGGAAGACGAGACAGTTGCACATCTGCACTCAAGAATAAAAGAAATCATCACCGGACTCACGAATCTCGGAGAAAAGGTAAGTAACCGAGATTCGCTTAGGTACGCGTTAAATTCATTTCCAAGAAATTCAAAATGGGCATCACTAGTAGATGCTTTTTACATTTCTAAGGACTTAGAAAAATTTTCATTAGAAGAAGTTTTTTCAACATTTGAAGTCCATGAGTCAAGATGTGCAGGAATGAAGGAGCCCAAGAACAACGTCGCCCTCAAAGCTTCGAGAGACGAACCTGAGTCGGAATCCTCTCTTGACGACGAGGAAATGGTAATGATGGTAAGAAGATTCAAGAAACTTTGTAAATCTAGATCTACTAACCATCCGCAGGGGAAGAAGAAAAGTACGATCCGCTGCTACCACTGCGACGAAGAAGGGCACGTCAAGGACAACTGCCCCAAGCTGAAGAACAAAGACAAGGAGAAGGGTAAGAAGCCTATCCAGAAAAGAAAGGCCCTGAAGGCGACGTGGGACGATACGTCGTCCGAATCGGAAGTCGAAGCATTCTCCGGACTCGCACTGATGGCGAGTCATCAAGACGACGACTGCGATTCAAGCTCTTCTGAAATGAGCATCGAGAGCATCAATGAAGGGGGAGACACGTCGGAAGAAAGCAGCAGTTCAGGGGGAGAAACGGACAACGAGATCGAAAAGGTAAGTCAGGTACGATCTCTTCCTCTCGATAAAATGTTTAAGTTTGTTAAACTTTTAACAAAAGACTGCTGCAAATTAGAAAGTAAAAATAAAAATTTAAAAGTAATTCTAGCTAAGTCTTGTCCCTTAGAAGAATTAGATAAATTAAAATTAAAAAATGAAAAATTGGAATTAGAAAATCAAAATTTGAAAATTCAAATAGATAACTTAAAAAATTATGCATGTTCATCTAAAACCAATGTTAGAAGATTTAATAATTTAAATTGGTACTTTAAATATCACCCGGGACAAATTAGGAACATTTCAAGAAAAAATGTCCACAAAATTTTTTTGGTTAATCCAGTAGGTTGGAACCTATATTGGGTTCCTAAATCATGCTTAAACTAAATTTTAAAATTAAAATTAGCGCTTTAAGTGAGAAAATTAAACAAAGAATTTCTTTATGAGGCTTTGTCAAGGAAGTGGTTGTTGCTCCAATAACTAAGAAGGCCTAGTGCCTCGCCACGACCTGGAAGCCAAAATATTGAAATAAATGTTTAATTAACTTACTAATGAAGCATTAATTAGTGCTTTAAAAAGGTTATTCAAAACATTTTATTTCAATTTTGAAATTTACTTACTTAGATTTTTTTTAATTGCCTAAGTCATTTGCTTTAAAAAAAAATGTGCTTAAAACTTAAAACGTTTCAAGAAATATTTTTTCTAAGTGTTTAACCCTTAGGTTATTTTTCTTGGAACCCCATTTTTTTTGTGATCAAAGGGGGATAAGGGAAAGTATAAGTCTAGGGGGAGGTAGATAGATTTAATTTTTTCTATCTTTTTGCACTTAAATTGCAATTTAAGTTGATTCTATTTTATGTCTATTTTAACCCTAGCTTAACTTGGGTTGATCACACCAAAAAGGGGAAGATTGTTGGAACCCCAAGGTTGTTTTGGTGTGATCAACAAGTTAAGGTAGGTCCTGTTTGTTTTAACCTTGTGTCTAAGTGTGCAGGAGCTTAGGAACACAGGTACTCGAGCGGAAGACGCAGCTAGCGAGAAGGAATGAGGACGGCAGTCCGAGGGACGAGATGCTACGGAAGAGTACATCGGTGGATGAGAAGGAAGGGTGCAGTGGTTCCGAGGGACGAAAGCCAGAGCGGAAGATTGCTCGGGGAGCAAGAGACGCATCTAGCGAGAAGGACGGCATGCGGTGCGTCCAAGGGACGAAGACTGCGGATGAGTACGCCGGCGGACGAGAAGGAAACACTTGGCGATTCCGAGGGACGAGAAGCCGGAGGGAAGCCTGCTCGAGAAGACCGGAAGTTGGGTTCGGGTGAGCCCTATTCCGGATGTCAGAGATCAGCCAAGCAAAGCGGAGCCGGAGCAGAAAGACCCGGACCAGAGGCGAGCTGAACCGGAGAAGAGAGCACGGACCAAAAGTCAATTGGGTTGACTTTTGGCTCTGGGGCGCCCGGAACTGTCCGGGGCGCCCGGAGCTGTCCGGGGCGCCCGGAAGTGACTTTTTCACAGGATCGAGCTTTGACTCGATTCAACCGTTGGGGGATAAATTTTATCCCCCCAGGGCGCCCGGAACCCCTTCCAGGCGCCCCGACCAAGGCTATAAATATAGCCTTGGTCCAGAAGCTTTTCATTCATTCAGAAATTGTAACAACACTTGTGTACTTCCATTGCTTTGATTAACTTCTTTCTTTTTATGCCTACACTGCTGTAAACGAGGCTTCTCCGCCTGAAGGAGTTCTTAGTGCAACCATCTTCCTTGGATTAACAACCTCCCCGGTTGTAACCAAGTCAAAACCGGTGCCTCGTTTTTATGCCTTATTTTCTGCTTAATCTATTTTTCAAGTGTTAGCTTAATTGCCGAGAAAGGGTTGTGTTTTATTCAGGGCTATTCAACCCCCCCTTCTAGCCGGCCCAACGGTCCTACACCTCGAAGCACAACCGAAGGTGGGGCGAATTTGTTTCAAGGAAATTGCTTGAAAGTAGGTCTCGATATCTCTCGACTCAGCGACTCAACTTCCCAACTCCACAACTTGACTTCCCGATTTTGCTCGGCATCTGTCAGCTTGGCGTCCACTCGGGAATCTACACTTGACAGTCTGTACTCAGGAGTCTCCACTCTGCACACGGACTGAGCAGTAGGCAGTCATCTTCCAAATAACCTAGCAACTCAGTCTGACTTTCAAGACCGATAGCTAGAGATTATCTATTCAGGTCATCTCAACAAATAAGTTAGAATTTATTTTGTGTAATTTCAATTCAGCTAAACTTCTCCTCTATCTCCAACAACAGATTGTCTAATAATTTTGAAACATAATCTATTCTATTGGGATGGCCACGGAAATGGTTGAGATGTAGTAGGCTCAACACGTGAAGGCCCCCTCCACCCCATTAGAAATGTTCCAATCAACCATGGGGAAAGGCCGGAGAGTTCATTGGGTTGAATTTCAAGAGGTGGTAGCAAAAAATACTCTTCTACTTGAGTACACTCAATCTGGCTCGGTGCTTGACCGAGGACACACCCATGTATGCTGAGAATGATGATAGAGCATATAAGAACATATTTTATGTTAGTGGATCCACTCACCAAGGGTTTACCACCCAAGGTGTTTTATCAGCATGTGTTGAATATGGGAGTTCTTTTTTTTTTGATGAAGTACCCATTGTGTAGGAATCTGTATTTTGTGTGATGCTCTATGTTCATGAACATATATTTTTGGCTCATTGTATATACTGCAGTTTTTCTTATATGTGGGTATGAGTTTGACTTTCTTTGACATATGGATGTCATATTTACTATTACAGTTTTACATTTGATTGTTGTAAATATGATGTGGACTCTATTTGGAGTCATAAAGTTGAATCATGATTTACCACTATAGTTTAGCATAAGGTTTAGGTAAATATGATTTGGATCCGGTTGGGTCATCAAGAGGACTTATTGAGAATAGGTACTTTAGATCACATTTCGTGTCATTCTTGTACTACACATCCATATTTGATCTATGTCGTTAATGATATTAGTACTGTGATTACTACTGGGTCTTGTTACAGTTATAGTAGTTATGACTTTTTTAGTCATGTACTAATTAATTTAATAGACAAGATTGTTTAAGGGGTATTTAACCCATGAAGTTTGGCATGTTGGGCTCAACTAAGGGGTTGTGTGGTGTATAAGGAATCGAGTATAGCCTAAGTGGGAGATTGTAGGATTAAGTACACATGGGTGGACTAGATCCAATTAAATCCACATGGGTGGACAACTAATTGTCATTAAAGTAACTAAACCCAATTAAGTGATCTAATGCTTCAAACATATAAAGAGGGTTTGGTCTAAATGGATGTGGATTCTATGTGTAGATCCAAAACCTGGTTCATTGACATTGATGGGTTTTTAATGATTGATGAGCTTTAAGAAGGATATTCCCTATAGGATGGGCTTCATATATAAAGGATGTGACTCATGAATTAGGGTATGTTCTAGAATCTCTTCTGTTGGTGCAATGGACCTAGGTTTGATCAGTATGATCATAGTTTTGATGTGTTTGTCAAAGAGTTTAAGTTGAATTTTCATATTTGTTTGATATGTGTGATTGAGTTATGCAGAACTTGGTGAAACACACATGAGGAGCTTGGTGCGGCTAAGCTTGGGAAGCTCATCCTAGGGCTCAAGTCCATGAGATGGTGAAGGATGATATGGAAGCCATTTGAGGGACCGTTGGACAAAGAGCAATGAAGTGGAGACAAGGCAAGCGGACTTTAAGGCAACGCGAAGGATGCATGAAAAGGAGCCGCGAGCTTGGGTGCATCTGAGGGACGAAGGCCGAGGAAGAGGGCTTCAAAGGGTAACTCCGGAAAGGATGAGTGTGAGTATGTAACCTGGACCAGTCTATTGATGAAAGTACTAGTCGACTGATCCAGTCGACTGAGCAGTCGACTGGGAGGGAACATAAGTATTTTGTTCGCTCAGCCAGCAGTGACCAGTCGACTGGTAAATGATCGTTGGCGACCATTGGCATAAATCCTGATTCTGCAAAGTAGCCGTTGGCTGTGTCCAACGGTTACACCAGTCGACTGATGGAAGTGTCAGTCGACTGGTGCGCAGGAAATGAGTTGTCTTGTGATCAACGCTTTCCTCTCTATATATTGGAAGCTTGGGGCATTTAAGTAGGTTACTGATCTTGTTGATACACTCCTAGTCTTGGCCTCCAAGCTTCCAAAGTCTAACACTCTTCTTCCAATTCTTATTTTCAATCTTGTAAAGAAGAAGAGTGTCTTCTGAGAGGTTTTCTCCACCGAGAAGGAGAAGGCTTTAGCCGGAGATTTTCGAGGACTAATCCAACGACGGATTGAGGGATCGTCCACCTCAAGGACAAGCCGTGGAGTAGGAGCAAGCAATCTTCGAACCACGTTACATCAAGTTTATTAACGTTTGTGTTCTTATTACTCTCATTGCTTTAGTTTTATTCTGCTACATAACTAACCTTGTAGAAAGAAGAACGAATTGGGGGTGACGTCTATTCAACCCCCTTCTAACCGGCCGTCCGATTTCCAACATCTTCAACCTCTTCTTTTCCTCATCAAGAGAAAGCAAAGGATTGTCACCGCCCACTCTTGTAGAAGACTTTTCCGCAATAGGAGGAACTCCAGTGACAAGTAAGAAGCATTAACCTTAGTGATGGATTTATATCAGTGATTCATGTGCTATTGTTTCGATTTGTGTTGTGCTTTAGAGATTGATAGAAGTCAAATCTTGTTATAGATACATCTTTTAGTTCATATATGATGTATTGCAAATCTAACATATGGGCCATTTATCTTATATATTCATATATATACTTATGATGCATTTCATTTTGGATGAATTGTGTATTGTTCATTATTATATGCGACACATTCTTTACTAGGTAAATTGCAAATCATCTATCTTTATATAATATTATGTATATTGATTCCTTAATAAATAAAATCAAGACTATTTATAAGAGTGCAAAAGCAAAAATAAAATAAAAAAAAATACAAGCCATCTAAGAATAAATATAAGAGATATACTATTTTACATCGAAGAGAAAAATAATCAAGGTCACTATCTCTTACCATCATTAATAAAAAAATTGTGATAAAAAATTAATGAGGTTAAGTGCTGAAATAGTGACCTTGATTATTTATTGTTCATTGGATTTTGTAATGAGATATACTATTTTACATTATACCCTTCTTTGTATTATCTATTTGCATTTCCAGGTTACTTGCGAAGGTTATGCCTAGTATTGATGCAGTGTTATGCATTTAGTTAGCTTAATTATTTGTTGTTTATATTTTTACTCTGTTACTTTAATGGCAAGCCTAGCTCATGCAGGCAGTAACATAGATAACTAGGAGGAATTTCAAGAAATAAATGGTAGGTAGAACAAATCGAGGAGCCACTTAGAAGACTCCAGAACAAGTAGCCTACATCAAGAAGGAGATAAAGCCTGATAACACGTGAAACCTATGTGTGACCATGCATTTTGATCTTGGATTTAACTATGAAGTATAAATTACATTGATATTATGATTAGCTAACTAGGCGCGAACCTTGCAAGGAGGAGAAGAAGGTGCTTTGGTGATTTCTCATCTCGAAAGATCGTTGTCCACACAACGTCCGAGGTTAGAAGAGAAATACGATAGAAGACCTAGAGGTTTTTGTTTGCAAAAGAAAAAGTATACTAGTATTTAATTTTCGTATCATACTAGTTTAATTTCTCTGTAAAAATACCAAATACAAGAGGCATGCGATTCTAGTATTTCGAATTTGTTTTCGATGTTGTGTTCTTTTATTTTTCTTTTCCTTGTGATTTGATTGTTCTTTTTGGTTGACCTAAAGTTATTTAAGGAAATTAAATATTAGCTTTCCTTAAAAGGCTTTGTCTAGGCGGTGGTGGTTGTTCCCATATCCAAGAAGGCCATGTGCCTCGCTATGCAGTCCTGAAAGTCAATTTTGGAAATTATTATTTAATAAAATTAATAACCTAGGTGATTTGGATCGAATGTGTTAAGTTCCGCAGGAGATCCAAGTCTAAACCTAAAAGAACAAATAAATTAAACTTTGGATCAAACGTGTTAAGTTCCGCAGGCGATCCAAATTTAATTTAAAAGAACACATGGTAGCTAAGAAAAGGTTTAGACCTTTGTATAAAATTTTTGTACAGTGGAACCATTAGGTTTTCCGAGTAGCAACCAACATTAGAAACTCTAAAGTTTCCATCTCATATAACAGTACTTTAATATGTTCCGGTTTAGTACATCAGGGATTATATGCACTAAACTTGATTTCTTTTCATGAGTTTTATCCTACATCTACCATTGCCTTTACATCTGATAGTGTAGTGAATGATGTTAATGTTTGGCATAGCAGACTTGGTCATATAGGGCAAGAGAGGATGGGTCGATTAGCAACATGTGGCGCATTAGGCCAGCTAACCAAGGTCGAGTTACCCTTATATGAGTTTTGTCTAGAAGGCAAAACTACAAAAAAACCATTTAGACAAGCAATAAGAGCTGGGATTCTATTGTAGTTAGTTCATTCTGACATTTGTGGACCCATGAATATGAGAGCTCGATACGGAGCCACATACTCTATTACCTTTATAAAAGATTTTGTTGGTGCAGTTTGCACTAACGGTCTAATTGAGGTTTTGATGAATGACAAATAAGTTAAGTTAGGTTTCGTTGTGATCTAACCACTTGATTAAGTATGTAGGAGAAGTCTAGATAGGTCGATGGACTGACCAGATATCTGGCAAGAAATCCAGGTAGGTTAACGGGCTAACCGGATAGTTGGTACGAAGTCCAGATAGGTCAATAGGCTGACCAGATATCTGGCGAGAAGACCAGCTAGGTCAACAAGTCGATCGGATAGCTGTCATGAAGTCCAAACAGGTCGATGGGTTGACCAGATATTTGGAAAAGTGGTATGTAAACGTAAGTCACTAAAGGAGAGTGACTAAGTGAGGACTCATCCTGGTTAAGGGGACAATAGACATCAATCCAGTTTAGGTCTATTTGAGACCCCTAAATTGAGACCCTGATTAGTTCCTGGTCTTGGGAGGACAGAAACTAATTACTACTCTTTATTATTGATTGTTAGTGTCCTAATACTTGTTTTGCAGGTTATTTGAACTAACGTTGTTTTGCAGAAAAAAAGAGCAAATTTGCCTTCGGATGAACAGTATCCGAAGGCGCCTTCGTACTATTCATAGAAGGAGCCTTCTATGGCTATGGAAGGCACCTTCTGCAGGATGAAAATTTAACTTCACCGTGAATAAGTGCCAGGCAGTTTGGGATTGAGTTTGCCATGTTAAAGGTGCCTTTAACTGCTATGGAAGGCGCCTTCCATGCCTTATATAAGTGGGTCTCAAGAAGGCTTCAAAATAAAACACACATACGAGCTACTACGCATTTGATTGGGCCTCCGACTGCTCCTGCTTTCTGCTGCTACTCTAGAAAATTTGTCTGCCTTCGAGCTACGCTTCCAGGATATCTGAATCTTCTCCGACAAACCGACAGCAACATACCAATTTCTCCAATTTGTTGGTAACCTTTTTATTAGTGTTGTACTCTTAATTATACTACTTTAAAAGGGAAGTGTAGGTTGTTACACCATCCCTATTCTTGTATTCGATTCCTTCTTCCGGAGGTACTGGAAGAGGCCTTTAGTGGATTACCCATCGATAAATCCACGGGACTTGGATCTTGGAGTAGGAGTCGCCGAAGGCTCCGAACCAAGTAAACCGACTGTGTTTTCTTATGTTCTTTATTCTTTCTTTCTTATTTATTTTTCCATTGCGTACTTTAAATTTTAAAAAGAAAAGATAAGTTTTTGAAACCACATGATTCACCCCCCCCCCTCTCATGCGCGTATCGATCCAACAAGTGGTATCAGAGCAGGTTTTGCTCTGAATTGGTGCAACCACCAATCAAACTAGGGGAATCATTTTTAGACGTCTTTGTTTTTCACATTCTATTTGAATTAGTAAAACTTTACCTATTCAAATAATTTTTCATTCGATTTTAACTTGAAGTTGGCGCAACACCTCTCAAGTTCTTTTATATTTTTTTTACCTCAAACTCTGCTAATCCAAGACCAAGTCTTAGTACCTCTTTTTAATTTTCTATCTACAGCTGTGAAATGACTCAAAATGAAGGATATAGCATCGTTCATCCCCCACTCTTCAACGAGGATGATTTCCCGTACTGGAAGAAACTGATGGAGGTGTGCCTAAAAATAGACTTCAACTAGTGGTTTAGTGTCATCAAAGGGTATAAGACACCAATGGACAACGCTAGAATTCCAATAGACTCGAAAAATTGGAATTCAAAAATGAAGAAAAAAGAACAAATTGACTTCAAGACCCTCAACAAAATCTAGTGCAGGCTAACAAAAGAAGAGCTGAACCGCGTCGGCCCTCACGAAAATGCCAAAAACTATGGGACAAACTCATATAACTACACAAGGAGGCCAACGACGCAAAGGTAACAAAAAGAGACCTATATCTAAATAAATTGTTTAATATAAAATGTAAGAAAGTGAGACTGCTAGTCAGCTACACTCGAGAATAAAGGATATCCTCAACAGACTTTACACCAATGACCACCAGATGGAGAAACAGGATCTAATCATGTATGCTCTAATTGTGTTTCCTCGAAATGCATTGTGGGCATCCATCATGGATACCTATAAGATTTCGAGGAATTTGCCAAAATTAAAATTAGACGAACTCTTTTGTGAATTAGAGTTATACGAACAGACTAATGCCAAAACCGAGAAAGGTATTGCTCTTGTTGCAAGAACGTCGAAAGAAAAATCCAGGACCAAACTGGAACCTGAAGTTGAGTCTAACCCAGAATCAGACGATGAAGAATACCTGGTAAACTTGGTAAGAAAAATGTTCACCAGGAGAAAGAAGAACTTCACCAACAAGGATCTACAAAAAATCAACTCCACCTCCAACTCGAACAGCAAGAACGTGACATGCTTTGGATGCAACAAGAAGGGGCACTACAAGACTGACTGCCCAAGTCTCAAGAAGAAGAACCCTCTAAAGGCGACTTGGGACAAATCGTCCTCAGAGGAATCGGACAACAACGAGCCAAGACACAACAACTACCTCACACTGATGGCGTACGTACCAGAATTGGAGAGTGAATCGGAAGACGGGTCCGAACCCGAGTCAAGCCACCAGTCCGCACTCGTTTCCGAAGGTTCTGATGAGGTATATTTTGATTTAAGTAAAAAGTTTTTAAAAATAATTTTATATTTAAATAAGAAATTAACTACTTCTAAAACTAAAATAATTGAACTAACCCAAGAAAATAAAATACTTAAAGAAAAAATAAAATCAAGTTCAACAACTGAACCAATTCAAGCTGAAATCTCAACTCAAGTTGCAAAACTTGAGGAGGATAATTTCAGATTGAAAAATAAAATAATTGAACTAAAAGAATTACTTGAGAAATTTACAACTAGATCCAAGTACCTTGACATGATATTTGGATTACAAAGAGCTGTGTACAATAAGTCCAGACTCGAATGCAAGTCCAGCTCAACCAACAAAACTTTTATTTCTTTAGTTAACCAAAATAAAAATCAAATTAAGGCTTGGGTTCCAAAAGTGTGTCTAATCACACAAGTAGGATTTGATCAATATTATATACCCAGAGATAAAATTCATTACATAAATCAAAATAAATCAAATGACTCTCCCTTAAATTCTAAAATTAAGACTTCAAAAATAAATACAAATCAAAAGAAAAACCTTAAGTTAATTAAACCTAACTTAAATGAATACAACATAAACACAAGATATAACCAAGTATACTACAACTATAAAATAAATCAACGTAAGTTCAAAACTTAAACTCATATGTTAAATAATTCAGGGGGAGACTTCAAATTAGTTGACACCTCTAAAAATCAATAACTTACCCAGATGGGTAATTAGGACTAGTCTAAATAGGGATAAAAGTTTAACTTAACCAACGGTACTGGTGAAGTTTTGGATGATAGTAAGTTAGGGAAACTTTGTCTATGCATGTTTAGGAAGATATGACTTTGACCTGGTGCATTTGACTTAGTGGAACTAACTGAAGCTATCCCTTACGGATCCTAACTAGTTAGACCAAGCTTTTGTACTAAGTTTAGTGGATAGGACTATTTGGAAAACCTCGAGGGCATGAGTACTCTAATGATGTTCAGGTGACTCACCATAGCCCAGAAGTTTATCCAAAGAATGTCTATTTAGTGAATCCAAAGCTAAACTTAAATCTGACACAAAGTTAAACCAAATCCTAAAATTAAACTTAACTCATCTCACAAAATTATAGAATTCCCTAATTGAAAACATAGATCGGGTGAGATGAATAAGGATCAAAATTAAATTTTATTACATCAAAATAAATACCAATATCAATCTAATTCAAAACTAAAATCATTTTAAAAATTATTTTACTTTAAAAATTATTTAAAAAATTCTTTAAAAATTTAATTTACTTTAAAAATTATTTTTAAAATTACTTTAAAAATTTATTTCAAATTAAATTAATAAATAAAATTAAACTAAGTTAAGACTTGAAACTAAATCTAAAACTTAAAATCCAAATTCAAGATAATCTATCCAATTGATAAATAAATTCCTACTTTTTGTAGGAAATAAAGTGGATATTAAACAGTGGATGTTCCAGACACATGACTAGAGATCACACTAAGTTCACCCAATTAACTTATAAAAGATTAGAAACAATTGCCTTGGGGAACAACAACAAACTCAAGGTAATTGGGATAGGTAATATCAAACTCAAAACTAACTTTATTGTTAAAATAGTTCTATTAGTTGATGACTTCAAATATAATCTACTTAGCATTAGTCAACTGTGTGATTCTGAATATAAGGTTAGATTCTTATCTTCTGAATACTTAATCAAGTACTTATATAATCCTAATATAAATCTAAAAGGATTTAGGAAGGACAACATCTATGCAATTAATCTAACCGTCTCTTCACTCAAGTGTCACTTGACACAAAAAGAAGAAATTTGGCTATGCCATAGAAGAATATCTCACATAAAATTTAGGAACTTAACAAAATTAAATGGTTTAGTTAGAGGCTTACCAAAATTACCCAACTTAGATGCAACAATCTGTAATGCTTGTCAACAAGGAAAGCAAACCAAATCAACTCATAAATCAATTAATCAAACTTAAACTAACTCAATACTAGAATTACTGCACTTGGACCTTTTTTACTCTCATAGAATCAAATCCATAAATGGGAGTCTCTATTGCCTAGTAATAATAGATGATTACTCAAGATTTACTTGAGTAAAATTTATTAAGAATAAAGATGAAACATTTGAAGTATTTAGCAAATTTTGCAAACAAACTAAAAATGAAAAGGATCTAAAAATCAAAAGAATCAGAAGTGATAACGGAGGTAAATTTAGAAATCGCAACTTTAATCAATTCTGCCTTGAAAATGATTATCATCACAAATTTTCATGCCTAAAACTCTCCAACAAAATGGAATAGTAGAAAGAAAGAACAAAACTCTACTTGAAGCCTCTATGACAATGCTAAATGAGTATAAACTACCAAAATATTTTTGGGCAGAAGCTATTAGCACAGCCTGCTATGTACAAAACAGAACCACAATAATAAAACATATAATAAAACCTCATTTGAACTAAGTTACAATAAACAATCTAATATTAAATACTTTAAAGTATTTAGATGCCTAGCCTACATACTAAACACAAGATAATACTTAGGAAACTTCACCTCAAAAGTAGAAAATGGAATCTTTGTAGGTCACTTATTAAATAGTAGAGGTTACAGAGTATATAACAAAGTTACACTAAGAATTAAAGAAACATCAAATGTAAAATTTGAAGAAACCAACCAAAACTTAGAACAAACCCAAACTCAAACAATTGATTTTGTTCGAGGTAACAGTAGTTAAGGGGGAGCCAGTGAAAACCTAAGTCACGAATACAAAGAAGAAGATCAACCTCAAGTAAATGAACCTACTAGAACTGTAAGAGTTAATCCAAACCATCCAATAGACCAAATAATTAGTGACCTAGACCTAAGAATTCAGACTAGATCATCCTTTAGAAATTTAAGTCAAATATCTTTGATCTCAAAAATTAAACCCAAAATGATAGAAGAATCCTTATTTGACTAGACTGGATCATAGCAATGCAGGAAAAACTAGCCCAATTTGAAAGAAATAAAGTCTAAGACTTAGTATCACCACCCAACAATAAAAAGGTAATAGAAACAAAATGGGTATTCAGAAATAAACTAAGTGAAAATAGAGAAATTATTAGAAACAAGGTTAAACTAGTGGCTAAAGGGTTTAGTCAAGTAGAAAGACTTGACTATGATGAAACATATGCCCCAGTAGCTAGACTTGAGTCTATTAGAATGCTACTTAGCTATGCATCCCATAAAGGATTTAAGTTTTATCAAATGGATGTTAAATCCACCTTTTTAAATGGGCTAATAAAAGAAGAAGTTTATGTAGGTCAACCACCTAGGTTTGAGAGTCTAGATCATCCTAACCATGTCTTTAAACTTAAGAAAGTCTTGTATGGTCTTAAACAAGTACCTAGGGCCTGGTATGAAAGGTTGACCTCCTACCTAATTTTCAAAGGATTCAACCAAGGATAAATTGATCCAACTTTATTTGTAAAATCAATCAACCAAAATATTTTATAGCCCAAGTATATGTAGACGACATAATCTTTGGTTCAACTAATTCAGAATTTTTATAAAAATTTATAACCTTAATGGAACAAGAATTTGAAATGAGCTTAGTAGGTAAACTAACTTACTTTTTAGGTTTACAAATTAAACAAACTAATGAAGAAAATTATGTTTACCAACAAAAGTATATCAAGGAATTACTTAAAAAATTTAGAATGGAAAACACCAAGGAAATAAAAACACCAATGACAACTAACACAACCTTAGATAATGACCAAAATGAAAAACCCGTAGACCTAAAATACTATAGAAGTGCGATAGTTAGTCTTCTATACTTAACTGTAACTCAACCTGATATTTTATTTGCAGTTGGTATGTGTGCTAGATACCAAACCTTTGTTAAAGAATCTCACTTAACTAACATAAAAGGAATTTTCAGATATCTAAAAGGAACATCAAATGTAGGAATTTGGTATCTTAGAACACTTAACTTTGAACTCATAGGTTACTCTGACTCAGACTATACTAGCTGTAACTAGACCATAAGATTACAAGTAGTGGATGCAAGTTACTTAGATCATCATTTGTCAGCTGGTTTAGTAGAAAACAACATTGTGTTACCTTATCTACTACTAAGGCAGAATATATAACAATAGGAGAATGTGTTGCACAATTGTTATGGGTGATGCACACTCTAAAAGATTTTAATTTAAACTTACAAATACAAAAGTACTAGTTGATAATGTTAGCTCAATTAATTTAATAAAAAATCCTGTACATCATTCAAGAACCAAGCACATCGAAGTTAAACACCACTTTATCAGGGATCATATCAGTAAAGGTGATATTGAACTCAAGTACATTGAGTTCAAGTTAAATTTAGCTGACATATTCACCAAACCCCTCCCTAAAAGTGAATTTAGCAACTTATGTCGATAATTAGAAATGTGTTTAATAGACTAGGACCACTATTTTCAAAATTATTCTTCAAATAATTTACAAATTGTAGGGTAAAATTTCTTTTCTTACATTTTCTCAAAATTCTCTTATTTTTAGAATTTTCAAAATCATTTTTAGCATTAGTCTAGATCAAATCTATAGAATCTATAGAAAACATGTTCTTATAGATTTAAGACTTAAGCATCTCACCAACACATTAGGACTACATTTTTTGTGTATTACCAAACTTAGAAAGGGGTGAGATGCATAGGCAGATTGCTTAGACTTAAGATGCTTATATCAGTGCATGAACATAAGTCTGGATGTTAAATACCAAATTTATAGTAATCAGGTTAAGTAATTCAGTTTAGTTAAACACTAACTGGATAAAAAAAATTTAACATGATTAACCAAGTGAACACTGCTATCTTCTGATAGTTAGTTAGTAACTAACGGTTTATAGTTAAGGATAATTTATAGTTAATTAAATTATTTAAAAATAATATCATATTCAGGAGGAGGATATTTAAAAATGACTCACATTTTTTTTTACATTTACTTTGAATAGATATTTTAAACATACTTATATTTTTCAAAAACACTTTTTTAAAATATTTCAAAAAGATGTTTTTCAAAAACACACCTATACTTTTCAAAAAAATATTTTGAAAATGTTCATTTTAAAAATCATTCTTAACACATTTTGAAATATCACAAGTTTTTTATAAAATTATAATTGTTTTGAAAATGGACTACTTTAATTTTTGTAAATCGCATTTAAACAAACTTGAAGAAGTCTTCTTGAAAATTTTTAAAAAAGTTTCATCGCTGAAATTTTTTTCTTGAAAAACTTATTTCTTTAAAGTTTATTATTAGCTATTTAAACATTAAAGTTAGTTTTTGAGTTTAAAAGAATTAAAGTGTTTTGTGAAACTTCGTTTTTCGAGTTAATTACTTCCCCCATAACTCTGAACCTTATTTTTGTTGTCAAAATTTTACTATTTTTATTTGAACAAGTTTTTATTTCATTGTCTTACTTTTTAACTTATGTCTTTTTGATGAATGTCAAAGGGGAGAGAGTTAGGGGGATTAAGTTAGCAAAAGTTAGCACACAAAAGAAAATAAGAACAACTTAAATCCCACAAATAATCAAAACAATAAAGCTCAATTATTCTTATTTCTTATGCTTATTTTTGCATATTTTTTCCTAACTTAACTCAGGTTGTCATTGCATCAAAAAGGGAGAGATTGTTGGTATAATTTGCTCCAACAATCTAACTCAGAATTTGATGAATGACAAGTAAGTTAAGTTAGGTTTTGTTGTGATCTAACCACTTGATTAAGTGTGTAGGAGAAGTCTAGATAGGTTGACGGGCTGACCGGATATCTGGCAGGAAATCTAGCTAGGTCAACGAGCCGATCGGATAGCTGGTACGAATTCTAAATAGGTCAACGGGTTGATTGGATATCTAGCGAGAAGACCAGCTAGGTCAACGGACCGACCGAATAGCTAGCATGAAGTCTAGACAGGTTGACGGGCTGACCGGATGTCTGGCAAAGTGGTAAGTAGAGGTAAGTCACTAGAGAAGAGTGACTAAGTGAGGACGCATCCCGGTTGAGAGGACAGTAGGCGTCGATCTAGTTTAGGTCCATTAGGATCCCTAAACTGAGACCCTGACTAGTTCCTGGTCCTGGGAGGACAGGAACTAATTACTACTCTTTATTATTGATTGTTAGTGCCCTAATACTTGTTTTGCAAGTTATTTGGACTAACATTATTTTATAGAAAAAAGGAGCAAATTTGCCTTCGGATGAATAGTGTCTGAAGGTGCCTTCAAGTAGTGAAGGGGCCTTCGTACTATTCATAGAAGGCATCTTCCATGGCTATGGAAGGTGCCTTTCGTAGGATGAAATTTTGACTTCATCGCGAATAAGTGTCTGCCTGTTCGGGATCAAGTTTGCTAGGTTGAAGGCACCTTCAACTAATATGGAAGGCGCCTTCCGTGCCTTATATAAGTGGGTCTCGAAAAGGCTTTAAAATAGAACACACATACGAGCTACTATGCATTCGATTGGGCCTCCAACTGCTCCTGCTTCCTGCTGCTACTCTAGAAAGTCTGTCTGCCTTCGAGCTACGCTTTCAAGATGTCCGAATCTTCTCCAGTAGATCGGCAGCAACACACCGATCTCTCTAATTTGTTGGTAACCTTTTTATTAGTGTTGTACTCTTAATTCTACTGTTTTAAAAGGAAAATGTAGACTGTTACACTATCCCTATTCTTGTATTCGATTCCCTCTTTCGGAGGCAGCAGAATAGGCCTTTAGTGGATTACCCATCGATAGATCCGCGGGACCTGGGTCATGAAGTAGGAGTTGTCGAAGGCTTTGAACCAAGTAAACCAACTGTGTTTTCTTGTGTTCTTTGTTCTTGCTTTCTTATTTCTTTTTCCACTGCATACTTTAAATTTTAAAAAGAAAAGATGAGTTTTTGAAAACCACGTGATTCACTCCCCCCCTCTCACGTGCGTATCGATCCAATAGATTTCACGTGTTTTGGTTATGTCTACCTGATCTCACACAAGTCTGAGGCACTAGGGTGCTTCAGAAGGTTTATTAGTGAGGTAGAAAATTAGTTAGACATGAGAGTGAAAACTCTCAAAATCAATTGGGGGCGTGAGTATCTGTTTGAGCAGTTTAGAGAGCTTTGTTTCGAAAAAGGCATTATAAGACAACTGACTATTCCTTCTACTCCTCATCAAAATGGAGTCACTGAGAGAAGGAATAGGACTCTATTGGAAATGATGAGGTCCATGATGGCACAGGCCAATTTACCAATCTCCTATTGGAGGGATGTGTTATTGACTACAGTCTATGTCCTTAATCGTGTTCTAACAAAGTTCATAGTTAACACTCCATACAAACTTTGGACAGGGAGGCAGCCTGTCTTTTAGCCATCTTAGGTCATGGGATTATGCTGCGTATGTTAAAGATTCCTCGCACAAGTACGACAAGTTAGGCCCACGAGGAAAGAAGTATATCTTCATCAGATACTCTGAAAACTCCAAAGGATATGTGTTCCTAGGAGAATATATGGACAACACAATAACTGAGATTGAATCTCATGATGCCATGTTTCTTGAGAATGACTTTCCTAAGAGAGGAGAAATCGATCAAGACTACACCTTCTATGAGATGGATGAGCCTAAAGGTACAGTTGAGCCCATTAGTGGGATTCAAGACCTGGTTATGGATATTAGTTCTAATGGGAGTGATCCATCTAAAGGTGGGGAGGCTCTCTCACCTTATAGGAGTGGTCGGGGAAATATACCTCGTTGTCATTTTCCTATTGAAAATGTGATTCTCATTGTGGCTCCAGAGGATGATGATGAACCAAGGACCTTTGGAGATGCTCTCAAAGGTTCGAAAAAGGCCCAATGGTTAATGGCTATGCAAGAAGAAATGGAATCAATGAAAGTCAACAAGGTTTGGAACTTAGTTGAGTTACTTGAGGGTAGAAAGACTATTGGAACAAGTGGGCTCTCAAAATCAAGAGGAAGACCGATCGATCGATCGAGAGATATAAAGCTCGTCTGGTAGAAGGGTTACACACAAACAAAGGGCATTTACCTTTAGCGATTGTCACCAATTTAGATTTAGATTTACACCAGATGGACGTTAAGATTGCTTTTCTTAATGAAAGTTTAGATGAGGAGATTTACATGGAACAACCCTCTGGGTTCGTTTTAGTAGGTCAAGAAGATAAGGTTTGTTGACTTCAAAAGTCGATATATGGCCTAAAGCAATCATCCAGGCGATGGTACCTAAGATTTCATGAAGAGGTAATATCTTATGATTTTACAATGGCCGAGGATGATCATTGTGTCTATTTAAAAGGTTAGATGACTCTTTTGTGATTCTATCATTATATGTGGATGATATAATGTTGGCTAGGAACAATATTGAGTATCTTATAACTATTAAAACATGGTTGTCATCTAACTTCGAAATGAAAGGCATGGGTGAAGCTGAGTTCATCCTTGGAGTAAAGATATAGAGAGATTGCTCGAGAAGAGTGTTGGCTCTTTCACAAGAGACCTACATTAAGAAAATTTTTGAGCGCTTTGGGATGCATGATAGTAATCCAATTGATACTCCAATTGCTAAATGTGAAGGCCTAAGCTTGGATATGTGTCCTAAAACTCAAGTAGAAATAAGAGAAATGAGTAAACTACCTTATTCTAGTGCTGTAGGAAGTCAAATGTACTCAATGCTATGTACATGGCTGGATATATGTTATGAAGTCGGTTTGATATGTAGATATCAAGCAAATCCTATAAAGGCTCACTGGAGAGCAATGAAGTGGATTTTTCGATATCTAAAAGGAACTACAAACTTCTCTTTATGTTATGGAGGAGGTAATTTGCAACTTGTGGGATATTCAGACGCCGATTAGGGTGGCAATTTGGATAAACGCAAATCTACATCAGGTTTTTCTTTCTTGCTCAATGGCGGAGCCATTTGCTGGAGTAGTAAGAAGCAAACATGTGTTGCTCTATCTACGATGGAGGCTAAGTTTGTGGCTTGCTCATTAGTAGTTCAAGAGAATATTTGGCTCCAAAGACTATTAGATAATTTAGGGATTATAGCAGATAGTGGGAGGCCAATAATGATTTATTGTGATAATCAGGCCACTATCGCTTACACTCGAGACACTAAGTTTCATAATAGAACCAAACACTTAGATACCCGATATCATTATGTGAGAGACATCATTGAGAAGAATGAAGTGACTATCAAGTACATTTCAACACATAGCTTGGTTGCTGACCCCTTCACCAAACCTATTAGTAGAGATTGTTTTATAGGACAAAGAGAGTCATTGGGTTTGTGTACTTATGCCATGTCTTAGTTTGTATTGACTTGACTTTAGTGATGCTTAATGAAATATAGAACTTCTTGTGCATTGATTGATCAAATTTATAAATATAATGTCTTTGTAATGCACTTGTTATATATATGTTCTGTGATATAATAGATATGTCAGGAAGATAAGGTTGACTCTATCACACGAGTGACCACCTCCAAGAGTGGGGATAAGATGATTTCTAGTTGTAAGAGGTTTTGAGAGTAGCTCTGCTAGAACTTAAGTCGCCCTGATATGTGTTCAGGATGAGGTCATATGCGACTTGACCGATATAGGCGTAGTCACATCCATATTTCTTGTAAGAAGCCAAGTTTGAGATCTCAGATATCACCTGTGAATTGTGATGTCTTTGAGGTACTCTTTAAGAGATCTCTGGGTAGAGTTTTATGTGTAGATTGAGTCTCATACTTGGACAATGTTAGAGAAAACTGACATATGCCCTTCTAAGAGATGTGTGATTAACATTGTGGCATGTGTTTCATACCACATGTGATATAATTACTGGGATAGTGGGAGCCATATTATAAGAGACAATAACTTCATATCCCCTAGCCCCACTGTGTGAGATCCGAAATCCTCGAGGTGGGATTTCTTGTGCCCTTATTACTTTCGGCTATTTCTTGATATCATAATTCAGTATTTGCTTCTTTAGTCTATTTATCGATAGTCCAGAAGATAAATTGAGGTTTGAATGACAGGTCTAGGAAAGTAGTTGAGTTAAGATTGATATATTCAAGTTTAGGAAAAAAAAGACCAATTGACAATACATCAACATATAATATCCACCGACTAGTCTTTTATGTTTATCTATGCAAAGATTAAAATATATTAGTGAATATCACAACGAGCGTCATCCGGAGATTACTTTCGATGAAGAAAGTAGCTCGATAGATGTATTAAGTCTTGGATCTGGGGTACATCGAGATTTTGTATCTTATGATACAATGATGACTGCTCAATCATTCTAACAGGGTGCAATGAGTAGTTTTGTATGCAGGTGTGCTCGCAAATCACACGACGTTCAACCCTGTATGGAAGCCTAGTATGGTGATATGATGGGTCACATGAGTTATGATCTAGTGGTGAAAATTAAATGCCCTTGTGTGCAAGTGAGAGATATAAGTAATCAATGCCCATTATGGGGCATTAATACATGTAAGTAACCTATGTCCACTATAGGACATTAATACAACATATGGCCACTATGGGGTATTAATATAAAGGTTAGTAACTCCATCTTATGACTCCACTAATATCCACTAACATAAATGAATGTTAGTAGCCCCTAATGTTAGTAACCCTCCTATTCTTATTTTATTTTATAAATACATACTTCTTGTGAGAAGTATGAATGTGAGAAAAATAAAAGGGAAGGGAGTCTAAGGGAAAAAAAAAAAAAGTAGTAGTCTCTATCTTGTTGAGAAGAACAAAAGAAGGTTATCATCACACATATCACCAGATTAGGGGTTGAAGCGTTGTGATATAAAATTGATAGTTTGAGATACGTAAGTATCATCTCGACTTCAAGCAGTATGTGGTTAGAGTTCATAATAATTTCAAAAGTTTGTAGTATCGATGATTGATGCAACATATGTTAATTAATAATGGTTAAGATAGAATTTGATAATATTTTATAATATACGCGTAGAAAGGATTAAAAATAATAATAATAAAAAAACAGAATAACGAAACTTGAATGAAGAAGAGTACGCATGCTTACATATCGTCAACGTCGCGGCTAAGGGGAACGTTGCTCTCGGCAAGCATGTTCCGTTGATGGGGTTGCCGTGGCTCCCCCGCGGGCAAAAGCACTCGTACTTGCCCGGCAAGTTTCGGCAGATCCCCGTGCACGGCTTCCTATCTTCCTCGCCGGCGCACTCGTCGATATCTGCAATTAATCGATCGACGATCAATATAATCGACCTGCGAATGGCATGCATATAAAGATAATAGGAGAGAGAGAGATGTGGGTGTGGCTAATTAACCTTGGCATCCATTTGGGAGATAAGGATTCCCTTTGTAGCCGCCGGTGCAATTGCAGAGGTAGCCCTTGCCGTTGACAGAGTCCAGGCACTCGCTGTTGTCGCTCTTGCACGCGTAGGAGCTCGCGTTGCGCCTGGCCTGCGCGCACGTCTCCGTCTCGACCGTCCAGTCCAACATCAGTGGCACTCCTCGGCCGCTGTTGATCGCCAGGAAGTCGTCCGTGGTGATGAAGGACGACCGGAACTGGAACGCCTCTGCCTCCATCAGCACTGCGTAGCTGCAGCGGGTGAAGTTGTAGATATGTGAAGTGTTGAAGTCGGCGTCGAAGGACACCTCGTAGTACTGAAGCCCCCTAGGGATGGCCGTCTGGCAGCACCCGATGCCGGCGCAGGTGTCGTTGCTCAGGCTTCCCTCGCTGTGGCATACCGCCACGCAGCCGGTCTGGTATCCGCCGACGCCTTCCGTACTGCCCTTGTCGCCTTCGATGTAGGCCAGGGTCTGGCAACCAAGGACGGTGAACTTGTTGAGGGTGTCGGAGAAGGTGTAGGCGTCGGCCATTTGGAGGTACCAGAAGTTGCGGGAGATGGAGTCGGTGGTGGGGTCGTAGCACTGGGAGGAGATTTGGTTCAGCAGCCGGGCGCGGCCCTGCGCCAGGAAGATCTCCGCAATCTCGACGTCCCCTTGGAAAGGCACCTCGCCGGTGCCGTCATGTGTGCGGTTGCAGTCGAGGGTGAAGCTGTCGTTGATGGAGCAGTTGCGGCCGATACCGAACGGGTACGGGATATCGACGGCGCCGCACGATGAGGGGCAGCCGGGCAGTGCCTCAGAGGCTGCCGGCAGTGGCATGGCAGCCAGCTCGAGCAGAAGCAGAAGCAGGGAAAGCAGCAAAAGCATGATTTTACTTTTTAAGTTTCCGCGTGCTGCAATTAATCCCGATCCTCGCTTTGTCGGAGGATTTATGGTTTGGTGGTGTGGAACAAATTAAGCAGCTGGTTGGAATGATCCAAGAGAAGAAATTGTAAAAAACTGGGCGTTGGCATTGTGAGAATCGCAGCAGGGCGACGCGTCCGAGGTAATACCACTTGTCCATCAGAGACGGCAAAATAATAAATTAACAGGAATTCCTACATCTTATGCTTCCATTGCTAAGGAAGGGACGGCTGATTAACAAGAATTGCTTCAACTCATGCTTCCTTTCCCTCGACTGCTCTGCACTCTTGTGTATGGTGATGTAGACGATATGAGGAGGTGAGTGCAAGTTATGTGCCCAAATTTGATAGATGAAAGTTGCACCAATTTCTTCAATGTTCCAAGAGGCATCAAAGGGTGCTGAGGATTAAAAAACATCCTCTTCTGCATTCGCTATTTGCAGTTTGCTAATTTACCTCCGTGGGATCTATTGACGGGTACGTTGGGGACGAGCATTTAACCTTTTGTACAAAAGAGACATCAAAGGGTGCCCTAGGGCATAGTTGAGTTGGTCACTGATACGAGATGTTAAAGGCAGATCCAGATATGACGTGACAGTCAAAGTCAAAATAACGTGATAGTCAAGATCAAGGGGAGGTGGCAATCAATGTGTCACTTTCAATATGACTTTACTCTTTGCTCGGCTTTAAGGCCTTCATAATGAGGACGACCGGCCCAAAAGCCAAATGGACCTAAGGGAACTAGTGCCCCATTTCAATCTTAAGACATCTATTATATATCCGATCATTCAATAGCTGACCGAGTTTAAAAGAAGTCTAACCTTCCACAGATATTGCTAGTCATAAATTCAATTGAAGTAAGGGGACCCAGTTGTTGGTCTCTTGACGGTCGACTAGAGGAGGAAAGAGGGGGGGGAGGGGAAAATAGCCTTGCAATTACAATCGAAATACCTTTCTCTTCCTTTCGACGTTAACTTCGACAATTAAAAATAAATGCAATAGCCAAAAGAAATATGAGGCAAGAAGGTTACTTGATTTGCAACCGAGAAAGTTGCTAATCCAAGGCAAATGAAGTTATTTAAGTCAACTCCTTCGACACAAGTCAGAGGCAGAAAAACCTCGTACATGACGTTAACAACTCATGAACAATAATAAAAAATACAAGAAAGATTCGAGTACAATTAAAGTGTTGTTAGAAACTAGATGAACCAGGACTCTATTTATAGTCCGCTCGTCAAATCTATCTATTGATGTGTGGCGGACTCCAGGCGCTTGGATGGTAATTTGGGTGTCTCTAGCGTGACAAATTTTATATTTACGCAATGGCTTCGCAACTGTGCTAGGATAAGGTTTTCTCCACTTCCGGGTGCCTAGACTGATCCGAGCAGCAAGACCATTACTGACATGGATCCAAAAGTGATCCGCGCTGCAACAGATTGAAAAGGGTGCCTCGCTGGCACCGTGGTAGTCTGGGCGCTTAGACTAGATGGTCTGGGTGTTCAGATAGTCCGGGTGTCCGGACTAGTTAATCCAGGCACCCGGACCAGTTAGTCAAATGTTGATTCGTCTAGAGTCTTCTTTGGCCGCTTGGGTAATCCTCCGGCCTTCCAGAATTGAGTTTACTCAAATCCAACTCTAGCCTTCTCCTCAAGCAGTCTTCCGCTTCGACTTCTTGCCCCTCGGAAGCATTGTGCACGCGTCCTTCTCGTTCCACTGGTGTACTCTTTCACAACTTCTCGTCGCTCAGATGCATCAAGCCCATCAACTCGATTCTTATGCTATCCTTCTCGACCGTCTCATCTTTCGCTCGACTTTTGTGTTCTTAAGTCCCTACACACTCAAACACAATGTATAACAATACGCAGAGCTTAACTTAATTTTGTTGACTACATCAAAACCAACACGGGTTACTTACAATCTCCCCGTTTTTGTTGTGAATCAACTCAAGTTAAGTTAGGGTTAAACCAAAACAGTAGACTACATGAATGATAGTGGGGTCGGACAGCGGACGTGGTCGGAATTCAAGCTCTTGGGGTGGTCAGAAGTCAAGCCCGCGTAGCGGTCAGAAGTCAAGCTCACGTGGCGGTCAGAAGTTAGGCCTACGTGGTGGTCAAGAGTCTGGCCTACATGGAGGTCAAGAATCCAGCCTACGTGGAGATCAAAGGGTCAGGTTACAAGATGGTCTTGGTCAGGCATAAGTGTTAGTTCGAGGTTAGACCTACGCGTCGAGTAGGAACTCGGAAGCAAGGATACAGGTCAGGATTTATAGCCTTGTGGCACAGGATACCTGGACCAAAGCATACAGGTTGGGATGTGCAAACCCAAGATACAGGTCAGAACTTATAGCCTTGCAGTATAGAACACAGGAACCGAAACATATAGGTTGGGATGTGCAAACCAAGGATACAGGTCAGGAATTATAGCCTTGCGGTACAGAACACAGGAACCGAAACGTACAGGTCGGGATGTGCCAACCAAGGATGTAGGTCAGGATTTATAACCTTGAGGCACATAACACAGGGACCAAAACATGTAGATCGAGATGGGCTAGATAAGGATACAGGTCGGGATTTTTGACATAGGACACATGGATTAAGGCATACAGGTTGAGACAAACAGAATCGGACTAAGGCGTACAAGTTGGGACAGACAGAATCGGACTAAGGTGTACAGGTCGGGATAGACGGAATCGGACTAAGGCATACAGGTCGGGACAGATGGAATCGGACTAAGGCGTACAGGTCGGGACAGATGGAATCAGACGGAGGCGTACAGGTCAGGACGCAGGATAAGCGAAACCAAACCAAGACATACAGGTCACGATACAAGGTAAGGCAGGTCAGGAGTTCACAAGGCAGGGCACGCATGACAGGGTTGGGTGTACAGATTTGGATTGGTGAAGTGACAAACGTAGGTTAGGAAATATAGGTCTACACCCCACAAAGCGAGGCTGACAAGCATAGAAACCCAGTCCAGGGTTAACAGATCAAGACAAGCATACACTACACGACAAGCAAGTCCGAAAATCATAACAACCTGTCAGGGAATAATCACTGTCTGTCAGAGAATATGCTAACGGTCTGGTGCTCACCACCCGCTGAGGACACCACGTGTCATTCACCGCTAGACAAAGCCTGACATGCGACATTCCCTGACACCCGTCAGACTCCAGAAGCATCCCTTGGAGTATAAAAAGGGAAACTTTGTCCCTTACGCAGGTACGCTCACTAATCTTTTCAGACTCGTCTTTTACTTTTAGTCCTTTCACTGTGCTTCTGGGGAAAAACTACCTGACATGAGCGTCGGAGGGCCTGACCCGAGAACTTTTTCCCTGGTTCTTGGTCTCTAACTTGAGGCGGCTTGTCTGAATGTGCGCAGGGTCCTTACTTCATCATCTCTGTCATCACCCTCTCCCGTCATCCACTCGTGTGGGCCCTTCCGGTGGGTGCCAGATCGACCAGGCTTCGCAACGACTTTCCGTCAACCTCGAGGACAGCGCGACCTGCCTCTGTCCGACTCAGCTTCCGGACGGGATCAAATTTAGTGTCGTCCTCAGATAGCAGCCTTGTCAAATCCAGTCGCCAGCATCTCAGCTGAGCTAGTACATCAGTGAAGAGGGGGTCAGTACTAAAATCCCCCACGTAAGCCATTGCGGGGAGGATTCGCTGCCAGCGAGTAGGCCACTCCACAGCGGAAGGAAACTTTAAGAAAAAATACTTATCCTTCCAAGACGGATCAGAGGAGGGAATAGGACAAAAGAAGGTAGTCCTAGTGCGGGCCTGGAAGCGGAATAAACCTTCATTGTGCTGGCGGGGAGTGAAGAAATAGTGGAACAGGTGGGCAAACCAGGAAAGTTCGCAAACCTCACATAAAATCACGAAGCCGCACAGAATCTTTATAGAATTGGGAGTCAACTGGCCCAGAGAAATTCTGAAATAACGGCTTACGTCGAAGAGCAAGGGATGAATGGGGAGATGAAGCTCCGCTACGAATTGTTCCTTATAGAAGGTGACATAGCCTGTTGGAGGAGAAGAGGCCTGATGCAATGTGTTGGGAATAATGATATGCATGTCGTTTGAGATTTCATAGTTGAAGCGAAGATCATCCAGATCCATGTCATCGAAAGTAGAGACTCCAGGAGGGTAGATAATGTTAAGAAAGATCATGAGGAGGACTTAAATGGAAGACAGGAACAAGAGGAGGAGGAAGGGGGTAGAGGACACAAGGAGTCAAGGAGCCGGAGAAAGCAAGGAGACGAGAGCAGAAGAAAGAAGCAGACAAAAAAGTTACATGAAGAAGCAGCGGCGACCTATTTATAGCCGATATCCACAAGGGCAGAACGGTCAAACCATCATCCAACGGCTCATAATAAAAGCAGTTTAGAATATTCGTGCAAAAAGGAGTCGCACGATCATCACATAAAATGAAGCGGGAAAAGAGGGGTGGGAAATAGTAAATGGCGCGAAATACGAGGGTCATCATGAGTTACCTCGGGAAAGAACAGTACTGTAGCACGAAGCGTTGGGGGTTCTCAGATAGTGTTTCACCTTTGCTAAGTTTAGGGGGTGAACCCCACTCAAGAGCCAGCTCGGGACCTTGAGCAAACAGAGTTCCAGGGCAGAGGCACTAGTCAGAACGTCATCAAACTCAAAACAAATCCCAGGTCGGGGAACACACATATCATGGGTCGGAAAGCGAACAAATCGCAGGTTGGGAAGTGAGCAGATCCTAGGTCGGGAAGCAAGCAGATCCGCGGTCGGGAAACAAAAAATAATTCTCAAGAAAGAAGGGTCAAGAGATTTCTAAGTAATGACGGATAACGACAAACCGGGAGATTTCATGAAGACAATTGACTTTAAACAAAAGCGAGTCCCAAATGTCATATATGAAAAATTTGTACATCATGATCAGGGATTCATGGGTGGTATATCATTGGAGGAAGGTGTTGGAAGGGTCAGGAAGTCATCGTCGGCCAGGAAAGAAGGGAAGGCTTCGTCTGGAATTTCTCGCAGTAGGCGTTCTCTATCCAGGAAGTCAGCTGAGGGGGCAGAGCGAAGAAGTCCTTGCTCAAACAGCTAGCGCACTGCACCCATGCCCCCATAGCAGAGCATCCGGTCGGAGAAATCACCTATCTGTTGGTTGGTCCTAGGAAGATCGTACCGGTTCCACTCTACAAAAATTTTGTACAAGTGTCGAACCTTTCCTAAACAACCTATTGTGTTCTTTAGAAATTAAATTAGGAATCGCAAATGAAACTTAACATTATTGATTCCAAATTTAACTTATCTGTTCTTAATGGTTTAGATTTGAATCATAAGCGGAACTTAACACTATTGATCCAAATCAACCTATGTTATAAATTCAATTAAATATTAATTTCCAAAATTGGCTTCCAGCACTGCATGGCGAGGCACATGACCTTCTTGGGTATGGGAGCATCCACCACCGCCTAGACAAAGTCTTTTAAGGAAAGTTAATATTTAATTTCCTTATATAACTCTAGGTTTAACCAAAAAGAACTATCGAATCACAAATTCGAAATAAAAAAGAAAACACAAACTCGAATTGCAATTCGAAAAACTAGAATCTAATGCCTCTTGTGTTTGAAATTCATACAAAGAAAAATAACTAGCATAATGTGGAAGAAAATTACTAGTTATACCTTCTCTTTGTATGCTAATGACCTCGAGATCTTCTGCCGTATTCCTCGCCTCGCATTGGACGTTGTGTGGGCAACGATCCTCCAAGATGAACATCACCCAAAGAACTTCTCCTCCTTCTCTAAGTTTCGGCCACCACCACCACCAAGGAGAAAAAGAGAGCAAAGGGAAAAGAGAGGGAGAGAGGATCGACCACAAGAGGATCACCAACAAGAGAATAAGAATTGTTGTGTCATGAGGCCTCTCCTCCCCTTCTTTTATATTACTTGCCCAAGGCAAATAAGAAAAGACTTTTTATAAAAAATAAAATCTTCCTCTTATTTTTCCTTTTCCCTTTTTATTTTTTCCTTTTCTTTCCTCTTGATTGAATCAATCATCAAACATTGATTGGATGATGATTTAATTTTGGTCGGCCCCTTGCTTGGGCACCAAGTAAGGGTGGCCGGCCACATCATCAAGGAAAGAAATTATTTTTATAAAATTTTAAAGAAGAAATCTTCTTATAAAATTTTACAAGCTCTCTTTCCTATTGTGGATGTTAAAAAAGGAAAGTTTTAAAAATTAAAACCAAGTTTTAAAATTTAAAACTTCTCTTCTAAAATTTCCTTTTTTAACATGGTTACAAAAATAGAAAATTTTAATTTTAAAACTTCTCTTCCTTTTTTCTAAAAACCATGAGGATGGTTAAAAAAGGAAAGTTTTAAAACTTTTAAACTTTCTATTAAACCATGTGGCCTAATTCAAATAAGGAAAGTTTTATATTTTAAAAACTCTCTTTTAAAACTTGTAGTTTTCGACAAAGAGAATATTTTAAAAATTCAAAACACCCCTCCTTATTTGACATATTATGGTCGGCCCCTCTTTGCTTGGACACCAAGCAAAGGGTCGTCCCCTTTGTGAAGGAGTTTGGCCGGCCCCTTTGGCTTGGTCACCAAGCCATGGGTCGACCTCTTCTTGGACACCAAGAAGGGCTTTATATGGGTGGACTTGAGGCTTTAATGAGGCTACAACAGGGACCTAGAGGAGAAATTGGTTTTGTCCTTCCGATGAGCTTGAGTATCCCGTGTTCGCCCCGAACACACAACTCAAGTTCATCAATAATAACTCATTCCACTAGAGAGTTATTATTACACTACCGCACCAATCCCAAATTACATTATGGGCTTCTTCATATATGAGTGTGTTAGTCTCCCTTTGTTTAAGATAACGAATGCCCACTAATTAAGTTACTGACAACTTATTTAATTAATATCTAGCTCCAAGAGTAGTACCACTCAACTTCATTGTCATGTTGGATTAAGTCCACCTGTAGGGTTTAACATGACAATTCTTATGAGCTCCTCTTAGGGACATTCTCAACCTAGATAACTAGGACACAGATTCCTTCTATAATCAACAACACACACTATAAGTAATATCATTTCCCAACTTATCGAACCTATTGATTTATCGAACTAAATCTCACTCTTTCATAAGTTAAAGAAATAAATACTAAATATATGTGTTTGTTATTTATTAGGATTAAAAGTACACACTTCCATAATAACTAAGGTCTAGTTCTTTTATTAAGTTAGTATAAAAAAAATTTACGTAAAAATGGTCCTACTCAATACACTTAGAGTGTACTAGTGTAATTTATTAGTCAAGATAAACTAATACCTAATTACACTACGACTATTTCAATGATTTGTTCCTTTCCATCTTAGTCATGAGCAACTGTTTATAATTTATAAAGAACTAATAACATGATCTTCTGTTTGTGACATCACACACCATGTTATCTACAATATAAATTAATTGAGCAACTACACTTAAGAAATAAAATGTAGGCATTTAACCAATGTGATTCTTTTATTTCATAAATAAATGTTTACAAAATCTAGACTTTTAGTATATGCTCTAACACTATCTTCTTCTGGAAGAGCGGAGTCTTGACATAAGAAATTCGATAAGCTCTGAGGTGCTCATCTTCGCTTGACTAGTACTCCACCATCTCTACCTTTACTTTCTCTGTAGCTGCCAGAGCCAGTGCATTATCCTGCTTTAAGGTGGAAGGCTCCGCTTGTGCTTTAAGAAGATCTGCCTGGAGAGATTTGATTGTTGCCTGATCCCTATCCTGTTGAGCCTTAAAAGTCTTCTCACGGTCAGCACTGGCGACCAGGTCCGCTCAAGCAACCTCCAGGTCTTTTTGTATAATATTGTTGGATTCTTGGAGTGCCTTCAGATCTGCAGAAAGAGCGGCCAGCTTTGAGTCATTCTCCTTCAACTCGGCCGCCATTTGACGACAACGTTGCCCCTCCGAATTCAACTTGGAGTCACTGGTCTACAGGGCCACTTGCAGCTCTTTTATCTTCTCGGTGGACTCCTGAGCCAGGTCCCTGGTAGACTGAGCAGACTCCCCGGCCGCGTGCAGATAAGAATCCAGAGGATCAAACGGGTCGCGGGGAGTCAACGACAACTCCAATTCTCGGATGCGAGCCTTCAGTGACTCGATTTCTCGGAGCAAGTCAAGGGCAAAATGGGTCAAGCACAGGCCTTTGGAGTAGGCCTGCCCGGTAAAAAGAAGAAAATCAGCAATAATGTCAGAATTAAGTCGAGAAAAGGAAAAACTCACCGATATAATATGCTAGGAAGCCAAATCCAGACTTTCCCACCGAGAGCCACCACAGAACTGCTCATTGGCTGATCGCCAAAGGGTGGCTAGGTCACCGTGTAGCTGAATTTTGCCATGACCTGGAATGTCACCAGTCTCTCCTGAAGTCCCCACCGGATCTGATTCGACCTCGGAGGGTAGGCGCCAGGAATATGTGAAATCCTGTTCGTTCCTTTGGGGTCGGGCCCTGGTGCGAGCAGATGACGACGAGGGGGCAGCAGGTACAGCAGAAGGGGGCACATAGCCCCCGGGCTAGTCTCCAGTAGAAGGACCAGCCTGTTCTGGAGCCAAAACCCAAACAGGAGTAGGGGCCGGGACTTCCGCCACCCGAGGAGACTCCTGAGCTGGAACTCTGGCTGTTTGCAGTTGGACTTTGGGAAGCTTGGAAGAAGTCCGCTCGAGCGGGTGAAGCGGAGAAGACTGGGCCGAAGAAGCAACTCTCTTATGTTTGCGCTGGAGTCACAGGAGTTTGTCTGGAGGAGGAGAGGGAGCCCGCTCTTCCTCGATGGGCTCCAGAGCTGCGGGGCCAGCCTCAGAAGGGCCCGCTGGCAGAAGCAGTGGTGTGGAAGACTCTGAGGGTTCCTTCGCGGTTTCATGAGAGGGAGTAGCCGAAGGAGCAGCTAGGCCCTTCACAACCTCATCACCCACAGCCTTCAGAAGATGGCTGGGCATTTGGGTTGAGTCCTTTGAGTAGGCCCGGAACATAGCAGCCTTTGCAAAGCAAGAAGGAAATACCTCAGTTAGCGAAGACTAGCGGAAGGAAGAGCAACATCTTACCAAAAGGAGCTCCAATATCTGCAGGGACCGGGCTGAGTCCAAAAAAAATGCAAAAAACCTTCTCGCAGTATCACAGATAGGAGAAGTTGGACTCCCTATATTTTCTCTGAGGTTGAATGACAGATAGGCTGATGTGTATGGTCACGCAACTCGAAGGGGGAGGGAAGGTTGGAGCGCCAGTTGGTTGGCCAGGATACTGACTCAGGCAGTCTGATAAAGAAAAAGCGAGACTTCCAACCCTTATTAGAGGAGGGTAGATCGGAGAAGAATTTACATCCAATCCGAGATTGCACCATGAATACACCGGACTCAGAGCGTTTAAGAGAATAAAAATGATGGAAGAGTCGGGCGGTTAAAGAGATCTGGTATACCCTGCAGAGAATAATCATGCCACAAATAGCACGAATAGCATTGGACGCAAACTGTGAAAGGGGAATACCAAAATATTGACTCAGGGAAGAGAAAAGGGGATGAAGAGGAAAGTGGAGGCCTCCCAAGAGTTGGTCCTTAAAGAAAGTTACAAAACCCTGAGGAGGGGAAGAAGGGTGCTCATTCGGTCGGGGAGCACGCAGTTGGTAATCATCAGGAAGGTGCAGGCTTTCCCGAATCTGAGCCGGGTCGCTATCATCTAAGCTTGAAATGTAATACAAATACCAAGGTGCCACGTTACCTTCAGCCATGATAGAATAAGGGAGAGGACGAAGATGAAGAGGAGAAGCACTTGCAAGTGACCATCAGGGAAGAAGAACTTAAGAGACAGAACTTAAGAGACAGAGCAAGAAGAAGCGACAGAACCGAAAGAAGACAGCAAGGTGAGAAGACGACGGCGGACGACCTTTAGGGTTTATAAAGAGAAGCCCCTAGGAAGCATCGAAGGAGGGGGGAGGCGCGACAATTTGAGTCGTCGGATCTAGGGTCGCCTGCTAAAAGGCGCTGATCAGCTACAGTGGCGGTATAGGTTCGTGGGACACATGACATGCCCCTATGAAAGGTATTAATGATGGATGTGACAAAGAAAATCATGAAAGGGGACTTTTGTATGGCAGCATTCCAGCGCAAGAAGACAATGCGTCAGGAGGAAAGGCGGTCATGCGGTTACCTCAGGAAAAGCGGAGCCATACGTCATGATTAGGAAGCCACCTCGGGAAAGAGGAGGGAAAATAAAAAGACACCAGAATTTGAATTTGCTGCTTCTATAAAATTGAAAACAAACAAATAGCTGATCTAATTAAGTGTGCTTGAGATATTTGCAGGAAATATCACAAGTAGCGTGCAGCTTGCCAAACATCTATAGTATAACACCCGAGCTGGAATTTCGGGGACAACCTCCAGGCCAGACCACTACCATTAATCCAATTCCTGAGCTAGCCCCTAAGAAGTTTCTTAACGACTACCAGGTCGGGTCCAAGCCTCTCGCCTAAGTGGGAGTTATAAGTGAGCATGCTCTCACGTCCAACGACCGTCTAGGTCGGTGCCCCAGACTCTTGCCTCAGTGAGAGTTATAAGTGAGCATGCTCTCACGCCCAACGATCGTCTAGGTCGATGTCCCAGACTCTCACCTCAGTGCGAGTTATAAGTGAGCATGCTCTCACACCCAACGACCGTCCAGGTCGGTGTCCTAGACTCTCACCCCAGTGCGAGTTATAAGTGAGCATGCTCTCACGCCCAACAACCGTCAAGGTCGGTGTCCCAAACTCTCGCCTCAGCGCGAGTTATAAGTGAACATGCTCTCACGCCCAACGACCGTCCAGGTCGGTGTCCCAGACTCTCGCCTCAGCGCGAGTTATAAGTGAGCATGCTCTCACGCCCAACGACCGTCTAGGTCGGTGTCCCAGACTCTCGCCTCAGCGCGAGTTATAAGTGAGCATGCTCTCACGCCCAACGACCGTCCAGGTCGGTGTCCCAGACTCTCGCCTCAGTGCGAGTTATAAGTGAGCATGCTCTCACGCCCAACGACCGTCCAGGTCGGTGTCCCAGACTCACGCCTCAGTGCGAGTTATAAGTGAGCATGCTCTCATGCCCAACAACCGTCCAGGTTGGTGTCCCAGACTCTCGCCCCAGTACGAATTATAAGCTCTCACGCCCAATGACCGTCCAGGTCGATGTCCCAGACTCTCGCCTCAGTGCGAGTTATAAGTGAACATGCTCTCACACCCCAATGACCGTCCAGGTTGGTGTCCCAGACTCTCACCTCAGTGCGAGTTATAAGTGAGCATGCTCTCACGACCAACGACCGTCCAGGTCGGGTCCCAGACTCTCGCCTCAGTGCGAGTTATAAGTGAGCCTGCCCTCACGATTAACGACTTTCTTGGTCAGTATCTCTTCCTCTCGCCTCAATATGAATTTGCATGGTCTACTTTCGTGCTCAACAGATCTGCAGTCATACTTCTATGGCCAATACGAAGGTATAAACAGACAAGTCCATGCAGACTACTACTTTCCTGTCCTTTTTGGTAAGAAAAAGGTATGGTAAGTAAATTATCTTTTCTAAGTTTTCTTTTCTAGCAAATTTCCTTGGAATTGTGTCTATGGAACACGGTACTATTAGAGACAAGTACAAACTCACAACTTGGAAGGCAGACAATGCAAGGAATATTATTTAATAGAAGTTGAAGTACAGACCCACAACCTTGGAGGTAGAGAAAACATGGAGTATTATGTAATAAGAGTTGAAGAATATTTTTCAATTCACATTATCATTACAAGATCCAGATCCAGGGCTTGATCCCTCCTTGCCAGATGAGCCTGAGCTTGAGCTAATTCTTCCTTGATAAGTTTGATGGTGTTCTACAGTTGGCCAATGGTCTCATCCTTTATTTGACTTTCCTCTTTCAAGAAGGCCACAGTATCTTCATGCTTCATCTTCAGGTAAATAATATAATGGGCCTAACTCTAGAAGTCTGAATGAGCCTTAAGCTTGAGAGCTACCTCGGCCCGGGTTCTGGATTTGGCCGCCAGCCAGAGCTCTTCCATTTCCCTACGGAGAGAGGTTTGAAGGTCCCTACTTATTGTCATTTCAAGCAAGGATTCTTCTTTAAAAGCAAGCTGGTGACGTAGAGAGGATAACTCAACTGGTTCCATGAGTGAGAGAGGGTTAACTTGAAGAAAATAATGTGGAAGTATATGCGACCCTTTTATAAGGAGGAAGAAGGTGAAGGGATTACCTCGGAACCTGAGACGGCGTTTAGGGAATAGTGTGACATTTATGGGAAAGAGGCATGATCAGAAATCGAAGAGTCAACACGTGTATAATAAAATCCCACTTATCTTTTATGGACGATGATAAATTCTAAGTGGAATCTGGGGAAAATGGGTCAAGAAATAATGAAACAAAGGTCAGGACAGGTAAGACTAAGACTGGGGTCTAGTCAGTCAGACCAGAGCCTCCTTCAATTAGACTTAAGGGGGAGGCTTGTGATATGGTGCATGATAGTGGGGTCGGACAGCGGACATGGTCGGAAGTCAAGCCCTTGGGGTGGTTAGAAGTCAAGCCCGCGTGGCGGTCATAAGTCAAGCTCACGTGGCGGTCAGAAGTCAGACCTACATGGTGATCAAGAGTCTGGCCTACATGGAGGTCAAGAATCCGGCCTACGTGGAGATCAAAGGGTCAGGTTACAAGATGGTCTTGGTCAGGCACAAGTGCTAGTCCGAGGTTAGACCTACACGTCGAGTAGGAACTCGGAAGCAAGGATACATGTCATGATTTATAGCCTTGTGGCACAGGATACCTGGACCAAAGTGTACAGGTCGGGATGTGCAAACCAAGGATACAGGTCAGGATTTATAGCCTGTGGCACAGGATACCTGGATCAAAGCGTACAGGTCGGGATGTGCCAACCTAGGATACAGGTCAGGACTTATAGCCTTGCGGTACAAAACACAGGAACCGAAACGTACAGGTTGGGATGTGCAAACCAAGGATACAGGTCAGGACTTATAGTCTTGCGGTACAGAACACAGGAACCGAAACGTACAGGTCAGGATGTGCCAACCAAGGATACATGTCAGGATTTATAGCCTTGTGGCACAGGATACCTGGATCAAAGCGTACAAGTCGGGATGTGCCAACCCAGGATATAGGTCAGGACTTATAGCCTTGCGGTACAGAACATAGGAATCGAAACGTACAGGTTGGGATGTGCAAACCAAGGATACAAGTCAGGATTTATAGCCTTGCGGTACAGAACACAGGAATTGAAATGTCCAGGTCGGGATGTGTCAACCAAAGATACAGGTTAGGATTTATAGTCTTGAGGCACAGAACACAGGGACCAAAATGTGCAGGTTGAGATGGGCTAGCTAAGGATACAGGTCAGGATTTCTGACATAGGACACATGGATTAAGGCATACAGATCGGGACAGACAGAATCAGACTATGGCGTACAGGTCGGGACAGACAGAATCGGACTAAGGCATACAGGTCGGGATAGATAGAATCGGACTAAGTACAGGTCGGGGTAGATGGAATCAGACGGAGGCGTACAGGTCGGGACGCAAAATAAGCAGAACCAAACCAAGGCATACAGGTCATGATACAAGGTAAGGCAGGTCAGGAGTTCACAAGGCAGGACACGTAAGACAGGACTGGGTGTACAGATCTGGATTGGTGAAGCGGCAAACGCAGGTTAGGAAATATAGATCTACACCCCACAAAGCGAGACCGGCAAGCATAGAAACCCAGTCTAGGGTTAATAGATCGGGGCAAACATACACTACATGACAAGCAAGCCAGGGAATCATAGCAACCTGTCAGGGAATAATCACTGTCTGTTAGAGAATATGCTAACGATATGGTGCTCACCACCCGCTCATTCCTTCCTAGACCTATAGGAGGACACCACGTGTCATTCATCGCCAGACAAAGTCTGACATCCGACATTCCCTGACACCCGTCAGACTCCAGAAGCGTCCCTTGCAGTATAAAAAGGAAAGCTTTGTCCCTTACGCAGGTACGCTCACTCGTCTTTTCAGACTCGTCTTTCACTTTTCGTCCTTTCACTGTGCTTCTGGAGAAAAAGTACCTGACTTGAGCGTCGGAGGGTCTGACCCGGGGACTTTTTCCTTGGTTCTTGGTCTCTAACGTGAGGCAGCTTGTCTGAGTGTGCGCAGGGTCCTTCATCATCTCCGTCATCACCCTCCTGTCATCCACTCGTGTGGGCCCTTTCGGCGGGTGCTAGATCGACTAGGCTTCGCAACGACATTCCGTCAACCTCGAGGATAGCGTGGTCTGCCTCTGTCCGACTCAGCTTCCGGACGTGATCAATGAATATACAATTTAGTACATTTAATTTGCAAATTAAAATAATTGATACAAAAAATTATACCTCCCGCTATACTTAATCCTATTTCTTCTCCTTTGATCACATTAAAATAGGGGTAAGCATTAAAAATAAATTGGGATAAAAATATCGAAGGGTTACAGAAATAGTAACTAAGTTTTAGAAAAATTATGGGAATTATTTTTTGAAAATCTAAACTTTATTATTTAAAAACTAGTTTTTGTAAAAAATAATTTTAAAACTATTTTTATTCTTTAAAAAAGTCTGAAAATTTTTCATTATTAAAAACAATAAATGATTTTATACAATGTATTTTTTAAAAATATTTTAAAATATATTTTGAGCTTAAAAAATTTTATAAATTTTTTTTGATCATGTAAAACAGAAAGTATATCTGCAAAAAAAAATTTAAAGATTGAATTTTTGAGAATTTTTCATATTAAAAATTAATATTTTGGAAAAAATTCATAGAAAATTTATTAATGGTTAAAAAATTTCTAAAAAATATTATCCAAATGGAGACTTTATTGTGTTATCACGGTAAAAATTTTGAACAAGAAATGCTAATAGAAAGTTTGCACGAAAAATAATTTTCTAAGTAAAGTAATTCTATTCCAGTAAATCAATTAAATTTAAAGAAAAATTTAAACTATACATGATTTTGAAACCCAATACAGGTTTCTACCTACTAGATTAACAAGATATTTTCTAGGAATGTATCTTTGTAATACTTTTGCAATTGCACTCTTATGATATCTGAAATACCAATTTAGTCCCTAAAAATTTCTAAGTTTATGAACATGTGAACATGCATCACCCTTTTCTAATTATTCTAATTTTTCTTTCAACTTAGCATTTTCAATTTGTAATTTGTTAAAATATTCTAATAAATAGGATTTTGTTAAGATTATTTTTATTTCTAGGTTTTCCTTTTTCAAGTGCTCATTTTTCGTTTTCAATTTACAGAATGACTTAGACATAGATTTTATTCGCAAATATAATTGATCAGGAGGTAAGAGACATACGTCACTTACCATATCAGATCAGAAATTAGATTCTTCCCTTTTATCGTTGCATTCTTTTGATATGGTTTTCCTTTCATTGACGCTAGCTTCTTAGTTACTTGGTTCTTCGTGACTAACCATCAATGTCAGTCCAGCATATGCTTCTATCTCAAATTCAGATGAAGAACTTTCATCCCAGGTAGCCTTGAGATTCTTATGCTTGGATCGTCTTGGCCCTTTGTCTCTCTCCTTCTTGATCTTTGGGCAATCATCCTTGATGTACTCTCTTCTTCATGACAATTGTAGCATTGAACTTTTCTTTTGCTTCTTAGATTTTTCTTAGCCTGCATCTCATTAAATTTGTTAGATCTAAAAAAACTTTTTTAATTTCCTTACCATATACGCTTCATGGTCTGCATCAAGATTTGAGTCTAACTGGGGTTCATCTTTCTTGTTGGCTCTCAATGCCAGATTCTGACTTGACTGTTTTCTTGTACATGCACATTTAGATTCATATAATTCTAATGTTAAAAGGACACTTTTTTGTGTACTTACCTCTAGATCCTTTGATATATAATATGCGTATATGATCAAGGTCCACTCCTAAATTCTGGGAAAGTCATTGTGTGCGTAATGGATTGAGTCCCGGTTGGTTATCACTTCACCGTGATTGATCAATCCAGTGATCAACTCCTTGATCTTTGTGTGTAGTTGAGCTACCGTCTTACCTTTTTCCAAACGGAGGTGTTGGTGCGATTAGCACTAACAATTTAACCCAGGTTTTGATGAATGACAAATAGGTTAAGTTAGGTTTATTGTTGATCTAACACTCTGATCGAGTGTGCAGGATAAGTCCAGACAGGTCGACGGGATGACCGGATGTCTGGCATGAAGCCCAGCTAGGTCGACAGGCTGATCGGATAGCTGGCACGAAGTCCAAGCGGGTCGACGGGCTGACCGGACGCTTAGGCACGAAGCCCAGCTAGGTCGACGAGCTGACCGGATAGTTGGCACGAAGTCCAGACGGGTCGACGGGCTGACCGGACGTCTGGCAGGTAAGTGAGGTAAGTCACTGGAGGGGAGTGACTACGAGGACGCGTTCCCAGGAAGGGAACATTAGGCGTCGATCCGGCTTAGATCCATTTCGGATATATAAGTCGAGATCGTGACTAAATTCCGGTCTCGGAAAGACGGAATCTAAGTCATACACTTTTCTTGTTAAATCATATTACTTTAGTTGTGCTAACAATCTGTTTTGCAGAATATATATTTGCCTCGGACTAACTCTGTTTTGCAGAAAAGGAAGTTTCTGGAAATAGGAGGTCCGGGCGCCCGGAGGGGATCCGGGCGCCCGGAGGTGAATTTTATCCAGGCCGAGTCATCGCCACGTGGAGTTCGCTGATTAGACCTGCAACGTCGCACCAGGGCGCCCGGAAGGGATCCAGGCGCCCGGAGCAGCATATAAAAGAAGCCCCAGGGGTGGAACTTCAAAAACAACTGAGAACTCTTCGACTGCTTGCTCTGCTGCTCTACGCTCCTGCGACGTTAACAAAGCCCCGACAAAGTGCTCCTTCTTCTTTGGTTAATTTTCTTGTCGGTATCACTTTATTTCCATTAGCATTTCTGTACCTTAATTTGTAATAGTATTTCGAATTGCTAGTGAATTGCCCAACGAAAGTACTCAAGGAGTACGGGCCTTCGAGTAGGAGTCGTCACAGGCTCCGAACGAAGTAAAAAACACCTTGTTCAGTTTGCCTAAGTTTTTTATTATTCCGCTGCGCTTAAATCTTATTAACGCGATTTTTTCGAATCGATATTCACCCCCCCCTCTATCGACGTTTCACGATCCAACAAGTGGTATCAAAGCAGGTACCGCTCTGATTTGGTGCAACCACCAATCAGACAGGGGGTGAAAAATTATTTTTTTTTTGTTTTCAGTGTTACGTTTAATTTCAAACTGGTATTATTACTTGCTTTGAATTTTTTTTCGTTGCAATTAAATCTAAATTGGTGCAACACCAATTTAGATACTTCTATTATTTTTCTTCTTCCGCACTACTAATCCAAGACCAAGTCTTGAGATTTTTGTTTTTCTTTTCTTTCTTCTGTGCGCAGGACTAAAATGTCTCAGACAGAAGGATTCGGCACAGTACGACCTCCACTCTTCAACGGGGACGATTTTCCGTACTGGAAGAAGCGCATGGAGGGTTACCTCAAAACAGACTTCGACCAGTGGATGAGCGTTACGAGACCCTATAAAATTCCAGCGGACGGCTCCGGGAATATACTGGATCCTGAAGACTGGACAGCAGATTTGAAGAAAAAGGCGTCAACAGAAAATAAAGCGATCAACACTCTACAGTGCGGATTAACAAGAGAAGAACTGAACAGAGTCGGTCCACACAAAAACGCTAAAGAGCTGTGGGACAAATTGATCGAGCTGCACGAGGGAACGAGCGACGCCAAGGTAACAAAACGAGACCTGTTTTTAAATAAAATTCTTAATATAAAAATGCAGGAAGGTGAAACGGCGAATCAACTCCACGCGAGGATCAAGGACATCCTCAACGGGCTTCATGCGATAGGCCACCAGATGGAAAATAGAGACTTAATAAGCTACGCATTAAATGCTTTTCCACGTAATAGTTTGTGGGCATCAATCGTAGATGCCTACAAAATTTCTAAAAATCTTTCTAAGTTAAAACTAATTGAGCTTTTCTGTGAATTAGAATTACATGAACAAACTAATGCTGGAGCCGAGAAAGGTATAGCTTTATTTGCAGGTTCCTCCAAAGAAAAGAAGAGCAAGCCTGAATATGAAGAAGATTTCGACCAAGACTCCGAAGACGAAGAACACCTGGTGAACTTGGTAAGAAAAATGTTCACAAGGAGAAAAAGGAGCTTCAGCAAAAAGGACCTTCAAAAGATCAGTTCTCCCTCAGAACAAAAGAACGTGACTTGCTTCGGCTGCAATAAAAAGGGACACTATAAGAACGAATGCCCAAAACTGAAATTCGACAAACCGAAGCCAACCAAAAAGAATGCTCTCAAAGCAACGTGGGACGACTCCTCAGACGAATCGGAGGAAGAAGAGCAGAAACATCAGAGCCACCTCGCACTGATGGCCCGTGAAGCTGAAACAGAAGACGAGTCGGAAGATGAAGACGGGTCTGAACCCGAAACAAGCCACGAGTCCGTACTCGTTTCCGAAGGCCCGAATGAGGTATATTTTAATTTAAACAAATTTTTTTTTAGAATTATTTCCTGTTTAAATAGTAAATTAATTAAAATAGAAAATGAAAACAAATCACTTCTTGAGGAAAATCAAAACCTCAAGGAAAAAATCAAAAATTCAAATCCAACTCAAGATCTAACACTTGAGGAGGAGAATTTATCATTAAAAAATGATATTAAGAATCTAAAAGAAATGCTAGAAAAATTTACAACAAGATCAAAAAATCTTGACTTAATCCTGAACAATCAAAAAGCATGTTATAATAAAACCGGACTCGGATACAAGTCGAACTCAAATAAAACTTTTAAGTCATTAATAACTCAATACAAATCAACTAATCAAACTTGGGTTCCAAAAGCGTGTCTGACCACGCAAGTAGGACTTAATCAATATTATATACCTAAAGAAAAAGTATATTATATAAACTCGATTAAACCAAAATACAAACCTAAATCGAAAAATTCAAAATTTAAAACTCAACAAAATTTAAACTATCACCAAGTTAATTATAACTATAAAAGAAACAGACACAAACCTAAAACAAAAATTTAAATTAAAGGTCAATAATTCAGGGGGAGGCTCCAGAATAGCTGACACCTCCAAAATTAACTAACCCGGCAGGGTAATTAGGATTAGTTAAAAAGAGACCAAGTTTAACTTGAATCATGGTACTGGTGAAGTTTTTGGATGATAGTACGTTAGGGAAGCTTGGACATCGCATGTCTAGAAAGATATGGTTTCGATCTGGTGCATTTGACCAAGTGGAACTGACCCAAGCTACCCTTAAATGAATCCTAACCAGTTAGACCAAGATTTAGTACTAAGCTCCGTGGATAGGACTATTTGGAAAACCTCGAAAGGTTGGTTACTACTAATGACGTCCATGTGACTCACCAAGCTTAGAAGTTTATCCGAAGATTGCCTATTTGTGGAGACCAAAGCTAAATCTGAACCTAACACAAGTTAAACCAAAACTCCATAATTAAAAATCCAATTCTATCTCACAAAATCATAGGATTCCCTGATTGACAATATAGATCGGGTGAGATGAATAAGCCTTAAATTTGTTTAATTAAAATTAATTTCAAAATTTCAATTTCAAACTTAAAAATTAATTTCAAAATTTTAATTTTAAACTTAAAAATTATTTCAAAATTTTAATTTTAAACTTAAAAATTAATTTCAAAATTTTAATTTTAAACTTAAAAAAAAAATTAATTTCAAACTTAAAAATTAATTTCAAAATTTTAATTTTAAACTTAAAAATTAATTTCAAAATTTTAATTTTAAACTTAAAAATTAATTTCAAAATATTAATTTTAAAACTTAAAAATTAATTTCAAAATTTTAATTTTACACTTAAAAATTAATTTCAAAATTTTAATTTTTAAACTTAAAAATTAATTTCAAAATTTTAATTTTAAACTTAAAAATTAAATTCAAAATTTTAATTTTAAATTTAAAAATTAATTTCAAAATTTTAATTTTAAACTTAAAAATTAATTTCAAAATTTTAATTTTAAACTTAAAAATTAATTTCAAAATTTTAATTTTAAACTTAAAAATTAATTTCAAAATTTTAATTTTAAACCTAAAAAAATTAATTTCAAAATTTTAATTTCAAACTTAAAAATTAATTTCAAAATTTTAAACTTAAAAATTAATTTCAAAATTTTAAACTTAAAAATTAATTTCAAAATTTTAATTTTAAACTTAAAAATTAATTTCAAAATTTTAATTTTAAAATTAAAAATTAATTTCAAAATTTTAATTTTAAACTTAAAAATTAATTTCAAAATTTTAATTTTAAACTTAAAAATTAATTTCAAAATTTTAATTTTAAACTTAAAAATTAATTTCAAAATTTTAATTTTACACTTAAAAATTAATTTCAAAATTTTAATTTTAAACTTAAAAATTAATTTCAAAATTTTAACTTTAAACTTAAAAATTAATTTCAAAATTTTAACTTTAAACTTAAAAATTAATTTCAAAATTTTAACTTTAAACTTAAAAATTAATTTCAAAATTTTAATTTTAAACTTAAAAATTAATTTCAAAATTTTATTTTAAACCTAAAAATTAATTTCAAAATTTTAATTTTAAAACTTAAAAATTAATTTCAAAATTTTAATTTTAAACTTAAAAATTAATTTCACAATTTTAATTTTAAAACTTAAAATTAATTTTAGAATTTTAATTTTAAACTTAAAAATTAATTTCAAAATTTTAAACTTAAAAAATCATTTTCAAAATTTTAATTTTAAAACTTAATTTCAAAATTTTAATTTTAAAAACTTAAAAATTAATTTTAAACCTAATCTCTAAATCTTAATGTAAAAAAAAAAAAAAAAGGCGGCCGTCCTTGGTATTCACTTCCGGGGCGCCCGGGAGGGAATCCGGGCGCCCCGCCTAAAATCAACTCCGGGCGCCCGGAATGGCTCCAGGCGCCCGGAGCTCCCTATAAATAAGGGGTAGCGGGCGCCCCCAACCCTTGCCCCACAAAATCTTCAATTTTGCCAAGGTTCACTCCGAACCTCAGTGCGAGAGTATTTTAAATCAAAATTTTCTTACGGTGAAGACGCTGCTGCGATTCAATCGAGGTCGTCAGATCTATATTTGTCGATGGCTCCTCGGTAAACCTTCTTCCCCTATCTGAAAATTTATTAGAATTTGTCTTCTCATTTTTCTTCTTAGAATATCTTTTTTATATACAGTAGGAAACGAACAAATACTGGTGCTGGACCCTCTAATGCTAGCACTGACCCTAGGTTTCCCACAGATGAACTAAGGATTAAGTTTGAGTCAACCGTTTATAAGGCCATTAGGACTAACTGTATAGATAGATCGTTCTTTCTAGGTTCATGTGCCTCCGTTATAGAGGTTATAAACCACTATAACTTAAAGAACCTTGTCGAATGTACCAGTCCAGTAAACATAAGTCTGTGTGCTGAATTTTGCAATAACCTAGTGAAAGTAGACGATCTCACCTATACCACTAGGGCTGCGGGTACTGATATCACGTTTTCCTCTACGACTATCCGAGAGTTTTTAGAGTTATGTCCATCTACTTGTCCTTTCTTGTGCTATCCTCCCAGGGATCTACCATTCGGAGATCCCTACTCACATATTACTCTCGATACGATTTATTCGTATTTTTTTTGGGGAGAGCGAGATCCCACTGTGACCCAGTTTAGGTCGGTAGAACTTCGAGTCCAGGACTACGCTCTTTATAGGGTCTTAGTCCTTTGCATTTTACCACTGACTACTCGGGACATCGCTATGATGCGCCCATTCCATTCATTTTTACTCTATGCCCTGAGTCATAGGTTAGATATTGACATCAGCCTACATATCTTCTCCACCATTATCTACTCGGCTGGATACGTGACTGATAGACGAGTCCACATGCCATTCTGTCACATTCTGACAGCCTATATGTCCTCGTTGCACATTGATGTCACTAGAGGAGACATTGCCTATATGACCGAGTTCGATGTTATAGCAGCTAGGAACTTCTCCCTAGCTGGTATCCACGTAGATAGGGATGACGGGACTATGTCTTGGCGGAGGGGGGCACAGCACCAGCCCGATCCAGATGCACAGGGGGACGAGTTCATGCTTGCACTGTTTCCAGAGGAAGCCGCACCGACTCCACCACCGCCCCCAGCTCGAGCACCACGTCACGCTCCCCGCACTCTAGCCGACCGTATGACCGGACTAGAGAGAGCTATGGCGAGTCTCCAGCAGGAGAACTCTGATTTTCATCGGGACATACGGCGAGAGGTTGCCGAGTTACGAGCTGCCGGGGAGACCCGACACACTGAGCTGATGGCGCTTCTCCGATCCTTGGGATCTGGACCACCCCCTTCATCATCTTAGTAGCTCTAGTTATGACTCACTTTTGTAGCTACACTACCTGTAAAATATTTTGGATCTATCTAGTGATATTTCAGACTTGCATTGATTATGTTCTATCTTGGTAGCCTAGGAATTTTGAATTTCAGAAATATTTTCAAAGATGATTGTTTTTAACTCATAAGTTCAAACATGTGTCAGTTTTTAAAACCTTCCTATTTTTAGATTTTTAAATAAACTTTTAGCCTTAGACTAGTTCAAAATCCTTAAAGAACATGCACCTATAGAACTAGTTTTGAGCATCTCACCAAAACCCTAGGCTTACCTTGCTTGTGTTTGCCGAACAATAGAATGGGGTGAGATGCATAGGCCACTTGCCTAAGACTTAAGATGCTTATTTCAGTGCATCGACATAAGTCTGGGCGTTAAAAACAAAATATATATTAATCAAGTTAAGATTGACCTTAACTTGACTAACCAAGTGAAAGCTGCTATCTTTTGATAAGTCAGTCAGTAACTAACTAGTTAGACATTTGATTTAATGTCAGGTCCAGGGGGAGGAATCAATTAAAAGTTTTGAAAACTAGGTTATTGAATTTCAAAATTAGATTTAACGTAGTTTTGAAAATTGAATTTAAAAATCTAGTTCTGAGAATTTGACTTTACTTAATTCTACTTAATTCTACAAAAATTAATTTTTGTAAACTAAGCGTAAGTTTATAAACTAAGTTTTTTTAAAATTTTTAATCTTTTACAAACTTAGTGTTGAAAATTAAACTTCAATCAATCTTGAAATATATTTTAAAACTTAGTTTTGAAATTTTGCTTATGTTTGAAAAGAGTTGAAACCTGTTTTAAAAAATTGTTTTTCTTGAAATTTAGAACTTATTCTTAAACCTTAACCTTAGAAGCTATACTTGAAAAATTAGCTATTTTTCACAAAACTTAGCCTTTAAATCTGGATTTTTTTTATATATACACCTATTTTTGAAAACTAACTTTAAAAAAATCAAGTCTTTTATATACTTAAGTCTTGAAAGTTGAATCCTTTACCAACTCAGTTTTAGAAAATCAATTTTACCTAGTTTTGAAAAATAGATCTTTTAAACTTGTCTCAAAACTTAGCTCTTTTACAAAAGATAAATTACTAAGTTTAACTCCCCCAGATTAACTTGACATGATTCCTTACTTTGTCTGAAGTCTATATTTTTAATTACTTTAAACATGCTTATTTTTGATGAATGCCAAAGGGGGAGGGTTAGGTGGCTTAAGTTAGCCAAACCAATTGAAAATACAAACTAACTTAAAAAAACCTCCACATAATGATGTTATCTGTTTTTTCTTGCAAATTTCTTCACTAACTTAATCAGGTTGTCATTCCATCAAAAAGGGGGAGATTGTTGGTGCGGTTAGCACTAACGATTTAACCCAGGTTTTGATGAATGACAAATAGGTTAAGTTAGGTTTATTGTTGATCTAACACTCTGATCGAGTGTGCAGGATAAGTCCAGACAGGTCGATGGGCTGACCGGATGTTTGGCACGAAGCCTAGAGAGGTCGACAGGCTGACCGGATAGCTGGCACGAAGTCCAAGTGGGTCGACGGGCTGACCGGACGCTTAGGCACGAAGCCCAGCTAGGTCGATGGGCTGACCGGATAGCTGGCACGAAGTCCAGACGGGTCGACGGGCTGACCGGATGTTTGGCAGGTAAGTGAGGTAAGTCACTGGAGGGGAGTGACTGCGAGGACGCGTTCCCAGGAAGGGAACATTAGGCGTCGATCCGGCTTAGATCCATTTCGGATATCTAAGTCGAGATCATGACTAGATTCTGGTCTCGGAAAGACGGAATCTAAGTCATACTCTTTTCTTGTTAAATCATATTACTTTAGTTGTGCTAACAATCTGTTTTGCAGAATATATATTTGCCTCGGACTAACTCTGTTTTGCAGAAAAGGAAGTTTCTGGAAATAGGAGGTCCGGGCGCCCGGAGGTCCGGGCGCCCGAAAGGGATCCGGGCGCCTGGAGGTGAATTTTATCCAGGCCGAGTCGTCGCCACGTGGAGTTCGCTGATTAGACCTGCCACGTCGCACCAGGGCGCCCGGAAGGGATCCAGGCGCCCGGAGCAGCATATAAAAGAAGCCCCAGGGGTGGAGCTTCAAAAACAACTGAGAACTCTTCGACTGCTTGCTCTGCTGCTCTACGCTCCTGCGACGCTAACAAAGCCCCGACAAAGTGCTCCTTCTTTTTTGGTTAATTTTCTTGTCGGTATCACTTTATTTCCATTAGCATTTTTGTACCTTAATTTGTAATAGTATTTCGAATTGCTAGTGAATTGCCCAACGAAAGTACTCAAGGAGTACGGGCCTTCGAGTAGGAGTCGTCACAGGCTCCGAACGAAGTAAAAAACACCTTGTTCAGTTTGCCTAAGTTTTTTATTATTCCGCTGCGCTTAACTCTTATTAACGTGATTTTTTCGAATCGATATTCACCCCCCCCCTTCTATCGACGTTTCACGATCCAACAGGAGGTTTGTTAGCTGACTCCGAAGAATGTCCCATCATACAAGCTTTACTTCGAATGTGCCTTCATGGAGCTCGAGGAATTTCTCCCAGAGTTCTTTGGCTGAGGTGTAGTTGTCGATGAGGTTGACCTCTTGAGGTGGCAGAATACTAAGCAGGTGGAACTCTACTTTTTCGTTGGCCATGAATTCTTCTTGTTCCTTCTTGGTCCAGTGATCTTCTTCTTTTATGTCACCATTGTTATCGCGAGGTGCCACAAAACCATACTTTATTGTTAACAATATATCAAAGTAAGTTTTAAAAAATACCTCCATCTTTCTCTTCTATTGAGCAAAATCCCCCTCGAACTTAGCCGAGTGAATGCTAGCTCTAGCCATGCCATCTTCTTTATTTTCTTCGGTCGACGGTTAATCATTCTAAAGCTCTCTTACTTTGATACCAATTGTTGATCCCTTAGTGGCTGACTAGAGGACGGGGGTGAATAGCCCTACAATTACAATCGAAATACCTTTCTCTTTTTTTCGTCATTAACTTCGACAAAAAATAAATAAATACAATAGCTAAAAGAAATATGAGGCAAAAGGTTATTTGGTTTGAAACCGAGATGTTGTTAATCTAAGGCGAATGAAACTTTTTAAGTTGACTCCTTCTTCGATACAAGTCAGAGGTGAAGAAACCTCGTATAAGACATTGACAACTCACGAACAACAAAAAACAGGAAAGAATTCAAGTATAATTAAAGTGTTATTCGAAACTAGGTGAACTAGGGCTCTATTTATAGTCCACTGGTCAAATCTATCTATTGTTGATGTGGCAGATTCGGGGTCCCTAGATGGTAATCTGGCCGCCTCTAGAGTGGCAAATTCTATCTCTACGCAATGACTTTATAACAACATAAGGATAAGGCTTTATCCACTTTCAGACCCTCGGATCAGTCCAAGCTCTCGCACCATTACTGACGTGGACCCAAAAGTGATCCACACTGTAACAAACTGAGAAGGGCGCCTCACTGGCGGTGGGGTGGTCCGGGCACGCAGATAGTCTGGGTGCTCGAACTAGTTGGTCTGGACACACGGACAAGACAGCCAATTGCTGACTCATCTAGCGTCTTCTCCGGTCGCTAGCTTCTTCTCCAATCGCTGGTTGATCCTCTGGCCTTCCAAAGTTAAGTTTACCTGAACCTAACTCTGGCCTTCTCCTCAAGTAGTCTTCCACTTCAGCTTCTTATTCCTCGGAAGTGTCACGCGTGCGTCTTTCTCGCTCCACTGGTATACTCTTCCTCAACTTCTCATCCTTCAAATGTACTGAGCCTATTGACTTGATTCCTGTGCTATCATTCTCATCTGTCACATCTTCTGCTCAACTTTTTGCATTCCTAAGTCATTGCATACTCAGAAGCAAGGCATAAAAATATGCAGTCTTACTTAACTTGGTTGACCACATCAAAACTAACACTGGGTATAAGTCTTTCAGCATATGACTAGTCAACCTTATGGGTTTTTTCACATGTCAGTCCTCTTTCATATAGCTGGTCAGTAATAACTTTGGTCAGATTTACACAGCTCAGCATACCTGCTGCTTATACATATAGGAAAGCAGTTCCCCTTATAAACTCAACCGGATTTCTAGATCTCAGGTTCTCATTTCAAAGGCAAGTCTTCTCTCATATGGATGATCAACTTAAAGTACTAATTAAATCTCCAGAGACTCAATTTCCCATTCTTAAAGGCAAGTATCCTAGTATATGGTCAGGCTGCTAAAGAGCAGACCAGACTTAGCTTTATATTATTTTCAGAACAGAACTCCAGCACCACCCAGTACATAATTGAGCATCTTAAGGTAAGAATTGATATATAGTCGATCCGTTTAAAGACCCGGTAGAAATACGCTCAACAAGCAACATAGTCAGAGAATCACAACAACCAATCAAAATTAAAACTATTTGTTAAAGAATATTCCTCTATCATAATGTAAGAATTCAATAGAACCTTCTTCGAAGGTGATTACACTTACCATCAACCGACAACTTATGACTGCATATTCCTTCAATCGCCTTATTAATGACATAAGTTACAAAAGACAAAAGAGATGCACATATGGGTAATGGAAGATTCCTTGAACGATTACTGTACATTACCCAGGATGTATATCTTCCCTTACTCGACAACCTCTGATATTCTCTGTCATCTCATGATTCTGGAGATTATGAGAGGTGGTATATAAAAAGGGGATCCTCTCTATTGGTGAGGTACGCATACACACCTTACGACAGTCTTACTTAACGCATGCATTCTACTATTCTTCTCTTCATTTCATTCACCCACTCAGATATCATACTATCTTGAGCATTGGAGGGTCTTCGTTAGAGACTCCTTCCCTAGTTTTTGGGCACTGACGTCTTGTCTACTCTCTTTAGTGTGGGCAGAGAAGAGAAAGACACTCAAAGTTCTTTTCTTGTTCCACTTCATCATCTTTATCCCCTTCGCAAAGTCTTTTGTCAGTCAACTGTATCTCCACCTCCCCAACACGTCATCTTTCCAATTTTTAGACAGGATCAGTGTTGGTGCAGGAAGTACCAGACGATCGAACCTGGGTTTTCATTATGTCAAAGGGTCCAAAATTAAGTTGACTTGTGATCTAACAAGGTTGATTAAACTTGCAGGAAAGTCCTAAGTTATCTTAGGTAAAAGTCCTAGTGGATTCTAGACAAGTGGAAAATCCTAGGAGTGGTAACCATTGGTCCTAGGAGGCGGTAACCTTAGGTGATGGAAAGTCCTAGCTGCGGTTAGACAGGTGAAAAACTCTAGGGGGTGGTAACCCTAGGTCCTAGGGGGTGGTAACCCTAGGTTATAGAAAATCCTAAGGGGAGGTAACCCTAGGTCCTAGGGGGAGGTAACCCTAGGTCCTAGGGGGTGGTAACCTTAAGTTATGGAAAATCCTAAGGGGAGGTAATCGTAGGTCCTAGGGGGTGGTAACCCTAGGTGGAAAGTCTAGTTGGTCTGGAGGACTGGTCTCGCAATAGGTAATCTCTCCTGAGAGGAGTAGGTGAGGACGCGTTCTCTGTTGAGGGAACAATAAGCATCAGTTCGACCTAGGATTTTCGGAGGAAATCCAAAGTCAGAATTGGACAGTCCGAAGGCTGTCAAGTTATTTATTTATATATTATTTTCTATTTCATCTAACTCTATTTTGCAGAAAACTAACAATTTTGCAGAGTCAGACTTAGCTTTAATCGGTCGATCGAACGACCGGATCTATCAACCGAACCCTAAGATAACAGAGTTGATTTCTAACTAGCTGACCGGATTTGACCAAAGGATCGGTCGACCAAACTTGGGATTGGTTGACCAAACAGTGGATATACGGTGACTGAGATTAGGTCGAATTGATCGGATCAGACTAGATAAGCCAGAGAGGATAGCGGGATCGGTCGATCGAACAATGGGATTGGTCGACTGAATGAGGACTCATCCAAAGCTAAATCTGGATGAGAAGACGGACTGATTCAGGCAAGATCGGTCTACCAAACCAGGAGATCAGTCGATTGATCAACGACAAGGCAAACCTGATCCCGAGATCAATGGATCCGAATCAAGCCTAGCTTGTCTATTTAAGGAGGGCTCGATCAGTTGCTTCAACAACACAATTTTCGAGATCAAGAACGAACAACTATTGCTCTCTCCGATGCTACTCCGACAATCAACGAAAGACTTTTATTTCTATTATTGTCGATAACTTTATTGCATTGTAATTGTACTTAATATATGTACCTTTTTCTGGATCTATAGTGATTGCCCAACATAAGTGATTAACGATTGTGGGCCTTGGAGTAGGAGTCACCACAAGCTCTGAACCAAGTAAAAGAAAGCTTGTTAGCATCGCTTGTCTTTTCATTCTTTATTCCACTGTGTTCTTACTTTGTGTTTTTTGATAAATGAATGAATTAGCCACGAGTGATATTTACCCCCCTCTAGCACGTCATTGATACTACAATCAGTCACCATGTGTTAGAATTGTCATTGTATGCAAGGGTCAAATTTCGGTAAAAGCCGTGTGACCATACCCTTCCACATGGTAGTCCATTTCGATTTCTTGATTTACCTCTCTACATATGATTGTGGAGCCAGCCATGTGAGGCACCCATGGTCAACGTATGACCTTTTTACCATTGAAAGAGGCATTAAAGGGCATGGTGTAACAGTAAGGCATTTGATGGATTTACAGAGTACCATAGTTTAAAATACAGTTGGGACAAGGATAATGGATTTTTGACTGCTAGGCGAATTTCCATGAGTGCATCCAAATTTACCTGGTAGGTGAACCGGGTGGAAGGAGGTTCACCTCAGGATTAGTTGGGTCTATAAAAATCTAGATACTTACATTAGCTAAGAAAAATCATCAAAGGGATGGTTGAATTGAAGCAATAGGGGAGGGATGAAGATTCCTTTGTGTGAGTCTTTTTGGGTGGGTGAAACAAAGATGGTTGATAGAGTTGTATTTGTTGGTGCAATCGACCTCTAGGATTTTAATGTTTATTTGACAATATGTTTAATAAAGTTTGGTCAAGGTTAACCTAATTAAGTGAGAAGTCTAGATAAGTCAAGGTTGATCAGATGATTAGCAAAGGGATAGTCTAGTCAGGTTAAGGTTGATCGAATAACTAACAAAGGGACAGTCTAGTCAGATCAAGGTTGATCGAATAACTAGGAAAGAGAAAATCTGAGCAGGTCAAGGGTGACTGGATGCTTGTCAAGAGAAAATCCTTAAGGGAGTGAACCTTAGTTAGTGAGAATCTTTAGAAGAGCAAATTCTAAACAAAGGGAAAACCCTTGAAGAGTGAACCCTAGGTAGTGAGAAGCTTAGAGGAGTAAACTCCAAGCAAAGAAAAACCCTAAGGGAGTGAACCCAAGATAGTGAGAAGTCTTGGAGGAGTGAATTCCAAGTAAAGGGAAAACTCAAAGAGAGTGAACCATAGGTAGTGAGAAGTCTTGGAGGAGTGAACTCTAAGCAAGTGTCACCAAATAAGATTTTCGATCGATCACACGCGGTCGACCATATCAATATATTTAGTAAACTAAAGTATAGTGTTGTTAATATGTTTGCATTATCTGTTGTGCTAATTTAGTTTTATAGGAAAGTCTTAATAGATCAGGTCAATCAGACACTGAGTAGAGAAAGCTCAAACATATCTATAGGATAGGATTTTTGACAAGTAGGCAAACTAAGTCTTGGAGAGGGATTCTATTTTAGAATACAATGAGGATGAGTCCTCATTGTGGAAACAACCCTACACATTGATCCAACTAAAGAAACTAATCAAAGTTTCTAAGTCAAGATTAGATAGTCCGAGCTATCAAGATTAATTCATGAATAACTATATGTTTCTAAACTTTGTTATATTGAATCATTATTACTTGTATTTGGATTAATCTTTGTGATGCAAGAAAATAGCTTTTTAGGTAACCAAAAATATTTTTTAGTTGACCTAGAAAGTTTTCAATCGACTTAAAAGGTTTTTTAGCCGACCTAAAAACTCAGATAAACACAGATAAGATCAAGATCTAACAAAGAAGGAAACAGAGATTTAGTCAACTAATCAAGAGGATCAGTTGACAGAACAAATATGTAAACTCTAGAATGGATATGATCGGATCACGCAATAAAGGAAACCCTTGGGGTTCAATCGCTTGAACAGGGTTCCATCGACTAGAAAAGTGAGATTTGCATGATTGATTAGATCAGAACAAATAACGAAAGGAGCGGGGACTAGTCGCCTGATAGATGTTAATCTACTGATAGGGTTTTGTCGACTGATTAGTTTCTAGCCGACTGGATGAAGGGAATAAAGAAGCCTCGGGGTACAAACTCAGTGCCAATTTTCTATTCAATCCCTTACTCTCTTGTTGCTCAAATCGTGTATGTTCTACTACTACTACGCCAAGAGCCTCTCTGACAACCTATGCCTAATTTCTATCTCTGCGTTGTCAGTATACTTTTCATCTACATGCATTTAATATTAAAGGGATAATAGTTTGTTACTATCACCTTTATTTTTGTACTCATTCCTCCTTCTCTAAAAGATTTTTAGAAAGGAGAACTTTTACAGATTGCCCATAGTAAAATGATCAAGGATGGTGAGACTTGGAATAGCAGTCATTGGATTATGAACCAACTAAAAAAAAATGTTTTGACTTTTATTAATTTCGCTACAACTTTGGTTTTAGAAAAAAAGTAAAGAAAAGTTTTTTTAACGAATGAAATCCCCCCCCCCCCTTATATATTTCGATCAAACAATTAATATCAGAGCCAAGTTGCTTTGAATATGTTTAATCACTTTTTTGAGTTTTCTGAAAAAAAATTTCTTTCTTTTAAAATGTTGTTCTTTTTCTTACTATATTTTTTTATATGTTTCACTATTTACCCAAGACTATTAAAAGTCTTAGAATTTATTTTAATTTGTTTTTGCAAGAATTGTTGATGTCTCATCAAGAAGGGTATAACACTATCTGCTCCCCTCTCTTCAATGGAGAAGATTTCAACTATTAAAAATGGCAGATGGAATATTTTCTCAAAATCGACATCAAAATGTGGTTTGGTATCAAGAGTGGTTACAGAGCACCCATAAACGACCTCAAATAATAACTAGATTTGGAGAAATGGAATTAGGACATGAAGAAGAAGGCACAAATTAACTACAAGGGGCTAAACATACTGTAATGTGGACTAACAAAGGAAGAACTCAACTAGGTCGAACCTTTCAAAAACTTCAAGGAATTGTGGGACAAGTTGGTTGAACTTGATGAGGGAATCGATACTTCAAAGGAAACAAAAAAGAAATCTTAAGTTAAATAATTTATCTAATAATAAAATGCAGGACAATGAATCGTCCTTGGAAGAGTCAGACACAGAGGAACCAAAGAAAAGAAACTTCATGACACGATAAAAGAACAAATAACCGAACCCGAATCTAAAACTAAATCAAAGTTCAAGTCTAGGATGGAATCTAGCCATGGAATTGAGTTTGAGTCAAGCTACATATCCGTATCTGGTTTAGATGATCAAGATGAGGTAATCTGTCCCATAGAAAATAAAATGTTTAAAATTATTGCATGCATAATTAGGAAGTTAGCTAAATCTGAGGTTCAAATTAACTTGCTCCTTAAGGATGTCAAAAACCTTAAGGAACAAGTTAAATTGAATCCCTCAATTAACTATGTTCAAAATAGAAACTCAACTCAAGTTGCAAGACTTGAAGAAGAAAATTTCATCTTAAAAGGTCAGGTGGAGGAACTCAAGGAAATATTGGAAAGATTCAATTTAGATTCTAAGTATTTGAACACGATGCTTTGAATCCCAACGAGCTGTGTACAATAAATCCAGACTCGAATACAAAACTAATGCAACAAACATATCCTATGTGTCGTTACTTAATAAAAATAATAAAAATCAAATCCAAGTATGAGTTCCCAAAGCATGTTTAGTTAACAAAATTAGACCAAAATCAATATTGGATCCCTAAGAGTCAGATTCATTACCTAGATATACCTTATTTAAGTTATGATTCAGGGGAACCCAATAGAAAAAATATTCTTTCCTATTAAATTGCATGATTACTTGATTTACTATTTTTATTATGCATGTCTAGTTTTTTCCCTTCTTAATTTAGAATGGTTAAATAGGAAAAAAGTTTAACTAACTTTGAGAACCTAACATTAGAATGAGTTTGGATGAGAGTAGACTAAGGAAGCTATGTCGAGGTTGAATCATATGCATTCTACCTAATGCACTAGGCTTAATAGATCTAGTTGAAACTACCCTAATCAAACATGGTTACTTTAATAATGTCCACTGTGATTGACCATAGCCTAATATTCAATTTCTTGGTTGGTTATTTTAGGGAAGTTTATCTTAGACATATGGTTACTTTAATGATATTCATTATGACTCACCACAATCTGAAAGCATACTCTAAAAACTCCATCTTAACAAACCCAAAGATAAATTTGAATCTAATACAATGTCAACCAAGCTTTTTCAAAATTCAAATCAATTAAAAATCTAAATAAAATTAAATTAAACAATTTAATTAAATTACTTCAAATTAATTAATAATCAAACAAAATTAATTTAAACAATTTTAATTTAATTCATTTAATAATTTCAATATAATTCAATAAATCCAAAATTAATTAATAATCAAGATAAAAATAATTTAATCAATATAATTCAATTAATACAAAATTAATTTATAATCAAAATAAAATTAATTCAAACAATTTAATTAATTCAATTAATCTGATATTAATTAATAATCAAGAAAAAATAATTTTAATAATTTTAAGTAATTCAATTAATCTGAATCAAAATAATCCAAATTTAATTAAAATTAAATAAAAATTTAATTAAACTTAAATAATTCAAATTTAATTAAAAATCTAATTTAATCTAGACAATTAATCAAGATGAAATCAAATCAAATCAAAATCTTAATAAAATCTGTTATAAAATTAATTTGAATAAATCTAATTTAATCAAAATTAATTAAGAATTAAAATAATTCTATCTTAGACATATCATGTTAATTAAAATTGAGTATCTCTCAAAACTCATAAATTCTACTACTGCTCTGTCACCTTCATTTTTGTATACATTCCTTCTTCTCTAAAAGTTTTTTGGAGAGAATTTTAATGGATTGCACATCGTAAAATGATCAAAATCATGAGCCTTGGAATACTAGTTGATGGATTATGAACCAAGTAAAAAAATTCTTTATGTCTTTGTGTGTTTTTGCTTTTATTAATTCCACTATGACTTTAGTTTTAGAAAAAGAAAGGATTTTTTTTTAACGATCAAGATTCACCCCCTCTCCTTCTCTCGTTTATTTCAATCCAACAGTATTATCGTGATATAATTATAATTCAAATTTACCGAATTCCTCTACACTAATATAATATAGGGATAACGTGGATCGTCTCTCACAAGGAAGGTAACGGGTAAATGATAATCTCAAGATTAAATATTAAATTGGTTTTGGGTTTTGGTTTTGATATTGAAATTGTGTTTTGAGATGTTAAGACAAATAATTGAAAAGCAACGTAAATAATTAAAACTCTAACCTAACTAACTATGATTGCAAAAAAATTAAATGAAATATACACTACAACAAAATTACTAAAAGATAACACCATAACGACAATAGTTTTAGGAAAAAATATTATAAATTTGACAAAAGATAATGATTTTTGACAAAATCGTTATCTTTGATGCAACAGTTACCCCAAAAGACAAAGACTTGACACTATTTGTTGTCGTTTAGGGCAACAATTTTTTTAAATAACAACGTATTTTACAACAGTTTTTCAAAATCTTATCTTTAAAAGTTTTGTTTTATTTTAACAATAGTTGGGACAATGGTTAAATGAACCGTTTTAATTATAAATATTTTCACACGCTTGGAACAAAGGTGCATAAACCATTGTTGTGATAATAAGACAACGATTATAACCCGTTGTCAATGAAATTATAACCGTCGTATTTTTTCCCGCCTCAAAATTCTTGCATGGGGAAATGCAAAAAAAAATTAAAAAAATTAAAAACCTTAACCCTAGATCTATTATGTGCACAACTCCTTTATAAATAAATGTACTTTAGCACTTCACCATGACTCCGCTGGTCATCCGAGTTGGTATGTGGTAGATGTTACCACAATAAGATCGCATGATCAATATTCGAAATAGCTGGGGAATAAATCCTCTATAATTTATCTCCCTCCCTCAAACCAACATAAGAACTTGTATTTTCAAGTGTGAATAAGAAAAACAACATATAATTATAGCCAAACCATCTCTCAGCAACCCGCTTTCTCGAGCACTCTTCCAATAGCAAGAAGAGGAACAGGTGGCGATTTGGTGAAGTCATAGAAGAAATGGAGAGAGAGAGATATTCCAGAAACACCAACCATATGAGGTACTACAATTGAGCAAATGGCGTCCGACTTCGACACCTTCATTGAGGAGGCACCTTCCGTCCCTCCTTGCTCCGCCCACCCCTTCGACGATGACTACCAGCCCTTCAACTCCTACTCCTCTTTCAACCAGTGCCACCAACCTCCCCGTCAGTGACATACCATCCGTTAGGGCTTACGACTTCCCTGTCAAGGAAGAACCCCACCTCGACTACGGGGACGGGGAGAGAATGCCGCTCTCGCCTGAGGGCTATGGGTTCTCATCATCGCAGTATCTGTTTACGATTTCGGAATCCAATGAAAAGGGTTACGGCGAGGCGGGGGATGACGGCGAGATTTTCTCATCGGACGACCCAGTTCTATTTAAGGTTAAGCATAATCCATGAATAGGTCCATGGAAGCGCAAGTGTCTAACTGCTAATCCTAGAATTGTTTCTCAATGTATCAGCCCTACAAGAGTCAATCACCAGTACGTTGTGCTGCTTAAAATCAATCCAAAGGTGTCATATGCTATCTCATTTTCTAATAATTTTACCCCTCTTCTCTCTCTATTTCTAATATTTTGTATTTCCTACACAGATGGGTGGTATAAACTCTTGCTTATCAATTGAAAGATCATCAGCTATTCCTCTAGTCTCAGATACACCGACAATCATTTTGGGTATGGATGTTTCCCATGGATCTCTTAGGCATTCGGATATTCCTTCAATTGCTGCTGTATATTTAACTTCTCTAATTATGTGACTATAATGATTGTTTGCATTTATTTTTTTTATTTTTCTAACTAGTTTTATTTTGCTATTTCTTACATGCCTATCCATTTTTTTATAGTTTTAAGGTTGTAAGCTCAAGGCAATGGCCATCTATTTCTTGCTATAGAGCTTCTGTGCGAACATAGTCTCCAAAGGTCAAAATGATAGACACACTTTTTAAGCCTGTAATAGGGAATATAGTAGAGAAATATGACAGTGGCATAATTCAATTTGTTAACATTTCTAAATTATAATACCATGTCATGTTATTTTTATTTAGCTACATCAGTAATTGAGTATTATTCTTCTTTTAAACGGAAGCCATTATCTATGATGTAGGGAGCCGATGTTTGATTTCTACATTAGTTCAAGAAAAAGAAAACTAGAAAATATTATCATTTTTAGGTAAACTCTGTTCTAGTTTTTAGTATTGGATTAATGCATATGGATCTTGTATCTTGATGAGTTCTTGATATTCAGAGATGGTATTTGTGAATCACAGTTTATTCAAGTCCTCAATATTGAATTGGATCAAATTATTGAGGTATGTCAATGTATATATAATACATATGCTAATGTCAGTTAAGTCCTGATTTTGTTCCAATTGTTGTTTCTATCTGCAGGCCTGCAAGTTTCTTGATGAACAATGGTCTCCAAAGTTTACATTAATAATTTCCTAGAAAAATCATCATACCAAGTTTTTCCTTCCAAACTCGCCTGACAATGTCCAACCTGGTATGCATTTTATTATTGTCGGTCTTTAATTTTCTATTTCTTTTTTAGCCTTTTACCTCCATCAAGTTATAATCTTTGAATTTTAAATTTTCCTATTTTAGGGATTTCAGGGACTATTATTGATAACAAAATTTGTCATCCAAGGAACTATGACTTTTACATATGCGCTCATGCTGGCATGATTGTAAGCTCTGTTTTCAACGGTTGTTCTCTATTTTTAGCCATTACTCTAAATAAATAAATAAATTCAATATGTTAGAGCTTTGAGTAATTCAAGTTTTTCTTATATTGAATTCCACAGGGCATAACTCGGCCCACTCATTACCATGTGCTAATGAATGAGATTGGGTTTACTACTGATTCCTTGCAAGAGCTTGTTCATTCCCTTTCCTATGTGTAAGTACATGTTTACACATAATCAACACTTGAGTTCTCCAATATTTGATATATCGTAACTATGCCCAAATGTTCAGATTTCAGAGGAGCACAACTGCGATATCTGTTGGTAAGTTGGGCAGTCCTTTTGTGATTTGTGTAGTTTGTTGTATTGTTCCTCACTAAATTATATCTATATATAATTTTTCTTTCATGATGCAGTTGCACCCATCTGTTATGCTCACTTGGCTGCAACACAAGTTGGGCAATTTGTGAAATTTGAAGATTTATATAATTGCACATTTGAGTAATCATCCTAGATTATTGACTACTTAACTATTTCCAATCTAGAATAGTCCTTGATTGTCAACTTAGTCATTCCAATCTACAAATTATGCTCTTATGTTTTTTTACTTATGTTCGATTATATTACATTTTCCCTAACAATTATTAGTGCCTTACCTATAAAATGACTGAAATGATTGAAATAACAAGGAACTTCAATGATAATTTTGTTTGGGCTATAATAATTGGAATCAAACTACACTTGGCAAAGTTTCAGTCAAAATTGCAAATTGCAAAAGCCACTTCAAAACTTAAAAGAAAGGATCCAATTATTGTGATAGTTTTCTATTCCAACACTGTTTATTGGCTAAAAGTGACAAGTGAATGTGTATTTTACCACTTTATCTCGGTTATTTGTATGTGTTGATTAAAGCGCTTTAGATTCAATCTAAGAGCAGTTCTTGTTTGGTTAGCATTATTGCCATTTGACTTCCATAAGAAGCAAAATCTACAAATTTGACTTGACTGAATTTAGGACATTATCCCAACTTTACTTTATCTTTTACTTATATTTTCTTATCCTTTACCTCTTATTTTGATCATATCTCCAATAATGGATGCAATCAACATGACAAGTATAGATAGCTTATAATATGCAAACAGTTGGATGACCAGTGGAGTATGAGAGATAAGGATCTTTGTTTTTCTTCTAGAAGCTCAAGTATTTATTGGCAAATAGGATTAAAAACATTTTTTTGACTCTAGATCATGTAATGCAGTTAATTTACAATCATGTAATGTAGTTTCCCTAGATAACTTAATTGTGGGTTTACAGTTCCAAGAGGACTTTTTATCATATTAGATTCTTTCTCATGCCATTGATGCCAGGGATAGTTGTATATATGTTCTTACAAAGCTTTTTTGTGTGTGTGTATTTGTTCCTTTCAAATTTCAATTTGGCATAGACATGATGATAGATTAACTAATCATGACATAAACATCAATTGATAATAATTACTTTCAAATATATATAGGTAAATTTTGTATTAATGGAAAGTATAAAATGCCATAGTTCTCACATTTTAATATTATCTTTAATAAATATTTTTATTTGAAAAATTCCAATCATTCAATAATAAATTCTTGAATACAATACAAGATAAACTAGAATTTGATGTAAAGTACATGTGTGTATAAGTATTCAAAAAGTCACTTGTATCTTAAAGTAGTATTAATCATTATCAGCAATATGTTAAACTAATTATATTCAAAGCCTTTGAGCATTGGTATTAATGCTTATAATGACATTATAATTTATTGATTCTAGTGAGAACCATGCAGTTTCAAATCATTAACATTTAAATATCTAAGAGACATTTGATATAAAAATAGTTCACTTCCCTTTATTTCCTTCAAGAGACTTTGTGTTCATTCTTTGTGGTCAGCACCTTATATTGATTCTATGTAAAGTTTTTGTGTTGTAGAAACACATTCCTACTTATTGTGACAAAACAAATTCTAACAATTTCAATTTTTCTATTAGAAATTTTGATAAACAGCTGTTAGAGGTGAAAGAGAAAGGCATAATTTTGAAGTACTAATAAAGAGATAAAGATCATCAGCTATTATAATCCAAAAGCATGTGAGAAAATGGTTAGTTAGGAAGATCTTTAATGATCATCTAAGGGACGTTATGCTGTTGCAGTCTAGTAACATACTTCTATCTCCTCTCTTTGGTATTTTTATTATTTCTTCTAGTTTATTAGAATTTGTAATTCCTCGACAACTATTCATAGTTGTCTAGCAAGGCAGCAATTCATTGGTTTAACACTATTTCAAAGAGAGGGGCAACACCGAAAGTCATTCAAGGAAACATAAAGAGAGGGTCAACAAGTGAGCATCCGGAAGTTATCAAGGTGAGAGTTCTAGTCTTTTTTTGTAGTCCTGGTGATAACTAGGCACACAATGATATATAACCAAGTACCACATAATGTGATTCCATATGTCATTTCGTCGGTGATAATCAAATACAGTTTGCTTGTTTCTAACAAAGAAAAAAAAGTATCATTCCTTTTTCTCTTAGTCAATTGCTTATAGTTTCAGGTACATGAACTAAATCTAAAACACTTCACATGTCAATCCCAGATAATTTGTTTTTCAGTCAACTGTCAACTATTTAATTTTCAGCTAGTTTTATGTTCCTTTTTTCCTTGACTCTTGAGGTAGTAACTATTGATTTGCCATCAACATAATTGTTAATAATAGATGTTATTGTTATTATCCATTTTTAAACTATCATGATAAAGATTTCTTAAATTATAGAGTTGAATAATATGGGAAGTTGCAAGTTATTGAGTTCATAGGCTGAGTGCTATAAATGCAATATTTATAACTCGTATGCACCTAATATAACTTTTATCTTAAAGGAAAAGTGTATTAACTAGTTTTTATACCTCTCATATCTTTTAGTTCCATCTATTATTGCAACACATTGTTGCTCAATTACAAATTGCGCTTCACTAATCAGTTTATTTAATCCAACTGGATGTTTAATTATTTTTTATTTAATCTAAGTTTATTTAATTAAATCATCCTAATTGATTTGGTTAAATTAACTAATGATTTGAATATCTTAATTTAGATCAACTCAATTTTATAGGATCTAGTTCAAATGAACTAAACTGGTTCGGATCCAACCATGATTAATTAAAAAAGTATTAACACAAAATTTTATTTTCAATTAATTTTACCGAAAAAAGTCTTCCTGTTTCAATTTTTTTTTTTCCACACGCGAGAAAGTGCACACGTTTTTCTTGAGGAGAAACCCTTTTTTATTTATTTGATTTTAAAAAATTAAACTTTTCCTCAAGGAACTTTTGACGGAGGAACAGCTGTTCTTCTTCTCTGTACGAATACGGCAGTTGGAGCGACTACCAATCGGTGGCCCTCGAAAGCAGTCATCGGCACTCTCCAGCGCCGGACACCGGTCGCCGATGGCTCAACATGGTCGTCAGCACGCGCAACACACAGAAAAACACAAAAAGGCTGTTGGCCGGCCTTTAGAGCGTTGTTAGCCACAGGCGTGTTGTCGGTCTCCTGGGATATAGTCACCAGCCCCAGAATGCCCTCGCCGGTGTGTCCCCGTGATGCAATTCTGCTTCAATGCAGTCGCCGGTGACGGCAATGATTCGGCAACAAACAGACATGCTTTTACCATATATATGCTATTCTAATACCATTGTAGCATCTATTTAGCATGAAATTCAATATCAAATGTAAACACTTACTTCGAATTGATGTCTGCGACAAATCTTTGGCTTCATGCTTATCGTCGGAAGAATGATCACGGATGAAATCAAAAAGTCCTCAAATTTTGCGAGCCAAATACCTTTCTCAAGATGTTCTCCTCACACCTTTTCGAATTTCTGATCTCACTTTTCTTTCACTTGGACGTACATATTTATAAGAAGAGCAAGCCTCTTGTCCTTCTATAACTTGTGCTCTAATTGCACTTAAAGGAGGAAGAGAAAGAGGAATGGGTGCCCTCTCCTCTTCTCAACGTGTGCATTCAAGTACCACATCTAACACCTACAAGTCCTAGATTCAAGTCCTTTCTTAGTCAATATTCTTATCCTTGTCACCGGCTCTCCCCATCCGACTCGACTTTCGGGGGCGTGATCATATACAAGGTGTTGCAGTTGCATCATTTGAAAAAGAAGATGTTGATCGTCTTCTGTCTTTTGGTGGCAACAAAGAAAAAAAAAAATGCCTCCTCTTTGAATGTTTTCTTCCTCTTCTTGCTCTTTCATCTCTCGCAAGGAAACAAAGGTACAACAGACCTTCAGAGACCTCTACATTGAGCACCCGTGAGATAACGATGGACGACTATGACATCAAAAAAGTAGACATCGGGAAATTCTTGTTAGATGCTAGTCAATCGTTCTGTGAACATGCTGAGGACTTTCGGCAGCTCTGAGAAAATTCAAAGAGTGAAAATGCTGAGCAGTTTGAGTTTATCTCTGCAAAAATCTCACATGCTCACTGTTGGACGACACAAAAGAAAATGAGGAAGGTAAAGATGGACAGAAGCAGCATCCATGATATTATATTCATCGGCGGATCGACAAGAATTTCTAAGATCCAATATTTATTAGTAGATTTTATTGATTTGGTATCAAATGATTTTTTTTTCTGGATTATCATCATATTATTTTAAATTCAAGGACGAATTCTTTCAATATGGGGTGATGCAAAAGGATCCTTAAATTATTATTATTATTTTTGATGATTTTTATCTTTTGATATTAACATATTTTTGATATTGTTTTATATTTTTGATAATTTTTATTTTTATTTTTATAGTTTAAGTCTCTTTAGAATTTTTAAAATTATTAATCTGTTAATAATTTTTTTAAAAATTTATTTACACATGATATCATAGTATATAAATTAAGATTTCTTTCCTTTATTTTATTTGGAACTCAGGGTCTTGAGTTTATAAAAAAAACATGTATTAGTTTGAGAGACACATCTATTCTTAATAAATTTTATTTTATGGTAAAATACAGAGAACAGTAATTTTCTCTTTATTGGGGATTTTTCCTGTTATCTTCTCCTTAATTCTATCTCTCCATAAGATAGACTTTTATTTACAAATTCAAGATTTCACCAAATTGATGTGTAAGCGATTTTCCCCAGACTCGAGCGTTTCTTAGTGCTTGGGCAAAAGCATTAGGTGTGCAAGCTATTTGGGTTTCTATATGATGCTATATAAACTCCTAAATAATATGAGTTGAGAAAATTAACTGGGAGATTTGATCATATTATAAATGAATCTAATAAAAGTGTTTGTAATTTAATTTCTCGTGATTCGAGCAATTGAAATAAGAGATGATATCGTTTATCTCTAGTAGTCGATTCCGTGATAAAATATAACAGATAAATTATGAAAAATATTTTTATCCTAGTCTTTTATATATGTGAAAAAGTCAAGTACTCAGTATTTTATATCTGTTGAGACAGAGATAATTTTTCATGATGAAAGTTATTATCAAGCTTTTGTGTGTCTCTGACTATAACGAGTTTATTTTCTGTACTAGTTTAGATAAAATTGATAAAGCAAAAACTCTATTGAGTACCATTGACATGAAAATTTTAAGCGAATCTAACTTTATACTTGGCATTGAGATCACAAAAATGATTGATAGTAATATTCTATGGACTCATTGTCAATTTAGAAAATATGCATAGTACTTCGATTAATCTAGCATTAAAAAAAATGCCAAATATTGATGGTAGGACCATATCTCAAGAAGAGTGCTAAAATGGTCGATTACTTGAACTTCAAAAGTATTACGCGCTATATTGAATATCACAATCATAGTAAGGAAGGTTAGTTAGCTATCTCAAACTTGTCCAATTAAGTACCAGCGTAACACCTAAAGAGCTTGATAGATTGTATAATAGGTTTGAACAATGTAAGAAATTAACTTGAATGCAAATTGGAACCGAAGCAACCTTCCGAAGTCCATAAGTTTACAAATAAAAGCTACAGTGCATGGTGGTAGCAAATACTAACAAAACAAATACCTGTTCCAGTCTATCCTAAATGGTTTGCCCCGACTTGAAATTAAACATAAACAAATTATTGCAATGTTTGATTTAGATATATCAGAAGACTGTAAATTCTTTCTGGATTACCCAATAAAAAAAAGACAATATATATCCATTCTTAAACAAATTCTGAATCTTTGTAAACCATATGCAATAACAAAATACTGCATGCAAAAATGCGAACAGACCAACTACACACACATAACACACAGCGTAACATATAATCTGACGCATAGGAAACACAGGAAGAATGGGTAACATCCAATTTACAATCATGAGCTCCTCTGCACCTCATCTTTGCCATCTTTCTGAAAAAAGGATAACAGTTTCGATATCAGTTCCAGATGCCAGCTACTTAAAATGAAGAAACAATGAAAAATAATCCAGTTAGTTGAATAGTTGGAAGATTATAAACATGTATCCTGTTGTACCGCTTGCAATATCATCCTAGTTGTACAATTTTGAGGGAATTGTTGGCTTCATGGGATCAGGAATTACCAGCAGAATTACGAGGTTGAACTCCATTGCTCTTTGCAATCTGCTGAGTTTGGGATGGTGATAAGGTCTGCTTTCCGTTTTCAATAGGCAGCGAATGCCTTTTCTTAGACTGGTTATCAAGCATATCAGGACTTGACTTTAGAGATGTACTAACATGAGCTTTAGCTCTAGCAGATGCAGTGGCCTGCATATAACCTGGAAGCGAACTGCTATTAATGAGCCTGGGCTCCTGATCAACAAGATCCATCTTTGCCATCCCAAAGGAGTTGCGCCTCTTTGGATTTTTTGCATCTTTCAATAAGTTTTCTGTGCTATTTCTTCCAACTGAATCATTATCTGGGTCGGATGGTGACTTTTTAACTGCCAAATGAGATCTTTGCCTATGAGTAGGCTTGCTATGATCCTTCTTACTCTTACTGGAACTCACAGAAATGTCACTAGATGGTGTGCCATGTGGATCAGGCACCGATGCATGAGTTCTGCCAATTCCTTCAGGTGACCTAAGTTGTTTTGTTTCTTCCAGATGGCTCTGCAAATCTGAAATAATTGGCTCAGATGCTTTTTGATGAACCTGTAAAAAGCTAGGTGAAACATCTAAGTCAGCTATAGTCTGCTCCACTCCATCAGGTCTTTTTGCTTCATTTATATCAGAGTTGAAGGTAGAGTTATTAACACTGCTATCCAAATTTGGGAGATTAACAGTTTTCTCAGCATGGTTCTGTTCCTCCAGCGCCCCAATTTCAAGAACAATTTTCCCACCATAATTTTCAGATTTCTCCAGAGAATCGAAAGTGGAAGAGATGGTACCACATTCTGAAGTTGCAGCCTGAATCCTCGAATCATGGAACATTGAGTTCTCTGCTAAAATTGCCTCAGTATTGCTAGTAAAAGATTCCACCTGTGAGTTATTGCTCTCAGTTTTCACTTTTGATACATTTAGATTACCTGAACTAGCATTGCGAGCAACAGTAGATATCAAACTCAATTCTTCAAACTTAGAATGGGCAGCAATAAATGCAGGGCTGCATGATTTTTTGGAAACAGTTGCAGAGTTCTTCCCTTCTCTCTCAATTGATTCAGATAATTCACTTTCAGTTGTATGATTGGATCCGTCCTTTGTGCATTCAAGCTCGTCAAATACAGTCTCAACTAGTATTTCAGAGCTTAAGTTTGGTTGCAATGCTTTGGAATCTGATACGGAAGCTGGACTCGCAATCTCAGTGTTTATACTAGATCTTTTGGAAACATTTACAGATTTCTTCCCTTCTTTCTCGATTGGTTCAGATAATTCACTTTCAGTTATATGATTGGATGTGTCCTTCGTGGATTCAAGCTTGTCAGACACAGTATCAACTAGTATTTCAGAGCTTAAGTTTGGATGCAATGCTTTGGAGTCTGATACAGAAGCTGGACTGTCATTCACCATCTCAGTGTTTGTACAATCTTCAGTGCTAGTGTTGAAAACCTCATTTCTGAGCTCTAGATTTTCAACATCATCATTTGGCAACCATTTGATAGAATCATCTGAAGTAATCACTAAAGTTTGTAACTCAAAGTTCTCAGTATTTTCAGTGGTTGCACTACTGTTACTATCATCATTGATTGACAATTGTGTTGAAGACAACTTAGCATCAGATAGAACTGAGAAAACAGTGCCTGGAATCTCTTTCTCCTGCTCACTATCTACCACTTTATCATCAGTCTCTGGTTCCAAATTACTTGAGTTGGCATTTTGTTCATGTTGGCCTACTCCTGGAGATGTTATAACCATCCATCTTTCTAACCACTTCCAAACTGAATCAGACTTTGAGGGAACACATTTTATGTACATGATTTTTGTAGTTGGTGTGATCTCCAAAAGCTTGGGAGAAAAATAAGATGGAACTTCTCATTATAGTAAATTAATTTTAAGAGAAAACCAGTCAAAGAAATAGAGAATTGAATATACCTGGCGAGCAAAGCTATTTGAAAGTAAATCCTTTATTGCTGTTTTATTCGAATTCTCAGAAGAAGCTTTGGCTCCCTAAGCAACAATTTAAAATGAAGAAAATTTAACCAAGTAATAACAGCAAGAATAAAGATTAATTAAACCAAGTAATAAGAACAAAAGTTAAAAGATATCACTTAGTTGAACCCTGAATTTCTCCCACAATCCACCTTTTTTACTTGCCGGTACTAATGCTCTATTTACTTCGAGGTGCGGATTGAGAAAGGAAAGGAATCGCTAGGGAAAAAAATCCACCAAGCGAAGAAAGAGAAAGGAAAATAAAATCAAGGGATGTGTAACGAATCCCTATGGAAAGGTAGACGGACACCACCGAAGAAAAAATAACAGCAACGCGAGTGGCCGCAGGGCCACCTTGCGCGAGCAGATGCCCGTGCCACACTGCACGAGTGGCCCTATGAGGCGACCGCATAGGGAGGGCAATGTACTTCATTTTAGTGGGTGACCCGAAGAAGCACAATCCCCTCTGGAGGTGGGAGTTAGTGCGGCGGGGGTTCGCGCAATAAGTGATGAGTAGGAACGCACTAGAGCAAGCGCAGATTAATGAGCACGGTCTCCGCCATGATACACTATCCTCCAAGACGATGGGACGACGAAGCATGGGTGGAAAGGGATGGCGTTGTACACAATGTCAACATGGGAGGCCCTGTATTGTAATGGATAAACTTCAAAATTGCACAATTGCTTCTTCCTGGCCATGTGGAATTGGTTCCTGAACCTTCTCTTGCCTTTCTCTGCAGATTGTCAAATGTCAAAGAGACTGCTTACTGTTCATGAGCTTTTCAAAACTGCTCAGGGCCGCTTGAAGTAGCCAAGTAAGGAGGTCGGTGTACTTTGTGCTATTCTCGAGACAAGCGTAGGCCAAGAAGTTGTGGTTGAGGGTCCTGACCCCAACGATGGCGATCCAGGGGTGCCGTTCGCTAGGGTTGTTGGTCAGGGCCACTGTTTCCACTCGAGCAGGTGATGAAGATGCCATGATCCACAACAGCGAGGCCGCCGACACTTGTGGCTCTCGGTTAAAAGCGAAGATGTGACAAAAGAGGAAGGATTTTGCTTCCGCCCGATTGGGTGGATAAAAAAAAAATCTAACAATCCATCCGTTGACGGATTCATAAATCAGAAATAATTCATCTTTCCTAATGAAATACAGTCAATTTTTTAAATTCATCTTCCCAAGTAAACAGAGCATAAGTCATAGCATATGTAACAGTGATTAATATCAATCAATCCAAGTGAGCAAACAATGCCAAGATTAAGCATTTACCTAAAACAATGTGCATCCATGAATTGATAAAAAGCAATTGGAAGAAGAAAAAAACATAAGAGAAAATCACAAACCACACAAGAATTCAAATACACAGGCAAAAGCTATCTAGCTAAGATGCATTCATAGGGATTGTCAACATGAGGAACTCACTCAGTGCCATCCAAAGATTAACGCATCTAAAGTTCTAAAACCACCTATTATATTTTTTCATAAATGATATGAGTTCTTCATTCCAATAAGATGCAGAGTAAAAAAAACAATGAGTTTAAAATATTTCAGAAATATACCTCGAATTTGGCATCTCTTGAGGTAGGTATGTTTCCAATTAATTGACGAGAATGACGAGCCTTTACAAATGCCTGCATTCTTATTATGGCTATGATACACCGCAACGTTCCAATAGCCTGTCTTCTTACTAGATGTCCACGCACAACTGCTTGCAACTTGACAACACTCTTAAACTTATGGAGTAATTTCCTAGCCTAAAACATTTCCATTATCAAAAAAACGATGCACCAAAACTAATAAATAATCACAAGAAAGTATGGTTAGTACCAAATAACCCCTTATAGCAGCCTGAAGAGTAATCAAATCAGGTTCATTCAGAGCAGAGATAGCTGGAGTTAGAATTCTGTTAGAAAGAGATGATGGAGCCTCTGAATTTACTCCATCTGATGGTATAGGGCACATTTTAACTGGTTTCTCTTGCACTGGCAGGTTTTCTAGCAAGTTATATTTTGATGAGTGGAGATTAGTGGTCAATGCTTCTTGGCTTTGTTTGCTAGAGCAAACAGATATAGGTTCTGAGATAACGCTATCGTTAAGCACTTGATGCTTGGATGATCTCTTGCGGAAACTCCACCTACGCTTGTCCGCCAAAGCTTTTGTCTGATAAAATAGGAGGCATTAACAATCCATAAAGGAATGGCATTAGAGAAAATTTTCACACTTTGGAGGACAACAAAATAGCATTTAAGTATCAGATTTTCTTTATTCAAAAAGCTGTATATTAGTTAAGGGATTCCAGTTAGATAAATGAATTAAAAAATAAAAAAATGTAGAGAATGCATGGCTATTAATTATTCCAGTCAGAGTAATAAGTAGATAATGCATTATGCAAGTACCAATGAACAATAAATATCAGTGTCAAAATGCTGACAAGGCATGTGCCTAATAGTGATAGAAGAAACTTTAGTACATTGAAGAGTGAAATCCATGCGTCTGTATTATTTTTTATCATATTTTCCTTTCATGTAAGTTTGTATTCCCTCACAAGCGAGGAAGAGGCTCCATGGTTAAAGTACTTGTGGTATATAAGATGCATCCCAAGCATTCAAAAACAACACAGAAAGAGAAAATATCATGTATTCATTTTGTGGAAGGAAAAGATATCAACTTCCTACAGATGATATAGAACAATGAGCTATCGTCACCATATGAGATGGCTAGAATTGCAAGGTAAATACATACATTTTCAAGTATTGGATCTTAGCATCAATTGGTATCTTTCTGCCATAAAAATTTGGTAGCAAAAATGGTTTCAGTGTCCATCCACTCTTTTCATTCACATTTTTCATTTTCCATTTACCAGGTTGATACTAGAAATAAAACTCCTAGATTTTCAACAAAGGCCAATGTTAGTGGCAAAGGAACATTCTCTCCTCTCCAAATTGTTGGAACGGTTTAACATAAAGGCATGAAATAATTACATTAGAAAACGAAAGCAAGGATCTAGTAAGAACAATGTGAGCATAACTTCTCCAATCTTCTCTCTCAGTCCAGAGTTCAAATCCACAGGCCAGAGAAAATCCATCCGGATCAACGCCATCATAAAAAACCACCAAAGGTTATTCCAAACTACTCCACCCATTTGACATTTGAAAGAGTAAGATGACAATATAGATAACTGGGACTAGATCCAGGCCACTGATTCAACTAGATAGGAAGCACATGTTGATCTGATCAACATCACTTATTTAACTTTAAAGAAAAAAATAAAAAGCCTTTTTTGGGACGGCCAATCAGCACTCGAAGATCCAAGGATTATGAATGCGAAGCAAGGCCAAGGCCAACGCAACCAATTACTTTTCAGTGAAGATCCTAGAATTCCCTTCGCTCGCATTAAGAACAAAGAGAATCGATCCGATCCATAAGCCACACGAGCACCTAGGAATTCAGCACAAACAAAGAGTATGGTTACCTCATCCACTACGAGCTCGTCGTCGTCGATGGCATCCCCGGCACCACAGCCGATGATCTTGAAGCAGGAAGTCGAAGACCTTCCCATCTCCTCTTCCTTTCCTCCTCCCTGGCCCTCCCTTCGGTTCTGGTCTAGAGTACAGATTACGCGCTGCCCTCTTTCCTTTCGCCTCCTCGATCTCACCGGAGCTCGGTTTCAGGGAAGCAGCTCGTAAGATGTCGGAATTTAATAGAAGCCGATTAACTTAAATTAAATCCACTTAAATGCCGCTCCGTGACATCCGCTCCCAACCTATCCACACTCCCAGGCTGAATTACGCAAACGCCAACCGCAGCACCTACATTGGGGCCCACAGAGGCAGCGGTCATTGAAGCAGGTACGACAAGGGCTGCTCAGAGTTTTGGTCTCCTTCCCCACTGCTCGAAAGCAGGGAGCCGACCGTTTAAAAGTATCGTGGGAAGGCGTAACGTCGCCTATCGGTGTCGGCTTCCGCTTCCGCTTCCGCTTCCGTTAAAACGGATACGATACGTAGGACTCCGATTCGCGTAACGGGGGTTCCGAGACGTTGGACTCCGATTCGCGTCGTATCACGATGATAGCGACGTGCCAATTGTCCAACCAACCATAAACGTCGGCCTGCCCACATCGGCCGATATAAAAACGACAAGTATCTCTCTCCCGATCGAATCGCGTATCTCTTCCTCCATTAATCCCAAAGTATTTATTTCTTAATTTTTAATATCATCAACTTCATTATTTATTTCAGTAAATTTTATTGATCAGAAAATTTAATTTGATCCGTTAGAAATAAATTATAATATATACATATACATACATGTAATTAATATATAATAAATTTTATTGATCAAAATTTGATCAACTAAAATGAATTATAATACATACATATAATTAATATATAAATATAATATTACTAAAATATTCATATATATATATATATATATATATTTATTGCTGACTTGACCATTTAGCATTATCCATTAATATATAAATATGATATTATTAAATAATAAATTTTGTTGGTCATAATCTAACCAACTAGAAAGTAATTAATATATATATATATATATATATATATATTTTAATTGATCAGGTCAGATATCATTTAGTATTATTCTATTTATTTCAACTGTGTACTTTACATTGATCCATGAATGATTAAGTCAGATTCACCACGACAACAAATTAATAGACGAATTTTAAAGCGAAATTTTCAGAGCAGACGACTATAAAGAATGGCAGGGAACCAAACTGGTGTGAAGAGCATGCGTCGGGCGGTGGTGGTGGAGGAAGGGAGGAGGATAGCGTAAAATAAGCATTCATTGTTGATTTGGTGGCTAGTGGCTTTAATTTTCAATATGTGTCAATGAAGGGCTTATCATTGATGGGGGAGCCGGTGTAGTCCGAGCCAGAGCCAGAGCCAGCAACAGTGCATGTTTTGTTTGTCAAAGTTGCAGTTGGGGGTGATGCCCTAAGAACATGGCGATGATAATTAGGGTGGGTTATAAAAGAAAGGTGAGATGTTAATGATGAAAGTGCTTTGTTGTCTGTGATGCCGATGCGTGAGGTGGGGACAATGACAGCCTGCTCCATCACATGTTGCTTGTGATAGAAAAAAGAGCAAGTGAAGCGAAGCTGTACGAGTGACAGACGACACATGAGAATCTCCGAGTGCAAGGAATTAACCAAGTGTGCAATGAATTACGGCACATTTACAAACTGTGCACTGTTAAATTGACCCAGTCGGCTTCAGTGGGACTGACCACCATCAGCCAGGTAGCAGATGATGATAAGCCTTGACCTAGCTTATTGTTCTGTATCTTAATCATGCACGTAATTAATTTGCAGAGTAGTGCAGGGCCTCATATACAACGTACGTACGTTTGGTTTTATACATATTCTCTTTTTTCCTGGACAGTAAGTAGTGCTGCTCACATGGCACAACGATGTTTGAGGAAGTTCACTGCAGGCATGGATAAGGCCGAGTCTGACAAAACAAACTGGCTAGCTAGCTAGGAGATGATATCGAAGGAGGGAGCCACAAGCTTCGCCAACAAAGAACCAACACGAACACAGAGATGTATGGATATGGATTGTTTTTTCTTCTTTAAGGCATGCGGCTCTGAAGTCATGGCTGCAGAAAAGTCCTGTTGTGCAGTGCAGTGCAGTGCAGGCAGAGTAGCGCAGCAGACAGTTGCGCTTTATGCACATGCTAGCTTTCGTATAATCCTTTGTCTTTCAAGGGATGAATAATTACGATTGAGGAAATCCCATGAATGATTGTTTAGTTAAATGAGATGGATGCTGCAAAAGGTGGCATATGAAGGGGAAAGAGTCATAGACATAGGATTTTGGGTTTAGGATTGCAAACAAAAGGGCTGATGTCACGAATTCAGTAGGACTTAATTTTGAATATGGGCAAGAAAGCTAATGAACACAAAAGAATATTATGAATAATAGAAAATAATAAAAGGTAAATAAGAGAATGAGGACAAAAATGAAAACACCATTTCTTTTTAATTTATTGGCATCCTCGAAAAAGACACCCTTTTTTTCTTAATCATCAAAATAATGAACTATTCTATTTTTTTATTTAAATTACCCCCTCTTTAATTTACTTGATAGATACATGTATAAAAATTATATATATATATATATATATATATATATATATATATATATAGAAGGTTTCAAATATAGAAAAACCTTAACCAACAAAAAAAAATGAACTTGAAAAGACAAGGCTCTAAATGATGGTGAACAAGAGAATAGGGAACAAACAATGACAGGTGAAGTGATGCCACTAATAAATGGATAAATAAAATCATTGGCTAGCTACCAAACACTAAAAAATTTTAAAATAAAATATTTCTTTTGCAAAAACAAATGGACTCGTATCTAATAAGATTCACCAAGGATCGTACTATAAGCAATTCTTTACAAAAGAGGAAAAAGAAAAAGAAGATAAACTTGTGCAACTCATAGAAAATGACAAGTTATCCCGAAAGTTATTTGGTGCCAAACTCAATGATGGATAGCTGCATGCTTATTCTCAAAGTCATTAAATTCAATTTTAATTTTTTTAAAGTAAAATGTCCCAATTCACAAGAAAGAGAGAGAGAGAGAGAGAGAGAGAGAGAGAGAGAGATATGAACAAACAAACAAAAAACAAATGATCATGTTTGAACAAAACAAACACAAGGTAATTAATAAATGTAACAAGCCTTTAAAATATCCCATTCTAGTATATTGTGTTAAATAATAGATGTATTTGAGGCAAGTTTGATCCTTGCAAGTATGATCTTATTTTAACTAAATACAATAGGGATATTTGTTGGTTCTATTCTATATTAGTAGGATTAATTACTCTAAATTCTAACTTGATATGTATATATATATATATATATATATATATATATATATATATATATATATATATATATATATATATGTTTGTTAGATCTTATGGTTTAAAAATTCCAACTTACTTTCTTTTTGAAAATAAAGAAGTAATGGCATGATTGAAATCTTCTTTGGCGTTATCTATTATGAACTTTCGATATTAACCCAAATTGATCTTTAATCATGAAAAGAAATGGAAGAACATCACTAACATTAGATTTTTGCTTAGCTAAAAAAAATTCAAGAAACACGAATTCAATCATTAATGAATGATAAGAATTATTTAACTTGGCCAAGAAACATTAGCAGTAGAAACACCTCAAATATCACTGTGAATGAGATAAAAGAGAAAAGAAAACTTCTTTTTATCATTTATTGAAAAAAGACACATTTGTGTTTATTCACACACTTCACATTGGAAAACTCTTAACATCTATATTTTGGAATAAGAATACAAATAAAATTTTAATAGATCTAAATGATGGGTGACTAGGTCAGTTGTGGTGAAAACTAAATCTTAACATTATTAGATAGCTAAAGTTCTGAAACTTTGTAATGTTTGATTGCCCCAATATTTCAAGATAATAGAGTTCATCACATTATTTAGCATGTCCAATCATCTCCATCAATTTCTTCTCAATGAAATACACATAAATTATGATGAAAAATCACATTATAATATATATATTAAGTAAGGTTTGGATAGAGATAAATTGTGTGGATAATCTGCAGTCATGAATAACATTTCTTAAGATTAACATCTATGATACGACGCATGTTCATGGGATCGGTAAGATGATGTGGTTAGGAGTTAAGATCATAAGAGGGTCGAAAGTCAAGCCTCCGTGACCAGTCAAAAATCAAGCTGACGTGGAGGTCAAGGAGGTCAAAAGTCAAGCCTCCGTGGTCGGTCAGAAGTCAAGAGGACGTGGAGAGCAGGGAGGTCAGAAGTCAAGCTTACGTGAACAGGGTCGAAGTCTCAGCTAATGGGACGGTCAAAGGATGAGATTATAAGTCGGGCAAGGACCAGCCCTGATAGCGGTCAAGGACCGGGCCCACGGGCCAGGTCGGGAAGTGCTAGCCATGGATAACAGCAGATAGAAGCAGGTCGGGACACAGACCTGGCGTGCAAGTCGGGACATACAAGCCAAGGATAACAAGTATGCAGAGGCAGGTCTAGACACAGACCTGGCGTGCAGGTCGAGAAGTGCAAGCCATGGATAACAGCGGATAGAAGCAGGTCTGGACACAGACTTGGCGTGCAGGTCGGGAAGTGCTAGCCATGGATAACAGTGGATAGAAGCAGGTCTGGACACATACCTGGCGTGCAGGTCGGAAAGTGCTAGCCATGGATAACAGCGGATAGAAGCAGGTCTGAACACAGACCTGGCGTGTAGGTCGAAACGTACAAGCCAAGGATAACAAGTATGCAGAGGCAGGTCTAGACACAGACCTGACGTGCAGGTCGGGACATACAAGCCAAGGATAACAGGTATATATAGGCAGGTCTGGACACAGGTCTGACGTGTAGGTCGGATAGTGTCAGCCATGGATAACAGCGGATAGAAGCAGGTCTGGACACAGGCCTGGCGTGTAGGTCGGATAGTGCCAGCCATGGATCACAGCGGATAGAAGTAGGTCTGGGCATAGACCTGGCGTGCAGGTCGGGACATACAAGCCAGGGATAACAAGTATGCAGAGGCAGGTCTGGACACAGACCTGGCGTGTAGGTCGGGACATACAAGTCAAGGATAACAGGTATATAGAGGCAGGTCTGGACACAGGCTTAGCGTGCAGGTCGGAGAGTGCCAGCCATGGATAACAGCGGATAGAAGCAGGTCGGATACAAGCCTGGTGTACATGTCTGGATATACGAACTATGGATGATAGCATATAGAAGTGGGTATAAGTATAGATCTCGGAATACAGATCCAGCGTTTAGGCAATACAGGACAAACAAGTTGGGGAATCGTAACTGCTTGTCAGAAAATGTCAGAAAGCAATCACCATGTTAGGGAATATTCTCACAGTCGGAGCTCATTACCCCTTTTGATTCCATTGCCAGCTTATAAAAAAGTGCCACATGTCATTCCTCACCAGATAAAGTCTGACAACCGACATTTCTTGACACCCGTCAGACCCAGAAACCTCCGTTGCAGTATAAAACGGGATGCTTTGTCCCTTATGTAGGTACACTCACTCGTCATTTCTCACTAGTCTTTACTTTTCGTCCTTTCTCTATGCTTTCTGGAAAAAAAGTACCTGACTTGAGTGTCGAAGGGCCTGACCCGGGGACTTTTTCCCTGGTTTCTGGTCTCTAACGACGGGTGGACTCGTTTGAGTGTGCACAGAGCCGCAGCATCATCTTCCTGGGCATCTTTCGTCGCCAGCCGCTCGTGTTAGCCTTTCCAAGGGGTGCCAGGTGGATCTGACTCTGCGGCGATTTTTCGTCAACTTCCAGTACATCAAGGCCCGCCTTCATCCGACTCAGCTTCCGGATGGGATCAAATTTGGCATCGTCTGTTGGAACACAACAACCTGTTCCGGAACGTGAAGTTGGAGGAGTCTGGCCGCATCAATGTTACTATAACTGCTGGCGAATACGAACTCTTCAAGGAGGCTAAGAGGCGAGCAGCCTCTGAGAAGCAGGCGACTGTCTCTAGACCGCACCAAGTTCCTGCTGAAGCTTCTAAGGAGCCCCTTCCTATTTCAGATCAGGGTTCTAAGAGAAAACAGCCTGAGGTATTTCCTCAGGTTCCTTATCGTGAGCCTAGCGTGGGGTATTACCAACCAGAGCCCCAAGGCCATAGCCTCAAGAATGAGCAGCCTCAGGCCTCTATGGCTGAGAGTTCCTTGCCGCGAGACTCGAAGAAAGGGAAGGCCCTTATCGTACCAGAGGTATTCCCGGAAGATCCGGACGAGAGAGTACCTTTCTCGGCCAGGATCTTGAATAAAAGATTGCCTAAAGGCTACAGAGCTCCGTCAATCGGAGAGTATGACAGGAGCAAAGACCTAGAAGAGCACTTACGTAAGTTTAAAAATGCAGTCCTGCTGCATCAATACAGTGATGCTGTTAAGTGTCGAGTTTTCTTGAACACCCTAGCCGGCTCGACGTTAAAATGGTTTGATGGGCTAACCTCAAGGATCCATCACCTGTTTCTTCGACTTCAAGACGGCCTTCCTGCGTCGATTTGCTAGTAGTAAGAAATATCAGAAGACAGATCATTGTCTTTTCGCTCTAAAGCAAGGGCCGACCGAGCCCTTAAGAAGTTATATTAACCGCTTCAATCAAGTGGCCCAGGATGTCCCCACCGCCACTTCGGAGATTTTGATGAGCACCTTCTCTCATGGATTAGGAGAAGGAGAATTCTTCAGAGATCTCATTAAAAATTCCGCTCGGAATTTTGATGAGATGGTGGAAAAAGTTGCCTCCTACATCAAAGTAGAAGAAGCACAAGCGGCTCGGAAGAAAGCTGAAAGACCACCTCCCTCTACCAATAACCAGGAAAGAAGGATACCTCAACCACCTCCTCAACCTTTGCCGCGTGCCCGGGAAGCCAAACCTGCTTTCCATCCCGGGCTAGAGACCAGACTTGCTCCCCGAGTCGCAGCTGTGCATGCTCCCTGACCAGGACCATGGAACAATCGGTATTGCACTTATCATCGATCCCGTACTCATGATACTAATCATTGTTTCCAGTTCTCTCGGGATTCCAAGCGGGCCGCCGAGCTAGGCTTACCACCGCCTAAACTAGCCCCTCACGTGCTCAAGATGATGAAAGAGCAACGAACCACGGCTGGACAGGCCGGGCAACCCCGTCTCGACCTAGCAGGACCCAGTGCTCATTAACCTGGTCGGGGGAAAGAGCCAGAGGGATCGCGGGAAGCCGAGAACAGAGGCAATGTTGCCGTCAGAGAGATTGGCATGATCTCTGGTGGGCCAACTGATGGAGATTCGGGAAGAGCGCGTAAGTCCCATGTGCGTCGCTTAGAGGTTCATGTCGTTGGATGCAGTCAGGAGCAGGTTGCTGGTCCTGTTATTAGCTTCGGGCCGACAGATCTGGAAGGTCTAGAGCTGCCTCATGGTGATGCTCTTATCATCAAAGCTATCATTGCCAATAGCCGAGTAGCCCGGGTTTTCGTTGACATCGGAAGCTCGGTCAACATTCTGTTCAGAACTGCATTTGAGGAGATGCAGATTGATGCCACGAAACTTCAGCCGGTGGCTACATCTCTATATGGATTTACAGGCAATGAGGTGAAGCCTATGGGTCAGATTAAGCTGGCCATATCTCTGGGCACCGAGCCATTAGTACGCACACGGAGGAGCACCTTTATCGTAGTGAACTCTCCCTCATCTTATAATGCCATTTTGGGAAGGCCCGCCCTGCACGAATTTAGAGCTGCTGTTTCGACCTTCCATCAGAAAATCAAATTTCCTGTTGGCGAGTAGGTTGGCGAAGTTAAAGGCGAGCAGAGGGTCTCTCGCCGATGCTATATCGATATGGTCCGGGTAGAGGCTCGGAAAAATCAAAGGATACAAGATGGGGGCGTTCATGCTGTTCAAGAAGAGCCTTTGCCTGTGGCTGAAGAACCCATCCCCTTGGAGGAGGTGCAACTATACGCTGAGCGTCCTGAGAGTGTGACCCGCTTGGCAAGCGAACTTCTTGCGCTCCTCAAGGAAGAGTTAGTTCAATGCTTGATTCGTAACCGAGACGTCTTCGCCTGGTCTACAGAAGAGTTACCCGGGGTCAAGCCGGAAATAGCCGAACATAAGTTGCATTTACTGCCGAACTCCCGACCTATCAAGCAAAAGAAAAGAAACTTTTCAGCCGATCAGAACAAAATAATCAGAGCTGAGGTGGACCAGCTCAGGAAGGCAGGCCACGTTTGAGAAGTGCAGTTCCCGTCCTGGCTCTCTAATGAGATTTTAGTAAAGAAGCCGAACAATAAGTGGAGGGTGTGTATAGACTTCAGAGACCTCAACCGAGCCAGTCCTAAGGACTGCTATCCTCTACCCCGGATCGATCAGATGGTGGATTCTACGGCCGACTGCAGGAGGATCTGCATGCTGGATGCATACCAGGGGTACCATCAAATACCTTTAGCTATGGAGGATTAAGAAAAGGTTAGCTTCATTACGGCTGACGATAATTTCTGTTATACTGTTATGCCCTTTGGTCTCAGGAATGCCGGAGCCACATACCAAAGAATGATGGATAAAATCTTCCGGAAGCAGATCAGGCGCAATGTGGAGGTCTATGTGGATGATATACTCATCAAGTCCCCATTAGCAGTGAACCTGGTCAAAGATGTGGAAAAAACGTGCAGGACCCTCCGGTAATATGGGCTGAAGCTGAACCCCTTGAAATACCTGTTTGGGGCTAAAGGAGGAAAATTCTTGAGCTACTTGGTGACCGAGCGGGTAATAGAAGCTAATCCAGAAAAAGTTCGGGCACTACGGGATATGCAGCCTCCTCAGAATTTGAAGGAAACTCAGAAGCTGGTCGGCAGAATAGCAGCCCTGTCAAGATTCATTTCCAGATCTGCAGACCGGGCTGCTCCTTTCTTTAAAGTGATCAGGAAGGCCTCCAAATTTCAATGGGATGAAGACTGTACTCGATCTTTTGAGGAGCTGAAGAAGTACTTGGAGGCTTTGTCATCTTTATTTAAGCCAGTTGTTGGGGAACCCTTATGGGTCTACTTATCTACCACCCCCAAAGCCGTAGGGGTTGTACTTGTTAAGGAGCATGACAATGTACAACGGCCAGTGTATTTCTTCAGTCATCTATTAAAAGGGCCCGAGGCTCGATACACGACCCTCGAGAAGTTGGTTTATGGGTTGGTCCTTATAGCTTGGCAGTTAAGACCCTATTTCTTATCACATCCTATCACGTCTTTGACCAATAGCACCATGGGAAGAGCGCTAACTAATGTAGAAGTTGCAGGCTGGCTTATCAAGTGGGCAACAGAGTTGGGAGAATACGACATACAATATCAGCCGTGCACAGCTATTAAGGCGCAGGCCTTAGCAGATTTTTTAACAGAAATTCATCGGACCAACTCGGAAGAAACCTGGAAGGTCTATGTGGATGGATCGGCTAATCACCAAGGAAGCGGGGTCGGGATCTTGTTAATATCTCCCCAAGGGGATATACTCCAATTGGCTGTTCGATTGAATTTCCGAGCCACCAACAATGAGGCGGAGTATGAGGCTTTGTTGGCAGGATTGCAAGCAGCCCGACACGTAGGGGCAGCCCGAGTAATCATTTATTCAGATTCCCAGCTGGTAACTCAGCAAGTAGCCGACAACTTTATGATAAATTGTGATAAATTACAAGTATACCGGGAAGCTTATGAGATTATGAGAAGATGAAGGAGGAATTTGTAGAAATCACAGTAACCAAGATTCCCAGGGCGGAGAATGAGAAGGCAGATGAGCTAACAAAGATGGCCAGTTCCTTAACCACCTGGGTGTTGGATCGGTCAACGGCACAAACCTTCCTTATAGCTCAGATAGATTTGCAAAACAATAGGGAAGCAACTATTGACTGGCGGGCGCCTATGATCAACTATCTTAGATAGGGTATCTTGCCGACCGACCCAGAAGAATCACGGCTGGTCAGGAAGCAAGCTCATGCTTATGTCATGATAGGGGATCAGTTCTACAAGAGGTCCTTCTCTAGACCCTTGCTCAAATGCTTGGATATGGAGGAAGCAGACCAGGCCTTGCGAGAAATATATCTGGGATGCTGTGGTAATCATGTAGGTGGTCAGACATTGTCTCGCAAGGTACTCCTGGCCGGGTATTTCTGACCTACTTTATAGAGGGACGCTCACAAGTTGGTAAATACCTGCCTATCTTATCAAAGACATCAAAATTTAACACATCGACCAACAGCTCTGCTGAGAACGTCTATGGTTTCATGTCCTTTTGATCAATAGGGCATGAATATTGTGGGGTCATTTCCGATGGCGCCAGGTCAGAGACACTTCTTATTGGTGACGGTGGATTATTTTTCTAAGTCGGTAGAAGCAGAGGCCCTGGCTAGGATCACAGAAGATGTTGTCATCCAATTTCTATGGAAGAACATTCTTTGCAGATTCGGTATTCCTCACAAACTGGTGTCAGACAATGGAAGGCAATTTCAAGGGCAAAAAATCCAGGCCTGGTGCAAGGGGTTTGGCATCACGCAGGCCTTCACTTCGGTAGCATACCCACAAAGTAATGGTCAGACCGAGGTAGTCAACCGAGAAATAGTGTGAGGCCTGAAGGTCAAGCTGGATCATGTAGGAGGAAGCTGGGTGGAGGAATTGTCAAGTATCCTGTGGGCTTATCGTACAACACCTCGAGAAAGTACAGGTCTGACACAATTTCATCTAGTTTATGGCAATGAGACAGTAGTACCCATAGAAATTGGAGTGTCATCAGTCAGGAGGACATTATACGATGAAGAAAACGCAGAGCGACGGTTGGCTGAACTGTATCTTATTAGTGAAACCCATGACAGAACAACGGCTCGGTTGGAGGTCTATCGACAAAGAATGAGGCAAAATTATAATAGAAGAGTGATTCCTCGATTCTTTGGGGAAGGAGATCCGGTCTGGAAGCAAGTTAAGCCTGTGGGGGATGTGACCAAGTTAGCACCGTAGTGGGAGGGGCTCTACAAAGTTAATAAGAAGTTGGTATCCGGAGCTTACTATTTGCAGGATAATCAAGGCAAAAGGTTAGATCGGCCTTGGAGTGCTAACTATTTGCGGCCTTATCGAGTTTAAAGAATCATGTAAAAAAGAAGAAACTGGGAGGATAGATGTTCAACAGGTTGGGATATCCCACAGGTCAGGATATTAGGCCTGGGCCAAAAATAGGCCAGACAGGGTGGTAAGAGGATATGTCACCAGCGGAAACTGTACAACTTAATATTTCTTTCAATAGACAGGAAATGTTAGCAAAGTAAACTTTAAAGTGCAAATGGATGTGCATTAAGAAAAGAAATGAAGTATTTCACAGAAAGCCTTTAAGTTACAAACAGTGAATAAGAATCATTTGAAAGGAGCAAAAATCTCATCCGAAATCTCCTTAAGGATCCGGTCATGGTCTAAAAATTTAGGAGGAGGGGCTGACTTTATGTAACCCTGTTCATAAAGTTAGCGCAGGGCCCCGGCCGCACCATAAATAACAGAGGTGGAGAAACGCTGCCCTGCTTGTGTACAGAATTCTGGGGAATGCAGGTATGACGCGCGACTTTGTTGACAGTGATCATTCTCTCCTTCCTTATAGATGGTCAGGGCTGTAAATACTCCCTCAGTAGTGGCCCGGGCCTGAGCCAGTTCAGTCCGAGCTGTCAAGAGTTCTACTGCTTGAGATGTTAATTGAGCTTCCTGGGATTTTAACTTCTTGCCCTGCTCCTGTGCTAAAGTTTCGGCAGCTCTCAGCTTCTGGGTCAATTGATTAATAGTTCGCTAATGCTCTAAAGCTTGTTGGTCCATGTGTTGTTGGTGCACAACATCGACTCGGTTTTTTTCTTCCTTAAGATTCTTAAGCTCTCGGTTAGATATCGACAAGGATACTTCTAGGCTATTCTTCTCTTTGGTTAGATCTTTTACTTCAGCTCTCAGGGCGTGACTAGATTGCACCGGGTTATTTAATTGCAGCTCCAACTCGGCAACCTTGTCCCGTAGCATCTTGTTTTGGTGATGAACAGCATGGAAGGATTGGTTAATTGTCAGGGACTCTACACAGGCCTGGGACATAAAAGAAACATCTGATAAGAATAGGGATGATAATAACGGTAGTAATTGATCAGGGAGACTTACTTTGATATACAACTCTGAAAATCTCTCCATCTGAGCAAGGGGTGACAAGTGTTCCATCTGCTATATACTCTCTTCCCACAAAGTGGCCAAACGACCTTTCATGGTGAAGGAGCTGGTGGGAACATCTCGTCGGGACCTTAACCCCGCTTCAGAAGGGGTAGTGGTACGATAATGATGATGAACCGGTGATGAAGGCTGTGAAGGCCCTGCAGTTGATCCAGAAGGTCCTGCAGCTGATCCAGAAGGTCCTGTAGCTGATCTAGAAGGCCCAGTGGCCGACCCAGAAGGAGCTGGGGGGGGGGGGGGTACCGGAGACAGCCTGGGCGGTGAGGTAGCCGGTGAAGGGCGATGCGAGGGGTCGATCTCGGTGCTCTGGTGCTGCTGCGAGGTAGGAGGTTGAGCTGGTGGAGAAGGTTGAGCTGGCGGAGGCTCAACTGGAACCGGGGAGGGATCAGGCGGAACATCAGCCGGACTCGGGATGGTAGTAGGAGTGGCAATAGGAGGCGGAGAGGCGGTTGTAACAGGAGGTGAAGAAGAAGGGATAGTGGAAGGGCCTGAGTCTGGCACAGGACGAGGGGCTCAACGTCGAAGTCTCTGAGCCAACGGCTGGCCATCCGAATCAGAATCATCGGAAGGCGGCCGAGCCCTGCGTCTAGAAGAAGAAGGGGCATCCTGGCTCAGGCGGTCATTAGCGGAGCGGGCCTGGAGAGCTGCTTGAGAAGCCTCTCTGAAGGCCAGGCTTGCATAGGTAACATTAGCGAATCTTCGACTGAGGTTGCGACCAGGGATATAAGTCGGTCGGGGAGGATTAATAGACTGAAGAGGCGTTGGGGTGGTTGGCCGGGTTGTAGCGGCAGGTCGGGGATGAACAGTAGTCGCAGCCGGAGGGCTAACAGGGCCGGCAGGCCAGGGTGGACGCGCAGTCTTGGGACGAGTGGGATGAGCGAAGGAGGCCGATCGGACAATGGAAGATCCTCTGCGAGAAGGACGGGGTGGGAGATTTGCAGGGGAAGTCCCACCGACAGAGGTCGAAGATGAATGGGGTAGCGATCTTCTTTGTAAAATAACTCGACCATGCCTCATTATTTCCATGTCACTCAGAGGAAGAGGCTGAACCTCCGAAGCGCGGGTTAAGACTTTAGCTGCACAGGATAGAGTAGGAGGTTAGCTACATTAAGAAAAATAAAATGCTTATGAAGTGGTAATAGAACGGAAAGAAAAGCTTACCCAAGAAACGAGGCGTCTCAGAAGTAAGATAACTCAGGCGGAAATAGGATAACAATTTCTCAGATAATAGACGGGTCAAGTTCAGCTGCCAGCCCGCTAAACGAGACAAAGCTTCTATGTAGGAGGTATCAAGGTGAAATTCCCCTAGCTCTGGGGATGGGGGGAGTAACGATTGCCATCGTAAGGGTCACTCCACCTCATGAGGAAAGTTAATGAATAAAAATTTGTTCCTCCAGTTCGGGTCAGAAGGCGGTAGGGATGAGAAAAAAGCAATTTGAAGACGAGACTGGAAGCGGAATGTGCCCTCTTCCTGGCGCCGGAGGGTGAAGAAACAGTGAAACAAATGGGCAGACCAGGACAACTCACATACATCACATAGTACTACAAAGCCACAAAGGATCCTTATAGAGTTCGGTGTCAGTTGTCCTAAAGGAATCTTGAAATGGCGGCACACGTCAGAAAAGAAGGGGTGCAGAGGAAGACGAAGGCCTGCTACAAATTGCTCTGAGAAGAAGGTGCAATATCCATCAGGAGGATTGGAGAATTGGTGCACTCCGGTGGGGATGACCACATGTATGTCATCCCCAACTCCATGGGTATATCGCAGGTCATCCCGATCTATTTCGTCGAAAGTGGATGAGCCAGGAAAATACATGGCTGCCAAAGAAGAAAGAAAAGAGGAGGATGCCATGAGAAAAGAAACAGAAGGAAGAAAGATCACAAGCGGGAAGCTATCGAAGCAAAAGCAGATATCCAGGAAGGATAATGGATTCAAGCAGAAGGAAGAATAAAGCGTGCAGAGTCTAGAGACAAAACTAACGGAGATTATTTATAGCCGCTAGGCAGAGGGGCAATTTTGTCAGACATCATCCACCGGTGCACAATAATTGGAGGGAACAAAGAGAGCCGAAGGATCATCTTTGAAAATAACGTCTGAGGGTATATTTGGAAGAGTACCGGCGCAAAGTACGAGGAGATGGATCTCGGGAAAAGATACAACAGTTATGTCTTGGAAAAGTGCCCTCGCTTTCCCGGTTTGGGCTTAACCCTCAATTCCCCAGTCTGAGGTTATCCTGACCTGGATTACGGGGGAAAGAACAGATCAGGAGGCATGACCGAGCCAGGGCGATCGGCAGAGAAAGGCAAGCTAAGCAGTTCGGGATATAAGCGCAGACTAGGGAGAATTGTTAAGCTAAGTTGGGCAGTCAGAAGGCAAGGAAAACAGGTCGGGACCTCTCGGTCTGGGCTTAACCCTCAATATCCTGACCTAGGTTACGGGGGAAGGAACAGGCCAGGGGATATAGCCGAGCCGGGGCAGTAAGCAAAAGAAGGCAAGGAAAACAGGTCGGGACTAAAAGAGGGATTCCCGACCGGGGTCAAATAAGACAAACTAGAAGGCCAAAGCACACGGTTGCAAGGTCACGGGTCATAACGGTAGGGAAATATACGAGGCAACTAATGAGAAGGGACATGCTATTAGAAGGTTAATATGCTATAAGAGAAAATTGAAAGCCAACAGGTGCGTTATATCAGAAGAAGGCTAAATAGGGTAAAGTGAGGACACATCTGACATTATAAGCAGATAGTTTGAGCGCAAGTTTGACAGCTACATCTTTACATTAAAAGGCAACATATAAGGCCACATCAAGGATCGTTGTCAGCAGGAGGCTCAGAGGGGCAGGGCGCAGCGTCAGCAGGAGGCTCAGGGAGGAGGAATAAGTCGTCATCATCTTTAAAGGTAGGGAGGGACCCGTCTGGCAGCTCGTTTATTAGGCGGGAAGTATCTAATAAATCTTCTGAAAGAGCAGCGTGAAGCAAATCCCGCTCAAACATTTGTTGAGCCCCGCCAGCCGCGCTGTAACAAAGCATGAGATTCATCAAACTCCCTATCTTCCTCAAAAAGAAAGGGGACGCGGCGTAGGCTCGCCTATAGGCTCTTAGACGACCAACTTCCCCCGCCTGATAATCTGTCAGTTCTGCTCGGGTCTTCTCCGTATCAACTCTGGCCTTTTCCGCATCAGCTCGGGCCAAAATTAAATCTTGTTGACCCTGGGAAACATTCTCTTGAGCTTTCAAAAGGTCGGCCTGCATTGATTTAAGGGTCTATTGGCTGGCCTCCCACTGGCTTTGAAGGGTCTTATCCCGATCGTCGCTGGAAGTCAGCTGACCCTGAACATCTGTTAAAGTCTTCTGAAGAGTCTCCTGGGTTTCTTGCAGACTCTTCAGGTCGGAGGATAGTGTGGTCAGCCGGACATCCTTTTCATCTAGCTCAACTACCAGCGAGCAGCGCCTCTCCACCTCAGAAGCCAGTCTAGACTCGCTTGTCCTCAGAGCCGCTTCCAAAGTCTTAATTTTGTCAAAACCCGCATGAGAAATGTTGTGGGCGGACTCTGCGGACTCTCCAATCAATCAGAGATAACTTGCTAAGTCCCGGGGGTCGGATTGAGGGGATCGTGGGGAGTTAGCGGCAGCTCCGACTCCCGGAGACGAGCCTTTAACACTTCGTTCTCCTTCTGCAAGCGAGAGGCGTATTGAATGACACTCAAGTTGGCGGAGCATGCCCTGTGTCAGATATAGGAAGAAAGATTATAAGAGATTCCAACAGAGGAGCCTTGATACAAGAGAACTTACGGAAACCATCTGGCGAACAGCTTGATCTAGCCCCTCCATCGGTGGATTCTTCCAAAACTTCCGATTGCCTGATCGCCAGGACGTCACTAAATAGCCTTCTAGTTCAACCAGGGCAACTGGGGGAGGAGCCTCTTCTACAATTTCTTCGGTGGCGCTGGACTCTGTGGAAGAAGGCAGGCGCCAAGAGTCAGTAAAGGTATACTTCTTGTGAATTTTCCTTCGAGATCGAGGAGTAGAGGTCGGAGCAGCTAACGGAAGGGAGGCGGATAGGGTTGCTGAACTCCCGGGCTGGTCCATTAAGGGAAGGGGCAGCTGCCCGGGAGAGGAGGCCTGAGCGGGAAAAGAGGCCTTCTCAGGAGTTATAGCCCGATCGGGTGTTGGGACTGATGTTAGTGGCGACAGGATGGGAACCTCTGGCCCCAGGGTCGTCTCCCGGTCGGGAGCATCAGTCTTGGCCCTCGAAGATTGGGAGACGACGGATGAGCGACGGCCAGAAGGAAGCGGTGGAGGTGACGCCTGAGTCACTGGAGTAACCTTCTTCCTCTTGCGTTGGAGCCGTAGACGTTTGGCTGGAGGGGGAGACGCGGCTTGTTCTTCCTCGACCTGCTCTACAGTGGCCAGGTCTTCTACAGGAGCCACGTCCAAGGGAAGAGTTGAGGAAGCTTCCTCTTGGGCCGACGCAGAGGGGGCAGATTGCGAGGCAGAAGGGGAAGACCGGGAAGAGGCCGCTAAGCCCTGCTTAAGTCCCGCACTAATTGTTTTCAGAATGGTGAAAGATTGGTGTTTTACATCTGAAGAATATGCTATGAGCATGGAAGCCTCTGCAAAGGGAAAGAGAGATACCTCAGTTAGCGAAGAATAGCGAAGAGGGAAACGGGAACTTACCTAACAGAGCCTCTATCTCCGCCTGAACTGGGTTGAGCCCAAAAGAATACAAAAATCCTTCCAATAGTAATATAGATAAGCGAACGCTCACTCCTTGAAGTTTTTCAGAAGCGGTGTCGCAAGAAGACTGATGCTGATGTATAGGGAGGTTGGAAGGGAGGTCAGAGCACCATTGGGTCGGCTCGACCAGGGGTTCAGGTGATCTAACAAAAAAGAAGCGAGATTTCCATCCCTTGTTGGAAGAGAGCATGTCAGAAAAGAACTTGTAACCAGGCCTAGCCTGTACCATGAATACTCCCGGTTCTGAGTGTTTGAAAGAGTAAAAATGATGGAATAGCTGAACAGTCAAGGGAATTTGGTAAATGCGACATAGAATGATAGTGCCATATACGACTCTAAAGAAGTTGGGAGCAAACTGAGAAGGGCAGATGCCGAAGTATTGGCTCAAGGAGGAAATAAAAGGATGGATGGGAAAACGAAGGCCTCCTAGAAGTTGGTCTCTAAAAACGGTCATGAAACCTTTAGGAGGGTTCGCGAGATGTTCACTGGGTGTAGGAACTCTAAGTTCATAAGCATCATTAAGTCGCAAGTCAGACCGAATCACAGACAGGTCGTGATCATCTATGTCAGAAATGAAGCACGCATACCAAAGGGTGGCCTTACCGTTAGCCATTGTCATGCTGAGGGAGGTTGGAGAAGGGGTCAGTCGAGAAGAGGATGAGCACCGGGCGTGAAGAGGCTAGAAGGGGAAGGGTCGATACACCAGAGGCAGCGAAGCAACAGGGAGACGAAGGTAGTCAAAACGCTCAAAGCAACAACGGCAGACGACCTTTAGGGCTTATAAAGGGAGTTTTCCTAGGGAATATCGAAAAAAGGGGTCGAGCATATTTTTGGGTAAAACGCCCAAAGCCGTCCGATCACCAATCGTTATGCTCTTCTGGGAAGCTGTGCACAAAAAGGAGTAGAGTCGGCGGTGTCATGCGGCGTAAGCAATAAAGGCGTGGGACAGGTGTCACCTCCCTAGGAAGCGTATTAATGATGGATGTGATAAGGAAATCATGAAACACAGCGGGCGTACGAAAACGCCTGCCACGCAATTCTCTTGGGAAGAGGCGAAGAAAATAGGCGGGAAAGAAATTTGAATGTGGCGAAGCCACAAGACATCCTTTCCACAGGCTGAGTAAGATTTTAATATTTCTATCTTCGCAATACATCTGATATCATGTATCTTTTGCAAGCTGAACAAAGTAAAAGCGGTCCCTGCCCTTCAAACAGTCCCTAGTTAGGAAATCACCCCCAGGTCGGCAACATCTATCCTGGTCGGGAGATCACCCCCAGGCCGGCAACATTTATCCTGGTCGGGAAATCACCCCCAGGTCGGCAACATCTATCCTGGTCGGGAGATCACCCCCAGGTCGGCAACATCTATCTTGGTCGGGAGATCACCCCCAGGTCAGCAATATCTATCTCCGGAAGGGTTTTCCATAAGAATTTCCGATCGGCTATCCCAGACTCTCGCCTCAGTGTGAGTTATAAGTGAGCAAGACTCTCTCGCCCAACGACCTTCCCGGTCGGCTGTCCCAGACTCTCACCCCAGTGCGAGTTATAAGTGAGCAAGGCTCTCACGCCCAACGACCTTTCCGGTCGGCTGTCCCAGACTCTCACCCCAGTGCGAGTTATAAGTGAGAAAGGCTCTCACGCCCAACGACCTCCCAGGTCGGCTGTCCCAAACTCTCGCCCCAGTGCGAGTTATAAGTGAGTAAGGCTCTCACGCCCAACGACCTTCCCGGTCGGCTGTCCCAGACTCTCTCCCCAGTGTGAGTTATAAGTGAGCAAGACTCTCACGCCCAACGACCTTCCCAGTCGGTTGTCCCAGACTCTCGCCCCAGTGCGAGTTATAAGTGAGCAAGGCTCTCACGCCTAACGACCTTCCCGGTCGACTGTCCCAGACTCTCGCCCCAGTGCGAGTTACAAGTGAGCAAGGCTCTCACGCCCAACGACCTTCCCGGTCGGCTACCCCAGACTCTCGCCCCAATGCGAGTTATAAGTGAGTTAAGCTCTCACGCTTACAGACTCTCCCAACTGATATTTCCTATATGCACATATGCACATAGGCAAAATACAATAAGGAATATTCGCGATTTCAGTAAGGTGATGTCTGAGTTTCTCAGTCTCCGGGACATGAGGTATAAGGAAGCCCAGGTTAGTAGGTTATTCTTGTTACATCCATTAGCAATATTAGGAAAATGCAGGTGATACACATGCAGGGAAGTACAGATCTATGCTGCCATAAAAAAAACCATAGAAAATACGTTTTATTCTAGTAAAAACGAAACATTCTTTCAGAGGTTTCAATTGCTGCCAGATACAGAGGCTTGACCCTTTTCTCTCAAATGGGCCTGTGCTCAGATCAGTTCTTCCCGGACACTTTCAAGAGTGTGCCGCAATTGGCAGATGGTCTCGTCCTTTAGCCGACTTTCTTCTTTCAGCAAAACTAGTTCATCCTCATGCTTTATCTTCAAATACATGATATGATGGATTTGACTCTGGAAATCTGCTTGAGCTTTCATCATGAGGGCTATTTCTGCCCGAGTTCTATATTTGGCCGCTTGCCAGAGCCCCTCCATTTCCCAACGGAGGGAGGTTTGTAGATCCCTGCTCAGGGTCATATCACGCAGAGGTTTTTCCTTAAGGGCTAGCTGGTGACATACGGAAGGTAGCTCAACGAGCTCCATAGATTAGAAAAGGATCACAAGGAAATAGAAGAGATAGAGATACGAGTGTTGTTGCAAGGAGACATGAACCTTTTATAAGGAAGAAGAAGGTGAAGGGATTTCCTCGGAACTCGATGCGGCGGTTGGAAAACAATGTAACATTTATAGGAGGAAAGTGCGCTCAGAAGTTGAGGAGTCAACATAAGCACAGAAGGAGATCGTTTATCTCCTAGGATGACAAGAAATTCTGCAGAAGGCGAAGGGTAGACAGGTCGACAAAGGACGCGGGAACTAGGTCAGTTAACATAAGGATTGGGGTCTAGTCAGTCGGACTAGAGCTTCCTTCAACTAGACTTGAGGGGGAGGCTTGTGATACGATGCATGTTCGTGGGGTCGGTAAGATGATGTGGTTAGGAGTCAAGACCACAAGAGGGTCGAAAGTCAAGCCTCCGTGGTCGATCAAAAATCAAGTTGACGTGGAGGTCAAGGAGGTCAAAAGTTAAGCCTCCGTGGTCGGTCAGAAGTCAAGAGGACGTGGAGAGAAGGGAGGTCAGAAGTCAAGCTTATGTGGACAGGGTCGAAGTCTCAGCTGATGGGATGGTCAAAGGATGAGATTATAAGACGGACAAGGACAAGCCCTGATAGCGGTCAAGGACCGGGCCCACGGGCTAGGTCGGGAAGTGCTAGCCATGGATAACAGCGGATAGAAGCAGGTCTGGACACAGACCTGGCGTGCAAGTCAGGACATACAAGCCAAAGATAACAAGTATGCAGAGGTAGGTATGGGCACAGACCTGGCGTGCAGGTCGGGAAGTGCTAGCCATGGATAACAGCGGATAGAAGCAGGTATAGACATAGACCTGGCGTGCAGGTCGGGAAGTGCTAGCCATGGATAACAGTGGATAGAAGCAGGTCTGAACACAGACCTGACATGTAGGTCGGAACGTACAAGCCAAGGATAACAAATATGCAGAGGCAGGTCTGGACACAGACCTGGCGTGCAGGTCAGGACATACAAGCCAAGGATAACAGGTATATAGAGGCATGTCTGGACACAGGCCTGGTGTGTAGGTCAGATAGTGCCAACCATGGATAATAACGGATAGAAGTAGGTCTGGACACAGGCCTGACGTGCAGGTCGGATAGTGCTAGCCATGGATCACAGCGGATAGAAGCAGGTCTGTGTACAGACCTGACATGCAGGTTGGGACATACAAGGCAAGGATAACAAGTATGCAGAGGCAGGTCTGGACACAGACCTGGCGTGCAGGTCGGGACATACAAGTCAAGGATAACAGGTATATAGAGGTAGGTCTAGACACAGGCCTGACGTGTAAGTCGGAGAGTGCCAGCCATGGATAACAACGGATAGAAGCAGGTCGGGATATAAGCCTGGTGTACAGGTCTGGATATACGAACTATGGATGATAGCATATAGAAGCGGGTATAAGTATAGATCTCGGAATACAGATCCAACGTTTAGGCAATACAGGACAAACAAGCTAGGGAATCGTAACTACTTGTTAGAAAATGTCAGAAAGCAATCAGCATGTCAGGAAATATTCTCACAGTCGGGGCTCATTACCCATTTTGATTCCATCGCCAACCTATAAAAAAGTGCCACATGTCATTCCTCACCAGACAAAGTCTGACAGCCGACATTCCCTGACACCCGTCAGACCCAGAAACCTCCGTTGTAGTATAAAAAGGGATGCTTTGTCCCTTATGCAGGTACGCTCACTCGTTATTTCTCACTAGTCTTTACTTTTCGTCCTTTCTCTGTGCTTTCTGGGGAAAAAGTATCTGACTTGAGCGTCGGAGGGCCTGACCCGGGGACTTTTTCCTTGTTTTCTGGTCTCTAACGATATGTGGACTCGTCTGAGTGTGCGTAGAGCCGTAGCGTCATCGTCCTGGGCATCTTCCGTCTTCAGCCGCTCGTGTTAGCCTTTCCAAGGGGTGCCAGGTGGATCTGACTCCGTGGTGATTTTTCGTCAACTTCCAATACATCAAGGCCCGCCTTCATCCGACTCAGCTTCCGGACGAGATCAAATTTGGAGCCGTTTGTGGGAACATAACAACCTGTTCCGAAACGTGAAGATGGAGGAGTCTGGCCGCATCAATGTTACTATGACTGCTGGCGAATACGAACTCTTCAAAAAGGCTAAGAGGCGAGCAGCCTCCGAGAAGCAGGCGACTGTCTCTAGACCGCGCCAAGTTCTTGCTGAAGCTTCTAAAGAGCCCCTTCCTATTTCAGATCGGGGTTCTAAGAGAAAACAGCCTGAGGTATTTCCTCAGGTTCCTTATCGTGAGCCTGGCGTGGGGTATTACCAGCTAGAGCCCCAAGGCCATAGCCTCAAGAAAGAGCAGCCTCAGGCCTCCATGGCTGAGAGTTCCTTGCCGTGAGACTCGAAGAAAGGGAAGGCCCTTATCATACCAGAGGTATTCCAGGAAGATTCGGACGAGAGAGTACCTTTCTCGTCCAGGATCTTGAATAAAAGATTGCCTAAAGGCTACAGAGCTCCGTCAATCAGAGAGTATGATGGGAGCAAAGACCCAGAAGAGAACTTACGTAAGTTTAAAAATGCAGCCCTGCTGCATCAATACAGTGATGCTGTTAAGTGTCGAGTTTTCTTGAACACCCTAGCCTGCTCGACGTTAAAATGGTTTGATGGGCTACCTTAAGGATCCATCACCTGTTTCTTGGACTTCAAGACGTCCTTCCTGCGTCGATTTTCTAGTAGTAAGAAATATCAAAACACAGATCATTGTCTTTTCACTCTAAAGCAAGGGTCGACCGAGCTCTTAAGAAATTATATCAACCGCTTCAATCAAGTGGCCCAGGATGTCCCCACCACCACTTCGGAGATTTTGATGAGCGCATTCTCTCATGGATTATGAGAAGGAGAATTCTTCAGAGATCTCATTAAAAATCCCGCTCGGAATTTTGATGAGATGGTGGAAAAAGCTGCCTCCTACATCAAAGTGGAAGAAGCACAAGCGGCTCGGAGGAAAGCTGAAAGACCACCTCTCTCTACCAATAAGTAGGAAAGAAGGATACCTCAACCACCTCCTCAACCTTTGCCGCGTGCCCGAGAAGCCAGACCTACTTTCCATCCCGGGCCAGAGACCAGACCTGCTTCCCAAGTCGCAGCTGTGCATGCTCCCCGACCAGGACCATGGAACAATCGGTATTGCACTTATCATCGATCCCGTACTCATGATACTAATCATTGTTTCCAGTTCGCTCGGGATTCCAAGCGGGCCGCCGAGCTAGGATTACCACCGCCTAAACTAGCCCCTCACGTGCTCAAGATGATGGAAGAGCAACGAACCGCGGCTGGACAGGCCGAGCAACCCCGTCCCGACCTAGAAGGACCCAGTGCTCATCAACCTGGTCGGGGGAAAGAGCCAGAGGGATCGCGGGAAGCCGAGAACAAAGGCAATGCTGCCGTCAGAGAGATTGGCATGATCTCTGGTGTGCCAACTGATGGAGATTCGGGAAGAGTGCGTAAGTCCCATGTGCGTCGCTTAGAGGTTCATGCCGTTAGATGCAGTCAGGAGCAGGCTGCTGGTCCTATTATTAGCTTCGGCCTGACATATCTGGAAGGTCTAGAGCTGCCTCATGATGATGCTCTTATCATCAAAGCTATCATTGCCAATAGCCGAGTAGCCAGGGTTTTCGTTGACACCGGAAGCTCGGTCAACATTCTGTTCAGAACTGCATTTGAGGAGATGTAGATTGATGCCACGGAACTTCAGCCGGTGGCTACATTTCTATATGGATTTACAAGCAATGAGGTGAAGCCTATGGGTCAGATTAAGCTGGTCATATCTCTGGGCACCGAGCCATTAGTGCGCACACGGAGGAGCACCTTTATCGTAGTGGGCTCTCCCTCATCTTATAATGTCATTTTGGGAAGGCCCGCCCTGCACGAATTTAGTGCTGCTATTTCGACCTTTCATCAGAAAATCAAATTTCCAGTTGGCGAGCAGGTTGGCGAAGTTAAAGGCGAGCAGAGGGTCACTCGCCGATGCTATATCGATATGGTCCGGGTAGAGGCTCGAAAAATCAAAGGATACAGTCGACTGGTACAACCATCAGTCAAAGTACACAAGAGCACTTTGGAGACTCTAATAGTAATTAGGGATGGCAATGGGTCGGGTTCGGGTCGGATTCTATATCCTTCGTCCCCATACCCATCGGGTATAGGATCTCCGATGGGTATACCCATACCCATTAAATGATCGGATATCTTCTATAGTTATAATTTTTTTTCTTTCTATCCAACTATTATCATTCAACAAAAATATATTAAAATTAACAACCTATTAAAAAAATATATATATAATTAAAAAAATAGATTAAACATCTATATAGTCTCCTCCTAATATCAACAAAAATAGTAAGTTGATTTTGGAAAAAGAAAATTTTCTTTAATATATGTATATATATTATTTAATCGGGTATTCGGGTCGGGTATCGGGTATTGATAGTCCCTCCATACCCTCCTCCATTCGGATCGGATGTCGGATCCTCCATCGGGTTCGGGTGAAATTGCCATCCCTAATAGTAATCACCTCTATTTTCGTTAACCTTGGCCAAGCACCCCGAAAGCTCTTTAATAGAGCTCTAGAGGAAACACCTATCTATGTTTCCTGCCACCAGCCGACTAGTACAACCATCAGTCGACTGGTCCTATGCAAAATTCGACCGTTATAAGTCAACAGTCGGCTACCGATTGACTGATGAAAACACCAGTCGACTGCTACAGTAACGCTACAGTACTACTATAGTAATGCTATAGTACTGCTGCAGTAATGCTACAGTAACATTGGAATTTTACCCTGAGTGCAGTCTCTCGTGCACATGTCCTTGCTAGCACAACATAGACCTAGCCTTCTAGTCTCCTCTATCAGCCTCGTGCCCCTCGGATGTCTCCCCATCCTTAACGCCTTGCCTTCTGGAGCTTTCATCGGCCTTGTCATTGTTTTCGGGTCTTCCTTTGTCAAGAGGTCGCACCTCCGGGACTTCATCCATTACCAAGTCACACTTGAACTTACATTGCCAAGACTACATGCTTGGACTTACACCGCTAAGACTCACCCTTGGACTTTCCTTCTTTGGCAAGATCACACTTGGACTCTCCTTGTTGTACCTATATCCAACACACCCACAATACATATTAAATACAACAATAAACCTAACTTAAACCTTTAGCCAAACATCAAAACCTAGGGTCAAACTAGATTGTGTAAGGAACTAGGGCGCTAAACATGTCAAAGCGCAGCGGAAAACATCTAGTTTCTTCAGAAGATCCATGCGAAAGGAAACCATATACTAAGTCTTACATGAGAGGATTATACCTTTGATGTGTGCCCTTCACAATCCTGACAACAACCTTTCTTTGGATGCATATCTCAGTGCGATCGAGTGTTCGCGCCTCTACGATATCCACACGAGCATGTTCTGTTCGTCTCACCAACTCTCGATCTAGAGAAGAACCAACTTTGTAGTGCTAGCCACACAAGGTGATTCGGCCATGAGGAAGGATGGGCCAAGAGGAAGAAGAGGAGGAAGGAGAAGAAGACAAAAAAAAAAATTAACTTTCTTACAATCAATGGCCAAAATTCCTCCTTTTGTACTCCCATGGAATACCAAAAGTCCATTTGGCTCTTGATCTCCATTTTGCCTCTTGATCTTCTTCATGAATTGACTCTTAGTCATCTTTCATGAAGAGTCTTTTGGTCAAGTCAAAATTGACCTTTCCTCTTCCCTTTTGGTCAAGTCAAAATTGACCTTTCCTCTTCCTTGGTGAATTCAAGTTCACCCAATGAGTTTAACTCATTGAACCTTATCTATCCCAATTGACTCCATGGACATCAATCCAAATTGACTCCATGAATCTAATTCAAATTAGACTCAATCCAATAATTGGATCCAATTGAGTCTAACTCAATGAGTTTAATTTTGTTTAAACTTCTCTTTATTTTCCTCTTAATAGGTTAGATTATTATATTAGATTAACCATTAACCCAATAATCCAATAAGCTTAATCATCTCATAATTGGCTCTTAGGGCTATTATTAATAATCTCCCACTAGCACTAGTGTCAATCATTACAAAGATGACACCAACACTTTAGATTAACCCATTAATCTTAAGATCCTCAGTATTTTAGTCAAACTAAAATATCCATTTCCAAACTAACATGTTCTTTGTGTGTGACCCAGTAGGCTCACTTAACATTGACAATGTATCCAAATCAATATTTTAGATACATAAACAATGAGTGACATCTAGTAATACATCATTGCTGCCCAAGTGACGAGAAAGTCGAGATCTGACCTAACCTGTCCGTGACTATTATCTTGTATGACTTAGTCCTTCTATCCTTGATATCTAGATTAATCAATGAGGCATAGACCGTGTCATTCTCTTATCAATCTTTGTGTTTCTTGATCTCCAAGTAGACACACTCAAAACAAATAAACTCAATATCTCATATCGACTCATTTGGCATTACCATACTTTCTTGTGTCCTACTAATCAAGGGGCCCACAGATATTGCTTCCGTCGTATGGAAGGAATAAATCACATTTACATCACTCACATCCCTCCGCATAATTCATTGCATACCCAGTGATCGACTTTATTATCCACCTTGTTACAGGTGATGCTTGTTGATACCAAAGTACACAACTCCTTATGTAGGGAATCGTAGTGACTTTAGGTCTAAGGACTAATCATACCAATAATCACATGAGAATATTTAAGACACTCATATAACGATCTATGAAACATTCTCATGGCGGGTCATTCGGTATATATTCTCTAATATATACCCATGTGTCTGTAACGCCCCAAATTTCCTCAATTAGAGTCCTAAAAGTAATTTAAAAATATTTAAAAATGCTATACAAATATTCTAGGGATTTTTAGAAATTTTTAGAGTATTTTTATGTAATTTTTGGAGGTCGTTTGGTATTTTTACTAAACGAAGGAAGTTTCGACAAAAAAATATCCAAGCCGAGAATTGAACCCACGACCTTTGACTCGGTCAAAACCCAGCTGACCAGGTGTGCAAATGGATTTTTATGTTTAGAAAAGGTAGCGAATTTATCTAAGATAGTTAATAGAATATTGGATTATAAAAGGGATAAGTTGATGTTGGATTTGTTTGTTTAGAAAAGTTAGAAAAATTTATTTAAGGAGTTAACAGAATATTGGATTATAAAAGGGATAAGTTGATGTTGGATTTGTTTGTTAGAAAAGGTAGCGAATTTATTTAAGATAGTTAACAGAAATATTAAGTTATAAAAAGGGAGAACTTAGGGATTATTTTCCAAAACCTAAACCTCTCCTCTCCTTTTCTCTCCCGACGGCACAGCGTCTCCTGTTTGGGTGAAGGAAAAAAAAGGGGGGATCTAGGGTTCCTCTCCAGCGGCCGGCCAAGGGAGATTTCCCCGAGATCTTCACATGGTTGTGATCCTCTCGTCAAGGGGAAACCGTGAGCACGAAGGAGGGGTCGAAGCTTGCAATTCCCGCAAACCCTAGAAGTTTTCTTTCCGGTTGTAAGCCCAAGAACGCAAAGGTAAGTGCTTCTCACCTGCAGTATGAGTAGTTCGGACCTTTATTCTTCTTGAATTCGAAGCATAAGGAGCGCTTATAGTGCAGATTTTTAATTAAGCTCATATGTAGATTTTTATGTAAGCTTATAGTGCAGATTTTAATTAAGCCTATAGTGTAGATTTTAATTAAGCTTATAGAGCAGATTTTAATTAAGCTTATAGGTGCAGATTTTAATTAAGCCTATAGTGCAGATTTTAATTAAGTTTATAGGTGCAGATTTTTACTTAAGTTTATAGTGTAGATTTTAATTAAGCTCATATGAAGATTTTTATGTAAGCTTATAGTGCAGATTTTAATTAAGCTTATAGAGCAGATTTTAATTAAGTTTATAGTGCAGATTTTAATTAAGACTATAGTGCAGATTTTAATTAAGCTCATAGTGCAGATTTTTATTTAGCCTTATAGTGCATATTTTAATTAAGCCTATAGTGCAGATTTTAATTAAGCTTATAGTGCAGATTTTTATTTAAGCTTATAGTGCAGATTTTAATTAAGCCTATAGTGCAGATTTTAATTAAGCTTATAAGTGCAGATTTTTATGTAAGCTTATAATGCAGATTTTAATTAAGCTTGTAGTGCAGATTTCTTAGAGCTTAAAATGCAGATTTCTTTAGAGCCTGTAGTGCAGATTTCTTAAGAGCTTATGATGCAGATTTCTTTAAAGTTTATAGTGCAGATTTTTGGTGGAACTTGTAGTGCAGATTTTTGGTGGAAATTATAGTGCAGATTTTTTGTGGAACTTGTAGTGCAGATTTTTGGTGGAACTTATAGTGCAGTTTTTAAAGAAAAAGATTATAATGCAGTTTGGTTAAGTATTATAGTGCAGAATTTATGTTTGCATAGTATGCAGAAATAGTGTAGCATAGAATGTAGAATCTTGATTAGTATAGTATGCAGAATTTTGATTAGCATAGTGTGCAGATTTTTGTTTATGCATTTCAAAGTTAGAATTTGTTTAAAACATTTCAGTTTTTAAAGAAGCATTCTTTTATTAGAGGTATTAACAAGTATAAGAAAGATAAAGAAAAGAAAGAAAAAGGCCAAGGCCTTAAGTAGATCCCAAAGTCAAGACTTTAGGGATTTTGGCACACAAGGTGCTCGTTAAAATGCCAAGGCATTTAAAGAAGAAGTAATTAAGATAAATCAGCTTATAAATCAGTATTTTACTTTTATCAGTGGCACTGTGCTGGACTCTCAGTTGTCCTTGGGTTGGGCCCCCATAGTCGTCCCTAGGTTTAGATAACTTAGTAAACCCTACTAGATTCGGGACCAGCTATCTTGGGTCTAGTTAGGGATGCGCGCATAGCAAGTACAGTTGCCGGGCCCAAGAAGAAAGTTGATTATTATTTTGAAGTATTATAAGTATAAGCTTTTGAACAAGTAAAATAAGTTTCACATAAGTATAAAAGTATTAATTTATAAGTTTTAAACAAGTGGAATAAAAGAATAAGTTTAGAACAAATGAAATAAGTTTCATTTTGTTTTAAATCAGCAAGTTTAGTCTTCTTTTATGCTAGCATGTTATTTAGATTAGCTTACTGATCTTTTACATGTTTAGCATTTCAGCCTGTTTGATTCCTTTACTATTGGATGAACATGAGTAGTCTTCAGTAAGCATTTAGTTAGTTCATGTTATAGATATATGTATATGCATATCGAGTTTTTGTGAGTTAGATAGCTCTTACTAAGCAATTTTGCTTATAGTTGCATTTCCTCTTACTGTAGATAAAGGAAAGGAAAAGTTATAGCAAAGGAAGGCGACATGGAGGTGCGGATGGATGTGTGATGCCTAGACTATAGAAGCCTTGGGACCTAGCATAAGAATTTATTAAAATTGCCATTTATTAAGAATGTATTAGATGAGTCATTTAGTCTTCCGTTGCTAGTTAATTGTATGCTTTGAGTTCTCCGAGAGTTTTAGGAATTACTATCAACATGTGAACAAGGATAGTTAAGCAAAGTTAGTAGTCCAATAGCGCTCCACCCTCACAGTCCAGTAGTGAGGAGGGTGGGGTGTTACAGTGTCAACCTAATATCTCATATCCATGACTTATGAGATCAAGTCATCCATTGACCTACATGCTAGTCTCAACGCATTAATATTGTCCTTGTATATTAATGCTTGACTAGGAATAGTTAAGAGTAGTGTTCCATGTATATCTATAATATCTCACTATCAATTCAATCAATTGATATGTTGTAAATAAGAACCTACTACCCAAGAACATTATTATACTTATTCAATTGGCACTGAACTGAAATAAATATAATAACCAACTTTATCTTTTATTAATAATGAAATATGATACAAAATGAGTTCTTTACAATCATCTCATAATTGGTACTAGGGCAAATACTAACAAGTAATAGAATAGTGTTTGCAAGAGGTCTACCATTTTTCCTCGGTAAGCAGCTTTTTATGTCTTCGAAAATATACTTGTTTCTCACAAAAAAATCCACCGTGAATTGATTTGGGTAAATCTCCAATCGATTCTGAGATATCCTTTGGACGCTACCAACTCCAGATCAATGGTGTAGATTATTTTATTTGAATCTCAATTGATCGACTGATCAATTGGTTATCTCAATCGATTGGTTGATCAATCCAGGAGCACTATGCTTTCGCTTAAAAGCCTCTTTAATCGATCAGCTGATCGATTGGTTACCATCAATCGATCGCCTAATCAATCTAGGAGTATTTTGTTCTTTCATGCAAAAAGCATCTTCAACCGATTGACTGATCGATTGGCTACCACTAATCTATCACCAGATCGATACAGGAGCATTCTATGCATTTGCATAAAATCCTCTTTAATCAATCGGTTGATCGATTGGGTACCACCAATCGATCACTTGATCAATTGGTTACCAACAATCGATCGCTTGATCGATCTAGGAGCATTTTGTTCTCGGCAAATGCTTCTCAATCGATTAACCAATTGATTGGTTGCTTCCCAATTGATTAGTTAATTGATTGATACACATTTTAGCCAATAATTCAATTTTTTACACAATTCTAAATCATTTCAAGTACCTCATACCAGATGAACCTCCTGTTCCCTGAACTTTATGCTTGGAGCTTCCTCATCTTTGGGTCTTCATGCTAAGAATCCGATCCTCGACCTCCTTGGATTTTTTTTACCTTACATATAGTCTTTCGACCTACAAGGACTTCGCTTGCCAAGAATCCGGTCCTTGATCTCCTTGGACTTCCCTTACCTCGCATCCGGTCTTCCGACCTGCAAGGACTTCTCCTGCAAACTCGCAACTCATGTTAGATCCAACATATTAACCTAAACTTAAATAATTATCAACACATTGAAACTTTCAGGACATGATTGCACTAACAATCTCTCCCTATTTAATGTTTGACAATTTATTTAAGTTTAGGTTAATTTACAACATATCATAAAAACAAAAATGATAGATATGTTATTATCACATTATCAAGTGAGCATAGTGAGCATGAACTATTGGAATGTATACTAAAAGTCTAGTTTTTTGTATAAATATTTATTTAGAAATAAGAATCACATTGGTCAAATGTCTACATTTATGCTAAGTGTAGTTGTTCAATTAATTTATATTGTAGATAACATGGTGTGTGGTGTTACACACAGAAGATCATGTTATCAGTTCCTTATAAATTATAAATAGTTGCTCACAATCAAGATGTAATAGAACAAACCATTGGAGTAGTTGTAGTGTAATTAGGTATCAGTTTATCTTGACTAATAAATTACACTAGTACACTATGAGTGTATTGAGCATGACCATTTGAGATAGTTTCTTTTTATACTGACTATATTAAAGAACAAAACCTTTGTTATTATGGAAGTGTGTACTCTTAATCATGATATAATAACAAGCACATATACTTAATATTTATTTCTTTAATTTATCAAAGGATGCGATTTAACTCGTTAAATCAATAGGCCCGATAAGTTGGAAATGATATTATTTATATGGTGTGTTATTGATTATAGAATGAAACTGTGTCCTAGTAATCTAGGTTGATGATGCCCCCCTGAGGAGCTCATAAGGATTATCATGTAAACCTTACAGGTGGACTTAGTTCGACATGATGATAAGGTTGAATGGTACTACTCTTGGAGCTAGATATTAATTAAAGTGAGTTGTCAGTAACTCATTTAATTAGTGGACATTCAATATCTTAAACAGAGGGAGACTAACACACTTATGATAAGAAGGAGCTCATATAGTAATATGGGATTGGTGCGGTAGTGCAATAATAACTCTTTAGTGGAATGAGATATTATTGATGAACTCAATTTGGATGTTCAGGGCGAACATGGGAAGCTCAAGTTTATCGGGAGACCAAAACCAATTCTTCTTCGTGGTCTCTGTCGTAGCCTCTTATTTATAAAGTCTTATACTCATCTAAACCCACCTTCTTACCCATCTATATGTGGTCGGCCAAGCCAAGCTTGGAGCCGAAGCAAGGGCCAGCCAAGATAAGCCTTGGATGGATCAAGTGGTGGCCGACCCTAGCTTGGAGCCCAAGTAGGTGGCCGACCACAATAAAAATAAAAAGTATTTTATTTTAAAATCTTTCCTAATGTAGAAGACATGATTTTAAAAGAGAGTTTTAAAATTAAATATTTCTTTTTATAGTTTCTACAAAAGGATTAAGAGAAAGGTTTGATATCTTTCCTTATTTGTAGTTAAAAGGAAGATTTTAATTTTGAAGAAAACTTTCCTTTTTGTAATCATCCATATGTTTTAATAGAGAGCTTTTAATTTATAAAAGTTTCCTTTTATAACCAACCATGAAGGAAATTTTTAAAAGAGAAATTTTTATTTTAAAAATTTCTGGAAACAAATTAGGAAGTTTTAATTTTGTGTTTAAAACTTTCCTTGTTTGGAGGACTTGTAGGGGTCGGCCATTAAAAGAATAAAAGGAAATTTTAATTAAAATTTTCTTTTGTTCATTGGCAAGGGAAAATAAGGAAGTTTTAATTATGTTTAAAACTTTCCTTATTTGTCAAGACCAAGGAATATAAAAGAGAGCATAGAGGTACTTCACCTCACAACAACACATCTATTATTCCTCTCTTCTCTTCCTTGGTGGTGGCCGACCCTCATCCTTCTTCTTCCCCTATTCTTCTTCCTTGGTGGCCGGCGGTTCTTCATCTCTAGGAGTTGTTGGTGGCAGGATCTTACTAGAGGAAGAAGGAGAGATAGGAGGCTTTGTTTCTTAGCTTCCCTTGGAGCTTGATTGGTGGCCGAAACTTGCAAGGAGAAGAAGGAAGCTTGGGTGGATTCTCATCTCGGTAGATCGTCGCCCACACGACGTCCGAGATAAGAAGAGGAATACGGCAGAAGATTGTGAGGTCTATAGGCTACAAAAGGTATAACTAGTTATTAGTTTCCGCATCATAACTAGTTCATCTTTTGTATGGATTTTGAAATACCAAACACAAGAGGCTAACGATTCTAGGTTTTGAGTTTATGATTCGGTTTTGTGTTTCTTTTGTTTTTCGATCTTGTGATTCAATTGTTCTTAATGGTTAAACCTAGGGTTACTATAAGGAGATTAAATATTGAATTTCATTGAAAGACTTTGTCTAGGAAGTGGTGGATGATCCCATACCCAAGAAGACCTAGTGTCTCGCCATGTTTAACCTAGAAGTCGATCTCTGAAATTAATATTTAATCAAATTTGTAACATGAGTGGATTTGGATTAATAATGTTAAGCATCGTTTGTAATTCAATTCTAACCTCTAAGAACAGAAAAGTTGAATTTCGATTCAATAATGTTAAGTTTTGTTTGCGATTCCAAATTTAATTTCTAAAGAACACAATAGGTTGTTAGGAAAGGTTCAGGACTTGTACAAAATTTTTGTACAGGGGAACCAGTACAATATTCCGAGTAGCAACCAACATGAACTTCATCTCAAATAAGCATAAACTTAGGCTTATATCTCCCCCTTTGTCAAATATTAAAAAAAAAATGACAAGAGCTCCCCTCAATAACTATATTAATCAATGATGATATACAATAAAATAAGGGCACTCCCCCTTAGTCCATGCAAGTAAAATAGAGAGGTAAATATAGAATAAGATATAAGCAATTCCTCTAAACCAAAGAACTATAGGGTACACCCCTACTTATCATGCAAACAAAACACTATAATAATAGGACGAAAAATACAACCGCCATAAAACATAAGTCCAACAAGGTGACATATTATATATATAGCTCACGAAATAGTGTATGAGGTACACATCATAGACTACAAGTCAAACAAAACTATCTATACAAGAAGGGGAAACTACAAGTCATAATGGATCAGTAAATTCAATCATATCGCCCTTAGGAGGATTAGCAGTATGAGCAGGATCTGAGGGACTCCTAGCAACATCGATAATAGGTGGCACATCACCCGCTGGAGGGGGAGGCTGAGGAGAGTAACCCGACATCCAAGATCACACTAGCTCAGTCAAAGAGTTAATGCTCGTCTGCATGTCCATCTGTCGACACCCAATGGTGGTAACCTTTGCGTGCACCTCAACAATATCCATGCACAGCTCCTCAAAGTGAGTGTCCATGGTCTCCTCAAGTGTCTGAAGCTGAGCAACTCCAACGGGACTAGGAAAAGAAGGTGCCTCAACATCCTCCTCAGGATCAGCTGCTCCCAGAGCCGACGCCTGTCCTGCCCTCTGAGATCGATCCCTTAGCCCCTCACCAAGGGCAAGCCGGTCAATCCATCGTACGTCATCCGACCCAGCCTCAATACCAGTCTTTGTGAAGGACCATGCAAATATTTGGGAATATGCGACGGTCATAGGCTCTAGCTTCCCTAGGGAGACATCAATGTGCATAGATTCCAGCTAGTCTATAATGATGTTGCCAAAAGGCATATTGATTGTCTGATACACTGGTTGAGTGAAATGAATGATCAATGAAAGATGTTCAAAATAATGTTGACATCAAGGGAATGTCACATGGCGTACAAAAAAAAACATGTGAGAGAGTTTGATGGGGGTCAAGGCATGGGAGACAAAGGTAAAAGATAGTTAATAACCATTTTGAATAATGCATTGTCCCCAACGGATAATTCAAGTGAGGAGAAGGTAGTAAAATGCATATTTGGGTCATCCGGACGGGGACGACCAAAGAGATTCTGATGCATGGAATCAATGGTGATATGCTCAAATGGTGGAGGCAATAAATCAGGTAATGTAGGGTAAAATACGAACTCATTCATCGACGGACGACACCAAAAAGTTTTGAAGGATCTGATAAGAAAAGTCCAAACTGCGCTTGGCAACACGAGTACGATAAATAACTTTATCTAATATATGCAAGTTATTATAGAACTCGGATATAAGCCCTACATTGACACTCCTTTCACAATAGACAATGGATGAATGCTTGTAATGTTCGATTAAGGAAAAGACTTCAAAGCAAGAATCATGATAAAATTGTCGATCGATGGACTGAGGAGGGATAAGATTGAAGGTGTTCTTGTTGAATACCCGCTAAAGAACAACATTGGGAAAATACTAGTCAGTGAGAGGTTGGGATCGAGGTAGAAGTTGAGAAGACCCCTCATTGGATTCACTGACCGTTTATTGTTTCCTACACATGATGAAAGAAAATGCAGCAAACACCACCAATGCAATGTGTAACACCCCTAGAAAGCCTAGATAAGAAAGTAAGGATAATGAGAGTACGAATGAAAAGAAGGTGTAAATATTCTAAGTTAAATATTAAGATGGATTTAGATGATTAAAACTTTATGAAAGAAAATAAAGTTGAGAATATAAATCATCTAGGCATGATTTAAAATGTATGGAATTAATATGGACAAAAGGAAGAAATATGAGATAATATATATATGTATGAAATATTTATACATAATGCATAATATAGTAATATACGAATTATTATGTACAAAAGAAAATAAAATGTTAGAAGAGAGATTGAACCTTGGATCTCTTGTAAGGAACATGTATAGGATACCAAAGGGGATAGGAGAATTATTGATAAGGAGAGAAAGGATTAAGTAGTTAAGAATAAGAAAGGATTCTTTCTACTTAAAAGGAAAAGGAAGTAAAAAGAAATAAAAATATACATAAACAAGTTTTGATCCTTGGTTCTCTTGTGGATGCATGCATGTGTTAACCAAGTGGGATAGGAGAGGATATTGTAAGAGGAGAGATAGGAATTTTAATTAAAGGAGAGAAAAGAGAGAAATTAAGGGAAAGAAAAGAGAGAACTCAAAAGGCATTTCTCTAGAATATTCTTGTCATTTAAGGGGAGAAATGAATAGGGAGGATGGATCAAGTCAAGTTTCCTCCCCTCATTTTAGTATAAATAGGCATGGAGGGTGACTTCAACTTCATCCCCACTCATTCTCCTCCTCTCCTCCCTTTTGTGCCGAGACTCACCTCTCCCTCTCTTCTTCTTCTTGTTGCCGAGCAACACAAGAGGAAGAACCTCTTCTTCCTCTTCACTCTCTCCCTCTTTCTCTCTTGTTGTTGCCGAGCAACACAAGAGGAAAGAGAAGCCTCTTCTTCCTCCTCCTCTCCACCAAAAGACCTAGCCACTCCTCTCCTCCATTGGTGCCGAGCAAAGCAAGCAAGGAAGAAAGGTCAAAGCAAGTTCTCAACTCTAGGAAACTTAAGCGAAGAAGGTAAGCTTCCCCTCACCTGTGGTACAAGGCTTTTTATATATTTTTCAGATTTTATGAGGATTTTAAAACCTAGAAACAAGTTTGAGAAAATTCGGTTAAGAAGAGCTTTCGAAATCTAGTGAGGTGTAACTAAGTCTACACTACATGATAGATTTTCTATGCCATGGAAAAGGGATCTTCTTCATGTTTTTACACCTATATGATGCATGATCAAAGGAGTACTTAACCCTAGAATTTCGGCCAAAAATAGTTTTAAGAGGCTAGGGAAATTATTGTTTTACCCAACTAGTACGAGGTTCTCCCTATGAAATGTTAAGGATCATGTATTTGTTTTATATGCCATGATATGTGATAGCATAGGAAATGCTATACATAATGAGAAAAGAATGAAATTTATGTTATGTATATGTCATGATATGTGATAGCATAGGAAATGCTATACATAATGAGAAAAGAATGAAATTTATGTTATGTATATGCCATGATATGTGTTAGCATAGGAAATGCTATACATAATGAGAAAAGAATGAAATTTATGTTATGTAAATGCCATGATATGTGATAGCATAGGAAATGCTATACATAATGAAAAGAAATGAAAAAATGAAATGCATGAAAGATTTGTTAGGGATATGATATGATAGTTATGCATGATAAATTATTTTTGTATGGTTTGTACCAAGGGTGGGCTCCGTAAACGCCCCGGGGTCGATGGAATAAGACTCGGGCCTCGTCAGAAATGGGCTTCTGAATGCCCTTGGTCGATGGAGTAAGACTCGGACCTAGTATGTATGTATGGTAGGGTTCAAGACTTGCTACCTTGGACCTACTTAAGAAGCGCGCGCATTATGTATGTGGTACAAACCGGGATCCCCTCTAATGATGATATGAATTTCAAGTACTTATAAGTATAAGCTTTCAAATTCATGATGCATTGCCTACATATGTGCTTGAATTATCTGATGATATAATGTCATGATATGAATATGATACCCTTGTATGTCGTATGCTTATGATACTACGCATGATATTAATATACGATGATTTTCGGTTTTAGTGAGTAGGAAAGGAACTTACTGAGCCATGAGTGCTCACAGCTTACTTTCCTTGTACCGCAGATAAAGAAGCTGGATGAGCAACAGGAGGAGCAGATAGTGATGTGTGTGCATGGTGGTGGCTCGGCAAAGAACGATCCGGACAAATTAATATGATTAGTTATAGAATCAACATATGCACATTTAATCTGTGATATCATGTTATAAAATGAATGTTTAAAAAGAAAAAAAATTTTGTTCTTCCGCTGCCATAGTATAACTGAAGCATGTACGAACGTAGCGCCGCCCTAGGGTAACAAGGGTGGGCGTTACAGGTGGTATCAGAGCCAAATTTTGCCAGCTCACTACACACACATCAAGCTCCTTCCTGTCGCTCCAAGTAAGTACAGTTGCTTAATTTATTTATATGCAAATATTTGTATGATACTCTAGGATGCATGAATGGTAGCCTAGGAAGGATACCTTAAACTATACCCTAGAGAATGGTGCATGAGGATAAGTAGGTGATATTCTAAGATGCATGAATGGTAGCCTAGATACAAGAACCTTAGGCTATAACATAAGAGGAATAATGAATCCTTAAAATCTTGTAGAAATGGACTATATCCCGTTCGAATACGATCCCGAGGATGTGGAATATTCTGGCGAATACCTCGAGTTCGCGGATGAACCCGATATGCTGGAATACTTCAACAACTATGTGAGCGACTCGGAATCTCCGGAACACGGCGAGTTCGGAGAGGAGGATCTCGAGGAAATCGAGGAATGGAATTCGGACGATAATGAAGATGAAGATGCAGAAATTATGGAATATTATGAAGGAGAGAATGAGTTTCCTGAGATGGTCGAGGATGAATTTAACCTTGCTGAATACATGGAAATGGGTTTCAACCCCAACGATATAATAGACATTGAGTGGGGACCGAACAACCTCGAGGAGAACTAAATGAAGACCCGATGGAACCGGACGAACATGTTGAAGAAGACGAGGGAATGGATGAAGAGACAATAATCGACCCGGAAGAGGCATCGGAGATTCAACCTCCGATAATGCCTGATCCACCCCAGGATGATCTGGGCAAGTCGATACAGGTTGGGTTGATAATGACTACTGCTCTCATGTCCTTTATGGCAGGAGTAGTCGCAACCTACCTGGCCTTTTAAGAGAAGAAGTTATGTAATAAAAGCTTTTGATGAATAAAAAGAGTAGAAATGGTATCAATTTAAGCATAAGAATGATAATACCATCGGCTAGATCTTGACGCGTATGAATGGTAAGGTAACCTAAAGATGATATGACAACCTAAGAAGGAATACCTCAAACTCAAACATGGCATGAAACCTAGACATGATATGTTAGGATATTCATGCATAAATGATAACTTAGACTAATCTTGTTATCATTTAGGAAAATAAGTATGACTAGAAGACGAAATGCCAGAACGGAGGAGACCGTACCTCCACCTGATTGGGCACAAGTAGTTACTGAGCTACAACGACAGCTTACGGAACAGCAACAGATGATTGCTGCCATAATGAATCAACAAGGGAATCCTGCTACCCCAAATGAGAATAATACGACAACCATACCAGTAGTTGAACCGGAGCCGGTAGCAGCACCGGTACCATCAGTGAATCTGGCACCGGTAGTTCATCAAGAAGCGTATCTGATCCAGTGGCAAAGACTGAGGCCAGAGAAATTCTCTGGAAATTATGAAGCATGGGACGCACAAGCTTGGTTTAAGACAATGGAGAGCATGATAGAACTATTGGACTGGCCTGAGCATGAAAAGGTCAAATGCGTATCCTCCTGTCTCACAGGAGACGCCCGAATGTGGTGGGACAGAGTGAAAGTGAAAAGACCAGTGAACCAAATGAGTTGGGCAGATTTTGAGACGGAATTCTTCGAAGAATTCTTCCACACTCGGGTGACAAGTAGGCACTATGATGAATTCACCGAATTTCGGCAAGGTGACCTAACGGTGGAAGAAGCGATGAAAAGATTCAACCGCCTGGCATGATTATGCCCGGAATTAGTTAGGACGGAGGGAGAAAGGGTCAGGCTTATGCTAAAGATGCTCAGATCCGAAATAGCACTTAATGTGGCCGGCAGAGTTAACAGACCGCGGACCACAGAAGAGTTAATTAGCAGTGCCCTGAATACCGAACACTACCTGAAGGCACTAAGCAAGGACAAGAAGCAAGCTCAGATGGAAGAACTAGAAAATATTAAGGCCAACTGGAAAGGGAACCACGGCGGAAAGGGAAAACGACGGAATGACACTGAGATTGGTCCGTCCAACAAGCAGCTCAAGTTTTCTCAGTGCAATACATGTGGGAAGAAACATCCAGGGACATGTCGTACGGGCACTAATAAGTGCTACAACTGTGGGATAGAGGGTCATAAAGCAAAAGACTGTCGTAAGGGCAAAATTAAATGCTACGACTGTGGACTGGAAGGACATCTATCTAGAGACTGCCCTACCAAAACTAAAGCACCACAGTATGTTCTGAATCAAGGTGGTCCCGCAAGGTTACACCAACTGCAGACTTCAATTGAGGGACCTTCAATGAGTCAAGGGAGATTAGAAGCTCCACCAACGTCTAAGGGAATCTGAGCAGAAATTGTCATTCTAAGTTCGGGGACGAACTTTCAATAAGTAGGGGAGATTGTAACACCCCTAGAAAGCCTAGATAAGAAAGTAAGGATAATGAGAGTACGAATGAAAAGAAGGTGTAAATATTCTAAGTTAAATATTAAGATGGATTTAGATGATTAAAACTTTATGAAAGAAAATAAAGTTGAGAATATAAATCATCTAGGCATGATTTAAAATGTATGGAATTAATATGGACAAAAGGAAGAAATATGAGATAATATATATATGTATGAAATATTTATACATAATGCATAATATAGTAATATACGAATTATTATGTACAAAAGAAAATAAAATGTTAGAAGAGAGATTGAACCTTGGATCTCTTGTAAGGAACATGTATAGGATACCAAAGGGGATAGGAGAATTATTGATAAGGAGAGAAAGGATTAAGTAGTTAAGAATAAGAAAGGATTCTTTCTACTTAAAAGGAAAAGGAAGTAAAAAGAAATAAAAATATACATAAACAAGTTTTGATCCTTGGTTCTCTTGTGGATGCATGCATGTGTTAACCAAGTGGGATAGGAGAGGATATTGTAAGAGGAGAGATAGGAATTTTAATTAAAGGAGAGAAAAGAGAGAAATTAAGGGAAAGAAAAGAGAGAACTCAAAAGGCATTTCTCTAGAATATTCTTGTCATTTAAGGGGAGAAATGAATAGGGAGGATGAATCAAGTCAAGTTTCCTCCCCTCATTTTAGTATAAATAGGCATGGAGGGTGACTTCAACTTCATCCCCACTCATTCTCCTCCTCTCCTCCCTTTTGTGCCGAGACTCACCTCTCCTCTCTTCTTCTTCTTGTTGCCGAGCAACACAAGAGGAAGAACCTCTTCTTCCTCTTCACTCTCTCCCTCTTTCTCTCTTGTTGCCGAGCAACACAAGAGGAAAGAGAAGCCTCTTCCTCCTCCTCTCCACCAAAAGACCTAGCCACTCCTCTCCTCCATTGGTGCCGAGCAAAGCAAGCAAGGAAGAAAGGTCCAAGCAAGTTCTCAACTCTAGGAAACTTAAGCGAAGAAGGTAAGCTTCCCCTCACCTATGGTACAAGGCTTTTTATATATTTTTCAGATTTTATGAGGATTTTAAAACCTAGAAACAAGTTTGAGAAAATTCGGTTAAAAAGAGCTTTCGAAATCTAGTGAGGTGTAACTAAGTCTACACTACATGATAGATTTTCTATGCCATGGAAAAGGGATCTTCTTCATGTTTTTACACCTATATGATGCTTGATCAAAGGAGTACTTAACCCTAGAATTTCGGCCAAAAATAGTTTTAAGAGGCTAGGGAAATTATTATTTTACCCAACTAGTACGAGGTTCTCCCTATGAAATGTTAAGGATCATGTATTTGTTTTCTTGTTAAGGATCATGTATTTGTTTTATATGCCATGATATATGATAGCATAGGAAATGCTATACATAATGAGAAAAGAATGAAATTTATGTTATGTATATTTCATGATATGTGATAGCATAGGAAATGCTATACATAATGAGAAAAGAATGAAATTTATGTTATGTATATGCCATGATATGTGTTAGCATAGGAAATGCTATACATAATGAGAAAAGAATGAAATTTATGTTATGTAAATGCCATGATATGTGATAGCATAGGAAATGCTATACATAATGAAAAGAAATGAAAAATGAAATGCATGAAAGATTTGTTAGGATATGATATGATAGTTATGCATGATAAATTATTTTGTATGGTTTGTACCAAGGGTGGGCTCCGTAAACGCCCCGGGGTCGATGGAATAAGACTCGGGCCTCGTCAGAAATGGGCTTCTGAATGCCCTAGGTCGATGGAGTAAGACTCGGACCTAGTATGTATGTATGGTAGGGTTCAAGACTTGCTACCTTGGACCTACTTAAGAAGCGCGCGCATTATGTATGTGGTACAAACCGGGATCCCCTCTAATGATGATATGAATTTCAAGTACTTATAAGTATAAGCTTTCAAATTCATGATGCATTGCCTACATATGTGCTTGAATTATCTGATGATATAATGTCATGATATGAATATGATACCCTTGTATGTCGTATGCTTATGATACTACGCATGATATTAATATACGATGATTTTCGATTTTAGTGAGTAGGAAAGGAACTTACTGAGCCATGAGTGCTCACAGCTTACTTTCCTTGTACCGCAGATAAAGAAGCTGGATGAGCTAGAGGAGCAACAGGAGGAGCAGATAGTGATGTGTGTGCATGGTGGTGGCTCGGCAAAGAACGATCCGGACAAATTAATATGATTAGTTATAGAATTAACATATGCACATTTAATCTGTGATATCATGTTATAAAATGAATGTTTAAAAAGAAAAAAAAATTTGTTCTTCCGCTGCCATAGTATAACTGAAGCATGTACGAACGTAGCGCCGCCCTAGGGTAACAAGGGTGGGCGTTACACAATGAGAATGAATGTCGTGCATAAATGATGCATGAGTGAAAAGCCATCCAAGAACACAAAAGATTAGAAACCTAAAACACTACTAATAGCATAGAATATGAAAGAAAAATAGAGTGTTTAGGGTTTAGTTAGGGTTCGAAATCCTCATTTAGGAAGTGAGAAGGGATAGTTGAGCGAAGCTTGAGGAGAATAGGAAACCCTAACCGTCTTCTTCTTTGTGAGGAAGAGAGCACAGAAGAGGGAGAATAGTAAACCCTAACTGTCTTCGCTGGAAAAGATAGTTGGACGTCGGAGAGGAGCACCGAGAGAATCGCTCGAAACCTAGGGCACATGACTTAGAGACGTTTGAGAAATGAATCGATTTTATTTAACGGGATTTAAATAAGTGAATCGACTCTAGGTCATACTATTAACGAAGGGAATTTCCCAATCAATCGTCCGATCGATTGAGATAGATTGAATCGATTGAATGATCGATTCAAGAAGGTTCTGTGCGTGAACATATGACTCAATCGATCAATGGATCGATTGAAATGCACTAAATCAATCCATTGATCGATCCCATGATGCTCAGTGGGAAAACACATGCTTCCCAATTGATTGGCCAATTAATTGGAATTACTGATAAGTCTGCATTTCGATTTGGATCGAATTTCAAAAATACATAACTAATCATACACAATCTCAAAAATTATAAAATTTTGGGTATACATTGATTATGCCTTAGAATATTAGGGAAAAATAGGTTTTCATAAAAAAACCCCTTATTTTCAAGGATTGACATGTAATTGGAAACTATTGAAACCTTCAATATTTTTCAAGTGTGTATCTAATAAATCAATGGTGATTCTGATCAAGAGATAGACTTCACCAAGGAAGAAAAAATTGATTTTGAGATGTTGTTCAAATTATAATTTCCAACCATAATTTTTAAGCTAAATGCACATAATTTATACATTTACTTTCCCTATGATTGGACAAATGAATAATCTATAAAAAAAAAAATTCAATCTTCTTAACCAAAGTAATGCATCATAACAAGCATTATGACTAAAAGAATTGTCTCTAACCTCTCCCTCCCATCTAAACATATCAAGAAAACAAAACAAGGGAAATCCTATGTTTTTGTGAGAGGCAAAACAACGGTTAATGATACTTCAAGGATTTTATCATTGAAATGATCATGGAGGATTGCGGTCTAGTCAATACAACACATTCCCAACTCCCTTCGAAGAAAACTAAATTCAACTTCAAGAAGAGGTTTAGTGAAAATGTTAGCTAAGTTTGATTTAGACTCAATATAATTGAGGATGATATCATCTTGAGTCACATGATCATGAATAAAATGATGCTTGACCTCTATGTATTTTGTTCTTGAATGATAGATGGAATTTTTTGTCAAATTTATTGTACTCACATTATCACAAAGAACTTGGACATTTTTATACATGAGTTTATAGTCTTATATTGTATGAGTCATCCACAATAATTGTGATACACACTCTCCCATAGTAATATATTCCACTTCGGTTATGGAGAGAGTTACACAATGTTGTTTCCTACTTGACCAACTTACTAGAGAGGACCCTAGAAATTGACATTTTTGATCCAATTTGCATCTAGCATAATCGAAATCGATATATCCCACTAGATCAAAAGTTTCGGTTCGAGGATACCAAAGGCCTACATTTTGAGTTCCCTTGATATATCGAAAGATTCACTTAACAATACTCAAATGTGACTCCTTGGCACACGATTAATACCTTGCACACATACCCACGGTAAAAAGTATGTTGGGTCTACTAGCTGTGAGATAAAGAAGACTCCCTATAGCACTATGATACACCTTAGAGTCAACTTCGTTTGCTTCAAGATCGCTATCTAATTTAGTGCTAGTGGCCATGGGAGTAGATATATTTTTAGCATTTTCCATTCCAAATTTCTTAAATAATTCTTTAACATATTTAGATTGATGAATGTAAATTCTCTCTTTTGTTTGTTTAATTTGTAAACCTAGGAAAAATGTCAACTCATCAACCAAACTCATTTTTCATATGATTGATAAACTTATTTAAGAAATCGTTATTTGTGAAACCACAAATAATATCATCTACATAGACTTGAGTCACAAAGATATCATTACCACTATTTTTTAAGAACAAGGTAGGATCAATCTTCCCTCTATAAAATCCTTTTGACACTAAAAATGTTGATAATTGTTCATACCAAGCACGTGGAGCTTGTTTTAGCCCATATAAAGCTTTTTAAAGCTTATACACATGATTTGGAGATTCTAAATTTTCAAACCCCAATGGTCACTCAACATATATCTCTTCCTTTATAAAACCATTTAAAAACACTGATTTTACATCCAATTGATACAATTTAAATCCCTTGTGAGTAACAAATATCAACATCATCTAACAGACTCCAATCTAACTATGTGTGCATAAGTTTCATCATAATCCAACTCTTCTACTTGATTGAAGCCTCTAACAACCAATCTAGCTTTGTTTCTTACAACTACTCCCTTATCATCAAGTTTATTCCTAAAGATCCATTTTATATCAATAATTGATTTTTCTTTAGGCCTATGAACTAAATCTCAAACTTGACTTCTCTCAAATTGAGATAATTCATCTTACATTGCTAAAATCCAATCCGGATCAAGCAAGGCATCGTCAATGGCTTTTGGTTCAATTTGAGAGATTATGGCTACTTGACTTCCTTCATTTCTAAAATAAGATCAAGTTCTGACTCCTTATGTGATATCTCCTACTACTTGATTTAAGGGATGATTTATATGAATTCTAGTAGGTCTTGATTCTTGATTTGTTGTAATTTCAGGTTCAAGTGGTAAAGTTCCAATTTTCTCACTATCACTCTCTTGGTTTTCTCCCCCTTGATCATTTCCTTTATTTAGTGTTAATTTCTCAAACTCAAATTGTAATTCTTCATTATTTGGTCTAGTAGGATTTGATGGAGGATTTTCTTCAAACATAACATTTAATGATTCTTTGACTAATTTAGTTCTTTTATTGTAAATTTGATATGTTTTACTATGACTTGAGTAACCTACAAGAATACCCTCATCCTCCTTAGCAAAGAATTTTTCTAATTGATCTTTGGTGTTTAGAATATAAACCTTATATCCAAATACTCTAAGATGTTTGATTGTAGGTGGTTTACCAAACCATAACTCATGGGGTGTTTTTCTTAGAAATCTATGTATTAATGTTTGATTTTGTACATAACAAGCCGTATTAATTGCTTCGGCCCATAGGTAGCTATGAAGTGAATATTTATTCAACATGCTCCTAGTGGCCTCTTGCAAAACCCTATTTTTTCTTTCAACAACTCCATTTTGTTGAGGAGCCCTAGGGGTGGAAAATTCATGTTTATAATATTTTTTCATGCAAAAACTTGTGAACCTATCATTTTCAAATTCACCTCCATGATAACTTTTTATTTTGTTTATCTTATGATTCTTTTTATTTTATACCCTTTTACAAAAAGCAATCAAGGTATCTAAAGTTTGATCCTTATGTTTCAAGAAAAATATCCATGTATATCTAGTGTAATAATCTACAATCACAATGCAATACCTACTACTATTTAAAGAAATATATCTACTACTATCAAAAAAATCCATATGAATGAGTTCCAATGCATTTGAAGTACTTTCAACATTTTTACCTTTATGGGTAGCTTTGATTTGCTTACCCATATGACATGCATCACACATTTTGTCTTTTTGAAACTTCAACTTTGGCAATCCTTGCACCAACTCTTTCTTTGAGAGACTTTTGATGTTCCTCATGTTAGTGTGAGCAAGTCTCCGGTGCCAAAGCCAAGTCTCCTCTTCTTTAGACATGAGACATTTAGCAACCACATTAGTAGCACCAAATAGTTTAACTTGATAGACATTCTCTTTTCTATGGCCTATGATCATAATGATATTTAGTTCACTATGATTGATTAGGTATTGAGATGAGGTAAACTTAACTCTATAACTTGAATCACATAGTTGACTAACACTTAGAAGATTAAAAGGCATACCTTTCATTAATAAAATATTTTTTATCATAAATTTTTCAAAAATTCTAATATCTTCAATTCCTATTACTTTTAATTCACCACTATTACCAAAGAAATGATACATTTACCTTTGTGTCTAAATAATGAGAATTTTGATGAATCTCCCGTCATATGCCTAGAGCATCCACTATCTATAAATCATATTATTGGATGCTCCCCCTCGGCACATGCCTGTTCAAACATGATAAACCAAATGTTTTGGTACCCAAATTTTGGGTCCAATGGCATCAACAACAAATAAATATCGATACATGGAATCATATCCTAGGCTAGTAATAGAATGTCAGGAGTAGTATAGATCTGCTACAGTATTGCTCATATCTACAAGAGTAACATGAGAGATATATACATACTACTAACAAGTAAGTCAATATCTAAGCACATGCAACAGGTATATTGTTAGGACCTTCGGATAGCAGCTAGAGAGGGGGGAGTGTGAATAGCCGACCCCAAATTCTCGTTTCTTCCTACAATTTGAGTTAGCGCAGCGGAAATAAAAGATAGAAACGAAACGGGAGAATATCAAACCTCAAACGCGACGATATAACGAGGTTCGGAGATGATACTCCTACTCCTCGGCGTGTCCGTAAGGTGGACGAATCCTATCAATTCGTCGGTGGATGAGACCCCGGAAAACCGGCTAATAAAAACTCCTTCTGGGTGGAGAAACCTCGCCACAATCTCTCTTGCAACAGCAAGATCAGTGTACAAGAAATACAGTAAGAATCCAAGAACAATATGAATGTAAAAATACTAGTTTGCTTGCCTTCTCGTCGACTGGTGATGAAGCAACCACTTCACGCCAACAACAGCAGCAACTGATCAGTTGGAGTCCAGCCGAGGGAAGCTCACACGAAGCTTCAGGGATGAAGAGCTCAGCAAAGCTCAGATCGCAAGGAGGAAGAGTCAAGAAGAAGTCCCAACAGTAGAGGCCCTCCACCTTATATCAACCTGCGAAGAAGACAAAGAAGAAATCTAGCCGTTGTGACTCAACGGCTAGACCTGGACCGATCAGGCTCCACCCTGATCGGTCCAGGGTGGATCTGATCGGTCAGGGGACCGATCAGGCCCTACGCTGATTGGTCCCCAGACCGATGCCAACTCTCACAGAGAGTTGGTTGCGATCCCTGATCGGTCAGTGGACCGATCAGCCTTCTTACTGATCGGTCACCAGACCGATCATATTACTCACAGAAAGTTTCTATGTGGATATTGATCGGTCCACAGACTGATCAGATAACCCAGTGTTTCACTGGATAGGTCAGCAGACCGATCCAATTTCCCAGCCTTAAACCTAAAGCCTTCCTGATCTAGAGAATGAGCTACCGAGCCCTCTCTGACCTAGTCCGGAGAACGAGCTACCGAGCCCTCTCCGACTTCCACGTCCGGTCCAGAGAATGAGCTACCGAGCCCTCTCTGACCTAGTCCAGAGAACGAGCTACCGAGCCCTCTCCAACTTCGTCCGGTCCAGAGAACGAGCTACCGAGCCCTCTCTGACCTAGTCCGGAGAACGAGCTACCGAGCCCTCTCCAACTTCGTCCGGTCCAGAGAACGAGCTACCGAGCCCTCTCTGACCTAGTCCAGAGAACGAGCTACCGAGCCCTCTCCAACTTCGTCCGGTCCAGAGAACGAGCTACCGAGCCCTCTCTGACCTAGTCCGGAGAACGAGCTACCGAGCCCTCTCTGACTCCATCCAGTTCAGAGAACGAGCTACCGAGCCCTCTCCGACCTCCCATGCCAAGCTTCCATACTTGGACTTTTCCCCGTGCCAAGCTCCCTGCTTGGACTTTTCCCGTGCCAAGCTCCCTGCTTGGACTTTTCCGTGCCAAGTCTCCATACTTGGACTTTTCCCGTGCCAAGCTCCCTGCTTAGACTTTTCCGTGCCAAGTCTCCATACTTGGACTTTTCCCCGTGCCAAGCTTCCTGCTTGGACTTTTCCCATGCCAAGTCTCCATACTTGGACTTTTCCCGAATCAGGTTAACTCAAGTCGGGTCAACCAGGTCAACCTTGACCAAAGGTTGCACCCACAATCCCCCAAGTTCCTATTCTTGTCAACCATCAAAATATAACTTCTCTATTCTTGTCAAACATCAAAATATACCTCGAGTCAGGTCAACTCGAGTCGGGTCATCCAGATCAACCTTGACCTAAGGTTGCACCAACAATCTCCCCCTTTTTGATGTTTGACAAAAACCATAATCAAGTTAGGTTAACCCGATAACCTAACTTAGGTTTTCCAATAGTTCTCCAATGTTCTTCCTCGAACATTCTCTGAACATTCTCCCCAAACTCCAATGTTCTTCCTTGAACATTCTCTGGACATTCTCCCCCTTTTTGACACACATCAAAAAGAGTGAATCAATGTCAAGAGTTTTTTTCCTAATGAAAGTCCCATACCTTTCATTGAAACCCTTAATTTCCCCCTTAATACTAAAATCAACAATCAACTTAGTGATAATCCCATATCACTCATCCTCAGAAATCTTGACGAGTAAAAACTCCCCCTAAAGGTCAATTCCTCCTTGACCATTAGGTAAAACTCCCCCTAAAGATCAACTCCTCCTTGACCATTGCACCAACAATGTCTTGGAGAGTTTCAACCCTTTAGAAATCTAAAGCACCAACTTCCATAGCTGAAATTTCAGACAACAGTCGAAAAATCAGCATTTTGGCACGCTCTGATCGGTCACCAGACCGATCAGGACTCCACTGGATCGGTCACCAGATCGATCCACACTGCCCTGGATCGGTCCAGTGACCGATCCAGACTTCCCTGGACCGATCAGGATCTCCTCTGATCGGTCCACAACTCTCTGATAAGGATTTCTGATTTTTCTCCCGAAATTCAGAAACCCCTAAAAAATCACAGAAAATTCCAAAAATTGTAAAATTTTGAGGATACATTCCTCATAACATATATTGTCATGGAAAAATAGTTTTCTATGAAAATAACTTCCATTTTTAAATCTTGATACAAAGTTCGAAAGACTTTGAAATAGCTCAAGGTTAATCCATCTTTGTATCAACTTGCTCAATGATGAATGCTATCACTAGAAAAGCTTCATCAAGGTTTTTCAAATCGATTTTGAAATGATTTTAAACCATTCAATTTAGGACCACAATCTTAGGACTAAATGTACATGACTTGTACACAAGTTTTCCCTATGATCCTCAAATTCGAATTAGGCTCATCTAGGTACAAGAACTATGCACCTTGATCCTAACTCATAATCCTAATATCTCACACACATCTAAGGTGTATCAAACACATCCAAGTCAATTTTGATGTGAGATATGGGTTTAGGTCATCTTAAGCTAAGTTCTCATGCATTTTCTAAACAACAATTAGATTTCCATATCAAATTGTGTTTTTATCCTTAAATCAATTTAATTGATCATAAATGCAAGAGATGATGACATGACATAAAATAATATCATAAGTGAAAATGAGTGCCAATGTCATGATGTCATGGCATAAAGTATGAAACTTAAATAAGGCATGACATATAACTAAACTAAGTATTATCATGACATTTCAAATGATAATAAAATAAATATGATGTCATGACATGGCATATGACAAACAATGTATGACAAATAACATATAAAGGTATAGAAAATACCTAATTCTAGCCTTAGTTGCCATTTTTGATAATTTTGATCATTTTGCTATAAATTCTATATTCCTAAGTGTAATAGACCTAAAGTCATATACTAAAGATTTTTAGATCACTATGTGCCAATTAGATTGATCCTAGAAAACTCCTCAAATGTGGTTGGCACATCCTAATCACCTTAGGAATAATTTTTAATTTCATTTTCAAGGCTTGATTACACCTTGAAAATTCCTAAAATGCCACATTTTGCCATGAGTAGGTTAACTACCTATCCAATTAAGGTTGGCACACCCTAAACCATCTAGCGTGAAGGAATCACGCTCCTAGGAACCCAATACCTATTTGAGCTCATTGGGTTCACTAAATATTCACTAGGGATGACTTCCCTAGCAACGCTCCTAATGACCCTCATAGGCTTTAAAGCCTTGGTCATTTGGGACTCATCAAGATCAACTCTAGGGGTGACTCCCCTTGTGACCTTGGTGATAGTCTTCATAGCCCTAGATCTTGTTCCATAATTGAATGGAACATTATGATAAGCGGGCTTGACCACTTGAGACTTAGGTTTGTGACCCAAACCTCTCATGTCCTTGGGCTTTGATTTTTGACCCTTAGACCCTAGAGTTGACTTCTCCAAATTCTTAAGAGCCTTTTCTAAAGTGTCAAGTGTTGACCTCAAGACTTGATTTTCCTTCTTTAATACCTCAAGCTTTAATTTTCCATTTTTCTTTGAGGTATTCCTAGGCATATGTCTAGTTGTTTTGGGATTCCTATCTAGGTTTTCCTTAACCTTAGATGAGTTAACTCTAGGGTTGACATTTCTAGCATTGTCCTTATCTAGGCTAACATGTTTGGCACCTAAGCACATGTATCGGTTTCTATGGTTCTCATGCTTATCATTATTGACAATTGCAATAAAACTACTAGCATGTGTCTTATTAGAATTGCAAGAATGTGCCTTAAAGGATACCTTAGGGTTTGCCTTAGCTCCCCACATAGATGAACTTGGTCTCTTGTCCTTGTGAGGCTGCCTCCCCCTTGGACATTGACTCCTATAATGTCCCCTTTGCTTGCATTGGAAGCACACCACGTGCTCCTTGCCTTTGCGTATCGGGACTCCGGCTTTCTTGACTTTTGGTGCCGGTGGAGTCTTCCTAATCCTCTTTGGACATTTACTTTTGTAATGCCCATATTCCCTACACTCAAAGCACATTATATGTAATTTACTTGAAATTAAGTTGCTTGAGTTACCTAGGGTTGAGGATGGATATAAGCTCTCTCCTTCATCCCTTCCGGAGGTAGAGGCTTCTTCTTCTTGCTCCAATCTTGAAGAAGAACTCTCCTCCTCTTCTTCCTTAGATGTTGAGTAGCCCTCAACTTCTAATTCCATACCTCCATGATGTGAGCTACTTGGCTCACTTGACTCCTCTTCATGAATTGAATTGGAGCTCTCCTCATGGAACTTAGCCAAGTTGTTCCACAACTCCTTGGCATTGCTGTATCTACCTATCTTACACAAGATATCATTAGGTAATGAAAATTCAAAGATTTTCGTTACCTCCCCGTTGATTATGGATTGGTGGATTTGTTCCTTCGTCCACTTCTTCTTTTCGAGAGGTTCTCCTTCTTTATCCACTGGAGGAATAAAACCTACTTGTACACAATTCCAATTTACTAGGTTAGCCATAAGAAAATACTTCATTATTACCTTCCAAAATGCGAAGTCGTCGCGATCGTAGAAAGGTGGAATCGTGACGTCTTCTCCAAGTTGATCCATTTTCTAGCTCGTGCTCCCCCGGGTGTTAATCCGACGAAGAGCGACCTTGCTCTGATACCACTTGTTAGGACCTTCGGATAGCGGCTAGAGAGGGGGGGGGTGTGAATAGCCGACCCCAAATTCTCGTTTCTTCCTACAATTTGAGTTAGCGCAGCGGAAATAAAAGATAGAAACGAAACGGGAGAATATCAAACCTCAAACGCGACGATATAACGAGGTTCGGAGATGATACTCCTACTCCTCGGTGTGTCCGTAAGGTGGACAAATCCTATCAATCCGTCGGTGGATGTGTTGGAGTGTATACTGAAAGCCTAAGCTTTGTAAACATTCATTATGAATAAAGAATCACATTTGGTCAAATTGTCTACATTTGTTTGTAGTTGTTCATTTAATTTATATTGTAGATAACATAGTATGTGGTGTCACATACAGAAGATGATGTTATCAGTACCTTATAAATTATAAACAGTAGCTCACGACTAAAATGGAAAGGAACAAACCATTAGAAGGTCGTAGTGTAATTAGGTATTAGTTTATCTTGACTATATAATTACACTAGTACACTCAGAGTGTATTGAGTAGGACCATTAGAGGTCGTTTCTTTTATACTGACTTTATAAAGGAACAAAGACCTCAGTTATTATGGAAGTGTGTGCTCTTAATCCTAATATAATAACAAGCACATATGTTTTATATTTATTTCTTTAATTTATCAATGGGTGAGATTTAGTTCGATGAATCAATAAACCCGATAAGTTGGGAAATGGTATCACTTATAGTGTGTGTTGTTGATTATAGAAGGAAACTGTGTCCTAGAGATACTAGATTGATAATGTCCTCAAGAGGAGCTCATAAGGATTGTCATGTTAAACCCTGCAGGTGGACTTAGTCCGACATGACGATAAGGTTGAGTGGTACTACTCTTGGACTTAGATATTAATTAAATGAGTTGTCAGTAACTCACTTAATTAGTGGACATTCGATATCTTAAACACAGGGAGACTAACACACTCATAATAAGAAGGAGCCCAAAAATGTAATTTGGGATTGGTGCGGTAGTTCAATGATAGTTCTCTAGTGGAATGAATTATCATTGATAAAATTAAGTTGTGTGTTCGGGGCGAACACGGGATGCTTAATTTTATCGGGAGACCAAAACCAATTCCTCCTCTCGGTCCCTATCGTAGTCTCTTATTTATAGAGTTCTATACCCACCTATACCCACCTTCTATACCCACCAATAAGGGGCCGGCCAAGCTAGCTTGGGAACCAAGCTAGGGCCGGCCTAGGTATGATTTGGGTGGCGGCTAGCTTGAACCCAAGCTAGTGGGGGCCGGCCAAATTAAATTAAAAAAGAAATTTAATTTTAATTTTTATTATTATGTGGAAGATATAATTTAAAGAGAATTAAAATTAAAATATCTCTCTTGTAAAAGATCTACAAAAGATTAAAGAAAGAGATTAGATCTCTTTCCTTATTTGTAGATTGGAGAGATATTTTATTTTCTCATTAAAATTATTCACATGTTAATAAAATTAAAGTTATAGAAATTTCCTTTTATTAACCATGAAGAGATTTTTAAAGAGAAATTTTATTTTTTTAAAATTTCCGGAAACAAATTAGGAAGTTTTAATTTGTTGATTGAAACTCTCCTAATTTGCTCCTTTTGATTGTGGCCGGCCATTACAAGTTGATTGGGAAATTTTATTTTATTTTTCTCAATTAATTCATGTCAAGGAAAATTAAGGAAATTTTATTGTAATTAAATTTCCTAATTTGCCTATGCCAAGGAATATAAAAGAAGGGGTGAGGGTGCCTTCATGAGACATAACATCTATTATTTCTCTCCCTCTTTTGTTCCTTGGTGTGGCCGGCCATCATCTCCTTCTCTTCCTCTTGTGGTGGCCGAACCTCTCCCTCTCCCTTGGAGCTCTTGTGGTGGCCGGATACTACTAGGAGAAGAAGAAGAAGAAGGAGAGGAAGCTAGCATATCTTGGAGCTTGGTTAGTATTTTGGTTTTTCTCCTTGGTGAAGTTTTCCTTTGTGGCCGAACCTTGCTTGGAGGAGAAGAAGGTGGTTGGTGGTTTCTCATCTTGGTAGATCGTTGCCCACACAACGTCCGAGGTTAGAAGAGGAATACGGTAGAAGATCAAGAGGTCTTTCTAGAAGGTATAACTAGTAGTTTTTCCTTTTCCGCATCATGCTAGTTACTTATGGAAATAATACCAAATACAAGAGGCTTACGTTCTAGTATTTCGAATATGTTTTTCGATGTTGTGTTCTTTTGTTTCTTTCTTTTCCTTGTGATTTGATTATTCTCTTTGGTTAACCTAAAGTTATTTTAGGAAATTAAATATTAGCTTTCTATTAAAGGTTTTGTCTAGTCGGTGGTGGTTGCTCCCATATCCAAGAAGGCCATGTGCCTCGCCACGTCAGTACTGGGAACCTTTTATGGAAATTAATATTTAATGGAATTAATAACTTAAGGAGACTTGGGTCGAACGTGTTAAGTTCCGCAGGAGATCCAAGTCAAAACCTAAAAGAACAAATAGATTAAGTTTTGGATCAAACGTGTTAAGTTCCGCAGGCGATCCAAAATTTAATTTAAAAGAACACATGGTAGCTAGGAAAATGTTCAGACCTTTGTACAAAATTTTTGTACAGTGGAACCTATAGGTTTTCCGAGTAGCAACCAACAATTGGTATCAGAGCTAGGGTTTTGCCTCTGTGTATTTGGTATTTAGTTTAATTATGCACATGTCATACATAATTTAGGCAGGTTAATAGTAGGATGTGCTAACTTTATGGATGCAGGATCCAACTATTATGGCTTTTAGTTATTATGTGTGTGATTGGACCCTTGGACATGTCAAGGGCATTTATATGTGTGTGCATGATTGTATTAAAATACAGCAGGAGTTGTATTTAGTTTTATTAGGATTTTATTTTTGATCTAGATACATGTACATTCCTTTTATGGAATATAGGATCAAAAATGTAAAATTCTATTTATGTCGCGGATCGAATCTTGCAAAGCGTGGAACTTTCTAAGGACCAGAGGCGCAGCGGAACTAGGAGCAAGATGGATGCGACAGTTAGACCCGGTGGCGGTGGCCAAATATGGCAGCAGCTTCGGATGACAACACACGGAGGACAATTAAAGATAAAAGCCATAATAGTTGAAAATTAGATTTTCTATTTATTGCTTTTATATTGTGCTGTGTGTGCATGTTAGTTTACAAGTTTAGTAGGCTAGCATAGTTAAAATTCCTCATTTATAAATAACTAAGTGGGAGAGGGATTTTTAAATAAATCCCATGGTCTCCATTACTGGTTTGTAAGTGATGCAAACAAGCTTGCGCGTTGGCTCTGAGTGCCTTCCTCCATAATGGATGAGCTTGTTTGCGGATCACTAGATTAAACTTCCATTTTGGATGACTATAGGAAGTTAATTAAGAGCATGTGATCTTCCCCAACGGAAGGGGCATAATCTTATTAATGGACTTAGTGTCAAGTAATGGTGTACACTTAGACACATCTAATAATATCCTCCCCAACGGAGTCACTACTATTATTTGTGTGACCAAATAATACCAACTATTAATTTTATTTGTCAAAAGTTAGGTTGACAAGATAATAAAATTAATGGGTTAAAACCCTCCTTTTACAAATGTTGAAATTGTATACGTCCACACTAACGTGGCATACAAAATTCACGGTGTTATGAGGTGTTGGTTAATTTAAAATAGTATTGTTTGAGGAATCAATATTATTCTAAATTTAGAGTTCTGACCAAAAGTTATTTGTGATTCTTAGGATGACTTTCAACCCACTGTCCATCATACTTCAACAAAATAGACTTACTGGACCAAATTACATAGATTGGAAAAGAAACCTGGATATTGTTCTGACTGCTGAAAGCTATAAATTTGTACTGACTGAACCTTGTCCTGATACACCCACTGGTGAATCTACCCAAGAGGAGATTGAATATCATAAGAGATGGGTAAAGGCAGATGAGATGGCGCGGTGTTACATTTTGGCTTCAATGTCAAATGTATTGCAACATCAGCATAAAGATTTACCAACAGCTTATGATATTATGAACAATCTCAAGGAACTCTTTGGTCATCAGGATAGGGCTTCTAGACAAGAAGCTATGAGAAAGATAATGACAGCCACCATGCAAGAGGGTACTCCTGTAAGGGATCATATCCTAAAGATGATGGCTTATCTGAACGAGATACAGATCCTTGGAGGAGAAATTGATGGGGAAACCCAGATCGATATGATCCTCCAAACGCTACCTAGAAGTTTTGAGCAGTTCCGCCTGAACTATAATATGAATAAGAGGATTTATTCATTAGGGGAACTACTGACAGAACTTCAAGCGGCAGAAGGATTATTTCATCACAATTCTCAAATTCACTATGCTGAAAATGGTTCTACTTCTAAACCGAGAGGAAAGAAGAAGAAACAAGCTGGTTCAGCAAAGAAAGTGAATAAACCTCAGAGTACAGGATTTAAAGCTGGAGTGAAGAAGCCGAAGGGCAAGTGCTTCATCTGCAAGCATTGGAAGGCGGACTGTCCTCGTAAGAACCAAAACAAAGGTATATCTCATGCTCTAGTTGTTGAAACATGTTTAGCGGTGTTATCTACCGACACCTGGTGTAGATACGGGAGCCACCGATCATGTCTGCAATTCCTTGTAGGGTTCCAGAAACCCGACGACTATCTGAAGGAGATTACCCTCTACATGGGCAATGCTACTAAGGTGGCATTGTTAGTGGGAGGCGTCTACTTATCTTTTAGTAGAAATAAAAATTTGGTTTTAAGAAATTATCTTTATGTACCCAGTTTTAGAAAGAATTTAATTTCAGTTTCTAAACTGTTTTTAGATGGATATTCAGTTTCTTTCAGTAACGATGTAGTTATTAAAAGAAATAAAGTGATTATCTGTTCTGGTACATTAGTTGGCAATTTGTATACTTTAAATCCAATTTCTTCAACAAAGCAAAACATAGAAATTTATAATTCATCTTCTAACTCAAATAAGAGAAAAGAACCTTCAGAAATGAACCAAGCATATCTTTGGCATCTAAGGCTTGGTCATATTAACTTGAGTAGGATTCAGAGGCTTATAGCCGATGGACTTTTGGGTTGATTAGAGTTGGAAAATTTTCCAACTTGTGAATCTTGCTTGGAAGGTAAAATGACCAAGAGGCCTTTTAAGGCCAAGGGGTATAGAGCCAAAGAAGTGTTAGAATTGGTTCACTCTGATTTGTGTGGTCCTATGTCTGTCCAGGCAAGAGGAGGTTTTGAATATTTTGTCTCTTTCATAGACGATTATTCAAGATACGGATATATTTACCTAATGCGCCGCAAGTCCGAGTGCTTTGATAAGTTCAAAGAATACAAGGCTGATGTGGAAAAATGATTAGGTAAAAGTATCAAGACACTACGATCTGATCGTGGTGGCGAATACCTCTTAGGAGAGTTTAGGAATTACTTATCAGAGGTCGGGATTCAATCCGCACCTGGTACACCCCAATAGAATGGTGTGGCAGAATGAAGGAATAGGACTCTTATGGAGATGGTTAGATCGATGATGAGTTATTCAGAATTACCAAATTCATTTTGGGGATACGCTCTGGAAACGGCAGCGCACATTCTGAACTTAGTACCTTCTAAATCAGTTGCTTCTACTCCCATAGAATTGTGGAATAGGCAAAACCCAGTCTAAGACATATTCGGATTTGGGGTAGTCCAACACATGTCTTGAAACCAGATCTTGATAAGTTAGAATCTCGTACAGAAGTTCGCGTGTTTGTAGGATATCCCAAAGGAATGAAAGGTGGTTTATTTTATAGTCCTAAAGACCAGAAGGTCATTGTTAGCACCAATGCCCAGTTTTTAGAAGAAGACTATATAATGGATCACAAGCCCAGTAGCAAAGTTGTTTTAGAAGAACTTAGAGAGGACACGTCTACTTCAGTACAGTACAAGATGAAGTACCACAAGAGACTGCAACACGTGTCACACATGATACACAACCACAGACAGTGCCTCGTCGTAGTGGGAGGGTTGTAAGGCAGCCTGAAAGATTCATGTTTTTGGGAGAGTCTTCGGACTTGATCCCGGGTAAACATGAACCTGATCCACGAACATATGACGAAGCACTCCAAGATATAGATGCAGCATCTTGGCAAAAGGCAATGAATTCTGAAATAGAGTCTATGTACTCTAATAAGGTCTGGGAGCTTGTAGAACCACCTGATGGTGTAAAAGCCGTTGGATGCAAGTGGATCTACAAAAGGAAAAGAGGGATAGACGGGAAGGTAGAAACCTTCAAAGCTAGGCTTGTTGCGAAAGGGTACACTCAGAAAGAGGGAATCGATTATGAGAAAACCTTTTCACCGGTAGCCATGCTTAAGTCTATCCGGATACTCTTATCCATTGCTGCTCATATGGATTATGAGATTTGGCAAATGGATGTCAAGACAGCTTTCCTTAATGGAAGTCTTGAAGAGAACATCCATATGAAGCAACCAGAAGGATTTATTGAAAAAGGCAAAGAGCATCTAGTGTGCAAGCTCAATCGGTCCATTTATGGATTAAAGCAAACTTCAAGATCTTGGAACATCCGGTTTAATGAAGTAATCCAGTCATATGGATTTATTCAAAGTCCGGATGAGTCTTGTGTATATAAGAAGTGTAACGGAAACGTGGTGGTATTTCTTGTACTATACGTAGATGATATTTTGTTAATTGGCAACAATGTCAAGGTATTATCAGACGTAAGGGTATGGTTGTCCAAACAATTTGATATGAAGGACTTAGGAGATTGTGCACACATTCTTGGGATCAAAGTTATAAGGGATCGTAAGAAGAGAATGTTATGTCTATCCCAAGCTTCATATATAGATACAATCCTTGCTCGTTTTAGCATGCAGGATTCCAAGAAAGGTCTCTTACCTTTAGACATGGAGTAGCTCTATCTAAAGAGATGTCTCCAAAGACATCGAAGAGATAGAGGACATGAAAGCAGTTCCTTATGCTTCATTGTAGGAAGCCTAATGTATGCAATGCTATATACGAGACACGATATCCATTTTGCGGCATGGTCAGCAGATATCGAGTAACTCTGGACAAGGACATTGACTGCGGTAAAGCATATATTAAAGTACCGAGAAGGACTAGAGATTATATGCTAGTTTACCAAGCGACGATCTGCTCACATGGGTTACAGGATTGATTTCCAATCGATAGGGATAACAAGAAGTCTACATCGCTATGTGTTTACTTTAGGAGGTGGAGCCATTTCATGGAGGAGTGTTAAGCGAAATGCGTTTCGGACTCAACCATGGAAGCTGAGTATGTAGCACCTCTGAGGCAGCTGAAGCGATATGGCTCAGAAACTTTCTAATGGACTTAGATGTGATTCCTGGTTTGCCCAAAATCATCACAATTTATTGTGATAATAGCGGTGCAGTTGCAAACTCGAAGGAACCACGAGCTCATAAGGCAAGTAAACATATAGAGTGCAAGTACCACCTGATACGAGATATCGTGAAGCGAGGAGAAGTTGTCATCGCCAAGATTGCATCAGCGGATAACCTGACAGATCCTTTCACTAAGGCCCTTCCGGCGAAAGCTTTCGATCGGCATGTGGAGGGAATGAGAATCAGATGTATGGTAGAAGATATGGCAGCTTAGTCATTAGTATAAGTGGGAGATTGTTGGAGTGTATACTGAAAGCCTAGGCTTTGTAAACATTCATTATGAATAAAGAATCACATTTGGTCAAATTGTCTACATTTGTTTGTAGTTGTTCATTTAATTTATATTGTAGATAACATAGTATGTGGTGTCACATACAGAAGATGATGTTATCAGTACCTTATAAATTATAAACAGTAGCTCACGACTAAAATGGAAAGGAACAAACCATTAGAAGGTCGTAGTGTAATTAGGTATTAGTTTATCTTGATTATATAATTACACTAGTACACTCAGAGTGTATTGAGTAGGACCATTAGAGGTCGTTTCTTTTATACTGACTTTATAAAGGAACAAAGACCTCAGTTATTATGGAAGTGTGTGCTCTTAATCCTAATATAATAACAAGCACATATGTTTTATATTTATTTCTTTAATTTATCAATGGGTGAGATTTAGTTCGATGAATCAATAAACCCGATAAGTTGGGAAATGGTATCACTTATAGTGTGTGTTGTTGATTATAGAAGGAAACTGTGTCCTAGAGTTACTAGGTTGATAATGTCCTCAAGAGGAGCTCATAAGGATTGTCATGTTAAACCCTGCAGGTAGACTTAGTCCGACATGACGATAAGGTTGAGTGGTACTACTCTTGGACTTAGATATTAATTAAATGAGTTGTCAGTAACTCACTTAATTAGTGGACATTCGATATCTTAAACACAGGGAGACTAACACACTCATAATAAGGAGCCCAAAAATGTAATTTGGGATTGGTGCGGTAGTTCAATGATAGTTCTCTAGTGGAATGAATTATCATTGATAAAATTAAGTTGTGTGTTCGGGGCGAACACGGGATGCTTAATTTTATCGGGAGACCAAAACCAATTCCTCCTCTCGGTCCCTATCGTAGTCTCTTATTTATAGAGTTCTATACCCACCTAGACCCACCTTCTATACCCACCAATAAGGGGCCGGCCAAGCTAGCTTGGGAACCAAGCTAGGGCCGGCCTAGGTATGATTTTGGGTGGCGGCCCTAGCTTGAACCCAAGCTAGTGGGGCCGCCAAATTAAATTAAAAAGAAATTTAATTTTAATTTTATTATTATGTGGAAGATATAATTTAAAGAAATTAAAATTAAAATATCTCTCTTGTAAAGATCTACAAAGATTAAAGAAAGAGATTAGATCTCTTTCCTTATTTGTAGATTGGAGATATTTTATTTTCTCTTTAAAATTATTCACATGTTAATAAAATTAAAGTTATAGAAATTTCCTTTTATTAACCATGAAGAGATTTTTAAAGAGAAATTTTATTTTTTAAAATTTCCGGAAACAAATTAGGAAGTTTTAATTTGTTGATTGAAACTCTCCTAATTTGCTCCTTTTGATTGTGGCCGGCCATTACAAGTTGATTGGGAAATTTTATTTTATTTTTCTCAATTAATTCATGTCAAGGAAAATTAAGGAAATTTTATTGTAATTAAATTTCCTAATTTGCCTAGGCCAAGGAATATAAAAGAAGGGGTGAGGGTGCCTTCATGAGACATAACATCTATTATTTCTCTCCCTCTTTTGTTCGTGTGGCCGGCCATCATCTCCTTCTCTTCCTCTTGTGGTGGCCGAACCTCTCCCTCTCCCTTGGAGCTCTTGTGGTGGCCGGATACTACTAGGAGAAGAAGAAGAAGAAGGAGAGGAAGCTAGCATCTCTTGGAGCTTGGTTAGTATTTTGGTTTTTCTCCTTGGTGAAGTTTTCCTTTGTGGCCGAACCTTGCTTGGAGGAGAAGAAGGTGGTTGGTGGTTTCTCATCTTGGTAGATCGTTGCCCACACAACGTCCGAGGTTAGAAGAGGAATACGGTAGAAGATCAAGAGGTCTTTCTAGAAGGTATAACTAGTAGTTTTTCCTTTTCCGCATCATGCTAGTTATTTATTGAAATAATACCAAATACAAGAGGCTTACGTTCTAGTATTTCGAATATGTTTTTCGATGTTGTGTTCTTTTGTTTCTTTCTTTTCCTTGTGATTTGATTGTTCTCTTTGGTTAACCTAAAGTTATTTTAGGAAATTAAATATTAGCTTTCTATTAAAGGTTTTGTCTAGTCGGTGGTGGTTGCTCCCATATCCAAGAAGGCCATGTGCCTCGCCACGTCAGTACTGGGAACCTTTTATGGAAATTAATATTTAATGGAATTAATAACTTAAGGAGACTTGGGTCGAACGTGTTAAGTTCCGCAGGAGATCCAAGTCAAAACCTAAAAGAACAAATAGATTAAGTTTTGGATCAAACGTGTTAAGTTCCGCAGGTGATCCAAAATTTAATTTAAAAGAACACATGGTAGCTAGGAAAAGGTTCAGACCTTTGTACAAAATTTTTGTACAGTGGAACCTATAGGTTTTCCGAGTAGCAACCAACAGGATGAGACCCCGAAAAACTGGCTAATAAAAACTCCTTCTGGGTGGAGAAACCTCGCCACAATCTCTCTTGCAACAGCAATATCAGTGTACAAGAAATACAGCAAGAAGCCAAGAACAATATGAATGTAAAAACACTAGTTTGCTTGCTTTCTCGTCGACTGGTGATGAAGCAACCACTTCACACCAACAACAGCAGCAACTGATCAGTTGGAGTCCAGTCGAGGGAAGCTCACACGAAGCTTCAGGGATGAAGAGCTCAGCAAAGTTCAGATCGCAAGGAGGAAGAGTCAAGAAGAAGTCCCAACAGTAGAGGCCCTCCACCTTATATCAACCTACGAAGAAGACAAAGAAGAAATCTAGCCGTTGTGACTCAACGGCTAGACCTGGACCGATCAGGCTCCACCCTGATCGGTCCAGGGTGGATCTGATCGGTCAGGGGACTGATCAGGCCCTACGCTGATCGGTCCCCAGACCGATCCCAACTCTCACAGAGAGTTGGTTGAGATCCCTGATCGGTCTGTGGACCGATCAACCTTCTTACTGATCGGTCACTAGACCGATCAGACTACTCACAGAAAGTTTCTGTGTGGATACTGATCGGTCCACAGACCGATCAGATAACCCAGTGTTTCACTGGATCGGTCAGCAGACCGATCCAATTTCCCATCCTTAAACCTAAAGCCTTCCTGATCTAGAGAACGAGCTACCGAGCCCTCTCTGACCTAGTCCGGAGAACGAGCTACCGAGCCCTCTCCGACTTCCACGTCCGGTCCAGAGAACGAGCTACCGAGCCCTCTCTGACCTAGTCCAGAGAACGAGCTACCGAGCCCTCTCCAACTTCGTCCGGTCCAGAGAACGTGCTACCGAGCCCTCTCTGACCTAGTCCAGAGAATGAGCTACCGAGCCCTCTCCAACTTCGAGCTACTGAGCCCTCTCTGACCTAGTCCAGAGAATGAGCTACCGAGCCCTCTCCAACTTCGTCCGGTCCAGAGAACGAGCTACCGAGCCCTCTCTGACCTAGTCCGGAGAACGAGCTACCGAGCCCTCTCCGACTCCATCCAGTTCAGAGAACGAGCTACCGAGCCCTCTCCGACCTCCCATGCCAAGCTTCCATACTTGGACTTTTCCCCGTGCCAAGCTCCCTGCTTGGACTTTTCCCGTGCTAAGCTCCCTGCTTGGACTTTTCCGTGCCAAGTCTCCATACTTGGACTTTTCCCGTGCCAAGCTCCCTGCTTGGACTTTTTCGTGCCAAGTCTCCATACTTGGACTTTTCCCCGTGCCAAGCTTCCTGCTTGGACTTTTCCCGTGCCAAGTCTCCATACTTGGACTTTTCCCGAATCAGGTCAACTCAAGTCGGGTCAACCAGGTCAACCTTGACCAAAGGTTGCACCCACAATCCCCCAAGTTCCTATTCTTGTCAACCATCAAAATATAACTTCTCTATTCTTGTCAAACATCAAAATATACCTTGAGTCAGGTCAACTCGAGTCGGGTCATCTAGGTCAACCTTGACCTAAGGTTGCACCAACATATATAACCCAATGTATGTAAACATATCACATGAATATAATAAGACAATTGCATAAATAAGCAAGAAACAACATTAATAGGTATAATAATAACAGTGTATGCATGGATGGTCACCCCACCCATCCCTCTGCACCATGACCCATGTATGGTCGAGAGACCGGATCGATGACAACTGTACAACACTCAAAGGCTGACACTACTCTCGAGTGACTGAGTGGACAGGTGCTGAGTAGCTATCTAGCTACATAATAAAGGGAGTCCCTGCTGCTCACAACTCTAGTTACCACTACCCATGAGTGGTCGAGTGTGGCACAATAGGACAAGCGACATCTGCTCCAGCTACCACTATCCATGAATGGCCGAGCGTGCAGCTCTGGCCAACGACCCTCTTAACCACAAGGGAGACATGGTCATTTGCATACATGCAATGACATGATGTGCAAGATGCAACAGTCATCATATATATAAATAGAAATTAGGTATGCTACATGAAACCATCATGCTCAACAAGGTATATGAATAAATAGAAATTAAAGTAAGTAAGCATAGTATCTAGTATTTGCTAAATATTATAGAAGACAATGAGAGATTGTATAGATATGGAATTAAGTATCTCAAAGATCGAGTGGATAAGTATCAAGCATAGAGAAAACATGAGTGGAGTCAAGGTAAATACAACAACTATCCGAATACACTAAGGTCAAAGTACCAAAGAGACAAAGCAGGAAGTACTCGCCTTTATCTGTCGATCGTGATAAACCAATCCCATGTTGAGATGCTCATCTCAATTCAACATCCTACAAATCATATACTGTACAGTTTAGCTAATCACATAAGTAACAACTAGCTAAATCTAAACCTAAACTAATTAGAGAAAACTCTAATCGAATGATCTTTAATTATCCTAATTAATGATTAACTTAGTTAATCTCATTTGTTGCTCACATTAGGGTTAGCCATCTTATCAGTCCTAGTTAATCCAATAATTACATCAAACCCCTCATGAATTAAGTACACTTAATTCATCTCAATAAGCATTAACCAACCCTATTTCATAATCCATCACAACAATAGTCGATTAACATCACAATCCACCGCTAACCCATCTATTAATTACCTCAATTCAGAATGAATTCAATTCCATATTAATCCCAGAGAAGAAATAGAAATCAGATCTTGGTTATTACCCAATTTACCTGGAGATGGTGGCTGTGATGGCCGGAGACGGGACAGAGGGACTCGGTGAGAGGGGATCGAAGCTGCTGTTAGGCGCAGAGAGAAAATAACCAACTGGCTAGATCGCTCGAACAATGATGGTCAGAGCTACAGTGGTCAATCAACAACTAATTGCAATATCCCAATACAAAAAGATGAAATCAGATCGCTGCTAAATCTAATGCCAAGTATGTCTTACCTAAAACCAAGCCTGTAAATTCCTCTAGGATGAAACCCGAATGCTATTGTGCTAGAAATAGTGCTCTCCTCTTCGAATCTGAAGAAGAGATGGTGTCTCTGATGATCATCCCCCTCTTTGAATCAAGACAAAGCACAGATGGGCTCTAGGACAAGGCAGTGCAAAGAGACGATGGAGATAAATCAGAAAGAAGAAGGCTCAACGGTGGCTGAGGTGATGGATTGGCCGAGTAAGGCAATGCGATGAGATCAAAAACTAGGGGGAAAGAGGTAGACGACGCTAGGACACCAGCTTGAAGGAACTCAGCAGAAGAAAAGAAAGGATCGTCGTCGTCGTGAGCTGAATAGGGTAGCCACGACGGTGAAAAGCACCGACACAAGGGAGATGGTTGACCGGCTTCCATCTTTGTAGCTCCAACTACCCCTGGACTAGAGGATCGATGGCCAAGATCAGCACCAGTAATCAGGTCAGCCGGTTAGATTCGACGGAATTGGCGTGAGCATTGATGCTAAAGAGAAGTGGCGGCGTAGAGATGAGATGAGGGTAGGAAGAGAGAAGTGTTAGGGCACAGTAACGCTTTTGTATACTTAGGTTTAAACTTTATAACTTCAGGTTAACTAATCCAATCAACTCTCAACTTAATTGGGATATCTAAACAGACTTTCTCTGAGTCTAATCGATTCATCCCCTTAAATGTGTCATTCGGGTTCCATTTAAATCACGAAAAATTTCTAAAACTTTTCTAAAAGTCCAATAAGGTATTTTTTCTAATAACACTTATTATTTAATTGCCAGATCTTACAATATTCATGTCATCCATAAAATTTCTCATCCTCTCCTGGTCAACCTCATAATCTTACAAAAACCTAGTCACCTGGCCTTGGAAGTCCTTTTGGAACTGAAAATGATCACGTACCTCTTGGAACTGGTAATTAGACAACTTGAAGAAACCCTATAACAATTGCTGTTGGGTATTGTGCTTCTAGTGAAGCGAATCCAAAGAGGCACGGAAGTCAGAGAAGTCAAATCTAGAAGGACCCATACCATAGGTGAAAGAATGCTTAGAAGGTTCCGGATGGTCGGACGACTGCGGGTGTCTAGATGACGAGGGCTCCTAGTGGGTCTTAGAGTCTCCTATCAGTGGGGGAACAAACTTGGGTTCTGAATTGATGATAACCCAATTAGCAGGGTTGTGAATCGATGTGTACTCGGGATGAGGAAGGGGTAATGGAAACCATCCTTTCTAGGAATGGCAAACTCATTCTTATCTCGACAAATCATCTTTATGGCAAGACAAGAATCAATATCGATTTTGTTGTTGCATGAATTACTTCTAGCTCTTCAAGTTCATAGCATAGATTTATAGCTATTTGGGTGATCAAGCCGCTAAAGACTATCATCCCCGAGGATTCTTTCCTAGCTCACAAAAGGTTTTGTAAAAAATAAAACCCGGAATCAAAATTAGCTTTGTTAAGCATACCCCAAAGAGAATAAAATTCCACCTTTCTAACTACCCCATCGCTATCACCCATACCAAATATGGTTTTACTCATAACTCGGCGAAGGTATCTAAAAATAGGTTTTGCATGCATGAAGCCTTAGCTCTAGAGGTCTCACATGGGTTCTTTGATCCAGTAATAGAATTCCAAAACCCATTCCAATTAAAAGATGGATCAAATCTACGAGCACCACCTGTAAGTAAATCAAAACAAATGTTAAAATCACTAAATGTCCACTGAAAATCCTTGTTCTTCAGTCTAAAATTTATATTTCTAATATAATCATCCTCAGAAGTAAATTGGACAACAATTGAGCTTAAAAATTTAAGGACTAGGCGGGGATAAGTCGGTAGGTGTGTGTACATCATGTCATTCCAATCAAAAGAACTAATCATCCAATCTACATCATCCTTAATACTCAAAATTTCTATGGTAGTTTTCTCCATATATCTAGTGCACACAATTTTTCTAATGACAAGAGAATCATATCTAGCTTTTTGTTCTTAATTTCTAAAGATGATGAGATATTGTCATTACCTTCGTTGCGTGCCATCCTCTTGCCTTTGCCTTTGGATGAAGAAGCTTTTCCTTTGCCCTTGCCCCCTTCCAGTGCATCTCCTCCGCTAGATCCACCACTTCCTCATTGGAGTCTTTTCAACAGATGAGACATTGTTGGAAAAAAAGTGAGAGAGATTTTTTGTGGGGAGAGGTAGATCTTGAAGAAATAGGAAGAAGAAGATGAAGAGGAAGAAAAAGAAGAAGATGGATTCTTTTCTTCTTGGATTTGGGATTTGGGATGTAGATCTAGATCTAGAACTTGGAGAAGATGAGTCTTAGATCTAGATTTTTAATGTGGATGAAGTGGAGTTGGGAAGAAGAAGGATTGGGGAGAAAAATAGGTAGGAATAGTGAAGTTTATAGAAGTGACAGTGCACACGGGCATCAGCATGGCCGTGTCTTAAAGGCACGGCCTGGTTCAGGGTTCCGTTGCACGGTCGTGCCAATTGGCATGACCTGATGCTTCTTCTTCTCATCCTGGGCCACATGCCCATGTCAATTAACATGGCTCGTGCCTCCTTTTGCTCAGATGACTTCACGCAGCCTATGAAGTCACATGGCTCGTTGCTTTCCCCTCTATGCCAGCATCACATGACCGTGTGAGTTCACACAATCGACTTCTTTACTTGTGTAGTGGCTAGACTGTCTCCTTTTTTATTCTTCTGATGCCTCCACACCCATTAATGATCATGACCAGCTCATGGAGGTCGCGCACAACCTGAAAATAAAGATTTTAAAGAAAAATTTATTTGGTAAACTATCTAAGAAAACCAAAGAAATGAATTAAACTAACTAAAAAAAACCCTTGGGTTGCCTTCCAAGAAGCACTTATTTTAGGTCTTTAGCTTAACCCTGTCTCAGTTAATACGAACTAAACCCATGGTGGCACAGATTCCCCTCCCAAGGTTGATGCTTTAGCTTTTTCTTTCATTTTTTCCCTTGCAGGGTAGATGTACTTCTCGTTGCTGGTTGGGGGCCATCTTCCAAGTTTTGCTTGATCATGCACTACCTCCAGCGGCCTCCCATGAGGATGGAAACTCCATTCTGCAATTCTTTGGGCATTCACCCCGCTGGTATTACTCAAAAAAGAAGAAACATGGTTAGGAGAATCAGATAAATCAAATTCTAAACGTTCCTCACCAATCACAAGAGATAGCTTGTGGTTTTTCACATCAATGATGGCTCTGACAGTTGCAAGGAAAGGTCTTCCTAGGATTATCAGGATCTTGGGATCCTCCTCCATGTCCAAGATAATCAAATCTGTGGGTATGATACATCCACCCACCTCTACTAGCATGTCTTCAACTATACCCATAGGGTACCTGCGTGAGTGATCAGCTAATTGCAGTGCCATAATAGTTAGTTTCAAGCTCTTAAGACCTAGCTTATTACAGACTGAGTATGGAATGAGGCTAACACTTGCCCCAAAATCAAAATAAACTTCATCCCTATCTTGCAAGGTATCGAGAAGCTTCCTGGATCTTGGAGCTTTGGGGGAGTGGTGGCCATGAATAGCGCGCTACACTTTTCTGTTAATGCTACGATCTCGAATTCACCATTCTTTCTTCTATTTAACATTATACCTTTCAAAAATTTGACCAACTTTGGTATTTGATGAAGGGCATCAATAAGAGAGACCTCAATACAGATCTCCTTGACCTTTTTCAGAAATTTATAGAATTCTTCATCTTTTTGGGACATCGCTGGCCTTTGAGGAAAAGGAATTATTTGACTTTGTAGTGGAAGCAGAAGAGTTCCTTCAACCTTCATGGTAGTCTTCTCATTATCTTGGATCTGAACCCGATTTGGTATGAGAGGAGAGGGCTTGTCTTGAATGTCAATCCCTTTTTGAGCAGTCACTTGGGGTTCTCCCAAGGTGTTGGAGTGTATACTGAAAGCCTAAGCTTTTGTAAACATTTATTTTGAATAAAGAATCACATTTGGTCAAATTATCTACATTTGTTTGTAGTTGTTCATATAATTTATATTGTAGATAACATAGCATGTGGTGTCACATGCAGAAGATAATGTTATCAGTACCTTATAAATTATAAACAGTAGCTCACGACCAAAATGGAAAGGAACAAATCATTAGAAGGTCGTAGTGTAATTAGGTATCAGTTTATCTTGACTGTATAATTGCACTAGTACACTTAGAATGTATTGAGTAGGACCATTTGAGGTCGTTTCTTTTATACTGACTTTATAAAGGAACAAAAACCTCAGTTATTATGGAAGTGTGTGCTCTTAATCCTAATATAATAACAAGCATATATATTTGATATTTATTTCTTTAATTTATCAATGGGTGAGATTTAGTTCGATGAATCAATAAGCCCGATAAGTTGGGAAATGATATCACTTATAGTGTGTGTTGTTGATTATAGAAGGAAACTGTGTCCTAGAGATACTAGGTTGATAATGTCCCCAAGAGGAGCTCATAAGGATTGTCATGTTAAACCCTGCAGGTGGACTTAGTCCGACATGACGATAAGGTTGAGTGGTACTACTCTTGGACTTAGATATTAATTAAATGAGTTGTCAGTAACTCACTTAATTAGTGGACATTCGATATCTTAAACACAGGGAGAATAACACGCTCATAATAAGAAGGAGCCCAAAAATGTAATTTGGAATTGGTGCGGTAGTTCAATAATAGTTCTCTAGTGGAATGAATTATTATTGATAAAATTAAGTTGTGTGTTCGGGGCGAACACGGGATGCTTAATTTTATCGAGAGACCAAAACCAATTCCTCCTCTCGGTCCCTATCGTAGCCTCTTATTTATAGAGTACTATACCCACCTATACCCACCTTCTATATCCACCAATAAGGGGCCGGCCAAGCTAGCTTGGGAACCAAGCTAGGGCCGGCCTAGGTATAAAATTGGGTGGCCGGCCCTAGCTTGAACCCAAGCTAGTGGGGGCCGGCCAAATTAAATTAAAAAGGAATTTTAATTTTAATTTTTTTATGTGGAAGAAATAATTTATTAAAGAGAATTTAAATTAAAATATCTCTCTTATAAAAGATCTACAAAAGATTAAAGAAAGAGATTAGATCTCTTTCCTTATTTGTAGATTGGTGAGATATTTTATTTTCTCTTTAAAATTATTCACATGTTGATAAAATTAAAATTATAGAAATTTCCTTTTATCAACCATGAAGAGATTTTTGAAGAGAAATTTTATTTTTAAAATTTTCGGAAACAAATTAGGAAGTTTTAATTGTTGATTGAAACTTGTCCAATTTGTTCTTCATGATGTGGCCGGCCACTTGAATTCAATTGGGGAAATTTTATTTTATTTTTCTCAATTAAATCATGTCAAGAAAATTAAGGAAATTTTATTGTAATTAAATTTCCTAATTTGCCTAGGCCAAGGAATATAAAAGAAGGGGTGAGGGTGCCTTCATGAGACACAACCTCTATTATTTTCTCTCCCTCTTTTGTTTCTTGGTGTGGCCGGCCATCCTTTCCCTCTCTTCCTCTTGTGGTGGCCGAACCCCTCTATTCCCTTGGAGCTCTTGTGGTGGCCGGATACTACTTGGAGAAGAAGAAGAAGAAGGAGAGGAAGCTAGCATCTCTTGGAGCTTGGTTGGTGTTTTGATTTTCTTCCTTGGTGAAGCTTCTTTCTTTGTGGCCGAACCTAGCTAGGAGGAGAAGAAGGTGGTTGGTGGTTTCTCATCTCGGAAGATCATTGCCCACACAACGTCCGAGGTTAGAAGAGGAATACGGTAGAAGATCAAGATGTTTTTCTACAAGGTATAACTAGTAATTTTTCTTTCCGCATCATACTAGTTATTTATGGAAATAATACCAAATACAAGAGGCTTACGTTCTAGAATTTCGAATATGTTTTTCGATGTTGTGTTCTTTTTTTTTTGTTTTTTCCTTGTGATTTGATTGTTCTCTTTGGTTAACCTAAAGTTATTTTAGGAAATTAAATATTAGATTTCTATAAAAGGTTTTGTCTAGTCGGTGGTGGTTGCTCCCATATCCAAGAAGGCCATGTGCCTCGCCACGTCGATCGGGAACCAATTATGGAAATTAATATTTAATGGAATTAATAACTTAAGGAGACTTGGGTCGAACGTGTTAAGTTCCGCAGGAGATCCAAGTCAAAACCTAAAAGAACAAATAGATTAAGTTTTGGATCAAACGTGTTAAGTTTCGCAGGTGATCCAAAATTTAATTTAAAAGAACACATGGTAGCTAGGAAAAGGTTCAGACCTTTGCACAAAATTTTTGTACAGTGGAACCTATAGGTTTTCAGAGTAGCAACCAACAATTGGTATCAGAGCTAGGGTTTTGCCTCTGTGTATTTGGTATTAGGTTAATTATGCACATGTCATACATAATTTAGGCAGGTTAATAGTAGGATGTGCTAAATTTGTGGATGCAGGATCCAACTATTATGGCTTTTAGTTATTATGTGTGTGATTGGACCCTTGGACATGTCAAGGGCATTTATATGTGTGTGCATGATTGTATTAAAATACAGCAGGAGCTGTATTTAGTTTTATTAGGATTTTATTTTTGATCTAGACACATGTACATTCCTTTTATGGAATATAGGATCAAAAATGTAAAATTCTATGTCGCGGATCGAATCTTGGAAAGCGTGGAACCTTCTAAGGACCAGAGGCGCAGCGGAACAAGGAGCAAGATGGATGCGACAGCTAGACCCGGTAGCGGTGGCCAAATATGGCAGCAGCTTGGGATGACAACACACGGAGGACAACTAGAGATAAAAGCCATAATAGTTGAAAATTAGATTTTCTATTTATTGCTTTTATATTGTGCTATGTGTGCATGTTAGTTTACAAGTTTAGTAGGCTAGCATAGTTAAAATTCCTCATTTATAAATAACTAAGTGGGAGAGGGATTTTTAAGTAAATCCCATAGTCTCCATTACTGGTTTGTAAGTGATACAAACAAGCTTGCGCGTTGGCTCTGAGTGCCTTCCTCCATAACGGATAAGCTTGTTTGCGGATCACTAGAACAGACTTCCATTTTTGGATGACTATAGGAAGTTAATTAAGAGCGTGTGATCTTCCCCAACGGAAGGGGCATAAACTTATTAATGGACTTAGTGTCAAGTAATGGTATACACTTAGACACATCTAATATTATCCTCCCCATCGGAGTCACTGCTATTATTCGTGTGACCAAATAATACCAACTATTAATTTTATTTGTCAAAAGTTAGGTTGACAAGATAATAAAATTAATGGGTTAAAACCCTCCTTTTACAAATGTTGAATTTGTATACGTCCACACTAACGTGGCATACAAAATTCACGGTGTTATGAGGTGTTGGTTAATTTAAAATAGTATTGTTTGAGGAATCAATATTATTCTAAATTTAGAGTTCTGACCAAAAGTTATTTGTGATTCTTAGGATGACATTCAACCCACTGTCCATCATACTTCAACAAAATAGACTTACTGGACCTAATTACATAGATTGGAAAAGGAACCTGGACATTGTTCTGACTGCTGAAAGATTTGTCTTGACTGAACCTTGTCCTGATGCACCCACTGGTGAATCTACCCAAGAGGAGATTGAATATCATAAGAGATGGGTAAAGGCAGATGAGATGGCGCGGTGTTACATTTTGGCTTCAATGTCAAATGTATTGCAACATCAGCATCAAGATTTACCAACAGCTTATGATATTATGAACAATCTCAAGGAACTCTTTGGTCATCAGGATAGGGCTTCTAGACAAGAAGCTATGAGAAAGATAATGACAGCCACCATGCAAGAGGGTACTCCTGTAAGGGATCATATCCTAAAGATGATGGCTTATCTGAACGAGATACAGATCCTTGGAGGAGAAATTGATGGGGAAACCCAGATCGATATGATCCTCCAAATGCTACCTAGAAGTTTTGAGCAGTTCCGCCTGAACTATAATATGAATAAAAGGATTTATTCATTAGGGGAACTACTGACAGAACTTCAAGCAGCAGAAGGATTATTTCGTCACAATTCTCAAATTCACTATGCTGAAAATGGTTCTACTTCTAAACCGAAAGGAAAGAAGAAGAAGAAACAAGCTGGCTCAGCAAAGAAAGTGAATAAATCTCAGAGTACGGGATTTAAAGCTGGAATGAAGAAGCCGAAGGGCAACATCTGCAAGGTGGAAGGCGGACTGTCCTCGTAGGAACCAAAACAAAGGTATATCTCATGCTCTAGTTGTTGAAACATGTTTAGCGGTGTTATTTACCAACACCTGGTGTGTAGATACGGGAGCCACTGATCATGTCTGCAATTCCCTGCAGGGGTTCCAGGAAACCCGACGACTATCTGAAGGAGAGATTACCGTCTACATGGGCAATGCTACTAAAGTGGCAGCTGTTGCAGTGGGAGACGTCTACTTATCTTTTAGTAGAAATAGAAATTTGATTTTAAGAAATTGTCTTTATGTACCCAGTTTTAGAAAGAATTTAATTTCAGTTTCTAAACTGTTTTTAGATGGATATTCAGTTTCCTTTAGTAACGATGTAGTTATTAAAAGAAATAAAGTGATTATCTGTTCTGGTGCATTAGTTGGCAATTTGTATACTTTAAATCCAATTTCTTCCACAAAGCATAACATGGAAATTTATAACTCATCTTCTAATTCTAATAAGAGAAAAGAACCTTCGGAAATGAACCAAGCATATCTTTGGCATCTAAGGCTTGGTCATATTAACTTAAGTAGGATTCAGAGGCTTATAGCCGATGGACTTTTGAGTTCATTAAAGTTGGAAATTTTTCCAACTTGTGAATCCTGCTTAGAAGGAAAAATGACCAAGAGGCCGTTCAAGGCCAACGGGTATAGAGCCAAAGAAGTGTTAGAATTGGTTCACTCTGATTTGTGTGGTCCTATGTCTGTCCAAGCAAGAGGAGGTTTTGAATATTTTTTCTCTTTCATAGACGATTATTCAAGATACGGATACATTTACCTAATGCTCCGTCAAAGTGCTTTCATAAGTTCAAAGAATACAAGGCTGATGTGGAGAAATGATTAGGTAAAAGTATCAAGACACTACGATCTGATCGTGGTGGCGAATACCTCTTAGGAGAGTTTAGGAATTACTTATCAGAGACTGGGATTCAATCCCAATTGTCTGCACCTGGAACACCCCAACAGAATGGTGTAGCAGAACGAAGGAATAGGACTCTTATGGAGATGGTTAGATCGATGATGAGTTATTCAGAATTACCAAATTCATTTTGGGGATATGCTCTGTAAACAGCAGTGTATGTTCTGAACTTAGTACCTTCTAAATCAGTTTCTTCTACTCCCATAGAATTGTGGAATGGGCGAAAACCCAGTCTAAGACATATTCGGATTTGGGGTAGTCCAGCACATGTGCTGAAACCAGATGCTGATAAGTTAGAATCTCGTATAGAAGTTCGCGTGTTTGTAGGTTATCCCAAAGGAACAAAAGGTGGTTTATTTTATAGTCCTAAAGATCAGAAGGTCATTGTTAGCACCAATGCCCAGTTTTTAGAAGAAGACTATATAATGGATCACAAGCCCAGTAGCAAAGTTGTTTTAGAAGAACTTAGAGAGGACACGTCTACTTTAGTACCAACAGTACAAGATGAAGTACCACAAGAGACTGCAACACGTGTCACACATGATACACAACCACAGACAATGCCTCGTCGTAGTGGGAGGGTTGTAAGGCAACCTGAGAGATTCATATTTTTGGGAGAGTCTTCGGACTTGATCCCGGGTAAACATGAACCTGATCCACGAACATATGACGAAGCACTCCAAGATATAGATGCAGCATCTTGGCAAAAGGCAATGAATTCTGAAATAGAGTCTATGTACTCTAATAAGGTCTGGGAGCTTGTAGAACCACCTGATGGTGTAAAAGCCGTTGGATGCAAGTGGATCTACAAAAGGAAAAGAGGGACAGACGGGAAGGTAGAAACCTTCAAAGCTAGGCTTGTTGCGAAAGGGTACACTCAGAAAGAGGGAATCGATTATGAGGAGACCTTTTCACCGGTAGCCATGCTTAAGTCTATCCGGATACTCTTATCCATTGCTGCTCATATGGATTATGAGATTTGGCAAATGGATGTCAAGACAGCTTTCCTTAATGGAAGTCTTGAAGAGAACATCCATATGAAGCAACCAGAAGGGTTCATTGAAAAAGGCAAAGAGCATCTAGTGTGCAAGCTCAATCGGTCCATTTATGGACTAAAGCAAGCTTCAAGATCTTGGAACATCCGGTTTAATGAAGTAATCCAGTCATAAGGATTTATTCAAAGTCTGGATGAGTCTTGTGTATATAAGAAGTGTAACGGAAACGTGGTGGTATTTCTTGTACTATACGTAAATGATATTTTGTTAATTGGCAACAATGTCAAAGTATTATCAGACGTAAGGGTATGGTTATCCAAACAATTTGATATGAAGGACTTAGGAGATTGTGCACACATTCTTGGGATCAAAGTTATAAGGGATCGTAAGAAAAGAATGTTGTGTCTGTCCCAAGCTTCATATATAGATACAATCCTTGCTCGTTTTAGCATGCAGGATTCCAAGAAAGGTTTCTTACCTTTTAGACATGGAGTAGCTCTATCTAAAGAGATGTCTCCAAAGACATCGAAAGAGATAGAGGACATGAAAGCAGTTCCTTATGCTTCAGCTGTAGGAAGCCTAATGTATGCAATGCTATGTACGAGACCTGATATCTGTTTTGCCGTGGGCATGGTTAGCAGATATCAGAGTAACCCTGGACAAGGACATTGGACTGCGGTAAAGCATATATTAAAGTACCTGAGAAGGACTAGAGATTATATGCTAGTTTACCAAGCAGACGATTTGCTCCCTGTGGGTTACACAGATTCAGATTTCCAATCAGATAGGGATAACAGTAAGTCTACATCAGGCTATGTGTTTACTTTAGGAGGTGGAGCCATTTCATGGAGGTTTCGGACTCAACCATGGAAGCTGAGTATGTAGCAGCCTCTGAGGCAGCTAAAGAAGCAGTATGGCTCAGGAACTTTCTAATGGACTTAGATGTGATTCCTAGTTTGCCCAAAATCATCACAATTTATTGTGATAATAGCGGTGCAGTTGCAAACTCGAAGGAACCACGAGCTCATAAGGCAAGTAAACATATAGAGCGCAAGTACCACCTGATACGAGATATCGTGAAGCGAGGAGAAGTTGTCATCGCCAAGATTGCATCAGCAGATAACCTGGCAGATCCTTTCACTAAGGCCCTTCCGGCGAAAGCTTTCGATCGACATGTGGAAGGAATGGGAATCAGATGTATGGTAGAAGATATGGCAGCTTAGCCATTAGTATAAGTGGGAGATTGTTGGAGTGTATACTGAAAGCCTAAGCTTTTGTAAACATTTGTTTTGAATAAAGAATCACATTTGGTCAAATTATCTACATTTGTTTGTAGTTGTTCAGTTAATTTATATTGTAGATAACATAGCATGTGGTGTCACATGCAGAAGATAATGTTATCAGTACCTTATAAATTATAAACAGTAGCTCACGACCAAAATAGAAAGGAACAAATCATTAGAAGGTCGTAGTGTAATTAGATATCAGTTTATCTTGACTGTATAATTGCACTAGTACACTTAGAGTGTATTGAGTAGGACCATTTGAGATCGTTTCTTTTATACTGACTTTATAAGGAACAAAAATCTCAGTTATTATGGAAGTGTGTGCTCTTAATCCTAATATAATAACAAGCATATATATTTGATATTTATTTCTTTAATTTATCAATGGGTGAGATTTAGTTCGATGAATCAATAAGCCCGATAAGTTGGGAAATGATATCACTTATAGTGTGTGTTGTTGATTATAGAAGGAAACTGTGTCCTAAAGATACTAGGTTGATAATGTCCCCAAGAGGAGCTCATAAGGATTGTCATGTTAAACCCTGCAGGTGGACTTAGTCCGACATGATGATAAGGTTGAGTGGTACTACTCTTGGACTTAGATATTAATTAAATGAGTTGTCAGTAACTCAATTAATTAGTGGACATTCGATATCTTAAACACAGGGAGAATAACACGCTCATAATAAGAAGGAGCCCAAAAATGTAATTTGGAATTGGTGCGGTAGTTCAATAATAGTTCTCTAGTGGAATGAATTATTATTGATAAAATTAAGTTGTGTGTTCGGGGCGAACACGGGATGCTTAATTTTATCGGGAGACCAAAACCAATTCTTCCTCTCGGTCCCTATCGTAGCCTCTTATTTATAGAGTACTATACCCACCTATACCCACCTTCTATACCCACCAATAAGGGGCCGGCCAAGCTAGCTTGGGAACCAAGCTAGGGCCGGCCTAAGTATGGTATAGGGTGGCCGGCCCTTGCTTGAACCCAAGCTAGTGGGGCCGGCCAAATTAAATAAAAATAATTTTAATTTAATTTTATTGGAAGAAATAATTTATTAAATAGAATTTAAATTAAAATATCTCTCTTATAAAAGATCTACAAAAGATTAAAGAAAGAGATTAGATCTCTTTCCTTATTTGTAGATTGGTGAGATATTTTATTTTCTCTTTAAAATTATTCACATGTTGATAAAATTAAAATTATAGAAATTTCCTTTTATCAACCATGAAGAGATTTTTGAAGAGAAATTTTATTTTTTTAAAATTTCCGGAAACAAATTAGGAAGTTTTAATTGTTGATTGAAACTTGTCCAATTTGTTCTTCATGATGTGGCCGGCCACTTGAATTCAATTGGGGAAATTTTATTTTATTTTTCTCAATTAAATCATGTCAAGTAAATTAAGGAAATTTTATTGTAATTAAATTTCCTAATTTGCCTAGGCCAAGGAATATAAAAGAAGGGGTGAGGGTGCCTTCATGAGACACAACCTCTATTATTTTCTCTCCCTCTTTTGTTCCTTGGTGTGACCGGCCATCCTTTCCCTCTCTTCCTCTTGTGGTGGCCGAACCCCTCTATTCCCTTGGAGCTCTTGTGGTGGCCGGATACTACTTGGAGAAGAAGAAGAAGAAGGAGAGGAAGCTAGCATCTCTTGGAGCTTGGTTGGTGTTTTGATTTTCTTCCTTGGTGAAGCTTCTTTCTTTGTGGCCGAACCTAGCTAGGAGGAGAAGAAGGTGGTTGGTGGTTTCTCATCTCGGAAGATCGTTGCCCACACAACGTCCGAGGTTAGAAGAGGAATACGGTAGAAGATCAAGAGGTTTTTCTACAAGGTATAACTAGTATTTTTCTTTCCGCATCATACTAGTTATTTATGGAAATAATACCAAATACAAGAGGCTTACGTTCTAGAATTTCAAATATGTTTTTCGATGTTGTGTTCTTTTGTTTTTTTTTCCTTGTGATTTGATTGTTTTCTTTGGTTAACCTAAAGTTATTTTAGGAAATTAAATATTAGATTTCTATAAAAGGTTTTGTCTAGTCGGTGGTGGTTGCTCCCATATCCAAGAAGGCCATGTGCCTCGCCACGTCAGTACTGGGAACCAATTATGGAAATTAATATTTAATGGAATTAATAACTTAAGGAGACTTGGGTCGAACGTGTTAAGTTCCGCAGGAGATCCAAGTCAAAACCTAAAAGAACAAATAGATTAAGTTTTGGATCAAACGTGTTAAGTTCCGCAGGTGATCTAAAATTTAATTTAAAAGAACACATGGTAGCTAGGAAAAGGTTCAGACCTTTGTACAAAATTTTTGTATAGTGGAACCTATAGGTTTTCCGAGTAGCAACCAACACAAGGTTCGTCCACTCCTTAACTCAATTTGATTGCAATGCTCTATTGGATTTACATCAGGCTTTCTTGGGAATGCTCCTGGTACTCTTGATAAGGAGGAAGCTATTTGGGTAATTTGGCTATCTTGCATCTTTTGGTGCTTTTCAGTGTTATCCATTCTTTGATTGAGTTGCTATATTTCATTCATCATTTCTCTTTGCTCAGAGAGAACTTTCTCAAGCATCTTTTCTATCTTAGATAGTTGATAGTCTTGTGATGGTTGTTGTTGATATGTTTGTTGCCCAGGTTAGTAGCTTAGCCTTGCACCTATAGATAGTTCTTGGTCTTGATTATTTTGGTAGGAAAAATTTGGATGATTCTTCCACCCAGGGTTGTATGTGTTTAAGTACGGATTGTTTTGTCTTTGATTATAACTAACTATTGCATCACATTGCTCAAGCTGATCAATTTGTGCAGAGATGGGCCCCAAAGGGCAAGTTTGTTGAGCATAGTCCGTACTTCCATAAGTCTTGCATACACATACAATTGCATTGGTCGTGCTATTTCCCATGGTTTCAAACTTCTTGGCTAGAGCATCCAGTTTTGCAGACATAAGAGTGCCTGCATCTACATCAAATTTTCCTGAATCTTTGATTTGATTTCCAGAGAAGGAACCTCCAGATCTTTCAGATGCTCATTGATGATGGTTCAGAGCTACACTTTCGATAATGTCTTTGGCCTTATCTAAGTTCTTGTTCATTAATGCCCCTCCCGCTGCAGAATCAAGGGACACCTTCGTGTGATAATTGATGTCTGAGCTAACCACTTTTCAAGCCTATGATGGGGGTACTGTCTGAGCATATTTTTGAACCTATCTCATGCTTCAAATAGTGATTTTGAGTTTGTTTGTCTGAAGCTGGCTATCAGGTTCCTCATGTGAACTGTTTTTCTTGGCTGATAGAACTTATCCAAAAATTATTGCTCACTTTGCTCCCAAGAAGCAATGCTATTTATTGGTAAGGAGTTAAGTCACTGGTTGACTCTATCTCTTAAAGAAAATCCAAATAGAAGTAATTGCACTGTTTCTGTTGGAACTCCATTCATTTTCATTGTATCACAGATCTCATAAAATAACTCCAAGTGTTGGTTCGGATCTTCATGTGGTCCTCCTCCAAATTGATTTTGCTAGACCATGTGGATTACCGCAGGCTTAATCTCAAAATTGTTGGCTTCAATTGGTGGTCTGGTGATGCTAGACCGAAGCTTACGTGCATAAAGTGCCGCGTAATCGTTCAAGGGTTTGTTAGTCATTTTAGATACTCCTTGTTCTACTTGAAGTCTTTGTAGGTTTCTTCTTCTGAATGTCTTGTCTATCTCGAGATTGAGAGGCAATAGATCTTCTATAGGATTAGATCTTCGCATACAAGAACAAGGTAACAAATATTTTTAGTGAAGAAAGAATCAGAGTTAAAAATAAAATGCTAAAAATTTAAATTACAAAAATAAAGTTGCAAAATTTAAATTGCAGAAATAAAATTGCAAACAAAATAAAAGTGAGCAAATGCGAGATATAATTCTAAATACTGAAAAAGAAAACAAGTCTAGTCTAACTCAAATAACTATCTACTAATGTTATAAGCACAGTCCCCGGCAACGATGCTTAAAACTTATTACGAACCGTAAATGCATGGTTACGTCATCAGTAATATAAAGATATCGAACCCATAGAGACTGGTTATAAGCACTAGTGATCTCTCATGTAGAATTATCTAAACAATCGATGGTTGAGAGTTGACTACTAAGGAAAATGAGCAAAACTAAAAAAAAAAAAAAGAGAAAATAAGAGGAAGTGTTGGAGGTCTTGGTTTGGAAAGTGTTCTAGGAGTTCGGTTTCATTGTGATGTTTACTAATGATATCATGGTTTACCAATTGCCTAACTTCAATTAACAAGCACTTGTAGGAAGTTAGTTTTATTACCGGCTTTCCCTTATAATGTCAAACTGGTAATGGAAATTAGGTCAATATCCCTAAGAATCAAATAGAGATGATTCTTATGAAATCTGAAAATGATTAACCCCTGTCACTAGGGCACCTCGGTCATAGATCACAAGAGTACATTCTTATTAAATAACTATAGAGATAGAGATAGTAAATATGTACGATTCCTTACTTCCTTGTGAGGGATTGTTTCTCCTTTCAGGGGAAAGTCCTAAAGGTCCGTAAACGGGTTACCCCTGTCACTAGGGCCCCTCGATCATACGATATAGGGTACTCCTATGAGATCAACAATCTCTACACAAATGCTCAATCTAATATGACAATAAAGTGCAAACAAATCTCATACACATTAGATCAAATAGATACAACGCAAGATAATATCATATAGATAAGAAAAAGGTATATCCATGAGTTATTACATCAATACTCAATCACAACTACTCCCTTAATCTTAGAACAATGGATCTACTCCATATCAGAAAGAAAGGAATCCAAAGACATAAAGAAAGAAAGCATTCAAACCCAACTAGAAGAAAGAGAGAGAAGAAAGCTTATCCAATCGCATCGAGTAATCTTTAGATCCAATACTTCACTTTCAGAGTTGATGGGATGATGGAACTGGCCTCGGATCGTCGAACAGAACATGAAAATGGTGTGGAATGACACTAAGATGATCCTCTCTAGGGGATAGGCTTTCTCCTCTAGAAATGGGGAAAAGAGCCTTTTATATAGTATAGGGCATGGGCCTGGAACGGCTCGTGCCATGGTCGTGTGAGATCCACATGGCCGAAGTCGCCTTGGCTTTTGGTCAGGTGACACGGCCATGTGGGATCACACGGTCGTGTTCTTCTTTGGCTCTGGATGAGTTGCACAGCCATGTGGGATCACAAAGTCATGTGCTTCTTCACCTCTGGGTGAGTTGCACGGCCGTGTGGGATGACACGGCTGTGTGCTGCTCTGCTCCTGGACTAGCCACACGACCGTGTGGGGTCACACGGCCAGTGTCAATGGCCTTTGCTTGCTCTCCGATTCATCTATGAAAGTCGTATCCGCTTCGAAAGCAGTTCCTACGAATAGAAATATGCACAAAGAGCATATCTCCGACAAAGAAGAGTAATTAAGCTAAAAATATGACAAGGGGTATAGAAATGCATAAATCAATCATAAGAAAAGTACGTGAATGTGCGTCAAAACATATGTAAAGGTATATACAATCTACGCACATCATACCTTGAAGGTGTCTTTAAAAGGATAAAATATATAGCTGGAAGCGCCTTGGAGGGTGTTGAAGGCACCTTCAGTAGTCTATAAAAGAAGTCTTTAAGCAGATGCTTCAATATAACTCATTCTCATGATTCTTCACTTGTGCGTTGCTTCAAAAATAATCCTACGACTCTGCGACATAACTCCGATAACCAAAAGCTCAGAACTTCTAATTCTTAGTTGTCAGTATAATTTTAATTATTATAGTTAAATTATTGTACTTGTAATTCTCTGATTGATTAGTGAATTGTCCAAAGTAAACACTCAATGAATGTGGGCCTTAGAGTAGGAGTTGTCACAGGCTCCGAACCAAATAAAACCAAAAGTGTTAGATTGGTTGTCTATTTTCCTTCTTTATTTCCGCTGTACTTACTTTTTACACGATCATGTTTTTCGAAAAAGTGAAAAGGCATGATCACTATTCACCCCCTCTGACACTTTCTATCTTACAATTGACATCAGAGCTAGGTCGTTCTGAATCAGTACAACTATGCCTTTTGTCATTTTTAAATTTTTACCATAAGTCAGAATTGGTCTAATAACCTCTCCTGACAAATTTATCGATGTTAGTATTAGCCCTAGTACCAATTATGAGATGATTGTAAAGGACTCATTTTGTATCATATATCATTACTAATAAAAGACAAAGTTGATTATTATATTTATTCCAGTTCAGTGCCAATTGAATAAGTATAATAATGTCCTTGGGTAGTAGGTTCTTATCTACAGTATATCATTTAGTTGAATTGATAGTGAGATATTGTAGAGAACACTACTCTCAACTATTCCTAGTTGAGCATTATTATACAAGGACAATATTAATGCGTTGAGACTAGCATGTAGGTCAACGGATGACTTGATCTCACAAGTCATGGATATGAGATATCAGGTTGACACATGAGTATATATTAGAGAATATATACTGAATGCCCCGCCATGAGAATGTTTCAAGGATCATTATATGAGTGTCATAAATATTTTCATGTGACTATTGATATGAATAGTCCTTAGACCTGAAGTTACTACGGTTCCCTACATAAGGAGTTGTATACTTTGGTATCGTCAAACGTCACCCGTAACAGTGGACTATAAAGTCGATCACTGGGTATGCAATGAATTATGCGGAGGGATGTGAATAATGTAGATGGGATCTATCCCTTCCATATGACGGAAGTAAAGGCGCATGAACTCCGTTCTGTTTCAATTTCCCCTATACAAAAATTGTACAAGTATAGAACTTTTCCTAGCAACCAACAAGTTCGATCAGACATGTGTTTGATCAATCGAGCAAGTACTTGACGGATCAAAGCACACATTGATTGAAGTACAAGAACGCTGGCCTCTTGTGTTGGTATTCAGGATCGATACAAAGAAAACTAAACTAATTACACAACGGAATCAAAGAACTAGTTGTACCTTTCTTTTGTAGTCAAAGACCTCTTGATCTTCTATTGTATTCCTCACCTCTTCTTGTATGTCGTATAGGCGATGATCTACCAAGACAACAAACACCCTTCCCTCTTTGTTTCCAAACCGCCGGCCACCAAGAGAGGCTCTAGGATGGGGCGCCTTCTCCTCTTGTTCTTCCTTTCCAAGCCATCACCCACCAAGGATTCTAAGCAAGAGGCGTCAACCCTAACAAGCAAGAGGCGCCAACCCTAGCAAAGAGGAGAAGAGAATTGTGGGAAAATTAGGTTTTAGGGGGCGTCATCTACTCCCTTTTATAACCCTTGCCGCCGACCCTAGGAAAGCAAGATTAACCAAATTGTGGATGGGTGGATGCAAGGCTTTATATAGAGGCTACAACAGAGACCTAGAGGAAGAACTGGTTTAGGCCTCCTGATGGGGTTGGGCTTCCTGTGTTCGGCCCAAACACTCAACTCAAATCCATCAATAATAACTCATACCACTAAAGAGTTATTATTGAACTACCGCACCAATCCCATGTTACAATATGGACTCCTTCTTATCATGAGTGCGTTAATCTTCCTATGTTTAAAATATCGTATGTCCGTTAATTAAATGAGTTACTGACAACTCAATTAATTAACATCTTATTCCAAGAGTAGTACCACTTAACTTTATTATCATACTGGACTAAGTCTACCTGCAGGGTTTACATGATAATTCTTATGAGCTCCTCAAGGGGACATCATCAGCCAAAATAATTTGGACACAGATTCCTTCTATAATCAACAACACACCATATAAATTGTACTATTTCCCAACTCATCGGGCCTATTGATTTAATGAATAAATCTCACCCATTGATAAGTTAAAGAAATAAACACTAAGTATACGTGCTTGTTATTATATAGGGATTAAGAGGACGCACATCCATAATAATAGAGGTTTTGTTCTTTTATGTAGTCAGTACAAATTAAACAACCTCAAACGGTCCTGCTCAATACACACATAGTGTACTAGTGTAATTTTATAGCCAAGATAGACTAATACCAAATTACACTACAACCGTTCCAATGGTTTGTCCCAATCCATCTTAGTTGTGAGCTACTATTTATAATTTTTAAGGAACTGATAATATAATCTTCTGTGTGGCACCACACATCATGTTATCTACAATATAAATTAAATGGACAACTGCATTGACATATATATAAATATAAAATGCACATATTTGATCAAAGTGATTCTCATTTCAAAATATTTCAAAACAGATGTTCATACAAAAGCTAGGCTTATAGTATACATCCCATCAATCTCCCACTTATATTAAAAGACTATGCTGCCATAAATGTTGCTATACATCTGATTCTCATCCCCTTAACATGCCTATCAAAAGCTCTCGCCGAAAGGGCCTTAGAGAAAGGATCTATCAGGTTATTTGCTGATGTAATCTTGGCGACAACAACCTATCCTCGTTTTACGATGTCTCATATCAGGTGGTACTTGCGCTCAATGTGTTTACTTGCCTTATGGGCTCGTGGTTCCTTCGAGTTTGCTACTGCACCACTGTTGTCACAATAAATTGTGATAACTTTTGGCAAACCAAGAATCACATCTAAGTCCATCAAGAAGTTTCTGAGCCATATAACTTCTTTGGCTGCCTCAAAGGCTGCCACATACTCAGCTTCCATGGCGGAGTCTGAAATGCATTTCTACTTAACACTCCTCTGTGCTATGGCTCCACCTCCCAAAGTAAACACATACCTCGAGGTTGATTTACTATTATTTCTATCTGATTGGAAGTCCGAATCCGTGTAACCCATAGGGAGCAAATCATTTGCTTGGTAAACCAGCATATAATCTCTAGTCCTTTTCATATACTTTAATATATGCTTTACGGTAGTCTAATGTCCCTATCCTAGATTACTTTGATATCTGCTAACCATGCCCACGGTAAAATAGATATCCGGTCTCGTACATAACATCACATACATTAGGCTTCCTACAGCCGAAGCATAAAAAACTACCTTCATCTCCTCTATCTCCTTTGGTGTCTTAGGACACATCTTTTTAAATAAAGATACTCTATGCCAAAAAGGTAGAAAACTTTTCTTGGAGTTTTGCATGCTAAAACGAGCTAGGATAATATCGATGTATGAAGCTTGGAATAAGCACAACATCCATTTCTTGCGATTCCTTATTACTTTGATCCCAAGAATATGCCCACATTCTCCCAAGTCTTTTATATCAAACTGCTTAGACTTCCATACCCTTACGTTTGACAACATTTTGACATTGTTGCCAATGAGCAGAATGTCATCTACGTATAGTTCAAGAAATTCTACCACGTTTCTATCACTTTTCTTGTATACACAAGACTCATCCGGACACTGAATGAATCCATAAGACTGGATCACTTCATCATAACAGATGTTCCAAGATCTCGAAGCTTGTTTCAATCTATAAATGGACCGATTGAGCTTACATACAAGATGCTCTTTGCCCTTCGCAATAAATCCCTCTGGTAGCTTCATATAGATGTTTTCTTCAAGACTTCCGTTAAGGAAAGCTGTCTTGATATCCATTTTCCAAAGCTCATAATCCATATGAACAGCAATAGATAAAAGAATCCGGATAGGCTTAAGCATGGCTACCGGCGAAAAAGTTTCCTCATAATCGATTCCCTCCTTTTGAGTATATCCCTTCGCAACAAGCCTTGCTTTAAAGGTTTCCACCTTCCCATCTATTCCTCTTTTCCTTTTATAGACTCATTTATATTCAATAACTTTTACACCATTTGGTGGTTCTACAAGCTCCCAGACCTGATTAGAATGCATAGATTATATTTTAGAGTTCATTGCACTTTGCTAAGATGCTAAATCTTTATCTTGGAGTGCCTCATCATATGTCCAGGGATCAGCTTCATGTTCACCAGGGATCAAGTCCGAAGACTCTCCCAAAAACATGAATCTATCAAATTGTCTAACAACCCTCCCACTACGACGAGACACTACCTGTAATTGTGCATCATTTGTGACACGTGCTGCAGTTACTTGTTGTATCTCATCTCGTACCATTGGTACTAAAGTAGAAGTGCCCTCTCTTATTTCCTCAAGAATAATTTTACTCATGGGCTTGCGGTTCATTACATAGTCATCTTCTAAAAATTGGGCATTGGTGCTAACAATGACCTTCTGATCTTAGGACTATAAAACAAACCACCTTTCGTTCCTCTAGGATATCCCATGAACAAGTGAACTTCTGTACGTGATTCCAACTTATCAACATCTCCCTTCAGTACATGTGCTGGACTACTCCAAATCTGAATGTATTTCAAACTAGGCTTACACTCATTCCACAATTCTGTGGGAGTAGAGGGTACTGACTTAGAAGGTACCAAGTTCAGAATGTAAACCGTCATTTCTAGAGCATATTCCCAAAACGAATTTGATAATTCTGAATAACTCATCATTAATCTAATCATTTCCATAAGAGACTTATTCCTTCGTTCCATCACACAATTCAGTTGGGGTGTACCAGGTGCAGACAATTGGGATTAAATCTCGACCTCTGATAAGTAACTCCTAAACTCTCCTAAGAGGTACTCTTAACCACGATCAGACCGCAGTGTCTTGATACTTTTACCATGGTGTTTCTCCACATCAGCCTTGTACTCTTTGAACTTATCAAAGCACTCAGACTGTTGGGATGTATATTATAAGCCTTGCTTTTGTATAAACATCTATTTTGAAATATTTTGAAATGTGAATCATTTTGGTCAATGTTTACATTTTATATTTATATATATGTCAATGTAGTTGTCCATTTAATTTATATTATAGATAACATGGTGTGTGGTGTCACACAGAAGATCATGTTATCGGTTTCTTATAAATTATAAATAGTAGCTCACAATCAAGATGGATTGGGATAAACCATTGGAACGGTTGTAGTGTAATTTGGTATTAGTCTATCTTGGCTATAAAATTACACTAGTACACTATGTGTGTATTGAGCAGGACCGTTTGAGGTTGTTTGATTTGTACTGACTATATAAAAGAACAGAACCACTGTTATTATGGATGTGCGTCCTCTTAATCTCTATATAATAATAAGCACGTATACTTAGTATTTATTTCTTTAAATTATCAATTGGTGAGATTTATTTATTAAATCAATAGGCCCGATAAGTTGGGAAATAATATTATTTATATGGTGTGTTGTTGATTATAGAAGGAATCTGTGTCCTAATTATTTAGGCTGATGATGCCCCTTTGAGGAGTTCATAAGGATTATCATGTAAACCCTGCAGGTGGACTTAGTCTGGCATGATAATAAAGTTGAGTGGTACTTGTTGATGCAATCGACCTCCAAGGTTTTAATGTCAGACAAATATGTTTAAGTATGCGTAAATATGCTTAAGTATGGAAATTGATCAAGGGAAGTCCTAGTTGTAGGCTAGGCAAGGGGAGAAATCTTGGTATATCGTGGAAGCCAGGTGGATAGGTCTGGAGGACTTGAACCCTGGGTAGTTGAATACTGAGTCTTGGTGAGTGAAGCCAAGTAGAGAAAATCCTAGGGGGTGGTAACCTTAGGTCCTAGTGAGTGAAGCCAGGTTGAGAAAACCCTAGGGGGTGGTAACCTTAGGTCCTGGTGAGTGAAGCCAGGTTAAAAAAAATCCTAGGGGGTGGTAACCTTAGGTAACGAGAAGTCTTGGAGGAGTGAACTCCAAGTAAAGTTGTTCAGATGGTTTCCGGTCGACCACGCACGGTCGACCGGACCAGTGGATCTTGGTAAATATAGGTTTAGGTTTACCATTGTATTTTGTATTACTATTATTGCTGTTGGCTAATGTAGTATTGCAGGAAAAGTCTTAGTGGATCGGGCGAACATACACTGAGCAGGCAAAAGTCCAAACAGGTCTGGAGGATCAATGTTTGGCAGGTAAGTTGAGGTATGCAACTGGAGGATCGACAGTGAGGTTGGGTTCCTAAAGGGAACAACCTTAAGTCGCTGATCCAACTGAAGAAACCGGGAAGGTTTCCAAGTTGAGATCAAGACAGTTCTACTGTCTATATTACTCATGCATTATATTATTGTGCTAACCTTTGTTTTGCAGGAATATTGTTTAACTCTGTTTTGCAGATTTGGCCTGATCGGTCGACCGAACAGGAGGATCGGTCAACCAAACTAGCTTGACTTAGACCAAAGATCAGTTCAGACCAAAACGAAGCACAGTCTGATCGAAGCTTGATCGGACGACCGAACCAGGGATCGGTCGACCGATCCAATCAGTATTAATGGAGCATTAAATGAAGATCTCAGCAGATTTCGACGAATAGGGAAGGAAGCTGTTCGGTCGAACGAAAAAGAGGTTCGGTCGACCGAACCCTTAAAGAACAGTAAACGCAGAAGATCGAGCCAGCGTCAGACTCCAGCCAGGAAGGAAGGGAGCGGGTTCGGTCGACCGAATAGAGGGATCGATCGACCGAACGACAGTGGCATTTATAAAAAGGAGCTCGAGATCTGAGGCTAGATAGAACTCTACTGATTATCAAAAGGCTCTTCTCTGCACAAGCTGCTCGTACTGCAAGATTCACTACAACTCTTCAAGCTACTTCGAAAGTATTGACCAAGCGTCCATTTCTACATCTTGTCAGTATAATTTTTATAGCTTGCATTGTAATTAATTTAAGCAAGATAGTAGGGTGTTACTATCTTGCTCATTTGTACGATCTGATTCTTTCCGAGGATCTCGGAAAGAAGGGTTATAGTGGATTGCCCATTGGTGCGATCAAGGATCGCGAGCCTTCGAGTAGGAGTTGAGCTAGGCTCCGAACGAAGTAAAAGAACTTGTCTCTTTCTTATTTTCCGCTGCACGATTCTGATTTACAAATTAAAAGAAAAGTTTTAAAACAAGCGATATTCACCCCCCCCCCCTCTATCACTCACATCCGATCTATCAGTACTACTCTTGGAATCAGATGTTAATTAATTGAGTTGTCGGTAACTCATTTAATTAACGGACATACGATATCTTAAACGCGGGGAGATTAAGGCACTCATGATAAGAAGGAGCCCTTATTGTAATATGGGATTTGCGTGGTAGTTCAATAATAACCCTTTAGTGGTATGGGTTATTATTGATGGACTTGAGTTGAGTGTTCGGGCTGAACATAGGAAGCCCAAGCCCATTAGGAGGCCTAAACCAATTCCTCTTCTAGGTCTCTGTTGTAGCCTCTATATAAAGTCTCGCATCTACCCACCCACAACTTGGTTTGGTTTGGTTTTTCTTTACCTTCCTAGGGTCGGTGACAAGGGCTATAAAAAGGAGTAGGTGGTACCCCAAAAACCTAATTTTTCTACAATTCTCTTCTCTCTCTTGCTAGGGTCGGCGACCTCTCCTTGGTGGTCGGCGCCTCCTCCTCCTTAGTGGTCGGCGCCTCCTCCTCCTTGGTAGTCGACGCCTCATCCTCTACTCCTTGGTGGCCGACGGTTTTGGAAAAAAGCGAAGGGAAGGGTGTTTGTTGTCTTGGTGGATCGTCGCCCACACGACGTCCAAGAAGAGGAGAGGAATACAACAGAAGATCAAGAGGTCTTTAGCTACAAAGGAAAATGTACAACTAGTTCTTTGATTTCTCTACGTAATTAGTTTATTTTTCTTTGTATCGACTTTGAATACCAACACAAGAGGTCAGCGATCTTGTACTTCGATCAAGGGGTTATTTGATCCTTTAAGAACTTTCTTGGCAAACATATGTCTGATCGAACATGTGGGGTGCTAGAAAAGGTTCTGTACTTGTATAATTTTTGTACAGGGAAATTGAAATATAACGGAATTCCAGCACCTTCAAGTGGTATCAGAGCGAGTTTTCTAGTTCTATGTGATTGATTTTCGGTTAAATAATGTACTGCTCATATATAAATTTAGGTAGGATAATAGTAGGATGTGCTAGAAAGATTAACTCTGTGGTTGCAGGCATCCTAGGTCCAACTATTATGACTTTGTGTGTTTGTGTATGATTTGAACCCTCAGGCATGTCGAGGTTATTTTGTGTGCATGATTGTAATAATTAAATATGGCCGGTTGCTGTATTATTTTTTTACATTCTGTTCGATCTAGATTACATGTAAATTCCTTTGTGGAATATAGGATCGATAAATGTAAATTTTATTTCTTTTTGTTGCGGCTTGTATCCTTACTATGCGTGGTGCTATTTTGAAGATTGGGGGCGCGGCGAAGAAGGAAGCAAGATAGACGCGACGACTTGATCCATTGGCGGCATATTAAGGACAGCGATGAATGAGGCCATAATAATTGAAAATTTTATTTTCATAATTATTACCTTTACATACTGTTTTTATGTGTTGTGATGTTGTTTTTATGTGCTGTGATGTGTGTGCATGCTAAAATTCCTCAATTTAAATAACTAAGTAGGAGAGAAATTATTTAAATAAATTTCACGGTATCCATTACTGGTTTGTAAGTGATGCATTCAAACTTGCGCATTGACTTTAAGTGTCTTCCTCCATATCGGATGAGTTTATTTGCGGATCACTAGATCAAACTTCCTCTATGGATGATTATAGGAAATTATTTAGGCTTATGTGATCTTCTCCATCTGAAGGGGCACAATCCTAATTAATGGACTAAGTATCAAGTAATGGTATATACTTAGGTGCATTTAATAGTATCCTCCCCATCGGAGTCACTGCTATTATTTGTGTGACTAAAGATGAACCAACTATTAATTTTATTTGTCATTAAGTTAGGTTGACAAGATAATAAAATTAATGGGTAAAACCTCCTCTTACAAATGTTTGAATTAGTATACGTCCACATTATCATGGCATCCGAAATTCACGGTGTTTTGAGGTGTTGGTAAATTTAAATTATATTGTTTGAGGAATCAATATTATTTTAAATTCTAAAGTTTTGACTAAATATTTTATTTTGTGATTCTCAGGATTTCAAAATGGCTTTCAATCCTCTTGCTGTTATTTTAAAAGAAAACAAACTTATTGGTCCAAATTATATTGATTGGAAACGGAACTTTGACATTGTCTTAACTGCTGAAGAATACAAGTTCGTACTTCTTGAGGTCTGTCCTAGCGTGCCTGATAAGGATTCTAGTGAAGAGGAGATAGAGAGATATAGGAAATGGGTCAAGGAAGATGAGATGGCGCGGTGTTACATTTTGACTTCTATGTCAAATGTGCTACAACATCAGCATCAGACCCTACCCACTGCCAATGATATGATGCTCAATCTCAAGGAATTCTTCGAACACCAAAATCGGGCTGTCAGGCAAGAGGCCATAAGAAGCTCAATGACGACCACCATGACTGAGGGGACACTCGTAAGGGATCATATCCTCAAGATGATGGCTCATTTGAATGAGATTGACTGTCCTCGCAGAAAGGAGAACAATAAAGGTATATCTTATTCATTAGTTGTCGAAACATATTTAGTGGTGTTATCTACCAGTACCTAGTGTGTAGATACGGGAGCCACTGATCATGTATGTAATTCATTGCAGGGGTTCCAGGAAACCCTGATAACATGAAGGGGAGATTACCGTCTACATGGGAAATGCTACGAGAGTGACGGCTGTTGAAGTGAGAGATGTTTATTTATCTTTTGATAGGAATAAAACTTTAATTTTGAGAAATTGTCTTTACGTACCATATTTTAGAAAGAACTTGATTTGAGTTTCTAAATTATTTATGGATGGATATTCTATTTCTTTTGATGATAAGTTGCTGTAAAGAAAAACAGGGTGGTTATCTATTCTGGTACGTTGGTTGGCAATTTGTATACTCTTAATCCAATAACTCCCACGATGCAACAAATGAAAATTAATAACACATCTTCTAATTCTAATAAGAGAAAGCAACCTTCGGAAATGAACCAAACATATCTTTGGCATCTAAGTTGGGTCATATTAACTTGAGTAGGATTCAAAGGTTAATAGCCGATGGACCTTTGGATTCATTGGTAGTGGAAAACTTTCCGACCTGCAAGTCTTGCTTGGAAGGAAAAATGGCCAAAATGCCTTTTAAGGTAAAGGGATATAGAGCCAAAGAAGTGTTGGAATTGGTTCATTCTGATTTGTATGAGCATATGACTATCCAGGCAAGAGGTGGTTCCGAATATTTTGTTTCTTTTATAGACGACTATTCGAGATATGGGTACATTTACTTGATGCACCTCAAGTTTGAGTGCTTTGATAAGTTCAAAGAATACAAGGCTGATGTGGAAAAATGTCATGGTAAAAGTATTAAGACACTATGGTCTGATCATGGTGGACAATACCTCTTAGGAGAGTTTAGGAATTACTTATCAGAGGCCAGGATTCAATCTCAATTATCTGCACCTGGTACACCCCAATAGAATGGTGTGGCGGAACGAAGGAATATGACTCTTATGGAAATGGTTAGATCAATGATGAGTTATTCAGAATTATCAAATTCATTTTTGGGATATGCTCTGGAAACGACGACGTACATTCTGAACTTGGTACCTTCTAAGTCAGTACCATTTACTCCCACAGAATTGTGGAATGAGCATAAGCCTAGTTTAAAACACATTCAGATTTGAAGTAGTCCAGCACATGTGCTGAAGGGGGATGCTGATAAGTTGGAAACACGTACAGAAGTTCGCTTATTTGTGGGTTATCCTAAAGGAACGAGAGGTGGTTTGTTTTATAGTCCTAAAGATCAGAAGGTTATTGTTAGCACCAATGCCCGATTTTTAGAAGAGGACTATGTAATGAATCACAAGCCCATGAGTAAAATTGTTCTTGAGGAAATAAGAGAGGACACGTCTAATTTAATACCAATGGTACAAGATGAGATACCACAAGAAACTGCAACACATGTCACAAATGATGCACAATTACAAATAGTGTCTCGTCGTAGTGGGAGGGTTGTTAGGCAACCTAATAGATTCGTGTTTTTGGGAGAGTCTTCGGACTTGATCCCTGGTGAACATGAAGCTGATCCCTGGACATATGATGAAGCACTCCAAGATAAAGATGCAGCATCTTGGCAAAGTGCAATGAACACTGAAATAGAATCTATGCATTCTAATCAGGTCTGGGAGCTTGTAGAACTACCAAATGGTGTAAAAGTCATTGGATGTAAATGGGTCTACAAAAGGAAAAGAGGAACAGACGGGAATGTGGAAACCTTTAAATCGAGGCTTGTTTGTTAGTTAGAGCCCTAGAGTCAATCATATGATGATTGTTGTATTGACTCATTATATCATATTCCTATGTATATAAAGGCATTTGTTTTGGTTATTATACTTACTTGTATTGATGCCAAATAACTAAGTATAATAGCGTCCTTGAGTAGAAGGTTCTTATCTATATCAATCGATTGGTTGAATCGATAGTGAGATGATATAGGAAACATTACTTTTAATCATTCCTAGTCAAGTATTAACATTCAGGGACAATGTTAATGCGATGAGACTAGCATGTAGGTCAACTTGATGACTTGATCTCACAAGTCATGGATATAGAGATATCAAGTTGACACATGGGTATGCATTGGAGAATGTATACTGAATGACCCACCATGAGAAAGTATCATGGATCGTTATATGAGTGTCATATACTTTCTCATGTAACTATTAATATGACTATTAGTCCTTGGACCTGAAGTCACCATGGTTCCCTACATAAGGAGTTGCATACTTTGGCTTCGTCAAACGTCACCCGTAACTAGGTGGACTATAAAGGTGATTACTGGGTATGTAACAAATTATGCGGAGGGATGTGAGTGATGTAGATGGGATCTATCCCTCCTATATAACGGGAGTGACATCGATATTCTTGATAGTGAGACCACTAAGTGCATGGTCATGCCCAAATGAGTCAATATGAGATATTGAGCTTATTTGATTGTAGTGAGTCTACTTGGAGTTCAAGATTTAGATTGATCAGAGGATGACACCGTCTATGCCTCAAATTGATCAACCTAGATATCAAGGATAGAAGGACACTTGTCATATATTGTTAAAAGTCACAATTAGTAGTCACAAGGTGATATTGGATCTCAACATTCTTGTAACTTGGATAGTAATGGTATGTTGCTAGATACCGCTCATTACTTATGCTTCTAAATGGGTTTAGGATCATTGTCAACGTTACAAGAACCTATTGGATCACACACAAAGAACAAGTGGATGGAGATTAGGTTCATATGGTGAACCAATTGGATGAGGTTCATATGATGAACCAAAATTGGATTAAGAGTAATCCAAATTAGACTTATTGAGTTAGACTCAATTGGATTCAATTGTTGAATGAGTCTAATTTAGAGTTGATTCATTTAGTCAATTTATATTAATGAATTGAGATTCATTAAATTTAAATTGACTTAAATCAAAGGTTGGATTTAACTCAACAAGGAAGAGAAGTGGTCAATTTTGACTTGACCAAATTGGAAGTTGAAACATCAAATTTGACTTGATGAAATGCCACTTGGTGAAGGTTGACTCATCCTACATGGCATGGCTAACCAATACATCCTTGCCACATCATCTCTACATCATCAAGGGAGAGCTAGATGCATGGAATGCTAAGGTCTTTTGGCATTCCATGTGTGGCCGGCTAAATGAATATAGGATTCATTGGCATTGATTTGTGATTTATTGGTTGTTGTCTTCTTCCTCATTAGCTTCTTCTTCTTCTCATTCTCTTCTTGGCCGAGAGTTCCAAGCAAGGTGGGTGATGGTGAGTGAGTTTAATCCAAGAAGAAAGGGTAAGTAGAGAGTTTAGAGAAGTGTATGAGAATCCTCTTCTTCTTTTTCTCTCCTTTCTTCTTCCAATCCCATTCGAGAGCTCTTGGGGGTGCTAGCACACTTGTAGTGCTCTCTTCTCCATCTAAAGTGGTTTGAGAATCACTGCTTGTTCGTGTGGATACTACTAGAGGTGTGTACACTTGAACACACTCGAGATACGACGAATCTTGGACGAGCGGGATAAGTGAAGGACTTCGCATCAAAGGTATAAACTCCTAAACATATAGATCTAAAGTAGATCTAGGATTAGAAAACATGTACATGTAAAATTTTAATATTCGCACGGATCCGGTGGCATGGGATTTCGGGTTTTCCTCAACGCAAAAGTGGTTTTTGCGGCTCGAAAATCCCAACATTGTTGCGAAGGGGTACAATTAGAAAGAGGGAATCGATTATGAGGAAACCTTTTCGCCAGTAGCCATGATCAAGTCTATCCAGATTCTTTTATCTATTGCTGCTCATATGGATTATAAGGTTTGACAAATGGATGTCAAGACAGCTTTCCTTAATGGAAATCTTGAAGAAAACATCCATATGAAGCAACCAAAGGGGTTCATTGCAAAGGGCAAAGAATATCTTGTTTGTAAGCTCAATCGGTCTATTTATGGACTGAAGCAAGCTTCAAGATCTTGGAACATCCGGTTTGATGAAGTAATCCAGTCTTATGGATTCATTTCTTGCCTGGATGAGTCTTGTGTATATAAGAAAAATGATGAAAACGTGGTGGTATTTCTTGTACTATATGGAGATGACATTCTGCTCATTGACAACAATGTTAAAGTGTTGTCAGACGTAGGGGTATGATTGTCCAAGCAATTTGATATGAAGGACTTGGGAGAATGTGGATATATTCTTGGGATCAAAATAATAAGGGATCGTAAGAAAAGGATATTGTGCTTATCCTAAGCTTCATACATCGATACTATCCTATTTCATTTTAGCATGCAAAACTCCAAGAAATATTTTCTACCTTTTCAGCATGGAGTACCTTTATCTAAAGAGATGTCTCCTAATACATCAAAGGAGATAGAGGAGATGAAGGCAGTTCCTTATACTTCGGCTGTAGGAAACCTAATATATGTGATGTTGTGTACGAGACCGGATATCTGTTTTGCCATGGGCATGGTTAGCAGATATCAAAGTAACCCAGGACCGGGACATTGGACTGTCGTAAAGCATATATTAAAGTACCTGAAAAGGACTAGAAATTATATGCTGGTTTACCAAGCAGATGATTTGCTCTCCGTGGGTTACACGGATTCTGACTTCCAATTAGATAGAGACAATAGTAAGTCAACCTCAGGGTATGTGTTTACTTTGGGAGGTGGAGCCATAACATGGAGGAGTGTTAAGCAGAAATACGTTTTGAACTCCACCATAGAAGCTGAGTATGTGGCAACCTCTGAGGCAGCCAAAGAAGTTGTATGACTCAGAAACTTCTTGATGGACTTAGATGTGATTTCTGGTTTGCCCAAAGTTATCATAATTTATTGTGATAATAGTGGTGCAGTAGCAAACTCGAAGGAACCACGAGCCCATAAGGCAAGTAAACACATTGAGCGCAAGAACCACCTGATACGAGACATCGTAAAACGAGGAGAGGTTGTTGTCGCCAATATTACATTAGTAGATAACCTGGTAGATCCTTTCAGTAAGGCCTTTCCAGCGAGAGCTTTTAATAGGCATGTTAAGGGGATAGGAATCAGATGTATGGCAGCATTTATGGCAGCATAGTCTTTTAGTATAAATGGAAGATTGTTGGGATGTATACTATAAGCCTAGTTTTTTGTATGAATATTTATATTTTGAAATGAGAATCACTTTGATCAAATGTTGTATTTTATATTTATATATGTCGATGCAGTTGTCCATTTAATTTATATTGTAGATAACATAGTGTGTGGTGCCACACAGAAGATCATGTTATCAGTTCCTTATAAATTATAAATAGTAGCCCACGACCGAGATGGATAGGGACAAACCATTAGAACGGTTGTAGTGTAATTTGATATTTAGTCTTTCTTGACTATAAAATTACACTAGTACACTATGTGTGTATTGAGCATGACCATTTGAGGTTGTTCGATTTATACTCACTGCATAAAAGAACAAAACCTTTGTTATTATGGATATGCGTTCTCTTAATCTCGATATAATAACAAGCACGTACACTTAGTACTTATTTCTTTGACTTATCAATGTGTGAGATTTATTCGTTAAATCAATAGGCCCGATGAGTTGGGAGATAGTACCATTTATATGGTGTGTTGTTGATTATAAAAGGAAACTGTGTCCTATTTATTTAGGTTGATGATATCCCCTTGAGGAGCTCATAAGGATTATCATGTAAACCCTGCAGGTGAACTTAGTCCGACATGATAATAAGGTTGAGTGGTACTACTCTTGGAGCTAGATGTTAATTAACTGAGTTGTCAGTAACTCATTTAATTAACGGACATACGATATCTTAAACACAGGGATATTAACGCACTCATGATAAGATGGAGGTCATATTGTAATATGGGATTGGTGCGGTAGTTCAATAATAACTCTTTAGTGGTATGAGTTACTATTGATGAACTTGAGTTGGGTGTTCGGGTTAAACACAAGAAGCTCAAGTCCATCAGGAGGCCAAAATCAATTCCTCCTCTCGGTCCCTGTTGTAGCCTCTACATAGCCTCGCATTCACTTGTTTGATTTTGCTTCCTACCCAAGAAAGGGGCCGGCCAAACCAAAAGAAAAAGAAAAGAAAAGGAAGAGAAATGAAAAGAAAGAAAGAAAAAAGGGGAAGATTTTTTCTCAACAGAATTAGAGATTTTTCTAAAAAGAATTATGTTGATTCTTTCTTAGAAATTTTCTAAAAAGAATTATGTTGATTTTTTCTTAGAAATTTTCTAAAAGGAATTATATTGATTCTTTCTTAGAAATTTTCTAAAAAGAATTATGTTAATTCTTTCCTAGAGATTTTTTCTAAACAAAAATTCTGTTAATATTTCTCCTCTTTTATCTAGTGCCAAAGGTTATAAAAAGGGAAGATGTCATGCCACCATAACCTAATCTCTCTTGAGTTGTTTTCCCTTACTTGTGGCCGGCACCTCATCTATTCTTTTCTCTCTTTTCTTTTCCCCTAGGGCTGACGCTCACCTCCTCTCTTCCTCTTAGGGCCAGCACCCCACCTTCTCATCTCTTCCTCCCTTTCCTCCCTCTAGGACCGGCACATATCTCCCTTGGTGGCCGGAACTTGGAGGAGAAGAAGAAGAAGAGAAGAACCACCCTAGGTGGTAGACGGTTTGGAGGAGGAGAAGAAGGAGGAGGCACCCCTTTTCTTTGCATCTTTTGGCGGTAGGCGGCTTGGAAACAAAAGAAGGTTCAGGTGGTTGGTCTTGGTAGATCGTCGCCCACACGACGTCTAAGAAGAGGAGAGGAATACAGCAGAAGATCAAGAGATCTTTGTCTACGAAGAAAGGTACAACTAGTTATTTATTCCACAACGCAACTAGTTATGTTTTCTTTGTATGGATCCTGAACACCAACACAAGAGGCAAGCGATCTTGTGCTTCGATCAAGGTACGTTTTGGTCAATCAAGGACTTGCTTGATTGATTAAACACATGTCTGATCGAGCATGTAGGTTGCTAGTAAAAGTTCTGTGTTTGTATAAATTTTTGTATAAGGGTTTTACACAGAACGGAATTCCGAGCGCCATCAAAGCCAAGCAGATGGAAAGTCCTGATGAGTGAAGTTAGGCAGATGGAAAATTCTAGCGAGTGAAGGTAGGTGAAAGTCCTGGTGAGTGAAGTTAAGCACATAGAAATCTAGGTGGGTCAAGGTTGACCGGACACCTGGTGTTGGGAAGTCTAAGTAAGTTAAAGAAGTGACTGGATACTTGGTACAAGAAAATCCAGATGGGTTAAGGGTGATTGGACATCTGGTGGTAGAAAGTCCAAGTGGGTCATCGTGGACTGGACACTTGGCACGAGATGGTAAGTCCAAGTGGGTCAAGGTTGACTGGACAGTTGGCATGAGGAAAAAAGTCCAAGTGGGTCAAAGGATTGACCGGACACTTGGTGAAGAAGTCCTAAAAGGTCAAGGTTGACTGAATGCTAGGCATAAAGAAGTCCCAACAGATCACGGTTGATCGGATATTGGGTTTGGGAACTTTGGACTTGAGTTAAGCAAGTCAAAGGGGGGATAAATCGATCAACCGATTGATTGAACCGTAGTCCAATTGATCAGCTGATCGATTGGAGGTGTGTTGCGAGTGAAGGTTGACCCAATCGATTAGGCGATCGATTGGGAAGCGATGTCGCGAGAACAGAAAGGTTCCCAATCAATCAGTAGATCGATTATGCACCATCAATCAATCGGTCGATCGATCAGGGGGTAGTTTTCTATATGACCATTGCGCAGGAAGCGAGCGATGGACGACTGCGATTGCATGGATATGATGTGGTAATCGATTGGGAGTCCTAGAAGCATATAGTATAAAGTCGTGGCGAGCTTATACTTCAGTGCGCTCTCAACACAGTGCTTACACGATTTCTCCTTACTACTGTTTGTCGAACTTCGAGTGTGGAAGACAAGTGTTGTTGCACTTCTCAGCTAGTCTAGAGGCATCTTCATCAACAAAAGATCAAGCATGAGAGTTGTTTGCTTTGTACACTTTTGTGTTTACTTCTTGCTTAGAATTGTATCTTGTTGTGTGAGTTTGTACGAGGTTTCTCCACCTCCAGTAGTTATCTAAAGGAGTATTTTTATAGTGGAGAGTGTATCGTGTGTGGATCCTTAGATTAGTCACCTCTTCTTGAGGTGGATATCAAGTAAATCCTTTGTTTTAGCCTTGTGAGTGTTGCTTCGAGTTCTATCTGCTGCATATCATCATCACGAAGCAAGCCAATAAAGTGCAACGAGCTATTCACCCCCCTCTAGCTACAAATTGATTCTAAAAAGTGGTATCAGAGCGAGGTCGCTCTTCATCGAAATCATCGCCGGAAAGGGCAACAAGCTAGAGGGAGAAGAAGTTGAAGCAAGTTTAACAAAGTCAAAGACTTCACAAAAGCTCAACTTTAAATGGAATTCCAAGATGGACTTGGATGTGACACAAGGGTGTCTCCACCATTCACAATGATAAGCTTCAATTCTTGGAAATCAAGAATAAATTTTTTTTTCATGATGGAGATAGAGCAATGGTTTGCTCTAATAGAAAGCTTTGAAGCTCCAAAAGATTCAAAAGGCAAAATTCTCAAGAAAAACAAATGGAGCAAAGGGCAAATCCAAAGATGTAAGGCCAATGATAAAGTGACCAAACTATTGGTCAATTTATTACCGAGCAACATCTTGGAACAAGTGAGAGAAATTAAGGATGCTAAGGAGCTATGGAGTAAATTGGCTAAAATTCATGAGGCCCCCTCCACTGCACCAAATCAAGATAAATCCAAAGGGGGCAACTCATTGGATCAAGACTATAAGGAAGAGGACTCTGAAGTTGAGAGATGCTGAACTTTCGAAGAAGAAGTCCAAGAAGCTTCATCCTCAATAAAGTACAATGAAAAGAGAAAAGAGGGAGCATACTCTTTGTTCAATGGGTAAGAGGATGAAGATGAAGAGGCCTCCACCTTAGGATTGAGGGGGAGCGTCATTCAGTGACATCGGAAAAACAAGAAGCTTCTACCTTCGATTCAAATGAAGAAGAAGATGATGCCACCTCCACAAGTCAAGCAAAATCAAATCGAGAATCATGTGCCACCCCTATAAGCAAAGGTATAACAATTTCAAATTTAAATAATAAAAATCACATTATATATTTTGAGTGTAGGGGAAAAGGGTACTATAAGAGTAAGTGCTCTAAATTGGCCAAGAAGAATGATCAATTGGCACCTTAGGGCAAGGAGAAGCCCAAGAAGACTGCCCCCATGACAAAGAAGAGCAAAGAGCACATAGTGTGCTTCTTGTGCAATCAAAGAGGATATTACCAGAGTCAACGTCCTAAGGAGAAGAAATCGATCAAAGTCAATGGAGGAAGCTCAAGTCAAGGGGGAGCTCTCAAGAGCAAACTATATCATTTATTCAGTCTATTCCTTTAATTAATGATAAAAAGCATGATAAGAATAGTTATATCATTTTAATGCTATTTATCATGAAAATAGGAAGTATGATAGAATTAAAGAAAATTATGTACCTTATCATGCTAAAATCACTCAACCTAAGATTAGAAAGATAGATAACAAATTAGGCAATAACTCTAAGGATTTTAGATATAAGCTTAGAAATAGAAATGCTTAAGGTAAAAATGAAAAATCCAAAACTAAGGATTTAGAAATGGAAAATCAAGCCTTGAGGTCAAGGCTTGACAAATTAGAAAAAACTCTCAAAAGAATGGAAAGTATTCTAAAAGGGTAAAATGAGCACAACCTAAGTTTAGGAACACAAAAACCATCAAATAGCCGTAAAGGTTTGGGATACAAACTTAAGTCTAAGAAGGATGTGGCTTCATACCATAGGGTTCCATATAGTTATGGAATCAACCCTAGGTTTAGGGGTCAAGTCAAAGATACAAGGGAAGTTATCTCTAGAAGTATTTTTGCCAAGACCAACGTGACTAAGGCTTCTAAGGAGTCAAAGAAAGTCACCAAGAAGGTCACAAGAGAAGTTATCCTTAGAGAAAGTGACCAAGGTTTCTAAGAATCCTAGAAAGGTCATTAAGAAGGAAGGTAGCTAGGGAAGTTATCCCTAGTGAGTACTTAAAGCATCTAAGGAGTACCAATAGGTTTTGAGTTTCGAGGAACATATTCTCTACACGCTAGATGGGTTTAGAGAGTGTCAACTCTAAATGGGTAGGGTAGTTAACCCAATCTTGATAAAGTTGACACTTGGAGGCATTTTCAAGGTTTTTGTTAACCTTTGAAAATGAAAAGGATTCATTGATTGCTCTTTGGAAGAGTAAAATGTGTTAAACTTTGAGGAAGTAGACTTAATTTTAATTGGCACAAGTAGGAAAGAGTAAAAGAAATGTCAAGTTGGGTTTTGACATTCTCTTAAGAAAATGAGGGCAATCTAGGATTAGTTTTAATTTAGCTAAGAATTAAGATACATTGATATATTATCTAGGTATATTTTATTTATGCTAATTACCATGATTGTTTGCCCATCATATGCCATGACATCATATTTTGTATTCATTCTTATTATGAAAAACAAACAAAAAAATACCATGTCATTCATACATACATTATATAGCAATAGTATATTTTCTTTTGAAAATTATTTTTTTTTATGTATGTCATAACTCATCATGCATCATTTTAATTTCCTTGTAATTAAGGACAATGACATTTACTAATAAGTGACATCCTAGGTGGATGATCATAATTATTAAAATACCTAGATAGATATGCATGATCCCTAGTTTAGGGAAAAATTAAAATCTACATCTCACAAGGACTATAAGATGATTTGTATGTATTTTAGTGCACATTAGATACAAGTGATATGTTAGGATGATAAACAAGACTCAAGATGTTGATTTAGTGCATCTATTTGAGTTTTGATTTCATCAAAACACATAGTTATGTATCCTCCAATTATTTGTAAAGCTAATTTACAAATCATGTGCATTGAGCTCAAAGAACATGATTGGAAATTTATTTTATAAATTATTTCAAAATGCTTTTGGAAAACCTTGGTGAAGACTATCTTTTGATAGTAATCATCATTGAAAAGTTAGACACAAACTAGAAGAAAACATTGAAGTTTTCAAGTTTCTATCAATATTTGAAAATAGGGTGTATTTTCTTAGAAAACTATTTTTTCATGATAGTATATACCCTAAATAATGTCTACAAGAAGTTTCATGATTTTTAGAATTTTCTAGAATTTTTAGGGTATTTCTGAATTTCGACTGAAATTCACTTTCAGGAAATCAGACCTTCAATCGATCACCCGATCGATTGGAGTGTCTCAATCGATCAAGCAGTCGATTGAGATAGGTTTCCCGTGAGCAAAAGATCACTAAATCGATCAGCCGATCGATTCATTCCTATCTAGATCGATCAGTGAATCGATTCAAGCGTTTTCTTCACAAACAAAAGCTCGTGGAATCGATCAGTGGATCGATTGAAAGGGTGTCAATCGATTGAGTCCCAACCTCAATCGATTGAAAAGGCTATTTTTGGCTGGGAACGTCAGATTTCAACACTTTAAGTCATTTTTAGTCTCATTAACCACTCCTAACCCCTTGAAATATATTTATATACATTTAAGGGTAGTTTTCATGATGAAAACAAGGAGAAATGGTTAAAGAACACTAGGTTGAAGTTTAGGTTGAGGTTTACATTCAAATATTGATACTTAAATCTCAAAACTTTAGGTTTTGGGTTTCCTAAAGATTTAGGGATTCGAAGTCATTATTGGTGTGATGACAGAAGTTTAGAGCATGTCCTTAGGGGGAGTTACTCTTTAAGGACATGAAAATTAATTTTTCAAACATCATGGAAGGTGGTTAACCTTCGTTAAAGTAAATGCTCAAGGTTGAGCATTGAAAAATAATGGAGAGTGGATATCTTTATTGTTGAGTTGTGGATGCTCTAGGATGAGCATTGTGAAGTAGTTTAATGCTCAATGGTGAGCATTGGATACAATGAAGGGTATGAGACCTTCATTGTCGTGATGTGAACAACATGTGAGGTTGTGAACAATGTATGTGTAACTCTTCAGGGGGAGAGCTTTTGATGTGTGTCAAGGGGGGGATGTAAGGTTTAAGTTAGATCTTCATTACCTAAAGAGGGAGTTTACCCTCTAGGAAAGGGAGAGAATGAAGGAAACTCTCATTCATGCTTTGGCATGAAGGGAAGTTAAGGCTATGGGATTAGCCTAACTTAAAGGTATTATCAAATATCAAAAAGGAGAGATTGTTGGTGCAATATCCCCTAAGTCAAGGTTGATCAGGTTGACTAAGTTTTAGTTGGCTCAAGCTTGAGTATTGATGTTTGGGTTTTGATGTTTGACAATATATGGAGATTGTAGATGAAATCTTCCAATTGGCGAGATTGTTAGTGTAATTCCCCTCTAGTCAAGGTTTGACCAATTTGATGTGAAGAAAAGTCAAGCAGGTCAAGGTTGACCGGATACTTAACTGGGAAAGTCCTAACTGGAGGTTAGGCAAAGGGAAGTCCAACAAGAAGGTTGGCAGGAGAAAAATCCAAATGGGTCAGTATTGACCGGACACTTGGTGGTGAAAGTCCTGGTGAGTGAAGTCGGTCAGTGGAAAAATCCTAGTGAGTGAAGTCAGGTGAAAATCCTAGTGAATGAAGCTAGGTGAAAGTCCTGGTGAGTGAAGCAAGGTAGATGGGAAATCCTAGCGAGTGAAGTCAGGTGAAAGATCTGATGAGTGAAGCCAGGCAGATGAAAAGTCCGGGTGAGTGAAGCCAGGCACGTGGAAATCCAGGTGGGTCAAGGTTGACCGAACACCTAGTATTAGGAAGTCTAAGTCGGTCAAAGGAGTGACCGGATACTTGACACAAGGAAATCTAAATGGGTCAAGGGTGATTGGACATCTGGTGGAAGGAAGTCCAAGTGGTTCATAGAGGACCAGACACTTGACATGAGATGGTAAGTCTAAGTAGGTCAAGGTTTACTGGACACTTGGCACGAGGAGAAAAGTCCAAGTAGGTCAAAGGATTGACTGGATACTTGGTGAAGAAGTCTCAGCAGGTCAAGGTTGACTGAATGCTAGGCATGAAGAAGTCCCAATAGGTCATGGTTGACCGGATGTTAAGTTTGGGAACCTTAGACTTGAGTTAAGCAAGTCAAAGGAGGAGGGGGAGGGGGGCTCAATCGATCAACCGATTGATTAGAGGTGTGCTGCGAGTGAAGGTTGGCCCAATCGATCGGATGATCGATTGGGAAGCGATGTCGCGAGCACAGAAGGGTTCCCAATCGATCAGTCGATCGATTGGATACCGTCGATTGATCGATTGGGGGTTGGTTTTCTCGCGAGGACGTGAGGAACCCTGAATCGATCCGTCGATCGATTCAGGTCGTTTCTAGCAGAGCACTGAGGCACTCTGAATCGATCATCCGATAGATTCAAGCTTCCACAATCGATTGATCAATCGATTGGAATATGACCGTTGCATAGGAGACGAGCGATGGATGACTGCGATTGCATGGATGTGATGTGGCAATCGATTGGGAGTAATCCCAATCGATTGAGAGTCATAAAAGTGCAGAGTATAAAGCCATGGTGAGCTTCTTCTTCAATGCGCTCTCAACATAGTGCTTACATGATTTCTCCTTGCTACTGTTCATCGGACTTCGAGTGTGGAAGACTGATGTGCGTAGATTATATATATACTTTTATGCATAATTTAACGCACATTTACTTATATTTCATTAGCATAATCTATGTTTATTGCACCCTATTTCATTATAATGTCATACTTCCATTATATTCTATACGGAGATCTGCTATTTGCATATTTTGATTGATAGGGTGCATATTGGAGCGACAATGGACTTCCCCTTATATAGGGCGGTCCGGGCGCCTGGATCCACTCCGAGCGCTCGGAATAGAAGCCGGGGCGGGGCGCCCGAAGTGCCTTCCGAGCGCCCCATAAGGCAATAACAGGGGCGCCCGCCCCTTCTTTTTTACCGTGTTTTTTTTTCTAAACTAATTTAAAATAATTTCTAAGTTAAATTAATTTTTAAAATGATTTTTCAGTTAAAATAATTTTAAAATAATTCTTAAGTTAAATTAATTTTTAAATTAAATTAATTTAAAATAATTTTTAAGTTAAAATAATTTTAAAATAATTTAAATTAATTTTAAAAATAATTTTTAAGTGAAAATTAATTTTAAAATAATTTTTAAGTTAAATTAATTTTAAAATAATTTTTATGTTAAATTAATTTTTAAAATAATTTTTAAGTAAAAATTAATTTTAAAATAATTTTTAAGTAAATTAATTTTAAAATAATTTTTAAATTAAATTAAATTAAAATTTAAGATAAATTAATTTAATTTTAAAATAATTTTTAAGTAATTTTCATGTTAAAATAGTTTTTAAGATAAGCTAAATTAATTTTTAAAATAATTTTTAAGTGAAAATCAATTTTAAAATAATTTTTAAGAGAAAATTAATTTTAAAATAATTTTTAAGTTAAATAAATTTTAAAATAATTTTTAATTTAAATTAATTTTTTAAAGTTAAGTTAATTTTAAAATAATTTTAAGTTAATTTTAAAAAATAATAATAATAATTTTTAAGTTTAAAAGATTTAAAATAATTTTTAAATTAATTTTTTTTAAAAAAAATTAACTTTAAAATAATTTTTAAGTTATAAATATTTAAAATAAATTTTAAGTTAAAAAAATATTTAAAATAATTTTAAAGAAATTTTTTAAATTAAATTAGTTTTTAAAATAATTTTTAAATTAGAAAGATTTAAAATAATTTTTAAGAGAATATTTTAAGTTTAATTAATTTTAATATAATTTTTAAGTTAGAAAGATTTAAAATAAATTGTAAGAGAATTTTTTTTAAGTTAAATTAATTTTAAAATAATTTTTAAGTTAATTTTAAAATAAATTTTTTTAAAAAATTTAAAATAATTTTTAAAGTTAAAAAATTGAGTTAAAAAGATTTTTTTTAAAATAATTATTAAATTAAAAAGATATTTAAAATAATTTTTTTACGTTAATATAGTGTTTAAGTTTAAAATAATTTTTAAAATAGTTTTAAATTTAATTTAATTTTTTGTTTAATTTTAAATTTAATTTAATTTTAATTTTAAATTTAATTAACATTAGTTTTAATTTAAATTTAATTTTATTCTATTTGTTTCGAAATCCTTAGTTATCTTACCCGATCTATGTTTTCAATCAGGGAAACCTATAATTTTTGTAAGATGAAATTAAGTTCAATTTTTAGGGTTTGGTTTAATTTTGTGTTAGATTCAAGTTTAGCTTTGGACTCAACAAATAGGCATTTTCTGAATAAACTTCTGGGCTATGGTGAGTCACTTGGATATCATTAGAGTAACCATGCCTTCGAGGTTTTCCAAATAGCGCTATCCACTGAACTTAATACAAAACTTTGGTCTAACTAGTTAGGATCCATAAGAGGTAGCTTTGGTTAGTTCCACTAAACCAAATACACTAGGTCGAAGTCATATCTTCCTAGACATGCATAGACAGAGTTTCCCTAACGTACTATCTTCCAAAACTTTACTAGTACCGTTGGTCAAGTTAAACTGTTGTCCATTTTTAAATTATTTCTAATTACCCTACCGGGTAGGTTAGTTTTTTGTTATCCTGCCGGGTAAGTTAGTTTTGGATGTGTCAGCTATTTTGGAACCTCCCCCTAAATTATTGATCTGATTTAGGATTTAGTTTTGGATTTATGTCGATTATTTTTATAATTGTATTTAACTTGACGATAGTCTGATTTTTGGTAGGTTCTAAAATAGTTTATTTTTGGTTTAGTTGGTCTAGGTTTGTATTTTGGCTTTCGATTTAGTTTATTTGATTTTACATAGTATATTTTATCTTTGGATATATAATATTGATTAATTTCTACTTGCGTGGTTAAGCATGCTTTCGGAACCCAAGTTTTAGTTTGTTGTTTATGTTGAGTTATTAGTGATATAAACGTTTTATTCAAACTTGACTTATATCCAAGTCTAGATTTATTATAAACGGCTTTTTGACTATTTAAAATAAGATCTAAATTTTTAGATCTTGTTGTAAATTTTTCTAAAATCCCTTTTAATTTATTAATTTCTATTTTTAGTGTTGAATTTTCCTCTTCAAGTATTAAATCTTGAGTTTGTAATAAATTTAGTGTTTTAGTTTAGTTTAAATCTTGAGTTTAAATCTTTAGTGTTTTAGTTTGTTCCTTGAGATTTTGATTTTTCTCAAAGAGCAATTTATTTTCTTTTTCAATTACAGTTAATTTTTTTATCTAAACATGAAATAACTTTAAAAAAATTCTTATTTAAGCTATGGTATACCTCTTCAGGACCTTCGGAAATGAGTACGGACTCATGACTCGATTCGAGTTCGGACCCGTCTTCCGATTCTGACTCGCGGACCATCAACGTGAGGTGGCTTTGGTGCTTCTGCTCCTCGGCTTCTGATTCTTCTGAAGACGAGTCGTCTCATGTTGCTTTAAGAACCTTCTTCTTGGTTGTCTTCGACTTGTCGCTCTTCAACTTCGGGCACTCGTTCTTGTAGTGGTCTTTCTTGTTGCACCCGAGCAAATCACGTTCCTTGGTTCAATTGGGGAGTTGATCTTCTGTAGGTGTTTTCTGCTGAAGTTCTTCTTCCTCCTGGTAAACATCTTCCTTACCAGGTTCACCAGGTACTTTTCATCTTCTGAATCTTAGTCGGACTCATCTTCAGGTTCAGGCTTGGTCTTTGTCTTTTCTTTGGAGGAACCTGCAAACAAAGCGATACCTATCTCGATTCTAGCGTTAGTCTGCTCGTATAACTCAAGTTCGCAAAACAACTCGTCTAATTTTAACTTAGAGAGATTCTTCAAAATCTTGTAGGCATTCATCCACAATGGATGCCCATAATGCATTTCGAGGAAACACGTTTAGAGCGTACTTGATTAAGTCGCAATTCTCCATTTGGTAGCCTATCGCGTGAAATCCGTTGAGAATGTCTTTGATTCTCGAATGGAGCTGACTTGTCGTTTCTTCTTCCTGCATTTTAATATTAAAGAGTTTATTTTAAAGAGTTACCTTGGCGTCGCTTGTTCCTTCGTGTAGTTCGACCAGCTTGTCCTATAATTCCTTCGCATTTTGGTGTGGGTCCACTCGATTCAGCTTTTCCCTCGTCAATCCGCATTGCAGCGTATTAAGGGCATTGAAGTCCGTTAAGGCTTTTTTTTTCATGTCCGGAGTCCACTGTTTCAGATCGAGTGGATTTCCAGAGATGTCGACTGGCACCTTGTATCCTCTGGTGACGCTGAACCACTGGTCGAAATCGGTCTTCAGATAGACCTTCATTCGCTTCTTCCAGTAAGGGAAATCGTTACTGTTGAATAAAAGAGGACGGACTGTGTTGAAACCTTCGATTTGAGACATTTTTTCTTGTACACAAAAAAAACAGAAGAAATTCCAAGACTTGATCTTGGATTAGCAGTGTGGGAAAAAGAAAGAAATTTGAACCTGCTACGAAGAAAAATCCAAAAAGGCAACAATACCAGTTTGGATTGTTCCGAAAAACTTAAATCCAAAAAGAAAAAGAAAAGGGAAAAAAATTCACCCCTTTAGTCTGATTGGTGATTGCACCAAATCAGAGTGGTACATGCCCTGATACCACTTGTTGAATCGTGAAAGTCGATAGAGGAGGGTGAATATCGATCGAAAAATTATTCGTAGCTAAGTAAGAGTAAACAGCGGAAAAATAAAAGAGACCACAAATGCTAACACAAACCAATTTACTTGGTTCGGAGCCTTTGTCGACTCCTACTCCAAGGCACGCTCTCGTTGTCACGCCCCGAAGGAGTCCCTGTCCGAAGAAATTTCGACAGCATCTCCCCTGTACAGCGGACAATCTGAAACTTTCTACATCTCATATACCTCAGCCACATGCGGCTGGAATAATAACAGTAAATAAACAATCACCCACGCAGTTTATATAATAAGTAAACAGAATAGTAATACCCTGACTCGAAATCAACCCTACTCAACTACACTCGTAAAGTTCAAATCCGACGAACTCACCTCTTCTGCCGTTCAGGCAAGCATGTAGTAAAAACATATCGAATAGAACATCCATCAATATCGCATACAATGTCCAAGTATCCAAATAACCAAGTTCGCACATAATCAAATAAGAACAAAACTAAATGATAGATAAATCATCGAGGTCTACAGGGATCTAGCACTACGTGCAGTGAGGACTAGCGACTGGAACTCCCTCCTTACAGCATCAACCTGAAAATAACAACAATGGAGGCGGGGTGAGCCCAACACTCAGCAGGTACAATTGATATGCAAAGTAAAGAAATAACGCCTAGCACTAATCATGCATACAGTCTCCTGATAAAAATAAAGATAAATGCAAACCGAAGTAGACAGGAGAGAATCTGTACTAACCAGGACCCGGTATAAGGACAAACAGTCCGAAAGGTATAGAAGACATGTGTGCATGTCAAACATAGGTATCCAAACAATATGCAACATATAAATGCAGCAAACACAATCACAAACAATAAATGCATCATGCATATAATGCCAATGTCATGGTCACCCCTGACGCCAGTCAGCCAACTCATAACAAAAGTGGGACCGAGTGGATAGAGCTGTGACAACCGTGCACTCTACATCACTACCCCTGATGAGTGATCGAGTGGACGGGATGCTGTCGGAGTACACACATACTCCTACCCCAAATCATAAATGGGGGAGCGAAATGCTCTCATCTCCCGGTACGCTATGATGGGGAGGGATCTCTAACGTGCTACACGCTGCGTCACACTACCCATGAGCGGACCAACGGAGCACCGGAAGAGCCAAAGTGACGTGCTACCACGATGTGTCACGCTACCCATGAGCGTCACAACGGAGCACCGAACAGTGATGAAACTGACAATGTGCTCAACAATAATGGAGCAATCTATCGCACAGCATGCGATCATGCAAATGGTGCATGTCACTAAGCATGGTAATATACTAAATCAACCTCTGGACATATAACAATGGGCACCATAGTGAATAAATCATATCAAGATATACTGATCAATAAGGTATCAAACCTAGGTCCTGAACATGTGAAACATGATTATATCACTACCCATGAGGATGAAAAATCAGGTACGAGATCAATACGAGATGCAAACAAACAACCAATCAAACAGGTAACATGTATTGGGCAGTGATTAACCGAAACAAATAAGAAACACAATTAATGCAACATGTTAATTTCATTACTAAGCATATCAAAGACAATAAGTCAAAAGTACCCGCCTCCAATAGTAATGTCCAAACCAGTCCAAATCGGATCGAGATACTCGTCTCGCGTCAAAGTCCTGTAATACCAATAGATATACTTTTATTTAGCTAAAATTCAAATGAATTGCTAAATAAATCCTTAAAACTATTTAGGGCAAAAACCCTAAATAATAATCACCAATATACCAAATTCTATTAGGAAAACCCTAATTATTGATCAACCTTAACTGGTCATCGATTAATTTCTCCACAGCAAAAACCTAAATCCACAACGTTAAACAAGAACCTTACCTTTCACTGATCGGATCAAAGTTGGATATCAAGGAAACAACCAAGGCATTCAGTGTTGTGGTGGCCGGAATCCAACAACTTCACACCATTGTCATTGCCAATTGGAAAAAAAATCCATATCTAACAAATTGGAAATCCCTACAATAGCATACCAAAAATCTACATCACTGTTGAAATTAACAATACCATTACCTGACCTTCTTCTCCGGCGATGGTAGCAAGCAGCAGTGGATGGAATAATCATGTATCAGCCCACTGCCGGAAACCCTAGGTCAGGCGCTGCTCCGTTCAGCCTCAGGTGGTGGAGGCGCCTGGTGCGGCTCAGGAAGGAGGAGAAGGAGAGGCCGGCGCTAGGGCTCTTGTGGCCGGCGGTATCTCGGAAGGTTAAGAGAGTCGTAGGTCAGCCGGGCTAGGGCTCGTCTAGGGAAAGGCCGTCGTCGATGGAGGAGGTGAAGTGCTCGGTGACGAAGAGGAAAAGAAGAGGGGAAGGAAGGAACCGTCGGATGGTTAGGGCACGGCACGCGATGGTTTGGCGAGAGAGAAAAGAAAAAGAATTTAAAAAGGAAAAGGAAAAATCAACTTTTCCTCACTTAAATGGGGTAGCCTAAACAGGCTTTTCCGGGCCCCATTTTTATCCCCGTTAACTCGTCCGTACGAGCTTCGAAAAATTCCCGAAAAATTTCCAAAAATTTCGAAAAATTCCCTTATTAATATTCTTCTATTTTCGGTATTTTACATTCTCCCCCACTAATAAAAATTTGGTCCCCAAATTTCATTATCTACCATCAGCAAGTACTAACAACAGATATAGAAAGTATAAATGTTGAACGGTAAACTGAATCACATACCTCACGTAAAAAGATGGGGATATCGAGCTCGGATCGTATCCTCAAGCTCCCAAGTAGCCTCCTCGTCCGAATGATGCTGTCATCCGACTTTAACCAGCCGGATAGTCTTGTTCCGCAACTGACGCTCTTTCCGGTCGAGGATCCGTACCGGAACCTCCTCATAAGTAATGTCAGGCTGAACTGGAACTGAGATATCTACCAGCACATGTGTCGGGTCATGTACGTATCTCCTCAGCATCGATACGTGGAATACATCGTCAACGCCTGACAGGGACGGTGGTAGTGCCAGTCGGTAAGCTACCGCTCCGATCCTCTCCAAAATCTCGAAAGGGTCAATGTACCGCGGAGCTAGCTTACCTCTGAGGCCAAATCTCTTCAACCCTTTCGTGGGTGAAACTCGCGGAAATACATGGTCGCCAACAGAGAACTCTAGTTGTCTGCGTCTCCGATCAGCATAACTCTTCTGGCGGTCCTGCGCCTCTGACATCCTCCGTCTGATAGTACGGACCAACTCTGCATCCTGCTGAACTCTATGAGGTCCCAACAACTGGGCCTCTCCAACCTCATCCCAGAGGACGGGTGTCCGACAAGGTCTACCATACAACGCCTCAAACGGTGCCATCTGGATAGCCGAATAGAAGCTGTTGTTGTAAGCAAACTCTACTAATGGCAGATGGTCCTCCCAACTGCCTCCGAAATCCATAACACACGACCTCAGCAGATCCTCTAAAGTCTGAATGGTCCGCTCTGACTGTCCATCTGTCTGTGGATGGAAAGTTGTACTAAAACGGAGCTGTGTGCCCAAGGCCTGCTGCAGACTCTGCCAGAAACGAGACGTGAACCGTGGATCTCTATCCGAAATGATACTCAACGGAACACTATATAGTCTGATAATCTCCCGACAATACAGATCTGCCAATCGATCCAGGGGATCAGTCCTCCGAATCGCTAAAAAGTGCGCGGATTTGGTTAATCGATCAACGATTACCCAAATCGCGTCGTGATCTCGTCGTGTCCTCGGCAACCTTACCACAAAGTCCATGGTAATGTGATCCCACTTCCACTCAGGAATAGGAATCCGCTGAAGTAACCCTGCAGGTCTCTGGTGCTCAGCCTTCACCTGCTGACAAACAAGACATCTAGCTACAAAATCCGCGATGTCTTTCTTCATGTCGTTCCACCAATAGGAACGCCTCAAGTCTCGATACATACGGGTCCCGCCTGGATGGATCACAAATCGAGAACGGTGTGCCTCCTGGAGTAGCTCCTGTAAGACCGGATGAGACTGAGGTACGCATAATCTGCCTCGGAAGTATATAATACCCTCCTCGTCTCGTGTAAACTCGGTCTGCTGCCCGGAAGCTATCTGACTGCTAATGAACTGTAAATGCTGATCACCAGCCTGTGCCTCTCGAATCTTCGTCCTGATCGACGACTGAGCAACCATAGTAACAAGAATACCCTGCTCTGTAGATCCCTGCTCCTCCAAGTCTAACTCAGAAAAACTCTGAATCAAGTCGTGTCCAAAGTCCCTCTGGACTTCCTGCTGAGTGCATCGGCAACCACATTAGCTTTCCTCGGGTGGTAGCTAATGGTACAATCGTAATCCTTCAGGAACTCCATCCATCTCCTCTGTCGGAGATTAAGCTCCTTTTGAGTGAAAACATATTTGAGACTCTTATGATCAGTGAGAATCTCAAATGTAATACCATATAAATGATGCCGCCAAAGCTTCAGAGCAAAGATGATGGCAGCTAACTCCAAGTCATGAACTGGGTAGTTCTTCTCATGCTCCTTCAGCTGACGTGAAGCATAAGAGACTACTCTGCCGTGCTGCATCAGAACAGTGCCCAAACCCTGTAGAGAAGTGTCGGTATAGAGTACAAATCCATCCTCTCCAGAAGGTAAGACCAAAACTGGAGCCGACACTAATCTCCGCTTCAGCTCCTAAAAGCTGGTCTTGCAATCCTCGGACCACGTGAACTTCACGCCTTTCCTGGTAAGACGTGTCAACGGCATAGCAATACGCAAAAAACCCTCGACAAAACGTCGGTAATATCCTGCTAGTCCCAGAAAACTGCGGATCTCCTGCACTGACTTCGGCTGCTCCCAACTGGTGACAACCTCGATCTTCTGAGGATCAACTGAAATACCCCTGCTAGAAACCACGTGTCCTAGAACACCGACTGAGGATAGCCAGAATGCACACTTGCTGAACTTCGCGTACAGCTGATGTCGTCTAAGAATCTCCAAGACTATACGAAGATGCTGTGCATGCTCCTCCTCGAAATGCGAGTAGACCAATATGTCATCAATGAAAACGATAACAAACTGATCCAGATACTCAAGAAAAATGCGGTTCATCAAGTCCATAAACACCGCTAAAGCATTGGTAAGCCCAAATGACATTACCAAAAACTCATAATGACCGTATCTGGTACGGAAAGCTGTCTTCTGAATATCTGAGTCTCTGACTCTCAGCTGATGATATCCGGATCGCAGATCAATCTTAGAATACACTGATGTACCTCTGAGCTGATCAAACAAATCCTCGATCCGTGGTAAAGGATATTTATTTCTGACGGTCACTGCATTCAGGTGTCTGTAGTCAATACATAACCTCATGGTGCCATCCTTTTTCTTGACAAATAATACCGGAGAACCCCATGGGGAAACACTAGGACGAATGAATCCCCTGTCTAAAAGCTCCTGGAGTTGAACCTTCAGCTCGTTCAACTCTTTTGGTGCCATACGATAAGGAGCTTTCGATGCCGGTGCGGTTCCCGGAATTAGCTCAATAGCGAACTCCACTGGCCTTCTAGGTGGCAAACCAGGTAGCTCCTCTGGAAACACATCCAGATACTCTCGGACTACTGGAACGTCGGAGAGCTGCGAACTATTGCTGTCGTCTGTACTAATCAAAGATAATAGAAAACCCTGACAGCCATGTGACAACAGCTTCTGAGCCTAAATCGCCGAAATGATCGATATGCCGTCATCTCTGATGCCAGTGAAATCCCACGAGGGTTGGTTCGGAGGCCGAAAGGTGACCACCCTCGTCTGGCAATCAACGGTAGCATGATATACTGACAGCCAATCCATGCCAAGAATGATATTAAACTCAACCATCTCCAATACTAAAAGATCTGCCATAAGTATCATATTGCCAAAGTCTAAAGGGCAACCTCTGACCTCCTGGGTGACGTCTAATGTATCACCGGACGGTAGGGAGACAGTCAATCGCTGTAATCTAACAGTAGGTAATCTACCAATCTCCCGCATAAAGGTACGGGATATAAAAGAGTGCGAGCTACCAGTATCAATCAATATATCAGCGGAAAATGCATAAATGGAAATCATACAGCGGAAAACGGATCCGTCGGCTCACTGCGCATCCTCTCTGGTAATCGCATGTATACAACCGGTCTCTGGCGGAGGAGGAGGGGGTATCGCTGCCAGCGGCTGCTGCGGCTGGGCAGAAGCCTGCCACTGAGGCGCTGCAGGACAATGTGCCAGAGAAGACTGAGAGGATGGTGACTGATACTGTGCATCTGGCTGGGACTGAGTCTGGTACTGCCCCTGAGTCGGATAATAAGATCCTAGAACAAAAATATGGGGTGCTACAGAAGCACTGGAGTACTCCTGTCCAAGCATGTCAAATGCTGCTGCTGAGGGAGCTGCTCCCTGCTGACGCTGTGAGGGTGAGAATCTCCGCCCTCCTCGTCGAGACACTGACTGACTAGACTGTCCCCTCTGCTCTGACCCTTCGGAAGTCGTGTGCTAAGCCTTCAGCTGACAATCTCGGTTCTGGTGCCCAGGCAGTTTGCAATAAAAGCAAACTGACTGTTCCAAAGTGCAGGCTGAAGTGATGTGGTCTCTGGAACCACATCAGAAACACTGTATATCGCTGGTGGACTGTTTCCGATCCTGCCGAGGAGATCGGAAACGTCCTGAGGAAGACTCTCCTGATTTCTAAGGCCTACGAGATACCCCAGAAGAACTCTGACTTGACCGTCTGCGACTACTCTAATGTTGTCCTGTCGCCTGTGTCTGCTGGATCTGCCCTGATGTCTGCCCCATATGCTTCCTTTTCCTATCCGGATATGCTGTCTGCTGAGCTAACTCTATCATCAAAGCTCGATCCAGTGCATCAGAGTAAGATGTGATCCCTAAACCGGCAAGCCGTACATGCAGATAACCATCCAGTCCCTGAATAAACTGCATCATGCGAGTTCTGTCCTCCGCAACTAACTCTGGACAAAACTTAGCCAACCGGTGGAATTCAGTATTATACTCGGTCACTGAGCGGTTGTTCTGCCTCAGACTCATAAAATCCTGTCGGCGAGCCATCTGATAAGACAGTGGAAAGAAGCGGCTCTCAAAAGCCTCTCTGAACCTGGTCCACGTGACGTTGCGCTCACCAATAATAGAACGCTGAGTAATCCACCAGGCATTAGCTTCATCCCGTAAATGGTAGGCAGCCAGCTCTGCTTTCTCCCACTCGGAGCAAGCCATATAGAAGAAAGTCTGCTCCATAGTCTCTATCCATGACAGAGCCATACTCGGATCGAGATCTCCGCGGAAAAGAGTGAAACGAGTCTTCATCGACTCAGCCAATGCTGGAATCCTAGCTCGTGCAGCGACAATATCAGTGAGCTGTGTCGGGACGGCTGCAGGAACTGGCGGAAAACACTGGAGCTGATACTACAGGTGGTACCGCGAAATAAACCGGAGGAGGAACTCCCGGTGCTGCTGTATATACTGAAGCATAAGCCGTCGGTGGTACTGCCGGGTGAACATAAGTGGCCGCAGCTGGAGGTACGGTAGGTAATGGTACCGGATATGGTGCAGCTGCTGCTACTGTAGGCACTGGGGGCACCGGTGCTGCTGGTGCCGGATACACGGTGGGTCCAGGTGGCGGTGGTGCCGGGTATACCGTAGGCTGCACTGGAGCAGGTGTCGTGTATGCCAATGGTACCCCTGGTGGTACCGGAAATACAGTAGAGATAGGTACGCTCGGCACAACCGAGGTAGGTACCTCTATAGGAGCAGTCGGGGTCTGAAAGTCCAACGTGCCCGAAGCATGCTGAGTCAGTCCCTGACTGACAGGCTCACTAACAGTGGGCATCTCTGGCATATCCAAAGATCCCGTGGTCCTCGCACGTGGTCGTCCAGCACCACGTCTCGCAGCAATACGAGTAGATCGTCTCATATCTGTTAAATTAAATTACAGATATTACTACAAGTATAAAAATCATAAAATAAACATCATACCTATTTGCTGTCTGGAGATGTTCCGTCACTGTCCAGTCCCCAACTTTTGACCTCAAAATTCCGAACGAGAATATCGCCGGAAATCTAAATAAATCCGAAACGGAAATCCGAAACATAACCATATCGAAAATCCAAAAATGCCCAATTTGACTCGCAAACTTGGCTAACCCAAATATCCAGAATACCAACAACAGGTATCCGATAAATCTCCTGAACACCAAAAGCAGGTATCATAACCCTGCTCTGATACCAATAAATTGGTATCAGATAAATCTCAAAATCCAACACACGGAAACCAAACAAGTATCGCCAAACTTTGGCGCTCTGATACCACTAAATTGGTATCAGGTTATCCCAAATATCCAAAATACAAAGACAACGATCGTAAAACCTCGCTCAGATACCAAATAAATTGTCACGCCCCGGAGGAGTCCCTGTCCGAAGAAATTTCGGCAGCATCTCCCCTGTACAGCGGACAATCTGAAACTTTCTACATCTCATATACCTCAGCCACATGCGGCTGGAATAATAACACTAAATAAACAATCACCCACGTAGTTTATATAATAAGTAAACAGAATAGTAATACCCTGACTCGAAATCAACCCTACTCAACTACACTCGTAAAGTTCAAATCCGACGAACTCACCTCTTCTGCCGTTCAGGCAAGCATGTAGTAAAAACATATCGAATAGAACATCCATCAATATCGCATACAATGTCCAAGTATCCAAATAACCAAGTCCACACATAATCAAATAAGAACAAAACTAAATGATAGATAAATCATCGAGGTCTACAGGGATCTAGCACTACGTGCAGTGAGGACTAGCGACTGGAACTCCCTCCTTACAGCATCAACCTGAAAATAACAACAATGGAGGCGGGGTGAGTCCAACACTCAGCAGTTACAATTGATATGCAAAGTAAAGAAAAAACGCCTAGCACTAATCATGCGTATAGTCTCCTGATAAAAATAAAGATAAATGCAAACCGAAGTAGACAGGAGAGAATCTGTACTAACCAAGACCCGGTATAAGGACAAACAGTCCGAAAGGTATAGAAGACCTGTATGCATGTCAAACATAGGTATCCAAACAATATGTAACATATAAATGCAGCAAACACAATCACAAACAATAAATGCATCATGCATATGATGCCAATGTCATGGTCACCCCTGACGCCAGTCAGCCAACTCATAACAAAAGTGGAACCGAGTGGGTAGAGCTGTGACAACCGTGCACTCTACATCACTACCCCTGATGAGTGACCGAGTGGACGGGATGTTGTCGGAATACACACGTACTCCTACCCCAAATCATAAATGGGGGAGCGAAATGCACTCATCTCCCGGTACACTATGACGGGGAGGGATCTCTAACGTGCTACACGCTGCGTCACACTACCCATGAGCGGACCAACGAAGCACCGGAAGAGCCAAACTGACGTGCTACCACGATGTGTCACGCTACCCATGAGCGTCACAACGGAGCACCGAACAGTGATGAAACTGACAATGTGCTCAACAATAATGGAGCAATCTATCGCACAGCATGCGATCATGCAAATGGTGCATGTCACTAAGCATGGTAATATACTAAACCAACCTCTGGACATATAACAATGGGCACCATAGTGAATAAATCATATCAAGATATATTGATCAATAAGGTATCAAACCTAGGTCGTGAACATGTGAAACATGGTTATATCACTACCCATGAGCATGAAAAATCAGGTACGAAATCAATACGAGATGCAAACAAACAACCAATCAAACAGGTAACATGTATTGGGCAGTGATTAACCGAAACAAATAAGAAACATAATTAATGCAACATGTTAATTTCATTACTAAGCATATCAAAGACAATAAGTCAAAAGTACCCGCCTCCAATAGTAATGTCCAAACCAGTCCAAATCGGATCGAGATACTCGTCTCGCGTCAAAGTCCTGTAATACTAATAGATATACTTTTATTTAGCTAAAATTCAAATGAATTGCTAAATAAATCCTTAAAACTATTTAGGGCAAAAACCCTAAATAATAATCACCAATATACCTAATTCTATTAGGAAAACCCTAATTATTGATCAACCTTAACTGGTCATCGATTAATTTCTCCACAGCAAAACCTAAATCCACAACGTTAAACAAGAACCTTACCTTTCACTGATCGGATCAAAGTTGGATATCAAGGAAATAACCAAGGCATTCAGTGTTGTGGTGGTCAGAATCCAACAACTTCACACCACTGTCACTGCCAATTGGAAAACAAATTCCATATCTAACAAATTGGAAATCCCTACAATAGCATCCCAAAAATCTACATCACTGTTGAAATTAACAATACCATTACCTGACCTTCTTCTCCGGCGATGGTAGCAAGCAGCAGTGGCTGGAATAATCATGTATCAGCCCACTGCCTGAAACCCTAGGTCAGGCGCTGCTCCGTTCAGCCTCAGGTGGTGGCGGCGCCTGGTGCGGCTCGGGAAGGAGGAGAAGGAGAGGCCGGCGCTAGGGCTCCTGTGGCCGACGGTGTCTCGGAAGGTTGAGAGAGTCGTAGGTCAGCCGGGCTAGGGCTCGTCTGGGGAAAGGCCGTCGTCGATGGAGGAGGTGAAGTGCTCGGTGACGAAGAGGAAAAGAAGAGGGGAAGGAAGGAACCGTCGGATGGTTAGGGCACGGCACGCGCGGGTTCGGCGAGAGAGAAAAGAAAAAGAATTTAAAAAGGAAAAGGAAAAATCAACTTTTCCTCACTTAAATGGGGTAGCCTAAACAGGCTTTTCTGGGCCCCGTTTTTATATCCGTTAACTCGTCCGTACGAGCTCCGAAAAATTCCCGAAAAATTTCCAAAAATTCCGGAAAATTCCCTTATTAATATTCGCCTATTTTCGATATTTTACACTCGTTGAGTGCTTTCGTTGGACAAATACAAGTACACGAACTTTAAAAGCAAATACCGACAACAAAATAAGAAAAGAAAAAGACTCTTGGCAGCACGTTGCCGAAGGAGCTTCGCAACGTCGTAGAAGCACAGCGTAGTAGAGCGGATGTCGTTGTTGTTCTTTGCTCCAGGGCTCACCCTCCTTATATAGGAGGCTCCGGGCGCTCGAATCCCTTCCGAGCGCCTAGACTGTGACGTAGCCCAGCCAACCAACAAGCTCCACGTTGCGATGACTTGCGGGGATAAAATTTGCCTTCCGGGCGCCCGTACCAACTCCGAGCACCCAGATCCCTTCCAGGTGCACGAACTACCTTTCTCCAGAAAGTCCTTCTCCTGCAAGAAAGAGTTAGTTCGAGGTAAAATAATAGCTAAACTACCCTACAAAATAGAAGTTAGCACAATTATAATAGAATAGAGTAGTAATTATATTCCCTCCCCCTGATACTGAAATATAGTCACGATCCCAACTTAGATTTTCGAAATGGACCTAAGTTGGATCGACGCCTAAGTTCCCTACCCGGGAATACGTCCTCACAGTCACTCTCCTCTAGTGACTTACCTTAACTTACCTGCCAGCCGTCCGATCAGCACGTCAACCCGTCTGGACTTCATGCCAGCTATCAGGTCAGCCCATCGACCAGTCTAGGCTTCGTGCTAACTATCAGGTAGACCCGTTAACCTAGCTGGACTTCGTGCCAAACATTTGGTCAACCCGTCGACGAGTCTGGGCTTCTCCTGCACACTGACTTAAATTGTTAAATTACAATGAAACTAACTTAACCTACTTTATCATTCATCAAAATCTGAGTTAGACCGTTAGTGCTAACCGCACCAACACGTATGATTCATCACTCCTTTTTATAAGGAGACATATATTCTATGGCATCTTGTCAAGATTATTACTCATAAGTTTTTGGTCAAAACATTATACGTCAAAAGGATGATCTTCTTAGACATGTGGTACGCAACCGCAAGTGCACGATTTCGTCGTCAGTAATAAAAGATTATTGATCCCACAAAGATTGGTTATAAGCACAAGAAACGTCTCACGTAGAATTGACTAAACAATTAACAAAGTAAGGAAATGTACCAAGTAAACAACTAGAAATAGAAATAGGAACGTAAATGAAGTATTTGGTTTTGAGTGTTCTAGGAATTCGATTTATTTGTGATATTCATTGATATATCATGATTCTCCAATTCATATCCTCAATTGACATGCATTTGTAGGAAGTTGTCAGTTTTCTCCTGCAGAAGACAACCGGCGAGGGACTTTGATTTACACATCTATCAATTAAATAGTTATGATCCCTATGAAATCCGTTAGCGGGATAGCCTGTTACCAACGTCACTCAATCATACAACACAGAAACACATCACCATTCAATCCACATAAAGGTGTAGGAACTAAGCATATTCAACTATCTCACCTCCTTGTAGAGACTAGCTTCACCTCTCAAGGTAACCCCCTAGACGTCTGTTAGCGGGGTAGCCTGTCACTGACGCCCCTCAGTTATACGATCTAGGGAATCCTTCTACAAGATCCACAAACATTCAATCAAACATGGTAATTAGGTCCAAACACAAAAATTCACACAAGATCAAATAGATACAAAACACACCAACATTATCTAGATAGGAAAATGGCATATCCATGAGATTCTTATATCAAATCACACTACAAATACTCCTTAGTCCTAGAACAATGAATCTACTCCATAATACAAATATAGAGATCCGAAGACAAAGAGATCACAAACATTTCAATCCCAATTGAGAGAAGAGAATAGAAATGCTTATCTAGAGATAATGAGTGATCTTCGAAACCAATCCTTAACTTCTGGAGTCGAAACGGAGATAGAAATGGCTTTGGAACGTCGGATCAAGGCTGGAGAAGGAGAAGAATAGCCCCAAACTTGATCTCCCCAAAGGGAGAGCCTTCCTCCACCTTTAAAAGAGGAAGAACCCCCTTATATAGAGAAGGGCACAGGCACCACACGGTCCATGCCACGGCCGTGTGGCCTTCACACGACCTCAAACGTTTTGCTCTTGGCCAAGGTCACACAGCCGAGTGGCCTTCACACGACCGTGTATTACTTTGTCTTTGGATGGCTTACACGGGCGAGCCAATCTTGGCCTCTGGAAATCTTGCACAGTCGTGTGGCACATACGACCTGGAGTTGCCTTCTTTCTGGAAATGTTGCACAACCATGTGGAAGTGTTGCTTGGGTCGTGCAGATCTACACGACCATGTTCTGATCAAGCTGCTGGGGTGACACGGCCGTGTGGATTCACACGGCCTTATCATGCTCCTCCTCTGGTGAAGCAACATGGGCTGTCTGCACCACACGACCAAAGTCATTTTTCTCCTTACTTCTTTGGCATGGTCGTGTGGCTCACATGGCCAGTGTTGTTTTCCTTCACATGTTGCCCGGATCAACCACGAACATCATTTCCTCTTCAAATTCGACTCCTATAAACAGAAAATACACAAGAGCAGATATATGCTGAAAGTAAGACAGAGTATGAAAGTGCATAGACAAAGCATGCGTAAAATATGTGAATATACGTCAAAACATGCTAAGTAAGTGTATATAATCTACGCACATCACACTCCTAGACTTAAACCTTTGCATGTCATCAAGCCGCAATCTAAACTCATGTGCTCTATAATGCATCATAATCCCTAGTGCATTTTTTTAACTCTCTCTACAAGTTTCATTGATGAGCATGATCGTGGAAATAACTCAAGTATGGCCTAAATATAAGTTTCTTGTGCACAGTGCAACAAGTGACCCAAACTCTTCAAGTTTTAATTTTTATCCTAGTCAAATTGTCATCCAATTGAGTTCTTAATGTTCCCAATGATAAGCACTTACTTGTCACACACTTGGTTCATATTCCTCAATCGACCCAAGGTCTCAAAGGCATGCTCGATATCAAGAGAAATATAGGAGTCATTTCCCCAATAACCTAACTCGATCTCAAAAGGGTAACTTCCTAGTTTCTACTCACGACAACTATTTTTTATATCCCTTATTCATTTTTTTTTATTTTTATTTTAATTTTTTTAGTGATTGCAAGATGCAACACTTGAACACAAATGCATATAAGTGCAAATATTGAGATATTTTGATTTTTCCAAATGAGCTTACATGACTTGAGCATCATCCAGTAACCAAGATATAGTTTGAGAAATCACCATACGAACTAAGTACTAAACAAATAGGATGAATCATAACTATTCCAATGATATCAACTATTCAAGCACAAGTAAAGTGATAATAGAATCCTTAAAGTTAGGCCAAAACTTAAATTTGTTTCCATACAATACTTAACTTATATCATGCTACTTAATATAGAGAAAAGGTGTACACTAAACATACTAGCATTATATCTACAACATCATGAGTCAAGATATAAACGTGCAAATAATTTTGCTTGTACTCAAGTCAACAGTAGTGAGAAATGATGTTCTAAGTATGCCACAATATTTCAAAAGACAGTCAAGTGATAGTTAAAACCAAATATAGCAAACAAAGCAAAGAAAAGTGCAAGACATAAGCAAAAACTGAATGCATGCAAATTAAAACAAAATGCAAAACAACTGAAAATGTAAAAGAAACTGCAGAAATTTCAGGTTGCAAACACCCCCCTAGACTTAAACTTTTCATCGTCCCGATTAAGTCAATATGGTGGTGGTGGTGGAGGAGGGCGGGGAAATGGAGGTCTACACGGTTGGCCAACAGAGAAACTAATAAAGCTAGGAGTCTCGCTCAGGATCCTATGATATTCATAGAGATCATCAACTTGTTGACGTGTAACACTCATGCCCTCTATGAAGTCTCTCATTCTAGCTTGATCCGTATCATAATCTTGGACAAACTCAGCCACTTGACCTTGAAAGTTCCTCATGTACTGAAAATGATCTTGCACCTCTCTATACTGGTCATCTGACAAAGTGAAGCGACCCTCCAAAATTACTCGTTGGGTCTCTTACTTCTCGTGATGCGAGTCTAGAGAGGCACGGAAATAAAAAAAATCAAATATGGAGTGACCCATGCCATAGGCAAAAGAGTGTCTGACAAGTTCTGGATGTTCGGACGGTTACGGGTGTCTAGATGACGAGGGCTCAAGGTGGGGCTCGGTATCTCCAAACAAGGAAGGGACATTTTGGGATCTATATCAGTGATAATCCAATTAGTGGAGTTGTGAACAAAGGTCCGCCGGGACAAGAAAGGTCCTTATTCTTGATTATTATGATAAAAGAAGTTTGGATGATTCTTCCAACCAGGGTTGTATGTGTTGGAGTATGGATTTTTCTATTTTTATTGTAACTCATGATAGCATCACACTACTCAAGTTGATTAATTTGTGCAGAGATGACTCCCAATGGACATGAATCTTGAGCATGATATGTGCTTCCACATGTTTCACAAAATTATTACAGTTGTAGTACAAGTAACTTTTAAGTAAAACAATACCAACAATTTCGTATGAGGAAATCTCTAAAAGAATCATCGTCGGAGCTTTCGGGCATCGTGGAAGTATTTTCTGAGCAGCTCTAAGAAGCGAAAGTCGTTCGTTGTGTTATTATGAAGCTCCTGGTCGAAGCTGCTTTTATAGGCTGTTCCGAGCGCCCAGAACCCCTCTGAGCACCTGGATCACGTGGCTCGGCCACTCCGCGCGTGCCACATCAGCTTGGCGATAACTTTTAAGTTCCAATGCCCGGACCCCTTCTAGGCGCCCGGACCAACTTTTTCCAACCCCTTATTTTCTGCAAAATAAAGTTAGTCCAAACATAAAATAATATATATATAAACTAAAGTTTGACAACCTCTAACTGTCTGATTTTGACTTTGAGTTTCGTCAAAACCTTAGGTCGAACCGACGCCTACTGTTCCCTCTTCGGGGAACACGTGCTCACCTACTCCTCTCAGGAGAAGTTACCTGTTACCAGATTGATCCTCCAGACCAACTGGACTTTTGCTCAGCGTCCGAAGCTTCCGATCTTCATGCTGGACGTCCGTTCCACGACCGTCCCAAACTTCCACCCGGTTCACGACACCAGGATTTCAACTTAGAGTCCCCGACTCTAGGATTTTGCACGAAGCTCTCGACCCGCCAAAACTTTCCGCCTAGGGATACTAATAGATCGGATGCGAACGATAGAGGGGCAAGGTGAATATCGCGCTTTAAAACTTTTCTTTATCTTTTAAAAACAGAGTCGTGCACAGTGGAAAAGAATAGACAAGTCTGTTTACTTCGTTCGAAGCCTAGCTCGACTCCTACTCGAAGGCTCGGGGTCCTTGACCGAACCGATGGGCAAATCACTATAACTCTTCTTTCCAAAATCTTTCGGAAAAAAGCAGATCGTACAGTTACAAGAATAAAAGATAGTAACAACCCTACTATCTTATATAAAATTAAGTGCAATAAGAAATGTACCGACATTTATAAATAAAGGTTGAGGCGCGGTCGGTGCTTTTGAATGAAGTAGCTTGCTTAGCTTGATGAAGGATTGGAACACGAGCAACGGGCAGAAAAGAACCTTTTTGATGATCAGAATTGTTCTATAGAACTTCTGACTTCGAGCACTTTTTATAGGTGTACTAGAGTTTCGGTCGACCGATCCCTCTGTTCGGTCGACCGAACCCACTCCCTTCCTTCTTGGCTGAAATCTGAAGCTGGCTCGATCTTTTGCAATAAATGCTCATGAATGGTTCGGTCGACCGAACAGGCTATTTCCCTGTTCGTCTAAATCAGCCGAGATCTTCATTTAATATGGTGTTAATGCTGATTGGATCGGTCGACCAGTCCTCCGGTTCGGTCGACCGATCAACCTTTTTCCTTTTCCTGCTGATCGGTGCTAATGAGCTGGCCAGTGCTGAGTCACCATGGATCGGTCGACCGGTCCTCTGGTTCGGTTGACCGATCAAGCTTTGATCGGACTTTGATCTATTCTGATCTAATCTGAATGTCGTTCTGATTTTGCCTGGTTCGGTCGACTGATCCAGCCGAACCTATAAAACAATATTAAGACAAAAATCTCCTGCAAAATAGATGTTAGAACAATAATATTATAAAGCAAGAGTAATAAGAAGAACTGTCTTGATCTCAACTTGGAAACCTTCCCGGTTTCTTTAGTTGGATAAGCGACCTAAGGTTGTTCCATTTGGGAACCTGACCTCACTATCGCTCCTCCAGTTTGTTTACCTTAACCTACCTGCCAAACTTTGATCTTCTAGATCTAGTTTGGACTTTTCACTCAGCCTTGATCGGCTCCCCAGGACTTTTCTCTTGATCTTTGGTCCTACCACGATCTGCTAAGATTTCTCCTGTCTAGCCTCCAACTAGGTCTTTCCCGGTTGAGTAAATATCCTACACACTCAGTCAACTTGTTAGATCATAACAAGACTTAACTTGAACCTTTGTCAACATCAAAACTTAGGTTTGATTCTGGTGCAACTTGCACCAACAATCTCCCCCTTTTTGATGTTTGGCAACCAAGGTTCAAAGTTAAGTTAAAAATATGCAATACTTAAATAAACAAGCAATTTAATTTTAAATTCTCCCCCTGAGTTAAACAACTCCCCCTGAATTCACTAGCTCTCTCCCTTTGACACACATCAAAAATAGGGGAAGACCAACAAACTAGAAGAGTTGAAATGTATAACAATTTTAACTAAGTGTTCAAAAATTACTTGAAATGAAAAAGTTAATTTTGATATTCAAAAATATTTTTAACTAAGTTAAAATTTGAAAATATTTTAAAAATTATTACTAAGTTAAAAAGCTATAAAATAAGTTTGAAAAGAATCATTTTCCTAAGTTAAAGAGATATTTCGAAAAGTAAAAAATTTTACTCAATAAAAAATAATTTTGAAGAGGCCATATTTTGAAAAATATTCCTAAGTAAAATATTTTGAAGAGAGTAAAGTTTTACCAATAAAATAATTTTACTAAATTATAATTTCTAAAAGCAACTTTCAATGTAATTAAAAAATAAGTAAATAAAATGTTTTGGTTCAAATGTTTGAAATTATTAACATCTTAAAAAGGTTAGCTAGGTTTATAAAAAGAACACTAACAAGTTAGTATAATTAAGATTCTCAAGATATAGTAATTTTGAAAGGTTTACCAAAGTTTTAAAAAAGATCTTACTAAGTTTTCAGAAAAATATTTTATCTGAGTTTTGCAAAGAGAATAAATTTAAAAGTCTAAAAATATGAAAAATTAGAATTTTGTAAAAAGTTTTTTTTTAATTTAAACATAAAAAGATTTTTCAAAAAAAAATTTGAACATTTTTAAAAAATCAAAAAATATGAAAGAATATAATTATTTTGAAAACTAAAAATTAGGATTTTCAAAAATGTGAAAAATGCATAATTCAAGGCTCTCCCTAGAATTGATGACAACCTAAAAGTCCAAGCATGGGAAAAAAGACTAAGCAAAAAAGTCCTTATGATGAAATGTCCAACTTTTGTACAAAGCTAACTACCATAAGATAGTAGCAATAGATTTAGGTTAGTCAATTTCAGTATTTAGTACTAACTAGGTTTTTACTAGCTAGTTAACTCAAATTGATTCATGTATGTTGTTTAAAGCCCAGATTTATAGCGATGCAATGACATAAACATCTGAAATCTTAGGCTATGTCCTAAGCATCTCACCCATTCTAAGTTATCAAAAAAGAAATCCTACTGTGCTTGTGAGATGCTGACTCCTAGATCTATAGGATCATGCAATTCTACGGTAGGAACTAGGCTACTCCAAAAAAAGAAAATATTTTGAAAAAGGTTGAAACAAAAATTTTGAAAAGGGGATTTTTACAAAAATAATTTTGAAAATAAACTAAGTAATGATTTTCAAACACTAACAGAATCTAGTCTATAAAACAAGACTAACAAGTATGTAAAAATAAGTGACCAGAAATATAAATTTTAGTACAAGGTTCAAATACATAAGTCTAATAGGTCACACTAGTCCAGAAAGACATATAAAGAGTCAGATATCAGGAGGTGGAGGATCATGAGCAGCACGAAAATAGCTAAACATCCTAGTCTGTTGTGCCTCCAACGTCTCTACTCGTCGAATAATATTCTGACGAAAATCTGTCAGCTGATCCTGAAACATCGTCTGAAGAGAGTCGAAACGACCAAAAATATCGTCCCAGAGCTGACTGAATGGATCACTAAAGTGAGGAGGAGGGGCTGTAGATGAAGTCGCCTGAGCAGCATCAAAAACTGGAGTATGAGTATACTCAATAGCTAACGGTGGTATATAGGGCTCCTCTACAACAATAGGAATGTCCTCAGCATCGACTGCTTCCTCGACCGGTGGAACATAGGACGGATGAGTACGCTTGTAAACCAGACCCTGAGAACTAGCCTTAATCCCAGCCAAAGACATTTGTCGAACACCAATGAGGTCAAAATCGGACAACTCAATTAACTCACCAAGGCCAACACCTACTCCCAAGGAGGCTATGAAAGTTGTAAGAATATGACAATGAATCATGTGTACCTTAAACGAGGTACTATAGCCAGAGTAGTAGATTATGGATTTAAAAACTCAATAAGCAAAATCTATATCCAATTTATGCTTAAGGACATACATCAGAAAAAGGTGAACAGGTCATAGAACTGCCTGATCTCTGGAGGAAAGAGGATGAATGCATGAGACGACCATTTTGTATAAGGCATTGTCATTCGGGCTTAATGGAACCGAAGACATTTTCCTTGGTCGACGACCTTGGAAGAATTCAGCATACATGAGGTCTAGTGTTAGATGAGAAAAAGGATCAGGCAAAGTAGCAGGATATGATGGATAAGGAAAGACACGTGTAGTCGAGGGATGCATGCGTAAAAATCGAGAGAATACATTAAAATCAAATATCATATCCCTTGATGTAACTCTAGTCTTAAAATGATATGCATCAATCTCACACAGATTATGATAAAATTCAGTGCATAGTGTGGAATTATATGCATGTCTACAGAGAACCAGACTGTCTAAGGAATAGTGGTGTATAATATCTACTATTTCAGGACAGTAGGTTTGATAAAATGGTAGATCAAGGCATCTAGTACCTACAACTAAAAAGGTTTTGTTAAAAAAGGATTGATGCAAGTCCTCTGTGGAGAACCTGGGGTCTTGGCTGGGGTTTGAGGAACTAGCCTCCCTTTGGGCAAGTTTACGTAGTTTCTCACTAAAAAGAGATAAAAATAAGTAAATAAGCAATAAAAAGAAAGGAGAAAACTATAATTCATACTGAGGCATGGCTGGGAATCACAAAGACTTGAAGGATCGTCGAAGAGATGTGAATCGGAAATGAGATGTGGAGATGTGGATCGATGAGAGGCTCTGGTTCTGTGGGTGTTATATAGCCATCGATCGATCGACCCATAAGGGGTTCGGTCGACCGATCCCTCAAAATCCTCATCCTTTTGACCAGGGAGCACACGTTCGATCGACCGATAAACAGGTTCGGTCGACCGATATATTAACTTGGCACAGATCCAGGGTAGGTGGAGAGCAGTTTAACAGGTGAGAATTTATTTTATCGATCGACCGACTAACTGGCTCGGTTGATCGATTAATTGATAACATTTTAAATATCATTGACCTGTTCAACATTGGTTCGGTCGACCGATAATTTTTTCGGTCGATGGAACCATTTTTTTAAAAAATTTTAATTAAAGTTTTAAAACAATTTTAATTAAGTTTCTAAAATAATTTTCATTAATAATTTTAATTAAGTTTAAAAATAATTTTAATTAAGTTTTTAAAATAATTTTAATTAATAATTTTAATTAAGTTTTAAAATAATTTTAATTAAGTTTTTAAGATAATTTTAATTAAGTTTTAAGATAATTTTAATTAAGTTTAATAAAAATTAATAAGTTTTAAAAATAATTTTAAAATAAGTTTTTTAAAATAATTTTAATTAAGTTTTTTAAAATAATTTTAATTAAGTTTTTAAAATAATTTTTAATTAAGTTTTAAAATAATTTTTAATAAATTTTAAAATAATTTTAATTAAGTTTTTTAAATTAATTTTAATTTAGTTTTAAAATAATTTTAATTAAGTTTTAAAATAATTTTTAATAAATTTTAAAATAATTTTAATTAAGTTTAAAAATAATTTTAATTAAGTTTTAAAATAATTTTTAATAAGTTTTAAAATAATTTTAAAATAAGTTTTTAAAATAATTTTAATTAAGTTTTAAAATAATTTTAATTAAGTTTCTTTTAAATAATTTTAATTAAGTTTTAAAATAATTATAATTAAGTTTTAAGATAATTTTAAAATAAGTTTAAAGATAATTTTAATTAAGTTTTAAGATAATTTTAATGAAGTTTTAAGATAATTTTTATAATTTTAATTAAGATTTAAAATAATTTTAATTAAGTTTTTCAAACTAATTTTAATTAAGTTTTTAAAATAATTTTAATTAAGATTTAATATAATTTTTAATTAAAGTTTTAAAATAATTTTTAATTAAAGTTTTAAAATAATTTAAATTAAGTGTTTAAAATAATTTTAAAATAATTTTAATTAAGTTTTTTAAATAATTTTAATTAAAATTTAAGATTATTTTTAATTAAAGTTTTAAAATAATTTTAATTAAGTTTTAAAAGAATTTTAATTAAAATTTTTAAAATAAATTTTCATTAAAGTTTTAAAATAATTTTAATTAAGATTTAAGATAATTTTAATTAAAGTTTTTAAAATAAATTTTAATTAATGTTTTAAAATAATTTTAATTAAGATTTAAGATTATTTTTAATTAAGGTTTTAAAATAATTTTAATTAAGTTTTAAAATAATTTAAATTAAAGATTTTAAAATAATTTTTAATTAAAGTTTTAAAATAATTTTAATAAGTTTTTAAAATAATTTTAATTAATTTTTAAAATCATTTTAATTAATTTTTTAATTAAGTTTTAAAGTAATTTTAATTAAGTTGAAGTTTATTTTAATTATTAATTAATTATTGAATTATTGAAAAAGGTTGTTAAACCCATGTTAAATTCAAACTTAGTTTTGGGTTAATCAAGTAGGCTTCCTAAGGATAAGTTTTCAATTCAATGGCAAGGCTTATGGCCTTCTTGTGTATCAATAGTGGACCACTTGCTGAAGACTTTCCGAACTGTTCCCGCCCAAAAAACTTAATATTAAATTCTAGTCTAACTAGCCCATGTTTGACTTGCGTAACTTCAGTCAGATCTACTAAGTCTAGTGCACTAAGTAGAATTCCATATTCAGCCTAGACATGCCTTCGACAAAGTTTCCTTGACGTACTATCATCCCAATTCATTCCGATGCTATGTTGTAGAGTTTGGTAAACCTTTTTCATCTAACCATTCTAAGCAAAAAATAAACCTAATCCTAAGTGTTGAGTTTGGTTAATCAAGTTGGTTGTATTGTTTTTCTACTTGCTTCCCCTTAGTAATAGCTTAGATAAGGTCTATCTAAATAATGAATCTGACTCTTAGGGATTAAGTATAGGTTTGGTTCAATTTGTTTGGTTAAGAGTTTTGTTTGAACCCATACTTGGACTTAACTTCTAACTTTTTGACTAATTAGAGATAAGTATGATTTGTTTGTTTGTTTGGGTTTGTAACCAAGTCCTGATTTGTTGTACACGACTCGTTGCGATCCAAGTACCTTATTTAGACACTTGGATCCCAATTCAAACCTTTTTAACGTTTTCCTGAGTCGCTCGACTTGACCTTTCAAATTGAAATTTTCTTCCTCAAGCTTTTCAACTTGAGTTGAAGTTCCGACTTGAACTTGGTTAGTTGAGTCACTCAAGTTAACATGTTGCTTAAGGTGGTCTATTTCCTTAAGTAACAAGTTATTTTGTTTTTCAGATTTTGATAATTTTTTAAACAAGCATTTAACTACTTTAAGTAAATTAGACTTGGAATAAAGCATTACTATATTTGGATCTTTAAATCCGTGACTTTTGTCGGACTCGATGTCGATCTCGGACTCGTACTCATCATCAGTCTCGGAGTCGGAATCTTCGTCTCTTGCCATAAATGCAAGATGGCTCGAGTGCTTCATTTGCTCCGCGTCGGAGTCGTCGGAAGAAGTCTTGTCCCAAGTTGCTTGAAGAGCCTACTTTCGTCTTGTCGATTTGGGCTTTTCTTCCTTCCGGTTCGGGCAATCGATTTTGAAATGTCCTTTTTTGTTGCACGCGTAACAAATCACTTCTGATTTGTTTTGGGTCTGGTTGAGCGGGGTCTTCTTGACATTTTTTCTGTACTTCTTCTTCGTTAGAAATCTCCGCACCATGTTGACCAATTCTTCTTCATTTGTTGAGTCAGAGTCTGACTCGCCTTCAGACTCGATCTTGGTTTTTTATTTTGTCTCCTTGCTTGAACCTACATACAAAGCTACACCTTTCTCGACATGGCTTATATTAGACTATTCATGTAATTCCAATTCACAGAATAACTTGTCTAACTTAAGAATTGAAAGATCCTTGGAGACTTTGTACGCATCTACAATTGAAGTCCACAAAGCATTCCTCGGAAAGGCATTTAAGGCGTACCTTATCATGTAACGACCCAATCTTCCTCATTAGGAGTTCTAAAAGTGCTTTAAAATATTTAGAAATACTTTAGAAAAATTCTAGAGATTTTTAGGAATTTATAGAATATTTTTATGCAATTTTTGGAGTTCGTTTGGTATTTTTACCAAAAAGGAAGAGGTTGGAAAAAATAAAAAAAATAAGCCGAGTTTTGAACCGTGGACCTCGGACCTGAACCGAGCCTTAACCAAATCCAGTTAGCCAACTGATCTAGCGATCGTTTCTTATTAAAGAAGGAGAAATATTTTATTTAAGCAGTAGTTAATGAATAAAGAATAAATAGGAAGAAAAATGGTTGCAGCCGTGAATCGAAACCGCGGCCTTTTGACTCGGTTAAAACCCGACTGACCAGGTGTTCAAGCCATCGGTTCTGTTTAGAAAAGGTAGGAAATTTTATTTAAGGAAGTTAATGGAATTCGGGAATTTAAAAGAGAAACTTAAGGCTTAATTTTCCCGTGACCTAAACCTAATCCTTTTCCCTCCTCCCGATTCTGTCTGCGTGCGGCGCTTCTGCTCGGGCGACAGCGAAGAAGGAGCTGGGTTTTGGTCTCCGGCAGCCGGCCTAGGATCAAAGCCGAGAGTTTTCTACACCATTGTGATCCTCTCGTCGAGGAGAGCTTGTGGGCACGAGGAGGAACCGGAAACTCAAGTATCTCGGAAACCCTAGAGCTGTCTTTCTCCTTCGGTAGTAAGCTCAAGAACAGCAAGGTAAGTTGCTACTCACCTGCAGTAGGATAGTTCCAGATTCGTATTCCTTCTTGGTTTTGAATTTTCTGTGAAGATTGGGAATTCATGTTTGCTGCCGTGAGGTTGTTTTTGTGCCATGTAGTTGCTATTTGGGTTCCTTTTTGCTTAGTTGCCGTGTAAGTCATTGATAAAGGATTCTGCTGTGAACGAATTTTCTTTGCATTTCGGTTGTAACATGCCTAAGGATTTCTGCATTTCTGTGGATTCTGATGGGTTAGGGTTTGCTGCCATGTTGTTCCCTTTTTTTGGTTAGGGTTCTGTTTTATTGAAGTTTAGTAGCATGCGTTCTTGGTTTCCCTCCTTTTAAGTTCTGTAGTAGCAAGAATTAGTATCCTGTTGCTAGATATATATGGGATTTGATTTTGAAACGAAACAAGTTTTATATAGGTTCTAAGTTTCCAACAGGTTTAGTTTGGTTTGCGTTAGGAAAAGGGCACCAACAGTCCCATTTCCCTGTGGTGTTTGCAGTAGATAAGGAATAGCTCCAATTGTAGCAGAGAACAACCTCCTTCTTTGTGCATTTCTGCAGACAAGAACAGCTCCATTTGGGGCTTAGAACATCCCCCTTTGGAGCTTATTCCAGTCCAAGTTTTCTTTGTGTTCACTGCAGAAACGTACAGCTCTATTAGAGCATAGGACAGCCTTTCTTTTTGATAATTCAGCAAGTTTAACTTTTAAAGTTTCAATTCAGCAAGTTGATTTCTTAAGGTTCAATTCAGCAAAATTGATTGTTTTTGTTACAAATTCAGTAGGTTAGTTAATCTAGTCTTGTTCCAACAAGTTTACATAGATTTTAAGCTTCAGCAGGTTTTAGTTTTGGTTGTGCTATGTTTTTGACATGAACAACCTAGTCTTAAGATAATTCAACAGATTTTTCTAAGCTAGTATGCAGCTTTTAGATAAGCTTAGTATGCAGATTTTAGATAAGCTTAATATGCAGATTTTAGTTAAGCTTAATATGCAGATTTCTGTTTAAAATGCAGATTTTGTTTAAGCATTGCAGTGTTAGAATTTGTTTAAACATTTCAGTTTTGTAAGAAGCATTCTTTTATAAGAAAAGTATAAGAAAGATAAAGAAAAGAAAGAAAAGGCCGAGGCCTTAAGTAGATCCCAAAAGTCAAGACTTTAGGGATTTTGACACACAAGGTGCCTATTAAAATGCCAAGGCATTAAAAGAAGATGTAATTAAGATTATAAGTATTTTACTTTTAAGAAGAGGCTAGTACCCGACTTCCGAGGTTGTCGTTAAACAAATCCAGGTGTCCAATTCCGAGGTCTTGGCCCTGGTAGACCGAGGTCTGCTCTTTTAGGATTGGTGGCTCGCTACCCCAACCTATTAGGGAACGTGCATAAGATGGTACTATGTCTGGGCCTAAGAAGAAGTTGATTATTATTTTGAAGTATTATAAGTACAAGTTTTTGAACAAGTAAAACGAGTTTTACATAAACATAAAGTATTAAAGATTAAGTTTAGAACAAATGAAATAAGTTTCATATAGTTCTAAAATCAACAAGTTTAGTTCTTTACGCTAGCATGATTGTATAGATTTACTTTACATGTTTAGCCTTTCGGTATGTTTCTTTCACTAGTAGATGAGCATGAGTAGATTTCCTTTTGAGCATTCAGTTTTAGATTTCAGTATATTCTCATGCATATCGAGATTTTGTGAGTTAGATAGCGCTTACTAAGCAAATTTTGCTTATAGACTACACTTCCTCTTACTGCAGATACAGGAAAGGAAAAGATATAGAAAGGAAGGCAACAAGGAGGTGTTCGAAGGATGTGTGATGCCAGGACTATGGAAGCCTTGGGACTAGGAAAGAAGTTTTAATTTTAGTTTCCACATTTTAGTTATTGTAAACATTTGAGTTGTATTTTAAGTTCATGTCATTTGAGATTATTTTGTTTAGATTGCATGTAGGATGAGTTCAGTAGATATTTGTGTGTTTGATACTTATTTAACTGCGTGGGTGTTTGATAAATGTTCCAGCCGCCTGTGGCTGATGTATACTATGCTTGTATCTTGGTTTATGGTCACCGGTACAAGGGAGACTCTGCTGAAATTTTTCGGTAGGGTTTCCATGTGATTTTTAATCATACCGGTTAAGTAGAGTTAGTAGTTAAGTAACGGTCATCCTTAGAGAGTAGTAGTAGTAAGAAGGGTGGTCGTTACATATCGTGTCGCGGTTTTCCAGGTTGTGTCCGATCAGGTGAAGGCCATTTAGGATGTCCTTCAGTCGAGCGTGTAGTTGCGAGGCCGTCTATCCGGGGAGCATTTTTATGTTAAATAAATTATTCAAAAGTAAATCTCGTTTATTTACCTTCGAGTCGTCGGTTCCTTCGTGTAGTTTGACTAGAGAGTCCCAGAATTCTTTAGCATTATCGTAGGGGCCAACTCGATTCAATTCTTCCATTGTAAGCCCTCACTGAATGGTGTTGATCGCCTTGTAGTTCAATTGCGCCTTCTTGACCATTGGAGGAGTCCAATCTTCAGGTTCAAGAGGCGTTCCATCTTTCATCGGGGGAGTGTAGCCTTTCAAGATTGTGAACCAGAGTTCGATGTCGGACTTCAAATAACACTCCATTCTATTCTTCCAATAACTGAGATTTTCTCCTTTGAATATTAGAGGTCGGGCAGTACTATATCTTTCTTGATACGAGTTCGACATCCTTGCAAGACAAAAATTAAAAAAAATATTTCCAAGACTTTCGTCTTGGGATTAACAGTGCTTGAAATAATAAGAAAAAAATAATCTAAATTAAGAAAAAAAAAGTTTTAAAAATTCTTTGAAAAACGGTTAAGATATTCAGAGCTAACGAGACTCTGATACCAATTGATAGATCGGATGCAAGTGATAGAGGGGGGGGTGAATATCGCGCTTTAAAACTTTTCTTTATCTTTTAAAAACAGAGTCGTGCACAGCGGAAAAGAATAGACAAGTCTGTTTACTTCGTTTGGAACCTAGCTCGACTCCTACTCGAAGGCCCGCAGTCCTTGACCACACCGATGGGCAAATCACTATAACTCTTCTTTCCGAAATCCTTTGGAAAGAAGCAGATCGTACAGTTACAAGAATATAAGATAGTAACAACCCTACTATCTTATATGAAATTAAGTGCAATAAGAAATGTACCGACAGTAATAAATAAAGGTTGAGGCGCGGTCGGTGCTTTTGAACGAAGTAGCTTGCTTAGCTTGATGAAGGCTTGGAACACGAGCAGCGGGCAGAAAAGAACCTTTTTGATGATCAGAATTGTTCTATAGAACTTCTGACTTCGAGCACTTTTTATAGGTGTACTAGAGGTTCGGTCGACCGATCCCTCTGTTCGGTCGACCAAACCACTCCCTTCCTTCTTGGCTGAAATCTGAAGTTGGCTCGATCTTTTGCAGTAAATGCTCATGAATGGTTCAGTCAACCGAACCCATTTTTCCATCGACCGAACAGGCTATTTCCCTGTTCGTCTAAATCAGCCGACATCTTCATTTAATATGGTGTTAATGCTAATTGGATCGGTCGACCAGTCCTCCGGTTCGGTCGACCGATCAGCCTTTTTCCTTTTCCTGCTGATCGGTGCTAATGGGCTGGCCAGTGCTGAGTCACCATGGATCGGTCGACTGGTCCTCTGGTTCGGTCAAACGATCAAGCTTTGATCGGACTCTGATCTGTTCTGATCTAATCTGAATGATGTTCTGATTTTGCCTGGTTCGGTCGACCGATACTACTGTTCGGTCGACCGATCCAGCCGGACCTGCAAAAGAGTATTAAGACAAAAAAATCTCCTGTAAAACAGATGTTAGAACAATAATATTATAAAGCAAGAGTAATAAGAAAGACAGTAGAACTATCTTGATCTCAACTTGGAAACCTTCCCGATTTCTTCAGTTGGATCAACGATTTAAGGTTGTTCCTTTAGGGAACCCGACCTCACTGTCGCTCCTCCAGTTTGTTTACCTCAACCTACCTGTCAAACTTTGATCATCCAGATCTAGTTTGGACTTTTCACTCAGTCTTGATCAGCTCCCCAGGACTTTTCTCTTGATCTTCTGTCCTCCAGACCTCGCGATCACATTGCCAAGCTTCTGGTCCCCTCGACCTACTTGGACTTGCACCTGGATTCCACGATCTGCTAAGATTTCTCCTTCCTAGCCTTCAACTAGGTCTTTCCCGGTTGAGTAAACATCCTGCACACTCAGTCAACTTGTTAGGTCATAACAAGACTTAACTTGAACCTTTGCCAACATCAAAAATTATGTTTGATTCTGGTGCAACTTGCACCAACAGTTACCTCCCCCTTGGACCTAGGGTTACCGCCCCCTAGGATTTTCCACCTGCCTAACCGAAGATAGGACTTTTGCCTAAGCACACTTAAGACTTTTCCTGCAATCTCATTCAAATTGTTAGATCACAAGACAACTTAACTGTCGACCCTTTGACATAATCAAAACCCAAGTTCGATCGTCGGATGCTTCCCGTACCAACTCCTTTTTGCAAGAACGGACCTACGGATCAGTCAACCGAGCCAAGTCAACGTGACACAGATCAGATCTACCATAAGAGAAGTTGGAAGCCAGTTCGATCAGTTGATCGAACTCAGGGATCGATCGACTGAACATTAAATGCAATTAAAGGCTCATTAATGGAGAATCTCGATGAACAGGGAAACTACACCGATTGATCGATCGATTAAGGGGATCAATCGACCGAACTGTAAGATCGAAAGAGTGCGATAGAGGGGGGGTGAATATCGCTTTTTAAAAACACTCCTTTTCTTTTTAAAACAAAGTAACGCAGCGAAAAATAGAGACTCATTTCGGTTACTTGGTTCGAAGTCTAGGTCGACTCCTACTCCAAGACCCGCGATCCTTGATCTCATCGTTGGGCAATCCACTAAAACTCTTCTTTCTGAAAACCTCGAGAGAAGCATATCGTACAATAAAATGTGTAAGATAGTAACAACCTACTATCTTACTTGAAATAGAGTATAAAACAAGCTAATTAAAAGTATACCGACACTCGATGTAGGATGGAACTCAATCGGTACGTCTTGAGCTGAGCAGCAACTTGTTTGGTGATGAGTAACAGACTTGTCGTATGAATAGGATCTTTGCATAACAATGAACATAGAACATATTCGTTATCGAGCCTCAGACCTCGAGCTCTTTTTATAAGAATGGTCAACGTTCGGTCGATTGATCCTTGGGTTCAGTCGACCGAACCTTCTCCCTTCTTCGCTAAGATCTGATGCTAATTCGATCTTCAGACATTAATTATATTTAATGGTTCAGTCGACTGATCCCTTTGTTCGGTCGACCGAACAGTGAACTTCCCTGTTCGTCGAGATTTGCACTTAATGCGCCTTTAATATAATGATCGTTCGGTCGACTGATGTGCATAGATTATATACCTTTGTTTAGCATGTTTAGACGCACATTCACATATTTGCACATACTTTGTCTATGTATTTTCATACTTTCAGCTTTCCTTTTAGTATATTTACTCTTTTTGTTTGGAGATATGCTTTTGTGCATTTTCTGTGTACAGGGGTCGAAATTGGTGAAGGATTCATGTTCGAGGCCAAATCTGCAAGCAAAGCTAGAGAGGAAGGCATCATTCCTTAACCTCAGATGGCCTTGCCATGGAGGGTTGCCCAGGGCATGTGGAGATCTCTGGCCGTGTGGCTGCAGCAGAGGTGGAAGTTGCCACAGCCGTGTGAACCTCACACGGCCGTGGTAAGATTTGAAGCCAGAAAGACCACGACCATGCAAGCCATCCAGAGTTGAAGCCTTACACGGCCGTGTAGATCTACACGGCCATGCAAGGTTTCCAGAGACCAAGAAAACCCTGGCCGTGTGCACCACACGGTCATGCGAGGTTTCCAGAGGCAGTGTAGGCCGTGTAGATCTACACGACCATGTAAGGTAGGCAGAGAAGGGAGTGACCTTGGCCGCGTGAATCTCACACGATCGTGCCTCGGGACCGTGTCGCGCCCAAACCCCTCCTCTATATAAGGCCTTCTTCAAGATTTGAAGGGGGATCTTCTCCCTTTTGGGGGGAATTGAATATTTGGGCGTTCCTCCACCTTCTTGGAGGGATTTCCGGTGATCTAAGGGCAAATCTTCATCTTTTCGACTCCGGGGAATGAGGATTGGATCCGAAGATGACTCTTCATCGTAGATAAGCTTTTCTTCTCTTTCTTTCTTGAATTTGGGATTAAGATGCTTGTAATGTCTTCGTTTTCTGGTTTCTTTCCTTGTTCTATGGACTAGATCTCTTGTTCTAGGACGGAGGGAGTAATTGTAAGGATGATTTGATGTAAAATTCTTGTAGATATGCCAATTTCCTATTTCTATGATTTTGTCATATTTGTATCTATTCTTTTTTGTGTGGATTGTTGTAATTAGGGCTTAATTACCATGCTTGATTGAATGTTTGGATATATTGTGGATCTTGTAGAGGTAATTCCTCATTCGATTTTCCGAGGGACGTTCGTGACAGGAACATGCTCGTGTAAGGACGTTTGAGGGGTAATCTTGAAGGGAAAATTAGGTATTTCAAGAGGGTAGGATAGATTGTATGTGTTTATAAATTATATCTTGATGCGATTGAGGAGTGATGAATTGTATGTTGATTATCCGAGGGACGCACGTGACAAGCAAGCCCGTGTAAGGACAATATAGATTCATTCCTAATTGATCATGTTTAGGTATAGATTTCAGTCCTAGGGCGGTTGTCTATTGCAAGAGGGAACCGGCAACCTTCTACAAATGATGATCAATTGAGGAATAAGATTTGGTAGATCATTTACATTGAAGAACCTTACAAAGAAATCAAAACTCCTAGAACATCCCTTATCATTGCCCTTATTCTTGTTTCTTTTTCTTTTATTTCTATCTTACCTTTCATAGTTGCACTTTGCTTTTGTGAATCGATTGATTAGTTGTTTAGCTAATTCATGTTAAGATATCTTTAATGGTTATTTCAGTTCCTGTGGATACGATATCTTTTATTATTACTTACGACATTTCCGTACACTTGCGGAGAGTCAACAAGTTTTTGGCGTCGTTGCCGAGGACTGCGCTATAACATTAGGGATTATCAATTGAGTTAGACTAAACATAACTTTTCTTTTCTTTTCATTTGCATAGTTGAATCTATTTTTTAGAATTCTATTTTCATAACTTTTTCTTGTATATCTTGCTACCTCTTAATAATTTTCTGATCGTAGTAACTGTAATTTTGTATCTCCTATTTCTCTTCTTTTGCACATCAAACATGGTATTCAGGTCATTAGGAGATTATGGGACCCTAAATTCTGCCAAAGGATTAGGGCCAATTGTTTACCCTGAAATTCGAGCAAGAGATTTTATGCTTAAACCATCTTTTATCTCAATGATTCAGCAAGCTCAGTTTGGGGGTATAGAGATTGAGAACTCTTATTCACATCTAACGGAATTCTATAGATATTGTTATACTGTGAAATATGAAGAGGTTAAGTCTGATGTTATACAGCTACTAGTCTTTCCTTTTAGTCTGAAAGATGTTGCGAAGAGATGGTATAATTCTCTGAAATCTCAAAGTATCAAAACCTGGGATGAGTTAGAGTAGAAGTTCTTGGGAAAATATTTTCCCCCTCAGAAGACTACTTATTTGATAAGTCAAATCTTGAATTTTAAACAACTTGTTGGGGAGGAGCTACATCAAAACTAGGAAAGATATTCATCTCTTTTACAGTTATGTCCGCATCACGGTATCGAGAGATGGTTAATCATGCACTTATTCTATGTGGGACTTTCTTTCTCAAATAAAAGTCAATTAGATATAGCCTCTGGAGGATCTTTTTTGAAGAAAAGCTTAGAGGAACCAATGAGATAATTTGCAGGATTGCATCAAATTTTAATGATTGGTCAGGACAGAATAACACAACTCTAATGATTAATACGGTTGAAGGAAAGGAAAATGGTGAGAAAGGAATTACTCTGAATCAGAATAATCTTCAAGTATTATTGCCTTGGTGTTATGAGTCTCTTTCAAAAATATTTGATGAAGAGACAGTTTCAACGGAGGAGAAGAAAGGGGATGATATTTCTCTAGAAGATGAAAAAGATTTGGAGAAGGGATCTCAAGAAGAAGAAATTAAGTTGATAGAGCAAGAGCTAACTGTGCCAGAAATAGTGCCACCTCAACTTGAACTTAAGTCATTACCATCAACCCTAAAATATGAATTCCTTGGACCAAATTCTACTTTTCCAGTTATATTCAATGTCAATTTAACTGAGTCTGAAACACAGAGATTAATTGAAAAGTTAAAGTTGCACAAAAAAGCAATTGGATATACAATTGATGATATCAAAGGGATCAGTCCTTCCCTTTGCATGCATAGGATTTTACTTGAAGAGGGTTTTAAAAATTCAATTGAACATCAGAGAAGGTTAAACCCAAATCTGAAAGAGGTAGTAAAGAAGGAGGTGCTCAAACTTCTTGATGTCAGGATCATTTATCCAATTTCAGACAGTGAATGAGTGAGTCCAGTACACGTAGTCCCAAAGAAAGGGGGAATGACTGTTATCAAAAATGAGGATAATAAACTGATTCCAACACGAACAGTAACGGGGTGGCGAATGTGTATTGATTATCGAAAGTTGAATAAAGAAACTAGAAAGGATCATTTTCCCTTACCTTTTATTGATGAAATGTTTGAGAGATTGGCTAAGCACTCATATTTTTGCTATCTGGATGGATATTCAGGATTTTTCCAAATTCCAATTCATCCTCAAGATAAAGAGAAGACTACTTTCACATGCCCCTATGACACTTTTGCTTATCGTTGTATGTCATTTGGGCTTTGTAATACTCCAGCTACTTTTCAGAGATGTATGATGATAATTTTTTTCAGATTTAATAGAGAAAATCATGGAAGTGTTCATGGACGATTTCTCAGTTTATGGGAATGACTTTAACACTTGTTTGTCGAATCTTTCTACAGTTCTTCAAAGATGTGAAGAGGCGAATTTAGTATTAAACTGGGAAAAATGTCATTTCATGGTTAAAGAAGGAATTGTTTTGGGACATAAAATATCAGAACGTGGGATTAAAGTGGATCAAGCAAAAGTATAAGTAATAGAGAAGTTACCCCCACCAATTAATGTAAAAGGAGTAAGGAGTTTCTTGGGGCATGCCGGATTCTATAGGCGTTTTATCAAGGACTTCTCAAAAAATTTTAAGTCTTTAACAAATTTGTTAATTAAAGATGTTGAATTTTGTTTTGATAGTGATTGCATGGAGGCTTTTAATAAAATCAAAAGTGTTATTACTTCAGCTCCAGTAATCCAAGCCCCGGATTGGAATCTTTCATTTGAGATAATGTGTGATGCTAGCGACTTTACAGTAGGAGCAGTTTTAGGACCAAGAAAGAATAATATTCTACATGCAATCCATTATGCAAGTAAAATACTTGATGCAGCTCAAGTAAATTATTCTACTACCGAAAAAGAACTCCTAGCCGTAGTATTTGCATTTGATAAGTTTAGATCGTATCTGGTGGGTTCAAAGGTGATAATTTATACTGATCATGCAGTCATCCGATATTTACTAAGTAAGAAAGATGTTAAACCTCGGCTTATCAGATGGATTTTATTGCTTCAAGAGTTTAACCTTGAGATTAGAGATAAGAAGGGAGCAGAAAATATAGTGGCTGATCATTTATCTAGAGTATGGCAAAATAAAGAAAAGGATGTAGATTTTGACTTACCTATTGATGCTGTTTTTCCGATGAGCATCTTCTAGCTTTGTCAAGTGTTAAAATACTTTGGTATGTAGATTTTGTCAATTTCCTGGCAAGTGGAGTTTTACCCCCAAATTTCTCCAATCAACAAAAGAAAAAAGTTTTTTTTCAGATGTGAAGAACTATATTTGGGATGAACCCCTCCTTTATAAGAAATGCAATGATGTGATTTATCAAAGATGTGTAACTGAGGAAGAAGTCAGAGATATCTTATTTCATTGTCATTCTTCTTCTTATGGAGGACATTTGGGGAGTTCTAAGACAATAGCGAAAATTCTTCAAGCAGGTTTTTATTGGCCAACTCTATTCAAAGATATTAATAGATTTGTACAGTCATGCGATCAATGTCAGAGGACTGGAAATATTACTAAGAGGAATGAAACACCACTGAATTACATACTTGAAGTAGAATTATTTGATGTATGGGGAATAGACTTCATGGGATCATTCCTCTTTCATATGGGAACAGGTTTATCCTTGTAGCAGTGGATTATGTATCCAAATGGGTAGAAGCTATAGCCTCTCCTACAAGTGATGCCAGAACAGTTATCAAATTATTTAGAAGCATAATTTTTCCAAGATTTGGTATGCCTAAAGCAGTCATTAGCGATGGTGGATCGCACTTTATAGAAAGACAGTTTGAGAATTTACTTAGAAAATATGCAGTGAGCCACAAAGTAGCAACACTATATCATCCACAAACTAATGGGCAAGCTGAGATTTCTAACCGTGAAATTAAAGTCAATTAAAGTCATACTAGAGAAAATAGTATCTACTTCACGGAATGGCTGGTCATTGAAGCTAGATGATGTCTTATGGGCATATCGTACTGCCTACAAGACTCCTATTGGAATGACTCCATTTCAGCTAGTTTATGGAAAGTCTTGTCATCTTCCAGTAGAATTAGAACATAAAGCTTATTGGGCAATTACAAATCTAAACATGAATCTCAAGGAAGCAGGAGAGAAAAGGAAGCTACAGTTAAATGAGCTTGATGAATTAAGATTAGATGCCTATGAACATGCTAAATCTTATAAGGAAAGGACAAAGAAATGACATGATCAACACATTCTCCGCAAAAGTTTCAAGGAAGGAGATCTAGTTTTATTGTTTAATTCAAGACTAAAGCTTTTTCCGGGAAAGCTTAAATCAAGGTGGACGAGTCCATTCGAGGTTAAAAAGGTTTATCCTTTTGGAGATGTAGATATTTGGAATAAAGAACTTGGAATGATTAAGGTAAATGACCAATGGTTGAAGGAATATGTGCATGGTATGAAATTAGAGGAGAAACAAAGGTTGTATTTTTCTGAACCTCGTCCTCCGGATTGATATGTAGTTAGTTCCATTTTATGTTTCTATTTTTCATTGTAGTATTTTTTTACTTGATTTTTACTTTGTTTTCAGATTAAATTCTACTTCCATGAGCTGGCCATGATGTTTTCATGAGCATGGAAGTGTAGGAGAAGCAAGGAAGAAGAGGAACTTTCTTTTGGAACGAAACAAAGCATGGTCGTGTGCTGTACACGGCCAGGCATATGTTGCAGAGAAGGGAGATGCTCTGGCCGTGTCTACTTGACACGGCCATGTAGAGTCCCCAGAGAAGAAAAGGTGTATGGTCGTGTCCCATACATGGCCGTGTGTAGTTCCAGTGGAGAAATTTGCGCTGCCGTGTTATCAAGCATGGTCGTGGAGATCCAGAGCTTATCGCGCGACATCGTCATCTCCCAATCGATCCACTGTTAGATTGGGAGCTCTGGATCGATCGGCTGATCGATCCAGAGGCGTTCTGTGCGCTCTGCGACTTGCCCACTCGAGGCTTGTCGCGAGTGTTGGAATGTATACTGAAAGCCTAAGCTTTGTAAACATTCATTATGAATAAAGAATCACATTTGGTCTAATTATCTACATTTGTTTGTAGTTGTTCATTTAATTTATATTGTAGATAACATAGTATGTGGTGTCATATACAGAAGATGATGTTATCAGTACCTTATAAATTATAAACAGTAGCTCACGACCAGAATGGAAAGGAACAAACCATTAGAAGGTCGTAGTGTAATTAGGTATTAGTTTATCTTGACTATATAATTACACTAGTACACTCAGAGTGTATTGAGTAGGATCATTTGAGGTCGTTTCTTTTATACTGACTTTATAAAGGAACAAAGACCTCGGTTATTATGGAAGTGTGTGCTCTTAATCCTAATATAATAACAAGCACATATATTTGATATTTATTTCTTTAATTTATCAATGGGTGAGATTTAGTTCGATGAATCAATAAGCCCGATAAATTGGGAAATGATATCACTTATAGTGTGTGTTGTTGATTATAGAAGGAAACTGTGTCCTAGAGATACTAGGTTGATAATGTCCCCAAGAGGAGCTCATAAGGATTGTCATGTTAAACCCTGCAGGTGGACTTAGTCCGACATGACGATAAGGTTGAGTGGTACTACTCTTGGACTTAGACATTAATTAAATGAGTTGTCAGTAACTCACTTAATTAGTAGACATTCGATATCTTAAACACAGGGAGACTAACACACTCATAATAAGAAGGAGCCCAAAAATGTAATTTGGGATTGGTGCGGTAGTTCAATGATAGTTCTCTAGTGGAATGAATTATCATTGATAAAATTAAGTTGTGTGTTCGGGGCGAACACGGGATGCTTAATTTTATCGGGAGAACAAAACCAATTCCTCCTCTCGGTCCCTATCGTAGCCTCTTATTTATAGAGTTCTATACCCACCTATACCCACCTTCTATACCCACCCAATAGGGGCCGGCCAAGCTAGCTTGGGATCAAGCTAGGGCCGGCCTAGGTATGAGATTGGGTGGCCGGCCCTAGCTTGAACCCAAGCTAGTAGGACCGGCCAAAATAAATTAAAAAATAAATTTAATTTTAATTTTTATTATTATGTGGAAGATATATTTTAAAGAGAATTAAAATTAAAATATCTCCCTTGTAAAAGATCTACAAAAGATTAAAGAAAGAGATTAGATCTATTTCCTTATTTGTAGATTGGAGAGATGTTTTATTTTTTCTTTAAAAATTATTCACATGTTGATAAAATTAAAATTATAGAAATTTTCTTTTATCAACCATGAAGAGATTTTAAAGAGAAATTTTATTTTTTAAAATTTCCGGAAATAAATTAGGAAGTTTTAATTGTTGATTAAAACTTGTCCTCTTTTGTTTTCCAATGATGTGGCCGGCCACTTGAAATTAATTGGGGAAATTTTATTTTATTTCTCTCAATTAAATCATGTCAAGGAAATTAAGGAAAATTTATTGTAATTAAATTTCCTAATTTACCTAGGCCAAGGAATATAAAAGAAGGGGTGAGGGTGCCTTCACAAGACACAACATCTATTATTCCTCTCCCTCTTTTGTTCCTTGGTGTGGCCGGCCAACCTCTCCCTCTCTTCCTCTTGTGGTGGCCGAACCTCTCCCTTCTATTGGAGCTCTTGTGGTGGCGGATACTACTGGAGAAGAAGAAGAAGAAGGAGAGAAAGCTAGCATCTCTTGGAGCTTGGTTAGTATTTTGTTTTTCTTCCTTGGTGAAGCTTCCTCTTTGTTGGCCGAACCTAGCTAGGAGGAGAAGAAGGTGATTGGTGGTTTCTCGTCTCGGAAGATCGTTGCCCACACAACGTCCGAGGTTAGAAGAGGAATACGGTAGAAGATCAAGAGATTTTTCTACAAGGTATAACTAGTAAATTTTATTTCCGCATCATGCTAGTTATTTATGGAAATAATACCAAATACAAGAGGCTTACGTTCTAGAATTTCGAATATGTTTTTTCGAAGTTGTGTTCTTTTGTTTCTTTCTTTTCCTTGTGATTTGATTGTTCCTTTTGGTTAACCTAAAGTTATTTTAGGAAATTAAATATTAGCTTTCTATTAAAGGTTTTGTCTAGTCGGTGGTGGTTGCTCCCATATCCAAGAAGGTCATGTGCCTCGCCACGTCAGTACTGGGAACCTTTTATGGAAATTAATATTTAATGGAATTAATAACTTAAGGACACTTGGGTCGAACGTGTTAAGTTCCGCAGGAGATCCAAGTCAAAACCTAAAAGAACAAATAGATTAAGTTTTGGATCAAACGTGTTAAGTTCCGCAGGCGATCCAAAATTTAATTTAAAAGAACACATGGTAGCTAGGAAAAGGTTCAGACCTTTGTACAAAATTTTTGTACAGTGGAACCTATAGGCTTTCCGAGTAGCAACCAACAATTGGTATCAGAGCTAGGGTTTTGCCTCTGTGTATTTGGTATTTAGTTTAATTATGCACATGTCATACATAATTTAGGCAGGTTAATAGTAGGATGTGCTAACTCTGTGGATGCAGGATCCAACTATTATGGCTTTTAGTTAATTATGTGTGTGATTGGACCCTTGGACATGTCAAGGGCAATTTATATGTGTGTGCATGATTGTATTAAAATACAGCAGGAGCTGTATTTAGTTTTATTAGGATTTTATTTTTGATCTAGATACATGTACATTCCTTTTATGGAATATAGGATCAAAAATGTAAAATTCTATTTATGTCGCGGATCGAATCTTACAAAGCGTGGAACCTTCTAAGGACCAGAGGCGCAGCGAAACTCGGAGCAAGATGGATGCGACAGTTAGACCCGGTGGCGGTGGCCAAATATGGCAGCATCGGATGACAACACACGGAGCATAATTAAAGATAAAAGCCATAATAGTTGAAAATTAGATTTTCTATTTATTGCTTTTATATTGTGCTGTGTGTGCATGTTAGTTTACAAGTTTAGTAGGCTAGCATAGTTAAAATTCCTCATTTATAAATAACTAAGTGGGAGAGGGATTTTTAAGTAAATCCCATGGTCTCCATTACTGGTTTGTAAGTGATGCAAACAAGCTTGCGTTGGCTCGAGTGCCTTCCTCCATAACGGATGAGCTTGTTTGCGGATCACTAGAACAGACTTCCATTTTGGATGACTATAGGAAGTTAATCAAGAGCGTGTGATCTTCTCCATCGGAAGGGGCATAATCTTATTAATGGACTTAGCGTCAAGTAATGGTGTACACTTAGACACATCTAATAGTATCCTCCCCATCGGAGTCCCTGCCATTATTTGTGTGACCAAAATACCAACTATTAATTTTATTTGTCAAAAAGTTAGGTTGACAAGATAATAAAATTAATGGGTTTAAAACCCTTCTTTTACAAATGTTGAATTTGTATACGTCCACACTAACGTGACATACAAAATTCACGGTGTTTTAAGGTGTTGGTTAATTTAAAATAGTATTGTTTGAGAAATCAATATTATTCTAAATTTAGAGTTCTGACCAAAAGTTATTTGTGATTCTTAGGATGACTTTCAACCCACTGTCCATCATACTACAACAGAATAGACTTACTGGACCTAACTACATAGATTGGAAAAGGAACCTAGACATTGTTCTTACTGCTGAAAGCTATAAGTTTGTACTGACTGAGCCTTGTCCTGATGCACTCACTGGTGAATCTACCCAAGAGAAGATTGAATATCATAGGAAATGGGTAAAACCAGATGAGATGGCGCAGTGTTACATTTTGGCTTCAATGTCAAATGTATTGCAACATCAGCATCAAGATTTACCAACAGCCTATGATATTATGAACAATCTCAAGGAACTCTTTGGTCATCAGGATCGGGCTTCTAGGCAAGAAGCCATGAGAAAGATAATGACGCCACCATGCAAGAGGGTACTCAAGGGATCATATCCTAAAGATGATGGCTTATCCGAACGAAATACGGATCCTTGGAGGAGAAATTGATGGGAAACCCATATCGATATGATCCTCCAAACCCTACCTAGAAGTTTTGAGCGATTCACTGAACTATAATATGAATAAAAGGATTTATTCGTTAGGGGAACTACTGACAACTTCAGCAGAAGGGTTATTTCGTCACAATGCTCAAATTCACTATCGAAAATGGTTCTACTTCTAAACCGAAGGAAAGAAGAAGAAGAAACAAATTGGTTCAGCAAAGAAAGTGAATAAATCTCAGTGTACGGGATTTAAAGCTGGAATGAAGAAGCCGAAGGGCAAGTGCTTCATCCGCAAGCAGTCAAAGGCGGACTGTCCTCGTAAGAACCAAAACAAAGGTATATCTCATACTCTAGTTGTTGAAACATGTTTAGCGGTGTTATCTACCAGCACCTGGTGTGTAGATATGGGAGCCACTGGTCATGTCTGCAATTCCTTGCAGGGGTTCCAGGAAACCCGACGACTATCTGAAGGGGAGATTACCGTCTACATGGGCAATGCTACTAAGGTGGCAGCTGTTGCAGTGGGAGACGTCTACTTGTCTTTTAGTAGAAATAGAAATTTGGTTTTAAGAAATTGTCTTTATGTACCCAGTTTTAGAAAGAATTTAATTTCAGTTTCTAAACTGTTTTTAGATGGATATTTAGTTTCTTTCAGTAACGATGTAGTTATTAAAAGAAATAAAGTGATTATCTGTTCTGGTGCATTAGTTGGCAATTTGTATATTTTAAATCCAAATTCTTCCACAAAGCAAAACATGGAAATTTATAATTCATCTTCTAATTCTAATAAGAGAAAAGAACCTTCAGAAATGAACCAAGCATATCTTTGACATCTAAGGCTTGGTCATATTAACTTAAGTAGGATTCAGAGGCTTATAGCCGATGGACTTTTAAGTTCATTAGAGTTGGAAAATTTTCCAACTTGTGAATCTTGCTTAGAAGGTAAAATGACCAAGAGGCCGTTCAAGGCCAAGGGGTATAGAGCCAAAGAAGTGTTAGAGTTGGTTCACTCTGATTTGTGTGGTCCTATGTCTGTCCAGGCAAGAGGAGGTTTTGAATATTTTATCTCTTTCATAGACGATTATTCAAGATATGGATACATTTACCTAATGCGCCGCAAGTCCGAATGCTTTGACAAGTTCAAAGAATACAAGGCTGATGTGGAGAAACGGTTAGGTAAAAGTATCAAGACACTACGATCTGATCGTGGTGGCGAATACCTCTTAGGAGAGTTTAGGAATTACTTATCGGAGGTGAGATTCGCACCTGGAAAACCCCAACAGAATGGTGTAGCAGAGCGAAGGAATAGGACTCTTATGGAGATAGTTAGATCGATGATGAGTTATTCGAATTACCAAATTCGTTTTGGGGATATGCTCGGGAAATAACATTCCGAACTTAGTACCTTCTAAATCGGTTTCTTCTACTCCCATGCATTGTGGAATGGGCGAAAACCAGTCTAAGACATATTCGGATTTGGGGTAGTCCGACACATGTCTGAAACCAGATGTTGATAAGTTAGAATCTCGTAAGTTCGCGTGTTTGTAGGATATCCCAAAGGAACGAAAGGTGGTTTATTTTATAGTCCTAAAGACCGGAAGGTCATTGTTAGCACCAATGCCCAGTTTTTAGAAGAAGACTATATAATGGATCACAAGCCCAATAGTAAAGTCGTTTTAGAAGAACTTAGAGAGGACATGTCTACTTCAGTACCAACAAGACAAGATGAAGTACCACAAGAGACTGCAACACGTGTCACACATGATACACAACCACGGACAATGCCTCGTCGTAGTGGGAGGGTTGTGAGGCAACCTGAAGATTCATGTTTTGGGAGAGTCTTGGACTTGATCCGGGTAAACATGAACCCGATCCCGACATATGATGAAGCACTCCAAGATATAGATGCAGATCTTGGAAAAAGACAATGAATTCTGAAATAGAGTCCATGTACTCTAATAAGGTCTGGGAGCTTGTAGAACCACCTGATGGTGTAAAAGCCGTTGGATGCAAGTGGATCTACAAAAGGAAAAGAGGGACAGACGGGAAGGTAGAAACCTTCAAAGCTAGGCTTGTTGCAAAAGGGTACACTCAAAAAGAGGGAATCGATTATGAGGAGACCTTTTCACCGGTAGCCATGCTTAAGTCTATCCGGATACTCTTATCCATTCTTTGCTCATATGGATTATGAGATTTGGCAAATGGATGTCAAGACAGCTTTCCTTAATGGAAGTCTTGAAGAGAACATCCATATGAAGCAACTAGAAGGGTTCATTGAAAAAGGCAAAGAGCATCTAGTGTGCAAGCTCAATCGGTCCATTTATGGACTGAAGCAAGCTTCAAGGTCTTGGAACATCCGGTTTAATGAAGTAATCCAGTCATATGGATTTATTCAAAGTCCGGATGAGTCTTGTGTATATAAGAAGTGCAACGGAAACGTGGTGGTATTTCTTGTACTATACGTAGATGATATTTTGTTAATTGGCAACAATGTCAAGGTATTATCAGACGTAAGGGTATGGTTGTCCAAACAATTTGATATGAAGGACTTAGGAGAATGTGCACACATTCTTGGGATCAAAGTTATAAGGGATCGCAAGAAAAGAATGTTGTGTCTATCCCAAGCTTCATATATAGATACAATCCTTGCTCGTTTTAGCATGCAGGATTCCAAGAAAGGTTTCTTACCTTTTAGACATGGAGTAGCTTTATCTAAAGAGATGTCTCCAAAGACATCAAAAGAGATAGAGGACATGAAAGCAGTTCCTTATGCTTCGGCTGTGGGAAGCCTAATGTATGCAATGCTATGTACGAGACCTGATATTTGTTTTGCCGTGGGCATGGTCAGCAGATATCAGAGTAACCCTGGACAAGGACATTGGACTGCGGTAAAGCATATATTAAAGTACCTGAGAAGGACTAGAGATTATATGCTAGTTTACCAAGCAGATGATCTGCTCCCTGTGGGTTATTTCCAATCAGATAGGGATAATAGTAAGTCTACATCAGGCTATGTGTTTACTTTAGGAGGTGGAGCCATTTCATGGAGGAGTGTTAAGCAGAAATGCGTTTCGGACTCAACCATGGAAGCTGAGTATGTAGCAGCCTCTGAGGCAGCTAAAGAAGCAGTATGGCTCAGGAACTTTCTAATGGACTTAGATGTGATTCCTGGTTTGCCCAAAATCATCACAATTTATTGTGATAATACATTGCAAACTCGAAGGAACCACGAGCCCATAAGGCAAGTAAACATATAGAGCGCAAGTACCACCGATACGAGATATCGTGAAGCGAGGAGAAGTTGTCATCGCCAAGATTGCATCGGCAACCTGGCGGATCCTTTCACTAAGGCCCTTCCTACGAAAGCTTTCGATCGGCATGTGGAGGAATGGGAATCGGATGTATGGTAGAAGATATAGCAGCTTAGTCATTAGTATAAGTGGAGATTGTTGGAATGTATAAAGCCTAAGCTTTGTAAACATTCATTATGAATAAAGAATCACATTTGGTCTAATTATCTACATTTGTTTGTAGTTGTTCATTTAATTTATATTGTAGATAACATAGTATGTGGTGTCATATACAGAAGATGATGTTATCAGTACCTTATAAATTATAAACAGTAGCTCACGACCAGAATGGAAAGGAACAAACCATTAGAAGGTCGTAGTGTAATTAGGTATTAGTTTATCTTGACTATATAATTACACTAGTACACTCAGAGTTTTTTGAGTAGGACCATTTGAGGTCGTTTCTTTTATACTGACTTTATAAAGGAACAAAGACCTCGGTTATTATGGAAGTGTGTGCTCTTAATCCTAATATAATAACAAGCACATATATTTGATATTTATTTCTTTAATTTATCAATGGGTGAGTTTTAGTTCGATGAATCAATAAGCCCGATAAATTGGGAAATGATATCACTTATAGTGTGTGTTGTTGATTATAGAAGGAAACTGTGTCCTAGAGATACTAGGCTGATAATGTCCCCAAGAGGAGCTCATAAGGATTGTCATGTTAAACCCTGCAGGTGGACTTAGTCCGACATGACGATAAGGTTGAGTAGTACTACTCTTGGACTTAGACATTAATTAAATGAGTTGTTAGTAACTCACTTAATTTGTGGACATTCGATATCTTAAACACAGGGAGACTAACACACTCATAATAAGAAGGAGCCCAAAAATGTAATTTGGGATTGGTGCGGTAGTTCAATGATAGTTCTCTAGTGGAATGAATTATCATTGATAAAATTAAGTTGTATGTTCGGGGCGAACACGGGATGCTTAATTTTATCGGGAGACCAAAACCAATTCCTCCTCTCGGTCCCTATCGTAGCCTCTTATTTATAGAGTTCTATACCCACCTATACCCACCTTCTATACCCACCCAATAGGGGCCGGCCAAGCTAGCTTGGGATCAAGCTAGGGCCGGCCTAGGTATGAGATTGGGTGGCCGGCCCTAGCTTGAACCCAAGCTAGTAGGGCCAGCCAAAATAAATTAAAAAAGAAATTTAATTTTAATTTTTATTATTATGTGGAAGATATATTTTAAAGAGAATTAAAATTAAAATATCTCTCATGTAAAAGATCTACAAAAGATTAAAGAAAGAGATTAGATCTCTTTCCTTATTTGTAGATTGGAGAGATGTTTTATTTTTTCTTTAAAAATTATTCACATGTTGATAAAATTAAAATTATAGAAATTTCCTTTTATCAACCATGAAGAGATTTTAAAGAGAAATTTTATTTTTTAAAATTTCCGGAAACAAATTAGGAAGTTTTAATTGTTGATTAAAACTTGTCCTCTTTTGTTTTCCAATGATGTGGCCGGCCACTTGAAATTAATTGGGGAAATTTTATTTTATTTCTCTCAATTAAATCATGTCAAGGAAATTAAGGAAAATTTATTGTAATTAAATTTCCTAATTTACCTAGGCCAAGGAATATAAAAGAAGGGGTGAGGGTGCCTTCACAAGACACAACATCTATTATTCCTCTCCCTCTTTTGTTCCTTGGTGTGGCCGGCCAACCTCTCCCTCTCTTCCTCTTGTGGTGGCCGAACCCTACCCTTCTATTGGAGCTCTTGTGGTGGCCGGATACTACTCGGAGAAGAAGAAGAAGAAGGAGAGAAAGCTAGCATCTCTTGGAGCTTGGTTAGTATTTTGTTTTTCTTCCTTGGTGAAGCTTCCTCTTTGTTGGCCGAACCTAGCTAGGAGGAGAAGAAGGTGATTGGTGGTTTCTCGTCTCGGAAGATCGTTGCCCACACAACGTCCGAGGTTAGAAGAGGAATACGGTAGAAGATCAAGAGGTTTTTCTACAAGGTATAACTAGTAAATTTTATTTCCGCATCATGCTAGTTATTTATGGAAATAATACCAAATACAAGAGGCTTACGTTCTAGAATTTCGAATATGTTTTTTCGAAGTTGTGTTCTTTTGTTTTTTTCTTTTCCTTGTGATTTGATTGTTCCTTTTGGTTAACCTAAAGTTATTTTAGGAAATTAAATATTAGCTTTCTATTAAAGGTTTTGTCTAGTCGGTGGTGGTTGCTCCCATATCCAAGAAGGTCATGTGCCTCGCCACGTTAGTACTGGGAACCTTTTATGGAAATTAATATTTAATGGAATTAATAACTTAAGGAGACTTGGGTCGAACGTGTTAAGTTCCGCAGGAGATCCAAGTCAAAACCTAAAAGAACAAATAGATTAAGTTTTGGATCAAACGTGTTAAGTTCCGCAGGCGATCCAAAATTTAATTTAAAAGAACACATGGTAGCTAGGAAAAGGTTCAGACCTTTGTACAAAATTTTTGTACAGTGGAACCTATAGGTTTTCCAAGTAGCAACCAACAGCGAGGACCTTCCCAATCGATCGACCGACCCATCTGGATTTCCTCGTGCCTGGCTTCACTCACCAGGACTTCCCTTCTGCCTAGCTTCACTCACTAGGACTTCTCTTCTGTCTGGCTTCACTCACCAGGTCTTTCACCTGGCTTCACTCACCAGGATTTTCCTTCTGCCTAACATTCCATTTAGGACTTTCCCAGTCAAGTATCCGGTCAACCTTAACCTACTTGACTCTTCTACAACCAAACTGATCAGACCCTGATCAGAGGGAAATTGCACCAAACAATCTCCCCAAATAAACAACTGCACCTGCACTTGTCTATATCATCGAAGTCTTGAATTGTCAAACATCGAAACTCAAACCAAGACTCAAGCTTGGTCAACCAGGTCAACCTTGACCTGAGGGATATTGTACAATAGGGGGAGAATGTAGGGGGAGAATGTAGGGTTTAAGTTAGGACTTCATTATCTGAGAGGGAGTTTGCCCGTTTAACTTATGCCTTCATTACCTAGTGGCATGAAGGAGGTTGAGGCTATGGGAATTAGCCTAACTAAAATGAGGTATTGTCAAACATCAAAAATGGAAAGATTGTTGGTACAATATCCCTCAGGTCAAGGTTGACCTGGTTGACCAAGCTTGAGTCTTGGTTTGGGTTTCGATGTTTGACAATTCAAGACTTTGAAGATATGGACAAGTGCAGGTGCAGTTGTTCATCTGGGGAGATTGTTTGGTGCAATTCCCCTCTGATCAGGGTCTGATCAGTTTGGTTGTAGAAGAGTCAAGTAGGTCAAGATTGACCGGATACTTGACTGGGAAAGTCCTAAATGGAATGTTAGGCAGAAGGAAAATCCTGATGAGTGAAGCCAGGTGAAAGACCTGGTGAGTGAAGCCAGGCAGAAGAGAAGTCCTAGTGAGTGAAGCTAGGCAGAAGGGAAGTCCTGGTGAGTGATGTCAGGCACGAGGAAATCCAGATGGGTCAAGGTTGACCAGACATCTGGTGAAAGCCCAAGTAGGTCAAGGGAGTGACCGGATACTTGGCATGATGAAGAAAAGTCCAAGTGGGTCAAAGGGATTGACCGGACACTTGGTGAGGGAGTCCTAGCAGGTTAAGGGTGACCGGATGCTAGGCATGATGAACCAACAGGTCATGGATTGACCGGATGTTGGTTTGGGGGCTTGGGACGTGGTTTGGGCAAAAACCAAGGTCTGGATCGATCAGCCGATCGATTGGCTGATGCCCAATCGATCGGCCGATCGATTGGGAAGGTCCCCGCGACAAGCCTCGAGTGGGCAAGTCGCAGAGCACACAGAACGTCTCTGGATCGATCAGCCGATCGATCCAGAGCTCCCAATCGATCAGTGGATCGATTGGGAGATGGCGATGTCGCGCGATAAGCCCTGGATCGATCAACCGATCGATCCAGGCGTATTCCTGAGAGCACAGAGGCGCTCTGGATAGATTAGCCGATCGATCCAAAGCCTCCCCGATCAATTGGGAGAAATCCAATCGATCGGGATCCGACCGTTGGCGCAGATAAAGGTCGTTGGTGTGCGTCTTCTTCGTCAGAACTCTCGGCTTTCATCTCAGATCATCTCAGCAACTCCACAGCTTCTCCACATAGTTCAGATCGCCAGTTCTTGAAGGTTCTTGGAGGTTTTCCAAGTCAAGAGGCGGATCTACAGCTGAAGAAGAATGCTAGGATTAGGGTTTCCTTGTAAGCTTGTGTCGTATTTTGTTTCCCTTTCCCTTTCTTCTTGTAGTGTGAACTTGTAGGGCTTCTCCGCCTTCGGTAGTTACCGAAAAGAAGTGTTTATTAGTAGAGGTGTGTGTGTGTACGTGGATCCTTGGACTAGTCACCTCCTTTGGAGGTGGATACCAAGTAAATCTACTTGTTAGCGTTGTGTGCATTGTTTCTTGTATATTTCCGCTGCACATCTCTGAAGAAACAAGCAACGCCAACCACGAGCACGCGACGAGCTATTCACCCCCCCCCCCCCTCTAGCTACATTTCAGTTCCAACATTTATATATTATATCTTGATGCGATTGAGGAGTGATGAATTGTATGTTGATTATCCGAGGGACGCACGTGACAAGCAAGCTCATGTAAGGACAACATAGATTCATTTCTAATTGATCACGTTTAGGTATAGATTTCAGTCATAGGTCGGTTGTCTATTGCAAGAGGGAACCGACAACCTTCTACAAATGATGGTCAATTGAAGAATAAGATTTGGTAGATCATTTACATTGAAGAACCTTACAAAGAAATCAAAACTCCTAGAACATCCCTTATCATTGCCCTTATTCTTGTTTCTTATTCTTTTATTTCTATCTTACCTTTCATAGTTGCACTTTGCTTTTGTGAATCAATTGATTAGTTGTTTAGCTAATTCGTGTTGAGAATATCTTTAGTGGTTATTCCAGTCTCTGTGGATATGATATCTTTTATTATTACTTACGACATATCCGTACACTTGCGGAGAGTCAACATCGACTGATCCTTGTGTTTGGTCGACCGATCTGGCTAGCTTCCATCTTTCCTTCTGATCGATCTGTACTATGCCACATCATCAATGTTCGGTCGACCGATCCTTTGGTTCAGTTGGTCGATCATGCTTCGATCGGAATGTGCTCTACTTTGGTCTAAACTGATCTCTGGTTGAGTCAAGCTGATTCGGTTGATTGATCCCTATGTTTGGTCGATCGATCAAGCCGAACCTACAACACAGAGTTAAACAGAATATTTTTGCAACACAAAGGTTAGCACAGAAATATATATAATACATGAGTAGTATTAGACAATAGAACTATCATGATCTCAACTTGGAAATCTTCCCGGTTTCTTCAGTTGAATCAGTGACATTAGGTTATTCCTTTTAGGAACACGATCTCATTGTCGCTCCTCCAGTTTCATACCTCAACTTACCTACAAAACATTGGTCCTCCAAACCTATTTGGACTTTATCTACTCAGTGTTTGATCGTCTGATCCACTAAGACTTTTCCTGCAATACTACATTAGCTAACAACAATAATAGTAATACAGAATACTATGGTAAACCTAAACTTAGATTTACCGAGATCCGCTGGTCCGGTCGACCGCGTGCCTTGCTTGGAGTTCACTCCTCCAAGACTTCTTGTTACCTAAGAATATCTCCCCCTAGGATTTTCTCCATTTGACTTCACTCACCAGAACCTAAGATTACCACCCCCTAGAGTTTTCTCCACCTGGCTTCACTCACCAAGACTCAGTATTTGGCTACCCAGGGATCAGGTCCTCTAGCCCTATCGAATCCACCTGACTTCCACGATCTACCGAGATTTTCCTTGCCTAGCCTGCAACTAAGACTTCCCATTCCTAACCATAATTAGGACTAGTCACTCGATTAACTTCTCACCCTTGCCTAGCCATGACTAGGACTTCACATGAGCAAGCTCTATTAAACATACTTAAACATATTTGTTGGACATTAAAACCTTAGAGGTTGGTTGAATCAATAATCTTCCCCTTTTTGATATTTGACAAATATATTTAAGTTAGGTCTTTTCATAAGATTTAGATTTCTAACTTAAAACATTCTTCTCCCCCTTTTGTCATTTATCAAAAAGAATCCTTCATAAATATCATTGATTTCTATGGTATCACTAAGTTTTGTTAGTATTGTGTAGGTGCAACGGAGACCGGCAAGAGGGGGGTGAATTGCTGAAAACAAAAATAAAAATACCCTCCTCGGATTTTAACTCAGAAATAAATGCAGTAATAAAATAATAGCAACTAAATTCAAAGAAACAGAAAAAGAAATAGAAACAGAAGAGACTCAGGGATTTAACCTGGTTATAACCAAGGAGGTTGTTAATCCGGGACAATAGAAAAAGCGCAGTAAGAAAAATCTCCTTCTCTGAAGGCGGAGAAGCCTTTTACACTTTGGAAGCTCACTAGTTGCTTAGGAATTGCTTACAGATTGAATGCTTGAGTTGTTGTTAAATTCCTAGCTCCAGGGCATTTTTATAGCTCCTGGAAATTTTATCCCGAGGGTCCAAGGCGCCTCCAACAAGGTCCAAGGCGCCTCCAGCTCAGTAAGTGGATAGAATTCTATCAGGTGCTCGAACGGTCATTCTGACCTGGCTCAAGGCGCCTTCAACAAGCAATGAAGGCGCCTTCAATGTTCAAGGCGCCTTCAAGCTACAGTAACTTCTGCTACAGTAACTTCCTGCTATAGTAATTCCCCGTCTCTTTTGACTCCTTTTCTTCTTCGCTTTGGCTTCCGAAGCTCCGTTCTTTTGGGTGATTGCGGTCAACCGGAATAAGGCTCACCCGAATCCAATTCCCGGCCTTCTCCTCGAGCAGGCTTCCGTCCGGCTTCTCGTCCCTCGAACGTCGCGCACGTTCTTCTCGCTCCACCAAATTACTCTTTCGCAGCTCTCTCGTCCTTCGAACGCACCGAGCCCGTCGGCTCTCTCCCCGTGGCGTCCTTCTCGCTAGCTGCGTCTTCCGCTCGACTTCCTGCGCTCCTAAGCTCCTGCACACTCAGACACAGGGATTAAGCACAACGCAGGACCTAACCAACTTGGTTGATCACATCAAAACTACCACGGGGTCTAACAATCTCCCCCTTTTTGATGTGTATCAACCCAAGTTCAAGTTAGGGTTAAACTAGACATATATAGTAATTTTAAAGAAAATTACTAAACTAACATATAAAGCATAAAATTTGCAATAAATAAAATTGCAACACAATTTAGAAAAATCTTTAAAAAATTTAATTTTCTTAATTCTCCCTAAACTTGTACTTCTCTCTAAAAATATTTTTTAAAAAATTAATTTTCTTGATTCCCCCTAAACTTGTACTTCTCTCTCTCCCCCTTTGATCACAGCAAAAATGGGTTACTAATAAGAGAATATTAAGCACATTTTTTAAAAAAAAAAAATTCTGAGCAAAAATGAATTTTAAGAAAAAAATTTCTAAGTTAAAATAAAATTCTAAGCAACAATGAATTTTTAGAATTTAAAAAAAAATGCTAAGTTAAACTGAATTTTTTAAAAAAAACTTTCTAAATCAAAAAAAATAATTCTAAGTAAACTTTTTGACTGTTCCCAACAAGAAATTTCTAAGTCAGATGAAGTTATTTAGAATTTCTCCAGAAGGAAAAAAAAATTCTAAGTTAGAAAAGTTTCTAGAAAAAAAATGTTAGATAAACTTTCAAAGCATTATTTTATTCTTGTTTTTAATGCTTTTTCAGAAAGTTAATTAAACATTTTCTTTCAATATTTTAGCTTCCAGGTCGTGGCGAGGCACTAAGCCTTCTTAGTTATTGGAGCAACAACCACTTCCTTAAACAAAGCTTCCATAAAGAATTTCAATGTTTAATTTTCTCACTGTAAACTTTTAACTTAAAAGAGAAATTTAAACTAGCAGAGATTTTGGAACCCAATAAAGGTTCCTTCCTACAGGATTATTCAAAAATTTAGGGGGTACATAGTTTCTTGGTATTTTCCTAAGTTGACATTGATGTTTCCTTATATACCAATTTAATTTACCATAAATTCTAATTTTTGACTTTGGAAATTTCTTTAAGCATGCATCATTTTTCAATTTTTCAATTTCTAATTTTAAATTTTCATTTTCTGATTTCATACTATCGTACATTTCAAGTGGACATGTTTTTTCTAATTTCATTTTTAATTCTTTATTTTCTTTTTCTAATTCGAATAAATCTTTAGAAAGCGATTTAATAAATCGAAATGACTGAGACGGGGTTAGATTGCGTACCTTACTTACCTGATCAGGTGACGCTCTCCCTTCACTGCTGCTTTCTTCTGACGTTCCTCCCCCTTCGTCGATGCTCATCTCTGAGCTGGACGTTTCTTTTTGCTGATGGTTGGCCATCAGTGCTAGTCCCGAGAATTCTTCGACTTCCGATTCGGAGGATGACGAATCATCCCACGTTGCCTTTAGGTTCTTGTGTTTGGAGGGTTCTGGCTTCTTGTATTTTGGCTTTTCCCTTTCTTTCTCCTTTCTCTTTAGCTTTGGGCAGTCGTCTTTGATGTGCCCCTCTTCGTTACAGTTGTAGCAGCGAACTGTCCTCTTCTTTTGATGATGCCTCTGCGATTTAAATTTATTAGTACTGAAAAACTTATTGAAGTATCTTACCAGTAGTGCTGCTTCGGATTCGTCGACTGAGGCTTCGGAGTCAGAACTGTTCATCTTTGCCTTTAAGGCAATGTTCTGACTTATCTTCTCTGCTCCGTTGGGTTCTGAAACTCAAGATTCGTGAAGTTCAAAAGTGGAAAATAATTGTTCTAAAGTACTTACCTCGAGGTCCTTAGAGATGTAATACGCATCTACTAAGGAGGCCCACTCTGGAATTCTCGGGAAGGCATTGAGCGCGTATCGGATAGAATCCCGGTTGATTACCTCTTCTCCAAGGTTCGTTAGTTACATTATCAGCTCCTTGATTCTCGCTTGGAGTTGCGCTACCTTCTCGCCTTGGTTCACCCGGAGGTTCGTTAATTGGTTCCGGAGGATGTCGCGCTTCGCTTCGGAAGTACCTTCGTGAAGCTCCAGGAATTTTTCCCAGAGATCTTTCGCGGCATCGTAGCTTCCGATCTGATTTACCTCCTGCGGCGGTAGGATGCTGAGTAGGTGGAACTCAGCGTTTCTATTGGCGACGAAATCGGCTTGCTCCTTTTTCGTCCAGGTATTTTCCTCCTTATCTTTCGGAACTGCATAGCCATATTTCATTATTAAAAGAATGTCAAATTCGATTTTAAAAAATACCTCCATTTTGCGCTTCCAAGTGGAGAAGTCTCCGTCGAACTTCGGAGGATGGATGTTTGCTCCGGCCATCGGTTTGATCATAGTGCTTCAGTTGGCGGTTAGTCCTTCTGAGGCGATCAGGCTCTGATACCAATTGTAGGTGCAGCGGAGACCGGCAAGAGGGGGGTGAATTGCTGATAACAAAAATAAAAATACCCTCCTCGGATTTCAACTCAGAAATAAATGCAGTAATAAAATAATAGCAACTAAATTCAAAGAAACAGAAAAAGAAATAGAAACAGAAGAGACTCAGGGATTTAACCTGGTTACAACCAAGGAGGTTGTTAATCCAGGACAGTAGAAAAAGCGCAGTAAGAAAAATCTCCTTCTCTGAAGGCGGAGAAGCCTTTTATACTTTGGAAGCTCACTAGTTGCTTAGGAATTGCTTACAGATTGAATGCTTGAGTTGTTGTTGAATTCCTAGCTCCAGGGGCCTTTTTATAGCTCCTGGAAATTCTATCCCGAGGGTCCAAGACGTCTCCAACAAGGTCCAATGCGCCTCCAGCTCGGTGAGTGGATAGAATTTTATACGGTGCTCGAACGGTCATTCTAACCTGGCTCAAGGCGCCTTCAACAAGCAATGAAGGCGCCTTCAATGTTCAAGACGCCTTCAATGCTTGTTTAAAGCGCCTTCAAGCTACAGTAACTTCTGCTACAGTAACTTCCTGCTACAGTAATTTCCAGCCTCTTTTGACTCCTTTTCTTCTTCGCTTTGGCTTCTGAAGCTCCGTTCTTTTGGGTGATTACGGCCAACCAGAATAGGGCTCACCCGAACTCAATTCCCGGCCTTCTCCTCGAGCAAGCTTCCGTCCGGCTTCTCGTCCCTCGAACGTCGCACACGTTCTTCTCGCTCCACCGGAATACTCTTCCGCAGCTCTCTCGTCCTTCGGACGCACCGAGCCCGTCGGCTCTCTCCCCGTGTCGTCCTTCTCGCTAGCTGCGTCTTCCGCTCGACTTCATGCGCTCCTAAGCTCCTGCACACTCAGACACAGGGATTAAACACAACGCAAGACCTAACCAACTTGGTTGATCACATCAAAACTACCACGGGGTCTAACATATTAGCCCTAGTACTAATTATGAGATGATCGTAAAGCGCTCCTTTTGTATTATAATTCATTATTATTAAAGGCAAAGTTGATTATTATATTTACTTCAATTCAATGTCAAATGAATAAGTATAATAATGTCCTAAAATAAAAGATTTTAATCAACAACATATCAATTGAATGAATTGATAGTGAGATATTGTAGATATACATAGAACACTACTCCTAACTATTCCTAATCAAGTATTAATATGCAAAGACAATATTAATGCGTTGAGACAAGCATGTAAGTCATAGATATGAGATATCAAGTTGACACATGAGTATATATTAGAAAATATATACTGAATGACCTGCCATGAGAATGTTTTATGGATCGTTATATGAGTGTCATAAACATTCTCATATGACAATTTGTATGAATAGTCCTTAGACCTGAAGTCACTACGGTTCCCTACATAAGGAGTTGTATACTTTGATAATGACAAACGTCACTCGTAATATGATGGACCATAAAGTCGATCATTGGATATGTAATAAGTTATGCAGAGGGATGTAAGTAATGTAGATGGGATCTATCCCTTCTATATAATGGAAGTGATATCTGTGGGTCCCTTGATTACTAGGACACAAGAATGCATTGTCATACTTAAATGAGTCAATATGCGATATTGAGCTTATTTGACTGAGTGTGTCTACTTAGAGATTAAGAAACACAAAGATTGATAAGAGGATAACACACTCTATGCCTCATTGATCAATCTAGATATCAAGAATAGAAGTATTGAGTCATGCAAGATAATAGACACGGAAAGATTAAGTCAGATATCGACATTCTCGTTACTTGGGTAGCAATAATGTCTTACTAGATGTCACTCATTGTTTATATATCTAAAATAGTTTTAGAGACATTACCAACATTACGAGAACCTATTGGGTCACACACAAAGAACAAGTCAATGGAGATGGATTCATATAATGGATCATTGGATTAAGTCTAATTCAAATTAGACTCATTGAGTTAGACTCAATTGGATCCAACTATTGGATTGAGTCCAATTCGAATTAGACTCATTGAGTCAATTGGATTGATGATTAATGAGTTAGACTCATTAAGTGATTTCATGAATTTGAATTCATGAAGAAAGAGGAGTGTACAATTTGAATTACTCATGCATTGAATACATTGGATGAAGAGTGAACAATTGAAATTGCTCATGCATTGGATTCATTGGATGAAGACAAATATTAATATCAATTAAGACAATTGACATTAAGGCATAAGTAAATTTCATGAATCTATAAAAGGGGTTTTTGGATTCATTTTCATGATGAGTTTTTGGTGTTCCTGCTCTTCTTCCTCCTCTCTTCTACTTGGCCGAAACTTCCAAGAAGGATTGCTAGCACAACCTTTAGTTGTTTCATTCTCTACTTTGTGAGTTTGTGAGACAAACGAGATTTATTCGTGTGGATACCATAGAGGCACGATCACTTGATCGCGTTAAGATCTGCATGTAGAGAAACATTGCTGTCAGAATTACGAAGGGCGCGCAACAAAGGTATAACTCTCTCTCATGTAAATCTTAGTGTATGGTTTCCTTTCACATGGATCTTCTGGAGGAACTAGATGTTTTCCACTGCGCTTTCGCATGTTTAGCATCCTAATTCCTTACAAGTTTTGCACTAACAATGACGTAAAACCTTAAACATTTACAAGACATTCCCTAAGGTATTCTCTCACCCTTTGGGTTTTCAAACTGAACATGCATGAAAAACATCTTGAAAGATATTGGTTCTTAGTGTCAAAAATTCTTTTGAAGGAGTTCGGAATATCATTTTCAAAAGAAAGACACTCTTTTAAAAATAATTTCAAGCTAATTTCAAAAATATTTTCTAGGAAATAAATAAAATCTTTCAAATATATTTTTTCAAGATATTCCAAGGCTTAAAATATTTTTATAACACCAAGATATAAAAAAATGAATGCTTTCAAATTTTTCAAGAATATTTTCTAAAATATTTTTCAAGAATAAGAATTTCATAAAAATATTTTTTAAAAAGATTTGTAAAAAGTTTTTCAAAGAATGAACCACTTTTGAAGGAATTTTCGAAATATGCTTTTTAAAATGTTTTCTAAAAAAAAATATGAGTTTGAAAAATACGATTTTGAAAAGATAATATTTAAACTACGCTTAAAAGAGAATATTTTGAAGTCAAAATTTTTCAAAACTCTTTTTAAAATGATTTTTCAAAAATATTTTATTTTGAATCTTTTTTTTAAAAAAAAAATATATTTTTCAATATAGTCTCTCCCCCTTAACCAGATACGCTTTTAGATATCCTTGTTATCCACACGGAAGACATTCCTATATATGTCTAAGGGGCATAGTTGAAAAAATCTAAAGACTTAGATGATGAACAATAATAATTTATAATATACTCAATCAATTATCAATCAAAATTTCAAAAATATTTTTGAGAAAATATATTTATGAGTTTTCAAAATATTTTAAATTTTAATTTTCTTAGCATCTCATCCATTCTAAATTCTCAAATATGGTAATCTTATAATTGTGTGAAATGACATTATTGATTTTGAGTTTGTTGTAATTGAGTTAGAATTAAGTTTGTATTTTAGTTGAGCTTGGATTATTTTAAGTTAATTTTGGATTAAATTTGATTTAGTTGATATTAATGGTAACATTATTATTATTTTGTGAATTAATCGAATTTAAAAAATTTTGTTTAGTTTATAAATTTTAAGGTTAATTGTTAAAGATAATTAGCTAATTAAGGATTAATTAAGTTGATGGGTTAAGAATTGATTTTAATAGTAATAGTTATAGGTTGATTTTTAGATTAATGATTGATTTAAACTTAATTTAAAAGTTAGTTTCAATATATTAATTAATATTTTGAGTTTAATTTAGTAAGATTATTTTATATTTTAATATATTTTAAATTAATTAAGAATTAAAATTTTAATTTATAATTATTAGAATCATTATTGCTTATTTCAATTTATGTTGATTATTATTTTAATTGTTGATATAACTTTCATAATTAATAGTTATGGATTAATTAATTATGAATTATTATTAATTAAGGATTAATTTAATTAGTTTCTTAGGAATTAATTAGGTAAAGATTTAAGAATTAGTTTTATTTAATTTTAAAATTTTAATTTTATTTAAGGTTAAAATATTTATTTATTGATTAAAGTTAAGATTTCAAATTAAAATTTATTAAGAATTAATTAAGTGCATTAAGTTAAATTGTAAAATTAATGATTAATTTAGTTTTAATTTAAGGTTAATTTAGTTTGTTTTTATATTTAAGTTAATTTTAGTTTAGTTTAAATTCAGTTTAGTTTAATTAAATTAAGTTTTTATATTAAGTAAAGTTTAATTTAATTTAATTAAATAAAGTTTAGTTTAAATTAAATTATTTTATTTAAGTTTAAATTAATTTGAGTTTTTTCACGTGTAAGTTACTATGCCGAGAAGTGCCGACAAACTTCAACATCTATTTCTATTATCAATATATTTTAGTTACACTTGCATTGTTACTTTCTAAAAGATAATAGTGTGTTACTATATTTTCATTGGTACGAATTGCTTCTTTCCGAAGATTTTGAGAAGAATAATTATAATAAATTGCCTAAGGGTACGATCAAGGATCGCAAATCTTGGAGTAGGAGTCGACATAGGCTCCGAACCTAGCAACCACCTAAGTCTTCTTTTATTTTCCGCTGCTTTACTTCGATATGTTTATTTCGATAAAAGAAAAGTTTTAACGAGTGATATTCACCCCCTCCCCTCCTTCTATCGCTTATTTTTTATCCTTCAACTTCTTTCTTGGCCTCTATAGTTCATTAAACTTAGTGCATGATTTTTAATTGATGGATTATGTTACTTTATCTTAAATCTACTTATATTTATCTATACTTGATACTTACGTGCTTAACCTTAGAGATAATCTATTTACTGCTTATGCAGTCTAAGTTTTAGATATTTATACTCTGTAGAGTATGTACTATAGAAGATATCAGATTAACTGATTATATACATGTAATGTGTGCACGTGTAATGTCTCCCTTGTGGTTGAGCAAATTGTCAGTCATATTTGCTGCCCATTTGGCCACTCAGGAGGAGTAGTAGTTGAAATTTGGTTCAGCTTGTCCTAGTTGTGCCCGCTCGACCACTCTGAGTAGTCGTAGCTGGAGTCTTGCACATAGTGACCCTCTTTGTTATGTAGTTAGATAGCTACTCTACATCATATTCGTCTTGGCCACGTTAATGTAGTGGTAGCTGGAGACATGAGCAATCGTTATAATTCTACTTGCTCGGCTACAAAGATGTCATGGTAGCTGGAGTGGAGTGTAGAAGTGACGTATATATGTTCATATGCATACAATGTGCAGTGCATCTTTGGAGATATATCTGTATATGCTTATGACATGTTGTATTTGATTGAGCTATGATTGTTACATATAGTTGTCATGATTCATACATATTCATTTATGGTGGCAATAAATGAATATGTTTATCATACATGTATATGTTGTCATATATATTACTCAGGTGTTACGAGCAGATCTGTTGTTGATCCCTAATGATTTACAGATCATTATACCGTGAGTGTTAGGTCGGTACTAGTATGTATATTCATTATGTTATATATGATCATGTTTTTATTTCCCTATTGAGACTGTATGCTTTAATCTTTATATTTTATATTGACTATATACTATCTTGTCTATTACCTATTAAATCACCCAAACTCACCACCCCTATGTATGTTTTATATTTTTCATGTAACATATAAATATTGTAGAGTCACTTGGAGGAGCATGTCTACCTATCCCACATCATATCTGTGGACATCTTTTAGTCTATTTTATGCTTTACTCGCATTTTTAGATTTAATAGACTTGGTGTTATAATAATTTGACTTGTACTTGGTGTTTAGCCTTATTGCTCCTTTTGTGATTGTTGGTGGTTGTTGTGTAAAGTCTAGCCACTAGCAGGCGGTTGTTTTTTATTTACATGGCTTATCTTATGACTTCCGCTATGTTTTTGTTTCAGCCATGTGAATTACTTATTATCCTGCATAGTTATATATGTTTTCAATCATGCGGATTGTAGTTATTATACTTGTGCAGCCATGTAACTAAGGGTGCAAATGAGTCAAGCCGTTCATGAATGACTTTGTTAACGCTCGACTCGAGCTCAGAATTGACCAAACTCGAGCCGAGCTCGAGCCGATTCGTTAATATTCAAATCGAACTCAATTCCATTTAATACTAGCTCAATAGCTCATTGAGCATGTTCAAGCTAAGCTAATTCAATATTTTAATAATTAAAATAATTATTACTTTCAGATTAAATAATAAGTTAATGAGATGTTTGTGGTGAGAAAGTTTTATTAGATTTGCTGGTAATTGAAGATTTGAATACTAGCAGGCAAAACCTTGTTTTTTCATTTTTTAATTCAATGTTTCACGAGCTCAGGTACTTAAATCATGATTAGATGGTCGAGCCAAGCTCGAGTTTAAATTCACAAACTCACTCGAACTCGAAGTCGAGCCTTTTTTATTTTCTAGCTCGGCTTATTTACACCCTATGCATGACTACGTATCAGGTTGCACGACAAAATCCTTTTATCAAATTAATTAAAATTATTTAAATTTAATTAAAATGGTCTCAAAATAATCATAATATTATTGTTAAAATATTATAACAACTAATTAATGATTGCTACGACATGGTAACACCCATTAAATGATTGCATAATATTTTGATAAATTTAATTTTGTTAAGGAGATTTAAATTAAATTTTAATATTTTTAAATAGTTAATAAATATTTTATTTTAAACTTCTAATAATAAGCAAAGATCTCTTTTTAATTTTCACCCTTATATTTATCCAATAATTAAATAATTGATTTTTTTTTAAGATGTGTACCCTAGAAAAGACAGATTAGTCATCTAAAAATTTAAAACTCAAATATGATATATTATAAAAGATTTTCTTCTTAATACGGAACGAATATTGAATTTAAAAATATTGACCGTCAAAATAAACCTTCATATATATTTCCTTGATATATCAGATAGTTAATGAAAAATTTTTATGTATCTTACCCAATCACTTCAGGATTAATCGAGTCAAAAGACTTGAATATCTGATACCAACTAAAAATAATAATAATAATAATTTTTAAAAATACCTCCATGGATTGGTATAATTGGTAGTTACATGAATGATTACTTTAATAAATCTCGAAATAAATTCCCAATAGATATAAAATGTCTCATTGGATACATGACCTTCTCATGCAAAAGGACGCTGCGATGGAACAAATACCCCACATGTTTTCCCCCTCTAAAATGTGTGAGACTACCTCGGAACGACTGTTTCACCTTTGCTATAATAATAATAATAATAATAATAATTATTATTATTATTATTATTATTATTATTATTATTATTATTGATCCGGTGATAAGGACGGGGGATCCTCGTCGGCGGAGGGTCAGCGGCACGTGGAGGTCAGAGGACAAGGGATTCAACCAGGAAACCCGCCGACCAGACGAAGCAGGCCGACCGACCGGTTATCATAGGTCGACCGGCCTCGAATCCCCCGAACCAAATGAAAGACAACCCGACTAGGGGTCGAGTTTCCGATGCTCGAGGTAAAAAGGCTTCAAGGGTCGAGCGAGCTGTCCGTTCGGCCAGTGCACAAGGCAACACAGGCATGAGCAGTCTCATCCGAGCATATGACCGATGCAGAGGTGATATGCCTACCGAGCGGCCTATCCGCTCGGCCCTGGAACAGACAGGGAACGCAAGAGGACAAAGGAGACAGGGGATAACATCATCCTCGAGACACCTGCCGGCGACAAGCAGCAGAGTTGGCGGCCAAGCCGTACACAGAATCATACGATGGAAGCTTCCACCGTCACATCCGAGATATGCTCGGACGATTGCGGAATGGCGCCAGAGGTACTTTTTTGACACAGGCTCGTTAAGGTATGTTTGGGGAAGCGTGCACGCATCGGGAAGCGTGTCCGCGCTCCCCCGGGGTCCTATATAAAGACCCCCAGACGTCGACGAAGGTATACAGACATCTCTAATGTAGCCTCATTACGCTGCCTCTCTCGTTGCCTGACTTGAGCGTCGGAAGGTCGTCGCCGGAAAACCCCTCCCGGCTCGGCTTCTTTGCAGGATCGTCGGAGAGCTATGCCACCAGCCGGAGACAGCGGAGCGTACCACGTCCCCAGCGTCCGTCGACTCAGCGCTCGGATAGGATCAAATTGGCGTCATCTGTGGGAACGCACCTGAATCCGAGTCGAGAAGATGGAAGAAGCTGGACATCAACTTCTGGTAACGCTCTCTCCCGAAGAGCTCGAAGTACTCGTCCAAGCGCGAGCAGCAAAGATCGTGGAGCAACAGCAGAAAGCTCAGGCCGAGCGGGCAGCGCAGCAGGCGACATCAGCCTCGGGGGGCCGAGCGCCGCCTGAAGACAGGCAGGAGCAGCTCTCAATATGAGGGCAAAATAAGGGGTCGGCCGGCACTCAGATGGGGGCGCCACCCGTCCCGATACCTTTCCATCGGGCTCTGTTCCAGACGCCCTCAGAGGTGGCGCAAGCCAATCAAGACAAGGGATCTTCATCGGACGAAGCACCCGTCCGGGACGTGAGGAAAGGAAAGGCGCCCCGAACGGACTCGTCGCCCGAGCAGATCAACCGACAGTTTTCAGACGTCATTCTTCACGATCCACTGCCGAAGCACTATGCGCCCCCCGCAATCGGGGAATACAACGGGACAACCGACCCAAACGACCATTTGGGTAAGTTCGACAGCACCGCCACTCTGCATCAATACACAGATGGTGTGAAGTGTCGAGTGTTCCTCACCACGATTTCGGGATCGGCGCATCGGTGGTTTCGGAGATTGTCGGACGGATCCATCACAAGTTTCAAGGAATTCCGAACGGCATTCCTCCATCATTTTGCAAGCAACAGGCGCCACCAGAAGACAAGCGTCAACCTATTTGCCATCAAGCAAGGCGCGAGGGAGCCGCTCCGAGCGTACATCCAGCGCTTCAACCAGGTAGCCATGGACATTCCAACGGTCACCTCGGAGACGATGATGAACATGTTCACGCAAGGGCTCGTGGACGGTGACTTCTTCGGATCGCTCATCCGAAAGCCGCCTCGGGACTACGACCACATGCTGTACAAAGCCAACGAATACATCAATGTGGAGGAAGCCCAGGCGGCGAGAAGAAAAGAAGCCTAGAGCGATCATCCAATTCCCGCCGAGCGGAAGCAGCCAGTCAGTCACCAGCCACCCAGAGGACCGAGAGCCGAAGCCGCCCGTCCTCATCAGCACACTCGGCCGCACGCCGTCCAGCAAGTCATGGCTGATCGGCCCAAGCCCAAGGGGAAGGTATGGACCCCGATGTTTTGTTCACTTCATCAGTCGGCCACTCACAATACCCGCGACTGTCGGAGCCTACCCCCCCCCCCATCGCTCATCCTGTGCCAAGGAGCTACCGTCGCCGATCGCCTTCACCAGACCAGCGACATCGACAACGGAGCCCTGTGCAAAGGATAGAAAGACGATCCCCCGAGCGGCATCATCGTCAACAACACGGAGCCCACCATCGAGCGTCGCATGAACGACCTCGATCATCCGCTCGGGAGGAGGAAAATAGGGGCAACGCATCTCGGGGAGAGATCAACATTATCGCCGGAGGCCCGACCGGCGAAGATTCCAACATAGCCAGAAAGGCACACGCAAGGCAGCTGAGGATCCACGTGGTCGGCTGCAGCCAGGAGAGGGCGAACGGACCCAAGATCAGCTTCGGGCCCAGGGACCTCCAAGGAGTTGAAGTCCCTCACGACGACGACATGATCATTCAAGCAGTAATAGCTAATTATACTATTCACCGCATTTTCATTGACACAGGCAGCTCGGTCAACATAATATTCAAGAAGGCCTTCGACCAACTTCAAATTGACCGAGCTGAACTACTGCCAATGACGACCCCCCTCTACGGATTCACGGGGAACGAAGTCTTGCCGGTCGGCCAAGTCCGGCTAGCTATCTCGTTGGGCGAGGAGCCGCTCAGAAGGACAAGGATCACCACCTTCATCGTGGTTGATGCTCCTTCTGCATACAACGTTATTTTGGGACGACCGGCGCTCAACGAGTTCCAGCGGTCATCTCTACCTTCTGCCAGAAGATTAAGTTCCCGGTGGAAGATGAAGTAGGGGAGGTGCGAGGAGACCAACTGGCGGCTCGGAGATGCTATGTGGAGATGGTCCGAGCAGAATCCAAGTCAGCTCGGAAAATGCCACAAGTCGAGGTAAATACTATTACTGAAAAACCACCTTCTCTATTTATGAAGAAAAGGAGGTGCAGATTGACCCTACCCGACCGGAGGCCACTACCTTCATAGCATCCGATCTGGAGGAAAAGCAGAAGGAGAAGCTGGTCAAATGCCTCCAGCGAAACTGCGACGTCTTCGATTGGTCGACCCATGAGCTGCCTGGAGTCTCGCCGAGCGTAGCGCAGCATGAACTTCACGTCCGGCCGGACGCTCGTCCGGTGAAGCAAAGGAAGAGGGACTTCAGCGCGGAGCAGAATGTAATCATCCGGGCGGAGGTCGAAAAGCTTCTAGAGGCCGGCCACATAAAGGAGGTGCTATTCCCAAGTTGGCTTGCCAATGTGGTTCTGGTCTCCAAGCTGGGCAACAAGTGGAGAGTCTGCATCGACTTCCGAGACTTGAACAAAGCATGCCCGAAGGACTTCTACCCCTTGCCCCGGATCGATCAACTGGTAGACTCCACGGCTGGGTGCGAGCTGATATGCATGCTGGATGCATACCAAGGCTACCATCAAGTGCCGCTCGCCCGAGAAGATCAAGAGAAGGTCAGCTTCGTCACGGCGGACGGCACTTACTGCTATAATGTAATGTCATTCGGGCTGAAGAACGCAGGAGCCACCTACCAACGTCTGATGAACAAGGTCTTCAGGGAGCAGATCGGACGCAACTTGGAAGTGTACGTGGACGACATACTTATCAAGTCCTTTCGGGCGGCCGATCTCTACGCGGACATGGAGGAGACCTTCCAATCATTGAGAAGGTATGACGTCAAACTTAACCCTCAGAAGTGTCTGTTCGGAGCAAAAGGCGGGCGCTTCCTGGGCTACATTGTGACCGAGCGGGGCATAGAGGCGAACCCCAGCAAGATAAAGGCATTGCAGGACATGCTACCTCCTCAAAATCTCCGAGAGGTATAGCGTCTCACCGATCGGATAACGGCGTTGTCAAGGTTCATCTCTAAGACCGCCGACCGGACCTTGCCATTTTTCAAGATTCTCCGTAAAGCCACCAAGTTTCAATGGGACGAGGAGTGCGATCGGGCGTTCGTGGAGTTGAAGACCTACCTGAATTCCTTACCCGTGTTGGCGAAACCAGCCGTAGGTGAGCCGCTTCGCATTTACTTATCTTCAACTGAACATGCTGTGGGCTCAGCATTAGTAAGGCCGAGCGGCGAGAAGCAGCCAGTGTACTTTTTAAGCCATATCTTAAAGGATGCTGAGTCTCGCTACACTGGTCTCGAGAAGTTGGCTTTCGCCTTGGTTCTGGCCGCTCAGAGATTGCGTCCTTATTTTTTGGCGCACACCATTGTTGTGATGACGAATAGCCCGCTAGCGAGGGTACTCCTGAACCCTGAAGCATCCAAACGACTCATCAAGTGGACGACGGAGCTGAGCGAATTTGACATCCAATACCAACCCCGCACGGCGATCAAAGCGCAGTCCTTGGCAGATTTTGTGACCGAAGTACAAAAGCCCGAGCCCGAAGCTACATGGAAAATATATGTGGACGGATCGTCCACTCGGAAGCGGTATTGGGATCATGCTACTTTCGCCTCAGGGAGAGCGAATGCATTTATCTGTCTGGCTAGACTATCGGGAAACCAATAATGAAGCGGAATACGAAGCCCTCATAGCCGGATTGCAAGCTGCACGGCATGTTGGAGCCAATCGGGTCGTGATCCACTCGGATTCCCAGCTTGCCGCTCAGCAACTCACGGGCGCTTTTGAGATAAACAATGCAAGACTCATATTGTACGCAGAGGCCTTTGAGAAACTCAAGACCGGCTTCGCCGAGATAGTGGTCCAGAAGATACCCCGAGCGGAGAACCAGGCGGCAGACGAATTAGCCAAACTCGCAAGCTCGATATCGCCGGTCGTCATCCAACAACCAATCGAATAGGTATCCTTGGTAGCGCATATAGACCAAATGGAATGTCTCACATTCCCAAGCGATTGGAGAACAGCCATCATGGAGTTTCTGCGCTCAGGGGCCTCACCGTCCGATCGGGATGAAGCTCAGCAACTAAGGAGGAGGGACGGCCGGTTCACTCTCATCGGAGATCAGCTTTACAAAAAGACTTTCTCCCGACCGCTTCTAAAATGCGTCAGCTCAGAAGACGCCGAGTACATTCTCCAGGAGATACACCAAGGATCTTGCGGAGGTCATCCGGGCGGCCGATCTTTGGCTAGGAAGATCATGCTGGCCGGATACTTCTGGCCAACGCTACATGAGGACGCCGCTCGGACCGTTGCAACGTGTCTTTCCTGTCAGAAGTACCATAATTTCTCGCACAAGCCAACGGAAAAAATGAAAGCGTCCACAATGTCTTGCCCGTTCGACCAGTGGGGCATGGACATCGTAGGACCCTTCCCAATGACCACCGGACAACGGAAGTTTCTATTGGTGGCAGTAGATTTCTCCAAGTGGGTGGAGGCTGAGCCATTAGCTAAGATAACCGAGCACATGGTCAAGAAATTCATCTGGCAAAACATTATCTGTCGGTTCGGCATTCCGCGCCGACTCGTGTCAGACAACGGGAGACAGTTCGTCGAAAATCAGCTCGAGGAATTGTGCAAAGGATATGGCATTGAGCAGCACTTCACGTCTGTGGCGTATCCCCAGAGCAATGGTCAAGTCGAAGTAACCAACCAGGAAATTCTCCGAATTCTTCGGGCTCAGCTCGACCACATGGGAGGAAGCTGGGTGGACGAGCTGCCGGGAGTCTTATAGGTCATCCACACGACCCCTAAGGAGGGAACGGGAGTAACACCATTCCACCTGGTGTATAGGGGTGAAGCGGTTGTCCCCGTCGAAGTCATTGTAGAGTCCGTCTGGATCCAGAACTACGACGAGGCAAATTCCGAGAGGAGGCAGCTAGAATTGGACTTGATCGACGAGGAGTGAGCCAAAGCGTCCGTTCGGCTGATGGCCTACAAGCAAAGAATGAAGCAGAACAACAACCGCCGCGTGATTGCTCGAGCATTCTAGGTGGGCGACTTGGTCTGGAAGAAAGTGAAGTCGGTCAGGGACGTGGGCAAGCTAGAGGCTCCCTGGGCAGGACCGTTCAAAGTCGTCGAGAAGTTCCGATCGGGAGCCTACTATTTGGAGGATGAGGATGGACGGCGACTGGATAGACCATAGAGCGCAAACCACCTCCAGCCCTATCGGGCCGGATGAAAGGTACGCCAATGTAATGTATTTCATGAATATGTCGTTCGAATGTATCTTTTGACTACAGGCATGAAAGCTATAAGAACAAAGCAAAGGCATGAGCACTGTGCGCCCATCGGATAGTTGTATAAAGGAATGACGAAGACCCCGTGCCGTTCGGCCGGGAGTATATTATCCGAGCCAAATGCTCGATGGCGAAGACCCCGTGCCGTTCAGCCGGGAGTATATTATCCGAGCCAAATGCTCGATGGCGAAGACCCCGTGTCGTTCTACCGGGAGTATATTATCCGAGCTATAAGCTCATTTTGAAGACCGTCCAGCGGCGACGTTAAACTCTAGAGTCGGACTGGCGACTATAAACCCCCGGCTTGAAGACCGTCAAGCGGCGACGTTAAACTCTAGAGTCGTACTTGCGACTATAAACCCCCGACTTGAAGACCGTCGAGCGACGACGTTAAACTCTAGAGTCGGACCGGCGACTATAAACCCCCCGGCTTGAAGACCGTCGAGCGGCGACGTTAAGCTCTAGAGTCGGACCAGCGACTATAAACCCCCCAGCTTGAAGACCGTCGAGCGGCGACGTTACACTCTAGAGTCGAACCGGCGACTATAAACCCCCCGGCTTGAAGACCGTCGAGCGGCGACGTTAAACTCTAGAGTCGGACTGGAGACTATAAACTCCCCAGATGAGGCAGCGTCGCGTCGAATTACTTCAACGACACATTGGCAGAGAATCCATGAAAGAATGGAGATTCGTTGACCGATCGACGCGGTAAAGGAAAACACTGCGAAAAACTCATGGAAATCCACGGTGGGGTGGATGGTCGTTTAGCCGATCGGAGAGGCAAAGAAAAACACTTAGAGCGAAAAGCTCATAGAAATCCCAGGCAAGATGGATGGGCGTTTGATCGACCGGCAAAGCAAAGAGGTTAAGAAATTCCCTGCGGGTAAAAGGTCTAGTAACCGGTCGGCATAATCAAAAAGAGCGCGAAATAAGAGGATAATACAGCAAGAGTGGGCATTCATTTAAAATTAGCGTTTGAGGGTTACAGATGCCACGTGACAGACACACCGATCGGAAGCATTCCTGAAAACACATTCACTCAAAATAATTAAAGATATGCTTGGGAATGGTTGCAAAAAGCGCCGCATGTTCCCAGGCGAGAATTTCCGCTGAAGTTGGAAGGAGACCCTTGGCCTTCAAGTAATCCGACGTGGCAGTGATGGCCAGTTCAAAGGCCTCGGCCATCCGGTTGCAAACCTTCTCAGCGAACTCGTCTGAGCGGATGTAGTTTTGCCTCAGCACGATGAACCGGCTCAGCTCAACCTCTTAATATTCCTTGAAGGCAGCTTGGGAAGCTTCAAGGGACTCCAGCAAGGTCTTCAGTGCATCCTTATGTTTGAGCGCGTCCCCCGAGCGGCTCGCTTTCTCGCCGTCCAACTGCTCCATCAGCTCCTTGATTCGTTGCTCCAGGCCTCGCGCTTCGACATTCTTCTTCTCCAGATCGGCGATGGCCGTTTTCTTTCGATCGGTGGCTAGGCTTATTTTTCGGTCAAGTGTCTTGACCTGTCGTTCGAGTTCGGTCAAAGTATGGGCTTGGTCGGCCGTCTTCTTTTGCTCAGCCTTCAACAAATCTTGGGTCTTCTTGAGCTCTTTCTGCAGCTCGGCATAGGAGGGGCCCTGGGAGGACGGGCCACCCGAACTCTTTAGCCTCTTCAGCTCTTCGTCCACCATGGCCAGCCAATTGAAGACAGCAATCTCCTCCACCCATCTCTGACATAAGTAGGAATATTGATAGCCGATCGGAAAGAGGGCGTAAAGGACTTCGGAAGAACACACTTACCCCAGTGGCCTGCTGCATATGACTGTTGGCCAGATTGCTGAGCGGAATCATCACGACACGGGCCCGAGCATCGGCCCACATCTCGGCGAGGGGCCCCTTCATGGTGATCATATGCTCAGGCGCGGTCGGCCGATTAGACTCGGGCAACAGCTCCTCGGTGGGAAGGGGTAGGGTGGCCCTGACGATGCGGCTCTAGCCAGGAGACGTGTGAGCATATGCGGAGGGAGCGGAGGCCGAAGCGAAAAACTTGGACAAAATAGTCGAGCGCTGGACCCGGCAGGGGGCAGGTGGAAGAGCGCTGACCGGCACAGCCTCAATGGGGTTGGCGGGCAAGTTCAGTTGAGAAGGAGTCCGATCGGATGATAATGCCTCCACCATTGGAGTTTTCCCACGAGAATCGGACCCCGCCCGCTCGAACACGCGAACAGCAGAAGTAGCCGATCGCAACGGTGTATCCGTCCGACGCCTCTTTTGTCTGAGTGGCTACCCGTCTTCCTGACCGGAGCCTTCCTCTTGCATGGCTGGCTCCCTGTTTGAAGTATTACCTCCCGTCACCTCCACGGGGGAGGCCTGGGCGGCCGACTCTTCTGCATGTGTATCGCTCTCACCCTCGTGAGAGTCGACCGGAGCGATGCCCAATCGCTCCATCTCTTTGGCGACGGCCGCCTCGAGCGCCTCGAGCGCCTCGGCTTTCCTCTTCAAAATCCCTTGCATCACGGATTCCATTACGATATTAGCTGCAAAGGAAAAAGAAGAAAATCAGTTAGCACTCAAAATACATGTGCAAGTGAAATTCTTACCGAAGCTGCTCGGAAGTGGAGTGCGGCTCGGACTCAGGCCGAATATATATAGCACGCCTTCAGGCAGAAGCTTGTTAATATCGAGCTTCAGACCAGCAAATAGATTTGCAGCCTCGAGATAGTCCGGTCGGGTCTTATATCTTTTTAGCTCGGGAGAGGTAGGCGGTCCGACCTGCCATGTGGTTCGGAAGGGAGTCCGCTCGGGGAAACGAAGATAAAAGTAATACTCCTTCCAGTGTTTATTGGAGGAGGGGAGTTTAACAAAAAAGACAAGGCCGGGCCGATCCTGGAATAGATAGGTGTCCAACTCGGACTGCTTGGGGTAATAAAAATAGTAAAAAATTTCCGATCGGAGAGGGATGCGGTGTGTCTTGAACAGTACCACCACTCCACACAAAAGATGGAAAGTGTTGGGAACTAGTTGGGCGAGTGGAAGACCAAAGAAGTTGCAAACATCGGCAAAGAAGGGATGAAGAGGAAACCGCAGACCGGCTGTGAATTGGTCGCGAAAAAAACAGATGGCTCCCCTCGGCGGTTTGTGAGGCCGAGCGATTGGAGAGGGTAGAATAAAGTCAGACGGAATGTCAAAACCGTCAAGCAAGGCTTCGGCGTCACGCCGATCGAAGCGAGATTCCATGGTAGTATACCAAGGGCCTAAAGTGGGTTCTACGGGTCGGGATGAGCTGGCCATTATCCGATCAGGCAAGAAAACAAAAACCAAGAGAATAGAAAATGACACAGGACAAGGAGAAGATGGGAGAAACAATGACCAGAAGACGGGAACTTGACAAAGAAGACGAGGAAAATAGAGAGGAGAAAAGGAGGAACCTTACGAAGAAGCTGGGGATCGAAGGAAGACGGCGGAGAATCGTCGGAACACGGAGAAGCGGGGTCGCCGGAACGCCGAAGCACCGAAGAGAGACGGAGGAACGTGAAGGCGGAAATGCAGCGGAGGAAGGAGGCGACGGCTTTATAAGGTCGGGCCCGATCGGCCTCGACCGTCCGATGCAGGTCACAGGAACCGAGGCCCCCATCGGGTCGTTCATTTCAAACCGCCGATGTCCCATCGGACACACCGCCGAGCCATACGATGACGCTAGCAGAGGCGCCACGTGGCATCATGTCATAAGGGCGCATTTAATGAGCGCCATTACGGCGCGCAGCGCGCGTGCTCCGTCTTAATGGAGAAGATTTGCACGAATCCCGAAGAGATCCGAAGGACGTCAGCGAGGACCGTCGACGCGGCAGCAAAGCCAGCGCTCGGAAGGGGTCGAGCGGCCGCTTGAAGAACATTCTAGAGTGGCAAGGCGATGTCATTCAAGCCGACCGGCAGTCCAATCAGTCGGACTTAGCGCCTCCTTCAACTAGACTTGAAGGGGAGACATGTGATCCGATGATAAGGACGGGGGATCCTCGTCGGCGGAGGGTCAGCGGCACTTGTAGGTCAGAGGCCAAGGGATTCAACCAGGAAACCCGCCGACCGGACGAAGCAGGCCGACCGATCGGTTATCGTAGGTCGACCGGCCTCGAATCCCCCGAACCAAATGAAAGACAACCCGACTAGGAGTCGAGTTTCCGATGCTCGAGGTAAAAAGGCTTCAAGGGTCGAGCAGGCTGTCCGTTCGGCCGGTGCACAAGGCAACACAGGCAGGAACAGTCTCATCCGAGCATATGACCGATGCAGAGGTGATATGCCTACCGAGCGACCTATCCGCTCGACCCTGGAACAGACAGGGAACGCAAGAGGACAAAGGAGACAGGGGATAACATCATCCTCGAGACACCTGCCGCCGACAAGTAGCAGAGTTGGCAGCCGAGCCGTACACAGAATCATACGGTGGAAACTTCCACCGTCACATCCGGGATATGCTCGGACGATTGCGGAATGACGCCAGAAGTACTTTTCTAACACAGACTCGTTAAGGTATGTTTGGGGAAGCTTGCACGCATCGAGAAACGTGCCCGCGCTCCCTCGGGGTCCTATATAAAGACCCCCAGACGTCGACGAAGGTATACAGACATCTCTACTATAGCCTCATTACGCTGCCTCTCTCGTTGCCTGACTTGAGCATCGGAGGATCGTCGCCGGGAAACCCCTCCCGGCTCGGCTTCTTTGCAGGATCGTCAGAGAGCTATGCCACCAGCCGAAAATAACAAAGCGTACCAAGTCCCCAATGTCCGTCGACTCAACGCTCAGATAATAATATCTCCTGAAATCAATTCCCAAGGATGATAAAATGCTTCATTCGAATACTAACTTTTCCATGCTTGAACAAAATATTCCTATAATTTACTTATATATATCTTACGGTAGAAGAGACAATACCAAACCAGCCGCTTGGGCCGGCAATATCACCTTTTACTCTTGTAATAAAAATATATATTAAATAAATAAATTTAAACACCCGTAAGCTTAATTCATTCATGGTTATCAATACTTATTTATTAACTTATAAACATTTTAACTATGAGTTTATTTTTTAATATTTTAATCAAATATATAAAAATATCGTAATTAATAAATTTTAAAAATATTAAGTTACTCATAATATAATAAAAATAATAATATAAGTTTCGAGTTCACAAGTCTAGCGATTAAAATAAAAAAAAAAATAATGAATAATATCAAACCTAGGACGGCCCACCCAGCCAATTAATGTTTGCCATAAATCAAGATAAATTAAAAAACGTCCACGCGGGACAATCCAAAACGACAATCCAAAAACCCATCATCCAGTAATTATACGCCCCATTTGAAAAAAAAAAAAAAAATCCCACAAAAGCACCATAATTAGGGATCAAATTAGATGCCTAGGTGATAATTTGATACACTTCCGATACACCACAATTTGGGGTCAATCAAGTTGTACAACCTACTGTAGGAGATTTGGTTGACCAGATTTGGTCTGTTATGTGGTATGGAACTATGGGGCAGATGAAGTGACTAAATTCATTAGTTTTCGTCCCGCTACCTCGCATCAAGTTGAAGGTTACTCGCATCGAATAGAAGTTATCAACCAACCTCATGATCAATGTACAGTTTGGCTATCCTTCTATTTTCCATGCAAGATAACGTAAACGAAAGCCGAACATTACATTTTTCTGTTAGGATTTGGTTCCTTTCCTGATCAAACTGTGCAATGAAGATTTAGGTTTTGTACTTGTCGACGACATCACAATAAATATTTACCAAACTATAATTATATAACCAATCACTGCAATAAGTTTAGAGTCACGGTTGACAAAGAACTGGAAAATTATGCTTGCAAAAAATAAGTTTCAACGCTTTTTAATCGAGTAGAACATTGATAGTGAATTAGGCAGCAACTACTTTGAGAGCATTTGGAATGAAAGAAGAAACTGAGTCATAGAAACATAGATGTGATAATCTAATCAGCCTCTTAGATAATGACCTTTTAACAGGTCGGTGAAGACTAGCCTAGGGGTGGCAGAATTGGATTACCACGACTTACCAAGCTTATCATTCTGAAATAGTAACTTCAACCTCCACACCCGGCTCTATGGTAATCGAAGTGATCTGTTTCACCACCTCTGGAGAGCTACGAAGATCGATCACCCTCTTGTGTACCCGCAGCTCAAATCGATCCCATGTGTTGGTTCCTGCAAAAATAAATTCAGAGTTCGATTATCTTCAGAACACATTTTCAGCTAAATTGAGTAAATGTGTAAGCAAACCAGAAAACCATTTCATTTGTAAAACGATTGCATGTATCAAGGTAAGATCAGTCACTCCCAGGCATGGACGGTCTAACCACATCTCAGTAAGAGGAATTAGCAAGAATAATCTAAGAATAACTAGATTTGTACATCTAAATACTAAGTTACGAACAATACTGGACTGTGCATCAGTTTTAAAATGCTCTCTTTATGAAAATTTCATAGAGAAATTAAAGTTTCAAATAAATTTTCCTGTAGTCATCTGCACAGTCAAATTCATGTAACAAAACAACAGCAAAGATAAGGACGGCCAAATAATACAACCTATGGTGTACCTGCTTTTGTGTAAAACCAAAACTAAAGATGAGCATTGTTAAATATAAGAATAGAAAATCATTATCTTGAACTTGTACTACCAGAAAAAAACAAAAACAAAAAACAAAAGTAAAATGCATGAAATTGAATAAATTTAACATAACTAAATAGCCAAGATTCAAAATCACGCATTGTCAAGCATCTTCACAAAGACAAGTATGACCCAAGTATGAACAGGTGAAATCATAAACCAACAGCCATTGTCACCTCCTTTGATAAAGATGTGCAGTACATTGTTCCAAACAAGATCATTCAAAAGGAGTTCCAAACTACACCGAATTCTTAGTAAAAATGGAAGAATCTACCAAACATTGAGGCAAGTTGAGAATGAGAGAAAACATCGTCGCAATTCACCGAGCACATCAAGCAGGAATTACCAAGCACATCAACCGCTAAAAGGAAGATAACACACCAAGGACGTTGCGAGCTTAGATAGGAGAAAATGTCACAACTCACCCAATTTCAAGCCCAAGAGAGGTTCTTGATCCACCCTTTGGCCCACTCTCTTAGCTCATGGTGTTGGCCCATGATTTTTCATCTAAATATCATTCTAGATAACTATCTAGAATCTTATCATCATCTAGATCATAGTTATTAAAGGCTCTCACCTGGACGCACCGAGCCAGGCGAACCTCTTATGCTACCCAGGTGCATTGCTTGAAAAGAAGCACACGCCTTGTGAGAAGCGACAAGTGCGCTTGAGGCCAATTTTTCTTGCCTCATTGAAGTGAGATGTATAGGTGCAAATGATGTAGTAATTAATGATGACAATTTGACTTGGAGTGAAGTCAAACGAACTTCTGGAGTTGGTGAAGATGCATACAATTTCAAATCTTGAGCTTCATCTTTTTCAAAAGAAGGGCAACTACATCAAAAGGAACTAATAGAAGATCTTCTACCAATCAACTTTCAATAAGGCATGTGTCTCACCTTAAATCGTGTGCTTCATGTCCCACAGCACCTATGCATTTTTGGACACCTCACATCTTAAATAACTATGATCTAGATATTGTAGAAAGTTTCTAAACTAATAATGTTCACCATAGGATCAAATTGATGTCAACCGTCTATTTAAAAGGAGAATGCCTATAATTACCTCCCTCCCCTTCTAATTCATCCACATAATAATAAGTTCTCTTTACTTATTAATCTCTCAAGCCCTCCAAGTCTTTATCTTAGTTTTTCTAGCGCAAGTTTCTTAGCGAGTTAGACTTAGAAACTTTGTGGGGATAAATTATCCAAGTGTCGCACGAGTAAGTGGTGCTGGAAGCAATAGTCCAATGCCATTGCTTTTCTAAGCACAATATTTAGATGCAAAATGGTGAGAACTTGCCTTTCTCTGGTTTGATTCTAGCACCACTTACCCATGCAACACTTGGACAACTTATCCCACAAAGTTGTTAAGTAAGCCTAACTCAAGGGAGAACCACACAGAGAAGTTAAGAGAAAAATTGAAAGGACTTGAGAAATTAAAGAGTAAATAGAACTTATTATTCTTGAGGATGAATTACAAGTGAATGGGGAGGGAAGTATTCATAGGCATCCACTCCTAAAATAGGCGTTTGAGACCAATTTGATCCAATGGTGTACACTATTAGCCTAGATGGTTTCTACAATATCTAGATTAAAACAAGATTCTAGGAAGTTATCTAGAATGGTCTTTTAAGAAAGGTTCTACAATATCTAGATTAAAACAAGATTCTAGGAAGTTATCTAGAATGGTCTTTTAAGAAAGGATCTAAGAAGAAAAACCATAAGTCAAGACTAATAGGCCAAAGGAGAGATCAAGATCGTCTCTTAGGCTTGAAATTTGGTGAGTTATGACAAGGATCTCAGAACAAAATTAAATACCAGTGTTAGCATGTTGTGTATCTATATATATTATTTTTGTTGTGACATAATCTTAACTCAAACAACACACGGGCACATGAACCACTAGCATTTGATTTGTTTTATTGTGCAAAAATTTACATTTAGGGGCATCTTCTATCCATCCTCTCCCCCTCTAATTGAACATAAGCTATCTCATCTATGGATCCTAACATAATCAACCAAAACATAACTTCATAAATATGGTTACAATGACTAATCTGTAACTAGTTGGCATTTACTAATGTAATGTATGACTCACTTTTGTTACTTCTAATGTATAATCAACAGAAAGATAGCTTGATATTGTGTAGCAAAAATACAAAAATACATTCCAAAAATGTGTTTCTGCATATAATCTTCATGAACTTTTCCAATAGACTTAAAAGGATAACTTTCAAACTTAACAATTTATTGGCTGGTGGTTGTAACCCTGACAAATTTTAGAATGCTTCTGATACTACAGTTATTTTTTTTTATTTTTGATAATATAGGTGTCCAAGCTTCACTCAATAAATCTTAGGTAGACAACCTTCCCCCTAGCACAACTTATGCACACTCAAAGACCGCCCTCCAAAATCATCCCCACTGGGATTTAAACTCTAGTTCTCTTTTTTTGCCTCTGAGTGCTTTACCACTACTAATACTACAATTATTAAAAAATAACAAGTACATTTGATAATGTAGTGTAAGGAGATCACTTTTGTTTCTTCTAATGTTTAATCAAATGAAAGATAGGCTGACAGTGGATAGAGAGATCATTGAAATACATTTATGATAAATATGTTTGTGCAAGCAGTCTTTATAAACATGGCCAATTGTCTGAAAAGGAGACTTGAGAAGTGTGATAGACGTTAGCATGATATTGATGTTATAATGATGGATAAGTAACTAGACCAAATTATAATTTGGTGCTCCACATTGTTATTCTATATGCAGAAACTATGATGGAAGTATCAGGGTGATGAAAAATAAACTAGAAATGACTTAGAAAACGTGGTAAATATCTAAAAACTTTGAAAGAGAGAGATTGGAATACCTTCACCACACGGAGATTTACGTGTAGTAATGTTGAGGACCTTGGTGGGCATTCTCACAGGCCCCTTCACATTCAGCTGCTTGTCTCTCGCTCCTCTAACCAGATCCGCACACACTGACCAACCAAAACGCGATAAAAAAACCGGAGTCAAAAGCCAAGAACTGTGCGAATCAACGCGAACGGAACCACAAAACCTCACCCTTCTCTAGATTCTTGACGTTCTTGGAGGAGAGGGTGATCCGAATGCGGTGCAACTCCTCCTGAGACTCTTCCAGCCCAATCTTAGCCGGTTTCACTGCTCCATACGTTGCCGCCATCGATCCCAAACGGACTAACAACCTAACACGAGATATCAGAGTTGAATAGCTTCAGCGAAGTGATCGTAAGCCAAAGAAAGAGGAAAACAATTCTGCTTACTCCTCGCTACCCTGCCGCCGAGCTCGTTCCGATCTCGCGCGTCGAAGCAAACGAGTTAGGGCTTGTGAACGAGAGATCTCATATAGTGCCGAGCCGGCATTCCGAATCCTAGTTGGGCTTTGGGAGTCAGGCTAGGTCGGCCCATCATTGTCCTTCGGCCTTGGGTTTGTAACATCAGCCCGAACGGCCTGATTGAGAATTAACTTAATTTATTTTTAAAAAAACAAAATCAGTTATTTATTAGCCACACCACATGTAGCATGAGCCATTTTAAACTTAGTTGTGTTCAAACTCATTTATTATTGATTAAGTTTAATTAAATTTATTTTATATAATAATTTTGGTCAAAACTATTATATGAATTATAAATTTAAATTATTAAAAATAAATTTTAAAAATAAAAATAATCAAAATTAGTCGTATATTAATTTTATTAAAACTAATGCACGACCAGTTTATCTCCAAATTTAAATCCAAGACCATTAAACTTTAACTATACTTTTCATGTGATAGAAATAATTTTAAAATGATTATGTAGTCGTTGTGGTTGTTCAAAATTTGAATTTGAATATATGATGGTAAAAGATGATTATATTTATTTCTAGTGTCTTCGTCAATTCATATCAAGATTAATACAAAGGAAATAAATTATGGATGATTACTAATATTTAAAATAATAGTTAAAGATGAAGTAAATATTTACCTCGAATTTGAATAATACATAAATGAACTTAAGAGGTAATTGGAATCTAACTGTGCTACTAAATCCCTAAGACAGGGAAAAGAAAGGATAATTTTAAAGTGACTAATACTCAAAAATATAATATAATAATTTTGGTTGACATGGTTACATAGTCTTTTTTTTTTAAAAAAATAAATGTTAAAAATATATAGATGCACTTTAATGTTCTATTTACTCAGAAGTGTAGATGATGAAAGGATAGAAAGTAAGGACTGAAATAAATTTTTAAGACATGGAAAAAAAAAGGATAAAGAAAAAAGAGGATGGGAAAAGAATCCTTAGAGGTGAAGAAAGGATGAATGAAACATAAGGAATGAATATATTAGTACAATTAATATGAATGGTCAAATTTAAGTTTTAATGAATGATTAATGGATTAAAATTAGGTGTGATGTGATATAATCTTGTTACCAAGTATGCAAGATTTAACAGGTCTGGAGAACCTGACATTAGACTGAAATCCAGCTAGGTTTGTTGGACCTAATAGCTGGTGTGGAAGTCCAGATAGATCAAGAAATAACCTGATATCCAGCGGAAAATCCAACTAGATTTGCGGAACCTGATAGTTGGCCGAAATCCAGTTGAATCTGCGGACATGACAACTGGCGAGAATACTTGGTAGGTCAAAGGCAAGTCAAACAATTCTGTATGGTAAGTAAGGTAAGTCACTAGAGGAGTGTGTTCTAGTAAGGCGAGTCCCAATTAGAGACTTTAGGAGTTGATCCAGTTTAAGTCAATTTTGGATATCTAAACTGACACCATAACTAGATTCGGGTCTCGAAAAGATAGGATCTAATTAATAATGTTATTTTATTATTGTGCTAACTTTGTTTTGCATGGTATAATTTGTTATTTGGACTAACGCATTTTGCAAGGGTGAAAAACACCTCAAGCCTTGGATGAACAATGATCCTAGCCTCAAATCACTATTCACCCAAGGCGCCTCCTATTTGAGTGGAGGCGTCTTGGATGCTTTGTCAAAGTCCTTGCGTGGAAGGGCGCGGAAGCGCCTCCCATGCGGTTGGAGGCACCTTGAAACTTAGCACTGGAGGCACCTCAGAAAGCTTTGAAAGCTCCCTCTAGAGGATAAAATCCGTAAGTTGTGAGTTTTATCGATTTTAAAGATAAGGGGATAAAAGTTGTTGTTGGAGGCGCCTCAGATGAAACTGGAGGTACCTTCAATAGTCCATATAAGCGCTATTCGAGCAGCTATCAAGACACATCTTCTCTATGAGTTGCAAAGACCTTTCTGCTATTGCGAACACGTTTGACTACTGCTGTGCTACTACTTCGCAACTTCCAACTGTTGTCGGCAAATTGACACCAACTCCTGGTCGCTTCTAAATCCTCTTTGTATGAGTTGGTAACGAAGTTAATTACTACATCTCTTTATTATTTGTAAAAAGGGAGTGTAAGCTATTACACTTTCCTTTTTTGATATCTTGTATTCGATTCTCTCTTCTAGCAGTCATAGAAGAGGTTGATAGTGGATTTTTTGTTGATATGGTCTGAGGGATCGTGTGTCTTGGAGTAGGAGTTGGCAAAGGCTCCGAACCAAGTAACACCTTGTGTTAGGTTTTTCTTCTTACTTTTAATTTCATTGTACTTTGTTTTTAATTTTTAAAAGATAAGTTTTTAATACACATGATTCACCCCCTCTCTCGCGTGCCTCAATCCGACATAAGGTAGCATGGGTGGTTGTCACCTTGCACTCGTCTTGAGTAGTAGGGGAGCTAGCCCCATGGGCAACCGTGCTTGTTTGTTCTTTCCATACCTTGAAATCTCTACCTTATGCTTGATGCTTCCTTCACTCCAGTTGACAACTATCTCCTTGCTTGTCGATCTTCTCGGAATGTACCATTCTCAAGCTAGGATTTTCTTCCTGATTCACAAGAATCCTCCTTCACTTTAAGAACCTCTACCGATGGTGTTTTCTCCATCTCTTCCTCCTCCCATTCTCACTTCCTCCCCTAATTTACAATCTCTTCATGTCATCACCCATCCGACATCCTACAATTTTGACATCCAACAAGAGGCCTCGATTAGATCTATCTCTACTTCCATCTGATTTCAACTTTCAGCCATGATTTCACCTCTACTCCTTTAACAATGGTGAAACATGAGTTTGTCCTCATGAATAACTTCACCTTCAAGAACTCCAATCACACCTACTTGTTCAAGGAGTATTTGTTGGTGTAGGAAGTACCAGATGATCAAACCCAAGTTTTAATAATGACAAAAAATTCAAAGTTAAGGGTTATTGTAGTTCTAATGAATCTGACTGAGCGTGCAAGGAAATCCTATGTGAGTTAGGCAAGGTCAAAGTCCTAGTAATTACTATACAGGTGGAAAGCCCTAGTTGCTGCTAGGCAAGGAAGTCTTGATCTGAGAGATTGGGCAAAAGTCTTAGCAGGTCGAGGATATCGGGTAGAAAATCCTACTAGTCAAAGACAGTAGGTGAAAGTCCTAGAGGTTACGGACATTAGGTGGAAAATTGGACGTGTTAGATTCAATAATTAAATCATATTTAAATAATCACGTTAATTAAGAAAATACTTGTAAGAATTTTTAGAGATTTTTAGAAATTTTTTATAATTTAATCTAAGTTAAGATAGCACATTTTAAAGGAATAGATATATTAGGCTTAGGAAAAATTTGTTTGGATTATCACTTAATTAGGAGCTGATTAATTTGATTAACCTATAGTTGAATCAATCAAAACCTAATCTCTTATCCACCTCATTCCCAATTTCCTTTTCCCCAAACCCATCACCAACACCGCCATTTGTCCCCCTCCCTCTCGAGACCTAGCTACTCCACCTATCGCCACCGCACTTGCTGAGTGAGGCCGACCCGAAGACACCACCAATTGTTCTGCTCGCGGGCCTCAACAGACAACTTCCCTATTAGCCCATGCCCTAGCTTGCAGCCGCCCCATTTTCGGATCGCTGCGAGCACAAGCGTAGTCGACCATCGTGGTCAGATGCTAGATTCCATGAGTCCCATCTCTAATGCCCTCCCCTCGTCGATCCGCCCTCAGTTGCATGGATCATTGCCATCAGACCTTCCCCTAAACCAGTTGTCACCGTTGTTCCTTTGTTCTAGCCATCAGCCAATCGCCATCGCCCATTTTGCTCGCTGGTTCACACCAACTGCTTACCTTCTAGATCTCACATATCAACCGCAGCAAGCAACCATCGGCTACTGCGAGTAGTCATCAATCAATTGAGTGTTGGTTACTACTTGGAAGATCGTACCGATTCCACTGTACAAAAAATTTGTACAAGTGTCAAACCTTTCCTAACAATCTATTGTGTTCTTTAGAAATTAAACTTGGATCGTAAATGGAACTTAACATTATTGATTTCAAGTTTAACTTATCTGTTCTTTTAGGTTTAGACTTGGATCTCAAACGATGCTTAACATTATTGATCTAAATCCACCTATGTTACAAATTCAATTAAATATTAATTTCAGAAATCGATTCTCAGGTCAAACATAGCGAGACACTTGACCTTCTTGGGTATGGGAACATCCACCACTGCCTCGACAAAACCTCTTAACGAAATTTAATATTTAATTTCCTTATATAACCCTAGGTTTAACCAAAAGGAATAATTGAATCACAAATTTGAAAAATAAAAAACACAAACTCGAATAACAAATTCGAAACCTAGAATCATATTCCTCTTGTGTTTGGTATTTCAAAATATATACAAAGAAAACTAGTATGATGCGGAATAGAATTACTAGTTATACCTTTCTTTGTAAGCAACAACCTCTTGATCTTCTATCGTATTCCTCTTCTTATCTCGGACGTCGTGTGGGCGATGATCTACCGAGATGAGAATCCACCCAAGCTACTGTTAGAGTGTATACTAAAAGCCTAGCTTTTGTAAACATTTATTTTTGAAATAAAAGAATCACATTAGTCAAATGTCTATATTTATTTGTTGAATATAGTTGTTCAATTAATTTATAAAGTAGATAACATGGTGTGTGGTGTCACACACAGAAGATCATGTTATCAGCTCTTTATAAATTATAAACAGTTGCTCACGACTAAGATGGAAAGGAACAAACCATTAGTATAGTCGTAGTGTAATTAGGTATTAGTTTATCTTGACTAATAAATTACACTAGTACACTCTAAAGTGTATTGAGTAGGACCATTTTAGGTAAGTTCTTTTTATACTGACTTAATAAAAGAATTAGACCTTAGTTATTATGGAAGTGTGTACTCTTAATCCTAATATAATAACAAACATATATATTTAGTATCTATTTTTTTGACTTATCAAAGGGTGAGATTTAGCTTGATAAATCAATAGGCCCGATAAGTTGGGAAATGATATTACTTATAGTGTGTGTTATTGATTATAGAAGGAATCTGTGTCCTAGTAATCTAAGTTGAGAATGCCCCCAAGAGGAGCTCATAAGGATTGTCATGTTAAATCCTGTAAGTGGACTTAGTCCGACATGACAATGAGGTTGAGTGGTACTACTCTTGGACTTAGATATTAATTAAGTGAGTTGTCAGGAACTTACTTAATTAGTGGGCATTCGTTATCTTAAACACAGGGAGACTAACACACTCATGATAAGAAGGAGCCCATAAATGCAATTTGGGATTGGTGCGATAGTGCAAAAATAACTCTCTAGTGGAATGAGTTATTGTTGATGAACTTGAGTTGTGTGTTCGGGGCGAACACGGGACTCATCGGAAGGCCAAAACCAATCTCTCCTCTAGGTCCCTGTCGTAGCCTCATTAAAGCTTCAAGTCCATCCAAATATAAGTCCATCTTGGTGTCCAAGAAGGGGGCCGGTCCAATGTTTGGTGACCAAGCAAGGGTCGGCCACATCCTCCTCTATGGGGGTCGGCCCTATTGCTTGGTGACCAAGCAAGTAGGGGTCGACCATGATTAGTTCAAATAGGAGGGGTGTTTTGAATTTTTAAAATCTTCTCTTTGTAGAAAACTACAAGTTTTAAAAGAGAGTTTTTAAAATATAAAACTTTCCTTATTTGAATTAGGTCACATGGTTTAATAGAAAGTTTTAAAAGTTTTAAAACTTTCCTTTTTTTTAACCATCTTCATGGTTTTAGAAAAAAGGAAGAGAAGTTTTAAAATTAAAATTTTCTATTGATGTTAAAAAAGGAAATTTTTGAAGAGAAGTTTTAAATTTTAAAACATGGTTTTAATTTTTAAAACTTTCCTTTTTTAACATTCATTTTTAGAAAGAGAGCTTGTAAAATTTTATAAGAGGTTTTCTTTTTTTATAAAATTTTATAAAAAATATTTTTTTTTTCTTCCTCTTTAAGGGGGCGGCCACCCTTGCTTGGTGCCCAAGTAAGGGGCCGACCAAATAAAAATAAAAATAAAAATAAACCAATCAATGATTGGTGATTGATTCAATCAAGAGGAAAGAAAAGGAAAAATAAAAGGGAAAAGGAAAAACTAGAGGAAGATTTTAATTTTTGTAAAAATTCTTCCCTTATTTTCCTTGGGCAAGTAATATAAAGAAGAGGTGAGGAGGCCTCATGAGAACACAATTCTTATTCTCTTGGTGGAGTTTCTCTTGGTGGTCGGTCCCTCTCTCCCTCTCTTTTCCCTTTGCTCTCTTTTGCTCCTTGGTGGTGGTGGTGGTCGAATTCTAGAGGAGGAAGAAGGCTTTGGGTGGTGTTCATCTTGGAAGATCGTCACCCACACGATGTCCAAAGCGAGGCGAGAAATACGGCAGAAGATCTTGAGGTCATTAGCTTGCAAAGAAAAGGTATAACTTGTAATTTTCTTCTGCATCATGCTATTTATTTTTCTTTGTTAGAATTCCAAACACAAGAGGCAATAGATTCTAGTTTTTTTCAGATTTGTTATTCGAGTTTGTGTTTTTGTTTTTTCGAATTTGTGATTCGATTATTTTTTTTTGTTAAACCTAGAGTTATATAAGGAAATTAAATATTAGCTTTCCTTAAAAGGCTTTGTCTAGGAAGTGGTGGTTGCTCCCATATCCAAGAAGGCCTTGTGTCTCGCCATGTTTAACCTGGAAGCCAATTTTGAAAATTAATATTTAATTGAATTTATAATGTAGGTGGATTTGGATCAATAGTGTTAAGTTCCGCTTGCGGTCCAAGTCTAAACCATTAAGAACAGATAAATTAATTTGGAATCAATAATGTTAAGTTTCGTTTGTGATTCCTAATTTAACTTCTAAAGAACACAATAGGTTATTTAGGAAAGGTTCGACACTTGTACAAAATTTTTGTACAGTGGAACCGGTACAATCTTCCTAGGACTAACCAACAATTGGTATCAGAGCTAGGGTTTGCCTCTGTGTGTTTTGGTTTTCAAATTAATTATGCACGTGTCATACATAATTTAGGCAGGATAATAGTAGGATGTGCTAACTTTGTGGTTGCAGGCTCTAACTATTATGGCATATAGATATTGTGTGTGATTGAACCCTTAGACATGTCAAGGGTATTATTTTTGTGTGCATGATTGTATGTATCAAATATAGCAGGAGCTGTATTATTTTTAGAATTTTATTTTTTGTTCGATCTAGAATACATGTATATTCCTCTCTATATAGGATCGATATATGTAAAATTCTATATTTGTCACGGATCGTATCTTTGCGAGGCGTGGTGCTATTGGAGGACCAGAGGCACAGCGGAATAAGAAGCAAGATAGATGCGACAACTCAACCCGATGGCGGTGGCTAAAGATGTCAGCAGCTAGGGTTGGAGCATACTAAAGACAGTGATGGAAAAGGCCATAATAGTTGAAAAATTAATTTCCAAATTTATTGCTTTTATTTACTGTGATGTATGTGTGCATGATATGCTAGCATAGGTTAAAATCCTCATTTTAAATAACTAAGTGGGAGAGGGATTTTAATAAATTTCATGGTCTCCATTACTGGTTTGTAAGTGATGCAACAAGCTTGCGTGTTGGCTCTGAGTGCCTCCCTCCACAACAGATGGGTTTGTTGGGGATCAGTAGATCAAACGTCCTTTATGGATGGTTATAGGAAATTATTTAGGAGCGTGTGATCTTCTCCAACTGAAGGGGCACAATCTTATTTAATGGACTAAGTATCAAGTAATAGTATACACTTAGATGCATTCAATAGTATCCTCCCCAACGGAGTCACTGCTATTGTTTTGTGTGACCAAAGGAAAACCAACTATTAATTTTATTTGTCATAAAGTTAGGATGACAAGATAATAAAATTAATGGGTTACACCCTCCTCTTACAAATGTTGAATTTGTATACGTTCACACTAACGTGGCATGCAATATTCACGGTGCTTTGAGGTGTTGGTAAATTTAAATAGTATTGTTTGAGGAATCAATATTATTCTAAATTTAGAGTCCTGACCAAAATTTATTTTGTGATTCTTAGGATGACTTTCAACCCACTGGCCATTATTCTAAAAGAGAATAGACTTACTGGTCCAAACTATATAGATTGGAAAAGAAATCTGGATATTGTCTTAACTGCTGAAAGCTATAAGTTTGTACTGTCAGAGGTATGCCCAGATACACCTAATGGTGACTCTACCCCAGAGGAGATTAAGTATCATAAGAAATGGGTAAAAGCAGATGAGATGGCGCGGTGTTACATTTTGGCTTCAATGTCAAATGTATTGCAACATCAGCATCAAGATTTAACAACTGCTTATGATATAATGAACAATCTCAAAGAACTCTTTGGGCACCAGAGTCGGACTGCTAGGCAAGAGGCAATGAGAAAGTTAATGATAGCCACCATGTCTGAGGGGACACCCGTAAGGGATCATATCCTCAAAATGATGGCTTATCTGAATGAAATACAAGTCCTTGGAGGAGAAATCGATGGGGAAACTCAGGTCGATATAATTCTCCAAACGCTACCCAGAAGTTTTGAGCAGTTCCGCCTGAACTATAACATGAACAAAAGAGAGTATACGTTGGCGGAACTTCTGACAGAACTATAGGCAGCAGAAGCAATATTTCATCACAGTTCTCAGATTCGCTATGCTGAAAATGGTTCTACTTCTAAGTCGAAAGGCAAGAAGAAGAAGAAACAGGACTTTTCAGCAAAGAAGATGAATAAACCTCAGGGTACAGGACAAAAAGCTGGAATGAAGAAGCCGAAGGGCAAGTGCTTCATCTGCAAGCAATCAGGACATTGGAAGGCGGACTGTCCTCGTAGGAATCAGAACAATAAAGGTATATCTCATGCTCTAGTAGTTGAAACATGTTTAGTGGTGTTATCTACCAGCACCTGGTGTGTAGATACAGGAGACACTGATCATGTCTGCAATTCTTTGCAAGAGTTCCAGGAAATCGGACGACTATTTGAAGGAGAGATAACCGTATACATGGGCAATGCTACCAAGGTGGCGGCTGTTGCAGTGGGAGGCGTCTACTTATCTTTTGATAGGAATAGAAGTTTGATTTTAAGAAATTGTCTTTATGTACCCAGTTTTAGAAAGAATTTAATTTCAGTTTCTAAACTATATTTGGATCGATATTCTGTTTCCTTTAGTAACAATATCGTTATAAAGAGAAATAAGGTGATTATTTGTTCTGGTGCATTGGTTGGCAATTTATATACTTTAAATCCAATTTCTCCCACAAAGCAAAATATGGAAATTAACAACACATCTTCTAACTCTAATAAGAGAAAATAACTTTCGGAAATGAGCCAAACGTATCTTTGGCATATAAGGCTTGGTCATATTAACTTAAGTAGTATTTAAAGGCTTGTAGCCGATGGACTCTTGGGTTCATTAGAGTTGGAAAACTTTACAACCTGTGAATCTTGCTTGGAAGGTAAAATGATCAAGAGACCTTTTAAAGCCAAGGGGTATAGAGCCAAAGATGCGTTAGAACTGGTTCATTCTGATTTGTGTGGTCCTATGTCTATCCAGACAAGAGGTGGTTATGAATACTTCATCTCCTTTATAGACGATTATTCAAAATACGGATACATTTACCTGATGCGCCGCAAGTCTGAATACTTTGACAAGTTCAAAGAATATAGGGCTGATGTGGAGAAACATCTTGGTAAAAGTATCAAGATACTACGGTTTGACCGTGGTGGCGAATACCTCTTTAGAGAGTTTAGGAATTACTTATCAGAAGCCGGGATTCAATCCCAATTATCTGCACCTGGTACACCTCAACAGAATGGTGTGGCAGAACGAAGGAATAGGACTCTTATGAAAATTGTTAGATCAATGATGAGTTATTCAGAATTACCAAATTCATTTTGGGGATATGCTCTGGAAACAGGAGTGTGCATTCTGAATATGGTATCTTCTAAAATAGTTCCTTCTACTCCCATGGAATTATGGAATGAGCGTAAGCCTAGTCTGAATCATATCCGGATATGGGGTAGTCCAGCACATGTGCTGAAGGGAGGTACTGACAAGTTGGAATCACGTACAGAAGTTTGTCTATTTGTGGAATATCCTTATAATCGATTCCCTCTTTCTGAGTATACCCCTTCGCAACAAGCCTTGCTTTGAAGGTTTCTACCTTCCTATCTATCCCTCTTTTCATTTTGTAGATCGACTTACATCCAACGGCTTTTACATCATTTGGTGGTTCTTCAAGCTCCCAGACCTTATTAGAATACATAGATTCTATTTCAGAATTCATCGCTCTTTGTCAAGATGCTGCATCTATATCTTGGAGTGCTTCGTCATATATTCTGGGATCAGGTTCATGTTTACCTGGGACCAAGTCCGACAACTCTCCCAAAAACATGAATCTTTCAGGTTGCCTAACAACCCTCCCACTACGACGAGGCATTGTCTGTTGTTGTGTATCATTTGTGATACGTGTTGCAGTTTCTTGTGATATTTCATCTTGCACTGTTAGTACTAAATTAGACGTGTCCTCTCTAATTTCTTCTAGAACAATTTCACTCATGGGCTTATGGTTCATTACATAATTTTCTTTTAAAAATCGAGCATTGGTGCTTACAATGATCTTCTAATTTTTAGGATTATAAAACAAACCACCTTTCATTCCCTTAGGATATCCCACAAACAAACAAACTTTTGTACATGATTCCAACTTGTCAGTATCTCCCTTCAGCACATGTGCTGGACTACCCCATATCCGGATATGACTCAGACTAGGCTTACACTCATTCCACAATTCCATGGGAGTAGAGGGTACTATTTTAGAAGGCATCATATTCAGAATGTATATTGTTGTTTCCAGAGCATATCCCCAAAACGAATTTGGTAATTCTAAATAACTTATCATCGATCTAACCATTTCCATAAGAGTCATATTCTTTTGTTCTACCACATCATTCTGTTGGGGTGTACCAGGTGCAGACAATTGGGATTGAATCCCAGTCTCTGATAAGTAATTCCTAAATTCTCCAAAGAGGTATTCGCCACCACGATCAGACCGTAGTGTCTTGATACTTTTACCATGACATTTCTCCACATCAGCCCTGTACTCTTTGAACTTATCAAAGCACTCAGACTTACGGCGCATCAAGTAAATGTATCCGTATCTCGAATAATCGTCTATAAAATAGACAAAATATTCGTAACCACCTCTTGCCTGGATAGACATAGGACCACACAAATCAGAATAAACTAGTTCTAACACATCTTTGGCTCTATACCCCTTGGCCTTAAAAGGTCTCTTGGTCATTTTATCTTCCAAGCAAGATTCACAAGTTGAAAAGTTTTCCAACACTAATGAACCCAAGAGTCCATCGGCTATTAGCCTCTGAATTATACTTAAGTTAATATGACCAAGCCTTAGATGTCAAAGATATGTTTGGTTCATTTCCGAATGTTCCTTTCTCTTATTAGAATTAGAAGATGTGCTATTAATTTCCATTTGTTGCATCGTGAGAGTTATTGGTTTTAGAGTATACAAATTGTCAACGAACTTACCAGAACAGATAACTTCCCTATTTATCTTGATAACACATTTGCTATCATAAATAGATAGAATATCCATTCTTGTATTTTATCTTGGCCGGCCACCTAAGCTTGGGTTCAAGCTAGGGCCGGCCACCCAATGGAACCAATTCACCTTGGTTTGGTCGGCCCTAGCTTGGGCTCCAAGCTAGGCTTGGCCGACCACCTTAAGGTGGATAAGAAGGTGGGTATAATATTTTATAAATAAGAGGTTACGATAGGGACCGAGAGGAGGAATTGGTTTTGGTCTCCCGATGAAATTAAGCTTCCCGTGTTCACTCCGAACACCCAACTTAATTTCATCAATAATAATTCATACCACTAAAGAATTATTATTGAACTACCGTACCAATCCCAAATTACATTTTGGGCTCTTTCTTATCATGAGTGTGTTAGTCTCCCTGTGTTTAAGATATAGAATGTCCACTAATTAAATGAGTTACTGACAACTCACTTAATTAATATCTAGCTCCAAGAGTAGTACCACTCAACCTTATCATCATGTCGGACTAAGTCCACCTGTAGGGTTTACATGACAATCCTTATGAGCTCCTCTTAGGAACATCATCAACCTAAATTACTAGAACACAGTTTCCTTCTATAATCAACAACACACACTATAAATAATATCATTTCCCAACTTATCGGGCCTATTGATTTATCGAACTAAATCTCACCCATTGATAAGTCAAAGAAATAAATACTAGATATATGTGTTTGTTATTATATCAGGATTAAGAGCACACACTTCCACAATAACAAAAGTCTTGTTCTTTTATTTAGTCAGTATAAAAAGAACTTACCTTAAATGGTCCTGCTCAATACACTCAGAGTGTACTAGTGTAATTTTATAGTTAAGATAAACTAATATCAAATTACACTACGACTATTACAATGGTTTGTTCCTTTCCATCTTAGTCGTGAGCTACTGTTTATAATTTATAAGGAATTGATAACATGATCTTCTGTGTATGACACCACATACCATATTATCTACAATATAAATTAATTGAATAACTAGACTTAGCATATAAATGTAGACATTTGACCAATGTGATTCTTTATTTATAAAATAAATGTTTATACAAAAGCTAGGCTTTTAGTATACACTTTAACACTGAGGAGCCACAGTCATCTCTCATTTTCTCCAGCCATGAGTGCTACCGACGTTCTTTGAACTTCCCTATTGTCATCCACTTACCTACTTTGTCATTGATCAAAACCTGAGTTAGACCGTTAGTGCTAACTGCACCAACAGTGCAGACCCGAGATGATTGGATATAAGTCGAAGTACCCGATGATATTTGGATAGCCCACATAGGATTCACCGCTTCTTGCGAGAAGATATATATTCTATGGCCACTCATTAGGATTATTACTCAAAGTCTTTGGTCAAAGCATCACATGTTAAGAGTATGAGACTCTTGTACACATGTACAAGTAATTTGAATCCACAAAACAAGGAAGTATTGTAGGGGGTGTTACGGCCGACTAGAAGGGGGGGTTGAATAGATGTGCCCCCCAAATAATCGCTTCCTACGTATTCGTTAGCACAGTGGAATACAAGCAAATACAAATACGAATACAAAAGCTAAAGACAATGAGAAAGGAAATGAAAATCTCTAACATGTCGATATAACGTGGTTCGGAGATAACTTGCTCCTACTCCACGGTTACCCGTAAGGTGGACGATCCCTCAATCCGTCTGTGGATTAGTCCCTGAAAACTTCAGCTAGCTCAAACCTCCTTGTGGGTGGAGAAACCTCACCATAACACTCACCAAAAATACTTGGATACAAGGGAAATGTTGAGCACTTAGTGACTACTAATTAGGCTTTAACCAAGTCCAATTTCATCACTTTGGTCGCTCATCCCAAGCTCCTTCTTATAGAGCTTGGAAGAAAACAACCTTGTTATTTTACCGTTGCCAGTTGACTGGTCCTTGCACCACTCGACTGGTGCCAGCCCAACAACTCTCTACCAGTCGCCTGCTACAGTACACCAGTCAACTGCTACAGTGTACCAGTCGACTGCTACAGTACACCAGTCGACTGCTACAGTGCACCAGTCGACTGCTACAGTGCACCAGTCGACTGCTACAGTGCCCTTGTTGGCTGCTACAGTACCCAGTTGACTGCTATAGTGCCCTCGAGATTTTTCCCTAAATACAATCTCTCATGCACTTGTACCCTCACGACTCACTTGATTGTTCTTTACAACCTTGACCTCTTACCTTCAAGCCTACTTTCTTTGGCTCTCGTCCCTCGGATGCATCCAAGGCCATGGCTCGTCCCCAATGCCATCTTTCATATATCCCTTGAAGTTGCTTCCCTCAACCCTTGTCATTGTTGTCTTGTCCACGGTCCCTCGAATGCTCTATCCTTCACCAGACCTGAATCCATTAAGCAAAGTCATATATATATCCTGCAAACCTGCACACTCATATACACATATCAAATAACAAGGGTAAACGTAACTTAAACCCTTTGTCCAAACACTAAAACACATGGTCACACGGACCATTGAGATTACTCCAACAAGTATTACTTGGGCTAGGTATAACGTAGTCAGCCTAGTGGGGGCAAACACATAGACCATGTCCTGAACCAAGTGAGTTTAAGATGAGTAAAAAGAATGAGTCATGACTCACTGTAGCTACTGAAGGGTTCATAATTAATTCTGAGATCAACTATAATTTTTTCGTTAATTGGGGATCATGATGTACTACTAGGCACCACTTATGATCATTCCATAATTAAATAGTTAATTATAGATGACCAAGATAAACTGAAAACCTATTAGGTCACAAGCACTACGAGTCTCTAAAAGATGTAAAATAAGTTAGAGAATAGGATTCTCAGATCAAGAGATAAATGTTTGGTTGAACTATACACAAGATAAATATGGAAATATTTGTCGAAAGGGAAGTGCGGATGTGTCACATCTCTTATGAAAGAGTTGGACTCTATTTGGTTTAGTCATGAACCAATTTAGTATAGCTATGTACCAACTTGATTTAGTTGTAAACCAAATCAAGGGATTAATGAGCTAATTTTTTGGTTAAGGCATAATGAGTTGGATTTGGGCATTCTAATCCAACTCATTAAAGAGGACTATATATTGATATGGTTAAGAGAAAATTAACACACAATTTATTATTGGCTTGATTAGGTTTTGGAAATCTAAATCCAATACCTCTCCCTCTCTCTTGTCGCAGACCACAACAAGAGGGTATCCTCTTGTTGTCGTGAGCCACCCAAAGGAAGAAGATCTCCCTTTTACTTCTTCTACCTCTTCTTGATCCTTCTTCTTCACTCGTGACTAGTACCTTCTGAAGGCAAAGCTTATTCTCTTGGAGTTATCTTGGAGAGCTCATCATGGATATGAATAAAGGCAAGATTTGATAATATCGCAAAAGGTTGATGCCCTTCTCGTTATAGGTTATCCATAAAGTATACCTAGAATAATTGTTATTTGATTTCATTTTGTTTTATGATCTTGTCTGCGTGATTATATCTTGCATGCATGTGGTGTGTGTGATATAATAAATTAGTTTATTTATCATTAAGTCTTCTGCTATGTATGTTTACGAAATATATGATACCATAAGAGGGCGGGGGTTAGCAAAGAAAGAGGTAAAGAAATAAGGAGAAAAGATGTAAACTCACGGATTCTTATTACTTCTTGTGCTTAATAGAGAACCCCAAGTAAGTGTTGGTTGCTACTCGGAAAGCCTAGAGGTTCCACTGTACAAAAATTTTGTACAAAGGTCTGAACCTTTTCCTAGCTACCATGTGTTCTTTTAAATTAAATTTTGGATCGCCTGCGGAACTTAACACGTTTGATCCAAAACTTAATCTATTTGTTCTTTTAGGTTTTGACTTGGATCTCCTGCGGAACTTAACACGTTCGACCCAAATCACCTTAAGTTATTAATTCTATTAAATATTAATTTCCATAATTGGTTCCCAGTACTGACGTCGCGAGGCACATGGCCTTCTTGGATATGGGAGCAACCACCACCGACTAGACAAAACCTTTTATAGAAATCTAATATTTAATTTCCTAAAATAACTTTAGGTTAACCGAAAAGAACAATCAAATCACAAGGAAAAATAAAACAAAAGAACACAACTTCGAAAAACATATTCGAAATACTAGAATCGTAAGCCTATTGTATTTGGTATTATTTCCAAAAATAACTAGTATGATGCGGAAATAAAAAATACTAGTTATACCTTTTAGAAAGACCTCTTGATCTTCTACCGTATTCCTCTTCTAACCTCGGACGTTGTGTGGGCAACGATCTTCCGAGATGAGAATCCACCAAAGCACCTTCTTCTCCTTTCTTCAAGTTTCGGCCAAGCACAAAGCTTCCAAAAGATGAAGATCTTTTTCCACCAACCAAGCTCCAAGGGATACAAGCTTTCTCTCCTTCTTCTTCTTCTTCTCCAAGTAGTATCCGGCCACCACAAGAGCTCCAAGCAAATAGAGAAGGTTCGGCCACCACCAAGAGGAAGAGAGGAAGAGAGGTTGGCCGGCCACAACACCAAGGAAAAGAGGGAGAGAAATAATAGAGGTTGTTCACCATGAAGCCTTCTCTACCCCCTCTTTTATAATCCTTGGTCTTGGCAAATAAGGAAATTTAATTAAAACTTCCTTAATTCTTTTGCCATGAAAAGGAAAAATTTATTTAATTAAAACAATTTTCCTTTTCTCAATTTACATGGTCAGCCACTATAAGCTACAAACAAGGAGAGTTTTAATTAATTAAAACTTCCTAATTTGTCTCCAGAAATTTATAAAATTTTTCCAATAATTTAATCCCTTCATGATTGGTTTATAAAAGGAAATTTAATAAATTAAAATCTTTCTTTTAAACATGTGGATAAAAGAAAGTTATCTCTAAAATTAAAATCTCTTTTAATCTACAAATAAGGAAAGATATCAAATCTTTTCTCAATCTTTGTAGAAACTAATAAAAGAGAATTATTAATTTTAAACTTTCTTTTAAATCATGAACATGGTTAAAAGGAAAGTTTTCTTAAAATTTAAAATCCTCCTTTAATCAACAAATAAGGAAAGATTTCAAATTTTAAACTCTCTTTAAACATGTAGATGATTTACAAATAAGGAAAGTTTTACCAAAATTAAAACCATCCTTTTAAACTACAAATAAGGAAAGAGATTAATCTCTTCTCTTAATCTTTTGTAGAAAACTATAAAAGGAAATTTTTAATTTTTAAACTCTCTTTTAAAATCATGATATCCACATAAGAAATAATTTTAATAAAAATCCTTTTTAATATTCTAGTGGTCGGCCACCTAAGCTTGGGACCCAAGCTTTGGCCGGCCACCTACATGACTCATCCACTTGATCTTGGCCGGCCCTAGCTTGGGGTTCCAAGCTAGCTTGGCCGGCCCCATTGGATGGGTAAGAAGGTGGGTATGCGGTGGGTATAAATCTCTATATACTAGAGGCTACGATAGGGACCGAGAGGAGGAATTGGTTTTGGTCTCCCGATGAAATTAAGCATCCCGTGTTCGCCCCGAACACACAACTTAATTTCATCAATAATAATTCATTCCACTAAAGAACTATTATTGAACTACCGCACCAATCCCAAATTACATTTTGGGCTCCTTCTTATTATGAGCGTGTTAGTCTCCCTGTGTTTAAGATATCGAATGTCCACTAATTAAGTGAGTTACTGACAACTCATTTAATTAATATCTAAGTCCAAGAGTAGTACCACTCAACCTTATTATCATGTCGGACTAAGTCCACCTGCAGGGTTTAACATGACAATCCTTATGAGCTCCTCTTGAGGACATTATCAACCTAGTATCTCTAGGACACAGTTTCCTTCTATAATCAACAACACACACTATAAGTGATACCATTTCCCAACTTATCGGGTTTATTGATTTATCGAACTAAATCTCACCCATTGATAAATTAAAGAAATAAATATCAAATATATGTGCTTGTTATTATATTAGGATTAAGAGCACACACTTCCATAATAACTGAGGTCTTTATTCTTTTATAAAGTCAGTATAAAAGGAACGACCTCAAATGGTCCTACTCAATACACTCTAAGTGTACTAGTGTAATCATATAGTTAAGATAAACTAATACCTAATTACACTACGACCTTCCAATGGTTTGTTCCTTTCCATCTTGGTCGTGAGCTCGTTTATAATTTATAAGGAATCGATAACATGATCTTCTGTATGTGATACCACACACCATGTTATCTACAATATAAATTAATTGAGCAACTACATTTATCATAAATGTAGACATTTGACCAATGCGATTCTTATTTCTAGATTAATGTTTATACCAAAAGCTAGGCTTTTAGTATACACTCTAACAATCTCCCACTTATACTAAAAGACTAAGCTGCCATATCTGCTGCCATACATCTGATTCCCAACCCTTCAACATGCCCATCAAAAGCTCTTGCCTTAAGGACCTTAGTGAAAAGATCTATAGGTCATCACCTGATGCAATCTAGGCAGCAACAACTTCTCCTCGTTTATACGATTTCTCGTATTGGGTGGTACTTGCGCTCTATTGTGTTTACTTGCCTTATAGACTTATGGTTTCTTCGAGTTTGATACTGCACCAACATTATTACATTAAATTGTAACAATCTTTGGATAAACCAGAAATCATATCTAAGTCTATCTTGAGGTTATTGAGTCATTCAGCTTTTATGGCTACCTCAGAGGCTTGCCATATACTAAGCTTCTATGGTGGAGTCCAAAAAAACACCAATGCTTATCACTCTTCCATAGTTATGACTATACCTCCTAAAGTAATCACAAAACCCCGAGGTTGACTTATTATTATCCCTATCCGATTGGAAGCCAAAATCCATGCAACCCACTAGGACCAAATTAACTGCCTTGTAAGCTAGCATATAATCTCTAGCGCCTCTAAGGTACTTTAATATATGCTTTACTACAGTTCAATGTCCTTGTCAAGGGTTACTTTGATATCTGCTAACTATGCCCTTGGCAAAACAAATTTCAGATCTCGTGCATAGCATACATTAGGTTGTCTAACTGCCGAAGCATAAAGAACTGCCTACATGTCCTCAATCTCCTTTAATGTTATCTGAGACATCTCTTTAGATAAAGACACTCCATGCTTAAAAGGTAAGAAACCTTTTGAGGAGTTTTGCATGCTTAAAACAAGCAAGGATTTTTCCGATGTATAAAGCTTGGAATAAATATATTTTTTCTTGTGATCCCTTATTACTTTGATCTTAAAAATATATACATTCTCCCAAGTCCTTTATATCGAATTATTTGGACAACCATACCCCTACTTCTAACAACATTTTGATATTGTTTCCAACTACCAAAAATGTTATCTACGTATAGTACAAGAAATACCACCACGTTTCCATCACATCTTTTGTATACACAAAACTTTATCCGTTTACTCAATAAATCCATAGGTGTGGATTACTTTGATAAACTAGATGTTCCAAGACCTTGAAGCTTTGTATCAGTCCATAGACTGATTGAGCTTGCACACAAGATGCTCTTAGCACTTTGCAATGAACCCTTCTGGTTGCTTTATATGGATGCTTTCTTCAAGACTTCCATTAAGGAATGCTGTCTTGACATCCACTTGCCAAATAGATAAAAGAATCTGGATAGACTTAAGCATGGCTACCAGTGAAAAAGTTTCCTTTTTCATCAAGCCTTGCTTTGAAGGTTTCTACCTTCCTGTCTATCCCTCTTTTCTATTATAGACCCTTTACACCCAAAGGCTTTTACACCACTTGGTGGTTCTACAAGCTTCCAGATTTTATTAGAATACATATATTCTAATTCTATTATTCATTACTCTTTGCCAAGATGCTTCATATTTATCTTGGAGTGCTTCGTCATATGTCCGGAGATCAGGTTCATGTCCTTCAGGGATCGAGTTCAAAAACTCTCCCAAAACATGAATCTTTTAAGGTTGCTTAACAACCCTCCCACTACGACAAGGCATTTTCTGCAATTGTGTATCATTTGTGATACGTGTTGCAGTTTTCTTGTGGTATCTCATCTTGTACAGTTGGTACTAGATTAGACATGTCTTTTATTATTTTCTTAAGAACAAATTTACTTATGAGCACGTGGTTCATTATATAGTCCTTTTCTAAAAATCAGTCATTGATGTTATCAATGACCTTCTGATTTTTAAGACTATAAACCTACTTTTGTTTATCTAGGATAACTTACAAACAAGTGAACTCCTATCCAACTTATCATTATCTCTCTTTAACATATATGCTGGATTACCTGAATCCGAATATGCTTCAAAATAGGCTTACGCCTATTCAGCAATTCTATATGAGTAGAGAGTTATGACTTGGAAGGCACTATGTTCACTTTCATTTTCAGAGTTTATCCTTAAAACAAATTTGGTAATTTTCTGAATAACTCATCATCTATCTAATTATTCCATAAGAGTTCTTTACCTTCTTTCTACTACACCATTCTGTTGGGGTGTACCAGATGCAGTTAGTTGGGATTGAAATCCAACTTCTGATAAGTGACTCCTAAAATCTCTCAAGAGGTACTTGCCACTACGATCTTCCATAGTGACTTTTTACTTTATTTCTCCGCATCAACCTTGTACTCTTTGAACTAATCAAAGTACTTAGTCTTGCGGTACATTAAGTAAATTTATTTGTATCTTGAATAGTTGTCTATAAATTAGACAAAATATTCAATACTACCTCTTGTCTGGATAGTCATAGGATCACACAAATCAGAATGAACCGATTTCAACATATCTTTGACTCCATACCCCTTGGACTTAAAAGCTTCTTGGTTATTTTTCTTCCAAGTAAGACTCGCAGGTTGGAAAGATTTCCACAACCAATGAACCCAAAAGTTCATCAGCTACCAATGAATCCTACTCAAGTATAACCTAGCTTTAGATGCCAAAGATATAATAGGTTCATTTCCGAAGGTTGCTTTCTCTTAAAATTAGAAGATGTGTTACTAATTTCCATTTGTTGCATCGTGGGAGCTATTGGATTATAAATTGTCAACCATCATACCAGAATAGATAACTTTCCTAATTTTCTTGATAACAACTTTGTTATCAAAATAGACATAATATCTATAATAGTTTAGAAACTGAAATCAGGTTCTTTCTAAACTTGGTACGTAAAGACAATTACTTAAAATCCATATTTTATTCTTATCAAAGGATAAACATCTCCCACTGCAATGCTACCACTTTTACAGTAGTGCCCATGTGGACGGTGATTTACCTTTCATTTAGTTGTCGGGTTTCCTGGAACCCTGCAATGAATTGCAGACATGATTAATGGCATCTTGTATCTACACTCCAGGTTCTGGTAGATAACACCACTAGACATGTTTCAACTAATGAATTAAATACACCTAAATTGTTCTTAGTTCTAAGAAGACAGTCTACCTTAATGTCCAAGTCCTATTTCCAATCATTACAATTGGGACTACTAAGTCTTTTTCTATAGTATGACTACTAGGGATTGACAAACATCCTAAGAATCACAAAAACATTTGGTCAAGATCAACTCCTTAAAATCTCCATGAATTTTATGCATACAAAATCGAAGAGGAGATTTTATTCATTAATTTTATTATCTCGTCAACTTTACTTTATGACGAATAAAATTAATAGTTGATCTGTCTTTGATCAAATATTTGGTCAAAACTCTTTGAATTTAAAATAACATTGATTCCTCAAACAATATTATTTAAATTTACCAACACCTCAAACACCGTGAATTTTGCATGCCACGTTAGTGTGGACGTATACAAATTCAACATTTGTAAAAGGAGGGTTTTACCCATTAACTATCTTGTCAACGTATCTTTATGACAAATAAAATTATCTCAAACACCGTTAATTTTGTATGCCACGTTAGTGTGGACGTATACAAAATCAATCATTTGTAAGAGGGGTTTTAACCCTTTAATTTTATTATCTTGTCAACCTAGTTTTATGACAAATTAATAGTTGGTTTTATTTGGTTACACAAATAATAGCAGTGACTCCAATGGGGAGGATACTATTAGATATGTCTAAGTGTATACCATTACTTTGTTGGTGCAACCTTAGGTCAAGGTTGACCTGGTTGACCCAACTCGAGGTAACTTGACTCGAGTTGTATTTTGATGTTTGACTTGGGAAGATTGTCGGTGCAACCTTAGGTCAAGGTTGACCTAGTTGAGTTGCATGTTGATGTTTGACACTCGTGGAAGAGTTGTATTCTTGATATGGGACAAGAATAGATGTTTGGGAGATTGTAGGTGCAACCTTAGGTCAAGGTTGACCTGGTTGACCTGAAAAGTCCAAGTGTGGAGACTTGGTAACGGAAAAGTTCAAGCAGGGAGCTTGGCACGCGAAAAGTCCAAGTATGGAGACTTGGCACGGGAAAAGTCCAAGTATGGAGACTTGGCACGGAGAAGTCCAAGCAGGGAGCTTGGCACGAGGAAAAGTCCTAACTGGGATGTTAGGCAATGGGAAAGCCCTAACTGGGATGTTAGGCAGTTGGAAAGTCCTGGTGAGTGAAGCCAAGCAGTGAGAAAGTCCTAACTGGGATGTTAGGCAGTGTGGAAATCCTGGTGAGTGAAGCCAGGTGGAAAGTCCTGGTGAGTGAAGCCGGGCAAGGGAAAATCCAGATGGATCAGGGATGATCGGACTTCTGGTGTTGGAAAGTCCAAGTAGGTCAAGGGAGTGATCGGATACTTGGCACGAAGAGGAAAATCCAGATGGATCAGGGATGATCGGACATCTGGTGTGGAAAAGTCTAAGTGGGTCAAAGGGATTGACCGGACACTTAGCGGGGAGTGCTAGCAGGTCAAGGGAGTGACCGGATGCTAGGCATGATGTACCAACAGGTCAAGGTTGACCGGATGTTGGTGTGGAAGCCTTAGGTTTAGGGTCGAGAAGTTTGGATCGGACTGCAGACCGATCCAATGATACATGGCTCATCTCGACGGTCCGGTGACCGATCGGTGACGATCGATAAGATGGTTATCGATGAGTTATCGATCGGTGACCGATCGATATCGAAGTCTGTTTTATCGATCGGTCCGGTGACCGATCGAAGCTTAACAGAGGCGAAAGTGATCGGTCCACGCATCGATCAAAGATGTCCGATCGGTCGTGGACCGATCGAGACGCAGCATCGCGAGAAGGGAAAGGAAGGGATCGGTCGTGAACCGATCCACCTCTCTCCGATCGGTCCACACCGATCGAGACGATCCACCTCTTCCCGATCGGTCCGCGCATCGATCGAGTTCTAGCTTGCGACGCAACGGCTAGTTTCTTCGCTGTTTCTTCTTCGCAGGTATAAAGGGGCTGAGGGCTTCTACAGGGCTTCTTCTTCTTCCTTCTGGAAGTACTCTTCTGCCTGAAGCTTCTGCTTCTTCTTCCTGCTGAGCTTTGTTGAGCTCGTTGGGTGCTAAAGCTTCGCGTGAGCTTCTTCTTGTTGCTGGTTTTCTAGCTAGGCTTGGATCCGAGAAGCTGCTGCTTCACCAGGGTTCCTGCTGACTTCAAGAAGGCAAGCAAGTGTTGTTTACATTTCTGTTCTTGTTTTCTTGTTCCTATTTGTACTCCTATTGCTGTTGCAAAGATTGTGGTGAGGTTTCTCCACCCACAAGGAGTATCTATTAGCCGGGTTTCCGGGGACTCATCCACCGACGGATTGGTAGGCTTCGTCCACCTTACGGACACGCCGAGGAGTAGGAGTTCATCTCCGAATCTCGTTATATGGTTTGTCTTTCTTCTCCTGTTTTCTTTCTACTTTGTATTTCCGCTGCGCTAACCTAATCGTAGGAAGAAACGAGAAAGATTGGGGTCGGCTATTCACACCCCCCTCTCTAGCCGTACGAAGGATCCTAACATACTTGACACTAAGTCCATTAATAAGATTATGCCCCTTCCGTTGGAGAAGATCACACGCTCTTAATTAACTTCCTATAGTCATCCAAAAATGGAAGTCTGTTCTAGTGATCCACAAACAAGCTCATCCGTTATGGAGGAAGACACTCAGAGCCAACGCGCAAGCTTGTTTGCATCACTTACAAACCAGTAATGGAGACCATGGGATTTATTTAAAAATTCCTCTCCCACTTAGTTATTTATAAACGAGGAATTTTAACTATGCTAGCCTACTAGTCATGTATACTAACATGCACACACAGCACAATATATAAAAGCAATAAATAGAAAATCTAATTTTCAACTATTATGGCTTTTATCTCTAGTTGTCCTCCGTGTGTTGTCATCCCAAGCTGCTGCCATATTTGGCCACTGCCACCGGGTCTAGCTGTCGCATCCATCTTGCTCCTAGTTCCGCTGCGCCTCTGGTCCTTAGAAGGTTCCACGCTTTGCAAGATTCGATCCGTGACATAAATAGAATTTTACATTTTGATCCTATATTCCATAAAAGGAATGTACATGTATCTAGATCAAAAATAAAATCCTAATAAAACTAAATACAGCTCCTGCTATATTTTAATACAATCATGCACACACAGATAAATGCCCTTGACATGTCCAAGGGTCCAATCACACACATAATAACTAAAAGTCATAATAGTTGGATCCTGCATCCACAAAGTTAGCACATCCTACTATTAACCTGCCTAAATTATGTATGACATGTGCATAATTAAACTAATACCAAATACATAGAGGCAAAACCCACCTCGATATTGTTGGTTGCTACTCGGAAAACCTAGAGGTTCCACTGTACAAAAATTTTGTACAAAGGTCTGAACCTTTTCCTAGCTACCATGTGTTCTTTTAAATTAAATTTTGGATCGCCTGCGGAACTTAACACGTTTGATCCAAAACTTAATCTATTTGTTCTTTTAGGTTTTGACTTGGATCTCCTGCGGAACTTAACACGTTCGACCCAAATCACCTTAAGTTATTAATTCCATTAAATATTAATTTCCATAATTGGTTCCCAGTACTGACGTGGCGAGGCACATGGCCTTCTTGGATATGGGAGCAACCACCACCGACTAGACAAAACCTTTTATAGAAATCTAATATTTAATTTCCTAAAATAACTTTAGGTTAACCGAAAAGAACAATCAAATCACAAGGAAAAATAAAACAAAAGAACACAACTTCGAAAAACATATTCGAAATACTAGAATCGTAAGCCTCTTGTATTTGGTATTATTTCCAAAAATAACTAGTATGATGCGGAAATAAAAATGACTAGTTATACCTTTTAGAAAGACCTCTTGATCTTCTACCGTATTCCTCTTCTAACCTCGGACGTTGTGTGGGCAACGATCTTCCGAGATGAGAATCCACCAAAGCACCTTCTTCTCCTTTCTTCAAGTTTCGGCCAAGCACAAAGCTTCCAAAAGATGAAGATCTTTTTCCACCAACCAAGCTCCAAGGGATACAAGCTTTCTCTTCTTCTTCTTCTTCTCCAAGTAGTATCCGGCCACCACAAGAGCTCCAAGCAAATAGAGAAGGTTCGGCCACCACCAAGAGGAAGAGAGGAAGAGAGGTTGGCCGGCCACAACACCAAGGAAAAGAGGGAGAGAAATAATAGAGGTTGTTCACCATGAAGCCTTCTCTACCCCCTCTTTTATAATCCTTGGTCTTGGCAAATAAGGAAATTTAATTAAAACTTCCTTAATTCTTTTGCCATGAAAAGGAAAAATTTATTTAATTAAAACAATTTTCCTTTTCTCAATTTACATGGCCGACCACACTAAAGTTACAAACAAGGAGAGTTTTAATTAATTAAAACTTCCTAATTTGTCTCAGAAATTTATAAAATTTTTCCAATAATTTAATCCCTTCATGATTGATTTATAAAAGGAAATTTAATAAATTAAAATCTTTCTTTAAACATGTGGATAAAAGAAAGTTATCTCTAAAATTAAAATCTCTTTTAATCTACAAATAAGGAAAGATATCAAATCTTTTCTCAATCTTTTGTAGAAACTAATAAAAGAGAATTATTAATTTTTAAACTTTTCTTTTAAATCATGAACATGGTTAAAAAGGAAAGTTTTCTTAAAATTTAAAATCCTCCTTTAATCAACAAATAAGGAAAGATTTCAAATTTTAAACTCTCTTTAAACATGTAGATGATTTACAAATAAGGAAAGTTTTACCAAAATTAAAACCATCCTTTTAAACTACAAATAAGGAAAGAGATTAATCTCTTCTCTTAATCTTTGTAGAAAACTATAAAAGGAAATTTTAATTTTTAAACTCTCTTTAAAATCATGATATCCACATAAGAAATAATTTTAATAAAAATCCTTTTAATATTCTAGTGGCCGCCACCTAAGCTTGGGACCCAAGCTTTGGCCGGCCACCTACATGACTCATCCACTTGATCTTGGCCGGCCCTAGCTTGGGTTCCAAGCTAGCTTGGCCGGCCCCATTGGATGGGTAAGAAGGTGGGTATGCGGTGGGTATAAATCTCTATATACTAGAGGCTACGATAGGGACCGAGAGGAGGAATTGGTTTTGGTCTCCCGATGAAATTAAGCATCCCGTGTTCGCCCCGAACACACAACTTAATTTCATCAATAATAATTCATTCCACTAAAGAACTATTATTGAACTACCGCACCAATCCCAAATTACATTTTGGGCTCCTTCTTATTATGAGCGTGTTAGTCTCCCTGTGTTTAAGATATCGAATGTCCACTAATTAAGTGAGTTACTGACAACTCATTTAATTAATATCTAAGTCCAAGAGTAGTACCACTCAACCTTATTATCATGTCGGACTAAGTCCACCTGCAGGGTTTAACATGACAATCCTTATGAGCTCCTCTTGAGGACATTATCAACCTAGTATCTCTAGGACACAGTTTCCTTCTATAATCAACAACACACACTATAAGTGATACCATTTCCCAACTTATCGGGTTTATTGATTTATCGAACTAAATCTCACCCATTGATAAATTAAAGAAATAAATATCAAATATATGTGCTTGTTATTATATTAGGATTAAGAGCATACACTTCCATAATAACTGAGGTCTTTATTCTTTTATAAAGTCAGTATAAAAGGAACGACCTCAAATGGTCCTACTCAATACACTCTAAGTGTACTAGTGTAATCATATAGTTAAGATAAACTAATACCTAATTACACTACGACCTTCCAATGGTTTGTTCCTTTCCATCTTGGTCGTGAGCTACTGTTTATAATTTATAAGGAATCGATAACATGATCTTCTGTATGTGACACCACACACCATGTTATCTACAATATAAATTAATTGAGCAACTACATTTATCATAAATGTAGACATTTGACCAATGCGATTCTTATTTCTAGATTAATGTTTATACCAAAAGCTAGGCTTTTAGTATACACTCTAACAGTAAGAACCAAGGATCGCTTGTGTTCTTGCAAAGGGAATAGGCTATCCTTATATAGAAAGAGGGTAGAGATGCCGAGTACTCATTGGGCCCCATAGTCGTAAAAGCTCTACCATCTCCTAGTGAGGACAGCTTATCGCGAATCTATTTTATAGCACACATATCTACTTTACAACACACATATCTTATCACGAATCTTCTTTACAACACACATATCTACTTTACAGCATACATATCTTATCATGAATATTATCGTGAATCTTCTTTACATATCTTCTGGGGCCACCACTTCCTTAAAGGTGAAAGGAATCCATTCTTCGAACTGCGTCATGTAATGCATAAGCAGTCTTCGACAATTGATCATTAACTTTTTTTGTTGCCAGGTACCAGTCAGATCACCAGTTATCTTTGGTACTCCTTTCGTGACAACCCTGAGTTTTCAGGGAGTGAAGCAGCCTGAGCTACTGTAGTGCATTTGTTGCCTGCACAGCTGCTTGTTGTTGTATGCTATGCAATTGTTCCCTAACTTCTTATTCATATTCAAGGGTGTAGGGGTATTTGTAGAGGGCTTGGATGAGTTGTTGATATCTTTCAATGAGGTTGAGAGGGCCAGGAGAGCCTAGATCAGTGTGGCTTATGCCTCCTTGCTGTGCCTTTCTTTGAGCTCGTTGAGGGCTGGTGCTACCAATTTCAGTTTGGAGAGTAAAGTTGTCTTCGACCATTCTGCAGTAATAAGACAAGATATTAGTCTTGACAAGGCATCTGCCAATTGATTATCCTTCCCATCTATGTGTTCAAAAGTGACTTGAATTCCGATGCCAATAATATAATCAGTAAATGTAAGCCATCAAACTCTGGATGGTTTGTTTACTGAGGACTTTCCAAAGAAACTAATAATGGCTTGGCAATTTGTTTGAATTATAAGCTCCTTTTTATCAAGATAATAAATCTTTAACGCTTCAAGCGAGTTTATCACTGCATAAATTTCCGCATCAATTATAGATTTAATAGGTGAATATTTTCCACTGGCGTATGAGCATACTTTTTATGTGGATTTGGAGTCGAATTTACTTCTTTTCCACTTGCAAACTCCACCCCATCCTTCCATACATCTGTCAGTTTCAAGGATTATAAAACTATCTGCAGGGGGTACTGTGAGATCTGGCAATTGTTGAACAAGATCTTTGATTTGCTGAATTAAATGCTAGTCCTAAGTATTCATACGCTTATTTCCTGTGGGGCTGGTCTTTGCATAAAGTGGGCTCAAAAGCCTTCCTAAATTTGGAATATAGTTGCGGACATAATTGAGAAGCCCAAGCCATGATCGAAGCCCATGTTTGGTCATTAAATCTTCATCTTTGAAGTCAGCTATCTTTTTAATAAAGTGAGGTTGCAGCTTGATTCACTGATTGCCAATTATAGTCCCTAGAAATTCAATTTCAGAAACAGCAATCTTCATTTTTGTTGGGCTAAGGATTAACCCATTTTCTTGACATATCTGAAGCATCCTCTTTAAGTGTTCAGCATGATCCTTCTCATTTTAGAAAATACTAAGACATCATCAATGTAAACTGCAATAAAATTTTCTGTCCCCTTAAAACAGTTATCCATCTTATGTTGGAATATTGCTGGGGCATTTTTGAGTCCAAATGACATTGCTAACCATTCAAAGATGACATCTGGGACCCAGAATGCAGTCCATTCAATGGAATCAGGATGCATAGGTACTTGATGAAAACCACTTTTTAAATCAAAATTTGAATAAATTTTGCTATTACTGACCTTTTGAATAATGGTATTGATTCCTGGTAGGCTATATTGGTCCTTATGTGTCAGGTCATTCAAGTGTTTATAATTAAAGATCATTCATTCCTTTCCTTTGACTTATTTGCCTGTCTCAGGATCTATAGTTGTTCCTAAATTCACAATAATAGTCGTGGTTCGATGTCGACTCTTACTTGGTCTTATAACATTGAGAATTAATAGAGTTGTAATATGCTTTGTGAATGCTTCTTTCTGTTGAGGTGTGAGATGTTTCAAAGGTCGATCTTCAATGATAAAATTAGGATTTTTGACATCAATATGGCATAATATCTTATTTTTTGACCAGTGAAGAAGGGGGTTATCCCCAATATAACCTTGACTTCTTAACTCTGATAATAAGGATTTAAACTGTTCATGGAATTGCTGAGTTATCTGCCCAGAGGAGTAATAGACCATTTCTTTAATCTGAATATATTCCTCTTCCTCTAGCTCAAGTTCTTCTATGGCTGCACATACAGTTGGTAACGTATTAATTGTTGTTAGCTGTTTATAGAATGTTACCGAATTTCCTTCTATACAGACTCCTTCATGCATTGCTCGTATAAAGTTACAACCAAGTATCATCTGGATCTTGTCCCCTAGGACCATTGGGAAACTATATGTATAAGGGATTCGGAATATGTTATCCCCAATAATTATCTTTCCTTGCTTCAGCTTTAATTTAGCGGGTTGGTGAGAATTGATTCCGCTAAAATGAACAATAAAAGTATTTTCTTCGAGAGCTTCCTTTGGAACAAAATTTTTGTCAATGCAGCAAGTTGTTGCACCAATATCAAGTATAGATTTCAAGGAAAACTTAGGAATTCCAGGAATATCGATTTCAACCTTTAGGTTATATAACATATTTTTGGCTAACCTGGGGTTTTAGACTTCCTGGGCCGCCATTATTCTGCTAGTCGTTTCTTTATACAGCATATTGGCAGCTTCTTCCTCTTCTTCTTCAGGAATAAAAGCCTCTTTTCCTTTTTCCATTGTCTTAAAATCTACGCTTAATTTTTCTTCAAGAAGTCCTTCATATAAAGATTTGTAATAATTTACCTCTTTTTGGAGCCTCTCCATTTCTCCTTGACACCAGGATATATAATATTATTGCTCGTGAATTAAGCTTTTGGGGAAGAAGGGGGCGGGTGTGTTAGAATATATAATAAAAGCCTAGTTTTTTTGTATAAACATTTATTTTGAAATGAGAATCACATTGGTAAAATGTCTGCCTTTAGTTAAATGTAGTTGTCCATTTAATTTATATTGTAGATAACATGGTGTGTGGTGCCACACAGAAGATCATGTTATCGGTTTCTTATAAATTATAAATAGTAGCTCACAACCAAGATGGATTGGGACAAACTATTGGAATGGTTGTAGTGTAATTTTGTATTAGTTTATCTTGACTATAAAATTACACTAGTACACTATATGTGTATTGAGCAGGACCATTTGAGGTTGTTCCTTTTATATTGTCTTCATAAAAGAACAGAACCTCTATTATTATGGATGTGTGTACTCTTAATCCCGATATAATAACAAGCACATATACTTAGTATTTATTTCTTTAATTTATCAAAGGGTGAGATTTATTCGTTAAATCAATAGGCCCAATAAGTTGAGAAATAATAATATTTATATGGTGTGTTGTTGATTATAGAAGGAAACTGTGTCCTAGTTATCTAGGTTGATAATGTCCCCTTGAGGAGCTCATAAGGATTGTCATGTAAACCCTGCAGGTGGACTTAGTCCGACATGACAATGAAGTTGAGTGGTACTACTCTTGGAGCTAGATATTAATTAAGTGAGTTGTTAGTAACTCATTTAATTAATGGGCATTTGATATCTTAAACACAGGGAGATTAACACACTCATGATAAGAAGGAGCTCATAATGTAATATGGGATTGGTGCGGTAGTTCAATAATAACTCTTTAGTGGTATGAGTTATTATTGATGAACTTGAGTTGGGTGTTCGGGTCGAACACAGGAAGCTCAAGCTCATCAGGAGGCCAAAACCAATTCCTCCTCTAGGTCCCTATTGTAGCCTCTATAAAGCCTCCACTACAAGAAAATTAATCTATTATGACATTATCATAACGACACTTACAAATAAATATCACGATAAACACCTTATAATGACATTTTTATATTATAAATAATAAATATAACATTAGATCCTTTATCGTGACATTTTAATAAATGTCATATTAATTTATTAGTAATTAGTTAACTTAAAACCCTATCCTTCTCATCTTTTCACCGCATTTCTTTCTCACGTCGCTCCTTATTTCACCGCATTTCTTTCTCACGCCGCCCCTTCTCCTATGTTCACCACATTTCTTTCCGATACCACTCTTTCTCCTCTTTTCACCTGCTCCTCTTGTCCGCACAACTTTCCTTCTCCTCTTTGACGATGCTGCAGTTCTCTTCTTCGCACGCTGCTGCAGTTCTCTTCTTCGCACGCCGCTGTAGTTCTCCTCTTTTTCGCACGACAAAGGTCTCTTTTCTACATGCCCCATCTCTACCACCGCCGTGCCCCGTCTCTTCCGCTGCCACGCCCCGTCTCTGCCTCCACTGCGACTAGTATCCTTTGTCGCTTCCCTCTCCGCAGTGAAATCAGAGTTTAGGGCTACGGCTCGTCTCCACCGTCGTGCCCCATCTTTACCACCACTGCTACCTGTATCCTCTGTCGCTTCCCTCTCTACAGCGAAATTGGAGGCGGCGAGCGTCGACTACAATTCTTTCCTCTTTTCCTACAAGAACAGAAGAGATAAAAAAGGGCTTTCTACACACGACAGTTATTCCCTTTTCCAAAGGCCACAGTTCACCTCTTTTCAGCACCGCGCCGAAGCCACCATTCGTGCTCTCTAAGGTTTCTCCCTCTTTTTCTAACAATTAGGATACTTGTTGCTTTATGAATCTTTGCTTCAGTTAATGCCTTAGAATGCCTAATCCCTATGTAGCTTGAAGACCTAATAATAGAATTTGATTCGTACATGTTATTAAAACCTTTTACGTCATCTGTTACTTAGAATATTTGCTTCAGTAAATGAATGCTGCCGGTTAGGAAATTTAATATATTTTCTAAAATTTATGGTTCTCTAATTTTATTTCACTTTGAATTATGCCTATTGGTTTTCTATGCTTCACTTCTGTCAAGATAAAAAAAAATTCAATTTATCATAATGTTAAACTTATTTGAATAAGTATTTTTGTAGAATCATTATGGATAAGAGGTGGATGGTTTTGTCAAGACAAACTGAGGAGTATAGAAATGGAGCTGAGAGTTTCTTACATATTGCATTTTCTAATGCTAACATAATGGAATGATTTTGTAGTAATCTTAACAATACATATTAAGTTGGGTATACCAATTATGAGATATTCTATATCTTCAAGCATTAAATTCATTTATTATGGGACAACCTTGCAAACAACTTTTTGGCAATTCTAATTTATCCTTGTGTGTTGTAGTAAAAAAATTCTCAAGACTCTAGCTGGGGTTTTTAAAGCACGAGCATTATTTTTGTTGCTTTCTTTTTATTTATTTATTTTTTCGATAGAGTTCATAAAGTACATCTATTAGTCATTCATGCTTTTTTATGTTTGTCAAAGTAGTCTACATATGGTTCAAAGGTTTACCAATTTCTTTGTGTATGTGCCTAGCCATTAAACTCCAAATAGAATTGAAGTTAAGGTTTTGAAGTTAAGGTTGATAGTTTAAAGAAGTGTGAATAAGCTCAGCTCTATAAATTTTGTGTAGTATGCATTTTCCCTAGTTGGTTTAAGTGATAATGAGAGGACTGATTATTGATGTTGATTAACATATAAAGTTTGTTGATTTATTTTGTTACTAATGATGTTTGCTTTGGTGTTTGTAGTTAACAATAAGCGAAGACCACTATTAGGTGCATATGGAATGATACTTTGTATTTTTCTCGTTTGGTATGATATACAATATTTTGAATTATTTTTATTAATTTTGTATTTACATTGTTTCATTTCACTTATACAAATATATACATTATATTTGCAGGTGACAGGTACTTGAATTTTTGTGAATCAATATAATGATTGAAGATGATCCATCTAATCTAGTTTTTAATTTACAAGACTTTGTTAGTTTTAAAATTTAATATTTTGAGTGTATGTGCAGATTGCTTTGGATGTAAAAGACTTATCATTAGTATTACATTTGTAAATTTGATTCAAATGATTGTTAGATGAATAAAAATATGGCCCTTTAAATTTTATTTTATATTTTTTCCTATTTTACATGGTGGATGAATTGTGATGAGGTATAAATATTGAATTCAAGTTATATATTTTAAATAAATATTAATGATAAGTTTTAATGTATTTATAAATTATTATAATGATATTTATTATGTCATTATAAATTAGTTTAGATGACATTTATAAATGTCTTTAAATATAAATTTTCCTAACATTTTTTATTGTCAGTGTACCCCTATATTGTGACATTTTTAAAGTTAGCATTGATATTGTATAATGACATCATAAAATGTCATAATTCGAAGAGGGTCTGAGACGACATCACTTTATAGGGCGTTTTTCAGTAATGTCACTAAAACTTAAGTGTCATCAAAGATATACTATAAGGACATTTATGTGTGTCATTATAGAACTTTTTTCTTGTAGTGCTCGCATTCACTCATTTTGATTATCCTTCCTACCCAAGAAAGGGGAAAGCCACATCCTTGCTTGGTGCCCAAGCAAGGGGTCGGCCAAGCCTTGCTTGGTGCCCAAGATGTGGGTCGGCCAAGCCTTGCTTGGTGTCCAAGCAAGGGGCCGACCATACCATAAAAGAAGAGAAAAGGAAGTTTTTATTTAAAACTAAATTTTGTTAAAATCTTTCCTTTTATGGTTATCTACAATGGTTTAAAAGAGAGATTTTAATTTTGTTAAAATATTTTCTTTTTGTAAGCAACCATTATAGGAATAAAAGGAAAATTTTATTTAAAATAAAAATTTGTTATCTTTCCTTTTATAACTATTTACAATGGTTTAAAAGAGAGATTTTAATTTTGTTAAAATCTTTCCCTTTTTTGTAAACCATCCACAATAGAAATAAAAAGAAAATTTTATTAAAACTTTCCTTTTTTGCCGCTAGCAAAGAATATAAAAGAGGAGGAGGGTGGTGCCCAAAGACAACCTAAGTTCTCTCTCTTTTATTCTCTTTGGTGGCCGGCCTCTTCTTCTCTCTATCTCTCTTTAAGTCGACGCCCCACTTCTTCCCTTTCTTCCCTCTAGGGCCGGTGCCCATCTCACCTTGGTGGTCACCGCTTGAAGGAGAAGAAGAAGAAGAGAAGAAGCACTTGGTTGTCGGTTGCTTGGAGGAGAAGAAGAAGGAGGAGGAGGAGGCGCATCTTCACTTTGCATTCTTTGTGGCCAAGAGTTTGGAAAGGAAGGAGAAGGTCGAGTGTCTTTGTCTTGGTAGATCGTCGCCCACACGACATCCAAGAGAAGGAGAGGAATACAACAGAAGATCAAGAGGTCTTTAAGATACAAAGAAAGGTATAACTAGTTAATTATTTCCGCTGTGTACTAATTTAGTTTTCCTTTGTATGGATCCTAAAATACCAACACAAGAGACTAGCGATTTTGTTCTTCGATTGAGGTCTCTGTAGTTAAACCTAGGGTTTACTGTAAGGAGTTTAAATATTCAATTTCTTTGAAAGACTTTGCCTAGGAAGTGGTGGATGATCTCATACCTAAGAAGGCCGAGTGCCTCGCCAACGACCTGGAAACCAATCCTTGAAATAGATATTTAATCAACTTTTGTAATATGGTTTAACTTCTGATGAACACATGGGTTGAACTTGGATTAATAATGTTAAGTTTCGTTTGCAATCCAAGTTTAACTTCTGAAAAGCACATGGGTTGCTAGGAAAAGTTCTGTACTTGTACAAATTTTTGTACAGGGGAAATAGAACGGAATTCCGAGTAGCACCCAACAATTGGTATCAGAGCTAATTTTCTACCTTTGTGTGTTTGGTTTTCATTTAAATTATGTACTTTTCATACATAAATTTAGGCAGAATAATAGTAGGATGTGCAAATAAATTAACTCTGTGGTTGCAGGCATCCTAGTTCCAACTATTATGGCCCTATTATGTTTGTGTGTGATTTGGACTCTCGGGTATGTCGAGGGCATTTTATGTGTGTGCATGATTGTAATTATTAAATACAGCAGGAGCTGTATTAGTTTTAGGATTTTACATTCTGTTCGATCTAGATTACATGTACATTCCCTTGTGGAATATAGGATCGATATATGTAAAATTTTATTTTTATCGTGGATCGTATCCTTGCGAGGTGTGGTGCTATTTGAGGACCAAAGGCGCAGTGGAAAAGGAAGCAAGATAGACGCGACGACATGACCCGTTGGTGGCGGCTAGGGTTGGTGGCACACGAAGGACAGCTATGGATGAGGCCATAATAGTTGGAAAATTATTTTTCATATTTATTGTCTTTTATGCTAATGTGTTGTGTGTGTGTGTGCATGTTAAAATTCCTCGTTTTAAATAACTAAGTGGGAAAGGAATTATTTAAATTCCACGGTCTCCATTACTGGTTTGTAAGTGATGCATTTAAGCTTACGCGTTGGCTTTAAGCGCCTTCCTCCACATCGGATGAGCTTGTTTGTGGATCACTAGATCAAACTTCCTCTATGGATGATTATAGGAAATTGTTTAGGTTTGTGTGATCTTCTCCATCTGAAGGGGCATAATTCTAATTAATGGACTAAGTATCAATTAATGGTATACACTTATGCGCATTTAATAATATCCTCCCCATCAGAGTCACTACTGTTATTTGTGTGACTGAAGACAAACTAACTATTAATTTTATTTGTCATAAAATTAGGTTGACAAGATAATAAAATTAATGGGTAAAACCTCCTCTTATAAATGTTTGAATTTATATACGTCCACACTATCGTGGCATACAAAATTCACGGTATTTTGAAGTGTTGGTGAATTTAAATGATATTGTTTGAGGAATCAATATTATTTTAAATTCTAAAGTTTTGACCAAATATTTTGTGATTCTTAGGATTTCAAATGGCTTTCAATCCTCTTGCTGTTATATTGAAAGAAAACAAACTTACTTGTCCCAATTACATTGATTGGAAACGAAACTTGGGCATTGTCTTAACTGCTGAAGGTTACAAGTTTGTACTTCTTAAGGTCTATCCTAGCATGCCTGATAAGGATTCTAGTGAAGAGGAGATAGAGAGGCATAGGAAATGGGTCAAGGCAGATGAGATGGTGCGGTGTTACATTTTGACTTTTATGTCAAATGTGCTACAACATCAGCATCAGGTCATACCCACTGTCTATGACATGATGCTCAATCTCAAGGGACTCTTCGGACACCAGAATCAGATTGTCAGGCAGGAGGCCATGAGAAACTTAATGACGACCACCATGACTGAAGGGACACCCGTGAGGGATCATATCCTCAAGATGATGGCTCATTTGGCGGACTGTCCTCATAGAAATGAGAACAATAAAGGTGTATCTTATTCATTAGTTGTCGAAACATATTTAGTGGTGTTATCTATCGGTACCTGGTGTGTAGATACGGGAGCCACTAGTCATATCTGCAATTCATTGCAGGGATTCCAGGAAACTCGACAACTACATGAAGGGGAGATTACCGTCTACATAGGCAATGCTACAAAAGTGGCGGCTGTTGCAGTGGGAGATGTTTATTTATCTTTTGATAGAAATAAAACATTGATTTTGAGAAATTATCTTTACGTACCATGTTTTAGAAATAACTTGATTTCAGTTTCTAAACTATATATGGATGGATATTCTGTTTCTTTTGATGAAAAAGTAGTTGTCAAGAAAAATAGGATAGTTATCTGTTCTGGTACGTTGGATGACAATTTGTATACTCTAAATCCAATAACTCCCACGATATAACAAATGGAAATTAATAACACATCTTCTAATTCTAATAAGAGAAAGCAACCTTCGGAGATAAACCAAACATATCTTTTGTTGGAATGTATACTGAAAGCCTAAGCTTTGTAAATATTCATTATGAATAAAGAATCCAATTTGGTCTAATTATCTACATTTGTTTGTAGTTGTTCATTTAATTTATATTGTAGATAACATAGTATGTGGTGTCACATACAGAAGATGATGTTATCAGTACCTTATAAATTATAAACAGTAGCTCACGACCAGAATGGAAAGGAACAAACCATTAGAAAGTCGTAGTGTAATTAGGTATTAGTTTATCTTGACTATATAATTACACTAGTACACTCAGAATGTATTGAGTAGGACCATTTGAGGTCGTTCCTTTTATACTGACTTTATAAAGGAATAAAGACCTCAGTTATTATGGAAGTGTGTACTCTTAATCCTAATATAATAACAAGCACATATGTTTGATATTTATTTCTTTAATTTATCAATGGGTGAGATTTAGTTCGATGAATCAATAAACCCGATAAATTGGGAAATGGTATCACTCATAGTGTGTGTTGTTGATTATAGAAGGAAACTGTGTCCTAGTGATACTAGGTTGATAATGTCCTCAAGAGGAGCTCATAAAGATTGTCATGTTAAACCCTGCAGGTGGACTTAGTCCGACATGATAATAAAGTTGAGTGGTACTACTCTTGGACTTAGATATTAATTAAATGAGTTGTCAGTAACTCACTTAATTAGTGGACATTCGATATCTTAAACACAGGGAGACTAACACACTCATAATAAGAAGGAGCCCAAAAATGTAATTTGGGATTGGTGCGGTAGTTCAATGATAGTTCTCTAGTGGAATGAATTATCATTGATAAAATTAAGTTGTGTGTTCAATGATAGTTCTATGGGATGAATTACCAAATTCCTCCTTTCGGTCCCTATCGTAGCCTCTTATTTATAGAGTACTATACCCACTTATACCCACCTTCTATACCCACCTAAAGGGGGCCGGCCAAGCTAGCTTGGGATCCAAGCTAGGGCCGGCCAAGTGGGTTTAAGGTGGCCGGCCCTAACTTGAACCCAAGCTAGTAGGGCCGGCCATAATTAATTAAAAAGAAAATTTAATTTTAATGTTTATTATTATGTGGAAGATTTAATTTAAAGAGAATTAAAATTAAAATATCTCTCTTGTAAAAGATTTACAAAGATTAAAGAAAGAGATTAGATCTCTTTCCTTATTTGTAGATTGGAGAGATGTTTTATTTTCTCTTTAAAATTATTCACATGTTAATAAAATTAAAATTATAGATATTTCCTTTTATTAACCATGAAGAGATTTTAAAGAGAATTTTATTTTTAAAATTTCCGGAAACAAATAAGGAAAGTTTTAATTGTTGATTGAAACTTGTCCAATTTGCTTCCTATTGATTTGGCCGACCATCATTGTTTAATTGGGGAAATATTATTTTATTTTCTCAATTAAATCATGTCAAGGAAATTAAGGAAAATTTATTGTAATTAAATTTCCTAATTTACCTAGGCCAAGGAATATAAAAGAAGGGGTGAGGTGCCTTCACAAGACACAACATCTATTATTCCTCTCCTCTTTTGTTCCTTGGTGTGGCCGGCCATCATCTCCTTCTCTTCCTCTTGTGGTGGCCGAACCTCTCCCTCTCCTTTGGAGTTCTTGTGGTGGCCGGATACGACTCGGTGAAGAAGAAGAAGAAGGAGAGAAAGCTAGCATCTCTTGGAGCGTGGTTAGTATTTTGGTTTTCTCCTTGGTGAAGCTTTTCTTTTGTTGCCGAACCGTGCTTGGAGGAGAAGAAGGTGGTTGGTGGTTTCTCATCTTAGAAGATCGTTGCCCACACAACGTGCGGGGTTAGAAGAGGAATTCGTGAGAAGATTAAGAGGTTTTTGCTACAAGGTAGAGCTAGTAATTTCTATTTCCGCATCATGCTAGTTATTTATGGAAATAAGACCAAATACAAGAGGCTTACGGTCTAGTATTTCGAATAGGTTTTTCTATGTTGGGTTCTTTTGTTTCTTTCTTTTCCTTGTGATTTGATTGTTCTCTTTGGTTAACCTAAAGTTATTTTAGGAAATTAAATATTAGCTTTCTATTAAAGGTTTTGTCTAGTCGGTGGTGGTTGCTCCCATATCCAAGAAGGTCATGTGCCTCGCCACGTCAGTACTGGGAACCTTTTATGGAAATTAATATTTAATGGAATTAATAACTTAAGGAGACTTGGGTCGAACGTGTTAAGTTCCGCAGGAGATCCAAGTCAAAACCTAAAAGAACAAATAGATTAAGTTTTGGATCAAACGTGTTAAGTTCCGCAAGTGATCCAAAATTTAATTTAAAAGAACACATGGTAGCTAGGAAAAGGTTCAGATCTTTGTACAAAATTTTTGTACAGTGGAACCTATAGGTTTTCCGAGTAGCAACCAACAATTGGTATCAGAGCTAGGGTTTTGCCTCTGTGTATTTGGTATTTAGTTTAATTATGCACATGTCATACATAATTTAGGCAGGATAATAGTAGGATGTGCTAACTTTGTGGATGCAGGATCCAACTATTATGGCTTTTAATTAATTATGTGTGTGATTGGACCCTTGGACATGTCAAGGGCAATTTATATGTGTGTGCATGATTGTATTAAAATACAGCAGGAGCTGTATTTAGTTTTATTAGGATTTTATTTTTGATCTAGATACATGTACATTCCTTTTATGGAATATAGGATCAAAATGTAAAATTCTATTTATGTCGCGGATCGAATCTTGCAAGGCGTAGAACCTTCTAAGGACCAGAGGCGCAGCGGAACTCGGAGCAAGATGGATGCGACAGTTAGACCCGGTGGCGGTGGCCAAATATGGCAGCAGCTTCGGATGACAACACACGGAGGACAATTAAAGATAAAAGCCATAATAGTTGAAAATTAGATTTTCTATTTATTGCTTTTATATTGTGCTGAGTGTGAATGTTAGTTTACAAGTTTAGTAGGCTAACATAGTTAAAATTCCTCATTTATAAATAACTAAGTGGGAGAGGGATTTTTAAGTAAATCCCATGGTCTCCATTACTGGTTTGTAAGTGATGCAAATAAGCTTGCGCGTTGGATCTGAGTGACTTCCTCCATAACGGATGAGCTTGTTTGCGGATCACTAGAACAGACTTCCATTTTTGGATGACTATAGGAAGTTAATTAAGAGCGTGTGATCTTCCCCAACGGAAGGGGCATAATCTTATTAATGGACTTAGTGTCAAGTAATGGTGTACACTTAGACACATCTAATAGTATCCTCCCCAACGGAGTCACTGCTATTATTTGTGTGACCAAATAATACCAACTATTAATTTTATTTGTCAAAAAGTTAGGTTGACAAGATAATAAAATTAATGGGTTAAAACCCTCCTTTTACAAATGTTGAATTTGTATACGTCCACACTAACGTGGCATACAAAATTCACGGTGTTTTAAGGTGTTGGTTAATTTAAAATAGTATTGTTTGAGGAATCAATATTATTCTAAATTTAGAGTTCGGACCAAAAGTTATTTGTGATTCTTAGGATGTCTTTCAACCCACCGTCCATCATACTTCAACAAAAAACTGGACCTAACTACATAGATTGGAAAAGAAACCCGGACATTGTTCTTACTGCTGAAAGCTATAAATTTGATTGATGAGCATTGCCCTGATGCACCCACTGGTGAATCTACCCAAGAGGAGATTGAATATCATAGGAAATGGGTAAAAGCAGATGAGATGGCGCGGTGTTACATTTTGGCTTCAATGTCAAATGTATTGCAACATCAGCATCAAGATTTACCAACGACCTATGATATCATGAACAATCTCAAGGAACTCTTTGGTCATCGGGATAGGGCTTCTAGGCAAGAAGCCATGAGAAAGATAATGACCACCATGCAAGAGGGTACTCTGTAAGGGATCATATTCTAAAGATGATGGCTTATCTGAACGATACAGATCCTTGGAGGAGAAATTGATGGGAAACCCAGATCGATATGATCCTCCAAACGCTACCTAGAAGTTTTGAGCGGTTCACTGAACTATAATATGAATAAAAGGATTTATTCATTAGGGGAACTATTGACAGCAGCAGAAGGGTTATTTCATCACAATGCTCAAATTCACTATCTTGAAAATGGTTCTACTTCTAAACCGAAGGAAAGAAGAAGAAGAAACAAGTCGGTTCAAGAAAGAAAGTGAATAAATCTCAGTCTACGGGATTTAAAGTTGGAATGAAGAAGCCAAGGGCAAGTGCTTCATCTGCAAGCAGGTAGGACATTGAAGGCTGTCCTCGTAAGAACCAAAACAAAGGTATATCTCATACTCTAGTTGTTGAAACATGTTTAGCGGTGTTATCTACCAGCACTGGTGTGTAGATACGGAGCCATCGATCATGTATGCAATTCCTTGCAGGGGTTCCAGGAAACCCGACGACTATCTGAAGGGGAGATTATCGTCTACATGGGCAATGCTACTAAGGTGGCGGTGTTGCAATGGGAGACGTCTACTTATCTTTTAGTAGAAATAGAAATTTGGTTTTAAGAAATTGTCTTTATGTACCCAGTTTTAGAAAGAATTTAATTTCAGTTTCTAAACTGTTTTTAGATGGATATTCAGTTTCTTCGAACGATGTAGTTATTAAAAGAAATAAAGTGATTATCTGTTACGGTGCATTAGTTGGCAATTTGTATATTTTAAATCCAAATTCTTCCACAAAGCAAAACATGGAAATTTATAATTCATCTTCTAATTCTAATAAGAGAAAAGAACCTTAAATGAACCAAGCATATCTTTGGCATCTAAGGCTTGGTCATATTAACTTAAGTAGGATTCAGAGGCTTATAGCCGATGGACTTTTAAGTTCATTTGAGTTGGAAAATTTTCCAACTTGTGAATCTTGCTTAGAAGGTAAAATGACCAAGAGGCCGTTCAAGGCCAAGGGGTATAGAGCCAAAGAAGTGTTAGAGTTGGTTCACTCTGATTTGTGTGGTCCTATGTCTGTCCAGGCAAGAGGAGGTTTTGAATATTTTGTCTCTTTCATAGACGATTATTCAAGATATGGATACATTTACCTAATGCGCCGCAAGTCCGAATGCTTTGACAAGTTCAAAGAATACAAGGCTGATGTGGAGAAACGATTAGGTAAAAGTATCAAGACACTACGATCTGATCGTGGTGGCGAATACCTCTTAGGAGAGTTTAGGAATTACTTATCAGAGGCTGGGATTCAATCCCAATTGTCTGCACCTGGAACACCCCAACAGAATGGTGTAGCAGAACGAAGGAATAGGACTCTTATGGAGATGGTTAGATCGATGATGAGTTATTCAGAATTACCAAATTCGTTTTGGGGATATGCTCTGGAAACAGCAGTATATGTTCTGAACTTAGTACCTTCTAAATCAGTTTCTTCTACTCCCATAGAATTGTGGAATGGGCGAAACCCCAGTCTAAGACATATTCGGATTTGGGGTAGTCCAGCACATGTGCTGAAACCAGATGCTGATAAGTTAGAATCTCGTACAGAAGTTCGCGTGTTTGTAGGATATCCCAAAGGAACGAAGGTGGTTTATTTTATAGTCCTAAAGACCGGAAGGTCATTGTTAGCACCAATGCCCGGTTTTAGAAGAAGACTATATAATGGATCACAAGCCCAGAGTAAAGTCGTTTTAGAAGAACTTAGAGAGGACATGTCTACTTCAGCAACAAGACAAGATGAAGTACCACAAGAGACGCAACACGTGTCACATGATACACACACAGATGATGCCTCGTCGTAGTGGGAGGTTGTGAGGCGACCTGAAAGATTCATGTTTTGGGAGAGTCTTGGACTTGATCCCGGTAAACATGAACCTCCCCGATCATATGATGAAGCACTCCAAGATATAGATGCGATCTTGGCAAAAGGCAATGAATTTTGAAATAGAGTCCATGTACTCTAATAAGGTCAGGAGCTTGTAGAACCACCGATGGTGTAAAAGCCGTTGGATGCAAGTGGATCTACAAAAGGAAAAGAGGGACGGACGGGAAGGTAGAAACCTTCAAAGCTAGGCTTGTTGCGAAAGGGTACACTCGAAAGAGGGAATCGATTATGAGGAAACCTTTTCACCGGTAGCCATGCTTAAGTCTATCCGGATACTCTTATCCATTGTTGCTCATATGGATTATGAGATTTGGCAAATGGATGTCAAGACGACTTTCCCTAATGGAACTCTTGAAGAGAACATCCATATGAAGCAACCAGAAGGATTTATTGAAAAAGGCAAAGAGCATCTAGTATGCAAGCTCAATCGGTCCATTTATGGATTGAAGCAAGCTTCAAGGTCTTGGAACATCCGGTTTAATGAAGTAATCCAGTCATATGGATTTATTCAAAGTCCGGATGAGTCTTGTGTATATAAGAAGTGTAACGGAAACGTGGTGGTATTTCTTGTACTATACGTAGATGATATTTTGTTAATTGGCAACAATGTCAAGGTATTATCAGACGTAAGGGTATGGTTGTCCAAACAATTTGATATGAAGGACTTAGGAGAATGTGCACATATTCTTGGGATCAAAGTTATAAGGGATCGCAAGAAAAGAATGTTGTGTCTATCCCAAGCTTCATATATAGATACAATCCTTGCTCGTTTTAGCATGCAAGACTCCAAGAAAGGTTTCTTACCTTTTAGACATGGAGTAGCTCTATCTAAAGAGATGTCTCCAAAGACATCAAAAGAGATAGAGGACATGAAAGCAGTTCCTTATGCTTCGGCTGTCGGAAGCCTAATGTATGCTATGTTGTGCACGATATCGGATATCTGTTTTGTCATGGGCATGGTTAGCAGATATCAAAGTAACTCTGGGCAAGGACATTGAACTGCTGTAAAGCATATATTGAAGTACTTAAGAAAGACTAAAGATTATATGTTGGTTTACCAAGTAGATGATTTGCTCCATGTGGGTTACACAGATTTTGATTTTCAATCAGATAGGGACAATAGTAAGTCTACATCAGGCTATGTGTTTACTTTAGGAGGTGGAGCCATTTCATGGAGGAGTGTAAAGCAGAAATGCGTTTCGGACTCAACCATGGAAGCTGAGTATGTAGCAGCCTCTGAGGCAGCTAAAGAAGCAGTATGGCTCAGGAACTTTCTAATGGACTTAGATGTGATTCCTGGTTTGCCCAAGATCATCACAATTTATTGTGATAATAGCGGTGCAGTTGCAAACTCGAAGGAACCACGAGCTCATAAGGCGAGTAAACATATAGAGCGCAAGTACCACCTGATACGAGATATCGTGAAGCGAGGAGAAGTTGTCATCGCCAAGATTGCATCAGCGGATAACCTGGCAGATCCTTTCACTAAGGCCCTTCCGACGAAAGCTTTCGATCGGCATGTGGAGGGAATGGGAATCAGATGTATGGTAGAAGATATGGCAGCTTAGTCATTAGTATAAGTGGGAGATTGTTGGAATGTATACTGAAAGCCTAAGCTTTGTAAATATTCATTATGAATAAAGAATCCAATTTGGTCTAATTATCTACATTTGTTTGTAGTTGTTCATTTAATTTATATTGTAGATAACATAGTATGTGGTGTCACATACAGAAGATGATGTTATCAGTACCTTATAAATTATAAACAGTAGCTCACGACCAGAATGGAAAGGAACAAACCATTAGAAAGTCGTAGTGTAATTAGGTATTAGTTTATCTTGACTATATAATTACACTAGTACACTCAGAATGTATTGAGTAGGACCATTTGAGGTCGTTCCTTTTATACTGACTTTATAAAGGAATAAAGACCTCAGTTATTATGGAAGTGTGTGCTCTTAATCCTAATATAATAACAAGCACATATGTTTGATATTTATTTCTTTAATTTATCAATGGGTGAGATTTAGTTCGATGAATCAATAAACCCGATAAATTGGGAAATGGTATCACTCATAGTGTGTGTTGTTGATTATAGAAGGAAACTGTGTCCTAGTGATACTAGGTTGATAATGTCCTCAAGAGGAGCTCATAAAGATTGTCATGTTAAACCCTGCAGGTGGACTTAGTCCGACATGATAATAAAGTTGAGTGGTACTACTCTTGGACTTAGATATTAATTAAATGAGTTGTCAGTAACTCACTTAATTAGTGGACATTCGATATCTTAAACACAGGGAGACTAACACACTCATAATAAGAAGGAGCCCAAAAATGTAATTTGGGATTGGTGCGGTAGTTCAATGATAGTTCTCTAGTGGAATGAATTATCATTGATAAAATTAAGTTGTGTGTTCGGGGCGAACATGGGATGCTTAATTTTATCGGGAGACCAAAACCAATTCCTCCTTTCGGTCCCTATCGTAGCCTCTTATTTATAGAGTACTATACCCACATATACCCACCTTCTATACCCACCTAAAGGGGGCCGGCCAAGCTAGCTTGGGAACCAAGCTAGGGCCGGCCTAAGCTTGGGTTTAAGGTGGCCGGCCCTAGCTTGAACCCAAGCTAGTAGGGCCGGCCATAATTAATTAAAAGAAAATTTAATTTTAATGTTTATTATTATGTGGAAGATTTAATTTAAAAGAGAATTAAAATTAAAATATCTCTCTTGTAAAAGATTTACAAAAGATTAAAGAAAGAGATTAGATCTCTTTCCTTATTTGTAGATTGGAGAGATGTTTTATTTTCTCTTTAAAATTATTCACATGTTAATAAAATTAAAATTATAGATATTTTCTTTTATTAACCATGAAGAGATTTTAAAGAGAAATTTTATTTTTAAAATTTCCGGAAACAAATAAGGAAAGTTTTAATTGTTGATTGAAACTTGTCCAATTTGCTTCCTATTGATTTGGCCGGCCATCATTGTTTAATTGGGAAATATTATTTTATTTTTCTCAATTAAATCATGTCAAGGAAATTAAGGAAAATTTATTGTAATTAAATTTCCTAATTTACCTAGGCCAAGGAATATAAAAGAAGGGTGAGGTGCCTTCACAAGACACAACATCTATTATTCCTCTCCCTCTTTGTTCCTTGGTGTGGCCATCATCTCCTTCTCTTCCTCTTGTGGTGGCGAACCTCTCCCTCTCCCTTGGAGTTCTTGTGGTGGCGGATACTACTCGGAAGAAGAAGAAGAAGAAGGAGAGAAAGCTAGCATCTCTTGGAGCTTGGTTAGTATTTTGGTTTTCTCCTTGGTGAAGCTTTTCTTTTGTGGCGAACCTTGCTTGGAGGAGAAGAAGGTGGTTGGTGGTTTCTCATCTTGGAAGATCGTTGCCCACACAACGTCCGAGGTTAGAAGAGGAATACGGTAGAAGATCAAGAGGTTTTTTCTACAAGGTATAACTAGTAATTTCTATTTCCGCATCATGCTAGTTATTTATGGAAATAATACCAAATACAAGAGGCTTACGTTCTAGTATTTCGAATATGTTTTTTTCGAAGTTGTGTTCTTTTGTTTCTTTCTTTTCCTTGTGATTTGATTGTTCTCTTTGGTTAACCTAAAGTTATTTTAGGAAATTAAATATTAGCTTTCTATTAAAGGTTTTGTCTAGTCGGTAGTGGTTGCTCCCATATCCAAGAAGGCCATGTGCCTCGCCACGTTAGTACTGGGAACCTTTTATGGAAATTAATATTTAATGGAATTAATAACTTAAGGAGACTTGGGTCGAACGTGTTAAGTTCCGCAGGAGATCCAAGTCAAAACCTAAAAGAACAAATAGATTAAGTTTTGGATCAAACGTGTTAAGTTCCGCAGGAGATCCAAAATTTAATTTAAAAGAACACATGGTAGCTAGGAAAAGGTTCAGATCTTTGTACAAAATTTTTGTACAGTGGAACCTATAGGCTTTCCGAGTAGCAACCAACATCTTTGACATCTAAGGCTTGATCATATTAACTTGAGTAGGATTTAAAGGCTAATAGCCGATGGACCTTTGGGTTTATTAGTGGTGGAAAATTTTCCAACCTGTGAATCTTGCTTGGAAGGAAAAATGACTAAGAGACCTTTTAAGGTCAAGGGGTATAGAGCCAAAGATGTGTTGGAATTGATTCATTCTGATTTATGTGGACCTATGACTATCCAGGCAAAATGTAGTTTCGAATATTTTGTCTCTTTTATAGACGACTATTCGAGATACGGGTATATTTACTTGATGCGCCGCAAGTCTGAGTGCTTTGATAAGTTCAAAAAATACAAGTCTGATGTGGAGAAACATCATGGTAAAGGTATCAAGACAATACGGTCTGATCGTGGTGGCGAGTACCTCTTAAGAGAGTTTAGGAGTTACTTATCAGAAGCCGGGATTCAATCCCAACTGTCTGCACCTGGTACACCCCAACAGAATGGTGTGACAGAACGAAGGTATATGACTTTTATGGAAATGGTTAGATCAATGATGAGTTATTCAAAATTACCAAATTCATTTTGGGGATATGCTCTGGAAACGACAGTACATTTTAAACTTGGTACCTTCTAAGTGAGTAACCTCTACTCCCACAGAATTATGGAATGGACGTAAGCCTAGTCTGAAACATATTCGGATTTGGGGTAGTCCAGCACATGTGTTGAAGGGAGACGCTGATAAGTTGGAATCACGTACAGAAGTTCGCTTGTTTGTGAGTTATCCTAAAGGAACAAAAGGTACTTTATTTTATAGTCCTAAAGATCAGAAGGTCATTGTTAGCACCAATGCTTGATTTTTAGAAGAGGACTATGTAATGAACCACAAGCCCATGAGTAAAATTATTCTTGAGGAAATAAGAGAAGACACGTCTACTTTTGTACCAACGGTACAAGATGAAATACCATAAGAAACTGCAACACGTGTCACAAATGATGCACAATTACAAGTAGTGTCTCGTCGTAGTGGGAGGGTTGTTAGGTAACCTAATAGATTCATGTTTTTGAGAGAATCTTCGGACTTGATCCCTGGTGAACATGAACCTGATCCTTGGACATATGATGAAGCACTCCAAGATAAAGATGTAGCATCTTGGCAAAGTGCAATGAACTCTGAAATAGAATCTATGTACTCTAATTATGTCTAGGAGCTTATAGAACCACTAAATGGTGTAAAAGTCATTAGATGTAAATGTGTCTACAAAAGAAAAAGAGGGACAGACAGGAAGGTAGAAACCTCAAAGCATGACTTGTTGCAAAAGGGTATATTCATAAAGAGAGAATCGATTATGAGAAAACCTTTCGCTGATAGTCATGCTTAAGTTTATCTGGATTCTTTTATCTATTGTCGCTCATATGGATTATGAGATTTGGCAAATGGATGTCAAGACAGCTTTCCTTAATGGAAGTCTTGAAGAAAATATCCATATGAAGTAACCAGAGGGATTCATTGCGAAGGGCAAAGAGCATCTTTTATGTAAGCTCAATCGGTCTATTTATGGACTGAAGCAAGCTTCAAGATCTTGGAACATCCGGTTTAATGAAGTGATCCAGTCTTATGGATTTATTTAGTGTCCGGATGAGTCTTGTGTATACAAGAAGAGTGACAGAAACGTGGTGGTATTTCTTGTACTATACATAGATGACATTTTACTCATTGGCAACAATGTCAAAGTATTGTCAGACGTAAGGGTATGGTTGTCCAAGCAGTTTGATATGAAGGATTTGGGAGAATGTGGACATATTCTTGGGATCAAAGTAACAAGGGATCGCAAGAAAAGAATGTTGTGTTTATCCCAAGCTTCATACATCGATACTATTCTAGCTCGTTTTAGCATGCAAAACTCCAAGAAAGGTTTTCTACCTTTTCTGTATAGAGTACCTTTATCTAAAGAGATGTCGCCTAAAACATCAAAGGAAATAGAGGACATGAAGGCAGTACCTTATGCTTCGGCTGTAGGAAGCCTAATGTATGCGATGCTATGTACGAGACCAGATATCTGTTTTGACATGAGTATGGTTAGCAGATATCAAAGTAACCCAGGACAAGGACATTAGACTGCAGTAAAACATATATTGAAGTACCTGAAAAGGACTAGAGATTATATGCTAGTTTACCAGGCAGATGATTTGCTCCCTGTGGGTTACACGGATTCGGACTTCCAATTAGATAGGGACAAGAGTAAGTCGACCTCAGGGTATGTATTACTTTAGGAGGTGGATCCATAGCATGGAGGAGTATTAAGCAGAAATACGTTTCGGACTCCACCATGAAAGCTGAGTATGTGGCAGCCTCTAAGGCAGCCAAAGAAGTTGTATGGCTCAGAAATTTCTTGATGGACTTAGATGTGATTCCTGGTTTGCCCAAAATTATCATAATTTATTGTGATAATAGTGGTGCAGTAGCAAACTTGAAGGAACCACGAGCCCATAAGGCATCGTAAAGCGAGGAGAAGTTGTTGTCGCCAAGATTGCATCAGAAGATAACCTGGCAGATCCTTTCACTAAGGCCCTTCCGGCGAGTGCTTTTGATGGGTATGTTGAGGGGATGGGGATTAGATGTATGGCAGCATAAATGGCAGCATAGTCTTTTAGTATAAGTGAGAGATTGTTAAAATGTATATTAAAAGCCTAGCTTTTATATAAACATTTATTTTGAAATGAGAATCACATTGGTCAAATGTCTGCATTTAGTTAAATGTAGTTGTCCATTAAATTTATATTGTAGATAACATGGTGTGTGATGTCACACAGAAGATCATGTTATCAGTTCCTTATAAATTATAAATAGAAGCTCACAACCAAGATGGATTGAGATAAACCATTGGAATGATTGTAGTGTAATTTGGTACTAATTTATCTTGACTATAAAATTACACTAGTACACTATGTGTATATAGAGCAGGACCATTTGAGGTTGTTCCTTTTATACTCACTGCATAAAAGAACAGAACCTCTGTTATTATGGATGTGCGTACTCTTAATCCCGATATAATAACAAGCACATGTACTTAGTATTTATTTCTTTAATTTATCAAAAGGTGAGATTTATTCGTTAAATCAATATGCCCGATAAGTTGAGAAATAATATTATTTATATGGTGTGTTGTTGATTATAGAAGGAAACTATGTCCTATTTATTAGGATGATGATGTCCCCTTGAGGAGCTCATAAGGATTGTCATGTAAACCCTGCAGGTAGATTTAGTTCTGACATGAAATTAAGTTGAGTGGTACTACTCTTGGAGCTAGATGTTAATTAAGTAAGTTGTCAGTAACTCATTTAATTAATGAGCATTTGATATCTTAAACACAGGGAGATTAATGTACTCATGATAAGAAGGAGCTCATAATGTAATATGAGATTGGTGCGGTAGTTCAATAATAACTCTTTAGTGGTATGAGTTATTATTGATGAACTTGAGTTGGGTGTTCGGGTCGAACACAGGAAGCTTAAGCTCATCAGGAGGTCAAAACCAATTCCTCCTCTAGGTCCCTGTTGTAGCCTCTATGTATAAAGCCTCGCATCCACCCAAGTCATCCTTATGGCCGGTCACATCCTTGCTTGGTGCCCAAGCAAGGGGCCGACTAAGATGAGTTTAAAAGTGAGTTTTTAATTTTTTAAATCTTTCTTTTTGTAGTCATCTACAATGTTTTAAAAGAGAGATTTTAAATTTTAAAAATTTTCCTTTTTTGAAGCCATCTATATGGTTTTAAAAGAGAGTTTTAAATTTAAAAATTCTTTCCTTTTGTAGTCATCTACAATGGTTTAAAAAAGAGATTTTATTTTTGTTAAAATTGTTCTTTTTTGTAATCATGATTTAAAAGAAAGGTTTTAATTTTAAAAATCTTTCCTTTTTGTAGCCATCTACAATGTTTAAAAAGGGGATTTTTAATTTTAAAATTTTCCTTTTATAGCCATCCACAATAGGAAATTTAAAAGAGAGATTTTAATTGTTGTTAAACTCTTTCTTTTTTAGCCATTACCAAGGATTATAAAAGAGGATAGATGATGCCTTAGAGGAAATAATCATCTACACTATTTCTATTCCTCTTCTATTCTCCTTGTGGTCGGCCCCCTCATATTCTTATTCTCCCTTTGCTTTCTCACCTAAGGCCGGCGGCATCAAGAGGCTTCAACCATCTTGTGGCCGACGGGTTGCAAGGAAGAAAGAAGAACAAGAGGTGGTATTCCTAGCTTTAATCCCTTGGTGGCTGAAAGTCTTGGAAGAAAGAAGGACTTGGGTGGTTTTTGCGTCTTGGTAGATCGTCGCCCACACGACTTCAAAGAGCAGAAGATCAAGAGATCTTTAAGCTACAAAGAAAGGTATAACTAGTTAATTGTTTTCGCTGTGTACTAGTTTATTTTTCCTTTGTATGAATCCTGAAGTACCAACACAAGAGGCTAGCAATCTTGTGCTTTGATTGAGGTCTCTGTAATTTAACCTAGGGTTTACTGTAAGAAGTTTAAATATTCAATTTCTTTGAAAGGCTTTGACTAGGAAGTGGTGGATGATCTCATACCCAAGAAGGTCGAATGCCTCACCAACGACCTGGAAGTCAATCCTTGAAATAGATATTTAATCAACTTCTGTAATATGGTTTAACTTCTGATGAACACATGGATTGAACTTGGATTAATAATGTTAAGTTTCGTTTGCAATCCAAGTTTAACTTTTGAAAAGCACATGGGTTGCTAGGAAACATTCTGTGCTTGTACAAATTTTTATACAGGGGAAATAGAACAGAAATCCGAGTAGCACCAACAGCGCACTGCGAATGTTGTTGATTACTCTTAATTACAGCATGACGTGCGCGCTGTGAATATTTGTAACCACAGTGTGCGGTGTGTGCTGCGAAAACTCATAATGGCAGCGTTCGATGCACGTTGCGAAAGCACTTAACCGCAGCGTGCAGTGCGTGCTGTCGATGTTTTATGACTTTTAGCAGCTTGTAGTTGTGCAACGTGCAATGTGCGCTGTAGATAGCAAATTTGCACGCTGTGGGAAGTCATATTTGGTGTAATGAATTGTATATCACATTGATATTTGCATAAATCTCAGGTTGTTAACTCATTAATATATATATATATATATATATATATAACCCAACTTGACCTCTTTCCACATTAACCTTGGAGTGAATCTAACAAATTAACGCTTTAAGTTAAAGTCAACCCATTAATCATGAAATTATATCTCAGTGGTCTAAACATATCTAATTTCAATTTAGGCTTGGAGTGAGTCCAACAACCTAAACATAGAATTAAACTATAGTTCTTACCGTATTAATGGAAAGGGTAAACTTTAAGATTTAAATAAGAGTTTTACTTAATTTAGGTCTCATCAATCACATACATAGTAGGTATACAAAATAGATTATAAACTATCTACATGTAACAACATGATATAAATCATGACATAAATCATAGCATTAGATTATGGCATACGTCATGACATTGTTATCATAAATTAATTAGCAAATAAATATGTCAAATAATTTGATTTCATAAACTATAATTCCTTAATTAGATTAGGAAATAATTTTCAAATCTAATTCCATATTTTATTAGAAAACAATTCCAAATAAGAAAGTTCCTTATTAAATTTGGAAATAATTTTCTAAATTTGATCTTTCCTAACAAATTAGGAAATAATTTTTAAAATTGGAATTTCCTAAAAAATTAAGAAATAATTTTCAAGATTGAAATTTCTTAACAAATTAAGAAATAATTTCTAAAATTAAAATTTCTTAACAAATTAGAAAATAATTTCTAAATTGTAAATTTTATTTCAAATTAGTAAATAATTTTCATGTCCAAAATTTCCTAATTTTCCAAATTAAAATTTTAGACAACCTACGATATGCTAAATAAAAATTTACAATCTATGTCGAAACACAAGGTGGTTCTAATACCACTGTTGGGTATTTTTATGTGTGTTTAAAATTTTATTTTCAAAAAATATATAGCGGAAGCATAATAATTTCCTAAATTATTACAACAGCATCACACGCATTCACAAGAACAAACTTACGTAGACATAATCATAGAATAAAGCTTATTTAGAGGTTATACTTGACGGATGATGTGTAGCGAGAACGACACCAACTAGCAATCCTCACAAGGATTGCCTCTATTTGTATCCATGCCGAGATGCCTTTACAAAGCCACAAACTTCATCATCATTTTGGTACTAGCCAAAGGAGGAAGACGATATGATTTGAGAGAGAACCCCAACTCGATTTGGTGTTCAATGGAGAGGGCAGCCTGGCGACACCAATATGAGGGAGGCATCAACCATTTACTATTGTCCGATGGCACAAAAGCTACTACCAAAATCTATAAGGCCAATGGAAGGGGTTGTTTGGCGGCTGAAGGATTGACGGAGAGGGGAGAAGCAGCCGATGGTAGCCAAGGTACAACTCCTTATTGTCCACTGGTTTGTGTTGCTATCCAGTAGCTTGGAGGCTGGCGAGAAGCAACTTGGAGGCTACCGGGAAGTAACTTGGAGGCCAACAAGAGGTAGTAGGCAGTCAGGGCTTGAGGGCTGGCGACAAGGCTAGCAATAAGGGAGGCGACCGACAACTGGTCGTCGTGGCACAAAGGGCGGTAGCCTTTTATGTGGTCGGCAACAACAAGAGAGGGAGAGGGAGAGGAAAAAAAATTATAAAACCCTAATTCACAATTATGTTTTTCTACCTTACTCTATTTCTCTCATAGAGGGGTTTATATACACTTCCATTAGGGTTTGATAAGAAAGATCAAACCCATACCCAATAAGTCAACTTGATCCACTAGCATTAAGTTTGGTTCAAAACCAAACCAAATTGGTTCATCATTAAACCAAATTAATTTTGATTTATAACTAAACCAAAGTGGATCCAACCTCGTCTACAAGAGATGTGGCCCAATAAATATCTTCCATATTTCCCCTTTATCTTATCCTACTAGATTTAATCTCTTTCAATCTAAGAATTCAATTCTCAAAGTTATTTTACATCTTTCAAATATACTCGTAGTACGTGTGACCCAATAGGTTCCCAGTTATGTTGATTGTTTATAATTAACCATTAATTATGAATCGATCATGAGTGACATCTAGTAGTACATCTTGATCCCTAATTGATCAAAAAATTATAATTGATCAAAAAATTATAATTGATCCTAGAACTAATTCTAAACACTTTAGTAGCTACAGTTATTAGTGTGTATATTCTTTTTACTCAACTTATACCCATTTGGTTTAAGATATGGTCTAAGTGTTAGTTTCCACTAGGCTGGCTACGTCACACCTAATTCAAATAATAATTTCTTTTGTTGTGGATTCAAATTACTTTAAAACGTGTCCAAGAAGACCATCCTCTTGATATGTTATGTTTTGGCCAAAGACTTATGAGTAATAATCCTAACAAGAGATCTTAGGGTATACGTCTCCTTTATAAAAGGTGTGGTGAATCCTCTATGGGTTATTCAAACACTTTCGAACATATTGACTTATACCTAAGCATCTCAAACTTATACCTCCTAGGTGATGTTTTCTAAAATGTCAAACTATACATCTTCATGACCAAGATGACTTGAATACTTCAAGTCTATGAAAATTTGCACTTGAGTTAAATGAGATCTTCATTGACATATAAAGAACCATATGAAATCTCATAGCAGATTACATCCAATGAACTAGTTATCCATAATTAGCATTCACATGTTAACTCTTAGCATCTCAATATTTTTAGCCAGTGAAGATCGATTGTTTGGATAAACAAAGGAGTATAACATATGCCAGTCTCACAGAATCGATGATGTCCAGTCTCATCAATTCATCGACTAGAGAAGATTTCAATACTTACATAATTACATATAATGAGATACTCACTAATTGTTATCCAATCACAATTTCTATCATGCTATGCATTGTATTGTAAACTTCATTAATTGAGTTTAAGATCAAAGAGAAAGCAAAGAAAACTTGATGGAATTAGAAAGTTAAAACTTGAGTGGAGGGAATAAAAGAGAGAGTTGCTTTCTTGAAGTGGAGGAGAAGAGGAATTTGATGTGGGGAAAGAGATTTGGGTTTAGAGTGGGGAAGAAAGGAAATTGCTCTAAGAAGGAAGAGAAGAAAGGAAAGTTTCTTCTCTTAGGGTTAAAAGAAGAAAGGAGTGCTTAAAGAAGGGTTGAGCTCTTAGATTGGAAGAGGAAAGAAAATAAGTTTGCTTTGGAGATGGAGAAGGAAGAAAGGAAGATATTGAGAGTTTGAGAGATTTGAAAGGATGTTGGAGGAAGAGATTAAGGTTTTAAAGGGAGATGGTAGCCAACAGTGGTAGAGAACATAGGCTTAGGGGGATTTAGGGTTTAAGGTTTAGTGGAGGAGAAGAGGAATTTGATGTGGGGAAAGAGATTTGGATTTAGAGTGGGGAAGAGAGGAAATTGCTCTAAGAAGGAAGAGAAGAGAGGAAAGTTTCTTCTCTTAGGGTTAAAAGAAGAAAGGAGTGCTTGAAGAAGGGTTGAGCTCTTAGATTGGAAAAGGGGAGAAAAGAAGCTTGCCTTGGAGGAGGAGAAGGAAGAAAGGAAGATATTGAGAGTTTGAGAGATTTGAAAGGAGGTTGGAGGAAGAGATTAGGGTTTTGAAGGGAGATGGTAGCCGATAGTGGTGGAGAACACGAGCTTGGGTGATTTCAAAACCCCCTTCATGGGCACGACACCATCATGCGGCTTGACATGGCCAACCTATGGATCTCATGGGTTGTCTCGTGTGGCAGTGCATAGGAACTGACATGGGCGAACAAGCCTCCATGGCTTGGCCATGGGGAGTTCTGTCCCATCCGATTTTTTTTTTTTTTTGAATAAAACTTGGAATAGGGGCCATGATTGTTAGGTCACACGATCAAGTCATGTTTCCCACTGAAGTGCTCACAACGCCCGTGGTGGTTGCCACGAGTAGCATATGGAACTCCCTGGTCCTGAAACATAATAAAATAAAGGTAAGAAATGAAAAGAAATAAGTTATAAATTTGGGTTGCGTCTTAAGAAGTGCTTATTTTAGGTCATTAGGTTGACCCTTGTAAATCTCAATCGGGAGCTCATAGTCGGAGGAGGTTGCATCTCTTTCCTGTCTCCATAAGCTCATTAAGGGAGTATCTCTTAAATCTTGCTCGTGTCGGAAAAAGATACTTCCTTACTTTTATATCACTAGCTCTTGGCCCTTGATTAAATACGCTCAACGCTAAAGGATCATCAAGGGGAAGTCCATGATATTCTTCTTTTGTCACCTGCTATAGACAATGCACCCTGCAATAAACATCCTCAACAAAAGATTGATTAGTAGCCTTAGATTGATGAAATGTAATTTTGTTTTCACCAATTGCTAAAGGGAGTTTATGATTTATAACATCGATTATGGCTCCAATGGTGGCTAAGAAAGACTTTCCTAAAACATCGGGAGTCTGAAGATCCTCATCCATAACAAAATTAGTAGGAACAATAAAATTTACAATCTCTTCATTTCTTACACCACTTCATCCTTCTTGCTCTCCTTAGGTTCCTCCAAAACTTTACCACTACTCAAAATGATAACATTACAATGTTCCACATGATTTATCTTGGGTCAACTTGGAAATCTATCTATAACCCTTGAAGAGGAACAAACAACCTGCAAAGTTAGATTTTGTGACATCTCAGTATAATTATTGAGCATACCTGCAATGTCTTGAAGTTATTGCATAAACTCTTCCATTTGTTGTCTAAACTCCTCATTCTGTTTGGTTTGAGTTGCAATGAAATTTTCTAGTCACAATGAAATTTTATGACGGTGGTCCATAGTTGACTTCTCCAACATGATCTTGATTGTTCTTATATTTTTTTAGGGCTCCTCTAACTAAGGTTATAGGTGTTTGAATATGGATTATTCTATGGTCGTTGGCTGTAGTTGTAGATGGTATCCACTTGTTCCACCACTAGTTGTAGGTGTAAAGATTATCACACAGTAGATAGCTACATGACTTGTTGCATCACAAATCCCATAATAATCATTAATAAATTTTACATTATATTGATCAAACCTTCGAATTAGAGCGTTCATCTTTGCAGACCAGAGTTTTGTTCACCTAAAAAGAGAAAAATAAAAAAAATAGCAATAAAAGGTAGAGAGAGAGAGAAATAGCAGCAAAAGAAAAAGGAAATAAAAGAAAAAGGGAAAATAAAAAATAGAAATAAAAATAATAAGAAAAAATGAAAATCTAGATTAACCAAATTGTAAATACCACTAATATCAACTAAGCACAGTCCTCAACAATGACATAAAAAATTTAATGTGTGATTTATGCAAGTGGACGACCATCATCAAATAATAAAGTATCATCCTCTAGGACCGTGGAGTCAAGTATCAGTCACATGCAAAGTAGGCTATCTAGATGAGTCAAAATGGAGAGACTTTGTTATGAAAGTAAACGATATAAGAACGAAAAATGAGAAGTTGGGAGAAAATAGGTTTTAAAGGCAAGTTTATGACTTCGATTTCACCACAATGATCATTGATACCCTATTTGTAATTTTCTCTTGAACCTCAATGTCAGATATGCTTGAAAGTGGTCTATCCTAAAGTAACTAATATTTTCTTTCAGACAATATCGATGTATCTACTCAAACATGACCCCTACTTTCATGGTAGCCACATTAGGGTAATCGCTTTCTAATAGAGGCACCTGTCTTGAGAACCCCACAATCCCCTAGACCATTACCCTTATTTTGTGAAATCAAATTGGGGTAAACCGTTTACACTCTGTGATAGCTAATGATACTCTTGAGAGGTTTTAGACTACTTTCGTAAACAAACCCTCAAGTCTAAAATTTATAGGTCGGAGAATTAGATTCATCTCTCTGTCTTTCCCCTTTTCTCTATGATATGATAATGTACACTAGGACTGTTAACATGTAAAATATACTAAAACTGAATCAAGAATCAAACACATCATGTAATAAAAGTGGAAATTAACAAAATACAAGTGTCAACTCAATATCAAGTAACTTCCTAATCATAAAATTCATAAACCGAAGACATGGAAGAAAACAGTCCATAATTCATAAGAAAGAGAGAAGAGTAAAGGAAGCTTAGTCGTAGATGTTAATGTTGTCTTTAGAAGATCTCCTCATCTCCTTGGTAAATGGAATCCTTACAGCTCCTTGGAAGACAACTCTCTCCTAGGATTCTCTGTCATGGGAAATCCATGATAGGGAACGGTGGTCCCCTATCCTAGATGCCCTAAATCAGTACCCTTGGTTCTTTTATAATCTCCAAAGATGTCAAACATTAATGAACTTGCCTAAAAACTCAAGTGCATCGTCATCATAATATGACTCACCACAGCTATGGTAGGTGCCACAGCTAGACCGTGGTAGGTGCCATAGCTAGATCGTGGTGCGTGCTGGAATGAATTTGCCAAAGCAACTGAATGTGGCACGATGGTGGTGGTTATTACGACCTTCCCATGCTTTGTGTTGGACTTCCCAGTTGATGTTCTGATCCTGATTCTAACTTTAAGGTGATGCACAACCTTGTTAGGAGACACGGCCTGACCATGCATCATGCTAGAACATGTGCTTCCTAGGCTTTTTGTCTCAAATGAGTTCCAATTTCTCATTTTGTCAATCAAACACACAAAGAATAGTTTTCCGAACTAAAATAATGAAAAGAGTGCAAAAGCTAAGAAACTATGTAAAATATGCTCATGTAATGCAATAGATGAAAGCTAAATAATTTTGGAAATATATGGATGAATCACACATATCAATGCCCACACCAATAACCCCTTGTAAAATTACGTAGCTACCCTCAAGTGCATTGTTTGACCGATTTTGATTTTTTAATAGGTCAATTTCAAATTTAAATCTTGAATCAATCGAGCAGACTTAACTTGATCAATAATATTTATATTATAGTAACTACGATTTTGTAACTGTTACAACGCGGACTTGACATGTTCAACAATATTCATGTTATAGTAATTATAGTTTCGCAACTGCTACAGATCTTACTTGGCTTGTTCACCTAATATTCACATTATAATAGTTACGAAACTGTAATTGTTACAATACAAACTTGTCCTATTCAACAATATTAACGTTGTATCAACTACGATTTTGTAGCTATTATAATGCAGACTTATTGTGTTCACATACTAGCCAATCTATTCAACATTTAAATTTAAAATAGATTTGATAAAAAATCAAAATTGGTCGAATAATGTATTTAAAAGTAGTTGTATAATTTTACCAGAGAGGCTAGTGGGCCGAGACATTTTTTGATAAAAAAAAAAAAAAAAATTGAACATCTTTGATGATTCTAATAAATAGGGCTCTCCTTTAATTTTTTTTATCTTTTTTTATTTGAATGTAAATACTATTGTTTTCCTATTTGTAGTAATTATTTATATTTTATTAAAGTTAAATTACATTAAAAGATTTCTATTTCTATTTTTTATTTTTAAATAAATAATTAAATAATATTAATAAAGGTCCCTGGTCGACACAAACACGCGTTACTGCCGGCCTAGGGTTAGGCCATGTCAAACATAGTCTGCCTACTGACGTGGAGTGATGCCCTGCACAACCAGTCAAAATCTAGCACATCGTCTAATTTCTACCTTAATTTGAACTCGACGCTCTTTCCACTTTAACTTATTTAACCCCAAATGACATTTTGCCCTGTCCAAAGCATTACAAAAAAACACTTGAGCAAAACACCTCACCTTCCAAGCGAACTCATCCCCCATCTACCAAAGTCAAGCAGTTGAATCAAACCTCACCTGATTCTCTACGACCCTCAACCAAACCAAACACCGAATGAGATAATGATGAACACACTAAATTCAAGAGAGCTACGGAGCTACCGATCCATACAACAAACCGTGCAAGTTTCATCATCCATGATACAGTAAAATGCAATCTAACAACGCAAACGTCAGGGAGTTTTGGACAATGCACATATATGTGCCTAGTTCTGATCAGAAGAAGATGATTCCCAGTCGAGAAATAAATGCCTATCAATTGAGAAAGAAGAAATCCTTTTGCCTTTTTTCTTGTTTCACCCTCCAGGCAAGCTTATGTTTATGTCCATTGCGGTGCTCCGTGGGGCAGTCGTTGACTGTGGCGGAGACCAATTTTCCACTCTGAAACCTGGTGTTGTCGAAGGACCTGGCTTGGCGATCGCTGAACTAGGCTGTGACTGACTGCTACTGAAGGCTTCCTCCGTGTCTGTTCTCGAGAGTGGAATTGCAGATGTTGGTGTAGATACTGACCCAACTTCAACTCCTGACCTCTTTATCTTGTGCTCCATCTGGTAACTTGGCAAGAAACTTCCTACCACAACCTAAGATGTAAGAGCAGGGTAAGGATGGAAGTTTATTTTGAATGTCGGTCGTGGAAAGAAATGATTTTAGCTTAGTGCATGCTAATAATAAAATCAACTGAAGAATTATGCTTATGAAATATAAACACAAAAGAAGAAACCACGCATCTGCAACATGTAAATGCAGTTAGTGTTGGGGTCCGTGCAAAATTAAACAATAGACGCAGCAGAACATACCAAAGATCTAGGCGAATTCTAATTACATCATTGGTACAAAATTTTACCTCTTGATGTGTAAAACCGTTGCCGATTTAGAGTCTGGCCAATCTCAGCACAATCAATACGTTCGCGCCTCTAGCGGTATCCACATGAGCACTTACGCCACCCGTCTCACAAGCACGATTGGAGAATCACGTAACCCACATCGTATTGCTAGCTACTATTTATAAAATTGAGATCGAACCCTAACTTTTAGGGTTGACACGATAAGATCGTATTCCAAATAAAAATAAACTCAATCTCCAAATCTCATCTAATAAGACTTCTTTTTTTTTTTAATTTTCCATGCACATCCAAATGCAAACAAAAATACAAACATGGATATATCAAACTGTGGCCTTTATTTGTTTTGGCTTGTTTAAAAATCCCAAATGAATATTAGATTAACCATTCATCCAATAAATTTAAAATCCAATTATATTAACCCAATAATCTAATAAGATCCAATTAGATTAATCAATTAATCTAACAAGTTTACAATCCGAAACTAATTTTAGACTTAAAACTTAAGCTCATTTTATTTTAGTTATACTAAAATAAAATAAACTCTAAATTAATACGTTGTATGACCTAATAGATTGTCATAACGTTGGTAGTGACTCTAAAATCATATTTTAAAGACAAGCAATGAGTGACATCTAGCAATGCATCATGACTACCCAAGTGACAAGAATATCGTAGATCCAACGTAACCTGTCCGTGACTATTTTATTCTATAATTTAGCCCTTTTCTTCATGATATCTAGATTAATTTAAGAGGTATAGATCGTGTCATCCTCTCATCAATCTATATGTTTCTTGATCTCTAAGTAGACTTAACCAAATAAGCTCAACATCTCATATTGAGTTATTTGAGCATGATCATGCATTTTAGTAATCCTACTTAATCAAGGGGTCGACACATATATCACTTCTATTATATGAAAGGGATAAATTCCGTCAATATCACTCATATCCCTTTGCATATCTTATTGTATACCTAGTGAACAACTTTATAATCAACTTTTTTATAGGTGATGTTTGTCAATACTAAAGTACACAAAGTGAACTATAGTGATTCAGATCAAAAAATTATTTATATTAATAGTCATTATGAAAATATTTATGGCACTCATATAACAATTCATAAAACAGTATATATTCTTTAATATATACTCATATGTTAACTTGATATCTTATATCCATGACTTGTAAGATTAAGTTGTTAGTTAATTTACATATTAGTCTCAATGTATTAATATTGTCCTTGTATATTAATATTTAATTAGGAATAATTGAGAATAGTATTTTATATATATTTATAGTCTCTCACAATCAATTCAACTAATTAATATGTTATAGAACATAATCTACCACTGTAGGGCATTATTATATTTATTCAAATTTGTACAGATTTAAAGCAAATATAATAAACACAAAATGTTACCTTCTATTAAAATATGATACAATAGTCTCATATCAATCGTCTCATAATTGACTCTTAGGCTAACATTAAGAGTTGGAATGAATGTTTTTGAAACATAGTTTGGCAACCGTAATAGCAAAACATATTGCTCATAAAAAATCTTTTTTAAAGTAAGAATATCTGCTGCAGGAAAGCATCACTTCAGAGAAAGAAATCAAAACAAGAATGTATTGGAGGTAATTATGAGAAAGTGAAGGGTCAGAACTATGACCTGCACGGGACTTGCAGCTACCAGTAGGCCAGCAACTCCTCCACCAATAACTCGACCATCAGGACTTGCCAATGAAACACTCAAGCCACCGGCTCGGCTTCTTGTTCCTCCATTTTCAGTTGGCATGAACGATCCAGATAAGGATAGCAGTTCGAAACGGCCCTGTTATACAGCAGATTAGACAAAATAAACCAGAGAATGTCCAATATACACTGATGCCCACAGGAAGTGAAGAAATTCTAGATGTTATGTAAACAATTTGGACAAGTTAATGGAAAAGAAAATAAAATCTAAGTAATTGTTGATCAATAAAAATTTTCAAAATTAACTGATAGGCAAATAACAATGGCACATTGACGAGACTGGCAAATTATGAAAGGAAACAAATATCATGTAGGGAGACAAATTTAAATCATTAATGAAAGTGATTCCCAAAAGTAAAAAAGGAATAACATATCATGGTAACATGCTTTGCCATAAGCACCATTGCCCAAGATGTTTTTCTCTAAAAGTGAAAACCTTTTTTAAGAACGAACAAACTTATAACTGCATCAACAAAAATTTTAGCGTATACTATACAAGCACTAATGCAACATGAAGAAATAAAACCTTTCAGTAACCAACTCCATTATATTAATCTTCATTTACAATCCTATTTTATCATCATTATGCTGGCAGCTATAGCTGCAACCTATATTTTATGGGAAACTCAGTTAGCGAATAGGTTATTGTGGTTAGATTTAAAAGATTCATTTATTTTTAGAAACCCAGAATTGGATTAGAGATGGGCAAAAAGTGCGCACATCAGATATCTGGAGGAAAGGTGCAATCGTTAGAACAATAAGTCATTCACAGACAAATATCTTAACTGTGATTAGGGACCTATGGTTATACTTGTGCTTATTAACATTATATACTAGTTTCTTTTCATTATATTGATTAATGCTTAAAGTATACAGTTAAAAACAAGACCAAACTATTTATCCTACATTAAAAGAAATACCTCATAAGTTAATGTACCGCCACCTGAATCAGGCTGGCGAAGTGTCACATTTGAGATAATACCATTGGCAGATAAGATACAAATAGCTTGAGGACCTTGTTGTGAAAAAGATATTATCTTCATGGTAACATCCTGCAGAGGAAAAACAAGAGGATAAATATAAATCTGTTGAATGACATAATCAAGAATATACAGGACAAGAGAAAGATGTACATTTACATCGTAACCACTTAAAAAAGTAGCCCTGACCTTGGCTATTTTCTGCTTTCTTCTTTATTCAATAAAAGAACGCAGATGCATTTTTTTTTCTTTGAATCATCTGCTAATTTTCAAAATTTGGGTAGCTCTAACCTAAATGGAATTAGACAATAGAAGTTTATTCCTACTCATAGTTAATACACGCCCATTGAAACGCTATGATATATTGACATGATCTTGTTTCCCTATGATACAGTGAAAAATTTTGCTAATATTTTGAAAGCAAGCACAACAACTGTATCAGTATGGCTTGTTAGCTTTAGACAGTGGTTTACGTTAGAATCTAGGAAAATAGCTAGCAGATGACAGTGGTTAGAGCATAGTTTTAAAGCAAATTAACATTGTCAAAATGTAAATCTGAAGGCAAAGGCATGCAGCTCAGCATTCAGCTCTTCCAACCACCTAACCCTCTGGTTTATATGTATGGAGTGGACAACAATTTCTTAAATTTTTTGTTTGTCTACTTGGCCCATGACAATCACACAGCTTTGTTATATTAGTTATAAGTTATCTTATTAAATAAAATAACATTTACAGTTTGAAACTATGTTAATTTTCAGAAATATTTGTTTCTCCGTTATTCTCCTCTCAAAAACTGTTTCCCTAAATTGCAGGTATGACTCATCAATTTGATTCCTGTATCAATCTTATAAAATGTACTAAAATTTTCCTCTATACCTCAAGCATCTTCTTAGTTCTCAATTTAGAAAATCAACATGAAGAAACATTTTGTTAGATCCCCAAATAACCCTTAACATATGTCCCTTAAATTCTAATAACACAAAAGAAGCAACCACCATGCTAAAAGTTTGAAACTATAGAAATATAAGGTGTCCATGCTTCACTGAAAATTTCATTTTTCCTTTCTCAAAAAAGGAAATTGAAAATAATATTTCTTAAAAAAAATTGCCATCATCTTTTTAACTTCGCTATACACTAAAATTTATTTGATATATAGAACGGATGCTTGATCAAACCAAAAGTTCACACCGTTGTGACCAGCTCAGCAAGAATGAAGAAGTTGCCAGATAAAAAGTACCCAATGACAATATTTAAGATTAATCATTCAATAATGCTAGGTGTTTGCATTTTAAATGAAGGATCTTTGTCATTATCAATGTTATCACCAAAGTTTAAATGATTAAGGGCAATTTGCGTAGAGACCCTTATTATTTACCGTTGACACACTGCTAATTGTAATTAAATAGAGATGCACACAGGTCAAGTTAGTGCAAAAACATTCCATATGAATTCTGAATTTTTGGGAGAAACTGACCTGAATGGATTCTGAATGAATTACAAGTTTGAGTTTTCCTAAAGTTCATGCTGAGGTAATCCTTTAAACTTGATCAAAACTGGCCCTAGTACCAAAAAAACACCCTCACTCATATTGTCCATAGAATGCCCCTGATTACCAGGGAAAATCAGTTTACAATTATATTATTCATTTACAGCCTGTTTGGAATGATATGGAATTCAATTCCTTTTAGAATTGGAATTGAATTCCATGCTTTGGAATGATTTTTTAGCTAAGAATTGATATGGAATTCAATTCCAATTCCATCAAACAAGGCAAAAGTAAATCACACCTCTTTATGTGTGATTTAGATAGGGAATTCAATTCTCCATATTATGTCCATTGTGCCCTCATTCTCTCTTCTTTGTAAAAAAAGAAAAGAAAAAAGAGAGAAGGATAAAATGGTAAAACATAAGAATTCCATAACTTAAGTTGCAATTCATTCCAAACATGAGAATTGAATTCAATTCCTTATGAAATTCAATTCATAATGGAATTCAATTCAATTCCATGACTTAAGTTATTTCCAAACAGGGTGTGAAAGTGAACTCTTTTGCGCATGAGGAAGTATCCAGGTTCTACTTATAAGTTCATGATGGTCAAAATTGATTTGAAGGCACAATCTGATTATGAATGGCCACAATTGATTTGAATTTTGACCATTATGAATATCTACTCTCCTAAGTAGATCTTTTCTAAGATTATAATACCAAGCTAGTGATGTGCGCAGTGTTATATTTGAGAGGTGTCATAAGACAATCGCCTTATGGTATATACCTATTTATTGGATAAATGAAGATTCACTACTTGAAAGCACATTCTATAATGTGTTTGATTGGATCTTAAACTCACTTACTAAATGTCCGTAATACAATTCATAACATGAGAGAACTTGTGATTAGATCACAACTTGTGAACATCTCTACATGTGCAATTATGAATGTATTGAAATAGTCCCTAGTCGATGAATTGATGAGTTCGAACATCATTGACTCTGTGAGACTAGCATGGGTTATACTCCTTGGTCTAACTAAGTAATTGTTTGTCACTAGCTGGAGACATTGGAATGTCGAGAGTTAAACGTGCATACTAGTTAAGATAACTAGTTCATGAGCGACCTGCTATGAGACTTCATATGGTTTTCTGCATATATAGATATGTCAATGAAAATCTCATTGCAGCTCAAGTACAAGTTTCTTTTGACTTGAGATATTCAAGTCACGGTCATGGAAATTTAAACTTTGACATCTTAAACAAACATCTCTGTAAAGGTGTGGACCAGGGATGATTAGGTATAAGTCAAAGTGCCAAAAGATTTTGAATAGCCAACAAAGGATTCATCACTCCTTACAAAGAGTTGTATACTCTATGGCCACTTGTCAGGATTTTTACTAAAAGTTGGCCAAAGCATCACATGTTAAGAGTACGAGACTCTTGGACATATGTACGAGTAATTTAAATCCGCAGAACGAGGAAGTATTACTTGGGATAAGTGTGACGTAGTCAGTCTAGTGGAGACTGACACAAAGACCACGTCCTGAACCAAGTAGGTATAAGACGACTGAAAGGAACCAGACACAACTGTAACTTGCTAAAAGGTTTAGAAGTAGTTCTAGAATCAACCATTTGATTTTATGATCAATTAAGGATCATGATGATCGAACCATAATTAATGGTTAATTATAGACGTCCAACATAATCGGGAATCTATAAGGTCACACGCACTATGAGTTTATCTTAGAGACTTAAAAAGAATTTAAGAATTGGATTCTCAGATCGAGAGATATTGAGTCCGGGTGAACCAGACGAATGGACCCTCTTTTAGTTTAATTATGAACCAAATTGGTTTGGTTCTAATTAAAAGAGTTTTTTGTTTTAAACCAAATGGTTTGGTTTTGGTTTTGGTTTTGAACTAACTTGGTTTGGTTTGAACCAAACCTAAGACTAATGGTATAAGTTGTGGGTTAATGGATGCGAGTCTTGGACTTTATCCTCTAACCCGATAGGAGATCTATATATTGATATATAGTTGGGAGAAAACACACGTAATTCATTAGAGAATAGGTTTTTTGGAAAACCTAATTCCCTTCCTCCTCTCCTCCCTCTTGTGTCATCGACCACCTCCCACTAAGGAGATTGGTTCTCCTTGGTCCGACCACCTCAGGACCTCCGGCAGCCTTCTCCACTTCGACCAGCAAGTCCCCGACGACCAGGAGGACACCGGAGCACAAGGGGTCTGGTCAAGTGCCGCCGCCCAAGCCAACAAAAGCCAGGCGGACAGATTCTGTCCGCTCACCGTTTGGCTTCTTCCCGACCTCCTATCGCTCCGATTTTGGTGAGCAAACATTGCTACCGGATATCTGACATCTAGGGGTACTTGTTACCTCTTTCTCAGCAAAATTTGGATACCAGAAGGCTTCGGAAAGTCCTATTCACAGATGGTTTTCTGACAGGCCAGCAACCTCTTCGGTTGCTCTTCTTGTCGTGATCCTTCTCTCGGATCATCCCATCTTCGCACGCAAGGCTAGTACCTTTCGCGAATATGAAACTCGGATTTCGTGAAATCATCTTGACGAAAGCTCGACGTGGATACTGTTGGAACCCCAAGGTTGTTTTGGTGTAATCAACAAGTTAAGTTAGGTCCTGTGTGTTTTTAACCTTGTGTCTAAGTGTGCAAGAGCTTAGGAGCACAGGTAGTCGAGCGGAAGACGCGGCTAGCGAGAATGACAGCACGCGGTGCGTCCGAGGGACGAGAAGCTGCGGAAGAGTACACCGGCGGACGAGAAGGAAGCGTGCGGTGGTTCCGAGGGACGAGAAGCCGGAGCGGAAGACTGCTCGGGGAGCAAGAGATGCAGCTAGCGAGAAGGTCGGCACGGGGTGCAACAGAGGGACGAAGACTGCGGATGAGTATGCTAGCGGACGAGAAGGAAGCACGCGACGACTTCGAAGGACGAGAAGCCAGAGTGGAAGCCTGCTCGAGAAGACCGGAAGATGGGTTCGGGTGAGCCCTATTCCGGATGGCAGATATCACCCAAGCAAGCAGAGCCGGAGTGGAAGACCCAGACCGAGGCGAGCGGACCCAGAGCAGAGAGCCCGGACCGAAAAAGTCAACTCCTGTTGACTTTGGGCTTCCGAGCGCCGGGAACAATCCGGGGCGCCCGGAACCCTTCCGAGCACCCGGACCGAAATTATATCAGAATCTTGGTCAAACCAAGATCCGTGCGCAGGGGATAAAATTTTATCCCCCCAGGCGCCCAAAACCCTTCAGGACACCCCGACCAAAGCTATAAATACAGTCTTGGTCCAGCAACTTTCAATCAACACAAGCAATTCATTTCCAACACTTGTACGCTTTATTTCTAGATTAGCTTCTCTGTTTTGCGCTTCATTGCTGTAAGAGGTTTCTCCGCCTGAAGGAGATAGTTAGTGCAACACTTTTCTTGGATTAACAACCTCCCCTGTTGTAACCAAGTAAAACATCCTTGTGCCTTTACTTTCTGTTTTAGTTTATCGCTTTTCTATTTTGCAAGTGTTAGTTTAAGAAAAATCGAGAAGGGTTTTCGTTTTATTATTTTTTCAGGCTATTCAACCCCCTTTCTAGCCAGCTGCCACGATCCAACAGATATGAATAGAGGAAAGGCTCGAGAGCGTCGCTTTGGTTGATTCAATTCCACTCCACATCGATCGGAAGCTTGCTCGTTGATTCCTATAGAGACTAGCCTTGTGAGGCTAACAAACGCTATCTACAAGGTTCAATCACAAGCTGTCAGGTACACCTAGCATAAATTTACTTTCCGTAAAATTTTAATTATGTGATCATATCTAGCCGTGTTGTATCTTTGCATGTGTGTGGTGTGTGTGATGTAATAATTAGGAATTATTATTGTTTTTATTTCTGCTGCACATATTTACAAAATGTGTTTTAGCACGCACCGGATCGGGCATTTCCCCAACATGTAGATTACCTACACTTTTATGCATGCTTTGACGGACATTCATTTGTATTCTAAGTATGTTCTATGCTATTACATTCCTCTTTATTATCTTTGTTAGAGATTTGCTCGTGCCTGTTTTGTTGTTGACAAGATGCATTTCTGGAGTGAAATGGAATTAAGGCATGCTACAGAACGACCCTAGAAGAATAACAGAGCCTTGTCGTGCCCCTGACACTACCGTGTCTCCTCACCCAAGAGCAAGCAAACCACAACGGTACCCCTAGCACGGTCGTGCCCTTTCACAAGGGCCCATTCAAGGGCAGGTCGTGTGGTTTCCCACGGTCGTGTGGTTTCACACGGCCGTGCCGCCCGACCAAGGCTCAATCAAGGTCAGGCCGTGTGAAAACAGGCGGTCGTGTGCTTCTTCCATAGACGCATCAAGGTGTGGTCATGCCAAAAGGCATGACCGTGACATGGCCCCATGGTCGTGCCCTACCCTATAAAAGGGGATTCTTCCCCCTTTCAAAGAGGAGGAGGGTCTTCCCTTTAGGGAGACCGATTTTGATCTAGATCTGTTTATCCTTCGAACTCCGATTGACGATCCAAAGTTAATTCTGTCCTCTCTTTCAACTTCAAAAGCATAGGATTAGATCCAAAGACCTCTCGTCGTCTTGGCTAAGTTTTTCTCTCTCTTCTTCTTATATTGGATTTTTAAGCTTGCAATCTCTGTCTATGGATTCATCTCCTCTTGTCATGGAGTAGATTCATCTGTTCTAGGATTAAGTGAGTAGTTGTGATGTGTAATTGATGTATACTCTTTGAATTTGTCAATTTTCTATCCATATGACATGTTTATGCCTTGTATCAACTTGATTAAATGTGTACGTAGAATATTTGTGCTTAGATCTCATATTTGAATGAATGATTATATTGATTTGTTCGCCCCGTAAAAGGGATGCTCTAGATCGTATGATCGGGGCCCTAGTGAAAGGGTATCACTTTTACCGGACATCTAGAGTGTTGCCTTAAAAGGGGAGACACTTCTCTATAAGGAAGCATTGAATCAGGCTTAATGGGTTATTTCTAATCCTATGTTATTAAGTGAATGTATGACCGGGGGCTCTAGTGGTAAGGATATCCCTTTAACCGAACTTCTTAGGTTACCCCATCTACTTAGTGGCATTGGATACCATTAGAGATAGCACTTCGACATAACCGCCGCAGGATAGTGTCGGTATTGAGTCAGACTTCCTACATGCACATAAGGATAGAGGATGGGTGATGAGCAATTCAAAGTACATTAATTAGTGTCACAACGAAACTGAACTCCTAGAACACTTCAGACCAAATTTCCTCAGCCAACTCTCTTTCCTAGCTCTCTCTTTTCTTTACTTCTCTCTTGACTTCAGTGTGTAAATTCACAACATTCGATCATTTAGCTAATTCACTGTGCTATGTCTCTAGTGTTTAAACTCAATCCTGTGGGTTCGATATCTTTTATTACTGACGACGTAGTTGTTCACTTGCGGCATTGTAATAAGTTTTTAGCACCGTTGTCGGATATTGTGTGTTTAATATTCATTGACGAACACTTGAGTTAGTCTAAACATTATTTTTTTCCTTTTTTGTAAATATTCCTGCATTTTCTTTTTTTTGTATATATCTTGTATTTTCTTATTTTAATTTCTTCATTTTCTTTTCTGTACTTTAATTCTACGTTTTGATTTTTGCTTTTTGATTTCTATATTTTGTATTTTTCAGCAATTTAATTTCTATATTTCTAATTTCTGTATTTTTAATTTGATTAAATCTTGTTCTTGCATGCATAGACCTAACCCTGTAGGAGATTTATTATCTCTTAATCCCGAGATCGGGATTTTCTAAAGAAGAAGAATCCTACAAAAGCAACAAGAAGAGCAAGAAAGAACACAAATGGCAAACAAACCTCTCAAAGATTACGTAGCACCTTATGCTCGAAGACTCCGGTCTAATATCACAAGACCATCTATTGAAGCCAACAATTTTGAAATAAAGTCAATCATAATTACTATGGTGCAACAACATCAATTTGGAGGAAGACCACACGAGGATCCAAATCAGCACTTGAGGTTTTCTATAAAATTTATGGAACAATAAAGATGAATGAAGTACCAGCTGAAGCGATTAGATTGCTCTTATTTGGCTTTTCTTTAAGGCAAAGAGCAAAACAGTGACTCTCTTCATTATCTGCAAATAACATTTCATCTTGGAAATAGTGTGAGCAATTATTTCTTGATAAGTTCTATCCACCTAGTAAGACAGGACATGTGCAGAATCTAATTGCTAGCTTCAGACAGTCTGACACTGAATATCTATAAAGCATGGGATAAATTCAAAAATATGCTCAGATCATACCCTCACTTTGGCTTGGAAAAATAGTTAGTAATCCACAAATTTTATAATGGAATCAATTATCATACAATGGTATCTCTTGACTCTGCGACTGGAAGAGCGCACTTATGAACAAGAGTCTTGATGAAACCGAAGAAATAATAGAGTGTCTCTTAATCATCATCAGTGGGCATAAGTGGTAATTCTTTTCCTGAAAATCCAATTAAGGAACTAGTAAACATGGCGATGATGCTTTAAGTCTTATATCAGCAAAAATGAATGTCTTAACAAGAAGCTTGAGTCTATGGGAACCAACACGGTGAACGCAATTATAGGAGTTTGTGTATCATGTGGAAGCACGGAACATGCTCACGAAGCTTGCCTACTTAGAGCTATCTCTGCTCAATTAGCTCAAATTGAACAATGTGACGTTATTGGCAACTTCAATACACAACAAAATAACCCATACACCAATACGTATAATCGGGTTAAAAGAATCACCCCAACTTCTCCTATAAAAATAACCAAGATCAAGGGCAACCCATTGGGCACGTCAAAGTTATCAACCGAAGCAACAACAAAGCTATCCACCACAACAACAACAACCCAACTATCAACTATCCCGAACAGAAAAATTGCTTGAGGAAACTCTGGCTACGCAGTAAGAGATGAATAACGACCTCAAGCAACTTAATCAAAGGATGGAAAATTCTGAAAAGCACATGAAAATGCTTGATAGCCAAGTGACACAGATAGCTTTTAACATCCTCAAAAGCATCGGGGTTTTTCCAGGAAAGCCAGATATAAATCATATTGAGCATTGTAATAGGATTGAGCTTTGAAACGGGCAGACCTTGAGCGATCTCCAACTGACTGCTTCCAACAAAGGAATTGATACTCAAGGAGAGCCCTCTCCTTCCTCATCTCACTTTGGTAACACTCAAGAAGAGGAGAGTACCATTTAGGTCGAAGAGCTTCCTCCACCAATAATCCAAAGTAAAACAGTTCCTTTTCTCCAAAGATTAGCCAACACCAAGGATGATGAAGAATTTGGTAAATTTCTGGAGAAAGTCAAAGCACTCTGCATCGAAATTCCTTTAATAGATGTATTGCATCAAATATTTGTCAAATTTTTTAAAGAAATCATGTTCAACAAAAGAAAAAAGGAAGGTTATGAGACCGTGGCATTGATAGAGGAGAGCAGTGCTCTATTGTTGGACACCATGCCTCTAAAGCTCCATGTTCCAAAGAGTTTTTCGATTCCTTGCAAGATAGGAACCACAACCATCAGAAAGGTTTTTTGCGATTTGGGGGCTAGTATTAGTCTCATTACTTTTACAATTTGTAATAAGCTGGGTTTCAAAAACTTTAAGTTGATCACTATGGCATTGCAACTCGCGGACCATTCATGTAGATACCCAATGGGTATCACTGAAAACGTGTCAGTGGAGGTGGGGGGGCTGCATCATCCCAACCGACTTTGTTGTGCTAGACAAGGAAAAGGATCCAAAGATCCAAATAATTCTGGGAGGTCATTCCTCGTCACTACAGGAGCTTTAATTGATGTGAAAAATTATAAATTATCTTTGGTGATAGGTGAGGAAAGGCTAGAATTCGATTTATCTAAATCTTCTAATCATGTCCCTTTTCTTAAAAGCAGTTGTAACAAGTTGGATGAATTCCAACAAAATGCAAGGACGTTTCACCCTCACGAGAGGTCATCGGATGTTGTTCCTAGTTCGGTAAATAATGAAAAGAGATCCCAATAAAAAATGAAAAATACATATGTCCGGCGAGAGCAAAGATAAAGGAAGATCAAGAAACATCCACCTTGGGAGCGAAAAGTCAACCCTCTATAGGCATAGCTCTAAATTGAACTGAGATGGGATCGAGCTAAAAACCTAAAACAAGCGCTGCTTGGAGGCAACCCAAGAATTTCTTTTTCATGTCTTTATTTTTCCTTTTCATTGAGTCTAATGCACTTTTTCAATTTTGTTTTCAAGTTTATTGTGACCTCCACGAGCTGGCCATGACCATTCCATGGGCGTGGAGGCACGCTTGAAGACGGAAATGAGGAAGGCTATGGAGAAACTCAACAAAGCACACACCTCATAGCCATGTCTCTTAAACACGGTCATGTCTTCTCTCCAAGAAGGAACAAGGTGGGGCCGATTCAATTGACATGGCCGTGTGAGATTGGTCAAGAGCATTCATGCTACGGCCGTATCATTTGACACGACCGTGTGAAATTGGCAGAGAGCATTCATGCTACAGTCGTGTTGTTTGACATGGACGTGTGCGAGTTGTGCTTAAAAAAACGAAACACAACACGACCGTGTCATTTTGACACGGCCATGCCAGACCAACCGAGCCCAACACGGTTGAGTCATGGCTATAAGGCACGACCGTGGGAGGCAACACACGCCCCCCTCCCCTCTCTCTCTCTCTCAAGATCCCTCTTTCCCTTTTCAAGAACACTCTCTTTTCTCTTCAATAATCGCTCTCCCCTACTGTTCTTTCAATCTTGTCTAACATTTTGAAGAAGATCCGACATGAAAGTGGAGGATCAAACGGAGGGAACAATTTGAGGAAGGACAAAAGCAAAGGAAAGGCTTCTTCCAAGGACAAAGGCAAACGAATTACACACGACGAAGGTAATGACAATGAATTTGGTATTATATCTAGAAATAAAGAGAAAAAAGCTAGATTTGATTCTCTCGTTACTTGTAAATTGGTTTGCACTAGATATTTAGATTCTGCTACTATAGAAGTGTTGAGGATTAAGGACGATATTGATTGGTTAATTAGTGCTTTCGATTAGAATGATATGATGTATTCATACCAACCAACTTATTCCCGTCTTACCCGAGAGATTTTGAGTTCATTAAAGACCAACTTTACATCTGAAGAAGATTATGATGGTAAAATCTGCTTTAGTTTAATGAATCAAGATTTTCAGTAGACTCTATATGACTTTAATAATTGCTTCGGCCTATCTATAGGGGTATCTCGCAGATTTAAGCCTAATTTCAATAGCAATATTTTTTGGAATTCAATTACTAGTTTAAATGAACCCCACGACCTTTCTCGATCTAAAGCTTCTCACATGCAAAATTTCGTATTTCAATACCTCCACTGTGTAATGAGTAAACCATTTTTGGTAGAGAAAAAAATAACAGGTGGTTAGAAAGGTGAAGCTTTACTTGTTTTAGGCAAAGCATAATAAAGTTCACATTGATTCGGGATTCTACTTTCTACAAACCCTTGCGCATATTGGGTGCTCCATGGACATTTCCAGACAGCAGGTGGCCACTCTCTTCCAATACCATCTGCATATTGGCCACCTTCCTAGAGTGTCTAGATTCTCTGCTCGACCACGTTCACCTCGTCCTACAGATCTACCTCCTTACCCCTATCCTCCCCCACGAGGCCTACACACCCTCCTCTTACACCATATTAATTTCATCGGGACGATGAAAAGTTTAAGTCTGGGGAGTTGTATAGAGACTTACTTTCTTTGCATTTTAGTTCATTTCAGTTGTATTTTGCTTGTTTTCATGTTAGATTTCATTTTAATTGCAATTTTCTTTAGTTGCTTTGATTGTTTTGCTTGTTTGTGACATTTGAGAACCTCAATCTTCACCTTAATGTTGACTTGTCTGATAGTAAAATTGTTAGCACTAGGGATGTAAGTGAACCAAACGGTTCGCGAGCTATTCGGAGCTCGATTCGGTAAAAAGCTCATTCGAGTTCGTTCGTTTATCTTATCGAGCCGAGCTCGAGCTCGATTTCGAGCTCAATTTCAAGCTCGACAATTTTATCGAGCCGAGCTCGAGCTTAAGGATATTCGGCTCGTGAGCTCGCGAACATGTTCGTTTATAGGCTCGCGAGCCAAAAAATGAGCCTTAAAACGAGCCTTAAACCGAGCCAAAAAACGAGCTCTAAAACGAGCTAAAAAAATGAGCTCTAAAACGAGCCTTAAAATGAGCTTTAAAATGAGCCAAAAAAATGAGCTCTAAAACGAGCCAAAAACGAGCTCTAAACGAGCCCGAGCTCGCTTAACGAGTTAGGCTCGTTAACTTTGATAATCGAGCTAATAACGAGCCGAGCTCGAACTGTTCGCGAGCTTGATAATTCTAAAACGAGCCGAGCTCGAGCCTTGTGATAAAAGCTCGATTCGAGGTCGAGCCGAGCTCGAGCCCGAATATAACTTAAACGAGCCGAGCTCGAGCCTAATACTGTTCTGCTCGGTTCGGCTCGTTTACATCCCTAGTTAGCACGTTCATTTCTTGATTTATACTATTGTGAGAAATAATGCTAGTATGTCTAGTGAACTTTTCTCTATCTTAGCATGAAGTGAGCATTGTGTTGTCATGAGAAAAAATTGAGTATTGGTCTAATTTTAAAGATTTCATTTCACTTTGCCTAAGTTTGAATAGTAGATAACTCTGAAATAGTCATGATTCATTAAATTTATTTAATACTTGGGTTTCTATAGTGATTTCTTAGACTATATCTTGGTTACTAGATAATACTTGAGTCAAGTAAGTCTACTTGGAAAAATCAAAATATTGTTATATTTGTTAGTGCTACATCTAAAGCACAAAAAAAAAAATGAATGAATGAAATTCAAGTGTTACACAATGCAATTAATGTGAGGGAAAAAAATAGAAAAAAGGATATAAAAAATAGTTTCGCAAGTGGAAACTAGTAAGATACTCATTTGAGACCGAGTTAGGTTAAAAATAGTTTTGCAAGTGGAAACTAGCAAGTTATCTCTTTGAGACCGAGTTAGGTTACTGGGAAAATAAATACAATATTTCTCTTGATATAGAGTACACCTTTAAGACCCTGGGCAAATTAAGAAAGATGAACTAAGTATGTGGCAGGTAAGTGTCTATCACCAGGAACACAAGGAATTCAGCTAGATGACGATTTGACTATGATTAGGGATTGAAATTTAAAAAGCTTAGGTCACTCATCGCACTGTGTACGAAACTTAAATTTAGGTCACACTTAGGTTATTCTATGATCATGCTCACCAATGAAACTAGTTGATAGAGTTGGATTGTTTCACTAGAAATTATGATGCACTATATTGGCACATGAATCTAGATTACGGAATTTTACTTGAGGACAAGCAAAGATTCAAGTTTGGGGTGTAATATGTGTAAATTATATACACTTTTATGTATGTTTTGATACACATTCACCTGTTTTCTTTGAGTATGTTCTATGCTATTACACTCCTCTTTATCATATTTTCAGCATAATTACTCTCTTTATCGAAGATCTGCTCGTGCTTTTTTTTTTTTGTTGACAGATGCATTTTCGGAGTGAAAACGTAATTAAGGCATGCTGCAAAATGCCCCTAGAAGAAGAACAGAGCCCAGTCGTGCCCCTAGCACGACCGTGTCTCCTCACCCGAGAGCAAGCAGACCATGGTCGTGCCCTTTCACCATAGCCCATTCAAAGGTCGATCGTGTGGTTTCACATGGTCATGTGACCAGAGTTCAATCAAGGTTAGGTCGTGTGAAAACACATGGCAATGTGCTTCCATAGACGCATCAAGGTGTGGCCATGCCAAAAGGCACGGCTGTGACACAGCCCGTGCCTAGGTCGTGCCCTACCCCATAAAAAGGTGTTCTTCCTCCTTTCAAAGGGGAGGAGGGTCTTCCCTTTAGGGAGACCGATTTTGGTCCAGATCTGCTCATCCTTCACACTCCGATTGATAATCCAAAGCCGATTCCATCCTCTCTTTCAACTCCAAAAGCATAGGATTGGATCCACAAACCCTTAGCGTCTTGGCTAAGCTTTTCTCCCTCTTCTTAGATTGAGTTTTTAAGCTTGCAATCTCTATCTTCATCTCCTTTTGTCATGGAATAGATTCATTTGTTGTCGCATTAAGGGATGTAATTGATGTATACTCTTTGAATTTGCTAATTTCCTATCCGTTTGACATGTTTATGCCTTGTATCAACTTGATTAAATGTGTATTTTGAATATTTGTGCTTAGATCTCATCTTTAATTGAATGATTACATTTGATTTGTTCGCCTCGTAAAGGGGATGCTTTAGATCGTATGACCGGGAGCCCTAGTGAAAGGGTATCCCTTTTATTGGACATCTAGGGTGTCGCATTGAAGGGGAGATAATTATCTACAAGGAAGTATTGAATTAGGCTTAATGGGTTATTTCTAATCCTATGTTATTAAGTGTCTTGCGTAATTTAGTGAATGTATGATCGAGGGCTCTAGTAATAAAGGTATCCCTTTAACCGGACTTTCTAGATTACCACTTCTACTTAGTGGCATCGGATACCATTAGAGATAGCACTCTGACATGACCGTCGCGGGATAGTGTCAGTATTGAGTTAGACTTCCTACATGCGCATAAGGATAGAAGAGGGGTGATGGGCAATTCATAGTACATTAATTAGCGTCATAATGAAACTCAACTCCTAGAACACTTCACTAGACCAAATTTTCTCAACCAACTCTCTTTCCTAGCTCTCTCTTTTCTTTACTTCTCTCTTGACTTTAGTGTATAAATTCACAACATTTGATTGTTTAGCTAATTCACCGTGCTAAGTCTAGTGTTTAAATTCAATCCCTGTAGATTCGATATCTTTTATTACTGACAACGTAGTTGTACACCTACGGTTTCGTAATAGCTAGCATGTGTTAGAATATTATAAAAAATATATTTTTGATGAAAATGTCATTTTTTACTTACAAGCTAATTTGCTAATTAACTTAGCACTAAAATCAAGAACTTTAACCACTATGAGCTTTTAAACACTCTCTCTAAGTAATAATAACTACATTCTTATATTGAAAAGAGTTTATTTTGATAAAAAAAATTCAATAACAAGTTGATTCATAAATTAGTTTGTGCCCCATTCTAGAATGATACCTTTTAGAGTATAAGCTGAAATTAGTTTGTCAAGACCAATATGAGTTTCTAGACACTAAAAGCAAAACATTGTCTCTTCGTTTTATCCAAAGAGTTTATTTTGATTATATATACACACACACTGTGAGAGAGAGAGAGAGAGAGAGAGAGAGAGAGAAGGGGGGGTTATATTGCGCCCACCCCGTGCGTGGCTTCGCTACAAGCTTGAGAGGGGCCACTGACGTGGCAGGAGGGGGTGGGCCCCCTATGTGGCCACCTCCTCAGATGCACAAGGGGCGAGCAGAGCATAACACCTAAGGGTATAAATGAGCCAAGTCGCTCATAAGTCACTCGGTCAGTGGCTCAGTCAAAACTCGACTCAAGCTTGAAGTTGATTGAGCTCAAGCTAAGCTCGAGCCGGCTTGATTAGAAATCGAGCCAAGCTCGAGCCTAAGTATTACTAGCTCGGTGGCTCGTCGAACCAAACGAGCCAGTAATAATATATATTTTTATAATATATAATATATTAATTTATTTATTGGAAAAATAATAATAAAAAAATTCGAGCTCAAGCTTGAGCTCGAATCCATAATTAAATATGAAGCTCAAGCTCGTGTTTAACTCTACACGCTCCAGTGAGCTCGAGCTCCAGTCAAGCCAATATAAATTGAGTCAAGTCGAGCTCGAGCCTAGGTTGGCTCGAGCTCAGTTCGGCTCGTTTACATCCCTAATAACACCCCTATATATAGAGAGAGATAGAGATTTGTTATCCCGCACACTTCGTGCACACCCAAAATTTTTTTCGATTTAGATTTTTTTTACTTAATCTCATAATTCAACCCCTAAACCCTAAAAGCAAAATCTTATCGGCACAACCGGGGACTTAAAAAGATAAACAAAAAAAATTGATCAAGGCACCTCGGATCATTGAAGGCGCCTCGAACTGTAAGGGTCGCCCATCGTGGGCGCCCATAGTGGGTGTGCAAGGTATCAAGTTACTATATATAAACTTGGTGACTAGGGTCAGAAAAAAAAAATTGAGTTGGTTCTTTTTTTAGTTAAAGAAAATGAGGATGGGACAAGTTTTGGTCACTTTCATTTAAAAGAACCACATTTTGGTAAATTCACCCAATTATTATATATACTAAAAATTTATTATGGTCTCAAATTTGGATAATTTAGACTAATTATCTAATTTCACTAAAAGGGTCTATAAATAAATATGGACTTTAGTCGTCTCTAGTTGTAGCTTGAATTTAATTGAAGTGATGAACTACAACACAATAACTTTATACATATGTCAAACCGTCAAAAAAAAATAAACAACTTTTTACCGAACCTGATAAGTTTCTAAAATACCCAAATCACGTATCATAATTTCAAAATTACCAAATCACGTATCTACTTCCCTTTTTACCCTCGTCCTCAAATCAATTCGATTGAAAAAACAAACCAATTAACTATTTTTTTTTCCAAGTCGAATCGATTTCATTCTATTTGAAAAATCCATCAACCGGTTTCAACTAAAACTACCTAATGGACCTAGAGACCTCAGAATGATATGAAATCAATTCCTATATGTTCGTCTAGTTCTCCTGATTGTAAAAATGTCATCAACATCAATTTGATCCAATATATTAAGAGCAGTGATTTTTTGAACATGAATTAGTTTTTGGGACACATTTAGTTTCAAAAAAATCACTGCTCATAATATATTCGGTCAAATTGATGTTTGATAGTATTTTTACAATCAGAGGAATTAGACGAACACATATGAACTGGTTTCATGCCATTTCAAGGTCTCTATGTCCATTTTGGCCAAAATCGACTGATGGACCTAGAGACCTCGAAATGTCATGAAACCAGTTCTTATGTGTTCATCTAATTCCTCTGATTGTAAAAATACTATCAAATATCAATTTGACCGAATATATTAAGAGCAGTGATTTTTTAAACACGAATTAGTTTTTCGGATATATTCGTGTTTAAAAAATTACTGCTCTCAATATATTAGGTCAAATTGATGTTTGATAGCATTTTAATAATCAGGAGAACTAGATGAACATATATGAACTAGTTTCATGTCATTTCAAGGTCTCTAAGTCCATCAGCTGATTTTGACCGAAATCGACTAATAAATTTTTTCAAACACACAGAAAGAAATTAATTCGACTGGAAAAAAACATTCGACTGATTTTTTCAGCCGAATTGATTTGAGGACGAGGGTAAAATGGGAAGTGAGTACGTAATTTTTTAAATACGAATTAGTTTTTCAAATATATTCATGTTTAAAAAATCACTGCTCTCAATATTGGTCAAAATAATGTTTAATAACATTTTAATAATCAGGAGAACTAAACGAATACATATGAACTAGTTTCATGTCATTTCAAGGTCTCTAGGTCTATCAACTAGTTTTGACCGAAATTGATAGATGATTTTTTTTAAACACAGAGAGAAATCAGTTCGACTGGAAAAAAAATAGTCAATTAATTTTTTTTCCAGTCGAATTGATTTGAGGACGAGGGTACAACAGGAAGTGGGTACGTAATTTAGTAATTTTGAAACTATGATATGTGATTGTATATTTTAGAAACTTATCTACTGGATTCGGTAAAAAACCGAAAAATAAAACTTATCATACAGCACATTATTTTTCCTGTAATGTTAGAACCGATTAAATGAATTCAAGGATAGACAAAGCAATACCTCTCCAACAGCAACAGTTATTATATGCGGTGCGAAATTTGCACCTGCAGAGCAGGCAACCATCTCCCCTGTGTCACAGTATCAAAAAGTTAAGATTTACCAGAGAAGAAAAGATTCTCAAAGACCGAGTCTTTATGAAGTAAATCAAGTAAGAACAGAGACGAAATATAACCAAACATTTTCAGCTACACTTAGGTGGCTAGCTGCTCAGTAGATCGTTGTTTTCTTTAACTTGTGACTTCGACGAGTCTACTAAATGAATAAAAAACATAAAAAGATACCCAACGACTAAGATCTAAAGCTTTTACAGAGTTTTGGAATGAGATAGCGTGCTGATAAAACTAAGCTAGTTTCAACAAGGACGGAAAGTAAATGATTCTGTCAACTGTGTGCCAGCACACTAACAGTTGATTCTGGATGAGGTTCCCTAAATTTCGTGCCCCAACCCAGTTTCCCGCTGGACGACCTCTATTCAAGAATATCCAACCCCACATCAAGTCGGCAACTAAGATCCCACTCAATCCCCGTTGGGTACACAAAAATAAGTGCAATTTAGAATGATCCAACCCCACTTCAGCTCTTACTTATTCTTCAGTTTTGGGACTTGGCATGACAGAGACCAAACGACCAGGGACTCTGTGAGATTCAGGACCTCAATTCGCCAACCCAACCCCACTGACTTAGCTTTCTCTGGCAGATCCAACGCCCGGATCTCATCAGATCTCCCGAGAACTAGTTTCTTGAAATTCGTTGACAGCAACTTTCAAGATGAAATGATAAGGAACAGAGATTATAGAGAAAGACAGCCCCAAAATACCATTTTGGATTCACCCATTCTCTAATCAGACACTGACTAAACATGGTACGGTTCTCAATTTGAAAAGATGGGATTTGGGGCCATGGGAAAAGAGATAGATCTGAGAAATTTCAGGGGTCAAATGAATGAGCGCAAGATTTTTGGCTAAAAATGAGAGTTGATATCAGAAATAAGGACAAATTAATCAAAAACAGGGCAGACAGGACAAAGTAAAGAAGGGAACGGAGAAGAGGGGCAAAAAAAAGGACGAGGCTTACCTGCGATGGTTGTTTGCTCAGCAAAACCACCTGGGGATAAATGCTCCGCCTGGAGACTGAACTGCGTAGACGGCTTCCTCGCCAGACCCACCGCTCGCCCTCTACCCCTCTTCATCACCGTCCCCACCGCAGCCGCCGACGTGTACTGAACGTTGGCCGGCGCAGATGCCGAGAGCGGCATCGGGTTCAACGGCCGTAGCGGGGTTCCGTCCGGCCCGTACTTCCTCGGCCGCCCTCTCTTCTTCTTCAACAGCCCCGAAACCTCCCCGGCATCTCCCGCCACCGCGATCGGAGGCCCTACCGCAACTCCAGTTGCCTTAGTCGCCGCAGCAACCTCGCTAGCAGGCTTCTTATCCCTCACAGCATCTGCCTCCGGATCCGACGCCGCAGGCGGCGGGGGCTGGTAACTCCCAGATGCTTCCACCACTTCCGGAGAAGGTACCACTCCCTCCCTCTCCTCCATGCATAGATTAATCTAGCCCCAAACAGCCTAAACTCCAACACCGACACCACTAGATCAGTAACCACAAGGAGATCCACCGACCTCCGCAGTCCACTCTCTAGGGCGCCATCAAGCTCCACGATAGCTCGCCACCATGATCTCCGCCAAAACAAAAATTCCTTAAAAATCGGAAAATATATATACTTTCCTGGCCAAAATTTCTCTCTTTGTTTCTTCTGTGTCACCACCGATTTCACCGGTGCCGATGAGAAAGAAGAAGCAAGAACAGTGCCGGAAAAAAAAAACAGAGAAAGAGAAGATATAATTATTATTAATTGTATTAATAATACAAATTAATTGTATTAATAATACAATTACTACGACAAGATAACGTGAGAAAATATTATTAATGAGAATAAAATAATAAATGGAAATTAAAAAAAGGTGCAAATAATTTGAATTATTTTAATAGCAGAGATACAAAAATCGAAAGATGTATTTGTTAATGGACGACCATTAACGGAAGCTTTTAATAAAGGAAAGAAATTGAAATTATTAGGAAAGGCGGAATATAATAATATTTATAAATTATTATTAATACTTTTTTTGGGCCTTTTTATTTATATAGTGTTTGTCGACCAGCGGAGGAGGAGCGTGAGGAGTCCGCCTTGCTCGCTAGTCACCTGCTTATTTTGTCTTCTTCCTTTTTATAAATTATTTTGAGCACTAATGATAAAATGCCACTGTATTTGGATAAAAACACATCAGTGTCATCGAAAATTTCTTATTCATTCTTTGGAAAAAGATTTTCTTTTCGTTTCTTTTCAATTACTTGATTTGCCTTTCCAATAGGATCTCTAGAATTTGACATAATTTATGTAATAGAGGAAAAGTAATGAGATTGTTTAAATTTGAGAGCATTTGGAGGATTTCAATAGTTTGGACAACATGTTAGCAAATTAAATGCAGAATGAATTTTGAATTTGTTAAGAATATTGGGTTGATGGTGCTTTTTAAATGTTTGGCACATCATCCCTAAAATTAATCAATATAAATTAAATATTTAATACTAATTAAAAATAAATAAATAGATAAATAGATTGAAATGAAAATTTCCTTTTAACAAATAGAAATAACGGCAGGAAAATTCCAGCAATTCACGCAAGAGAATCTATCTAGCAACAAATTTCTCTAGCAATAAATGACACTTGACTTGGGAATTTTAAATTACCATCAGGGTTAGGGTTTGTTTGTTCCAATTTTTTATGAGCAAAAATTAAAAGGATATTTTAAATTATATAAATCAATAAAAATATTTCTTTCAAAAAAACATAAGTCTCTCATTTTATATTTTATACCAAAAATATTTTTATTCCAACATTATTATAACATAAAAAAAAACTGATAACTCTCATCCACAACTCTCCCAGAATTATCCTATACGATCTAAAAGAGAGGTAAATCATAAAAAAAAAATTCAATATAGTGACTCTTTGTATGAGGTATTTCACACACGTTGTAAATCAATCTCATAACTCATAATAACATCAAATATAAGTATCAACTATGTTAGTTCATAGGGGGCATTCTAGAAGAATAATTGTTATAACATAAAAAAAAAATTAACTATTTTATATTAAAAATTTTATATAAAAAGTATTATTATATTAAAATATTTTTTATCAACTTAATTAAAATTGACTAAATTTTATTAAAAATATTTTAAAATAGTTACGGCAACAACCTAAATAGCTGCTATACAGATATATTAACTATTTAGTAATTATAATGCTATAACAGTGCTAAGTACTGTTAGAGTGTTATTGTAGTAGCTAATCTTAGGTGCTACAAGAGTGTTTAAAGTGAAGATCTTTTTGGAATAAACAAATATAATAGGGTGTTTTTTTAAAGAGCTTCCTTTGAGAATTTACATTTTGAGATGTCCTTTTACTTTTGCCTTTTTTAAGTAATTAATTTTTTTTTTTTAGAAATGAGTCTCTTTTAAGCAAAGTCATTTATCTTACTCATATATAAGCCATAGGTTGCTCACTGTCAACTCTTCTTTGCTCTCTAATCTTCACTCTCATCCATATACATCCATTCATTTAGGAATATTGATCTAGCTAGACATGCCGAGAAGGCTAATGGTTTAGTTAATTTGAGTGGGGTTGAGGGGTCTAGGTGGTTTGGGTGATTAGCCAAGTTGTTAACGTAAGCTAAGCGATAAATGAGTGATCAAATAGGATAGACCCCAATGAGTCAAGTTAGGTTGATTGGTTCAGTTGAGCTAATCAAACGAGAAGTTAGTCAAGATAATCTAATTGGTTGTTGAGCCAATTTGGGCAATCATACTAGCCAAGGTGGTTGAAATGGTGAATTTGATTGGGTCGGTTAGTCTAGTGGAGATTGAGTCGTTCAGTCTAGCTAGGCCAATAGGATGATTAATTAAGACGATGAATCCAAGGGCATAGTTGACCTAGAGGGTACTTGATCAGACTAGTGGGACAATCAAGTCATGGGAGTTGAGGGGGCAATCAAGCTGGTGTATTATTACATACTTATGTGTTAGATGAGTCGATCTATCCAAGTGAGCTAGTTGGTTAAGCATGAACCTGCTGGCCTGGATGTAGCAAACGTATTGCTCAATTTGATTGGGTAAGCCAAATGGGGTCAAATTGCAGATCAGCTTGTTCTTGTAAAGGAGAAAAAATATTTTCCGATATGATCATTAAGGCTATGTTTACTTCGAAGGATGGAAAGGGGAGAGAAAACAATTGATTTGGAAAAAAATAATCCATAAGGAAAAGAATAAGAAAAAGGAAAGAAAAAAGAAAAAACGATATAGAGGAAGAGAGAAAAGAAAAGTCTGATGGAAGAAAAATGAAAGAGAGATAGAAAAGAAAATAAAAATAAAAAATTAAAAGGTTACGTTTGGTTTGGTGTAATATAATCTTTCGTGTAATGTAATCAAATTTGTAATGTAATGTAACGTAATCTTGATTATATTATTACGTTTGGTAATGTAATGTATGTAATCTTTGATTACAATAATGATTACATTCTTTTGTTTGGTGTCCATTATTTTTTATAAAGAATGTAATTCGTATTATTATAAAATGATAAAAATATCCTGCGACCTCTACCGATGGCCGCCGCACCTCTGCCGGAGCTTGCAGCAACCAACAATCATCGTCGTTGGCCTCCTCCGTCGGCAGCGGCCACCGGCAACTGGCGACGGCGACAATCGTCGTCGGCGGCTGACGGTGGTCGCCGATGGCGGCGGCAGGAGGTGGTCGCCGGCGGTGGCGGCCGGCGGTGGCGGTGGCGGTGACTATTAGAATGTATACTAAAAGGCTAGCTTTTGGTATAAAACATTTATCTAGAAATAAGAATCACATTGGTCAAATGTCTACATTTGTGATAAATGTAGTTGTTCAATTAATTTATATTGTAGATAACATGGTGTGTGGTGTCACACACAGAAGATCATGTTATCAGTACCTTATAAATTATAAACAGTAGCTCACGACCATGATGGAAAGGAACAAACCATTGGAAGGTCGTAGTGTAATTAGGTGTTAGTTTATCTTAACTATATAATTACACTAGTACACTAAGAGTGTATTGAGTAGGACCATTAGAGGTCGCTTCTTTTATACTGACTTTATAAAGGAACAAAGACCTCAGTTATTATGGAAGTGCGTGCTCTTAATCCTAATATAATAACAAGCACATATATTTGATATTTATTTCTTTAATTTATCAATGGGTGAGATTTAGTTCGATGAATCAATAAGCCCGATAAGTTGGGAAATGATATCACTTATAGTGTGTGTTGTTGATTATAGAAGGAAACTGTGTCCTAGTAATCTAGGTTGAGAATGCCCCCAAGAGGAGCTCATAAGGATTGTCATGTTAAACCCTGCCGGTGGACTTAGTCCGACATGATGATGAAGTTGAGTGGTACTACTCTTGAAGCTAGATATTAATTAAGTGAGTTGTCAGTAACTTACTTAATTAGTGGACATTTGTTATCTTAAATACAGGGAGACTAACACACTCATGATAAGAAGGAGCCCAAAATGTAATTTGGGATTGGTGCAGTAGTCCAATAATAGTTCTCTAGTGGAATGAATTATTATTGATAAAATTAAGTTGTGTGTTCGGGGCGAGCACGGGATGCTTAATTTTATCATGAGACCAAAACCAATTCCTCCTCTCGGTCCCTATCGTAGCCTCTAGTATATAGAGATTTATACCCACCGCATTCCCACCTTCTTACCCATCCAATGGGGCCGGCCAAGCTAGCTTGGAACCCAAGCTAGGGCCGGCCAAGACCAAGTGGATGAGCCATGTAGGTGGCCGGCCAAAGCTTGGGTCCCAAGCTTAGGTGGCCGGCCATTAGAATATTAAAGAGGATTTTTATTAAAATTATTTCTTATGTGGATATCATGATTTTAAAAGAGAGTTTAAAAATTAAAATTTTCCTTTTATAGCTTTCTACAAAAGATTAAGAGAAGAGATTAATCTCTTTCCTTATTTGTAGTTTAAAAGGATGGTTTTAATTTTTGATAAAAACTTTCCTTATTTGTAAATCATCTACATGTTTAAAAGAGAGTTTAAAATTTGAAATCTTTCCTTATTTGTTGATTAAAGGAGGATTTTAAATTTTAAGAAAACTTTCCTTTTTAACCATGTTCATGATTTAAAAGAGAGTTTAAAATTAAATATTCTCTTTTATAAGTTTCTACAAAAGATTAAGAAAAGATTTGATATCTTTCCTTATTTGTAGATTAAAAGAGATTTTAATTTATAGAGATAACTTTCTTTTTATCCACATGTTTAAAAGAAAGATTTTAATTTATTAAATTTCCTTTTTATAAATCAATCATGAAGGGATAAAATTATTGGAGAAATTTTTATAAATTTCCGGAAGCAAATAAGGAAGTTTTAATTGGTGTTTAAAATTTTATTTGCTTGGAGATATTATTTGTTATGGCCGGCCATTATAATTTGAAAAGAGAAAATTGTTTTAATTAAATAAATTTTCCTTTTCAATGGCAAAAGAATTAAGAAAGTTTTTATTAAATTTTCCTTATTTGCCAAGACCAAGGATTATAAAAGAGGGGTAGAGGAGGCTTCAAGGCTAAGGACTCTATTCTATTTTTCTCCCTCTTTTCCTTGGTGTGGTGGTCGGCCCTTCCCTTTCTCTTCTCTCCTCTTGTTGTGGCCGAAATCTATCATCTCTTGGAGCTTGGAGGATGTGGCCGGATAAAGGAAGGAGAAGAAGGAGAGAAAGCATGCATCCCTTGGAGCTTGGTTGGTGGAAAATTCTTCATCCTTTGGAAGTTCTTGTACTTGGCCGAAACTTGAAGGAAGAAGGAAGAAGGAAGAAGGTGCCTAGGTGGTTCTCATCTTAGAAGATCGCTGCCCACACAACGTCCGAGGTTAGAAGAGGAATACGGTAGAAGATCAAGAGGTCTTTCTAAAAGGTATAACTAGTCATTTTTCTTTCCGCATCATACTAGTTATTTTTGGAAATAATACTAAATACAAGAGGCATACGATTCTAGTGTTTCGAATTTATTTTCGATATAGTGTTCTTTTGTTTTTCTTATCCTTGTGATTTGATTGTTCTTTTCGGTTGACCTAAAGTTATTTTAGGAAATTAAATATTAGCTTTCCTTAAAAGGTTTTGTCTAGTCGGTGGTGGTTGCTCCCATATCCAAGAAGGTCATGTACCTCGCCACGTCAGTACTGGGAACCAATTTTGGAAATTAATATTTAATGGAATTAATAACTTAGGTGATTTGGATCAAATGTGTTAAGTTCCGCAGGAGATCCAAGTCAAAACCTAAAAGAACAAATAGATTAAGTTTTGGATCAAACGTGTTAAGTTCCGCAGGCGATCCAAAATTTAATTTAAAAGAACACATGGTAACTAGGAAAAGGTTCAGACTTTTGTACAAAATTTTTGTACAGTGGAACCTCTAGGTTTTCCGAGTAGCAACCAACAGTGACGACGGCGGCCGGCGGTGGCGGCAGCAGGCGGTGGTCGCCGGCGGCCGGAGGTGGTCGCCGACGGTGGGCAGCGGCAGCCGACGACAGTGGATGACGGCCACGGTGGACTAGGGGTATATTCGACATTTAAATTTTAGTTAAACGGTTACCTCGTAATGTAATCCGATTACATAGTATTTACTTTGTAATCAAGATTACATTACATTACAAGTTTAAAATTAAACCAAACAAAATAATCAACCTTGTAATGTAATCCTGATTACATTACAAGGCAGATTACACCCTACCAAACGTAGCCAAAGTGAATTGCGGGGCTTACCTCCAGTCGTGAGTGGCCTTCGAGGTCTCGAGCTCGTGGTTGGCCAGTTGACGGTGGCGGAGCATGTTGTGCAACTTCACAATGCATTGGAGGAGGAACGCTTCCTAGCTAGTCATATTCTACCGCTACTCGACCTTCGACGGAACACCTCCTGGCCAGAGGTCACTCATGCTCATCCTCACGGGCTCGCCGGCTGATAAGTGCCCGTATGTCGCACTACGTGTGTATCAAAATCAATTATGTATCGAACCCTTACTATATTAACATAGCGCAAAGGGAGTGACCTGAATCATCTCCCAACGAATGTAGTCAATACATGAAAAATCTTAAGATTAATTTTATTCAAGCATGAAGTTTGGGGGTTCAAATGCTAAAGTTAAGAACAAAGAGTGACTATAAAAGCAATTGATCAAAATGGGAAATCACTAAACTAAGAACACAAGGGACATAATGGAAGCACGAAGTAATGCAACTAATTGACACATTAAACTACATCCACGGTACAATTCACGAAGAACTATGCAACTAATAGAGATTATGTAATCTATACAAAGGATTCAATTCAACTAATGAAATTGGAAAACAAGAAGTCTATAATAATCTAATCCACTAAACCGAATGACACTAAAACAGTAGCATAGCAATTGATCAACTAAGTCAACTAATCAAAAACCAATTCAAAATCCTACCAAATGTATGCGGAAATTGAACACATCCATAAAATTGAATCACACTAAGGAAACTACACTCAAACAAATGAATAATCACTAAATCAGAATTGTGCTTACAACCCAAACTAAAACATCGCCTAGCTTGTGTCGGATCGCTTCTAATGGAAGAGGAACCGCCCGGAGGAGATGGAGATGGAGATGTACGGATGATGGCTAATTGGAAATGTGGAAATGGCACTGATTGTCATCCAAGCTATGGAGATATGAAGTTAGGGTTCTGGCGAATTGGGAAAAGCCCAAGGACTTGCTGGATCTGGATGCATTATGACAGTGTCACATCTTTAGCGGAAGTGATGAAGATAGAGGAAATGCAGGAAGTAAAGGTAAAAACCTCACCTCTAGAAGCAAATGGAATCATCAGAGTTGGAGTGGTGGTAGGAAATGAACGCCAGCGAAGAAATCACCGGTGGTGGCTGGCAATAGTGATCCCCTGCTTCGTCACGCGTCGCTCCTCTGCTTTATCAAAATCGCAATGTAGCTTTGTCAACTCTTTTAAATCCCATCCCAGATCTGAACGAACGATCGAGAGTGCTTCAAATCTTGATCAACAGAAAAGTTTCAAATCTTGATTTATGATGATGATCTACTTTTCCTTGGCTTGGATGAACTAGATCTTTAGTAGAGTCAAAATTGCTCCAAAACTTGATCTCCTCATTTAAACCAGATCTGAATCCAAATTTGATTTGCTCTAACTCGAGTCCTCGATCCTTTGATGTCTACAAAGATAATATTTAAATATTAGCATCAAAGATCACAAATATGAGGGAATTTACAATTAAGTCTAAAAATACATACAACTCATACAATGTGATATAAACTTGAAATTAACACATGAAAAGATAGAAAAGTATGAAAATAGAAGCCTAAATTCTGTAACAAAATATTGATTATCAATTCTCCCACACTTATTCTTGCACGTCTCAAGCAAGTATATAAAATTAAGAAATAAACTAAGAATCATCTCCCTAACAACTTCCCTAGCAATACCTAGAAAACAAGTAAAAGGTAATTGTTAGTGCAGCTTGTACTAATGGTCAAACTCAGATTTTGATGAATGACAAGCAAGTTAAGTTAGGTTTTGTTGTGATCTAACCACTTAATTAAGTGTGCAGGAAATCCATCTAGGTCGACGGGTCGACCGAATAGCTGGATGAAGTCTAGATAGGTCGACTAGCTGACCGGATATCTGGCAAGAAATTCAGCTAGGTCGACGGGCCAACCAAATAACTAATACAAAATCCAAATAGGTCGACGGGCTGACCGGATATCTGGCAAAAAGTCCAACTAGGTCAACGGGTTGACCAGATAGCTGGCATGAAGTCTAGACAGGTCGACGGGCTGACCAGATGTCCAACAAACTGATAAGTTAAGGTAAGTCACTGGAGGAGAGTGGCCAAGTGAGGACGCGTCCCAGTTGAAGGGACAGTAGGCGTCAGTGCAGTTTAGGTCCATTTATGATCCCTAAGCTGAGACCTTGACTAGTTTCTAATCCTGGGAGGACAAAAACTAATTACTGCCCTTTATTATTAATTATTATTTATCTTAACATTTGTTTTGCAGGCTATTTGGACTAACATTGTTTTGTAGGACAAAAGGAGAAAAATCACCTTCTAATGAATAATGCCGAAGGCGCCTTCCGTAGGATAAATTTTGGCTGAAGTCGTAGATAAGTGTCAGCTGTTCGGGATCGAATTTGCCTCATTAGAGGCACCTTCCATGTCTTTGATAAGGTTGTCTCGAGAAGGCATTGGAACAACACTGATATACGAGCTACTGAGCATCCGTTTGAGCTTCCGACTGCTCCAGGCTCCTACTACGACTCTGCTGCGAAGCTGCTACGCCCAACAACTGCTCCGAGAACTCTCGATCATGACTAGAAGATCGACACCGACACTCGAGTGCTCCTACTTCTATTTCTAAAGTGTCGGTAACCTTTCATTTGTGTACTTGATTATTGCAAAAGGACAAGTGCAGTGTGTTGCACTTGTTCGAACTTTCTTTTGTACTCAAATTCCTCTTCCGGAGGTACCGGAAGAGGCCTTTAGTGTACTCATCGATAGTTCCGCGGGACTTGGGTCTTGGAGTAGGAGTCGCCGAAAGCTCCGAACCAAGTAAACTGCTTGTCTTACAGTGGTCGGCGGCTGTGGATCGGAGTCCAGTAGCAGGGATCTCCTCAGCAGGCGATGACGTACTATCCAACGGATTCCTAATTTGCTGGTCGGCTAGGATTGGCTCCGGTGGGTTACTAGAGGCGGCAACGATGACTCTGGAAAGAAATTAATTTTCTCTGCGTGAAAGAATTTAAAAATAGCATCTTCTGCCTTGTCTCCAAAAGAAATCGAGTGTTCTCCAACAAACCACGATGGAGGATTGACGCCGACCGGTAGCTAAGTGCCGACAGCAGTGATTCTGTTGAGAAACACGGCAGTGGGTATCATGTGCACGGTAGTGGCTGCCGCAGCAGGGAGGGAGGTTGGCAGTGGCTTACAGTTATGGAGAGAAGGAAATTGGAATAGGAACATGGAAGATCCATGCTAGTAGGAGCTCCCAACGGTAGCCGTCAGCAGGTGGCGTCGTCAAGGGCTAGAGGCCACGATGAAAGAGGGCTTCATCCCCTTTTCTTGTTGCCGATGGTGGAAGAAAGAAAAGGCGGATCAATGGCATAAAGGAGCAGCAGGTTCCTTTGTCTATAGCTGCATGATGACGGCCAAAAGTTGGAAGATCAGCCGCTGGCAATGAATCGCTGGCTAAGGGCATCTCCAATCCATCACCAAAATACCAAATTTGATGTAAATTTAACACCAAATTGCTTCAACCCATACACCAAATCCCACCTCAAATATGATGATGTGAATAGTGCAACACCATAACATCACCACCATATTTGCTGATGGAGAGTTTTTTTTTAATTTTATTATATTATTATAAAATCAAATGTAATTAATTAATAATTATTATTTTCTTTATCTTTATTTATAGTATAATTAAATGTAATTACTATTTATTATAAATTTAAATTAAGTGTATTTAATAGCATATTTAAATTTTATTATGTATATTTGTAAATATTTAATTTATTAAAATCATTAATTATATATATTTTATAGTTGGATACTGAATTTTAAAAAATTTAAAATATCAAATATTAAGAAGTATTTATTTTAAATATAATAATTATCATATAAAAAAATTAATAAGAATAATATAATATTCTAAAAAATATTCTTTTTTGGTGTGATATGGTGTAGATGGATTGGAGTTGAAATAATATTTGGTGCTGAAATTGTATAATTTTAGTGTGAAAATTATATCAAATTTGATGATGTGAATTGGAGATGATCTAAAAGATGGCGGCCGCTAAAAAATTAAAGGAAACCTTCTATGTTCGAAAAACGAAGGAGAAAAAGGATTCTATGTTTTCGTGCCTTTATTGTTTAAAAGAGGGATTTAGAAAAAAGGGATTTTAGGAATTTAGAAAGGATTTATGAGGAGCTGCTAGGAAAAGAAAGAACAAAATAACAAAGAAGAGAAGAAAATTAAGGGTCATTGTTGTTGGAAGAAGAATAAGTCTCTGATACTGCGAAAGAAAAATTGATTGGATAAAATGAGATGAATAATAAAATTATTTATTGTTTTGATTTGTCTATAAAAGGATAATTTATAGATATATCATCAGAGTCCGTCAATTAACAGAGTAATACATAAAAGAAATATTATAAGACTTCGTCAATTGACAAAGTAATAAACGAAAGAAATAATTAATAGATTTTAAATTTTATTTTGGTGTAATCATATTAAATGATTCTCTTTTAAGATGAAGGGTCGCTCATAAAGTAGGAAGATGAAGGGAAAGAGACACTCTTTCATCTTCATAACTCCTACAAGTTCAACAGTCGATTGATACATGTATATTAATCAATTAATGCATTATAGAACAGTAAGGGATTTTCTATTCGAGTGTTTAGGATTTGCAAAACCCAAGTCATGTTGAAGGGTTGATGTAGTAATTGATTCATGTACTAAAATCCCAAAGCAGGTTGAGAGTTTTGCATAGTAATTCTAATAGTCAAGTCATTCAATCTATTGATCGATGGTGAAGGAAACAAAATGTTACTCAATCGACAACGCAACTCAACTGATTGATATTACTTGATTGATCATAGATATTAATCGATTGATGACAATCATGAAGTGAATCGAAAGTTTTTGGATTGACTTCTCAACTTGATTGATTGTTATAAGTTGAGTATTCATGAACATCAATCAATTGTTGCTACTATTGAAGTGAATAGAATGTTTATGAATTGACTGTTACACTCAACTAATTGAGATTAGTTGATTTATGAATACTAATCATTGACTGTTATTCAAAATTCAGAATGGTATTAGCTGTAGATTAAAAGTTAGTGATCGTTCAATGGCCAAGTTAATAGTCAACACCTACTCCAAACGATTGCTAGGTAAGATCAATTGAATGATAGCGAGAAAAATAAGCAAAAATTGTGCTTGACTGGAAGCTTTATAAAAGTAGGGTTTGGCTTTTGTTCAGGCCCCCCATTCTTGCTCTTTCTGCTCATGACTTGCGCTTAAAGGCTTGCTCATTCAATGCGTCTAAAGTGAAAGAAGAAGAGATTATCTCACAAGGTTCTTCATTGTCTTTCTCTTCTATCTTATTTCACTCTTCTATTGATATGTATCATGTAATTTATTTCACTCTTCTATTGATATGTAACATGTAATTAATTACTGTAAGAGGTTTCTCCACTTTCAAATTTTATCCGAGAAAGATAAATATATTAGTTGTGATAGAGAAATATGACTAAGCCTTGGAATAGTAGCCTTGGGAAGTTATAGACCAAATAAAATCTTGGTGTTTTGTATTTTATTTATTTCTTTGTGTAGAGAAAATTTATTGTGCTTATGAGTCAACCCAATGAGAGCTATTTTTCCCTCTCTTGCTCACATGAGTCGTAATAGGTTATAAAAAACCTTTTATTGGTTCCTCCATCGTATTGATGAGAGTACATGGGATGTTAAAGGATACTCTTTATACAAGATAGCTATATAAGTGTAAAGTGGGCCACTTCAAATTAACGAAACTTATGAAATTAATTTCAAGTGTTGTCCAAGGTCAAAATGGACATGATAAAAGAATTTGTAAACACCTAAGGAGTACTATTATATGGATATGATTGTCTCATTTACACTAATGATGAAACAGTTTAGCATATATCACATTCACTAGATAACCAAAATATATTTCAATGCGAAAAATATATCATTTGAAATTCATTTTAATTTCTATTCATGTGCAATTAGTTGGTAGGAGGATGGGGATTGTAGGAAATTATTTTTTATGTGAATAAGAAATTAATATTAAAAATAATTTGAATAAAGAAAACCATGTGTATTGTCAATTTAGTTAAGTTAATTTGTGATCAAATAAGAGTTTGAGCTCAAATATGAGTTTTTAAACAAGTCCATAGACATGTGCGCCTAAATATAAAACTCAAGTACGCCTAAATGTGAGACCACATGATGTAGCAAATGATAGCAAAAAAAAAAAAACTTTTAGATATACGAGTCGACATAAAGCTATGGTGAGTGCATAAGCTATGCATATTGCAAGTATTGATGTTATTACAAATCATCTTTTGAAAGAAACACATTCCATGAAACTTCCTACCATGGATGTTATTACAAGTAACCTATTGCCCCATGGATGCAATAATATACCCAGCCACTCAAAATAACCTCTTGAAGCATCCACTCCATGTCTCATCGGGACGATTTAACGACTAGCGCATGAAGTGTTGTCACCATAAGGTCTGAAGTTCGAATCTTGACATAACCGAGGTAAATGCCTCCCTTATGTGCTAGTCACTATTCCAAAGACTAGTAGCCGCGCCCGTGGTTTACCTCTTTCGTGTTGGCCCTGGGATGAGTTGGTGGGGGCGCTGGGGGCGAGCGTATTTGTCTTTTGCCACCTTGAAACATCCACTCCGAGTCCCCTCGGGACAGTCTAGTGGTTAGCGTATGAGGCGCTGTCAACTTGAGGTTTAGAATTCGAAGCTCGGCATAGCTGAGATAAATATCTCCTTCATGTGTCTGTCATTATTCTAAGAACTAATAATCATTCATGATTTATCTACTTCGTATTAATCTCAAGACAAATTGACAAAGATGTTGAGGGCGAGAAAAGGCGGAGCCAAGTGAAACGCTACCCGGGTTGTAGCCCGGGGTCATTTTCTGTAAATTCCTTATTACCATATAATGTTCTCTTTTAATTTTACCTGGGGCCCCATTTTTTTTTTACTTTATAGCTCGGGTGGCATCCAAATCCAGCAAAGAGACCAGGAAAATAAAACAAAATCGTTTTTTCACATTCGTCCGATTCCTGCATCCAAATCCAACGAAGTGATAATGAAGAAAATAAAATAAAATCCCTCTTTCTCACATCCCCGCTTGATTTCTTCTCGATTCTTCTTCTTCTTCCTCTTCACATTCCTCTCCTCTCTCGATTAGTCGATGACCGCTTGCCCCGTTGCCTGGGCTGCAACATCCTCAAGGAAGTCATCTTCCTCTTCACCGAGAACCCCCGCATCTTGTCCTCCCTCCTCCTCATCTCTCTCTTTGCCAACTCCCTCTTCTTTTCCGCCTTTGAGTTTTCCACCTTCTCCCTCTTCGCCCGCAGTTTTGCCACTTTAGCTACTAGTCCACCACTAACCCCAAGAGCCCTGCCTACTCTGAACTCCTTTATTGGCCAGGTAGAAATTTTCTTGAAGAAAAATTTGAATTTAGGGCTTTTTCTATGTGCTGTATTGTATTTATTGCATCTCTATTTTCTTATTCTAGTTTGGAATTTCTTTGTTTTTCCTCCATGAATTGATATCTGGTTACAATTTGTTCATTTAATGCTATTTTTTATTTGATCATTCTCCATTATTAACATGACTTTTATCTGGTTATCTACAATTTGTTGATTAGTCCAGCATATGAATAGACTAGGTTGAAACTTGACTGCCAAATTTTTTTCGAAACACAAGGATATCTACTATAATTCAGCATAATGCTTTAAATTTTGATTGAGGGTCTCAAGTTTGCCCATATGTTTACATCTGCAGAAAGGAGGCAAGCAGAGGTTGCTCGTATCAGGGAGAAATACCCTGATAGAATTCCTGTAAGTAATCCATGTTTTTTTTTTAAAATAACAATAGTTTCTACAATCTGATGCTAATTGTTTGTATGCTATAGGTGATTGTGGAGAAAGCTAAGAGAAGTGACATACCAGACATTGACAAAAAGAAGTTAGTTATTTCTAACACATGCTTCCTAGGATTTTGATAGCAAATACAAACTTATTCCTATTTGCTTGCTTTATTATTTATTCGTTTATTTGTCAAGCAACTTTATTTTAGAACTGATGTGTGTTTTTAAAGGTTTTGCTACATGATTTGAACTGCATGTGACTATTTTATTATTTTATGGATAATCATCTTTTCTATCATATTTCAATATGGAAAGTCCTCCATGCGATTAAGTCCTTACTAGTACTGAAATGAATGATTTGCTTTTATTTAGCTAAATGTTCCATTTCCTTTTACTATGTGAAGCTAATAAATAAATATCTACATTGAAATTATGACATCTTGTTGATTCCATACATTGGTACATTTCCTTAACTGCTTGATATATATTTTTTTCTCTGCTTCTCTCTGACATTGTCTGCATTGCATATCGATATGTAACACAAGTTTATTTTCACTCATGTTGCAAGCAAAAAACAATGCTAGATTGATTGCCAAACGTGATAAAAAGACCACGTGTGTTACCTCTTGTTATTACTAGTTAGTAGAGTTTTTAATCCTTTTATAATCCTCTTAGGAGTATGCCACCGTGGTTGCTTTGCTGTATCTTGTAATAAATGAGTTTTTGTACTTTTTAATTCAATAAATAATGTTGGATTTTTAGCTACTACTATTGTTGTTGAATCTAGGTAGGTGAAGGTGAGATTTATCATTTATACTAGAAATTGTATTAGAAATAGTTCTTTAAGATTCATGAGATTCTAAGCTAATCATGCCAATGTTTATTTGTGTTAGGTTATTTTAATGTCAAATCAAGAGAGAAAAATGGGAAATAATATTCTATCATTCTTTAAGCCAAGAATTGATAATCATTTATCATCCGAGAGGACCGAGACTAATACATCCATTCCTAATGAGGAGTTCGAACCTTCTTCTAAATTTCAAAGAGTTGAGTTTGATGAAACTTCATGTGAACGAGATATTGAATTGTGTATTCCAATGTGGTGACATCCAGTTAATTATCGTGATGAAATTAGACGAGCTTATATTAAAATGGGCCCATATCAACCTAAATTGCAAGAGTACCCACGATCTGAATCAAGAAATCAACATCGTTGATTTCAATATACATGGTTTAAAAAATTTCCATGGTTGGAGTACTCTTCTTCAAAGGATGCGGCATTTTGTTTTCCATGTTATTTTTTTGAATTAAGTGAAGCACAACAATCTGCATTTACAGTTGAAGGGTTTTAAAGTTGGAAACACGTTAATGATGGAGCCAAGTGTGCCTTTTTGTCTCACATGGGAAGTTTTAACTCAGTGCATAATAAATCTATAAAATCTGTTGTTGATGTGATAAATGTAACTCAACATATAGATAAAGTTATGAATCAAGAATTTTCTGAACAGATTCAAAAGAATCGATTAAGGGTTGCAGCAACAATTGAGCGCGTTTATTGGCTTAGTTTGTAAGCATGTGGATTGAGAGGTCATGATGAAACTTTAGCTTCCCAAAATCGTGGTAATTTCATTGAGATGCTAAAACTTTTGGGAAAATGGAATGCTAGTATTGGCGATATTATCTTAGAGAAAGCTCCGGGAAATGCAAAGTATACCTCACCAGATGTTCAAAAAGAAATTTTACATATTATTGGTAACAGAGTCAGAAATAAAATTCGTGATGAAATTGGAGATTCTAAGTTTTGTATTTTGGTGGATGAAGCGAAGGATGTATCTAACAAAGAACAGATGGCTATAATTTTGAGATTTTTTGATGTCCATGGCTTTTATGGGAGCGTTTTTTTTTCAAATTGTGCATGTTCATGACACCACAGCTGCAACACTTAAGAAAGAAATATGTGATGCCCTCACTAGATATAATCTAGAAATACATAATATGCGAGGTCAAGGGTATTATGGTGCTAGCAACATGTCTGGTGCTTTTAATGGATTGCAAGCTTTATTTTTTAAAGATTACCCCTATGCATATTATGTGCATTGTTTTGTCCACCGACTCCTACTAGTGTTAGTTGCAGCCGCTGAAAATGAGATCTCTATATGGCCTTTCTTTTCAAATATGACGACTATTGTTAATCTTGTTACATCTTCTGCCAAACGAAATGTCGAGTTACAATTTGCTCAAGTTAATGAAATTGCACGTTATGTTGTTGCCGGTGAACATGAGACTGGGCGAGGAGCTAATCAGATTGGTACTTTGCATTAAGCAGAAACTACTCGTTGGAGCTCCCATTTCGAATTTATTTGCGACTTAATAGATAAGTATAATGCAACTATTAATGTGCTTGAAAACATTGTCACTAATGGTTCCTCTACTTCGATGCGTGGGGAAGCTGGTGGTTCCTTAATAGTGATGAAGTCTTTTGATTTCATTTTTATTTTGCATTTGATGCATAAAATTATGGGGATCACATATTTACTTTGTCGTGCCTTGCAACATAAATCTCTTGATATCATAAATGCAATGGATTTGGTCTCTACAACTAAAGCACTTCTTCTGACATTGAGAAATGATGGTTTTGATATTCTTCTTTCATATGTCAAATCCTTTTGCACAAGATTAGATATTGATATACCAGACATGAGTGCTCATTATAAGCATTCTAGTCGTTCATGTCGGCAAAGGGATACCATCACAGTTGAGAATTATTTTCATTACGATATATTTAATACTGCAATAGATTTCAATTGGAAGAGTTAAATTCTAGATTCAATAATGAGACAGTAGAACTTCTTATGCTTAGCTCTGCCTTAGATCCAAAAGATAATTTTAATTGGTTCAACATTGATAAGATTTGTACTCTCACTGAGAAGTATTATCTTGAGGACTTCACTGAACAGGAAATGCATAATTTGAGGTGTCAACTACAACATTATGAGCTCGATGTGGTTTGTCATGAAAAATTTCAAAAAATGTCCACTATCTCAGAATTGTGCCAAGGGTTATTTGAAACAAAAGAATTTTAATACTATAATTTGATTGACAAGTTGATTCGTCTAGTTTTAACTTTGCCTGTTTCCACGACAACTACAGAGTGTGCATTTTTGGCTATGAAGCATATTGAAACAATTCTTCGTAATAGAATGGGAGAGGATTTTCTGACAGATTGAGAGAGAGTTTGCTGCAAGTATTGATTCAGATTCTATAATTGATGAATGTTATACTTTGAAGAATCATAGATCACAACTTCAATAATATATGTATATATGGATCATAAAATGTTTTTTTTTTTTTTTAACTTTGTGACTTATTTTTGCTAATTAATTTTTTTCGACTTTTATTTAGGAAGTTGATGGTGTGAAAGTTCTTCAACTAGAACTCCAGTTGGAGCGGCAATTCAAGTAATCTTTTAGTTGCTTTGATACTTTGTCTCTTGTAGTTCAAATCATATATATTTAAAACGTACCAAAGTATGCTTTAACAGTTTTTAATAATGCGATTGAGATTAATGTACTACAGTCCCGATTTTTGCCTGTGAAGGCAACATTTGATCCGCTTCTAGTGCAAGTATACATCCATCATCTTTTCTATAAGGAACAACATGATTTCAACTATCATTTTTTTATTTTCTATATCTTGCCTAACTTTATATTTGTTTACTTGGACATACATTTAAGAAAGTAAATGTAAAATATCGAAAAATGACGGATAATAATAAAGGAATTTTTCGAAATTTTTCGGAAAATTTTCGGAGCTCGTATGGACGAGTTTACGGGGATAAAAACGGAGTCCGGAAGAGCCTGTTTAGGCTACCCATTTAAGCGAGGAAATGTTTATTTTTATATTTTCTTTTATTTTCTCTTTTCTTTATTCTTCCTTTTCCTCGTCGTTTCTTCTTCTCCGCGCGCGCCCGCTTCCTCGCCCGAATCCCTTGTGCCCTAACCGCAGAGGCGGTTTCCTCTCCTCCTACTTCTTCTCCTTCTCTTCATTTCTTCTGCCCGACGCCACTTCATCTCCTTCTCCTTCTCCTTCTCCACACCAGCGACGCCGACTCGACAGCCCTAGCGCCGGCCACCGCGAGCCCTAGCCATCGTCTTGGCCGCGCCTTCTCCACCCGACAGCGCCGGCGACACTCGAGCCGACGCCACCGAGGACCCAACTCTAGCCTCTGCCCCGACTCCAGCGACGCCGTCCCTGTGCCCTAGTTCACCACCGCCTCACCGATTCTCATCTTCCTCGCGCCGCCAGTGCCCTAGGTTCATCGCCGGCGCATCTCTGTGGGGTTGCTTCCGGCCAGGAGCAAGGTATCAGTGCCCTAGTCTCTAGCTGACGTCTCCTTCTCACCGGCAGCCGAGTCCCTCCCACCAGCCGACCGTCGGTCTTTCTCCCGATTTCGTGCTGCCACTACAGCAGACGCTGTCTCCCTTAGCCACTGAATGTCTGGCACCGTTTGTGGTGTTGCTGCAGGTCTCCACCCTTTCGGCCACGTAAAGTTGTTAGGATCCTTCGTACGGAGGCTAGAGAGGGGGTGTGAATAGCCGACCCCAAATCGTCGTTTCTTTCTACAAAATGTGTTAGCGCAGCGGAAAATAAACACAGAAACGAAAGGGAAAGAAGACAAACCTCAAACAAACTGATGTAACGAGGTTCGGAGATAAACTCCTACTCCTCGGCGTGTCCGTAAGGTGGACGAAGCCTATCAATCCGTCGGTGGATGAGTCCCCGGAGAACCGGCTAATAAATGCTCCTTGTGGGTGGAGAAACCTCGCCACAATACTTGTAACAACAAGAAAGGAGTACAAGGAAAGCAAGAAGCAAATACAAACAACAATATGAATGCAACACTCGCTTGCCTCCTCTGTCGACCGGAGGCGATGAAGCAACAACTTCACAACCCAACGCAGCAGCTGATCGACGACTGGAAGCTCAAGTTCACGATCGAGAGCTTGCTGGAACCCTATAGAGCACATGAATCCCGGAAGAAGAAGAAGAAGAAGAAGACGCTTGAGCACGCACTTTATACCAAAGCAGCGATCAATGGTGAGAAGATATTCTATTCTCAAAACTTTCGAGGTAAATGGCGTGGCCATGGTGATCGAGGAAATAGTCGCGGTGGGAGAAGCCGCGGCCAAGAAAGATATCATGATGTGAAGAGGCAATCAAACCAACAGAACTGGCGTGGAAGAGGACGCGGTCGTGGGAGATGCGGTCGGTCAAATTATTCCAACATCGAGTGCTACAACTCTGGCAAATCTGGTCACTATGTGAAGGAGCATCCGGTCACTCCCTTGACCTGCTAGGACTCCCCGCTAAGTGTCCGGTCAATCCCTTTGACCCACTTAGACTTTTCTCTCCGTACCAAGTATCCGGTCACTCCTATGACCTACTTGGACTTCCCATCACCAGATGTCCGATCACCCTTGATCCATCTAGATTTTCTCTTGCCCGGCTTCACTCACCAGGACTTTCACCTAGCTTCACTCACTAGGATTTTCACCTGGCTTCACTCACCTTCAATGCCCGGCTTCACTCACCGGGACTTGCACCTAGCTTCACTCACTAGGGTTTTCACCGCTTCCTGGACTTCCCAACTACCTGGCTTCACTCACCAGGACTTTTCCAACTGCCTGGCTTCACTCACCAGGACTTTCTAACTGCCTGGCTTCACTCACCAGGACTTTCACTTTCACCTAGCTTCACTCGCTAGGATTTTCACCTGGCTTCACTCACCAGGACTTTCCACATCCGGTCCAGAGAACGAGCTACCGAGCCCTCTCTGACCATAGTCCGGAGAACGAGCTACCGAACTCTCTCCGTCTTTCCATGTGCCAAGCTTCCATACTTGGACTTCTCCGTGCCAAGTCTCCATACTTGGACTTTCTCCCGTGCCAAGCTCCCTGCTTGGACTTTTCCGAGTCAGGTCAACCAGGTCAACCTTGACCACGAGTTGCTCCCACAATCTCCCAAGCTTGTATCCTTGTCAAACATCAAGATACAACTTTTCTGTTCACGTCAAACATCGTCAAACATAACTCGTCAAACATCAAAACATAACTCGAGTCAAGTCAACTCGAGTCTGGTCAACCAGGTCAACTTTGACCTAAGGTTGCACCAATAATCTCCCCCTTTTTGATGTTTGACAAAACCCATAAACAAGTTAAGTTATCCCGATAACCTAACTTAGGTTTTCCAAAACATTCTCCCATTCTCCCCCTTGGGACATCTCTCCCCCTTTTTGACACACATCAAAAAGAGGGAATCAAGGTCAAGAGTTTCTTCCCAATGAAAGTCTCATACCTTTCATTGAAACCCTTAATTTCCCCCTTGATACTAAACTCAACACTCAACTTAGTGACAATTCCATATCACTAATTCTCAAAAGTCTTAAGGAGTAAAAACTCCCCCTTGACTAATAGGTAAAACTCCCCCTAAAGGCCAACTCCCCCTTGACCATTGCACCAACAATGTCTTGGAGAGTTTCAATCCTTTAGAGATCCGAAACTCAACTCCCAAAAACTGAAATTTCAGACACCTGCTGAAAATCAGAAATTCGGCACGCACTGATCGGTCCCCAGACCGATCAGGAACCCCTTGGATCGATTCCCAAATCGATCCTCGCTTTCTGGATCGTCACTGATCGGTCACCAGACCGATCAGGACTTCTCTGGATCGGTCCGGTGACCGATCCAGCCTCTGAAATCAGAGATTTCTGATTTTTCTCCCCGGGAGAAATTCAGAAACTCACAAAAAATTACAGAAAATTCCAAAAATCGTAAAATTTTGAGGATACATTCCTCATACCATATACTATCATGGAAAAAAAATTTTAGATGAAAATAACTTCCATTTTCAAATCTTGATACAAAGTTCAAAAACTTTTAAAATAGTTCAAAGTTTAACTCATCTTTGTATCATCTTGCTCAATGATGAATGCTATCACTAGAAAAGCTTCATCAAGGTTTTTCAAATCAATTTTAAAATGATTTTAAACCCTTTAATTTAGGACCATAATCTTAGGACTATATGTACATGACTTGTACACAAATTTTCCCTATGATCCTCCAATCTCTTGAATTAGGCTCATCTAGGTACAAGAACTATGTACCTTGATCCTAACTCATGATCCTAATATCTCACACACATTTAAAGTGTATCAAACACATCCAAGTCAATTTTGAAGTGAGATATGGGTTTAAGTTATCTTAGGCTAAGTTCTCATGCATTTTCTAAACACCAATTTGATCTCAATATCAAATTGTGTTTTTATCCTTAAATCAATTTCATTGATTATTAATGCAAGAGATGATGACATGACATAAAATGATGTCATAAATAGAAGCATGTTCCAATTTCATGATGTCATGGCATAAAGTATAAAACTTAAAATAAGCATGACATATAATTAGCCTAAGCATGATCATGACATTTCGAATGATAATAAGTTAAACATGATGTCATGGCATGGCATATGGCAAACAACCATGGTAAGTTAGCACAAATAAAATACCTAGATTACCTATCTAAGTATCCTTAACACCTTAGCTAACTTAAAATCTAAACCTAGATTGCTCAAAGTGCTTCAAGAAAATGCCCAAACCTAAGTTGGCATTATTAATTTATGCCACTTAACATTAAGTATATCCTCAAATATTGGCATATTTCAAATTTCCTCAAGAATAGCACCTTTTTAATTAAGGCCTAGATTGTCTTAAATTCCTAAGAGAGTACCAAGACCCCAACTTGGTATTTCTCTAGGATTTCCTAACTTGTGCCAATAAAGATTAAAGTTGATATAATTTTTTTTTTTCAAATATGGCACAATTTACTCTTCAAGGAGTAAATGATAAATCCATTTCATTTTCAAAGGTTCACAAAATCTTGAAAATGTTCCTTGAGTGTCAATTTCCTCAAAGTTGGGTTAACTACCCTTCTAATCGGAGTTGACACTTTCTAACCCATCTATGGGGTAGAGAAGATGCTCCTAGGAACCCAATACCTATTAGAGCTCATTGGGTTCACTAAATATTCACTAGGGATAACTTCCCTAGCAACCCTCCTAATGACCCTCTTAGGCTTTAAAGCCTTGGCCATTTGGGACTCATCAAGATCAACTCTAGGGGTGACTCCCCTTGTGACCTTGGTGTTGGTCTTCCTAGCCCTAGGTTCTGTTCCATAATCGAATGGAACATTATGATAGGTGGGTTTGACCATTTGGGACTTAGGTTTGTGACCCAAACCTTTCTTGTCCTTGGGCTTTGAAATTTGACCCTTAGACCCTAGAGTTGACTTCTCTAAATTCTTTAGGGCCTTTTCTAGAGTGTCAAGTCTTGACCTCAAGACTTGATTTTCTTTCTCTAAAACCTCAAATTTTAATTTATCATTCTTTCTTGAGGTGTTCCTAGGCATATGTCTAGTTGTCTTGGGGTTTCTACCTAGGTTCTCCTTAGCCTTAGATGAGTTAATCCTAGGGTTGACATTTCTAGTATTATCCTTATCTAAGCTAACATGTTTAGCACCTAAGCACACATATGGTTTTCTATTGTTAACATGCTCATCATTATTTGCAATAGCAATAAAACTACTAGCATGTTTCTTATTTGAATTGCAATAGTGTGCCTTAAAAGGTACCTTAGGGTTTGCCTTAGCTCCCCTATCGATGTGCATCCCTTGTCCTTGTGAGGTTGCCTCCCCTTGGACATTGACTCCGATAATGTCCCCTTCGCTTGCATTGGAAGCATACCACGTGCTCCTTGCCTTTGCGTGTCGGGACTCCGGCTCCCTTGACCTTTGGTGCCGGTGGAGTCTTCCTAACCCTCCTTGGACACTTACTCTTGTAGTGCCCAAATTCCCTACACTCAAAGCATATTATATGTAACTTATTTGAAATTACGATGCTTGAGTTACCTAGGGTTGAGGATGGATGAAGGCTCTCTTCCTCATCCCTTCCGGAGGTAGATGCTTCTTCTTGCTCCGATCTTGAAGAAGAGACCTCCTCCTCTTCTTCCTTAGACGTTGAGTGACTCTCAACTTCTAATTCGCTCCCTCCATGATGTGAGCTACTTGGCTCACTTGACTCCTCTTCATGGCTTGAAGTGGAGCTCTCCTCATGAAACTTGACCAAGTTATTCCACAACTCCTTGGCGTTGTTGTAACCACCTATTCTACACAAAATGTCATTAGGTAAAGAAAATTCAATGATTTTCGTTACCTCATCATTGATGGTTGATTGGTGGATTTGCTCCTTGGTCCACTCCTTCTTCTCTAGGGTTTCTCCTTTCTTGTCCATCGGAGACTTGAAACCTAATTGAACACAACTCCAATTTTCAAGGTTAGTCATAAGAAAATACCTCATTCTTACCTTCCAATACGCGAAGTCGCAGCACTCGTAGAATGGTGGAAACGTGATGTCTTCTCCGAGTCGATCTATTCTCTAGCTTGTGCTCCCCCGGGTGTTAATCTGACGAAGAGCAACCTCGCTCTGATACCACTTGTTAGGATCCTTAGTACGGAGGCTAGAGAGGGGGGTGTGAATAGCCGACCCCAAATCGTCGTTTCTTTCTACAAAACGTGTTAGCGCAGCGGAAAATAAACACAGAAACGAAAGGGAAAGAAGACAAACCTCAAACAAACCGATGTAACGAGGTTCGGAGATAAACTCCTACTCCTCGGCGTGTCCGTAAGGTGGACGAAGCCTATCAATCCGTCGATGGATGAGTCCCCGGAGAACCGACTAATAAATGCTCCTTGTGGGTGGAGAAACCTCGCCACAATACTTGTAACAACAAGAAAGGAGTACAAGGAAAGCAAGAAGCAAATACAAACAACAATATGAATGCAACACTCGCTTGCCTTCTCTGTCGACCGGAGGCGATGAAGCAGCAACTTCACAACCCAACTGCAGCAGCTGATCGACGACTGGAAGCTCACGCGAAGCTTCGGAAGCGAGCTCAACAAAGCTCAGAACCTCAGAGCAGGGAGGGCAAGCTCGGGAAGAAGAAGAAGAAGAATCGCAGAAGCTCTCGGCCTCCTTTTATACCGCGAAGAAAGAAGCACGAAGAAATCTGGCCGTTAGCAGCTAGGTGCTCTGATCGGCGTGGACCGATCAGGAACGATCGGTCCACAGACCGATCGAACTCTGATCATGCGGGGACCGATCAGGCTTTGTCTGATCGGTCCCGGACCGATCAGCCCTCTCTGCCTCTCTCCTTCGATCGACTCGATCGGTCACCGGACCGATCGGTTATCACTGATATGCTCGATGTATTGATCGGTCACCGCCGTCAGAATATTCATGTATCCGGATCGATCACGGATCGATCCAGCTCATGGTTTTCGCCCAAACCAAGTCCAAACCAACATCCGGTCAATCTTGACCTGTTGGTACATTGCGCCTAGCATCCAGTCACTCCCTTGACCTGCTAGGACTCCCCGCTAAGTGTCCGGTCAATACCTTTGACCCACTTAGACTTTTCTCTCCGTACCAAGTATCCGGTCACTCCTATGACCTACTTGGACTTCCCATCACCAGATGTCCGATCACCCTTGATCCATCTGGATTTTCCCTTGCCCGGCTTCACTCACCAAGACTTTCACCTAGCTTCACTCACTAGGGTTTTCACCTGGCTTCACTCACCAGGATTTCCAATCTGCCTGGCTTCACTCACCAGGACTTGCACCTAGCTTCACTCACTAGGGTTTTCACCTGGCTTCACTCACCATGACTTCCCAACTGCCTAGCTTCACTCACCAGGACTTTTCCAACTGCCTGGCTTCACTCACCAGGACTTTCTAACTGCCTGGCTTCACTCACCAGGACTTTCCCTTTCACCTAGCTTCACTCGCTAGGATTTTCACCTGGCTTCACTCACCAGGACTTTCCACATCCGGTCCAGAGAACGAGCTATCGAGCCATCTCTGACCATAGTCCGGAGAACGAGCTACCGAGCCCTCTCCGTCTTTCCATGTGCCAAGCTTCCATACTTGGACTTCTCCGTGCCAAGTCTCCATACTTGGACTTTCTCCCGTGCCAAGCTCCCTGCTTGGACTTTTCCGAGTCAGGTCAACCAGGTCAACCTTGACCACGAGTTGCACCCACAATCTCCCAAGCTTGTATCCTTGTCAAACATTAAGATACAACTTTTCTGTTCACGTCAAACATCGTCAAACATAACTTGTCAAACATTAAAACATAACTCGAGTCGAGTCTGGTCAACCAGGTCAACTTTGACCTAAGGTTGCACCAACAAAGGTATAATGTGTTTCCTTGTCCCTAGCTGTTTTTGTCCAGTTGCTAACCACAGTTGACCATCGGAGGGTGTTTTGGATTACAGATTTTTGGCTATGGTGATTCCTGTTGATTGCTACACAAGATCATAATAGGAAAGGGGCGTAAATTCTGACAGGGGTCAGTGGTTCTTGTCTCTCACAGCTATATTTAGATCCTTCACCGAGTTGTGCAGATTTAAATTGGGTAAGATACTTAATTGAGTTTGTTTGGATAGGTTTGATTCATTATATAGTTGGTGGTTCATGTGTAGTTAGGTCGACTTGTGGTTAAGTTAGGAATGGAACCCTAAGCTTTGGATTAGGGATAGTTAACTGTGATTAACTATTTAATTAGGGTTCCTGGAGAAAAATAATTTGGTTTAGCTATTTTGCTTATAATTAAATTTAGCTAAACTGTACGATTTATTACATGACTTTGATTCGAGACGAGTATCTCGATTATCGGATTGGACCATTTTGATTGGAGGCGGGCACTTTTGACTTTATGTCTTTGATATGCATAGTAGTGAATTTAACAAATAGCAATAATTATGTTTCTTATTTTGTTTCGGTTAGTCACTACCCGCTACATGTTACATGCTTGGTTGATTGCTTGTTTTGCATCTCATGTTATTGCTTACTTGATTATATATGATTAGGGGTAGTGATATAACCATGCTTCACCATGTTCAGGACCTAGGTGTGATACCTTATCTGATCTGTGTACCCTTGATATGATTTATTGATTATGGTGCATGTCATATATGTATATAGATTTGGTTCAATATATTACCATGCTTAGTGTCATGCACCATTCGCATGATTGCATGCTGTGTGATAGATTGCTCCATTATTGTCGAGCACATCGCCAGTTTCATCACTGTTCGGTGCTCCGTTGTGACACTCATGGGTAGCATGACGCAGCGTGGTAGCACGTCAGTTTGCTCGTTTGGTGCTCCGTTGGTCCGCTCATGGGTAGTGTGATTGCAGCGTGGTAGCACGTCGAGATCCCTTCCCGTCATCGTGTACCGGGAGATGAGAGCATTACGCTCCCCCATTTATGATTTGGGGTAGGAGTATATGTGTACTCCGACAGCATCCCGTCCACTCGGTCACTCATCAGGAGTAGTGACGTCAGAGTGCACGGTTGTCACAGCCCTATCCACTCGGTCCCACCATTGTGTGTGAGATGGCTGACTGGCGTCAGGGGTGACCATGACTGCATTGGCATCATACGCATTGATGCATTTATTTCTTATGATTGTGTTTGCTGCATATTGGTTGGATGCCCATGCTTGACATGCATACAAGATTTCTATACCTCTCAGACTGTTTATCCTTGTACCAGATCCTGGTTAGTACAGTATTCTCCTGTTTATTTCAGTTTGCATTTACCTTTATTACGTCAGGAGACTGTACGCATGATTAGTGCTAGATGTTACTTCCTTACTATGTATATCAGTTGTTACCCGCTGAGCGTTGGACTCACCCCCGCCTCCGTTATTATTTTTCAGGTTGATGCTGTCAGGAGAGAGTTCCAGTTGCTAGTCCCCTGCAGACCACGAGGGCTTATTGATCTTTTGGTTTTCTTCTTTATTGACTATGTTTAGACTTGTTTGTTTTGATACTTGGAGCTTGTATGGATTGTACTTGTCGATGGATTTTTGTTTGGATTTATTTTACTGCATGCCTGCCTAGACGGCAGAAGAGGTAAGTTGATCTTATCGTCGGATTTGAGTTTTATGAGTGTAGTTGAGTAGAGTGGATTTTGAGTCTTCTTAGCATTTCTTATTAAACTACGTGGTTGTGTTAGCCAGCGGCTGAAATTGATATAAACTGCGTGGATGTATGTGTGATTGTTTTTCTATTGTTGTTATTATTCTAGCCGCATGTGGCTGAGGTATATGATGATGTAGTAAAGTTTCAGATTGTCCGCCGTACAGGAGAGATGTTGTCGAAATTTCTTAAGACAGGGACTCCTCCGGGACGTGACAGTAAAATCACGACCAAGCGGTTTTTTAACTTTAATTAGTTTTTTGTTAGCTAGCAATTTGTTTCATAAATTTTGCTTCTTAACTTGTAGGTGGCAAACTCCCATTCCCGTTTCAAGTCCATACCCAGTATGGTTGACCTTGACAACTTAAAGGTTTCTGGTGATGTTTGGTTTGGTTCAAGAATAGTGTTGAAGGTATTTTTCCTAGATTTGGTTTATCTATTATTTGTTTTTCACTTGACAAATTAGACGTGTGTTTCATATTGAGCCTATTTTTTTTTTTTTTATTCTTAAAATTCAAAATTTTAATAGATATTCTGTATATTACAGTTGCACATTGATTTTCTTTCATTTCTTTTATTGGCACATAATCACAAAACACTATGAAGAATTACTATATGCTTCATTTTATCGGGCAATCAACGACCATGAAGACATCTAAGCACCGACTAATTATTTATTCCTAATAGTATATTGGTGTTTTGTTAGATTTTGGTTTTCTATTCATTTTAAATATAATTTTCTTTTGCAGAACTCAAGAAGAAACATCAAATAGATTCCCTTTGCAAACTTGACTTTGGCTCCTCAACTTTTCAAGACTTTTTATTTGTTTATGCTTGTTACACTTCTAATATTTTGTATTAATGAGGTGAGTTTAGTTTTCCTTTTCATGCTATTGGACTTTATACTACTAACGAATTGACTAGTGCTATGGTGTTTTATATGATGGGTTCGACCGACAAATACTTTGAGGTCATCGTTATTGATGCAGCTCAGAGTATCATTATCCACAACGACCTAAGGATTAATTTTAGAGTTATCGTTAAACTTACTTTCATGGTACCTTTTGTCTAGAATTGATATGATTTCAACTCAGTTTTAGTTACCTATTTGATCTGCTTGTCTAGTCCCATAAGTTAGTGATTCTACTCAACTTATATTCTTTGATAATTTGCATTCTGATATATTTTTTAATATCTATTATTTTTCTATGGGTTTGTTTGACAAATAAGTTTTTTTTAATGAATTTTGGTTGAAGTAAAAGATATAAGTTATATTCTTCTATTTGTCTTGCAAAAAAAAAATTTGATATATTTTTTGTGTGATAATATTATAGTTTTTTTAATATTTATTTTTTAAAATATTAAAAAAATTAGCGATGGAAATTTAATTTCATCGCTAGATTTAGTGATGGATATTAAATTTCATTGCAAAATTTAATGATGAAATTAAATTTTCTTCACAAAATGCATTAGCGATAAAATTTATTATGATCGACAATTTCAATTTTAGTTTCTGCTCCGCCTTGAGGACGAGTACAGTCATCTTTGAAACATCCACTCCTTTGAAGGCTCATGCACGTGTGTAAATACCATGCTAAACTAATCTTGAATCCAAACATTTACATGAAGACGCCTTGGCAATTTTCGTGGAATTAAATCGGCCACACGAACGCAAGATGGTTACTGACCTAATGAACCTGTTCAAGGGTCTGCTTCAATTTCTTGTTTATATAGATATTTATATATAATTGGATTGATCACCAAACCGTCTTCTCGGCGTGGCGGTGGCCTCGAAGCAGGGGCCGCAGGTCGCCAGAGAACTGGCAGAGGTCGCCGCCTATAAAAGAAAGCATGATCTCGAAGTCCTCGAGGCTACAATTCCGGAACCTGGAAGAAGAGATGTGACGGAGGAGATGCTCGAAGAGGGCCTCGTCAACGCAGGGGAGGGCGACGGGGCCGGTCCGGCCGGATGGGAAGCCGTATTCCTCCTCGGCCTGGTGGAGGAGCTGCCGGAGAACTGGGTGGTTGAGGTGCGACGCGCGCACGACGAAGCGCCGCGCCATGCGCCCCACGCACACCGCCACATGCCCTGCCGGGACGTCCGGTGGCGGAGAGGAAGAGGAGACCGACGCCCGCTGCCTCCACCGGCGTAGCATCTGCCGGAGGCGAACTATGTGGCGGATCTTGTTGCATTTGTCCATATATATATATATATATATATATAATTAGCAAGCAGAGGAAGGTGAACAAGAAGTTAGGAGAGGACAGAGCACGCAGTGGCTTTTATAATACTGAAATTGAAGGGCCACAGCAAATAAACACCACAACGTAACGACACTCTGTCAAAATTTATTCAACAAGTGTCCCTCCCATATTTAATAATTTGCAAAATATCTCTTCAGACTCTACTTAAAGCTACTTGGTAAAAAATAATATCATCTTAAAACTAGTTCGTATAAAAACATCACCATCTTTAAGCTAGCTGTTTTATATAAAATAACTCTAAGATGGGGTAGTCAAAATAGTTTTGGCTACTTTGAAATCATTTTACCCAATTTTTTATCAAAATTGCTCCAAAGTAGCTCTACTTTGAAGTTATTTTAACCTAATTCTGGTCAAAATAGCACTATCTTTGTAATTATATTATTATCAGAAATTATATGAGAATCAAGATAATTTGCTTTGTAGATTAGGAAAGGGATTGATTTAACTTTATTTTACTAATCATTTTTATTTATCTAAAATCAGACAAAAGATAAAATCATTATTGAAATTATATGAGAATCAAGATAATTTGCTTTGTAGATTAGAAAAGGGATTGATTTAACTTTATTTTATTAATAATTTTTATCTCATTTTTATTTTTCTAAAATCAGACAAAAGATAAAATCATTATTCATAGGTCACACCGTGTCTTATCAGTTCCTATGAGTCCTGACTTTTTTTAACCTAATTAATTCTAGATTCCACGTGTCATCATGATAAATACAGAAGATATTCGCATTGTTAGACATAGGTAGCCAACTTTCACAAGCCACTCATCATCCATGAGAGTTATGTTTCGTCTCAGTACTCAACTATGACTTATAACACTGTCGCTAATATACCAGTGGGTCTTGACCCATGGGTAATCGTTCTTCACGTTATGTTCATAACATGAACATGGCTGCTATGCCAATGATCTCAGGTCCATAGCTAATCATACTTCACGTTGTATTCCATACTTTTCTATCAAATAGAACATAAACATGGTCAAGTTGAGGATTGATCCATCATACTCTTGATATCCAACAAATGTCTTTATCGTTGCACCATGCCCCTTAAGGTCTACAGTTTCACAACCTTGATGTAACTCCAAGTCGCAACCTTATTGCTGCATCAACTCGCACCTATTTCTTTTTCACCTTTCTATTTCTTTTCTTTCTCAGCTATTCTCTCTTTTTTTTTCTCATTTTTTTCTTTCCTTTTTTACATTAGATTATATTTCTTAATGATCATCTGTTCATCCTTTATTCACCCCTTCTTTCATGATAAACTCCCGAGTTCGTAAAAGACGACTGTACTTATCACCAGTGCTCCTACCAAACTATCCTAGGGTCAATACGAAAAGATAATTCATAGTAAACTCCCGAGTAATAGTGCAAAGTGACCACACATATTCTCTATAATCATTCAAACAGGTCCTGATAATTCCTTTAATTAATTCAAATGAAATAGTTTGTCATCAAATATATCTTTTTAGGAGAAAAACAAAATGTCCCATCTATTTAGTAATAAATAATAATTTTCTGAATCAATCATTCAAGTAATCAAGTTGTTTGAGTAAAACAGCGACAGAAAAATTTTAAAATAGAGGCAAATGTCCATTTAATTCTGGAAGAAACTTGATCAGAAAAAGGTAAAATATAAAATTAATATCATAATCAGTTTGTCAAACTGTTTGACCCAAACTGCTTGCTTTGATGAAGAATTTTTTCTAAAATAAATATTTTTAAAAATAAACACCTATTAATTTAAATACATATTTACAAAAGTACAATTATTTTTAAAAATTGAGATGGTTAAAGGAAAGTGTTTATTTAATTTGTGATACATTTTTAAAATTTAAAATATTAAAATTTAATGAATTATTCATTTGAAACAATTTGATAAACTAGAATTAGAAATATTATTTTTTCTTTTTAATGATAAACATCAATCAGATGTAAAAGATGACAAATAGCTCAAGTCAAAGAAATTAGAAGGTTTTGTTTTTTCCAAATAGCATAAGTCAAAGAAATCAAGTTGATTTTTTTCCATCCAATCAAAACAATCAAGTTATTTTTTTTTAAAACAAAATGAAATCTTGTTTGAAAAATATGATACAGTTTGAAATGTAAGTCTTGTTTCATTGGATTAATAAAAAACTTGTTTTTAATTAAACAGACACTATATTTATTCATTTGTAGATTGCGAGATGACTGAAACTGAAACAAGAACATGTTCTTGCAAAAAGAATTGCCATTTTTGAAGGGAGTTTAGTGTTTCAACTGCTTGAGCAGTAAATTTATTAGGCACCTCTCAACTCAATCCTTTTCGAGTTCCATGTATCTTTAAAATGACATGAAAGAATTTTATCATGTTCGTTGACTTTGTGCATGCCGAACTATGGCCATATGAATGAGTTTATATTCTATCTGAGCTTAATGAGACATTTTCTGCCAATATTTGACATTTATAAAGTCAAATTTAGTAATTAATTACTTATCTCATAGGGGAGTTGATTAATGATCATGTTGGACACTTGATATTACAATGTTTGAAAGGACAAAGACAATATCTTAAGGGCTGAAAGGATTAAGGTCTAAGGGGTTAAAGTGTTAAGGTATTAAAGGTTTTAGGGAAGACTTAAAATAAAATTGTAATATACGAATCGAGTTTCGCACGAACAGTGAGAAGCTATGGAAGAGAAGTTGATTTGTTGTCTTTTATAGTTTAATTTGTTGTTGTATATTTATTATGGAATGGAATCATATTTTTCTCGACTATTTAATTTTATTTTTTTAATATCCTAAATGATCCTCTGTTTAACTATTACGTAACATTAGGCAAATCTTTAGCCACGCATATAATATGGCTTTAGGCTTGACGAAGAGCCACAAGCCATGGAAATGAGAGGTGACACAAAAATTAATTAAAAGTACGAATGTTTGGCAATCTGTCTTAAGGCATTATTTCCAATTGCAAGTGCATTATATTCAACTTGGTATTTTATCTAAATTTTTAATTGCCCCTGCAAGAATAGCCACGATTTAAATTTATATAATAATATTATTAAGAGAGAGACGGTTCATTGTGTCCTTCTTAAGTTGAGCACAGAAAAGACTTTCATTTGTTTCTTACCACTTAAATATCAAAATTTTGATATTGATGTTCTATAGTTTATTCTTTTTAGAAATATCTTTAAAATTAATAAAATAATTTAAGAATGTTAGTTGATCATTATTATTTTTTTCTAACTATCCTAAACTTAATTCATCCAACGTAATATGTCGTGCCTTTTACGTCACGTTTTTTTGGTTAAGCGAAGTGATTATGCTACTAATTTTTTCAGGGTGTGAGATGTGATTGGTTTCAGAATTCTAAGAGTGTTTTGATGATTTGTTTTAAAGTGTTTAGAAGTCTTCGGTATATATAATGGACCGCGTTAGATAATAATTATAATAATTATTAAATAATTGGCCTTAAAAAATAAAAAAAGAAATTAAAACTAAAGTAACTTCATTAAATTACTAATCCAATGTAATTCAACTAAATAATAATAAATAACAACAATAATTATAACCGATGCATGAGGGATGCATGGATGACTCGTCACGGGTATGAATAGAGTGCCTTCATAAAGCAAGGAAATAGGAAAGAAACTATATATACAAAATAATTATATTGCAATGACTTATTCATCAACTACATTTGTCTTTGTGTTCCCCGTAATGTTTAAGGCAACAACTTGGCTTTCCTATGGCCACCCACCAGTAGTATGGGTGAAACCATGATAGCAGTTCAAGTGGAGGGAACAACTATAAGAGCCGTGGGCACAGATTCCACCCCTATTGAAATATTTACTGATTCTTGTTTTAGCTGTAGCTATCAAGATGGTAAAAGACAAATACGCTCGTTCCCAGTGTCCCAATCAATTCGTATCTACCAAGAACTTTATATTGGGGGCCTTGTATTCACAAGTTTCCATAGTGAGAATAAGTTGGTTGAATTATCAATACTCTATTTGTAGGTTGGAGTGCTTGATTGTCTATTATCCTTGGACTCCAATATAATTGAGTTGCTTGATTAGTAAATACTAGGATGAATCAAACAATTTGGATTGTTTAGTTGATGTGTCTGGTTCACTTCTTTGATTTCTGTAGTTGATAACCTAATCAAACCTTAAGTAATGGGATAACCTAATTTAACATTTACTATATTACCCCTTTTCAATCCTAATATTTTTTTATAACAAAATCAATGATATTTAATTATTTTTTTAAAAATAAATTATCATTGTTCCATTGGCGATCACCGTACTGGGAACATTATGATTTATTTTAAGGGTAAATATTATATTTATTATATTTGTATTCTCAAATTTTTGGCAAACCAAACACCAGTATTGATAACCATACCTAATTAGAGCTTATAAACCAAACAACAGTATTGGAATGACTAAACTCATTCCCATTCCAGTCTACTATCAAACTCATTCATATTCCCATTCCTGCACTCGAAACCAAACACCACCTTAGGTATGTAAAATTTATAGATTTCAAGATCTGTTTAATAAAATAAATATAATGATTAAGAATATTAACATGTGGTATTAGAGCCTCGTTAAAAAATCTATATGTTTACATATATATATATATATATATATATATATATATATATATATATATATATATATATATATATATATATATATATATATATATATATATATATATATATATATATATATATATATATTATGTTGCCTATATACCTTCAGTGAACCTTGATTATGTAGCGTTGTCAGCTTAATTTCTTTATATTATTAAATTCCTTTTCTCTCTTTCCATCCACCCTCTATTCAAAACTTGTGGCTCAAATTTTAATCTTTCGAATTTTCTAAATTTAAATTTCCCTCACTCTCGCTCTCTTTCTCACTCCTTCCTGTTGGTGCAACCTTAGGTCAAGGTTGACCTGGTTGACCTGATTCGGGAAAAGTCCAAGTATGAAGACTTGGCACGGAAAAGTCCAAGCAGGGAGCTTGGCACTGGAAAAGTCCAAGTATGGAGACTTGGCACTGGAAAAGTCCAAGCAGGGAGCTTGGCACGCGAAAAGTCCAAGTATGGAGACTTGGCACGCGGAAAAGTCCAAGCAGGTAGCACAGTCCTGGTGAGTGAAGCCAGGCAGTCGGGAAATCCTGGTGAGTGAATCCAGGTGAAAATCCTAGTGAGTGAAGCTAGGTGAAGGTGAAAGTCCTGGTGAGTGAAGCCAGGCATTCGGGGAAATCCTGGTGAGTGAAGCCAGGTGAAAATCCTAGTGAGTGAAGCTAGGTGAATGAGAAAGTCCTAACTGGGATGTTAGGCAGTGTGGAAAGTCCTGGTGAGTGAAGCCAGGCAGTGTGGAAAGTCCTGGTGAGTGAAGCCAGGCAGTGGGAAAGTCCTAACTGGGATGTTAGGCAATGTGGAAATCCTGGTGAGTGAAGCCAGGTGAAAGTCCTGGTGAGTGAAGCCAGGCAAGGGAAAATCCAGATGGATCAGGGATGATCGGACTTCTGGTGTTGGAAAGTCCAAGTAGGTCAAAGGGATTGACCGGACACTTGGCAGGGAGTTCTAGCAGGTCAAGGGAGTGACCAGATGTTAGGGATGAAGTACCAATAGGTCAAGGTTGACCGGATATTGGTTTGGAAGTCTTGGGACTTGGTTTGGGCCATACCCAAGCTCTGGATCGGTCACCAGACCGATCCAGTGATACTTGTTTGCTCTGATCGGTCTGGTGATCGATCAGATACCGAACAGAAGCTCTCTGTTCGGTCTGGTGACCGATCAGCAAGCGAACAGAGGCAAAGGAGAGGCAGGCTGATCGGTCCACAGACCGATCAGGCCATGTCCTGATCGGTCTGGGGACCGATCAGAGACGATGTCGCTGAGGTTGGGATCGGTCTGTAGACCGATCCAGCTGTGGCCTGATCGGTCCATAGACCGATCAGAACCCGCACAGAAGGTGGGCAGCTTTCTGTGAAGAAAGCTGATCGGTCTGGGGACCGATCCACATGGAGCCTGATCGGTCCACAGACCGATCCAGGCACTAGCCGTTGCGACGCAACGGCTAGATTTCTTCTGTGTTTTCTTCGCCTTCTTCGCAGGTATAAAAGGATCGAGGGCATCTTCTGTGAAAATCTCTCTTTCTTCCTTCTTGCTGTTCTGAGTGCTGCTGTGCTTGAGCTTTGTTGAGCTCCTCCAAAGCTTCGCGTGAGCTTCTGGCTGGGTTCCTGCTGTTGTAGGCGTCGCGTGAAGTTGCTGCTTCACCTCCAGTCGACAAGAAAGCAAGCAATTGGTAGAGTGCGATTGTATTCATATTGTATTGCTTTTCTTACTGCTCTTGTACTCTTTGTTTGCTGTTGCAAACGTTTGTGGCGAGGTTTCTCCACCCACAAGGAGTATATTGTATTAGCCGGTTCTCCGGGGACTCATCCACCGACGGATTGACCGGACTCGTCCACCTTACGGACACGCCGAGGAGTAGGAGCCCTAATCTCCGAACCTCGTTACATCCATCGAGTTTGAGGTTTGATTTCTTTCCGTGTCGCTTCTATTGTTTTATTTCCGCTGCGCTAACTCGACATTGTAGAAAGAATCGAACGAATTGGGGCGGCTATTCACACCCCCCCTCTCTAGCCGTACGAAGGATCCTAACAAGTGGTATCAGAGCGAGGACGCTCTTCGTCGGATCAACACCCGGGGGAGCACGGGCTAGAGATGGATCTCTATGGAGAAGATGTCACGATTCAACCCTTCTACGAGTCTCACGACAACTTCACATATTGGAAGGTAAGGATGATGTATTTTCTTAGGACTAATATGTTAAATTGGTTTTGTGTACAAGAAGGTTTTTCCCCTCCGATGGATGAGGAAGGAAAACCTATCAAGAAGAAGGAGTGGACGAAGGAGCAAATCCACCAATCAACCATCAATGATGAGGTAACGAAAATCATTGAATTCTCTTTACCTAATGATGTGTTGTGTAGGATAGGTGAATACAATAATGCCAAGGAGTTGTGGAACAACTTGGCCAAACTCCATGAGGAGAGCCCCACTTCAAGCCATGAAGAGGAGCCTAGTGAGCCAAGTAGCTCACATCGTGGAGGTGAGGAATTAGAAGTTGAGGGCTACTCAACATCTAAAGAAGAAGAGGAGGTGAGTTCTTCTTCAAGATCGGAGCACGAAGAAGAAGCTTCTACCTCCGGGAGGGATGAAGAAGAGAGCATCCATCCATCCATCCTCGACCCTAGGTAACTCAAACACTTTAAGTTCAAGTAAATTGCATATAATGTGTTTTGAGTGTAGGGAATTTGGACATTACAAGAGTAAATGTCCAAAGAAGACTAAGAAGACTCCACCGGCGCCAAAGATCAAGGAAGTCGGAGTCCCAAAACGCAAGGGCAAGGAGCACGTGGTGTGCTTCCAATGCAAGCAACGGGGACACTATAGGAGTCAATGTCCAAGGGGGAGGCTATCTCACAAGGACAAAAGACCAAGCACGTGTAAAGGGGGAGCGAAGGCAAACCCTAAGGTATCTTTTAAGGCTCATTCGTGCAATTCTAGTAGGATACATGCTAGTAATTTTATTGCATTAGTCAATAATGATGAGCATGTTAACACTAGAAATCAATACATGTGCTTAGGTGCTAAACATGTCAACCTAGATAGGGATACTACTAGGAATGCTAACCCTAGGATTAACACTTCTAAGGTTAAGGAAAACCTAGGTAGAAACCCCAAGACAACTAGACATATGCCTAGGAACACCTCAAGAAAGTATGATAAATCAACACTTGAGGTATTAGAGAGGGAAAATCAAGTCTTGAGGTCAAGACTTGATAATTTAGAAAAGGCTCTTAAAAACATGGAGAAGTCATCTCTAGGGTTTAAGGGTCAAAAACCAAAGCTCAAGGACAAGAAAGGTTTGGGTCACAAACCTAAGTCCCAAATGGTCAAGCCCACTTACCACAATGTTCCATTCGATTATGGAACAAAACCTAGGGCTAGGAAGACCATTACCAAGGTTACAAGGGGAGTCACCCCTATAGTTGACCTTGATGAGACCCAAATGACCAAGGCTTCAAAGCATAAGAGGGTCATTAGGAGGGTTGCTAGGGAAGTTATCCCTAGTGAATATTTAGTGAACCCAATGAGCTCTAATAGGTATTGGGTTCCTAGGAGCATCTTCTCTACCCCATAAATGGGTTAGAGAGTGTCAACTCCAATAAGAAGGGTAGCTAACCCGATTTGGAGGAAATTGACACTCAAGGAGCATTTTCAAGGTTTTGTGAACCTTTGAAAATGAAATGAATTATCATTTACTCCTTTGAAGAGTTAAATGTGCCTAAAGATTGGAAATCTCATTTTTAATCTTAATTTGACACAATTTGGAAAAACCTAGAAAAATATCAAATTGGGATTTTGATATTCTCTTAGGTAATCAAGGCAATCCGGGCCTTAACTTAGAAGTACTACTCTTGTAGAATTTTAAATGGTATAAATCAAACAAGAGATCAAGAAATGTCAATTTGGGTTTTGACATTTTCTTGGAGCACTTTGGGCAATCTAGGATTAGAATTTAAGTTAGCTAAGTGATTAAGGATACTTAGATAGGTAATCTAGGTATTTTATTTGTGTTAACTTACCATGGTTGTTTGCCATATGCCATGTCATGACATCATATTTAATTTATGATCATTTGAAATGCCATGATAATGCTTAGGTTATTATATGTCATGTGTTAGTTTAGTTTCAAACTTTATGCCATGACATCATGACATTGGCACATGTTTTCATTTATGATACCATTTTATGCCATGTCATCATCTCTTGCATTAATAATCAATTGAATTGATTTAAGAATGAAAAACACATTTTGATATTGAGATCAAATTTGTGTTTAGAAAATGCATGAGAACTTAGTCTAAGATACCTAAACCCATATCTCACATCAAATTGACTTGAATGTGGTTTGATACACCTTAGATGTGTGTGAGATATTAGGATCATGAGTTAGGATCAAGGTGCATTGTCCTTGTACCTAGATGACCCTAATTCAAGAAATTAAGGATCATAGGGAAAGTTTGTGTACAAGTTATGTACATCTAGCCCTAAGATTATGGTCCTAAATTCAAATGGTTTTAAAAGCATTTTAAAATTGATTTGAAAAACCTTGATGAAGCTTTCCTAGTGATAGCATTCATCATTGAACATTGTGATACAAAGTTGAGTTAAACTTGAACTATTTCAAAGTTTTTGAACTTTGTATCAAGATTGAAAAATGGAAATTATTTTCATAGAAAACTATTTTTCCATGATAGTATATGTTATGAGGAATGTATCCTCAAAATTTCACAATTTTTGGAATTTTTTGGGATTTTCTAGGAGTTTCTGAATTTCTCCCGGGGGAAAAATCAGAAATCTCTGATTTCAGAGGCTGGATCGGTCACCGGACCGATCCAGGGAAGGCTGGATCGGTCTGGGGACCGATCCAGAGGGGTCCTGATCGGTCCGGTGACCGATCCAGACTCTGATAGGCCGGTGAGAGCGTGGATCGGTCCGGGGACCGATCCATGGGGTTTCTGATCCGTGCCAGTTTCTGATTTCAGCTGTTGGTCTGAAATTTCAGCTGGAAGTTGGGTTTTGTGGATTTCTAAAGGTTTGGAACTCACAAAGACATTGTTGGTGCAATGGTCAAGGGGGAGTTGACTTTTAGGGGGAGTTTTTACTCCTTAAGACTTTTGAGGATTAGTGATATGGGATTATCACTAAGTTGATTGTTGAGTTTAGTATCAAGGGGGAAATTAAGAGTTTCAATGAAAGGTATGGGACTTTCATTAGGAAGAAACTCTTGACCTTGATACCCTCCTTGTTCTTTTTGATGTGTGTCAAAAAGGGGAGAGTGTTCATTGGAGAATTATTGAAAGAATGTCAAGGAATGTTCAAGGAAGAACATTGGAATTCTTTTTGATGTATGTCAAAAAGGGGGAGAATTACTGGAGAACCCAAGTTAGGTTATCGGGTTAACCGAATGGGAGAATGTCCAGAGAATGTTCAAGGAAAGAACATTGGACATTGGAAGATGGTTGGAAAACCTAAGTTAGGTTATCGGGTTAACCTAACTTGATTATGATTTTGTCAAACATCAAAAAGGGGGAGATTGTTGGTGCAACCTTAGGTCAAGGTTGACCTGGTTGACCCGACTCGAGTTGACTTGACTCGAGTTGTATTTTGATGTTTGACTTGGGAAGATTGTTGATGCAACCTTAGGTCAAGATTGACCTAGTTGAGTTGCATGTTGATGTTTGACACTCGTGAGAGAGTTCTATTCTTGATATGGGACAAGAATAGATGTTTGGGAGATTATTGGTGCAACCGTAGGTCAAGGTTGACCTGGTTGACCTGATTCGGGAAAAGTCCAAGTATGAAGACTTGGCACGGAAAAGTCCAAGCAGGGAGCTTGGCACTGGAAAAGTCCAAGTATGGAGACTTGGCACTGGAAAAGTCCAAGCAGGGAGCTTGGCACGCGAAAAGTCCAAGTATGGAGACTTGGCACGGGGAAAGTCCAAACAGGGAGTTTGGCACGGGGAAAAGTCCTGGTGAGTGAAGCCAGGCAGTCGGGAAATCCTGGTGAGTGAATCCAGGTGAAAATCCTAGTGAGTGAAGCTAGGTGAAGGTGAAAGTCCTGGTGAGTGAAGCCAGGCATTCGGGAAAATCCTAGTGAGTGAAGCTAGGTGAATGGGAAAGTCCTAACTGGGATGTTAGGCAGTGTGGAAAGTCCTGGTGAGTGAAGCCAGGCAGTGGGAAAGTCCTGGTGAGTGAAGCCAGGCAGTGAGAAAGTCCTAACTGGGATGTTAGGCAGTGTGGAAATCCTGGTGAGTGAAACCAGGTGAAAGTCCTGGTGAGTGAAGCCAGGCAAGGGAAAATCCAGATGGATCAGGGATGATCGGACTTCTGGTGTTGGAAAGTCCAAGTAGGTCAAAGGGATTGACCGGACACTTGGCAGGGAGTTCTAGCAGGTCAAGGGAGTGACCAGATGCTAGGGATGAAGTACCAATAGGTCAAGGTTGACCGGATATTGGTTTGGAAGTCTTGGGACTTGGTTTGGGCCATACAAGCTCGGATCGGTCACCGCACCGATCGATCTGTTTGCTCGATCGGTCGGTGATCGATCGATATCGAAGCTCTGTTGGTCGATCGGTGACCGATCGCCAGTTTAACAGAGGCAAAGGAGGTGATCGGTCCACGGACGATCAGGTCTGATCGGCGGGGACCGATCGAGACGATGTCGCTGAGGTTGGGATCGGTCTGTGGTATAGGCTGATCGGTCCATAGACCGATCAACCCGCGAAGGTGGGCAGCTTTCGAAGAAAGCGATCGGTGCGGGACCGATCCATGGAGCCCGATCGGTCCACGATCGATTCAGTACTAGCGATGCGACGCAACGGCCAGATTTCTTCGTGTTTTCTTCGCCTTCGCAGTATAAAAGGATCGAGGCATCTTCGTGAAAATCTCTTTCTTCCTTCTTGCCGCGCTAGTGCTTGAGCTTTGTTGAGCTCCTCCAAAGCTTCGCGTGAGCTTCCGGTTGGGTCGCGTGAAGTTGCTGCTTCACCTCCAGTCGACAAGAAAGCAAGCAATTGGTAGAGTGCGATTGTATTCATATTGTATTGCTTTTCTTACTGCTCTTGTACTCTTTGTTTGCTGTTGCAAACGTTTGTGGCGAGGTTTCTCCACCCACAAGGAGTATATTGTATTAGCCGGTTCTCCGGGGACTCATCCACCGACGGATTGACCGGACTCGTCCACCTTACGGACACGCCGAGGAGTAGGAGCCCTAATCTCCGAACCTCGTTACATCCATCGAGTTTGAGGTTTGATTTCTTTCCGTGTCGCTTCTATTGTTTTATTTCCGCTGCGCTAACTCGACATTGTAGAAAGAATCGAACGAATTGGGGCGGCTATTCACACCCCCCCTCTCTAGCCGTACGAAGGATCCTAACACTTCCTTCACTGTCGTTTTCCACTCCTGCTAGCAAGCAAAGCAAAATCGCTGCAAGCTAAGTACAACTCACAGCCGCATGCTTATTCTTGGGCTGGCTGAAGCTCTCCAAACTGCCATAGTAAACAAAATCGATGTTGCTTAACTTAGCATCTCTCTCTATTCTCGATCATAAGTCTTTCCACTCCACTCTCTGTTTGCCAGCTCTGTATAACATTTTTTATTAAAATTTATGCTATAACATATAATACCTAGCTACTACAACATAGACAATTAGCTACTACAACATGTAACAACTACAGTGTATGAGACAGTTGTTACAACATGTAACAACTACTTGTATAGTCCAAAAAACCTTTATGATAATGAAGTATAATATTTTTGATATATTTTTAAATTTTTTAGTTATAAATTTTGTAGGAAACTTTTCAAACATCATTTCTCATATTTCATAACCAATGGTAAATTAGTTTATTTTAAGTTGTAATTCTCTCTACTCCTAATATATTGTTTATACGTGATTGTAAATGATCTATTTAATATAGAAGGAAACATATATTGTCTTAATTGGATATCAGCCAGATTTTTATAATATCGGGATAGAAACATCTACACAAGTTAATCATTTTAAGGGCGTTATACACGAGTCCTTTGAGAGTAAATAGGAGGCAAAAAGAACTTTTGAAGCCTACTGCATACAATCTCACAATGTTATTAATCTATTTTGATAAAATTTAATTTTTTTAGTTATATAATTTACAAAAAACTTGCCAAAACATCATTTCTCACAATTAATTCAATGGTAATTCATTTTAATTTAAGTTGTAATTTCCTTTAATTCTAATATATTATTAGGATTTATGTTACAATGTAAAAGCTCTAGCTGCTACAACATGTAGTTGCTTCTTGAATAGTTAGTTGCTACACGTTATAGCAGCTACTTGGATAGTTAATTACTATAACGGATAGCAGCTACTCAGATAGTTAGCTACTATAACATGTAGCAGTTACTTGATAGTCTAAAAAACATTTTCTTACCATTTTTTAGTTATATATTTTGCAAGAAACTTCTTAAATATCATTTTCCACAATTGATTCGATGGTAAGTCATTTCAATTTAAGTTGTCATTCCCTCTAATTCTAATATATTATTTATACGTGATTCTAAATGATATATTTAATATAGGGGAAAATATATGTTATCTTTATTGGGCCTCAGTCGAGTGTTTATGACACCTAGATAGTGTTGGTCCAATTTACACTAATGATCTAAATCAGGTTTTTTATAAATGACAAGTGGATTAAAGTCAGAGTATTTTGTGATCTAATTGCTTTACCAAGTGTACAGGAGTTGATGGATCTGAACGACCTGACACTAGGCTAAAATTCAGCTTGGTCAGCGAGACTCGATAGCTAGTGGCAAGTCCAGATAGGTCTGCGGGGCTCGATATTTGTCAGAAAGTTCGACTGAGTCTGTAGGACTTGACAATCGCTCGAAGTCTAATTGGGTCTGTAAACCTGACAACTGACGGGAAGACCTGGTAAGTTAAAAGAAAGTTAAGCTACTGTAGTTGGTAAGTGGAGGTAAGCAACTGAAGGAGAGATATAGTGAGAACATATTCCCCATTGAGAGAACTATAGGCGTCATTCCAGCTTAGGTCCATTTGAAAAACCTAAGCTGAGACCTTGACTAAATTCTAGTTTAGGGGAGATAGGATATAATTACTACTCTTATCTTATTAATATTATGCTAACTCTATTTTACATTTTTATTGTAGGGAAGAAAAGAGATAAAAAAATGATCCGAGCGCTTGTAAGGGGTCCGAGCGCTCAGACCAATCTCGCCTAGGAGGGTGCCGCAGGCATCCGGGTGGTCAGGGCCCTCGGAATTGGTCAGATGCCCGGGCCACAAAAGTTATCCCTAAGTTGAGTTGGATCGCGATAACTGGCCGAACCCACATTTGCAGTATAGGGGCCCGGAAGTGGATAAACTTCGCGAATGAAGTTTCGATAAGAGATCACCATGTGATCAACATGTTGGTTGGTTCTAGGAAGATCGTACCGGTTCCACTGTACAAAAATTTGTACAAGTCCTGAACCTTTCCTAACAACCTATTGTGTTCTTTAGAAATTAAATTCGGAATCGCAAACGGAACTTAACATTATTAATTCCAAATTTAACTTATCTGTTCTTAATGGTTTAGACTTGGATCACAAACGATGCTTAACATTATTGATCCAAATCCACCTATGTTATAAATTTAATTAAATATTATTTTCTAAAATTGACTTCTAGGACTGCATGGTGAGACACTAGTCCTTCTTGGGTATGAGATCATCCACCACCGCCTAGACAAAGTGTAAAATACCGGAAAATAGGTGAATATTAATAAGGGATTTTTTCAAAATTTTTGGAGATTTTTTGGGAATTTTTCGGATCTCGTACGGATAAGTTAACGGGGATAAAACGGGGCCGGGAAATAAAGCCTGTTTTGGCTACCCCATTTAAATAAGGAAAAGTTGATTTTTCTTAATTCCTTTTTCTATTTTCTTTTCCCTTGTTTTTATTTGCTCTCTTCTCCTCACGCCGAACCGTGCTTCTCCTCCCGACACCTTCCCCCGCGCCTGCTTCCCGTCGCAATCTTTGCCCTAACCGCCGGCCACGGCAGTTCCTCCGCCTCCACCTCTTCTTCTCTTCTTCCAAGTGCCGGCAACACTTCCGCCCAGCCGTGCCCTAGAACGAGCGCCGGAGCTGATCCTTAGCCGCGTCGCTGCCACTCCTTCCCGACGCCTTCCTCTCCTCTGCCCGACGCCGACGACGCCAGGGAATAGAGAGCCGACGATTGAGTGTCTTCTCTTCCCCTGTGCTCGCATACCGCCGACCGCCCCATGCCCTAGCTTCACTGCCCGACGCTTACTTCGATCGCCGATGCTCTAGTCATCTCCACTGCCGATCCTCTGCCCTATTTGTAAGCCGAGGCTTTTGGATTTGGGTCTTCTTCTTGCACTGCCGCCGGCCACAGGCTCGTTTCATCACAGGGCTTAGGCTATGTACCCTAACTGTGATTGGAATTAGGTTGTGGTTCTGTTCTCAGATTTTGTTGTGGAGGAATTGATAAGTGTTTTGGATTTGGTTTATATGGCAGCATAGGGTTTTTTAATCTGTTGCGGCTAAATTGGTTTTCTGATCAGTAGAGCGTCAACAGGAGTTTGGGATTTAGGTATGAAATGTTGGGCTTCAATTTGATTCATCTTGAAATCTTGAGATGTTGATGCAGTGTATTAGCATAACATGTGTTGTTTGGGCAGTAACTTTGTGATCCCCAGCAGCGGCTCTGATCTTGTTTCGGCAGCCAACATCTTTGATTTTTGGATCAACAGTGATACATACGAATTAAGGTATTGTGGAGAAATTTGATCTTCATTGTAGATGATTGCTAGTTGGGTTAGCAATAATTGTTAACCTAGTTTGGAAATTTATTTAAATTGTGTAATTAGGGTTAATGAAGTTAACCCTAAATGATCTATGGTTTAGGACTTAGTTTAGTTAATGATGCATGATAGAGTTAGCTAAACTAAGTATTGTGACGCAGGACTTTGATTCGAGACGGTATCTCGACGAGTATCCTGATTACCGGATTGGACCACTTTATTGGAGGCGGGTACTTTGACTTATGTCTTTTGATATGCATGATAAAGTGTTTAACATATAGCAAGAATTGTGTTTCCATTTGATTCGGTTGGTCACTACATGATCTGTTACATGTTGTTTGTTTATTTATTATGCACTGCATGTTATTATTTATCTGACCATACATGCTTTCGGTAGTGACCCAACCATGTGATACATCATGTTCAGGACCTAGGGTTTATTGATACCCTATCTGTTTGTGTACCTTCCATCTGATACATTGACTTGTGGTACACCTTTTTTTTATGTATGGATCTTGCTATGCTATTCATGAGATTGTCATGCTTAGTGTCATGCATCATGATTGCATGCTGTGCGATTGTCGGCTTCACTATGGTTGAGCCCATCGCCAGTTACATGTACTGCACACACCACCCATGGATTAGTTGTATATCTGGCTGGTGTGTGGCGGTTCTGCTGTTTGGCTCCGTTGGTCAGGTGACTCAGCGTGGTAGCCGGCAGTCAGTTCCGCTCTGTTTGGCTCCGTTGGCATATAGGGTAGCAGCGTGGTAGCCGGCAGATGGTGGACTTTGTTTGGCTCCGTTGGTCAGATGACTCAGCGTGGTAGCCGACAGAGATTTTTCCTCCCCGTCATTGTGTACCGGGAGATGAGAGCATTGAGCTCCCTCATTTATGATTTGGGGCCAGAGGACAGGAGTACTCCGACAGCATTCCGTCCACTCAGTTACTGTCAGGAGCAGTGATGTCCGAGTGCACGGTCACCATATGCATTTATTGCATTTTATTGTTGTGATTGCTGCACTTATATGCTGCATTTGTATGAATGCATTTGATTGACATGCATACAGGATTATGATTTCTTCGGTCTGACGACCTGTTACCTTTGTACCTTGATCCCGGTTAGTACAGTTATCTCCTGATTTCGTTCCAGTTGCATTTATTCCTTCTCGTATTCAGGAGACTGTACGCATGATTAGTGTTGTCTGTTATTTGTTTTATTATGCATATCAGTTGTACCTGCTGAGTGTTGGACTCACCCCACCTCCATTGTTGATATTTTCAGGTTGAGGCTGTCCGGAGCAGTTCCAATCGCTGGCCCCCCATCTGCACGTAGAGCCAGTTCTCTACAAGTTCGTTATTTGTTTTATTTTGGCCTTTTTCCATATCAGACTTTGTTTTAGTATTGTCTTTGGATTTTTCCTATGGATATTGTATGGAGTGATACCTTTTGATGGATTTTTGATATGATATTGGATTTCATTCTACTACATGCCTGCCTGGACGGCAGAAGAGGTGAGTTCGTTGGATTTGAGCTTTACGAGTGTAGTGGAGTAGGGTGGATTTCGAGTCAGAGTCCTATTGTTATTGATTACTATTATTAACTGCGTGGTTGTGACAGCCAGAGGCTGAATATCTTTATAAACTGCGTGGTGTTTGTTTTTATTTTTTTGTTATCATTCCAGCCGCCTGTGGCTGATGTATATGTGATATGTAGAAAGTTTCATATTGTCCGCCGTACAGGGGAGATGCTGCCGAAATTTCTTCGGACAGAGACTCCTCTGGGGCGTGACAATTTAGTGGTATCAGAACCTTGGCGCAACGGTAAAGTTGTTACTTTGTGACCAAAAGGTTACGAGTTCGAATCTTGAAAATAGCCTCTTGTAAAATGTAGAATGTGGAGTGACTGCATTATGTCATTTGTTGAATTAACCCATCAACTAATTTTCCTATCAGTGGATGACCCACTAGGATGCTGATAGCGTTGATGATGGATTTGATTAGTTAGTAGGTTGTTATATCCTAGGCTAACCACAGCGAATTGTGGTAGAGAGATCTTGTACAGTCTCTAGCTGGATAGTTAGGTGTCTTGGGGTACTTAGGTATTGTTTTGTGGTGGAGCGTTGCTCCCACATATCACGGATTGTTGGTAGCGGAGCATTGCTCCTATATTATTTGCAGATACATATTTTAGATTATTTGTGGTGGAGTGTTGCTCCCACATATTGAGGATTTCTTGTGGTAGAGCGTTGCTTCCACATATGTGGTGTTTCCTGTGATGGAGCGTTGCTCTCACCCCGGAGGATTTATTCTTTGGTGATTTATGTTATTGATGATCAGATTTTTTTTTTTTGATTTATTATTGGAGATCTTATGGATAGGAATGTCTGTGATACTGACATTATGTGTATTGGTTTTTGCCATATAGGCTTACAGTGCCTTAGATGTTTTCAGGGACTCGATGATCCTGGTATGTCGAGGATGTTTGGATAGGTGTCCATTATCTTTGTGGACGATGTTGTGATCTATTACGGATTCGAGGTGAGTCACGTACACTACCTTTGCATAGATCTAGAGATGATCGACGAGAACATCTATATGTGATTATCAGTAGTGCTGGTTTGGATTATCTTTTGTTATGATGTTTGGGACACACGGTCACCAGTAGGAGTGTACCGTGGTTCCACAGGAGATAGAGGTTGTTACCGTTGGGAGCAGCCGAAATCAGTGTAGGAGATCCGCAGTCTTTTGTGACTCGCAGGATATTACAGACCTTTCGTCGAGGGTTGCTTCCGCATAGCTATGCTACTTTCACGCGTGACCATGAAAGGCGTGAAGTTTACTTGGACTGAGGATTGCAAGACCAGCTTCTAGGAGCTGAAGCGGAGACGAGTGTCGACTTTGATTTTTGGTTTTTACCTTCGGAAGAGGACGAATTTGTCCTCTACACCGACGCGTCTCTACAGGGTATGGGTGCTGTTCTGGTGCAGCACGGTAGAGTATTCTTATATGCTTCTCGATAGTTGAGGGAGCCTGAGAAGAAAATACTCAGTTCATTATTATTTTTGCCCTGAAGATTTGGCGGCACTGTATGATATTACATTGAGATTTTCACTGACCATCGGAGTCTCAAATATCTGTTCACTCAGAAGGAACTTAATCTTCGACCGAGGAGATAGATGGAGTTCCTGAAGTATTATGATTGTACCATTAGCTATCACCTGGGAAAAGCTAATGTGGTTACCGATGCAATTAGCTAGAGGTCCAGAGGGACTTTAGCTTGCCACCGAGTTGTGGTCACAGATTTGATTCAGGATTTCTCTGAGTTAGACATTGAGGAGCAGGGACAGACAGAGCAGGGTATTCTTGTTACCATAGTTGCTCAGTCGTCGATCAGGACGAGAATCCGAGAGACCCGGTTGTTGAGACCTCATAGAGCTCAACGTGAGGCAAAGTGGTCCATATTATCAGATAGAGGATGTCAGAGGCATAAGACTGCTAGAAGTGTTATGCTGACCGGAGTCGGAGACCCTTAGAGTTCTCCATTTGCGACCGTGTTCTACGAGTTTCACCCACGAAAGGGGTGAAGAGATTGGCCTCAGAGGTAAGCTAGCTCATATATTGGACCTTTCTAGATCTCGGAAAGGAGCAGTAGCTTATCGGTTGGCACTATTGCCAGTCCTTGGCGTGACGCCGTATTCCACGATATCACGCCGAGGAGATACGTGGGATCCGACATGTACAGATGTCTCGGTTCCTATTGACGTCACTTATGAGGAGATTCCGATACGGATTCTAGACCGTGAACAAGACTATCCGGCTGGTTAAGTCGGATGGCAGCATCATTCAGATGAGGAGGCTACTTGGGAGCTTGAGGATACGATCCGAGCTCGGTATCCCCATCTTTTTACATGAGGTATGTAATTTATTTACCGTTCAGCGTTTTTACTCTATACCTGTTGTTAGTGTTTGCTGATGGTAGATAACGAAATTTGGGGACCAAATTTTTATTAGTGGGGGAGAATGTAAAATACCGGAAAATAGGTGAATATTAATAAGGGATTTTTTCGAAATTTTTGGAGATTTTTTGGGAATTTTTCGGATCTCGTACGGATAAGTTAATGGGGATAAAACGGGGCCGGGAAATAAAGCCTGTTTTGGCTACCCCATTTAAATAAGGAAAAGTTGATTTTTCTTAATTCCTTTTTCTATTTTCTTTTCCCTTGTTTTTATTTGCTCTCTTCTCCTCACGCCGAACCGTGCTTCTCCTCCCGACACCTTCCCCCGCGCCTGCTTCCCGTCGCAATCTTTGCCCTAACCGCCGGCCACGGCAGTTCCTCCGCCTCCACCTCTTCTTCTCTTCTTCCAAGTGCCGGCAACACTTCCGCCCAGCCGTGCCCTAGAACGAGCGCCGGAGCCGATCCTTAGCCGCGTCGCTGCCACTCCTTCCCGACGCCTTCCTCTCCTCTGCCCGACGCCGACGACGCCAGGGAATAGAGAGCCGACGATTGAGTGTCTTCTCTTCCCCTATGCTCGCATACCGCCGACCGCCCCATGCCCTAGCTTCACTGCCCGACGTTTACTTCGATCGCCGATGCTCTAGTCGTCTCCACTGCCGATCCTCTGCCCTATTTGTAAGCCGAGGCTTTTGGATTTGGGTCTTCTTCTTCCTTTTCCTCCCTATTCAAGCACTGCCGACGCTGTGCCCTAGTCGAGCCCTGCTGAAGCTGTGCCCTTGCACTGCCGCCGGCCACAGGCTCGTTTCATCACAGGGCTTAGGCTATGTACCCTAACTGTGATTGGAATTAGGTTGTGGTTCTGTTCTCAGATTTTGTTGTGGAGGAATTGATAAGTGTTTTGGATTTGGTTTATATGGCAGCATAGGGTTTTTTAATCTGTTGCGGCTAAATTGGTTTTCTGATCAGTAGAGCGTCAACAGGAGTTTGGGATTTAGGTATGAAATGTTGGGCTTCCATTTGATTCATCTAGAAATCTTGAGATGTTGATGCAGTGTATTAGCATAACATGTGTTGTTTGGGCAGTAACTTTGTGATCCCCAGCAGCGGCTCTGATCTTGTTTCGGCAGCCAACATCTTTGATTTTTGGATCAACAGTGATACATACGAATTAAGGTATTGTGGAGAAATTTGATCTTCATTGTAGATGATTGCTAGTTGGGTTAGCAATAATTGTTAACCTAGTTTGGAAATTTATTTAAATTGTGTAATTAGGGTTAATGAAGTTAACCCTAAATGATCTATGGTTTAGGACTTAGTTTAGTTAATGATGCATGATAGAGTTAGCTAAACTAAGTATTGTGACGCAGGACTTTGATTCGAGACGGTATCTCGACGAGTATCCTGATTACCGGATTGGACCACTTTATTGGAGGCGGGTACTTTGACTTATGTCTTTTGATATGCATGATAAAGTGTTTAACATATAGCAAGAATTGTGTTTCCATTTGATTCGGTTGGTCACTACATGATCTGTTACATGTTGTTTGTTTATTTATTATGCACTGCATGTTATTATTTATCTGACCATACATGCTTTCGGTAGTGACCCAACCATGTGATACATCATGTTCAGGACCTAGGGTTTATTGATACCCTATCTGTTTGTGTACCTTCCATCTGATACATTGACTTGTGGTACACCTTTTTTTTATGTATGGATCTTGCTATGCTATTCATGAGATTGTCATGCTTAGTGTCATGCATCATGATTGCATGCTGCGCTAGTTACATGTACTGCACACACCACCCATGGATTAGTTGTATATCCGGGCGGTTCTCTGCTTGGTCGGTGACTCGTGGTAGCTGCAATGTTTGCTCGTTGGCATATAGGGTAGCATGGTAGCCAGATGGTGGACTTTGTTTGGCTCCGTTGGTCGATGCCTCCCCGTCATCGTGTACCGGAGATGAGAGCATTGAGCTCCCCATTTATGATTTGGGGCCGAGGACAGGAGTACTCCGACCAGTGATGTCCGAGTGCACGGTCACCATATGCATTTATTGCATTTTATTGTTGTGATTGCTGCACTTATACTGCATTTGTATGAATGCATTTGATTGACATGCATACAGATTATGATTTCTTTTGCTCCGACGACTGTTACCTTTGTACCTTGATCAGTCAGTTATCTCGATTTCGGTTGCATTTATTCCTTCTCGTATTCGTGAGTACGCATGATTAGTGTTGTCTGTTATTTGTTTTATTATGCATATCAGTTGTACTGAGTGTTGGACTCACCCGCCTCCATTGTTGATATTTTCAGGTTGAGGCAGTCGCTGGCTCCCCATCTGCACGTAGAGCCAGTTCTCTACAAGTTCGTTATTTGTTTTATTTTGGCCTTTTTCCATATCAGACTTTGTTTTAGTATTGTCTTTGGATTTTTCCTATGGATATTGTATGGAGTGATACCTTTTGATGGATTTTTGATATGATATTGGATTTCATTCTACTACATGCCTGCCTGGACGGCAGAAGAGGTGAGTTCGTTGGATTTGAGCTTTACGAGTGTAGTGGAGTAGGGTGGATTTCGAGTCAGAGTCCTATTGTTATTGATTACTATTATTAACTGCGTGGTTGTGACAGCCAGAGGCTGAATATCTTTATAAACTGCGTGGTGTTTGTTTTTATTTTTCTGTTATCATTCCAGCCGCCTGTGGCTGATGTATATGTGATATGTAGAAAGTTTCATATTGTCCGCCGTACAGGGGAGATGCTGCCGAAATTTCTTCGGACAGAGACTCCTCTGGGGCATGACACAAAGCCTTTTAAAGAAATCTAATATTTAATTTCCTTGTATAACTCTAGGTTTAACCAAAAAGAACAATCGAATCATAAATTCAAAAAATAAAATAAAAGAAACACAACTTCGAATATTTAATCCGAAAATCTAGAATCTCTAGCCTCTTGTGTTTGGAATTCATACAAAGAAAAACTAGTATGATGCGGAAAAGAATTACTAGTTATACCTTTCTTTGTATGCAACGACCTCTAGATCTTCTACCGTATTCCTCTTCTTATCTCGGACGTTGTGTGGGCAACGATCTACCGAGATGAGAACCACCCAAGCCCTTCTTCTTCCTTCTTGCAAGTTTCGGCCAAGCACTTCTCTTTGGGATGAAGAGTTTTGGCCACCACCACCAAGCTCCAAGGGATGCTAGAAACAAAACTTCCTTTCTCTCCTTCTTCTCCTAGCTAGAACCGGTCACCAACAAAAGCTCCAAGAGAGGGATGAAACCGGCCACTAAAGAAGAAGAGAAGAGGAGAAGAGCAAAGTCTAGGGCCGGCCACCACCAAGGAAGAGAGTGAGGAAAATAGAATAGAGTTATGTCTCATGAAGGCACCCCCTACCCCCTCTTTTATATTCCTTGGTCTTGGCAAATAAGGAAAAATTAAATAAAACCTTCCTTATTTTCTTTGCCATGAAAAGGAAAATTTTAATTGATCAAAACCAATTTCCTTTTCCTAAATATCATGGTCGGCCACCTCATTGCTCCAAGCAAAGAAAGTTTTAACACAAAATTAAAACTTCCTAATTTGTTTCCGGAAATTTTAAAATAAAAATTTTTCTAATAATTTTTCCCTTCATGGTTGGCTATAAAATGAATTTTATAAATTAAAATCTCTCTATTAAAACATGTGGATGATTTCCAAAAAGGAAAGTTATCTTTTAAAATTAAAATCTTCCTCTCAATCTACAAATAAGGAAAGATATCAAATCTTTTCATAATCTTTTGTAGAAACTTATAAAAGGAAAAATTTATAATTTTAAAACTCTCTTTTAAATCATGAACATGGTTACAAAAAAGGAAAGTTTTCTTAAAATTAAAATCTTCCTTTCAATCTACAAATAAGAAAAGATATCAAATCTTTTCTTAATCTTTTGTAGAAAGCTATAAAAGGAAAGATTTATAATTTTAAACACTCTTTTAAAAACCATAGAATCCACAAAAGAAAAATTTTAAAAAATTAAAATCCTATTAATTTGATGTGGCCGGCCACACCAAACTTGGGTTCAAGCTAGGGTCGACCACACCACTTGGCTCATCCTATTTGATTGGCCGACCCAAGCTTGGGGTTTCCAAGCTTGCTTGGCCGACCACCTTAGGATAGGTATAAAGGTGGGTATAGGTGGGTATAATACTTTATAAATAAGAGACTACGATAGGGACCGAGAGGAGGAATTGGTTTTGGTCTCTCGATAAAATTAAGCTTCTCGTGTTCGCCCCGAACACCCAACTTAATTTCATCAATAATAATTCATACCACTAAAGAATTATTATTGAACTACCGCACTAATCTCAAATTACATTTTGGGCTCTTTTTTATTATGAGTGTGTTAATCTCCCTGTGTTTAAGATGTTGAATTCCCACTAATTAAATGAGTTACTGACAACTCACTTCAATTAATATCTTAGTCTAAGAGTAGTACCACTCAACCTTATCATCATGTCGGACTAAGTCCACTTGTAGGGTTTAACTTGACAATCCTTATGAGCTCCTCTTGGGGACATTATCAACCTAGATTACTAGGACATAGTTTCCTTCTATAATCAACAACACACACTATAAGTAATATCATTTCCCAACTTATCGAGTTTTTTGATTTATCGAGCTAAATCTCACCCTTTGATAAGTTAAAGAAATAAATACTAAATATATGTGCTTGTTATTATTGCAAAATACCAAAAATTGATGAATAATGATAAGGGAATTTTCCAGAATTTTTAGAAATTTTTCGAAGCTCGTATGGACGAGTTTACGGGGATAAAAATAGGCTCCGGGAAAGCCTGTTTAGGCTACCCTATTTTAACATGAGAAAGTTGCTTTTTGTTTTTCCTTTTTGTTTTAGCCTTCTTCTTTTTCTCTCCCCGCACGACCTAGCCCGAGCCGACGCCGATTGTCCTCTTCTTCCCCCGCGCATTCTCTTTTATTCCCCGCCGACGCTGTGCCCTAACCGCAAGCAGCGATTTCTTCTCCCCTCTTCTCATCTTCTTCCTCACTGACCCTTCTTCCGATCTCACTGTCTCCTTTGCCTGAAGCTAGGCCGCCGACGACGAGAGCCACCCTTTCCTCTCTTCTGATCCGCGCGCCGATCACCGGGCACTGGAATCTAGCGCCACCGTCGTTCCGACGCCATTGATCGCGGGTTGCCGCTGTCCATGAGCCCTCGTCCCGGCCGACCAGCGACTCCCTTCTTCTCTCTGTGTTGCCATCGACCACCACAGACGACGCCGACCTCACTGTGTTTTGTTGCCGGCGTACCTGTGCTCTAGATCCTCGAAATCCAGAAGCTTGAGTAGGTCTTCGGTTAGGAGCAGCAACTCAAGCTTTGGTGTCCCCTTTCATACCCTAATTCCACTGTTGGTCTTCCTTCAGCCACCTCCTACAGTGAACCAACAGGGGAGCATCCTCAATTGGTGAGTTTTGGTTTGATTATTTCTGTCCTATTAGATCTAGATCCTATTGGTGGGATCAAGGGTATATCAAATGGTTGAAAATTTATCTGTGGACTGTTTATGGCAGTGGAGGTGTTGGGTGGCTTTCGGAACAGCTAGTTGCTTCTGGTGGAGTAGAGGATTGGTGACATTAGGATAAGTGTTGATTACCCAAATTATGTTTGATCTAGTTCTTGCTATTGGAAATTTAGATTTGAAATCTGGATTATTAGGGAACAAGGTTTGGAAGGGAAATTTCTGATTTGGGTTTGCTTGTTTTGTTTCCAGCAGCAGTTACTTCGTCTAGCAGTAATTTTTCCTTGCTTGTGGATTAACAGGAGCGGCTGAGAAATAAGGTAAGGTGTAGGGCATTTGATACATGCTATAGATCATGGTTTTGATCATGTTATCGATGATTGATAGATAGGTTAATAATTAACGTTAAACTAAGTACATGTATTAAATTAGGGATAAATTGGATTACTAGCTGGTTAGACTGATTAGGGTTTTACCCTAATTTAGCCTTAAGGATTTTATTTAGCTATGCATTTGAGTTGTAGCTAAATAAAAATGTATGTATATTGGTGACACATGACCTTGACGTGTGACGAGCATTTCGACGACAGATTTGGACCGATTTGACCTTTCTATTGGAGGCAGGTACCTTGACTTATCTTTGATAATGTCATGTTGATATGTTTAGTAGGTTATAACCTTTAGTAATAATTATGTTCGTCCTTGTTTCAGTTGGTCACTACCCGATCTGTTACATGCTTGTTTTATTTATTTGTTACGCACTTCATGTTAGTACCTTCCTGATTATACATGCTTATAAGGGTAGTGACACAACCTCGCTTTTATTATGTTCAGGACCTAGGTTTTGATATCTTATCTGATCTGTGTACCTTTGATTTTGTTCAGTGTCCTATGGTAGACATTTTGTATATATGGATATTGCTATACTGTTCAGGATTTTTGCCATGCTTAGTGTCATGCACCATTCGCATGATTGCATGCTACGCGATAGTCTGCTCCATTATTGTTGAGCACATCGCCAGTTTCATCTCTGTCGGTGCTCCTTTGGTCCGCTCATGGGTAGCGTGACGCAGCATGGTAGCACGTCAGTTTTGCTCTGTCGATGCTCCGTTGGTCCGCTCATGGGTAGTGTGACGCAGCATGGTAGCATATCAGGGATCCCTCCCCGTCATCGTGTACCGGGAGATGAGAGCATTGTGCTCCCCCATTTAAGATTTGGGTAGGAGGATAGGTGTACTCCGATAGCATCCCATCCACTCGGTCACTCATCAGGAGCAGTGATAGCAGAGTGCACGGTTGTTACAGCCCTACCCACTCGGTCTCACCATTGTGTGTGAGATGGCTGACTGGCGTCAGGGGTGACCATGTCATTGGTATCATATGCATTTATGCATTTACTAATTGTGTTTGTTACATTTATATGCTGCATTTGGATGGATGCATATGTTTGACATTCATACAGGATTTATGATACTCTCGGTCTGACGACCTGACTATTCTGATAGGAGGCCCTGGTGAGTACAGTTCTCTTCAGCCTTTTTCTATTATACATTTCCAGCTTTTGTCTAGGAGACTGTACTCCATAGTTATTACTGTCTGTTATAACTTACTATACATGTCAACTGGTATCTGCTGAGTTGTTGAACTCACCCCCGTGGACACTATCTTTTTCAGGTACCAGGTTGTTTATGGTGTCGCTTGGAGTATCCTGCTTGCCGGTCCCCACGTCACATTAGAAGACCAGTCTCCATATTTTGTTTATTTTTATCTTGGTATATGATATGTGTGTATTTGGCTTTTTATTCCGATTTTGTTTCCGGAGTGTTGTGTTGTTGTGTGGTGTAAGCCTAGTCGGCTAGCAGTCTTGTATTTTGGTTTGTATTTGGTTTTATATTATTTTCCGCTGTGTTTGGTTTTGGTACAGCTAGGTGGGCTGTTAGATCTACATATAACTGCGTGGTTGTATTCTTATTGTATCAGCCGAGTAGGCTGCATATAAACTGCGTGGTTGTGTGTATATTCTAGCCGCCTGTGGCAGAGGTATATTGTGTCTGTAGAAATGTTTCAGATTGTCACCCGTACAGGGGAGGTGCTGTCAAAATTTCTTCGGGCAGGGACTCCCCCGGGGCGTGATAATTTAGTGGTATCAGAGCCAGGTTACGATACTTGCTATGTGTTCTGGATTTTTGAGATTTATCTGATACCAATTTATTTGGTATCAGAGCATGGTTTACGAGTCTCATATCTCGTGTTTCAGATTCCATGTTTTGGTTTTCTCGATGTGACTTTTCGGGTTTTTAGACCTGGCAGCGGCAGGACATCTCCAAGCTATAGGAGGTATGTTGGTATACTATTATCCTACCTTTTTGTTAGTATATGCACAATTGACTATTACAGTTTATGGCATGTATTAGCATTCTTTATTAGTACCTGTCTAGTTGGTATAACATATATTTTATGTATCAGGTAAACCACTGATCATGGTCGATCCTAATAGAGATCAAGGATTACGGTCTCAGGAGACTTTTCATATCATACCACCAGTAGTTTTAGCTTCTGTTATTACTAGTAGGAGATGGAGGCACATATCAGCCTCTGCTATTATTAGCTGGATAATGGATAATATCTATATATTCATGTTGACTTAGCCAGCAGAATACCATGTTATCTTAGTTAATTTCGTTAGTAGATAATCGATTTACTCTTGTTAGATAGGGTAGTAGAATTTCGATTTACACTTGTTGATTTAATCTGTGTCATGGTATGTGCACATGTGATTGAGTGTCTTATTGGAAGTATCTTGTCGATTACATCGGTGTTGTGATATGTACATATGTGTTTGGTGTGGTATCTGAGGTATCTTGTTGATTATGTTTGATTTGTGAGTGTACCTGGGTTTAGTATGCTTTATTGGAAGTATATGTTGATTATACTCTTTGCATAGGTGTATATATGTCATGTGAGTGTTGTTTGAGGTGTATTGTCGATTATACCTACGATGATTTATGCACACAGGTTCGGTATGCAATGTTGGAGGTATCACACTGATTTTTACCTGTGTTATAAGTATGTTTGGTGTGTACTAATTGGAGGATTATGTTGATCATACCTATGTTGTGTGTGCATGTGTGCCAGGTGTATTGTTGGTAGCATCATGATAATTCTACTTATATGGAGGGTCTACATTATGTCATTTGTTGTATTGCTCTGTCAACTAATTCTCCTATTAGTGGGTGATCCACTACGATGTTGTTAGAGTTGACGATGGATTTGATTTGCGTATTGGATTGTGATACCTTGGTTGTTCACAGTGATATGTGGTAGAGTGATTTCGTGCAGTCACTAGTTGATAGTTAGATGTCTTGTATATATTTTGGGTTGTTTGTGGTGGAGCGTTGCTCCCATATATTTTGGATTATTTGTGGTGGAGCGTTGCTCCCACATGTTATGGATCGTTTGTGGTGGAGCGTAGCTCCCACATATTATTGTTTTTTTGTGGTAGAGCGTTGCTCCCACATATTTAGGGATTGTCTTGTGGTGGAGCGTTGCCCCCACATATTGCGGATTGCTTGTAGCGGAGCATTGCTCCCATATTTATTGCAGATACATATTATGGATTATATGTAGTAGAGCGTTGCTCCCACATATGTGCTATTTCTTGTGATGGAGCGTTGCTCTCACACTGGAGGATCTATTCTTTGGTGATTTATATTGTTGGTGATTAAATTTCTGACTTATTATCGGGGATCTTATGATTAGGAATGCCTATAGTATGGACATTGTGAGTTCTTGATTTTACCATTAGAGCTTGCAGAGCTTTAGATGTTTTCAGGGACTCGATGATTTCTGGTATTTCTAGGATGTTTGGATTGGTTTCCATTGTCTTTGTTGACGATGTTGTGGTCTATTTCGGATCTGGGGTGAGTCACGTACACCATCTTTGCATAGTTCTAGAGATGTTTCGACGAGAACATCTATATGTGAAGATCAGTAGTGCGTATTTGGATTGCCTTATGTGAGATGTTTGGGACACACGGTCACCAGTAGGAGTATACCGTGGTTCCACAGGAGATAAAGGTTGTTACCGTTGGGAGTAGACGAAGTCTATGCAGGAGGCTCGCAAAATCCTTTGTTTGGCTCGATATTTCTAGAGATACGTTGAGGATTTCTCTTAGATTGTTATGCCACTGACACGCCTGACCCGGATAGGCGTGAAGTTCACTTGGACAGAGGACTGCGAGACCAGCTTTCAGGAGCTGAAGCGGAGATTAGTGTCGACTTCGATTTTGGTTTTTACCTTCTGGAGAGGATGACTTCGTATATTACACCGACACTTCTATACAGGGTTTGGGCGTTGTTTTGATGTAGTATGGTAGAGTATTCTCATATGCTTCTCGATAGTTGAAGGAGTATGAGAAGAACTACCCAGTTCATGATCTTGAGTTGGCCGCTATTATTTTTGCTCTGAAGATTTGGCGGCATTACCTGTATGATATTACATTGAGATTCTCACTGACCATAAGAGCCTCAAATATCTGTTCACTCAGAAGGAACTTAATCTTCGACAGAGGAGATGGATGAAGTTCCTGAAGAATTATAATAGCACCATTAGCTACCACCCGGGGAAAGCTAATGTTGTAACACCCATAGGATATCTAGCAAGTTTATATATTTTTACCATGGTTAAAATATAGGCCTTATGTGAATATTAGCAAAAATAAAATAAAATAGAATTAAAAGAGGCAAGATCAAGGCGTGAACCTTGAACCTCTTACTAGATACATGTATGTGATAACCAATGAATCAAGAGAATGTATTGTTAGGAAGAGAAGGGACAATATAGTTAAGAGTAAGAGAAGGTTTCTTTCATTTAGGAAGAGAAGTTGGAATTGCCTTCTTCCTCCCAAATGAAAAGATGATTCTTGTTTTATCTTTCCATTAAGGGATGAGTTAAAGAAAAGAGAAGGAAAAACTCATTTTCCCTTCTTCTTTTCATGTGGAATAAAAAGAGAAAATGAATGAAAATCTTCATTTTGCTCTCTTCCTCCTCCCTCCTCCTCTTCACTGAAGCTACTTTCTCCTCTCCCTCACCATTGCCAAACCAAGCAAGAAGCAAGCTCTCTAGGAAAAGCTTCACAACCAAGGACTACTTCTTCTAGGAAATTAAGCGAGAGGATGTGAGTATCCCCTCACTGCAGTACAAGTAGTTATCGATTTGTTTCGTATGAAAATGTTTTTTTGAAACCTTAGAGATTTCCTTGTAAGTTTTGGCCAAGATAGATTGGTGGTCACTTAGGATTAACAAGTTTACAAGTTATGCTTTATGTTGTACAAAAAAAAAAAAAATCTAGAACCTCACCTTGAAGTTTCGGCCAAGACAAAAAGAGAAGGTCTAGAGCAAAGTTTCTTTTGGTAACATGCTTGCCTATGCTTTTATATGATGTAGGATCCTTCATATGTTGTTAGTTTAAGTTTTAAGGCTTTATATGTTATTAAAAGATTAGGAACCCTAACCTAATGTTTCGACCAAGATGAATCATAGGGTTTAGGGCAAAAATTTTGAAAAGAAAACATATTTGTTATGCTCCTTCATGATGTATGTTTTTCATAGGTTTATAGCTTAGGTTTTTTTCATGCTCCATGTTGGATAAAATTTGGAGAAACCTATCTTCAAGTCTCGGCCAAGAATAGAAATGAAGTTTAGAACAAGGTTTCTTTTATGATAACATGCTTTAATGAATGAACTCTTATGTGATGATAGTTTAAGTTTTATGCTTCATGTTGTATAAAAAAAAAATATATGAAAACCCTAGTAGAAGTTTCGGCCAAGATAAGATGTGAAGCTTAGGGACAAGATTTAAAACCTAATCATGCTTGTTTATGCTTATTCATGAGGTATGATATTTTGTATGTGGTTAGGTGAAGTCTTTATATTACATGTTTCACTAGAAGAATTGGAACCCCACTTGTAAGTTTCGACCAAGATGGAATGTAGAGCTTAGAGCTAAGTTTTGAAACCTAATTATGCTTAGTTGTGTTTCTACGTGATGTATGATCTTTTGTATGAGGTTAGATAAGTTTTTCATGCTACAATGTTGAACAAATGAACCTTAGAATTTCACCCTAGGGTTCGGCCAAGTAAGTATAGGAGGCTTAGAGCAAGGTCTTGAAATCTAACTATGTTTGTTTATGCTTTCCTATGATGTATGATTATTTATGGTTAGTTTAAGTTTCATGTTTTTTTATGGTAGTTAAGGTTTAAAAACCCTAACCTTAGGGTTCGGCCAAGATTGGAAAAAGGGGTTTAGGGAAAAGTTTTTGAACCTAACTATGCATGCTTATGTTTCCTCATGTTGTATGATTCTTGATATATGGTTAGTTTAAGTTTCATGCTTCATGATATGATAAGATATATTATGCTTCATGATATGAGATGATATGCTATGTTTCATGGAATGATATAGGCTATACTTCATGATATGATCTATGCTATGCTTCATGATATGATATGCTATGCTTCATGATATGATATATGCTAAGTTTCATGAGATGATATGCTATGCTTCATGACATGATAAATGCTATGTTTCATGTAACATGCTATGCTCTATGTTATGATAAGAACATGTTATGGTTTATGAGATATGTTATGAAAGGCTTATGTAAGAAGAAAAGCCTAAGAGATGCTTCCCTTAAGTTGGGATCAAGAGAACTCTTCATGATACGATAAAGAGATGCTTCCCTTAAGTTGGGATCAAGAGCTCTCTTCATGATATGACATGTATGATAAGACAAGAACATGATAAGTATGATGACATGATAAGAAATATGATACATGATATGTATGATATGCTATTTTACTTTTTGTATGACTTGTACCAAGGGTGAGCTCCATAAACGCCCCAAGGTCGATGGTCTATGAAACGAGCCTCGTAAAAAGGGATGGGCTCCTTAGTACACCCCTAGGTCGACGGACTATGAACGGACCTAGATCCCTAGTAGGTTCGGGGCTAGCTACCCTGTCCTAGGGATTGCGCGCATTTATGTATGTATGTGGTACAAGTCGGGTCCTTATGTTGATATTATGTTCAAGTATGTATATGATATGTTAAAAAAAAAAAACCATGTTGCATATGTTCATTTCATTATGCATATTTTCAAAGGAACATCTTGCATCTACATGTACATGTTATATGATTCCCTTCACACTTATTAAAGATACTTTTGAAATCATGTTTATGATGCTTGGATGATCATGTTATTAGTTCATGTTATGTACTCACATGTTATGATATGTTTCATGTTATGTCCTCACATGCTATGATATGTTTCATGATATGTTCTCACATGCTATGATATGTTTTATGTTATGTTCTCACATGCTATGATATGGTTATGTTATGTTTTCACATGCTATGATATGTTTTATGTGTACGTATGATTTATGGTTTTATGAGTAGGAAAGGAACTTACTAAGCCTTAGGGCTTATAGTTTTTATGTTTCCTTGTACTGCAGAGAAAGACAAGGAATGGATGAACTAAGGGGAGCAGCAGGAAAGTCAGGGAGTGTGTGTGGAAGTGGCATGGTGGATAGATCTAATTTAGTTTTAAAAACTTTATTTGGTTGAATTGTGCATGAGAGCTAAGTTTGGACCTTATGTTTATGATGATAACTTGAACTAGTATGTTATGCATTTATGATGTCTTATTTCAGGTCAGTAGATTTATAAGATCATGATTCATGTTCAAGTAGCAAATATAGATTAAGTTATGCATGAATATTAGTATGATTTATGGTTCACATGCCACGTTTAAAAAAAAAAAGATGCATATGGTAAAATAGAAAGAAAATTTTAATAAATATCTTCCGCTGCCATGAGATCATATGCACGTGTATGTTAGGTAGGTGTAAGTAACCCCGTCCCTTAGGGTAGCCTTAGCGCCCCCGGAAGGGGCGGGCGTTACAAATGTGGTTGCCGATGCACTCAACAAGAAGTCCAGAGGGACTCTAGCTTACCACCGAGTTATGGTCACAGATTTGATTCAGGGCTTCTCCGAGTTAGGCCTTGAGGAGAAGGGACAGGCAGAGCAGGGTATTCTTGTTACCATGGTTGCTCAGTCGTCGATCAGGACGAGGATCCGAGAGGCCCAGGCCGGTGATCAGCATTTTCAGTTCATTGGCAGCTAGATAGCTTCCGGGCAGCAGATCGAGTTCACACGAGATGAGGAGGGTATTATATACTCCCGAGGCAGATTATGCGTACCTCAGTCTCACCCGATCTTACAGGAGCTACTTCATGAGGCTCATCGCTCTCGATTTGCTATCCACCCAGGCGGTACCCGTATGTACCAAGATTTGAGGTGTTCTTATTGGTGGAACGACATGAAGGAAGACATCACGGAATTTGTAGCGAGATGTCTGGTCTGTCAGCAGGTGAAGTATGAGCACCAGAGACTTGTCAGATTTCTACAGAGGATTCCTATTCCTGAGTGGAAATGGGAACATATCACCATGGACTTTGTGGTGCGTTTGCTTAGGACACGACGAGACTATGACGCGATTTGAGTAATCGTTGATCGATTAACCAAATCGATGCACTTCTTAGCGATCCGGAAGACTGATTCCCTCGATCGATTGACATATCTGTATTGCCGGGAGATCATCAGATTACATGGTGTTCCTTTAAGTATCATTTCGGATAGAGACCCTCGTTTCACGTCTCGATTCTGGCAGAGTCTGCAGCAGACCTTGGGCACTCAGCTCCGTTTCAGTACAGCTTTCCATCCGCAGACAGATGGACAGTCAGAGCGGACCATTCAGACTCTAGAGGACTTGCTGAGGTTATATGTATTGGATTTTGGAGGCAGTTAGGATGACCATTTACCATTGGTAGAGTTCGCCTACAACTACAGCTTTCATTCGGCTATCCAGATGGCACCGTTTGAAGTGTTGTATTGTAGGCCTTGTCGGACACCCACCCTCTAGGATAAGGTTGGGGAGGCCCAGCTGTTGGGACCTCATAGAGCTCAGCAGGAGGCAGAGTTTGTCCGTACTATCAGACGGAGGATGTCAGAGGCACAGGACTGCCAGAAGGGTTATGCTGATCGGAGTCGGAGACTCTTAGAGTTCTCCATTGGCGACCATGTATTTCTGCGAGTTTCACCCATGAAAGGGGTGAAGAGATTTGGCCTCAGAGGTGAGCTAGCTCCGCGATACATTGGCCCTTTCCAGATCTTGGAGAGGATTGGAGCAGTAGCTTATCGTCTGACACTACCACCGTCCCTGGCAGATGTTCACGACGTATTCCATGTGTCTATGCTGAGGAGGTATATATCCGACTCGACACATGTGTTGATCGATATCTCAGTTCCTATTCAGTCTGACGTCACTTATGAGGAGATTCCAGTACGAATTCTGAACTGGAAGGAGCGTCGGTTGCGGAACAAGACTATCCGGCTGGTTAAAGTCAGATGACAGCATCATTCAGACGAGGAGGCTACTTGGGAGCTCGAGGATACGATCCGAGCTCGATACCCCTACATTTTCACTTGAGGTATGTAAGTTATGGTTCCGTTCAGCATGTATACTATCTATTTGTTGTTAGTACTTGCTGATGGTAGATAACGAAATTTGGGGACCAAATTTTTATTAGTGGGGGAGAATGTAAAATACCAAAAATGGACGAATAATGATAAGAGAATTTTCCAGATTTTTTAGAATTTTTTCGGGAATTTTTCGGAGCTCGTATGGACGAGTTTACGGGGACAAAAATAGGCTCCGGGAAAGCCTGTTTAGGTTACCCTATTTTAACGAGGAAAAGTTGCTTTTTGTTTTAGCCTTTTTCTTTTTCTCTCCCCGCATGACCTAGCCCGAGCCGACGCCGATTGTCTTCTTCTTCCCCCACGCCTTCTCTTTTCTTCCCCGCCGACGTTGTGCCCTAACCGCAAGCAGCGATTTCTTCTCCCGTCTTCTCATCTTTTTCCTCACCGAGCCTTCTTCCGATCTCACTGTCTCCTTTGCCCGAAGCTAGGACGCCGACGACGAGAGCCACCCTTTCCTCTCTTCTGACCCACGTGCCGATCACCGGCCATTGGAATCCAGCGCCACCGCCATTCCGACGCCATTGATCGTGGGTTGCCACTGTCCATGAGCCCTCATCCTGGCCGACCAGCGACTCCCTTCTTCTCTCTGTGTTGCCATCGGCCACCACAGACGACGCCGACCTCACTGTGTTTTGTTGCCGGCGTACCTGTGCCCTAGATCGCCGGAATCCAGAAGCTTGAGTAGGTCTTCAGTTAGGAGCATCAACTCAAGCTTTGGTGTCCCCTTCCGTGCCCTAATTCCACTGTTGGTCTTCCTTCAGCCACCTCCTACAGTGAACCAACAGGGGAGCATCCGCAATTGGTGATTTTTGGTTTGATTATTTCTATCCTATTAGATCTAGATCCTATTGGTGGGATCAAGGGTATATCAAATGGTTGAGAATTTATCTGTTGACTGTTTATGGCAGTGGAGGTGTTGGATGGCTTTCGGAACTGTTGGTTGCTACTCGGAAAGCCTAGAGGTTCCACTGTACAAAAATTTTGTATAAAGGTCTGAACCTTTTCCTAGCTACCATGTGTTCTTTTAAATTAAATTTTGGATCGCCTGTGGAACTTAACACGTTTGATCCAAAACTTAATCTATGTGTTCTTTTAGGTTTTGACTTGGATCTCCTGCGGAACTTAACACGTTCGACCCAAATCACCTTAAGTTATTAATTCCATTAAATATTAATTTCCATAATCGGTTCCCAGTACTGACGTGGCGAGGCACATGACCTTCTTGGATATGGGAGCAACCACCACCGACTAGACAAAACCTTTTATAGAAATCTAATATTTAATTTCCTAAAATAACTTTAGGTTAACCGAAAAGAACAATCAAATCACAAGGAAAAATAAAACAAAAAACACAACTTCGAAAAACATATTCGAAATACTAGAACGTAAGCCTCTTGTATTTGGTATTATTTCCATAAATAACTAGTATGATGCGGAAAGGAAAAATTACTAGTTATACCTTCTAGAAAGACCTCTTGATCTTCTACCGTATTCCTCTTCTAACCTCGGACGTTATGTGGGCAACGATCTTCCGAGATGAGAAACCACCAACCATCTTCTTCTCCTCCTAGCTAGGTTCGGCCAACAATAAGGAAGCTTCACCAAGGAAGAAGATCAAAACACCAACCAAGCTCCAAGAGATGCTAGCTTTCTCTCCTTCTCAATCTTCTTCTCCAAGTAGTATCCGGCCTCCACAAAAACTCCAAGCAATAGGGATGTTTCGGCCACCACAAGAGGAAGAGAGGGAGAGGATGATGATGGCCGGCCACACCAAGGAACAAAAGAGGGAGAGAAATAAAAGAGGTTCACCTCATGAAGGCACCCCCACCCCTTCTTTTATATTCCTTGGCCTAGGCAAATTAGGAAATTTAATTACAATAAAATTTCCTTAATTTCCTTGACATGATTTAATTGAGAAAAATAAAATAAAATTTTCCAAATTAAACTATATTGGCCGGCCACCACATGGAGAAATAAATTAGACAAGTTTTAATTAACAAATTAAAACTTCCTAATTTGTTTCCGGAAATTTTAAAATTAAAATTTCTCTTCAAAAATCTCTTCATGGTTGATAAAAAGAAATTTCCATAATTTTAATTTTACAACATGTGAATAATTTTTAAAGAGAAAATAAAATATCTCACCAATCAACAAATAAGAAAAGAGATCTAATCTCTTTCTTTAATCTTTTGTAGATCTTTTATAAGAGAGATATTTTAATTTTAATTCTCTTTAATAAATTATATCTTCCACATAATAAAAATAAAAATAAAAATTCTTTTTAATTTAATATGGCCGGCCCCTCTAGCTTGGGTTCAAGCTAGGGCCGGCCACCCATAAACCATGCTTAGGTCGGCCCTAGCTTGGTTCCCAAGCTAGGGTGGGTATAGAAGGTGGGTATAGGTGGGTATAGAACTCTATAAATAAGAGGCTACGATAGGGACCGAGAGGAGGAATTGGTTTTGGTCTCCCGATAAAATTAAGCATCCCGTGTTCGCCCCGAACACACAACTTAATTTTATCAATAATAATTCATTCCACTAGAGAACTATTATTGAACTACCGCACCAATCCCAAATTACATTTTGGGCTCCTTTTTATTATAAGTGTGTTAGTCTCCCTGTGTTTAAGATATCGAATGTCCACTAATTAAGTGAGTTACTGACAACTCATTTAATTAATATCTTAGTCCAAGAGTAGTACCACTCAACCTTATCATCATGTCGGACTAAGTCCACCTGCAGGGTTTAACATGACAATCCTTATGAGCTCCTCTTGAGGACATTATCAACCTAGTATCTCTAGGACACAGTTTCCTTCTATAATCAACAACACACACTATAAGTGATACCATTTCCCAACTTATCGGGCTTATTGATTCATCGAACTAAATCTCACCCATTGATAAATTAAAGAAATAAATATCAAATATATGTGCTTGTTATTATATTAGGATTAAGAGCACACACTTCCATAATAACTGAGGTCTTTGTTCCTTTATAAAGTCAGTATAAAAGAAACGACCTCAAATGGTCCTACTCAATACACTCTAAGTGTACTAGTGTAATTATACAGTCAAGATAAACTGATACCTAATTACACTACGACCTTCTAATGATTTGTTCCTTTCCATTTTGGTCGTGAGCTACTGTTTATAATTTATAAGGTACTGATAACATCATCTTCTGCATGTGACACCACATGCTATGTTATCTACAATATAAATTAATTGAACAACTACAAACAAATGTAGATAATTTGACCAAATGTGATTCTTTATTCAAAACAAATGTTTACAAAAGCTTAGGCTTTCAGTATACACTCCAACAATCTCCCACTTATACTAATGACTAAGCTGCCATATCTTCTACCATACATCTGATTCCCATTCCCTCCACATGCCGATCGAAAGCTTTCGCCGGAAGGGCCTTAGTGAAAGGATCTGCCAGGTTATCCGCTGATGCAATCTTGGCGATGACAACTTCTCCTCGCTTCACGATATCTCGTATCAGGTGGTACTTGCGCTCTATATGTTTACTTGCCTTATGAGCTCGTGGTTCCTTCGAGTTTGCAACTGCACCGCTATTATCACAATAAATTGTGATGATTTTGGGCAAACCAGGAATCACATCTAAGTCCATTAGAAAGTTCCTGAGCCATACTGCTTCTTTAGCTGCCTCAGAGGCTGCTACATACTCAGCTTCCATGGTTGAGTCCGAAACGCATTTCTGCTTAACACTCCTCCATGAAATGGCTCCACTTCCTAAAGTAAACACATAGCTTGATGTAGACTTACTGTTGTCCCTATCTGATTGGAAATCTGAATCCGTGTAACCCACAGGGAGCAAATCATCTGCTTGATAAACTAGCATATAATCTCTAGTCCTTCTCAGGTACTTTAATATATGCTTTACCGCAGTCCAATGTCCTTGTCCAGGGTTACTTTAATATCTGCTAACCATGCCCACGGCAAAACAGATATCAGGTCTTGTACATAACATTGCATACATTAGGCTTCCTACAGCTGAAGCATAAGGAACTGTTTTCATGTCCTCTATCTCTTTTGATGTCTTCGGAGACATCTCTTTAGATAGAGCTATTCCATGCCTAAAAGGTAAGAACCTTTTCTTGGAATCCTGCATGCTAAAATGAGCAATGATTGTATCTATATATGAAGCTTGGGATAGACACAACATTCTTTTCTTACGATCCCTTATAACTTTGATCCCAAGAATGTGTGCACAATCTCCTAAGTCTTTCATATCAAATTGTTTGGACAACCATACCCTTACGTTTGATAATACCTTGACATTGTTGCCAATTAACAAAATATCATCTACGTATAGTACAAGAAATACCACCACATTTCTGTTACACTTCTTGTATACACAAGACTCATCCGGACACTGAATAAATCCATATGACTGGATTACTTCATTAAAACGGATGTTCCAAGACCTTGAAGCTTGCTTTAGTCCATAAATGGACCGATTGAGCTTGCACACTAGATGCTCTTTGCCTTTTTCAATATATCCTTCTGGTTGCTTCATATGGATGTTCTCTTCAAGACTTCCATTAAGGAAAGCTGTCTTGACATCCATTTGCCAAATCTCACAATCCATATGAGCAGCAATGGATAAGAGTATCCGGATAGACTTAAGCATGGCTACCGGTGAAAAAGTCTCCTCATAATCGATTCCCTCTTTCTGAGTGTACCCTTTCGCAACAAGCCTAGCTTTGAAGGTTTCTACCTTCCCGTCTGTCCCTCTTTTCCTTTTGTAGATCCACTTGCATCCAACGGCTTTTACACCATCAGGTCGTTCTACAAGCTCCCAGACCTTATTAGAGTACAAAGACTCTATTTCAGAATTCATTGCCTTTTGCCAAGATGCTGCATCTATATCTTGGAGTGCTTCATCATATGTTCAGGATCGGTTCATGTTTACCCGGGATCAAGTCCAAGACTCTCCCAAAACATGAATCTTCAGTCGCTTACAACCCTCCCACTACGACGAGGCAATCGTGGTTGTGTATCATGTGTGACACATGTTGCGTCTCTTGTGGTACTTTATCTTGTATTGTACTGAAGTAGACGTGTCCTCTCTAAGTTCTTCTAAAACAACTTTGCTACTGGGCTTGTGATCCATTATATAGTCTTCTTCTAAAAACTGGGCATTGGTGCTAACAATGACCTTCTGGTCTTTAGGACTATAAAATAAACCACCTTTCGTTCCTTTGGGATACCCTACAAACACGCGAACTTCTGTACGAGATTCTAACTTATCAGCATCTGGTTTCAGCACATGTGCTAGACTACCCCAAATCCGAATATGTCTTAGACTGGACTTTCGCCCATTCCACAATTCTGTGGGAGTAGAAGAAACTGATTTAGAAGATACAAAGTTCAGAATGTACACTGCTGTTTCCAGAGCATATCCCCAAAACAAATTTGGTAATTCTGAATAACTTATCATCGATCTAACCATCTCCATAAGATGTTGATACAGTCTGACCTGGCTGTTGTTTTGATGTTGACACGGATTTAAGTTTGTATCAGATGTTAATTAAACTCGGTTTGATTAATGATCAAGGTTGATCAAGTGGAAGGGAAAAGTCCAAGTTAGAAACTTGGCATGCGAAGTCGGAGAGGGCTCGGTAGCTCGTTCTCCGGACTAGGTCGGAGAGGGCTCGGTAGCTCGTTCTCCGGACTAGGTTAGAGAGGGCTCGGTAGCTCGTTCTCTGGACCTGACGAAGTCGGAGAGGGCTCGGTAGCTCGTTCTCCGGACTAGGTCCTAAGGAGCCCGAAGATGGCCTGAAGGATGGATTCAGCTCCAACAGACCACCCTTCTTCGATGGAGCTGATTTTCAGACGGACGAGAGAGGGCTCGGGAGCTCGTTCTCTGGACCAGATTAGGTCAGAGAGGGCTCGGTAGCTCGTTCTCAGACCAATCCGCCTATCACATAGGCGTTGGATCGGTCAACAGACCGATCCAGTGATACTTTGGATGACTGATCGGTCCGCAGACCGATCTAGTAAGACTAAATTCTCTGATCGGTTTGGTGACCGATCAGGAAACACTCAGTAGCACACTGAGTGTAATCTGATCGGTCTGTAGACCGATCAGGAAACACTCAGTAGCACACTGAGTGCAATCTGATCGGTCTGTAGACCGATCAGGAGAAAATGCCAAGAAGAAAAAGGGTGTTGGATCGGTCTATGGACCGATCCACACCCAATCTGATCGGTCGCCACGACCGATCAGACCATCCTCAGACCGATCAGGCTGTTGTCTGATCGGTCCAAGGATCTGTGATCGGTCTGCTGACCGATCCACAGTTAAGTCCATTGTGCATGCGCTTTCTCTGATATTTTCTGATTCGCACTTCTTTTTGCCCATCTGTGTTTAACCTTCTGCTGTGAGTCTTTTGGAGATACAGGTTGCAGGTACCATACCAGTGCTTAATTTCAAATTAAGCCTCATCAAAGGAATGAGACAAAGGATCTTTCCATTGCTTTCTCTGCGTCAAATGCATTTGAAGCAGCAACGGCTACAGGTTGCGATTGGCTGTGTTTCTGGCAGTGATCAGGCGGCGATTGACTTAACTCCTGGTGATTGGTTCGAGCTCAGAGGCACCAGTGAAGACCGTCGTTCTATTGGTGTGAGCTCAGAGAATCATAAGAGGAAGAGAAGCAATTGGCGACGCCGTAGCTTGCAGCAGGGATTCGGTGCAGGTTGGCAGCGATCCGGTGCAGGCTGATCGAATGCAGAGACATAAGAAGTAGTGTATGCTAGAAAGAAGTAGAGAACGAGAAGCAAGAAAAAGAACTGTGTGTTTCGGTTGAGAGCTTGCTGTGTTCTTGGACTCTGTCTTCATCATCTTCGTGGCTGTGAGCTTACTTCGATTTTCTTTGAGCCACTGTGATCTGTAAGTCTTGTGTGCTTCATTTTAAATCTGTTCAAGACTTTGTGGAGAGGTTTCTCCACTGAGAAGGAGAGCTTCATTAGCCGGAGTCATCCGGGGTGTGATCTACCGAAGATCAAGGGCTCGTCCACCTTACGGACACGCCGAGGAGTAGGGGCAAGTTATCCCCGAACCTCGTAAATCAGTGTGTTAGTGTACTTGTTTCCTCTTTGTTTTAGTTTCCTAATTCCGCTGTGCTAACAAGTTTTTTGTAGAAATTTGTGTTTAAGTTTTTAAGAGGCTATTCACCCCCCTCTAGCCATCTAAGATCCCTGTTGGTTGCTACTCGGAAAGCCTAGAGGTTCCACTGTACAAAAATTTTGTACAAAGGTCTGAACCTTTTCCTAGCTACCATGTGCTCTTTTAAATTAAATTTTGGATCGCCTGCGGAACTTAACACGTTTGATCCAAAACTTAATCTATTTGTTCTTTTAGGTTTTGACTTGGATCTCCTGCGGAACTTAACACGTTCGACCCAAATCACCTTAAGTTATTAATTCCATTAAATATTAATTTCCATAATTGGTTCCCAGTACTGACGTGGCGAGGCACATGACCTTCTTGGATATGGGAGCAATCACCACCGACTAGACAAAACCTTTTATAGAAATCTAATATTTAATTTCCTAAAATAACTTTAGGTTAACCGAAAAGAACAATCAAATCACAAGGAAAAATAAAACAAAAGAACACAACTTCGAAAAACATATTCGAAATACTAGAATCGTAAGCCTCTTGTATTTGGTATTATTTCCAAAAATAACTAGTATGATGCGGAAAGAAAAAATACTAGTTATACCTTTTAGAAAGACCTCTTGATCTTCTACCGTATTTCTCTTCTAACCTCGGACGTTGTGTGGGCAACGATCTTCCGAGATGAGAATCCACCAAAGCACCTTCTTCTCCTTTCTTCAAGTTTCGGCCAAGCACAAAGCTTCCAAAAGATGAAGATCTTTTCCACCAACCAAGCTCCAAGGGATACAAGCTTTCTCTCCTTCTTCTTCTTCTTCTCCAAGTAGTATCCGGCCACCACAAGAGCTCCAAGCAAATAGAGAAGGTTCGGCCACCACCAAGAGGAAGAGAGGTTGGCCGGCCACAACACCAAGGAAAAGAGGGAGAAAAATAATAGAGGTTGTTCACCATGAAGCCTTCTCTACCCCCTCTTTTATAATCCTTGGTCTTGGCAAATAAGGAAATTTAATTAAAAACTTCCTTAATTCTTTTGCCATGAAAAGGAAAAATTTAATTAAAAACAATTTTCCTTTTCTCAATTTACATGGCCGGCCACACCAAAGCTACAAACAAGGAGAGTTTTAATTAATTAAAACTTCCTAATTTGTCTCCAGAAATTTATAAAATTTCTCCAATAATTTAATCCCTTCATGATTGGTTTATAAAAAGGAAATTTAATAAATTAAAATCTTTCTTTTAAACATGTGGATAAAAATAAAGTTATCTCTAAAAATTAAAATCTCTTTTAATCTACAAATAAGGAAAGATATCAAATCTTTTCTCAATCTTTTGTAGAAACTAATAAAAGAGAATTATTAATTTTAAACTTTCTTTAAATCATAAACATGGTTAAAAGGAAAGTTTTCTTAAAATTTAAAATCCTCCTTTAATCAACAAATAAGGAAAGATTTCAAATTTTAAACTCTCTTTAAACATGTAGATGATTTACAAATAAGGAAAGTTTTTACCAAAATTAAAACAATCCTTTTAATCTACAAATAAGGAAAGAGATTAATCTCTTCTCTTAATCTTTTGTAGAAAGTTATAAAAGGAAATTTTAATTTTAAACTCTCTTTAAAATCATGATATCCACATAAGAAATAATTTTAATAAAAATCCTTTTAATATTCTAGTGGTCGGCCACCTAAGCTTGGGACCCAAGCTTTGGCCGACCTACATGACTCATCCACTTGATCTTGGCGGCCCTAGCTTGGGTTCCAAGCTAGCTTGGTCGGCCCCATTGGATGGGTAAGAAGGTGGGTATGCGGTGGGTATAAATCTCTATATACTAGAGGCTACGATAGGGACCGAGAGGAGGAATTGGTTTTGGTCTCCCGATGAAATTAAGCATCCCGTGTTCGCCCCGAACACACAACTTAATTTCATCAATAATAATTCATTCCACTAAAGAACTATTATTGAACTACCGCACCAATCCCAAATTACATTTTGGGCTCCTTCTTATTATGAGCGTGTTAGTCTCCCTGTGTTTAAGATATCGAACGTCCACTAATTAAGTGAGTTACTGACAACTCATTTAATTAATATCTAAGTCCAAGAGTAGTACCACTCAACCTTATTATCATGTCGGACTAAGTCCACCTGCAGGGTTTAACATGACAATTCTTATGAGCTCCTCTTGAGGACATTATCAACCTAGTATCTCTAGGACATAGTTTCCTTCTATAATCAACAACACACACTATAAGTGATACCATTTCCCAACTTATCGGGTTTATTGATTTATCGAACTAAATCTCACCCATTGATAAATTAAAGAAATAAATATCAAATATATGTGCTTGTTATTATATTAGGATTAAGAGCACACACTTCCATAATAACTGAGGTCTTTATTCTTTTATAAAGTCAGTGTAAAAGGAACGACCTCAAATGGTCCTACTCAATACACTCTAAGTGTACTAGTGTAATCATATAGTTAAGATAAACTAATACCTAATTACACTACGACCTTCCAATGGTTTGTTCCTTTCCATCTTGGTCGTGAGCTACTGTTTATAATTTATAAGGAACCGATAACATGATCTTCTGTATGTGACACCACACACCATGTTATTTACAATATAAATTAATTGAGCAACTACATTTATCATAAATGTAGACATTTGACCAATGCGATTCTTATTTCTAGATTAATGTTTATACCAAAAGACTCGGAAAACCTAGAGGTTCCACTGTACAAAAATTTTGTACAAAGGTCTGAACCTTTTCCTAGCTACCATGTGTTCTTTTAAATTAAATTTTGGATCTCCTGCGGAACTTAACACATTTGATCCAAAACTTAATCTATTCGTTCTTTTAGGTTTTGACTTGGGTCTCCTGCGGAACTTAACACGTTCGACCCAAATCACCTTAAGTTATTAATTCCATTAAATATTAATTTCCATAATTGGTTCCCAGTACTGACGTGGCGAGGCACATGGCCTTCTTGGATATGGGAGCGACCACCACCGACTAGACAAAACCTTTTATGGAAAGCTAATATTTAATTTCCTAAAATAACTTTAGGTTAACCGAAAAGAACAATCAAATCACAAGGGAAAAGAAAAAACAAAAGAACACAACATCGAAAAACATATTCGAAATACTAGAATCGCATGCCTCTTGTATTTGGTATTATTTCCAAAAATAACTAGTATGATGCGGAAAGAAAAATTACTAGTTATACCTTTTAGAAAGACCTCTTGATCTTCTACCGTATTCCTCTTCTAACCTCGGACGTTGTGTGGGCAACGATCTTCCGAGATGAGAACCACCGAGCACCTTCTTCTTCCTTGCAAATTTCGGCCATCAAAACTTCTTCTAGGATGAAGAGGTTCGGCCACCACCACCATGCTCCAAGGGATGCTAGAAAAGAGGCTTCTTTTCTCTCCTTCTTCTCCTTCTTAGATCCGGCCACCAAAGCTATCTCCACCATGAGAAAGTTTCGGCCACACAAAGGAGAGGAGAAAAAAACAAAGGGCCGGCCACACCCAAGGAAGAAAAGAGGGAGAAAAATAGAATAGAGTCGTTAGCCTTGAAGCCTCCTCTACCCCCTCTTTTATAATCCTTGATCTTGGCAAATAAGGAAATTTTAATAAAAAATTCCTTAATTCTTTTGCCATTGAAAAGGAAAATTTATTTAATTAAAAATAAAATTCTTTCTCAATTTTATTTGGCCGGCCACAACATTAAACTTCCAAGCAAATAAAATTTTAAACACCAATTAAAACTTCTTTATTTGCTTGCGGAAATTTATAAAATTTCTCTAATAAATTTCCTTATATGTATGACATGTGCATAATTAAACTAAATACCAAATACACAGAGGCAAAACCCTAGCTCTGATACCAATTGTTGGTTGCTACTAGGAAAACCTAGAGGTTCCACTGTACAAAAATTTTGTACAAAGGTCTGAACCTTTTCCTAGCTACCATGTGTTCTTTTTAAATTAAATTTTGGATCGCCTGCGGAACTTAACACGTTTGATCCAAAACTTAATCTATTTGTTCTTTTAGGTTTTGACTTGGATCTCCTGCGGAACTTAACATGTTCGACCCAAATCACCTTAAGTTATTAATTCCATTAAATATTAATTTCCATAATTGGTTCCCAGTACTGACGTGGCGAGGCACATGACCTTCTTGGATATGGGAGCAACCACCACCGACTAGACAAAACCTTTTATAGAAATCTAATATTTAATTTCCTAAAATAACTTTAGGTTAACCGAAAAGAACAATCAAATCACAAGGAAAAATAAAACAAAAGAACACAACTTCGAAAAATATATTCGAAATACTAGAATCGTAAGCCTCTTGTATTTGGTATTATTTCCAAAAATAACTAGTATGATGCGGAAAGAAAAAATACTAGTTATACCTTTTAGAAAGACCTCTTGATCTTCTACCGTATTCCTCTTCTAACCTCGGACGTTGTGTGCAATGTGATTCTTATTTCTAGATAAATGTTTATACCAAAAGCTAGGCTTTTAGTATACACTCTAACAATCTCCCACTTATACTAAAAGACTAAGCTGCCATATCTGCTGCCATACATCTGATTCTCAACCCTTCAACATGTCCTTCAAAAGCTCTCGCTTTAATGGACCTTAGTGAAAAGATCTATAGGTCATCATCTGATGCATTCTAGGCGGCAACAACTTCTCCTCGTTTATACGATTTCTCGTATTGGGTAGTACTTGCGCTCTATTGTGTTTACTTGCCTTATAGACTCATGGTTTCTTTGAGTTTGTTACTGCACCATTATTATTACAATAAATTGTAATAATCTTTGGACAAACTAGAAATCATATCTAAGTCTATCTTGAGGTAATTAAGTCATTCAGCTTTTATGGTTTCCTCAGAGGCTTGCCATATACTAAGCTTCTATGGTGGAGTCCAGAAAAACACCTATGCTTATCACTCTTCCATAGTTATGACTTTACCTCCTAAAGTAAACACAAAACCCTGAGGTTGACTTATTATTGTCCCTATCCGATTGGAAGTCAAAATCCATGCAACCCACAGGGACCAAATTAACTGCCTTGTAAGCTAGCATATAATCTCTAGTTCCTCTAAGGTACTTTAATATATGCTTTACTGCAGTCCAATGTCCTTGTCTAGGGTTACATTGATATCTGCTAACTATGCCCTTGGCAAAACAGATTTCTGATCTCGTGCATAGCATACATTAGGTTGTCTAACTGCCGAAGCATAAAGAACTGCCTACATGTCCTCAATCTCCTTTGATGTCATCGGAGACATCTCTTTAGATAAAGACACTCCATGCTTAAAAGGTAAGAAACCTTTCTAGGAGTTTTGCATGCTGAAAATGAGCAAGGATTTTTCCGATGTATCAAGCTTGGGATAAGTAAAATATTTTTTTTTTCTTGCGATCCCTTATTACTTTGATCTCAAGAATATATACATTCTCCCAAGTCCTTTATATCGAATTGTTTGGACAACCATACCCTTACTTCTGACAACATTTTGATATTGTTTCCAACTACCAAAAATGTTATCTACGTATAGTACAAGTAATACCACCACGCTTCCATCACACCTTTTGTATACACAAGACTTATCCGGTTACTAAATCCATAGATCTGGATTACTTTGATAAACCAGATGTTCCAAGACCTTGAAGCTTTACCTCAGTCCATAGACTGATTGAGCTTGCACACAAGATGCTCTTAGCCTTTTGCAATGAACCCTTCTGGTTGCTTTATATGGATGCTTTCTTCAAGACTTCCATTAAGGAATACTGTCTTGACATCCACTTGCCAAATAGATAAAAGAATCCAGATAGAATTAAGCATGGCTACCAGTGAAAAAGTTTCCTTTTTCATCAAGTCTTGCTTTGAAAGTTACCACCTTCCTGTGTATCCCTCTTTTCCTATTATATACCTTTTTACACCCAACGACTTTTACACCATTTGGTGATTCTATAAGCTTCCAGATTTTATTAGAATACATATATTCTAATTCTGTTATTCATTACTCTTTGCCAAGATGCTGCATCTTTATCTTGGAGTACTTCATCATATGACCGGAGATCAGGTTCATGTCCTCCAGGGATCGAATCCAAAAACTCTCCCAAAACATGAACCTATTTAGGTTGCCTAACAACCCTCCCACTACCACAAGGCATTTTCTGTAATTGTGTATCATATGTGATACGTGTTGCAGTTTTCTTGTGGTATCTCATCTTGTACAGTTGGTACTAGGTTAGACATGTCCTTTATTATTTCTTTAAGAACAAATTTACTTATGAGTACGTGGTTTATTATATAGTCCTTTTCTAAAAATTAGTCATTGATGCTAACAATGACCTTCTGATTTTTAAGACTATAAACCTACTTTTTTTTTTTTTTTATCTAGGATAACTTACAAACAAGTGAACTCCTATCCAACTTATCATTATCTCTCTTTAACATATGTGCTAGATTACCCGAATCCGAATATGCTTCAAAATAGGCTTACGCCTATTCAGCAATTCTATATGAGTAGAGAGTTATGACTTGGAAGGCACTATGTTCACTTTCATTTTCAGAGTTTATCCTTAAAACAAATTTGGTAATTTTCTGAATAACTCATCATCTATCTAATTATTCCATAAGAGTTCTTTACCTTCTTTCTACTACACCATTCTGTTGGGGTGTACCAGATGCAGTTAGTTGGGATTGAAATCCAACTTCTGATAAGTGACTCCTAAAATCTCTCAAGAGGTACTTGCCACTACGATCTTCCATAGTGACTCTTTACTTTATTTCTCCGCATCAACCTTGTACTCTTTGAACTAATCAAAGTACTTAGTCTTGCGATACATTAAGTAAATTTATTTGTATCTTGAATAGTTGTCTATAAATTAGACAATATATTCAATACTACCTCTTGTCTGGATAGTCATAGGATCACACAAATCAGAATGAACCGATTTCAACATATCTTTGACTCCATACCCCTTGGACTTAAAAGCTTCTTGGTTATTTTTCTTCCAAGTAAGACTCGCAGGTTGGAAAGATTTCCACTACCAATGAACCCAAAAGTTCATCAGCTACCAATGAATCCTACTCAAGTATAACCTATCTTTAGATGCCAAAGATATAATTGGTTCATTTCCGAAGGTTGCTTTCTCTTAAAATTAGAAGATGTGTTACTAATTTCCATTTGTTGCATCGTGGGAGTTATTGGATTATAAATTGTCAACCATCATACCAAAATAGATAACTTTCCTATTTTTCTTGATAACAACTTTGTTATCAAAATAGACATAATATCTATAATAGTTTAGAAATTGAAATCAGGTTCTTTCTAAACTTGGTACGTAAAGACAATTACTTAAAATCCATATTTTATTCTTATCAAAGGATAAACATCTCCCACTGCAACAGTTACCACTTTTACAGTAGTGCCCATGTGGACGGTGATTTACCTTTCATTTAGTTGTCGGGTTTCCTGGAACCCTGCAATGAATTGCAGACATGATTAATGGCATCTTGTATCTACTCTCCAGGTTCTGGTAGATAACACCACTAGACATGTTTCAACTAATGAATTAAATACACCTAAATTGTTCTTAGTTCTAAGAAGACAGTCTACCTTAATGTCCAAGTCCTATTTCCAATCATTACAATTGGGACTACTAAGTCTTTTTCTATAGTATGACTACTAGGGATTGACAAACATCCTAAGAATCATAAAAATCTTTGTCAATTTAAAATCCCATGAATTTTGGTATACAAAATCGAAGGAGATTTTATTCATTAATTTTATTATCTCGTCAACTTTACTTTATGACGAATAAAATTAATAGTTGATCCGTCTTTGATCAAATATTTGGTCAAAACTTTGAATTTAAAATAACATTGATTCCTCAAACAATATTATTTAAATTTACCAACACCTCAAACACCGTGAATTTTGCATGCCACGTTAGTGTGGACGTATACAAATTCAACATTTGTAAAAGGAGGGTTTTACCCATTAACTATCTTGTCAACGACAAATAAAATTATCTCAAACACCGTTAATTTTGTATGCCACGTTAGTGTGGACGATACAAAATCAATCATTTGTAAGAGGGTTTTAACCCTTTAATTTTATTATCTTGTCAACCTAGTTTTATGACAAATTAATAGTTGGTTTCATTTGGTCACACAAATAATAGCAATGACTCATGGGGAGGATACTATTAGATGTGTCTAAGTGTATACCATTACTTGACACTAAGTCCATTAATAAGATTATGCCCTTCCATTGGGGAAGATCACACGCCTTAATTAACTTCCTATAGTCATCCAAAATGGAAGTTTGTTCTAGTGATCCGCAAACAAGCTCATCCGCTATGGAGGAAGGCACTCAGAGCCAACGCAAGCTTGTTTGCATCACTTACAAACCAGTAATGGAGACCATGGGATTTATTTAAAATTCCTCTCCCACTTAGTTATTTATAAATGAGGAATTTTAACTATGCTAGCCTACTAGTCATGTATACTAACATGCACACACAAAGACAATATAAAAGCAATAAATAGAAAATCTAATTTTCAACTATTATGGCTTTTATCTCTAGTTGTCCTCCGTGTGTTGTCATCCCAAGTTGCTACCATATTTGGCCACCGCCATCGGGTCTAGCTTGCTCCTAGTTCCACTGCGCCTCTGGTCCTTAGAAGGTTCCACGCTTTGCAAGATTCGATCCGCGACATAAATAGAATTTTACATTTTGATCCTATATTCCATAAAAGGAATGTACATGTAACTAGATCAAAAATAAAATCCTAATAAAACTAAATACAGCTCCTGCTGTATTTTAATACAATCATGCACACACAGATAATGCCCTTGACATGTCCAAGGGTCCAATCACACACATAATAACTAAAAGCCATAATAGTTGGATCCTGCATCCACAAAGTTAGCACATCCTACTATTAACCTGCCTAAATTATGTATGACATGTGCATAATTAAACTAATACCAAATACACAGAGGCAAAACCCTAGCTCTGATACCAATTGTTAGATCAGTGTGTTAGTGTGCTTGTTTCCTCTTTGTTTTAGTTTCCTAATTCCGCTGTGCTAACAAGTTTTTTGTAGAAATTTATGTTTAAGTTTTTAAGAGGCTATTCACCCCCCTCTAGCCATCTAAGATCCCAACAAGTGGTATCAGAGCCTGATGCTCTTCATCTGGACTAACATCCTAAGGAGCAAGAAGATGGCCATGAAGGAAGGATTCAGCACCAACAGACCACCCTTCTTCGATGGAGCAGATTTCCAGTATTGGAAGTGCCGCATGGAGTATTACCTCAAGACTGATATCTCCATGTGGTTCTCGGTCAAGGAAGGATTCACACCACCGAAGGACGAAGAAGGTAAGGAACTCGATTCATCAAGGTGGTCTACTGAACAAACTCGTAAAGGGCAAGCCGATGCCAAGGCAGTAGTCACCTTACAATGTGGGATTGCCAAGGACCAACTCGTCAAGGTAGGTCCATTCTCGAGTGCAAAAGATTTATGGAACAAGCTTATCGAGCTCCAAGAAGGAACTTGAGATTCTCGGATAGCCAAGAGGGACCTATTCTTGAATCAACTACAAAATCACACCATGAAGGAAAACGAAACGGTAAGTGAACTACATGGGAGGTTCAAAGAGATCATCAATGGTCTCCATTCCGTGGATGAACGCGTGGAGAATCGCGATCTTGTAAGGTACGCTCTAAAAGCCTTTCCGAGGAGTGCCTTGTGGTCATCTATGGTAGATGCCTACAAGGTCTCTAAGGATCTTTCAATTGTAAAGTTAGATGAATTCTTTTGTGAAATGGAACTTCATGAACTTGCTAACAAAGGTCAAAAGGAGAAAGGTATAGCTTTGGTTGCAGGAGAAAAGAGCAAGGATGGGAGAAGAAAGAAAGAAAAGAAGAAGGAGAAAGAGATTCCTTTATCTTCATCCTCCTCCGAGTCCGATGATGAAGGTGGATCATCATCAAGCGAGATGGCAAATTTTGTGAGGAGGATCATGAGAAGAAGCAGGAGATACAAAGGTAAAACTGTAGACCAAAATATTGATAAGTCTAACGTTACTTGCTATGAGTGTAGCAAGAAAGGACACTATCGGAGCGAGTGTCCAAAGCTAAAGAAGAAGGAGGAAAGAGCCAAGAAAAAGAAAGCCCTCAAAGCCACATGGGATGAATCTTCCTCAAGCTCATCGGAGGAGGAAGAGAAGAAGGAGAAGAGTACTCGGCAATTGGCACTCATGGCAAGGGAGGAGTCCGAGTCCGAGAGTGATGACTCAAGCACTTCAGCCGCGGCTTCATCATCTTCGGATGATGAAGAGGTAACCTCTTCTCACTTAGAAAAATGCTATAAGACTATTACACATTTGTCTACCTTGCTTAAAAAATCAAAAACAGAAAATAAATCATTAAAAGAAGAAGTAGAAAACTTGAGAGCTCTTAGGGAAGATGAGATTGATGACCTACATCTAGAGCTCCTTGAGGATGAGAACAAGGCCTTGAAGGGTGAGGTTGAGAAACTTAAGAAAATGCTTGAAAAATTCTCAACTAGCTCTAAGACCCTAGACATGATTCTAAATGCCCAAAGGGCGGTCTACAACAAGGCTGGATTAGGATACCAACCTAAGGAGTCTAGCTTTATTTCTTTAGTGTCAAGAACCCAATTTCATAGATCGCATGTTTCTAGGGTTCATGAGACTAGGAAGAAGGTAACAAAGGCATGGGTGCCTAAGTCTTTCATTGTAGATGCATTAGGTCCCAAGATTTGGGTACCTAAAACATCTATCTTTCGTGTCTTGTAGGCATTGGTAAAGGGGGAGCGTCTATCAACTTGGTTTGTTGATAGTGGATGCTCCAAGCACATGACCGGGGACAAGTCACTATTTTCTACCATTCAAAACAAAAATAGAGGTAATGTGTCATTTGGTAACAATGGTAGTCTTAAGGTTATAGGAGTTGGAGACATTCATATATCCGAATATCTCCAAATCAAGAATGTCCTTCTAGTCAAGGGGATGACTTTTAATCTCCTAAGTGTCAGTCAATTGTGTGATACGGGTTACACAATTGAATTTCATTCGAGTCAATGTCTAGTCAAAAATATTGACACACTTGACACGGTACTAGTAGGCACAAGGGTAGATAACATTTATCAAGTTTCTTTTAAAAGTGCTACTAATGCTCTTGCTAAGTGTTTCATGTCAAAAGAAGAAGAATCGTGGCTTTGGCATAGGAGGTTGGCTCATGTGAACATGAAGAATATCCGGAAGCTGGTCAACAAAGGTTTAGTGCGAGGCTTACCAAGCATCAAGTACCAAAAGACCAAATTGTGTGATGCATGTCAGAATGGTAAGCAAACTAAAGCGCCTCATAAAGGTAAAAGCGCTGTAAGTACAACTACTGCCTTAGACTTATTACATATGGATTTGTTTGATTGCAGTAGTGTTATTTCATTAAATGGAAGTAGATACTGTTTAGTGATTATTGATGATTTTACTAGGTATACATGGACCTTCTTTTTGAAAACTAAGGATCAAACCATAGATATTTTTATTTCCTTTTGTAGAAGAACTGAAAATGAAAAATCAACAACAATTAAAACCATTAGAAGTGATCATGGTGGGGAATTTCAAAATCATAGGTTTTTAGAATTCTGTCAAGAAAAGGGATATAGGCATGAGTTCTCTACTCCAAGGACCCCACAGCAAAATGGGGTTGTGGAGAGAAAGAATCGAGCTTTGCAAGAGGCTGCACGAAGCATGCTCAATGAGTACTCACTACCGAGCTACTTGTGGGCTGAAGCTGTGAATACAGCTTGCTATGTGCAAAACCGAGTCCTGATACATAGGTTTTTAGGAAAGACTCCCCATGAACTTTGGTTTGGAAAACCCCCTACAATTAAACATCTTAGGGTGTTTGGTTGTAAGGTGTTTATTTTGAACACCAAGGACCATCTTGGAAAATTTACGGCTAAGGCTGATGAAGGGATACTGGTCGGGTACTCTCTCTTCAGCAAAGCCTATCGAGTCTACAACAATAGGACTAAATTGATTGAAGAGTCCTCAGATGTAGCATTTGAAGAATTCCCTAAATTGAATGATCAATCAAGGGATGTAGGAGAAATTCAACTCGAACTTAGAAATCTAAGTTTGAATGATCAAAATGAAGAAAGAGTCGAGGTTGACTCTGATGACGATGAGCAAAGGCAACAAAGAACTCAATCTGATCCTTTGCCTGATATTGAGTCCTTGCCTGTGCCTAGTGAGACCATTCATGAGGCACCATCAACACCAAGACAATCTAGGATAGCCACTAGTCATCCCCAAGACCAAATTGTGGGAGACATCCAACAAGGAGTTAGGACTAGGTCATTCTTTAGAAATGAGTCTAATGAAGTCGCATTGATTTCAGAGATTGAACCAAAAATAGTTGATGAGGCATTGCACGATCCTGACTGGATCATAGCTATGCAAGATGAGTTAGGTCAATTTGAAAGGAGCCAAGTGTGGGACTTAGTTCCTAGACCTAAGAAGACCACCATTATTGGAACTAAATGGGTCTTCAAAAATAAGTTAAATCAAAAGGGAGAAGTTGTAAGAAACAAGGCAAGACTTGTAGCCAAGGGCTATAGTCAAGTCGAAAGTCTCGATTATGATGAGACTTATGCTCCCGTGGCACGATTAGAGTCCATTCGTTTAATGCTAGCTTTTGCTGCACATAGAGGTTTCAAGCTCTATCAAATGGATGTTAAATCGGCCTTCTTAAACGGATTCATCAAAGAAGAAGTCTATGTTGAACAACCACCGGGGTTTGTGAATACCGAAGCTCCAAACCACGTGTACAAGCTCAAGAAAGCTCTTTATGGGCTTAAACAAGCACCTCGAGCTTGGTACGAAAGGTTGTCAACTTACCTACTAGAAAAGGGTTTTGTGAGAGGTCAAATAGATCCAACACTATTTCTGCGTAGAGATGGTGAAAATATTTTTGTAGCCCAAGTGTATGTCGATGACATAATTTGTGGCTCAAATAACAAGGACTATTTGAATGAATTTATCACTCACATGGAAAGTGAGTTTGAGATGAGTCTAGTAGGAGAATTGACATTCTTCCTTGGACTTGAAATCAAACAAACTCGAGATGGAATTTATGTCCATCAGACGAAATATACTCAAGAGATGCTCAAAAAATTCAAAATGAGTGACTCTAAGGAAGTATCCACTCCAATGGCGACAAACACTCGCCTTGACAATGATGAGAATGGAAAACCAGTTGATCTAACGCAATATAGAAGCATGATCGGTAGTCTTCTATATCTCACAGCTAGTCGACCGGACATACTTTTTGCTGTGGGCATGTGCGCTAGATATCAGGTCTGTGCCAAGGAATCTCATTTAATTGCTGTTAAGAGAATTTTGAGATACCTTAAGGGCACAATTAGAGTAGGTCTTTGGTACCCACGTACTGAGTCTTTTGATTTGATAGGTTATACCGACTCCGATTATGCTAGGTGCAAGTTGGATCGGAAAAGCACTAGTGGGGGTTGTCAATTTCTAGGTTCATCTTTGGTTAGTTGGTCAAGTCGGAAGCAACATTGTGTTGCTCTCTCCACGACCGAGGCTGAATACATTGCCATGGGAGAGAGTGTATCACAATTGTTGTGGATGATTCACACTCTAGAAGATTATGGACTTTCATATAAGGGAGTGCAAGTGTTGTGTGACAACATTAGCACAATAAACCTAACGAAAAATCCAGTCCATCATTCAAGGACCAAACACATTGAAGTGCGTCATCACTTCATTAGAGATCACGTAGCTAGGGGAGACATTGCACTCACATATGTTGAGTCAAAGTCAAACTTAGCCGACATTTTCACCAAACCCCTTCCAGAAAATGAATTTAGTCATTTAAGGAGAGAATTGGGGATGTGTTTGGCTCAATAAGTCATTTTGACCACATCATGATCAATAAGGACAACTAAAACTACAAGAGAAATTGGGAAATTAATTTGGGCAACTTGGGAACATCTCACACAAACTATAAGGTTTAACAAAATATTTTTGTTTGCTAGAAATGGGGTGAGATGCTAGGATCAACCAAATTATTCAAAATGTATCATGCATCCCTTGAATAATTAGGTTGAAGAGACATAAATTGAGTATGGGGAAGACCATTACATAATTCATGTGTATTTGGTTCCTAGATCTTACTCATATATTCCAACCAAGGAATCTTGGTTGGACTTTTGCCTAGAAATTATCTAATTATGGTTGATGGTTGATGTGTTGATTGATATTGTTGTTTGATTCATTTCATGACTTTGATTGATAATAAGATAGGTTGTTAAAGGAAATAATAGCAACTTGGATATATTTTGACAAACTTGAAACTGATCATAGCAATCCTAAGTTTTAATTAATACCTTGGTTCACTATAGGTAATAGTTTTATAAGGTTTTCTGAGATTGGAATCCTAAGATTCCAAATGTCTGAGTTTTTGGTTTTAAAGTCTGAAACTTTCGGGCTCTAAACAAGCTCAGACCATAAGAGCTCATTTTTTTTTAATATATGTGTGGGTGTTGATTCTTAGGTTCTAGGTTATGAATTTGGGAGGTTCTGAATTCTTGAGTTCTGAACTTTTCAGAATTCTCGATAGACAACGGCTCAAAATTTCAGTTACTGAAATTGTTGAAATTAGAATCACTGATTATCAGACACTGATCGGTCCTGGGACCGATCAGGATGATGCCTGATCGGTCTCCACGACCGATCAAGAGATTTGACCTCTGTTCGATACCTGATCAGTCTCCACGACCGATCAGGACATTCCCTGACCACAGAAGGTTCACTGATCGATCCAGGGATCGATCAGGAGACACTGGCACACATCGACTCTACTGATTCACACATCTGATCGGTCCAGGGACCGATCAGGAAGCTCCCTGATCGGTCCCCACGACCGATCAGGACAATCCCTGACCGATCAGGACGTTCCCTGATCGGTCAGGATTTCTCCTGATCGGACAAACGTCCGATCTTATGATCTGCTCACCCTCTTTAACTTCCCCCAACCCTTTCTCCTCTCATTTCACGCCAAAGAACCCTAGCCGACATTCTCCTCAGCACTCTCCTTAGTCCCGATTCTTCTCTCCACCTTCACCGAAAGCTACAAATGCCGCCCAGGTAACTTCCTTTCTCCCCGAAATCTGTTCATTTTTGACATTTTGGTTTCATTTCTCACTGAATCTCTGTATATTGTCTCTTGTCTCGGTTCTTGGTTGTTTGGGGCTCCCGTGCACTCTCACTTGTCCCGATCATGTCCCATTTTTGTCCTATTTAGGAAGAAATCAGCCGGTGAGGGTACTTCTAAGTCATCTGCTGAGAAATCCAAGTCCCAGGCACCCTCCCGACCTCAACCTTCCTCTTCTTCGAGATTCCCGAACCGACAGTTTGAACAAGCGTTTCAAAATAGGACATTCAAGCTACTCCCATGTCGATCTGTGGATCGAAAGTACATGGATGAGTTTTGTCCCTCTGTATCTGAAACCCTGGCATATTATAAACTTGACTCATTAGTCTACCTAGAAAGGGACATCAATTATGACCTAGTATCTGAATTCTACAATAATCTTCATCAGACCAGTGATGGTACTTATAAAACCAGAGTCGCTAAGAGAACTATCGATTTCTCCATCGTAGAATTCTTTGGGTATCTAGGTTGCCGAAGGTGTTCAGGAGATCCTTTTCCCATTTATCCTGATTTACCAGAGTCACTACCCCCACCACTTGATGTATCACCTGACACTATCTATGAGTATTTCTTTGGACACCCTAGACCGGATGGACTGGATGAGTTGGATGTCGAGTTTCCTACTTTTGCGGCTCTGAGACTAACTCCTCATGACTATATTCTTTTTAAAATAGTCACAAACTGTCTTCTTCCAATCACATCCAAACCTCTAGCAGAGATCCGACCATACCACTGCCTGATGCTTTATGGTTTGCATCGGCGTCTCGATTTTGATATCATGTCGAGCATCTATTCTTCGATCATCTCATATTCTCAGCCTAGCAGCTCCACTGTTTATATGCCTTATGGGCATATAATTACAGATTTGCTCGAGACCCTTCAGATTGATGTCTCTAAGGGTAGGATAGTGAAGATGGTCAAACAGGATTGCAGACTTGGGAAACGGGCATTTTCCAAGTCCGGTATCTTGGGACAGAATGGGACTGTTCGATGGAAGGATGGGAGAGGTCTGGGAGAGTTACCACGGGCACTTCCTCGACAGGTTGCTCCTCCTCCTGCTGCTGCTGATGAGGCCGATCCTGATCTGCGCTGGCAGATCGCTGAGCTAGAGAGCCGCTTCGATCAGCACGATGAGCTGTTGTCTGCTGAGCTCCATGGACTGCGTGTTTGGATCGACCAGCTCTACGATGACTTACGTAGTCAGCAGTTGGTGACGCAGAAGCTGCTTCTGGGCTGGATGGCCAACTACCCACCTCCGCAGCGTTTCTCGGGTTATCCACCTTCGAGCTCCAGCATGCCGCCTTAGGATTACGTGCCTCCCGCAGATGATGATGATGTTCCTCATGTTGAGGACATTGATTGATACATTCTGTTTGACTGTCTGTGTTTTGGATGCTATTCTGTTGGATATTTTTGTATGACCTGGATATTTGCTTATTTCATCTATTTATGCTGCTCATTTTCCTGTTTTTCTTTATGTGTCATTTCCTATTGACTATTGATATGTTGTTCATATGCTTTATCTTGACTGCCTCTTATTTCTTTATTACTGTCTCATAATACACTTAGAATTCTAGGTGAATTAAGAAAACGACAGTATGAGTTAAGGGGGAGTCTTTTGAGTTTTGTCACCTCATTTGCACCTTTTCGGTGTTTGACAAAGGGGGAGAGGATATCTAAGTTTAGAGATGTATGAAGATTTGATTTTAGGGAAGAAGATAACGGGGAGGATCTTGATTCCCGTTATTAACTTCTTACATCGTGGTGTATTCATCTTAGGGGGAGGATCGTGATTCCCCTAAAATTATGAAAATAAGAACATTTCTGATCTAAACTTAAATCGTGTTGTCAAACAACAAAAAGGGGGAGACTGTTGATACAGTCTGACCTGACTGTTGTTTTGATGTTGACACGGATTTAAGTTTGTATCAGATGTTAATTAAACTCGGTTTGATTAATGATCAAGGTTGATCAAGTGGAAGGGAAAAGTCCAAGTTGGAAACTTGGCACGCGAAGTCGGAGAGGGCTCGGTAGCTCGTTCTCCGGACTAGGTCGGAGAGGGCTCGGTAGCTCGTTCTCCGGACTAGGTCAGAGAGGGCTCGGTAGCTCGTTCTCTGGACCTGACGAAGTCGGAGAGGGCTCGGTAGCTCGTTCTCCGGACTAGGTCGGTAGCTCGTTCTCCGGACCGGACGAAGGCGGAGAGGGCTCGGTAGCTCCTTCTCAGAACCAGGTAGGGAGGGCTGGAGCTCTCAACCGGACTCGGTCGAGAGGGCTCGGAGCTCGTTCTCCGGACTAGGTCAGAGAGGGCTCGGTAGCTCGTTCTCAGACCAATCCGCCTATCACATAGGCGCTGGATCGGTCAACGGACCGATCCAGGATACTGTGATGATGGTCCGCAGACCGATCTAGTAAGACTAAATTCTCGATCGGTCCGTGGATCGATCAGAAACACTCATAGCACGGGTGTAATCGATCGATGAGACCGATCAGAAACACTCAAGAGCACATCGAGTAATTCGATGGCCCAGACCGATCGGGAGAAAATGCCAAGAAGAAAGGGTGTTGGATCGGTCTATGGACGATCCACTAACTCGATGGCCGCCACGATCGATCAGATCTCGACCGATCGGTTGTCCGATCGGTCAAGGATCTGTGATCGATCGCTAACCGATTCGCTTAGGTCTATTGTGCATGCGCTTTCTCCGATATTTTCGATTCGCACTTCTTTTGCCCATCCGTGTTTAACCTTCTGTGAGTCTTTTGGAATACAGTTGCGGTACCATACCGGTTTAATTTCAAATTAAGCCTCATCAAAGGAATGAGACAAAGGATCTTTCCACTGCTTTCTCTGCGTCAAATGCATTTGAAGCAGCAACGGCTACAGGTTGCGATTGGCTGTGTTTCTGGCAGTGATTAGGCGGCGATTGACTTAACTCCTGGTGATTGGTTCGAGCTCAGAGGCACCAGTGAAGACCGTGGTTCTATTGGTGTGAGCTCAGAGAATCAGAAGAGGAAGAGAAGCAATTGGCGACGCCGTAGCTTGCAGCAGGGATTCGGTGCAGGTTGGCAGCGATCCGGTGCAGGCTGATCGAATGCAGAGACATAAGAAGTAGTGTATGCTAGAAAGAAGTAGAGAACGAGAAGCAAGAAAAAGAACTGTGTGTTTCGGTTGAGAGCTTGCTGTGTTCTTGGACTCTGTCTTCATCATCTTCGTGGCTGTGAGCTTACTTCGATTTTCTTTGAGCCACTGTGATCTGTAAGTCTTGTGTGCTTCATTTTAAATCTGTTCAAGACTTTGTGGAGAGGTTTCTCCACCGAGAAGGAGAGCTTCATTAGCCGGAGTCACCCGGGGTGTGATCTACCGAAGATCAAGGGCTCGTCCACCTTACGGACACGCCGAGGAGTAGGGGCAAGTTATCCCCGAACCTCGTAAATCAGTGTGTTAGTGTGCTTGTTTCCTCTTTGTTTTAGTTTCCTAATTCCGCTGTGCTAACAAGTTTTTTGTAGAAATTTGTGTTTAAGTTTTTAAGAGGCTATTCACCCCCCTCTAGCCATCTAAGATCCCAACATAAGAGTCCTATTCCTTCGTTCTGCCACACCATTCTGTTGGGGTGTACCAGGTGCGGACAGTTGGGATTGAATCCCGGCCTCTGATAAGTAATTCCTAAACTGTCCTAAGAGGTATTCGCCACCACGATCAGATCGTAGTGTCTTGATACTTTTACCTAGTCATTTTTCCACATCAGCCTTGTACTCTTTGAACTTATCAAAGCACTCGGACTTGCGGCGCATTAGGTAAATATATCCGTATCTTGAATAATCATCTATAAAAGAGACAAAATATTCAAAACCTCCTCTTGCCTGGACAGACATAGGACCACACAAATCAGAATGAACCAATTCTAACACTTCTTTGGCTCTATACCCCTTGGCCTTGAACGACCTCTTGGTCATTTTACCTTCCAAGCAAGATTCACAAGTTGGAAATTTTTCCAACTCTAACGAACTCAAAAGTCCATCAGCTATAAGCCTCTGAATCCTACTTAAGTTAATATGACCAAGCCTTAGATGCCAAAGATATGCTTGGTTCATTTCCGAAGGTTCTTTTCTTTTATTAGAGTTAGAAGATGAGTTATAAATTTTCATGTTTTACCTTGTGGAAGAAATTGGATTTAAAGTATACAAATTGTCAACTAATGCACCAGAACAGATAATCACTTTATTTCTTTTAATAACTACATCGTTACTGAAAGAAACTGAATATCCATCTAAAAACAGTTTAGAAACTGAAATTAAATTCTTTATAAAACTGGGTACATAAAGACAATTTCTTAAAACCAAATTTCTATTTCTACTAAAAGATAAGTAGACGTCTCCCACTGCAACAGCCGCCACCTTAGTAGCATTGTCCATGTAGATGGTAATCTCTCCTTCAGTTAGTCGTCGGGTTTCCTGGAACCCCTGCAGGGAATTGCAGACATGATCAGTGGCTCCCATATCTACACACCAGGTGCTGGTAGATAACACCGCTAAACATGTTTCAACAACTAGAGCATGAGATATACCTTTGTTGTTCTGATTCCTACGAGGACAGTCCGCCTTCCAATGCCCTGTCTGCTTGCAGATGAAGCACTTGCCCTTCGGCTTCTTCACTCCAGCTTTAAATCCTGTACTATGAGTTTTATTCACTTTCTTTGCTGAGCCAGCTTGTTTCTTCTTCTTCTTATTTCCTCTCGGTTTAGAAGTAGAACCATTTTCAGCATAGTGAATTTGAGAATTGTGACGAAATAATCCTTCTGCTGCTTGAAGTTTTGTCAGTAGTTCCGCTAATGAATAAATCCTCTTATTCATATTATAGTTCAGGCGGAACTGCTCAAAACTTCTAGGTAGCGTTTGGAGGATCATATCGATCTGGGTTTCCCCATCAATTTCTCCTCCAAGGATCTGTATCTCGTTCAGATAAGCCATCATCTTTAGGATATGATCCCTCACAGGAGTACCCTCTTGCATGGTGGCTGTCATTATCTTTCTCATGGCTTCTTGCCTAGAAGCCCTATCCTGATGACCAAAGAGTTCCTTGAGATTGTTCATAATATCATAGGCTGTTGGTAAATCTTGATGCTGATGTTGCAATACATTTGACATTGAAGCCAAAATGTAACACCGCGCCATCTCATCTGCTTTTACCCATTTCCTACGATATTCAATCTCCTCTTGGGTAGATTCACCAGTAGGTGCTTCAGGGCACGGCTCAGTCAGTACAAATTTATAACAATGTCCAGGTTCCTTTTCCAATCTATGTAATTAGGTCCAGTAAGTCTATTCTGTTGAAGTATGATGGACAGTGGGTTGAAAGTCATCCTAAGAATCACAAATAACTTTTGGTCAGAACTCTAAATTTAGAATAATATTGATTCCTCAAACAATACTATTTTAAATTAACCAACACCTCAAAACACCGTGAATTTTGTATGCCACGTTAGTGTGGACGTATACAAATTCAACATTTGTAAAAGGAGGGTTTTAACCCATTAATTTTATTATCTTGTCAACCTAACTTTTTGACAAATAAAATTAATAGTTGGTATCATTTGGTCACACAAATAATAGCAGTGACTCTGATGGGGAGGATACTATTAGATGTGTCTAAGTGTATACCATTACTTGACACTAAGTCCATTAATAAGATTATGCCCCTTCCATTGGGGAAGATCACACGCTCTTAATTAACTTCCTATAGTCATCCAAAAATGGAAGTTTGTTCTAGTGATCCGCAAACAAGCTCATCCGTTATGGAGGAAGGCACTCAGAGCCAACGCGCAAGCTTGTTTGCATCACTTACAAACCAGTAATGGAGACCATGGGATTTACTTAAAAATCCCTCTCCCACTTAGTTATTTATAAATGAGGAATTTTAACTATGCTAGCCTACTAAACTTGTAAACTAACATACACACACAGCACAATATAAAAGCAATAAATAGAAAATCTAATTTTCAACTATTATGGCTTTTATCTCTAGTTGTCCTCCGTGTGTTGTCATCCCAAGCTGCTGCCATATTTGGCCACCGCCACCGGGTCTAGCTGTCGCCTCCATCTTGCTCCTAGTTCCGCTGCGCCTCTGGTCCTTAGAAGGTTCCACGCTTTGCAAGATTCGATCCGCGACATAAAAAGAATTTTACATTTTTGATCCTATATTCCATAAAAGGAATGTACATGTATCTAGATCAAAAATAAAATCCTAATAAAAATAAATACAGCTCCTGCTGTATTTTAATACAATCATGCACACACATATAAATGCCTTTGACATGTCCAAGGGTCCAATCACACACATAATAATTAAAAGTCATAATAGTTGGATCCTGCATCCACAAAGTTAGCACATCCTACTATTAACCTGCCTAAATTATGTATGACATGTGCATAATTAACCTAATACCAAATACACAGAGGCAAAACCCTAGCTCTGATACCAATTGTTGGTTGCTACTCGGAAAGCCTAGAGGTTTCACTGTACAAAAATTTTGTACAAAAGTCTGAACCTTTTCCTAGCTACCATGTGTTCTTTTAAATTAAATTTTGGATCGCCTGCGGAACTTAACACGTTTGATCCAAAACTTAATCTATTTGTTCTTTTAGGTTTTGACTTGGATCTCCTGCGGAACTTAACACGTTCGACCCAAATCACCTTAAGTTATTAATTCCATTAAATATTAATTTCCATAATCGGTTCCCAGTACTGACGTGGCGAGGCACATGGCCTTCTTGGATATGGGAGCAACCACCACCGACTAGACAAAACCTTTTATAGAAATCTAATATTTAATTTCCTAAAATAACTTTAGGTTAACCGAAAAGAACAATCAAATCACAAGGAAAAATAAAACAAAAAACACAACTTCGAAAAACATATTCGAAATACTAGAACGTAAGCCTATTGTATTTGGTATTATTTCCATAAATAACTAGTATGATGCGGAAAGGAAAAATTACTAGTTATACCTTCTAGAAAGACCTCTTGATATTCTACCGTATTCCTCTTCTAATCTTGGACATTGTGTGGGCAACGATCTTCCGAGATGAGAAACCACCAACCACCTTCTTCTCCTCCTAGCTAGGTTCGACCAACAATAAGGAAGCTTCACCAAGGAAGAAGATCAAAACACCAACCAAGCTCCAAGAGATGCTAGCTTTCTCTCCTTCTCAATCTTCTTCTCCAAGTAGTATCCGACCTCCACAAAAACTCCAAGCAATAGGGATGTTTCAGCCACCACAAGAGGAAGAGAGGGAGAGGATGATGATGGCCGGCCACACCAAGGAACAAAAGAGGGAGAGAAATAAAAGAGGTTCACCTCATGAAGGCACCCCCACCCCTTCTTTTATATTCCTTGGCCTAGGCAAATTAGGAAATTTAATTACAATAAAATTTCCTTAATTTCCTTGACATGATTTAATTGAGAAAAATAAAATAAAATTTCCCAAATTAAACTATATTGGCCGGCCACCACATGGAGAAATAAATTAGACAAGTTTTAATTAACAAATTAAAACTTCCTAATTTGTTTCCGGAAATTTTAAAATTAAAATTTCTCTTCAAAAATCTCTTCATGGTTGATAAAAAGAAATTTCCATAATTTTAATTTTACAACATGTGAATAATTTTTAAAGAGAAAATAAAATATCTCACCAATCTACAAATAAGGAAAGAGATCTAATCTCTTTCTTTAATCTTTTGTAGATCTTTTACAAGAGAGATATTTTAATTTTAATTCTCTTTAATAAATTATATCTTCCACATAATAAAAATTAAAATTAAAATTCTTTTTAATTTAATATGGCCGGCCCCTCTAGCTTGGGTTCAAGCTAGGGCCACCATGCTTAGGCCGACCCTAGCTTGGTTCCCAAGCTAGCTTGGTCGGCCCCCTTTAGGTGGGTATAGGTGGGTATAGTACTCTATAAATAAGAGGCTACGATAGGGACCGAGAGGAGGAATTGGTTTTGGTCTCCCGATAAAATTAAGCATCCCGTGTTTGCCCCGAACACACAACTTAATTTTATCAATAATAATTCATTCCACTAGAGAACTATTATTGAACTACCGCACCAATCCCAAATTACATTTTTGGGCTCCTTCTTATTATGAGTGTGTTAGTCTCTCTGTGTTTAAGATATCGAATGTCCACTAATTAAGTGAGTTACTGACAACTCATTTAATTAATATCTTAGTCCAAGAGTAGTACCACTCAACCTTATCATCATGTCGGACTAAGTCCACCTGCAGGGTTTAACATGACAATCCTTATGAGCTCCTCTTGAGGACATTATCAACCTAGTATCTCTAGGACACAGCTTCCTTCTATAATCAACAACACACACTATAAGTGATACCATTTCCCAATTTATCGGGCTTATTGATTCATCAAACTAAATCTCACCCATTGATAAATTAAAGAAATAAATATCAAATATATGTGCTTGTTATTATATTAGGATTAAGAGCACACACTTCCATAATAACTGAGGTCTTTGTTCCTTTATAAAGTCAGCATAAAAGAAACGACCTCAAATGGTCCTACTCAATACACTCTAAGTGTACTAGTGTAATTATACAGTCAAGACTGATATCTAATTACACTACGACCTTCTAATGATTTGTTCCTTTCCATTTTGGTCGTGAGCTACTGTTTATAATTTATAAGGTACTGATAACATCATCTTCTGCATGTGACACCACATGCTATGTTATCTACAATATAAATTAATTGAACAACTACAAACAAATGTAGATAATTTGACCAAATGTGATTCTTTATTCAAAACAAATGTTTACAAAAGCTTAGGATTTCAGTATACACTCCAACAGGAACAACTAGTTGCTTCTGGTGGAGTAGAGGATTGGTGACATTAGGGTAAGTGTTGATTACCCAAATTGTGTTTTGATCTAGTTCTTGCTATTGGAAATTTAGATTTGAAATCAGGATTATTAGGGAACAAGGTTTGGAAGGGAAATTGCTGATTTGGGTTTGCTTGTTTTGTTTCCAACAGCAGTTACTTCATCCAACAGTAATTTTTCCTTGCCTATGGATTAACAAGAGCGGCTGAGAAATAAGGTAAGGTGTAGGGCATTTGATACATGCTATAGATCATGGTTTTGATCATGTTGTCGATGATTGATAGATAGGTTAATAACTAACGTTAAACTAAGTACATGTATTAAATTAGGGATAAATTGGATTACTAGCTGGTTAGATTGATTAGGGTTTTACCCTAATTTAGCCTTAAGGATTTTATTTAGCTATGCATTTGAGTTGTAGCTAAATAAAAATGTATGTATATTGGTGACACAGGACCTTGACGTGAGACGAGCATTTCGACGTCGGATTTGGACCGATTTGACCTTTCTATTGGAGGCGGGTACCTTGACTTATCTTTGATAATGTCATGTTGATATGTTTAGTAGGTTATATCCTTTAGTAATAATTATGTTCGTCCTTGTTTCAGTTGGTCACTACCTCATCTGTTACATGCATGTTTTATTTATTTGTTATGCACTTCATGTTAGTACCTTCCTGATTATACATGCTTATAGGTGTAGTAACACAACCTTGTTTTTATTATGTTCAGGACCTAGGTTTTGATACCTTATCTGATCTGTGTACCTTTGATTTTGTTCAGTGTCCTATGGTACACATTTTATGTATATCTGGATATTGCTATACTGTTCAGGATTTTTGCCATGCTTAGTGTCATGCACCATTCGCATGATTGCATGCTGAGCGATAGTCTACTCCATTATTGTTGAGCACATCGCCAGTTTTATTTCTATCGGTGCTCCGTTGGTCTGTTCATGGGTAGCATGACGCAACGTGGTAGCACGTCAGTTTTGCTTCGTCGGTGCTCCGTTGGTTCGCTCATGGGTAGTGTGACGCAGCGTGGTAGCACGTCAGGGATCCCTCCCCGTCATTGTGTACCGGGAGATGAGAGCATTGTGCTCCCCCATTTAAGATTTGGGGTAGGAGGATAGGTGTACTTCAACAGCATCCCGTCCACTCGGTCACTCATCAGGAGCAGTGATAGCAGAGTGCACGGTTGTCACAACGCTACCCACTCGGTCTCACCATTGTGTGTGAGATGGCTGACTGGTGTCAGGGGTGACCATGTCATTAGCATCATATGCATTTATGCATTTACTAATTATGTTTGTTGCATTTATATGCTGCATTTGGATGGATGCATATGTTTGACATGCATACAGGATTTATGATACTCTCGGTCTGACGACCTGACTATTCTGATAGGAGGCCCTGGTGAGTACAGTTCTCTTCATCCTTTTTCTATTGTGCATTTCCAGCTTTTGTCTGGGAGACTGTACTCCATAGTTATTACTGTCTGTTATAGCTTACTATACATGTCAACTGGTATCTGTTGAGTTGTTGAACTCACCCCCATGGATACTATATTTTTCAGGTACCAGGTTGTTTATGGTGTCGCTTGGAGTATCCTGCCTGCCGGTCCCCACGTCACATTAGAAGACCAGTCTCCGTATTTTATTTATTTTTATCTTAGTATATGATATGTGTGTATTTGGCTTTGTATTCCAGTTTTGTTTCCGGAGTGTTGTGTTGTTGTGTGGTGTAAGCCTAGCCGGCTAGCAGTCTTGTATTTTGGTTTGTATTTGGTTTTATATTATTTTCCGTTGTGTTTGGTTTTGGTACAGCCGGGTGGGATGTTAGATCTACATATAACTGCGCGGTTGTATTCTTATTGTATCAGCCGAGTAGGCTGCATATAAACTGCGTGGTTGTGTGTATATTCCAGCCGTCTGTGGCTGAGGTATATTGTGTCTGTAGAAATGTTTCAGATTGTCACCCGTACAGGGGAGGTGCTGCCGAAATTTCTTCGGACAGGGACTCCCCCGGGGCATGACAATTATATTAGGATTAAGAGCAAATACTTCCATAATAACTAAGATCTTGTTCTTTTATTAAGTAAGTATAAAAAGAACTTACCTTAAATGACCCTGCTCAATACACTTAAAGTGTACTAATGTAATTTATTAGTCAAGATAAATTAATACCTAATTACACTACGACTATTCCAATGGTTTATTCCTTTCCATCTTAGTTGCGAGCTCCTATTTATAATTTATAAAGAACCGATAACATGATCTTCTGTGTGTGACACCACACACTATGCTATCTACAATATAAATTAATTGAACAACTACACTTAGCATAATTGTAGACATTTTTGACCAATGTGATTCTTTATTTCAAAACAATGTTTATAAAAGCTAGACTTTTAGTATACACTCTAACACAACGATCCAGATGCCCAAAAGGGTTCCAGGTGCCTGAAATGGGCCTATAATAAGAGCAACAGTTAAATCTACACAAGTAAATTTAAATAAGTTAAAATGATCTTTAGGGCTATTAGATTTACAACATGTAGTAGCTAGTAGCTATTTGGACAGTTGCCACTACAACGTGTAGCAGCTACTTGATTTGATTTAGATAAAAAACTAAGATTGATATAATCTATTATTGTTTGAAAATGCAGAGTAACATCTTGTTGAGCATAAACGAAGAAAGAGTTGGAGAATTTTGTTGGGTTTAGATACATAAAGGAAATAATATTTATATCATAAACAAAGATAATAGCATAGGATAAACAATAAGATTAAGCTAAAAAGTTAATACAAACACTAAAGTTTAGAAAGTGATATAGCTAGACTTTAGTCATTTGATTTATAGCATCCTCTAATACAATATTAACTTGGGACAATTGTTGTTGCAGTTGTATAAGTTTAGTTTGATTCTTTTTCTCTTGTAAAAGGGCAACATCAATAGGGAGTTCTTCCTACTAAAGAAGGACATGATCAATGAACTTCACAAGGAAAGATGTTTTACTCAGTCATTTGATTCACAACATCCTCTAATGCTACTTTAACTTGGGACATTTGTCGTTATAACTATACAAGTTCAGTTTGATTCTTTTTCTCTCGTTGAAAGGGTAGTAGCCAACTCCTTTCTCACTTTGTTCTGTTATTCAGTGAGAATCTTAATATATGCATGAACTATATGATTATCTATGTCTTGACTGAGATACCTATTTAGATTAATTTATAAAGTTCATAAATTAATAAAGAAAGAAAGATATAATAGAACAAGGATAATACATATTGAGAAGTAGAAAGTGTACTAATAGAGATGATCTTTCAAAGGTAGAAGACATAGATCTTGAATCCTCATCAATAGGAGGTTCTTTAACATCACCCTTAGTGTGTTTCATCTTCTTTCTAAAGAAAGACATGATCCTTGAAGAATTCAACTAAAACCACTGTATAAGAGGAAGAAGAGCTAGGTAGCATGAAAGAGTGAGTTAGGTTGATGGATGATTTGTAGGAAAAATGGTTCTAACAAAATTCTGTTAGAATGTATACTAAAATCCAAGCTTTTTCTATAAACATTTATTTTGAAATGAGAATCACATTGGTCAAATGTCTGCATTTAGTTAAATGCAGTTGCCCATTTAATTTATATTGTAGATAACATGGTGTGTGGTGTCACACAGAAGAACATGTTATCAGTTCCTTATAAATTATAAATTGAAGCTCACAACCAAGATGAATTGGGACAAACCATTGGAATGATTGTAGTGTAATTTGGTACTAATTTATCTTGACTATAAAATTACACTAGTACACTATATGTGTATAGAGCAGGACCATTTGAGATTGTTCCTTTTATACTGATTGCATAAAAGAATAGAACCTCTGTTATTATGGATGTACGTACTCTTAATCTTGATATAATAACAAGCACATGTACTTAATATTTATTTCTTTAATTTATCAAAGGGTGAGATTTATTCGTTAAATCAATAGGCCCAATAAGTTGGAAAATAATATTATTTATATACTGTGTTGTTGATTATAGAAGGAAACTGTGTCCTATTTATTAGGAGGATGATGCCCCCTTGAGGAGCTCATAAGGATTGTCATGTAAACCCTACAGATGGACTTAGTTCTGACATGACAATGAAATTGAGTGGTACTGCTCTTGGAGCTAGATGTTAATTAAGTGAGTTGCTAGTAACTCATTTAATTAATGGACATTCGATATTTTAAACACAGGGAGATTACCACACTCATGATAAACAGGAGCCTATAATGTAATATGGGATTGGTGCGGTAGTTCATGTAACGACCCGCCTCCTACTGACTAGGCTGTGAGGCCGATCGCTACATTATTCTGTGCTAAATTACTATTGCAGAAATCTGGATTGATTAAAATTTTACTAAACTAATTACTGTAAAATCTGAACTTAATATTCTAGGTGTACCTAGGAGTTGTACACATGCTAGGGAAGATAATCTATGCCTCTCGGATGTCCTGCTAGCTGTAATCAGGCATTTCAATCGATCCATGAATCGATTGATCGGATCGATCCGATGATCGATCCACGATCAAACCGGAGAAAAACTCGGATTGGTCGGTGACCTATCCATAAGCTATATTGCTTACAGATGCGGCTGGATCGATCTGACCGATCCGAGTACACCGATCGGTCGGTGACCGATCGATTACTCACCGATCGGTCGGTGACCGATCGGTGAGCTTCTCTCGCTAACTCTGTTACGGATCGATCGGTGCCCGACGATCCAGCACAACCCACGATCGATCGGGTTTTGATTTCAAACGGAACCCACGATTTCGACTATTTCGTGCCTCAATCACATTACATGTTCTAAGATGGCTAGGAAACACTCTAACAACCACAACTAACATTCTAACATCATAAAGAGCAATGTTCTAAGCATAATAGAGTGCATGGTTAACTAATTCATAGCGATCAACATACTAAAGTGCAAATTGCTAAAACACTAAAAAGTACTAATGTTTAAACAAAGCTAGCTAGAGTTCCCTAAGATCTTCTTTCCAAGTTCCTGCCCACACACATCTTCATAGCATTGCCCTCCAGCCTCCGCTAGTCCATCTTTCCTTTACCTTTATCTGCAGTATAAGGAAAAAGTATCTGTAAGCTTTCGCTTAGTAAGAAACCATCTACCTCACTAAAATATGCATACGATGCAATTTATGATTTTAAAACATGCTATTTGAAAATACATACTGAATGTGCTAAGCATGGCATGACATACAACACATAGAAAGCTAACTGATCATGGCATACTATCATCTAAAACAGGTGTAATAAAACTGAACATAGAACTATCATACATAATCATAAGAGTGAACTGAACTGAAGCATGAACTGAGCTAATTCTATCAAATGCTAGAACTGTACTGATTTCACCTAGCTATTCTGTGGGAGTTTAAAAACTATATACATATAATAGGTGAAAATACATAATCATGCTGTTGTTTGGGCCCGGTAATTGTACTTTGCTGTGCGCGCATCCCTAACTAGACCCGGGTTTGTAAGTCCCGAATTTATCAGGGTTACTAGGTTAGCTGAACCTAGGGACGACTGTGGGAGCCCAACCCAATGGATATCTAATCCAGTACAGTGCCACTGAGAAAGTAAAATACTGAACATAAGCTAATAAATTCTTGTCTTGCTTTTACTAGGTTGTCTAAACCCAGAACTAGGTTATCTAAACCTAGAGGCGACTGTGGGAGCCCACCCGTGGGACATCTGGTCCTGTAAAAGCTGAAGCAAGACTAAATAGGCTATGTAAATGCTTCTAATGCATTTGTCCAAGCTAATGAAATGCCTAATTTGCATTTTAGCTGTGCTAGTAATTTAATCGAACACTTGGTATGCGCTAATTCGCATCCTTTGTGCCGAAAAGCTATATACTACTAACTAAATCATGGAATTCACACGGAAGCTACTTATACTGCAGGTGAGGGGTTTCTTACCTCCTGTTCATATTTTCTTACGATTCTAATCGCTAGATTTCCGGAGGAGACGATCCTTTCGACGATCTTCTCGCGTCTACACGTTCCTCTCGCGGAGGGGAGCGTCCTCGTGTCGAAGTCGTCGCCTGAAAGTGCTCTCGGAGTCCTTGGGACGGAACCCTCGCTTGCTCTTGTGGTTGGCGCCGAGAGAAGGAAGAAAAGGGAGAGGGTCGGCGGAAACTAGGGTGAGGAGAAGCAAGTCACGTTAAAAGAGAAAACCAAATAACTCTTCACCCATTAATTCCCTATTTATATTATGTGGGTATTTCGGCCCAACTTAAACTTAAATATAAATGTTTCCCTTTCCTTTCAGCATGACCCTGCTGGGTTCAACTGGTTACTAGAATTATCCGTAAACCATAGGTCTCGGGTTCAATTCCCCGCTTAGGCCATTTTCGTTTTCTATTTATTTTTGCTACTTCCGTTACTCTAAAAATTCTATAAAAATATCCTAAAATTCCAGAAAAATCATAGAATATTTCTAAAATAGTTTTGAGAATTTTTGGGCGTTACAATCCCCCATACCTTATAAAAAGTTCATCCTCGAACTTAGAATAATTCTGGGTACTTCTGTCTCATGCTGGCTTCTGTCTCCCATGTTGCCTCTTCTGCTGTGTGACTGTGCTAAATGACTTTGACTAATGGTACTTCCTTGTTCCGCAATTTCTTAACTGCTCGGTCTATTATCTGAATAGGCCGACTGTCATAGCTGAGGTCTTCGCGGATCTGTACCGACTGGGGCTTAATCACCTGGGTGGCATCTGGATATGCTTCTTCAGCATAGAGACATGAAATACATCGTGGACAGCTGCCATTTCCTGGGGTATCTCTAGCTCATATGCTACCTTGCCCACTCTTCTGCTGATAAGGTATGGTCCCACATATCGGGGACTTAGCTTGCCCTTCTTCCCAAAACGCATTACTCCCTTCATGGGAGCTACTCTATGGAACACTGAATCCCCAACTGAAAACTCCAAAGGTCTGCGCCGTATATCAGCATAGCTTTTCTGGCGGCTCTGAGCTGTCTCTATCCTCTGGCGGATCTGCTGTATAGCTGCTGTGGTATCTGCCATTAGATCTGTCTGAAGTTCTAGCTCTTTCTATTCACCACTCTCATACCAGCAGATTGGAGATCTACACCTCCGCCCATAGAGAGCCTCATAAGGTGTCATACCGATAGTGGCCTGATAGCTGTTGTTGTATGCAGATTCTGCTAAACTCAGATATTTGCACCAACTTCCCTTGAAATCTAGGGCACATGCTCGGAGCATATCCTCGAGTACCTAATTTACTCGCTCCGTTTGTCCATCTATCTGCGGATGGAAGGCTGTGCTAAACTTTAACTTCGTGCCCAAAGCTGTCTGTACACACTCCCAGAAGTGTGACGTGAACCTGCTGTCTCTATCTGAAATAATGGTTCGTGGGACTCCATGTAATCTAACGATCTCCTTGAGATACAACTGAGCTAGCTGTTCCATGGAGTGGATATCCTGATAGCTAAGAAGTGGGCTGATTTAGTCAATCTGTCGACTATTACCCATATGATATCAAAACCATTCGTGGTTCTAGGTAATCCCACTATAAAATCCATAGAAATGTCTTCCCACTTCCATTCTGGTATCTGTATGGGCTGCAAAACTCCCCCTGGTCTCTGATGTTCTGCCTTAACCCTCTGACAGGTTAGGCAGGTGCTGACATATTGAGCGATGTCTCTCTTCATCCCAGGCCACCAAAAACGTTTCTTCATGTCCTGGTACATTTTGATGGAGCCAGGATGCATCGCATAGGGAGTCTTGTGAGCCTCGTCTAAAATCTTCCTTCTGAGTTCCTCTTGATCTGGAACACATAATCTATCGCCAAAATACAACACCTCGCTAGCTGACACTCTGAACTCTCCGCTCTCTGTTCCTGCTAATCCTTGCTTAACTTTCTGAATTTCAGGATCTTGTTCCTGAGCTGTCTGGATGTCACCAAGCAAGGTCGACTCTAAGGTCATGGTAGAGAGCTGTCCGACTATGAGTTCGAGACCGAAATCTATGATCTCTTTCTATAGGGGTGGTGATATGGCTGCTAGAGATAATAAGGTAGCGCTGGACTTCCTGCTGAGGGCGTCTGCTACCTTATTCACTTTTCCTGGGTGGTAGAGGATATCTATGTCGTAGTCTTTGACCAGTTCTAGCCATCTGCGCTGTCGCATATTCAGATCCTTCTGAGTGAAGAAGTACTTCAGACTCTGATGATCTGTATACACTCTGCACTGAGCTCCATACAAGTAATGTCTCCAAATCTTGAGAGCGAACACCACTGCTGCAAGCTCAAGGTCATGAGTAGGATAGTTCTTCTCATAATCCTTAAGTTGTCTGGAGGCATAGGTAATCACCTTGCCATCTTGCATCAGCACTGCTCTTAGTCCCAACTTCGAGGCATCACTATATATGTCAAAGCTATCTGCGTTCTCTGGTAGAGTCAGAATAGGTGCACTGGTCAATCTCCTTTTTAGCTCATGGCTCTCACAGTCCTCCCACCGAAATTTTCTTCTTTCCGGTAAGAGTCGGTGGGAGGCTATCTCGAGAAGTCCTCACGAATTTCTGTAGTAACGCTAATCCCGTAAAGCTTCCGATCTCACCGGCGTTCTTGGGTCTTTTCCAGTTGCTCACACTATCTTACTTGGGTCTACCATGATACCATCCTTTGAGATGATGTGACCCGGGAAGACACCGATCTAGCCAAAATTCACATTTGGTGAACTTGACGTACAGCTGATTCTGCAATACTGTTTTCAGGTGCTCTACGTGTTTTTCCTGAGTTCTGGAATAGATAAGGATGTCATCGATGAACACGATAATGAACCTATCTAAATATTCTCTGAATACCCTGTTCATAAGGTCCATGAAAGTAGCTGGAGCATTTGTCACGCCAAAGGGCATGACTATGAACTCGTAATGTCCGTATCTAGTCCTGAATGCTGTCTTGGGTATGTCCCCTTCTTTAACCTTCACCTGATGATAACCTGATCTGAGGTCTATTTTAGAGAACACTGCTGCTCCCTTTAGCTGATCAAACAGGTCATCTATTCTGGGAAGAGGATACCTGTTCTTGATGGTGACTTGGTTCAGCGCTCGGTAGTCTATACACAGGCGCATGCTTCCATCCTTCTTCTTCACGAACAATACAGGCGCTCCCCATGGTGAGTGACTAGGACGTATGAAGCCTTTGTCAAGCAGCTCCTGTAGTTGTTCATAAAGTTCCTTCAGTTCCGCTGGAGCCATGCGGTAAGGCGCTTTGGAGATAGGATTTGTACCGGGAATGAGCTCTATCTCAAATTTGATCTCCCTGTCTGGTGCTAAGCCTGGTAACTCTTCAGGGAAGACTGCTGGGTAGTCACATACGACTCGGACCTCTGCTAGCTGTTGGTCCTTGTCCTGACTGGTGCTGACTACGTGTGCTAAGAACCCCGTACATCCTGAATCCATCAACCTCTGTGCCTTCATAGCTGAGAGAAACTTCTTGGCCTTTCTCCTGGGTTCTCCGACGAATTTGAACTGTGCTTCCGCTTCAGGTTGGAATATGACTTTCTGTTTACGGCACTCGATGGAGGCACCGTATTTGATCAAGAAGTCCATCCCGAAGATGACGTCGTAGTCGGTCATATTAATCACTATCAGATCGCAAAAGAGCTCTCTGTCTGCTATAGTGACCGGCACTACTCTGAGCCAGTGCGTAGACGCCATGATTTCTCCTGAGGGTAACGTCGTAAGGAACTGGCTACTGAGTACCTCTGGAGGTACTGCTAACTTCTCAGCAAATGCCCTGGATATGTATGAATGGGTTGCCCCAGTATCGAATAAGACAGTTGTACTTTGCTGTAAAATACTAATCTGACCTATAACAACTGTCGAGGCATTTGCTGCGTCCTCTCTGGTGAGTGAGTAGATCCTCGCATTGGTCGTAGCTGGAGGGGCTTCTAATCTGCCCTGGCTGATATGTGGACCATCTAAAGTGGCCTGCATCTGATGTAACTGAGCTGGCTGGCCTCCGTACTGAATCAGCTGTGGTGGAGGAAAGCTGGCCTTGTTCGGACACTGCTTGGCCATATGCCCTTCCTGTCCGCATTCAAAGCATCCTCGTGTGCCCTTAAGACAAACTCCTGGATGGAATTTCCCACAAGTAGCACACTTTGGATAACTGGGCTGCTTGCTGGCTGGCCCTCCTTTTGGGTAACTCCCTGGTTTGCGCTTGTTGCTGGAGTTTCCTTTCCAGTTAGAGCCATGGGAGCCGTGGCCCTGCTGTTTCTGAGTGCCTGAGCCTCCTTGACCTTTAGCTTCTGAGAGGACTTGCTTCTGCTGCTTGATGCTATTCTGGTAATGCTCAGTGATTAGAGCACTGCTCACTAATTCTTCTGTGGTTTGTGGCCTATGAACGCCACTAGCCACGTTCATTGCTATTTCCGGCCTCAGCATCTTGAGCATCAACCGGATTCGTTCCCTTTCTGTGCTGACTAATTCAGGGCATATACGAGCCAACCTGTTGAATTTCTTCACGGCTTCCTCAACTGATAGGTTGCCCTGACGAAACTCAGTGAACTCGTCGTAGTGACGGTTGGTGACCCGCATGTGAAAGAACTCCTCAAAGAATTCCTTCTCGAAGTCAGCCCATGTCATCTGGTTCACTGGGCGCTTCGCTCTGATTCTCTCCCACCACATACGTGCATCTCCTGTCAGACAGAAGGAGGCGCACTTCACCTTCTCATGTTCTGGCCAGCTCCATCGTACTTTCGGTGTTTTGAACCATGCCCGAGCATCCCATGGTTCATTGTTGCCCGAAATTCTGGCTTGACTCTCTGCCACTGGATCAGATAGGCTTCTCTCTGCGTTCCTGCTACTGGGGCTACTGGTGTCGTACGCTGGACTAGTGGAACCTCTAAGACCACTGGTGTCGCTAAGTTAGGCTCCGGGGTGACAGTGGGAGTGTTCTGCTGACTAGCCTTTAAGGTGGCTATTTCCTGTTACTGTTCAGCTAGCTGCTGCTGTAACTGAGTGGGGGAGGCACTGAACTGCCTGCCTCATGCTGGGGCTCAGTGGCTGGTGCCCTTCTAGCTGGGCGTCCTCGTGTCATTTCTAAAGACATGCAGGACATACATGACTAACACAAGCATAATAGAGAAACTATTGTTATCATGTTAACTACTATCATAAACAAGCATGCTTTAGTTATCTGTAACAGAAAAGCAATAAACATACAAAGTGAGAGGTATTCTTACTTGGAAGCTGCAGGTACAATGCTGATGCGTGTGTAGGAAGTATGGAAAATCCTACTTGTAACGACCCGCCTCCTACCGACTAGGCTGTGAGGCCGATCGCTACATTATGCTGTGCTAAATTACTATTGCGGAAATCTGGATTGATTAAAATTTTACTAAACTGATTACTGTAAAATCTGAACTTAATATTCTAGGTATACCTAGGAGTTGTACACATGCTAGGGAAGATAATCTATGCCTCTCGGATGTCCTGCTAGCTGTAATCAGACATTTCAATCGATCCATGAATCGATTGGGCTGTCGGATCGATCTAGTGATCGATCCAACTTGATACTGGCACGGAGAAAAGCTCTGGATCGGTCGGCTGACCGATCCAGTGGCTATATGCTTCTGTATGCAGCTGGATCGGTCTACCGACCGATCCAGGAGTACACTGATCGGTCGGCTGACCGATCCAGTCGGTCACTGACCGATCGGTGGCTTCGCTCTCTGCTAACTCTCTGTTACGACTAGATCGGTCACCGACCGATCCAACAATTTGATCGATCGTAGATCGATCCGGTTCGATTTTGAACGTAACCCCGATTTCAGCACTATTTCGTGCCTCAATCACATTACATGTTCTTAGATGGCTAGGAAACACTCTAACAACCACAACTAACATTCTAACATCATAAAGAACAATGTTCTAAGCATAATAGAGTGCATGGTTAACTAATTCATAGCGATCAACATACTAAAGTGCAAATTGCTAAAACACTAAAAAGTACTAATGTTTAAACAAAGCTTGCTAGAGTTCCCTAAGATCTTCTTTCCAAGTTCCTGCCCACACACATCTTCGTAGCATTGCCCTCCAGCCTCCGCTAGTCTATCTTTCCTTTACCTTTATCTGCAGTATAAGGAAAAAGTATCTGTAAGCTTTCGCTTAGTAAAAACCATCTACCTCACTAAAACATGCATATGATGCAATTTATGATTTTAAAACATGCTATTTGAAAATACATACTGAATGTGCTAAGCATGACATGTCATACAACACATTGAAAGCTAACTGATCATGGCATACTATCATCTAAAACAGGTGTAATAAAACTGAACATAGAACTATCATACATAATCATAAGAGTGAACTGAACTGAAGCATGAACTGAGCTAATTCTATCAAATGCTAGAACTGTACTGATTTCACCTAGCTATTCTGTGGGAGTTTAAAAACTATATACATATAATAGGTGAAAATACATAATCATGCTGTTGTTTGGGCCCGACAACTATACTTTGCTGTGCGCGCATCCCTAACTAGACCCGGGTTTGCAAGTCCCGAATTTAGCAGGGTTACTAGGTTAGCTGAACCTAGGGACGACTGTGGGAGCCCAACCCAATGGATATCTAATCCAGTACAGTGCCACTGAGAAAGTAAAATACTGAACATAAGCTAATAAATTCTTGTCTTGCTTTTACTAGGTTGTCTAAACCCAGAACTAGGTTATCTAAACCTAGAGGAGACTGTGGGAGCCCACCCGTGGGACATCTGGTCCTGTAAAAGCTGAAACAAGACTAAATAGGCTGTGTAAATGCTTCTAGTGCATTTGTCCAAGCTAATGAAATGCCTAATTTGCATTTTAGCTGTGCTAGTAATTTAATCGAACACTTAGTATGCGCTAATTCGCATCCTTTGTGCCGAAAAGCTATATACTACTAACTAAATCATGGAATTCACACGGAAGCTACTTATACTGCAGGTGAGGGGTTTCTTACCTCCTGTTCGGATTTTCTTACGATTCTAATCGCTAGATTTCCGGAGGAGACGATCCTTTCGACGATCTTCTCGCGTCTACACATTCCTCTCGCGGAGGGGAGCGTCCTCATGTCGAAGTCATCGCCGGAAAGTGCTCTCGGAGCCCTTGGGATGGAACCCTCGCTTGCTCTTGTGGTTGGCGCCGAGAGAAGGAAGAAAAGGGAGAGGGTCGGCGGAAACTAGGGTGAGGAGAAGCAAGTCACGTTAAAAGAGAAAACCAAATAACTCTTCACCCATTAATTCCCTATTTATATTAAGTGGGTATTTCGGCCCAACTTAAACTTAAATATAAATGTTTCCCTTTCCTTTCAGCACGGCCCTGCTGGGTTCAACTGGTTACTAGAATTATCCGTAAACCATAGGTCTCGGGTTCAATTCCTCGCTTAGGCCGTTTTCGTTTTCTATTTATTTTTGCTACTTCCGTTACTCTAAAAATTCTGTAAAAATATCCTAAAATTCCAGAAAAATCATAGAATATTTCTAAAATAGTTTTGAGAATTTTCGGGCGTTACAGTTCAATAATAACTCTTTAGTGGTATGAGTTATTATTGATGAACTTAAGTTGAGTGTTTGGGTCGAACACAGGAAGCTCAAGCTCATCAGGAGGCCAAAACCAATTCCTCCTCTAGGCCCCTATTGTAGCCTTTATGTATAAAGTCTCACATCCACCCAAGTCATCCTTATGGCAGGCCACATCCTTGCTTGGTGCCCAAGCAAGGGGTCGGCCACCCCTTGCTTGGTGCCCAAGAAAGGGGTCGGCCACCCCTTGCTTGGTGCCCAAGCAAGGGGCCGACCAAGATGGGTTTTAAAGTGGGTTTTTGATTTTTTTAAATCTTTCTTTTTGTATCCATCTACAATGTTTTAAAAGAGAGATTTTAAATTTTAAAAACTTTCTTTTTTTGAAGCCATCCACATGATTTTAAAAGAGAGTTTTAAATTTATAAAATCTTTCCTTTTGAAGCCATCTACAATGGTTTAAAAGAGAGATTTTATTTTTATTAAAACTTTCCTTTTTTGTAACCATGATTTAAAAGAGAGGTTTTAATTTTAAAATTTTTTCCTTTTTGTAGCCATCTACAATGTTTAAAAGAGGGATTTTTAATTTTAAAACTTTCCTTTTGTAGCCATCCACAATAGGAAATTTAAAAGAGAGATTTTAATTGTTGTTAAAATCTTTCCTTTTTAGCCATTACCAAGGATTATAAAAGAGGATAGATCGTGCCTTAGAGGTAATAATCATCTACATAATTTCTATTCCTCTTCTATTCTCCTTGTGGCCCCCCATATTCTTATTCTCCCCTTGTTTTCTCACCCAAGGTCGGCGGCATCAAGAGGCTTCAACCATCTTGTGGCCGGTGGGTTGCAAGGAAGAAAGAAGAACAAGAGTTGGTGTTCCTAGCTATGATCCCTTGGTGGCCGAAAGTCTTGGAAGAAAGAAGTTCTTGGGTGGTTTTTGCATCTTGGTAGATTGTCACCCACACGATGTCCAAGAGGAGGAGAGAAGTACATCAGAAGATCATGAGGACTTTAAGCTACAAAGAAAGGTATAACTAGTTAATTATTTTCGCTGTGTACTAGTTTACTTTTCATTTGTATGGATCCTGAAGTACCAACACAAGAGGCTAGCGATCTTGTGCTTTGATTGAGGTCTCTGTAGTTTAACCTAAGGTTTACTGTAAGAAGTTTAAATATTCAATTTCTTTGAAATGCCTTGACTAGGAAGTTGTGGATGATCCCATACCCAAGAAGGCCGAGTGCCTCGACAACGACCTAGAAGCCAATCTTTGAAATAGATATTTAATCAACTTCTGTAATATGGTTTAACTTCCGATGAATATATGGGTTGAACTTGGATTAATAATGTTAATTTTCGTTTGCATTCCAAGTTTAACTTCTGAAAAGCACATGGGTTGCTAGGAAAAGTTCTGTTCTTGTACAAATTTTTTACAGGGGAAACAGAATGGAATTCCGAGTAACGCCAATAATTGGTATCATAGCTAGTTTTCTGGCTTTGTGTGTTTGGTTTTCAGTTAAATTATGCACTTTTCATACATAAATTTAGGCAGGATAATAGTAGGATGTGCAAATAGATTAACTCTGTGGTTGCAGGCATCCTAATTCCAACTATTATGACCCTATTGTGTTTGTGTGTGATTTGGACCCTTGGGCATGTCGAGGGCATTTTATGTGTGTGCATAATTGTAATTATTAAATACAGTAAGAGTTGTATTAGTTTTAGGATTTTACATTCTGTTTAATCTAGATTACATGTACATTCCCTTGTAGAATATAGGTTCGATAAATGTAAAATATTATTTTTGTCGCGAATCGTATCCTTGCGAGGCATGGTGTTATTTGAGGACCAGAGGCACAGCGGAAAAGGAAGCAAGATAGACGCGACGACATGACCCGTTGGCGGCGGCTAGGGTTGGTGGTACACGGAGGACAGCTATGGATGAGGCCATAATAGTTGGAAAATTATTTTTCATATTTTTTGCCTTTTATGTTGTTTATATGTGCTGTGTGTGTGTGCATGTTAAAATTTCTCATTTTAAATAACTAAGTGGGAGAGGAATTATTTAAATTCCATGGTCTCCATTACTGGCTTTGAGTGCCTTCCTCCACATCGGATGAGTTTATTTACAGATCATTAGATCAAACTCCCTTTATGGATGATTATAGGAAATTATTTATATTTGTGTGATCTTCTCCATCTGAAGGGGCATAATCCTATTTAATGGACTAAGTATTAAGTAATGGTATACACTTAGGCGCATTTAATAGTATCCTCCCCATCGGAGTCACTGCTATTATTTGTGTGACCGAAGAAAAATCAACTATTAATTTTATTTGTCATAAAGTTAGGTTGACAAGATAATAAAATTAATGGGTAAAACCTCCTCTTACAAATGTTTGAATTTGTATACGTCCACACTATCGTGGCATACAAAATTCACGGTGTTTTGAGGAGTTGGTGAATTTAAATGATATTGTTGGAGGAATCAATATTATTTTAAATTCTAAAGTTTTGACCAAATATTTTGTGATTCTTAGGATTTCAAATGACTTTCAATTCTCTTGTGGTTATATTGAAAGAAAATAAACTTACTGGTCTCAATTACATTAATTGAAAACGAAACTTGGACATTATTTTAACTGCTGAAGGTTACAAGTTCGTACTTTTTGAGATCTGTCCAAGCCTGCCTAATAGAGATTCTAGTGAAGAGGAGATTGAGTATCATAAGAAATGGGTCAGGGTAGATGAGATGACGCAGTGTTATATTTTAGCTTCTATGTCAAATGTGCTACAACATCAACATCAGGCCATGCCTACCGCTTATGACATGATGCGTAATCTCAAGGAACTCTTTGGACACCAAAATCGAGTTGCTAGGCAAGAGGCTATGAGAAACTTGATGACGAGAGGACACCTGTAAGGGATCATATCCTCAAAATGAAGGCTCTTTTGAATGAGATGGAAGTCCTTGGAGTAGAAATTGATGGGGAAACCCTGGTCGATATCATTCTCCAAACGCTGCCTAAACGTTTTGAGCAGTTCCACCTGAACTACAACATGAACAAAAGGGTTTATTCATTCGAGGAACTTCTGATAGAACTTCAAGCAGCAGAAGGGATATTTCGTCAAAGTTCTCAAATTCACATTGCTGAAAATGTTTCTGCTTCTAAGCCGAAAGGAAGAAAGAAGAAAAAGAAACAAGTTGGTTCAGCAAAGAAAGTGAATTGATCTCTAGGGTCTGGGCCGCATGCAGGTGTGAAGAGACCGAAGGGCACATGCTTCACATGCAAGCAGTCTGAACATTGGAAAGTGGGCTGTCCTCGCAGAAAGGAGAACAATAAAGATATATCTTATTCTCTAGTGGTTGAAACATGTTTAGTGGTGTTATCTACCGGTACCTGGTGTGTAGATACGAGAGCCACTAATCATGTCTGCAATTCATTGCAGGGGTTCTAGGAAACTCGACAACTACATGACGGGGAGATTATCGTCTGCATGAGCAATGCTACAAAAGTGGCGGCTGTTGTAGTGGGAGATGTTTATTTATCTTTTGATAGAAATAAAACATTGATTTTGAGAAATTATCTTTATGTACCATGTTTTAGAAAGAACTTGATTTCAGTTTCTAAACTATTTATGGATGAATATTCTATTTCTTTTGATGACAAAGTAGTTGTCAAGAAAAATAGGGTAGTTATCTGTTCTGGTACGTTGGTTGACAATTTGTATACTCTAAATCCAATAGCTCCCACGATACAATAAATAAAAATAAATAACACAGTTAGATCAATGATGAGTTATTCAGAATTACCAAATTTATTTTGGGGATATGCTCTGGAAACGACAGTGTACATTCTGAACTTGGTATCTTCTAAGTCAATAACCTCTACTCCCACAGAATTATGGAATGAGCGTAAGCCTAGTCTGAAACATATTCGGATTTGGGGTAGTCCAGCATATGTGCTGAAGGGAGACACTGATAAGTTGGTATCACATACAGAAGTTCACTTATTTATGGGTTATCCTAAAGGAACAAAAGGTGATTTATTTTATAGTCCTAAAGATTAGAAGGTCATTGTTAGCACCAATGCCCGATTTTTAGAAGAGGACTATGTAATGAACCACAAGCCCATGAGTAAAATTGTTCTTGAGGAAATAAGAGAAGACACGTCTACTTTAGTACCAACTGTACAAGATGAGATACCACAAGAAACTGCAACATGTGTCACAAATGATGCACAATTACAAGTAGTGTCTCATCATAGTGGGAGGGTTGTTAGGCAACCTAATAGATTCATGTTTTTGGGAGAATTTTCGGACTTGATCCCTGGTGAACATGAACCTCATCCCTGGACATATGATGAAGCACTCCAAGATAAAGATGCAGCATTTTGGCAAAGTGCAATGAACTCTGAAATGGAATCTATATACTCTAATCATGTCTGGGAGCTTGTAGAACCACCAAATGGTGTAAAAGTCATTGGATGTAAATGGGTCTATAAAAGAAAAAATGAGACAGACGGGAAGGTGGAAACCTTCAAAGCAAGGCTTGTTACAAAAGGGTATACTCAGAAAGAGGGAATCGATTATGAGGAAACTTTTTTGCCGGTAGCCATCCTTAAGTCTATCCGGATTCTTTTATCTATTGCCGCTCATATGGATTATGAGATTTAGCAAATGGATGTCAAGACAGCTTTCCTTAGTGGAAGTCTTGAAGAAAATATCTATATGAAGCAACCAGAGGGATTCATTGCGAAGGGCAAAGAACATCTTGTATGTAAGCTCAATCGATCTATCTATGGACTGAAGCAAGCTTCAAGATCTTGGAACATCCAGTTTAATGAAGTGATCCAGTCTTATGGATTTATTCAGTGTCTGGATGAGTCTTGTGTATACAAGAAAAGTGACGGAAACGTGGTGGTATTTCTTGTACTATACGTAGATGAGATTTTACTCATTGGCAACAATGTTAAAGTGTTGTCAGACGTAAGGGTATGGTTGTCCAAGCAGTTTGATATGAAGGATTTGGGAGAATGTGGGCATATTCTTGGGATCAAAGTAATAAGGGATCACAAGAAAAGAATGTTGTGCTTATCCCAAGCTTCATACATCGATACTATTCTAGCTCGTTTTACCATGCAAAACTCCAAGAAAGGTTTTCTACCTTTTCGGCATGAAGTACCTTTATCTAAAGAGATGTCTCCTAAAACATCAAAGGAAATAGAAGACATGAAAGCAGTTCCTTATGCTTCGGCTGTAGGAAGCCTAATATATGCGATGTTATGTACGAGACCGAATATCTGTTTTGCCGTGGACATGGTTAGCAGATATCAAAGTAACCCAGGACAAGGATATTGGACTACCGTAAAGCATATATTGAAGTACCTTAAAAGGACTAGAGATTATATGCTAGTTTACCAAGCAGATGATTTGCTCCCTGTGGGTTACACGGATTCAGACTTCCAATCAGATAGGGACAATAGTAAGTCAACCTCAGGGTATGTGTTTACTTTGGGAGGTGGAGACATAGCATGGAGGAGTGTTAAGTAAAAATACGTTTCGGACTCCACCATGGAAGCTGAGTATGTGGCAGCCTTTGAGGCAGCCAAGGAAGTTGTATGGCTCAGAAACTTCTTGATGGACTTAGATGTGATTCTTGTTTTACCCAAAATTATCACAATTTATTGTGATAATAGTGGTGCAGTAGTAAACTTGAAGGAACCACGAGCCCATAAGGCAAGTAAGCACATTGAGCGCAAGTACCACCTGATACGAGACATCGTAAAGCGAGAAGAAGTTGTCGCCAAGATTGCATCAGAAGATAACCTAGTAGATCCTTTCACTAAGGCCCTTCTGGTGAGAGCTTTTGATGGGCATGTTGAGGGGATGGGGATCAGATATATGGCAGCATAGTCTTTTAGTATAAGTGAGATATTGTTAGAATGTATACTAAAAGCTTAACTTCTTGTATAAACATTTATTTTGAAATGAGAATCACATTGGTCAAATGTCTGTATTTAGTAAAATGTAGTTGTCCATTTAATTTATATTGTAGATAACATGGTGTGTGGTGTCACACAGAAGATCATGCTATCAGTTCCTTATAAATTATAAATAGAAGCTCACAACCAAGATGGATTGAGACAAACCATTAGAATGATTGTAGTATAATTTGATACTAATTTATCTTGACTATAAAATTACACTAGTACACAGTGTGTGTATAGAGCAGGACCATTTGAGGTTGTTCCTTTTATGCTGACTGCATAAAAGAACAGAACCTCTATTATTATGGATATGCGTACTCTTAATCTCGATATAATAACAAGCACATGTACTTAGTATTTATTTCTTTAATTTATCAAAGGGTGAGATTTATTCATTAAATCAATAGGCTCGATAAGCTGGGAAATAATATTATTTATATGATGTGTTGTTGATTATAGAAGGAAACTGTGTCTTATTTATTAGGATGATGATGTCCCCTTGAGGAGCTCATAAGGATTGTCATGTAAACCCTGCAGGTGGACTTAGTTCCGACATGACAATGAAGTTGAGTGGTAATACTCTTGGAGCTAGATGTTAATTAAGTGAGTTGTCAGTAACTCATTTTATTAATAGACATTCGATATCTTAAACACAGGGAGATTAACGCACTCATGATAAGAAGGAGCCCATAATGTAATATGGGATTGATGCGGTAGTTCAATAATAACTTTTTAGTGGTATGAGTTATTATTGATGAACTTGAGTTGGGTGTTTGGGTCAAACACAGGAAGCTCAAGCTCATCAGGAGGCTAAAATCAATTCCTCCTCTAGGTCCCTGTTGTAGCCTCTATGTATAAAGTCTCGCATGCACCCAAGTCATCCTTATGGACGACCACATCCTTGCTTGGTGCCCAAGCAAGGGGCCGGCCACCCCTTTCTTAGTGCCCAAGCAAGGGGCCGACCACCCCTTGCTTGGTGCCCAACCAAGGGGTCGACCAAGATGGGTTTAAAAGTGGGTTTTTAATTTTTTAAATCTTTCTTTTTGTAGTCATCTACACTGTTTTAAAAGAGAGATTTTAAATTTTAAAAACTTTCCTTTTTTGAAGCCATCCACATGGTTTTAAAAGGGAGTTTTAAATTTAAAAAATCTTTCCTTTTGTAGTCATCTACAAATGTTTAAAAGAAAAATTTTATTTTTGTTAAAACTTTCCTTTTTTGTAACCATGATTTAAAAGAGAAGTTTTAATTTTAAAAATCTTTCCTTTTTATAGCCATCTACAATGTTTAAAAGAGGGATTTTTAATTTTAAAACTTTCCTTTTGTAGCCATCCACAATAGGAAATTTAAAAGAGAGATTTTAATTGTTGTTAAAATCTTTTCTTTTTAGCCATTATCAAAGATTATAAAAGAGGATAGATGGTGCCTTAGAGGTAATAATCATCTACATAATTTCAATTCCTCTTCTATTCTCCTTGTGGGCCCCATATTCTTATTCTCCCCTTGCTTTCTCACCCAAGGCCGGCAGCATCAAGAGGCTTCAACCATCTTGTGGCCGGTGGGTTGCAAGGAAGAAAGAAGAACAAGAGGTGGTGTTCCTAGCTTTGATCCCTTGGTGGCCGAAAGTCTTGGAAGAAAGAAGGACTTGGGTGGTTTTTGCGTCTTAGTAGATCGTTGCCCACACAACGTCCAAGAGGAGGAGAGGAATACAGCAGAAGATCAAGAGGTCTTTAAGCTACAAAGAAAGGTATAACTAGTTAATTATTTCCATTGTATACTAGTTTATTTTTCCTTTGTATGGATCCTGAAACCAACACAAGAGGCTAGCGATCTTGTGCTTTGATTGAGGTCTCTGTAGTTTAACGTAGGGTTTACTGTAAGGAGTTTAAATATTAAATTTCTTTGAAAGGCTTTGACTAGGAAGTGGTGGATGATCCCATACCCAAGAAGGCCGAGTGCCTCACCAACGACTTGGAAGCCAATCTTTGAAATAGATATTTAATCAACTTCTGTAATATGGTTTAACTTTTGATGAACACATGAGTTGAACTTGGATTAATAATGTTAAATTTTATTTGCAATCCAAGTTTAACTTTTGAAAAGCACATGGGTTGCTAGAAAAAGTTCTATGCTTGTACAAATTTTTGTACAGGGGAAACAGAATGAAATTCCGAGTAGCACCAACACATTCACTCTTGATAAAGATAACTCAAATTGAAGCATCTTTTCGAAACTATAAAAAGGGCTATCAAAAGACTTGCTAGGTTATGCTAAAAAAACTCCTTAAAACCTATGACAAGATAGGATAACTAATTGTCAGGCCTTAAATCCTATTATGCACCTACTGTACAATAACTATTACAATGTGTAGAAGTTTGAAATTTATCAAAAGAAAAGATTACAAGCTTGTGTTGTAGTAGTTATGGACCCATAACTGTTACAACACCTTCTTGATTAAAATTAAATTTCACTAATACCTCCTATTACATTTAATGTGCCATTTGGAAATGATATTTCAACTCCCTGAAATAAATTTCACCACCCCTCACACTTTACTTCTAGAATTGATGAAATCATACCATTATAAAGATAACATCCTAAACCCTTTACCCTTCATTATCCTAAAACCTTCAATTTTAGATACTTGGCTTCTCCTTTGGGAGCCAAGAAAATAACACTTTCTCCTAGTCCTGTGATCCTGATCAATGAATTGACATTTTCCTCTTCTTTGGGGTCTTGGGAAGACTCTTTGGCCTCCCTCCCTTCTAAACCACTGCAACCCTATAGCAAAAGTGGGATCAACTGGTGAGCCAGTGGAAGGGAGCCCTTCAAACATTGTGGAGATTGAGGCAGCTGTGAAAGTAGCCATCAATGTGTTGGAAAGCATGGAATGCTAGGGGCTTGTTTTAGAAGTTCGTAGGCTAGAGAAGGGTCATTTTGCAGTTATTCCTTTTGTTGTGTTGATGTTCCTTTTGTTTTGTTGGCATCTTATAACGACTATCTTCAATATTTTATCAGTCTAATAGAATTAATAACTTTTACTTTTAATATTGAACTGTGTGTTTATCTATATTATCCTTATATAAACATGTTGTAGCATCTACGATTATGTAGCTTCTACAACACAAGTTTGATGTTGTACAACTATTGTCCAGTAACTACTATAATGAACTAGTTAAGTGATTTTTATGTTATAGCACTAGTCTAAATTAGCTACTATACATTATAGCAATTACTGTTCAGTATCTACTACAACATGGAATATACTTTCAATTTCACATTGTATCAATTACTATCAAGTAGCTACAACAATGTGTAGTAGTTAGTCTCGAGTAGTAGCTACACGTTATAGCAGTTACTGCCCAATAGTTGCTACAACATGGAATATACTTTTGATTTAATGCTACAACATAGAATAATGTTTGACAAGTTCCTTGCAAATTATGTAACCAAAAATGGTAATAAAAGGTTGTTTGGTGAACAATGGAATGTGACGACTATCCAAGTAGCTGCTACATGTTGTAGCAGCTAACTATCCAAGTAGCGCTACACGTTGTAGCAACTAAGACTTCTACATTGTAGTATAAATCCTAATAATATATTAGGATTAGAGGGAAAAATCAATTATGGAAAAATGATGTTTGACAAGTTTTTTGTAAATTATATAATCAAAAAATGGTAAAAAAATGTTGTTTAGACTTTCCAAGTAGCTGCTACACATTGTAGTAGCTAGCTATTCAAGTAGATGCTACATGTTGAAGCAACTAATTGTCTGAGTAGTTGCTACACGTTGTAGTAGCTAACTGTTCAAGTAGTTGGTACATATTGTAGCAGCTAACTGTCTAAGTATCTATTATATATTGTACTAGCTAACTGTCTGCATAGCTACTACAATGTTGTAGCAGTTAACTATTCAAGTAGCTACTATACATTGTAGTAGCTAACTATCTGAGTAACTTCTATACGTTGCAGTAGCTAACTGTCCGAGTAGCTATTACACATTGTAGCAGCTAACTGTCTAAGTAGTTGCTACAATATGTAGCAGCTAACTGTTCAAGTAGCTGCTACACATTGTAGTAGTTAGAGATTTTATGTCATAGCATAATTCCTAATAATATACTAGGATTAGAGGAAATTACAACTTAAATTGAAATGACTTACCATCAAATCAATTGTGGCAAATGATGTTTGACAAGTTTCCTACAAATTATATAACAAAAAAATTAAATTTTATCAAAATAGATTATTAACATTATAAGATTATATGATGTAGGTTTCAAACACTATTTTTGCCTCCTGTTTACTCTCAAAGGACTTGTGTATAACACCCTTAAAACGATTAACTATAGGATTGAAAAGTGTAAGAAGAGGGGTGAATAACTGTCACGCCCCCAAAGGAGCCCCTGCCAGAAGAAATTTCGGCAGCACCTCCCCTGTACGGCGGACAATATGAAACATTACTACATACAAAATATACATCAGCCACACTCGGCTGGAATATATACACAATAGAAATAATATGACCACGCAATTAATATACACAGCCAACCTGGCTGGACATAAATGAATAAAAACAACCACACAATTAACAACAACCCACACGACTGGAAACATGCACAGTGGAAGACACAAAATAATACGAACGTAAAACTAACAACGACACTAACAAAAATGTCTGCAACCACCAGACTAGACTTCAAAAATTCACATCGACTCATTGAAAAGCAAAATACACAAAATCAACATACCACCCAAACAATACTAAAACAAAACAAGAAAACTATCCTCGAGTGTGACGTGGGACTGGCAGCCGACATCTCTCCAAGCATCCATGACTCATCTACCTGTTACCTGGCGAAAGAAAACCATTTTATGGGGTGGTGAGTATTGGAACTCAGCGGGTATAGAAAAGATAGTGCATGAACCAAATAAACTAATAAAGAATGTCAAAAGGAATACAGTCTCGTAAAAAGAATAGCAGATACTACAATAGAATCAAAATAAATGCTTATACCTGAACACATATCCTAGGCTAGGTATAGTAGGTCAGAACTGATACTAATCTGCTACAGGACTGCTCATAACTACAGAGGTAATAAGCAAGGTATATGTACAAATTTCCAATGACTAAACATCTACAATGAGAATATATCTCACACAAGTAAGCATCTCAGCATATGTGAACAACAGCAGTAAGTAAGCAATAACAGCATATATAGACAGCAGCAGCCAAAACAAATATAATAACGACAGCGTATGCACGGATGGTCACTCCCGCCCACCTCTCTGCACCATGACCCCTGTATGGTCGAGAGGTCGGGTCAGTGACAGACTGTACACTACTCCAGCTACCACCCACACGAGTGGCCGAGGGGACAGTTGCATAGTAGCTAACTAGCTACATCTGCGACGGGGTCCCTGCTGCTCGTACTCCAGCTACCACTCGCACGAATGGCCGAGCGCGGCACGACAGGACAAGCGACATCAACTCCAGCTACCACCCTCTCGAGTGGCCGAGGATACGGCATGCATGCAATGATATGATGCGAACAATGCAACAGTCATCATATATATATAGGCAGAAACATGTATTCTACATGAAGCCAACATGCTCAATATAGTACATAAATAAACAACAGTTAAAGCATACCAATATGATATTTAATATCTGCTATTGATCATGGACCACAACAAGAAACTGTATGGATATAAAAATGAGTAACCCAAAGGTTTTGAGTGGAAGTATCAAGCATAGGAAAAATTTCGAGTGGAGTCAAGGTAAAGCAATTCTTATCCAAAATAGCTCATGCACTAAGTTCGTAGAACTAGAGAATCAAGGTAAGAAGTACCCGCCTTAACTGTAGACCGAGCTAAATAATCTCGACGTCGAAGTGCTCGTCTTGAATTACAGTCCTGTAAATCACATAATGTACAGTTTAACTAATCGCATAAACCACAACTAGCTAAACCCCAAAACAATCCCCAGCTAAATGAGAAACCAAACAATAAAATTTTAGTCATACGAAGAGATAATATGGCATGGTTTTAGATCTAGATTCCTCAGCGTAACCAGAAAAATAGAACATCCATGAAATTCAATCCACACAAATCCAGCCCGTAGCAAAATTGGAAAACTAAGGAAGCTGCAACCAATTTCCAGAGTAGCTTATTCTACTGGGAGTATCTCCATACCTAGGAAGCATTAGTGGAAACACCAAGGAGAGAGACATCTTTGCTCCAAATCGCAACCGATCAGTGATTTCAATACCACAAGAAAATCAGAACTTCGTCGGTCAAAACCCAATACTCTTACTATACAAGAACTCAATCAACCCAGCCGAACAATAAAAAGGACAGACACCATTGCTTACAACCGGAACCATCACAAATCCAATTCAAAAATTCATCACCGAATCAAGAACATCACCAAACACCTCAATCGAATCGAGAATATCATGGAAAACCCAAACCGAATCTAGATCTTCATAAAAACTCAATACACATCTCATTCCACCAATTGACATCTCAGTCAAGAATTTAAACAAACAAGTGACGCCCTTAAAACTCGAAACATCAACATCACGGAAGAAATCAACAGCTCAACAGATCAAGACTCCTCCAGCAACACCCGAACCCTTAAGCTAGCTTACCAAAATAAACACTAATCCATACCTACAAGGGAGAGATCGTCGGCGTAGTGACTCGAGGGGGAAAGAGATCGCCGGCTGTGGGGTGCTCGTGCAAGGAGGAAAGGCCGACTCAGGTGCGAGAACTTGGCGGCTGTGGCTCGACGCAGTAGAGAACCGATGACAGCTTGGGGAGAAGAGGCTCGGCGAGGGAGAGGAGGTTAGGAGGAAGGAGGCGGCGGTGGCTTGGCTGGAACCGAGAGAGAAGAAGGGAGAGGCGGCTCGGGTGTCGGTGTGAGTTTTAGGGCACGGAGGGAAATAAAAGAAAAGGAAAAGGAATAAAATTTTTATACATTTCCTCTTTTAAATAGGATAGCTTAAAGAGACTTTCTCGTAGCCCAATAACTGATCTCCTTAACCTACGTCATACAAGCTCCGTTTAAATCCTAGAAAATTTCTAAAAATTCCTAAAAATTTTGTTAAAATTATTCGTCCATTAAACCTTATTATTTAATTATTATTTGGGTATCGTATTTTACATTCTCCCCCACTAATAAAAATTTGGTCCCCAAATTTACTACCTAACCACGTTAAACCACAAATGGCATGTTTTATAGCCATCCACTCTAAGCTTAGTATGAGGTCAAACCCCACCTTTTTTCCCCACCTATAGATCCATCACTAGTGTCTGACCAACTAAGTCCAAAGAACATTCTTTGGCTTCTTGACTACTAATAAGTACCCCTTTAGATGGTACAGATACTGTTAACTCATGTGTCTAGCGTGTAGGGGGCCCCCAATCTTATCCAAAGCTACCCGAGAGACGAACGAATGAGAACTACCAGTATCTATCAATAGATCTACACTAAATGTGTAAAGTGGCTAATACCTCGGAAGTCCAATCCCTCGGCCCGCTGTGCCTCCTCCCGTGTGATAGCATAACCCCGTCCCACCTCTGCACTCGATGGTGGCATCCTTAAAGTAGGCTGACGTGGAATCGGAGGAGTGTCACCCTCCTGCTGCTGCGGGTACTGAGGCTGAGTCTGTGGCTGGAATGCTGAATAAGGCTGAGATGGAAGTGCAAGGTCTTGTTGTACCGGATATGTCTGATAAGGGGACGCCACAGTAGAGTACTGCGTGGTCGCTGGCATCACTGGATACTCCTGACTCTGGATATGGTAAACTTTTCCCTGGGGCCCCGACAGTTGCGGCTGATATGAAGCGTTCGGAGTCCTCTGAGGTCCTTTCTGCTGTCGGGGCTGGGTGGGTCGCCCTCCCTGTGTGGTATCTTTAGTCGTCTCTAATTGAGCCTTCAGAGTGCAATTTCGACTCTCATGCCCTGGAAGTTTACAATAGAAGCATATAGCGTGATCCAACGGGCAATCATTCCTGGTATGACTTTTGGAGCCACACTAAAAACACATGATCCCTCCAAAGTTATTCTTCCGGTCTCGCTGAGAGGAACGAGAACCCCCATCCGAGGTTCGCCTTGTCTTCTGAGGTGGAGAGGACCCTCCTGAAGTAACCTGTGAGCTTTGACCTCTTTTCTCTTTCTTCTGTGTCACTTGTTTATTATTACTTTTTTCTATATTCACCTGTTGCTGAGTCATCTCAATGAATAACGCCCGATCTAAGACCTCTCGATAAGAACTACCGGGAAATCCGGACATCTTGAGTTGTATGTATGCCGCCAGTCCCTGAGTAAACTGATGCATCCGATCATAATCCTGAGCCACCAGATGAGGACAAAACTCGGCCAATCTACTGAATTCTGCATTATACTCCATCACAGAATGGTCGCCTTGCTTGAGGTTCAGAAACTCCTGACGACGGGCTAGACAAAATGTAACCGGAAAATACTGTCTCTCAAATGCCTCCCGGTACATCTGCCACGTGATATGTTGTTCCCCAAAGATCGACTTCTGCATGTCCCACCAAGTGACGGCTTGATCCCGAAGATGATATGCAGCCAACTCCACCTTCTCTTCATCTGTACACTTCATGTACCAAAATGTACCCTCCAAGTTCTTCAACCAGCTACGAGCCGCCCAAGGGTCAGCACCCCCATGGAACAGCGTAGTTCGATCCTTCACAGACTTCGCCAACAAGGGTATTCGGGCTCTATCCATCACCCAACTAGTAGTGTCTGGAGCAAGTATAGAAGGTGGTGCTCCCGGCGTCCGTAACTCATGCTCCCTAGTAGAGGTTGGAGGATTCCGATCACTGCTACCTGAATCAACCTCATTCGGGTTTCCTGTAAACTCCGTCTCTTGGCCAGTAGGTTCGGGACCCATCGATACCGTGGGTTGTTTTCGTGGTCGACCTTGTCCACGGTGATGCACAGCAGTCGACCCTTTTCGTGCCATTCCTGTTAATAATAAGTATGTAAGGAAAATGATTTAGCAATAGCCCACTTACATCCTATAGCTCAGAGATATCCTGCCACTGCCTGGTCCCAACACTCAAGAGTCACATCAGGGGTCAACTTACAAAGGGAGAACAAAATGATCGGAACACCGGAAATCATAAATCGAACACGATCAAAATTCGAAAAAACACAACCCAACATTCGGAAATCCAAAACACTGGAAATAAGACTGGTAAACCTGCCTCGGATACCATAAAATTGGTATCAGATTAACTTGAAAATCCATAATACGAAAAACAAATCGCAAAATTTGACACATAAAAATAGGCTTCGCAACTTGGCTCTGATACCACTAGTTTGGTATCAGATTAAATCAAAAATCCAGTACACGGAAAAAAAGGCATCGAAAAATGGCTCTGATACCACTAAATTGTCACACCCCCAAAGGAGCCCCTGCTAGAAGAAATTTTGGCAGCACCTCCCCTGTACGGCGGACAATATGAAACATTACTACATGCAAAATATACATCAGCCACACTCGGCTGGAATATATACACAATAGAAATAATATGACCACGCAATTAATATACACAACCAACCTGGCTGGACATAAATGAATAAAAACAACCACACAGTTAACAACAACCCACACGACTGGAAACATGCACAGCGGAAGACACAAAATAATACGAACATAAAACTAACAACGACACTAACAAAATGTCTGCAACCACCAGACTAGACTCCAAAAATTCACATCGACTCATTGAAAAGCAAAATACACAAAATCAACATACCACCCAAACAATACTAAAACAAAACAAGAAAACTATCCTCGAGTGTGACGTGGGACTGGCAGCCGACATCTCTCCAAGCATCCATGACTCATCTACCTGTTACCTGGCGAAAGAAAACCATTTTACGGGGTGGTGAGTATTGGAACTCAGCGGGCATAGAAAAGATAGTGCATGAACCAAATAAACCAATAAAGAATGTCAAAAGGAATACAGTCTCGTAAAAAGAACAGCAGATACTACAATAGAATCAAAATAAATGCTTATACCTGAACCCATATCCTAGGCTAGGTATAGTAGGTCAGAACTGATACTAATCTGCTACAGGACTGCTCATAACTACAGAGGTAATAAGCAAGGTATATGTACAAATTTCCAATGACTAAACATCTACAATGAGAATATATCTCACACAAGTAAGCATCTCAGCATATGTGAACAACAACAGTAAGTAAGCAATAACAGCATATATAGACAGCAGCAGCCAAAACAAATATAATAACGACAGCATATGCACGGATGATCACTCCCGCCCACCTCTCTGCACCATGACCCCTGTATGGTCGAGAGGCTGGGTCAGTGACAGACTGTACACCACTCCAACTACCACCCACACGAGTGACCGAGGGGACAGTTGCATAGTAGCTAACTAGCTACATCTGCGACGGGGTCCCTGCTGCTCGTACTCCAGCTACCACTCGCACGAATGGCCGAGCGCGGCATGACAGGACAAGCGACATCAACTCCAGCTACCACCCTCTCGAGTGGCCGAGGATGCGGCATGCATGCAATGATATGATGCGAACAATGCAACAGTCATAATATATATATAGGCAGAAACAGGTATGCTACATGAAGCCAGCATGCTCAATATAGTACATAAATAAACAACTGTTAAAGCATACCAATATGATATTTAATATCTGCTACTGATCATGGACAACAACAAGAGACTGTATGGATATAAAAATGAGTAACTCAAAGGTTTTGAGTGGAAGTATCAAGCATAGGAAAAATTTCGAGTGGAGTCAAGGTAAAACAATTCTTATCCAAAATAGCTCATGCACTAAGTTCGTAAAACTAGAGAATCAAGGTAAGAAGTACCCGCCTTAACTGTAGACCGAGCTAAATAATCTCCACGTCGAAGTGCTCGTCTTGAATTACAGTCCTGTAAATCACATAATGTACAGTTTAACTAATCGCATAAACCACAACTAGCTAAACCCCAAAACAATCCCCAGCTAAATGAGAAACCAAACAATAAAATTTCAGTCATACGAAGAGACAATATGGCATGGTTTTAGATCTAGATTCCTCAGCGTAACCAGAAAAACAAAACATCCATGAAATTCAATCCACACAAATCCAGCCCGTAGCAAAATTGGAAAACTAAGGAAGCTGCAACCAATTTCCAGAGTAGCTTATTCTACTTGGAGTATCTCCATACCTAGGAAGCATTAGTGGAAACACCAAGGAGAGAGACATCTTTGCTCCAAATCGCAACCGATCAGTGATTTCAATACCACAAGAAAATCAGAAATTCGTCGGTCAAAACCCAATACTCTGACAATACAAGAACTCAATCAACCCAGCCGAACAACAAAAAGGACAGACACCATTGCTTACAACCGGAACCATCACAAATCCAATTCAAAACTTCATCACCGAATCAAGAACATCACCAAACACCTCAATCGAATCGAGAATATCACGGAAAACCCAAACCGAATCTAGATCTTCATAAAAACTCAATACACATCTCATTCCACCAATTGACATCTCAGTCAAGAATTTAAACAAACAAGTGACGCCCTTAAAACTCGAAACATCAACATCACGGAAGAAATCAACAGCTCAACAGATCAAGACTCCTCCAGCAACACCCGAACCCTTAAGCTAGCTTACCAAAATAAACACTAATCCATACCTACAAGGGAGAGATCGTCGGCGTGGTGACTCGAGGGGGAAAGAGATCGCCGGCTGTGGGGTGCTCGTGCAAGGAGGAAAGGCCGACTCAGGTGCGAGAACTTGGCGGCTGTGGCTCGACGCAGTAGAGAACCGATGACAGCTTGGGGAGAAGAGGCTCGGCGAGGGAGAGGAGGTTAGGAGGAAGGAGGCGGCTGTGGCTTGGCTGGAACTGAGAGAGAAGAAGGGAGAGGTGGCTCGGGTGTCGGCGTGAGTTTTAGGGCACGGAGGGAAATAAAAGAAAAGGAAAAGGAATAAAAATTTTATACATTTCATCGTTTAAATAGGATAGCTTAAAGAGACTTTTTCGTAGCCCAATAACTGATCTCCTTAACCTACGTCATACAAGCTCCGTTTAAATCCTAGAAAATTTCTAAAAATTCCTAAAAATTCTGTTAAAATTATTCCTCCATTAAACCTTATTATTTAATTATTATTTGGCCACCGTATTTTACAATAACACTTGTGGTTTTTTTTTCATGTTTTTAATAAGAACTTAGATAGAATAATGTAGAGTAATAAATGCAGCATAATAAAATAAAACTTGACATAAGTTGGTTTTACTTGGTTCAGAGCCTATAAGGACTCCTACTCCAAGGCCCGAGTTCAAGCGCTCATTGGATAATTCACTATAAGCTTGAAGAATTACACCGAATATAGAATTTAACTTTTATGAAAATAAAACAATATACCGACAATTTAATGAAGAAACTTGAGTGTAGTCATCGGAGAAGCGTTTCGACGTCGTAGAGCAATTTTTGGAGCAACACACAAGTATAAAGGTCGTATGGAAGTGTTTTTCTTGATGTGCTAGTTGAACCTTCCTTTTACAGCCTTGTTTAAGTGCCCCCACAAGGTTAACGTGGAATGACCTCAATAAAGCTCTATCTAGCAAACTTTATCCATCATCGGGCGCCTAGACCCATCTAGGTACCTCGACCCGTTTGAGCACCTAGATTGTGACGTATGCTAGCCAATCAACATGCACCACCTCAGCTTCAACTAGTTGCCCATTCAGTGCCTTCCCGAGAGCCTGGACCAACTTAAGGTGCCTAGACCTTCGAGTGTTTGGACTGTGTCTGGGTATATGGAGCCCATTTTTCCAGCAACATGATTTCTTGCATCACAAGGTTAGCACAACAAATAATAATATAGTAGCAAAATATTTGATAGTCTTCTGACTATCTGGTTTTGACTTTTAAATATCTATGAAACCCTAGGTTGAAACAATGTCTACTGTTAATGTAAGTAGATTATATACACTTTTATGCATGTTTTGACCCACATTCATGTACTTTATTTGCGCTTGATCTATGCACTTTTACACCTCTTATCACATTTTCAGCATAATTACTCTTCATTATCATAGATCTTTTCTTTGGGTATTTTCTTGTTGATAGGATGCACTTTTTTTTAGTGAAAATGACGCTAGTAGATGACTTAGAGAACAAATGAAGAAAAAGAGCCCAATCATATGGAATCCACACGGTCGTGCCACATCCCCAGAGAAGGAGAAGGCTCTGGCCTTATGAACCCACATGGCCATGCCACAAGGTAGAGGAAACAAGCCTCAGTCATGTGGAATCCACACGGCTATGTCAATGAACAAAGAAGAAGCAGGTTGCAACCGTGTAGAATCCAAACAACCTTGTGGAATTTTTAGAGACGAAAAGGCTACTTCCATGTAGAATCTACATGGCCGTGACACCAGACCAGAGCCATGGCAGCTTCCGACCATGTGGATTTCACACGGCTATGTCACGGGTCGTACCCTGCCCGTCCTTCTCTATTTAATGGGAGTTCTTCCCTTTCTCAAGGGGAGGAAGGTTCTCCTCTTTGGGGGATCCAACTTAGATGAGATCTAGACTTATTTAGCACTTTCTTGGAAGATTTGAAGTTGAATTCAGCATCTCCATCACTCTGGAAGCTTGGATTAGATCCGAAAACCACTCTTCATATAGGATAAGCCTTCTTCCCTTCTCTTCTTGAGTTTTGGTGGTTTTGGCTTAGATCTTGATGTCTTTGGATTCTTTCCTCCAAGCTATAGACTAGATCTTTTGTTCTAGAATTAAGGGAGTAATTGTGATGTGAATTAATATAAAACTCATAGATTTGTCAATTTCCTATCTATATGACATTGTTATGCCTTGTGTCTATTTGATCTTATGTGTGTGTAGTGTGTTTGAGCTTAATTTTCATGTTTGATTGAATATTTATGTAGAATTGCTAATCTGGTAGGGAGAATGCCCTAGATCATATGATCAAGGGACCCTAGTGACAAGGGTATCTCATTTCCAAACATCTAGGGTATTACCTTGAAAGAAGAAGCAATTTTCCATAAGGAAGAAGGGAATTTGACAAAATTGTTATTACTATCTCTATGTTATTTAGTGTTAGTGTGTTTTATAATGTTTGATTGAGGGGCCATAGTGAAAGAGGCATCTTGTTACCGGACTTCATAGGAATCACTTCCATTTAGTAGTATAGGATATAGATTAAGATAGCATTCCTGCTTGACCTTCACGAGGAAGAGCCGACAATGAATCTAACTTCCTATAAGTGCATTAGAATAGAGGATGGGCGATAGATGATCTATGATACATTGATTAGCATTACAATAAAACTTAACCCCTGAAACTTTTCCTCAAACTAAGTTCCTGAGCACTCTTTCTCTTTCTTTTACTTACTTTCCTTTACATTTGTTATTTGATCTTCAACCTTTCAATAGTTTAGCTACTTCACTATGCTTAGATACTAGTGTTTATATCCAGTTCCTGTGGCATCAATATTTTTATTATTTGATGACACTCGTATATTTGCAGGCACACATCAACTATTCCCTCTGTAACGACCGCCTTTCTCATACCCTAACTTAGGGCACAAATGTTACCTTTATCTTTATTTCTTTATTTTTTTTTTGACCTTGTTATTTGCACTTCACTCGATTCAGAAATCAAGTCTGAAGTTGTGTGGCACACGGCCGTGTAACCTTTCTAGAAGCTAAACCTTACATGGCCGTGCGTGGCACATGGCCATGTGACATTTGTAGAGACTAAACCTTACATGGTCGTGTGTGACACATGGCCATGGGACTTTTGCATAGACTAAACCTTACATGGTCGTGTGTGGCACACGACCGTGTAACTTTTCTAGAAGCTAAGCCTCGCATGGCCGTGTGTGGCACACAGCCGTGTAACTTTTCCAGAAGCTAAGCCTCGCATGACCGTGTGTGGCACACGGCCGTGTAACTTTTCTAGAGGCTAAGCCTCGCATGGCCGTGTGTGGCACACGACCGTATAACTTTTCCAGAAGCTAAGCCTCGCAAGGCCGTGTGCGGTACACGGCCATGTAACTTTTCCAGAGGCTATACCTTGCATGGCCATGTGTGGCACACGACCGTGTAACTTTTCCAGAGGCTAAGCCTCGCATGGCTGTGTGTGGCACACGGCCGTGTAACTTTTCCAGAGACTAAGCCTTGCATGGCTGTGTGTAGCACACGGTCGTATAACTTTGACAGAGAGGGAGAGAGTTGGGGTCGTGTGACTCCACATGTCCATGTCACGGGCCGTGTGGGGGTCACACCCTGCACCCCAAAAGGGAGTGATTCTCCTCTTGTACTACTTTCTTGGCTTATCAATCTATCCCATTACTTTATGAGGAGACTTTGACAACTAAATTACTAACAACTGAACATTCTTCATACACAATACTCTAATAGTATGTTTATGCTAAACGGAAATGAGAAACTAGATCCATCAGTACCAAAATCTAGCATTTTCAAGTACTAGCAAGTTCCAAGATCACTTTCCACTGTTCCGTCACACACACCAGCAAACATTGCTCCTGCTACCCCCTCCTTACTCGAGCTTCCCTTTACCTTTATCTGTAGTATAAGGAAATACAAATCTATAAGCAAACGCTTAGTAAGTACCATCTACTCACAAAACCATGCATTTAAGAGAACATGCTTTTAAAACTGCTTGAGAAGAAAACAACCAAACATGCACTTGAGTATAGTTCACGCTAAAACTCATGCTTTGTAAATATGCACATGGTATGTATTTTTAAAATAGGTCTATAGTGAAAATCATCAACTTCAACAATTCTAGTAAGGTAATGAAAATAGAAATCTTGGCATATCATAGAGTTCATCAGCGCTACACTTTATAACTCAACTTCTCCACTTAATGATGATTTTACTTTAACAAACCAATGAACTTGGAAACTTTATAATACATACTAGTGAAAATAATAATAAACTTATTTGGGCCAGCAATGTACCACTTTGCGCGCATCCCTAATAAGATCCGAGGTAGCTAATCTCGAACCCATTAAGGTACTACTAGGCGAACTTATGCCTAAGGGCAATCTAGGAGCCCATCCCATGGACCTTGGTCCAGTACATGCCACTTCAAAGTAAAATACTTTCTTTTAATACTTCTTTCTTATTCTTGCACTAATTTGTTATTTAGACAAACACCTGGTGTGCACTTTAACCCCGTACTTGTAGGGAAGCACTTTAGAGCCCTTGAATTTATGCTTCTTAGTCCCAAACTAGATGGGAAGCCATTCAAGACCCTCTACATATGCTCTTAGTCCCAAAACATAGAGGGCATCTTACATATCATAGCATGTGCATGACATATCATAGCATATAATTCCTTTAACATGCATAATCTTCATTAACTACCACAAAAGGATCTTTTCACATGCATAACGTAACAACTCATACTGCAGGTGAGAGATACTTACATCCTTTTGCTATTTCTTACTCTTACACCCTTAAGGTTTAGGGAGAACAACCTCTCTTGGGCACCTCACCCTCCACCTGGACCTTCACACGCGTACCACTTCCTTGGGAAAATCCTTCTCTTAGATTTTCCCCCCTTGAAAATCTTTAAAACGTGTAACCCTAGGGTTCTTGGCCGAACTTGCAAAGAGGAAGGGAAGAATTCGGCTAGGTATGGGGAGAAGAGAAAATTAAGAGATTTAGGTTTTAATCTCATCCCTCACCTTTTATACTTAGTGAAAGTTGAAGCATCTCCTCCCCCAAGATTCTGCTTACAATGAATTGTTTCCTATTACCAATGTAATGCATTATCACCACCCTATTGACAACTTAAACTAATCTCATGTAAGAGGTCTTGAGTTCAATCCTAGCTTGGGCTATTTATACATATATTTTTAGTTCTTTTCTTTTCTTCTATTTATTTTTGCTCTTTTGAAATAGAGAAAATTTATGGGTGTTACAATCCCCCATACGTTATAAAAGTTCATCCTCGAACTTAGAACAATTGTGGGTACTTCTGTCTCATCTCGTCCTCGCGTTCCCATGTTGCTTCTTCATACCGTTGACTTTGCCACAGTACTTTTACTAAAGGTATCTCTTTGTTCCTCAACTTCGTAACTTCTCGATCTATTATCTGAATAGGTCGACTTTCATAGCTGAGATTCTCTTGAACTTGTACCGTCTATGGTTCAATCACTTGGTTGGCATCGGGAACATGCTTCTTCAGCATTGAGACATGAAATACATTATGAACAGCTGACATTTCCTGAGGTAGTCCTAACTCATAAGCTACCTTGCCAACTCTTCTAATTATCGGGTATGGCCCCACATATCGTGGACTCAACTTTCCTTTCTTCCCAAACCGCATCACTCCTTTCATAGGAGCTACTTTGAGGAACACTAAATCTCCAACCTCAAATTCTAGCGGTCTACGGCGCACATCCGCCATAGCTCTTCTGCCGACTCTGAGCAGTTTCAATTCTCTGGCGAATGTTCTGAATAGCTTTGGTGGTGTCCTCAATAAGGTCTGTTTGGAGTCTCATTTCCTTCTTTTCACCACCTCCATACCAACAGATAGGAGATCTACATCTCTTCCCATATAGAGTTTCATAAGGTGTCATTTCGATAGTAGCTTGATAGCTATTATTGTATGCAAATTCTGCTAAGCATAGGTATCGACACCAGCTCCCTGTGAAATCTAAGGCACAAGCCCGTAGCATATCCTCCAGAACTTGATTCACTCGTTCTGTTTGCTCGTCTGTTTGAGGATGAAATGCAGTACTAAACCATAGCTTAGTGCCAAGAGCTTTCTGAACACACTCCCAGAAGTGTGAAGTAAAGCGGCCATCTCTATCAAAAATTATAGTCTTAGGTACTCCATGTAATCTGATAACCTCTTTTACATACAATTGTGCTAACTGCTCTATAGAGTAGGATGTTCTGATTGCTAGGAAATGAGCAGACTTAGTCAATCTGTCTACTATTACCCAGATAGCATCATAACCGTTCATAGTTTTGGGTAATACTACTATAAAATCCATAGATATATCCTCTCATTTCCACTCTGGGATCTGTATAGGCTGCAGAACTCCGCCTGGTCTTTGGTGTTCTGCTTTAACCCTTTGACACGTCAGACAGGTACTGACATATCTTGCAACATCTCTTTTCATTCCAGATCACTAGAAGTGTTCTTTTATATTTTGGTACATCTTGGTGGAACTAGGATGCATTGCATAGGGTGTGCCATGGGCTTCATCTAGAATTTTCTTTCACAATTCCTCTTGATTAGGTACACAGAGACGATTCCCATGGTATAAAATTCCACGGTCTGATACTCGGAACTCTCCATTTTCTCCTTTCTGTATCCCCTGCTTGATCTTCTGAATCTCAAGATCCTCATCCTGTCCTTTCTGTATATCTTCAAGCAGAGTCGACACTAGTGTTAAGGTGGAGAGCTGCCCAGTAATAATTTCTAGCTCAAAGTTTATTACTTCCTTTTGTAGCGGTTGGGACATAGCAGCTAAGGATAATAAAGCGACGCAAGATTTCCTACTTAGTGCATCTACCACTTTATTCGTCTTCCCTAGATGGTAAAGTATTTCACAGTCATAGTCTTTGACTAGTTCAAGGCATCTCTGCTGTCTCATTTTCAGGTCTTTCTGAGTGAAGAAGTACTTCAGACTCTGGTGATTTGTGTAAATCTTGCACTGAGCTCCATATAAGTAATGCCTCCATACTTTGAGAGAAAAGACTACTGCTGCTAACTTAAGATCATGAGTGGGATAGTTCTTCTCATAATCTTTGAGTTGTCTCGAGGCATAAGCAATGACCTTTCCATTCTGCATCAGTACAACTCTGAGTTCCAATTTAGAAGCATCGCTGTATATATCGAAACTCTCGCCATTTTCCAGAGGAGTCAGGGTTGGAGCACTGGTCAATCTCCTTTTTAGTTCAATGAAACTCTTCTCACAATCCTCTAACCACTCAAATTTTCTATTCTTTCTGGTAAGTGCTGTCAATGGAGAGGCGATCCTTGAGAAGTTCTCTACAAATTTCCTGTAGTAGCCTGCTAGTCCAAGGAAGCTTCTAATTTCACTGACATTCTTGGGTCTATTCCAGTTACTCAGCTTCTATTTTTATCGGGTCTACCATGGCCCCATCTTTGTAAATAATGTGCCCTAGGAAGGACACTTGGTTGAGCCAAAATTCACACTTAGAGAACTTCGCGTACAACTGTCTCTGCTAAAGATTCTGTAATACGATTTTCAGATGTTCAGCATATTCTTCTTGAGTTCTGGAGTATATAAGAATATCGTCTATAAAGACGATCACAAACTTATCCAAATACTCTTTGAATACTCTGTTCATCAAATCCATAAACGTAGCAGGAGTGTTTGTCACTCCAAAAGGCATGACTACGAACTCGTAGTGTCCATACCTCGTCCGGAATGCCATCTTTGGTACATCATCTGCCTTCACTTTCACTTGATGATATCCGGATCGCAAATCTATCTTGGAAAAGACGGTGGCTCCCTTCAACTGATCAAATAGATCATCAATTCTCGGCAAGGGATACCGGTTCTTGATCGTTACTTTGTTCAGCGCTCAGCAGTCCACACACATTCGCATGGACCCGCCCTTCTTCTTTACGAACAATACCGGAGCTCCCCATGGTGAGTGACTAGGACGAATGAAGCCCTTGTCGAGTAGCTCCTATAACTGTCCTTGAAGTTCTTTCAATTCTGCCGGAGCCATGCGGTAGGGTGCCTTTGAGATTGGTTGGGTACCAGGAATGAGTTCAATCTCAAATTCAATTTCCCTATCCGGAGCTAAGCTTGGCAGCTCATTCGGAAATACTTCCGGGTAGTCACATACAACCCTAACTTCCTCTAACTTTTGCTCTCTTTCTTGCTGGGTATTAACCACATGAGCTAGAAACCCAACACGTCCATCGGCTAACATTTTCTGAGCTTTCATGGCCGATAAGAATTTTTGAGTTCTCTTCTTTGATTCTCCGATGAACACAAACTTAGACTCTGCCTCGGGTTGAAATAAGACTCTTCGCTTATGACACTCGATGGAAGCACCGTACTTACTCAGGAAGTCCATCCCGAAAATGACATCATAATCAGACATGTTTAGTATTACTAGATCACTGTACAGTTCTCTGGCTGAAATTTCGACTGGCACAAGACATAGCCAGTGCGTAGATGTCATTATCTCTCCCGAGGGTAGCGTCATCAAAAATTGTCCGCTTAGGACCTCCGGAGGTATACCTATTCTTTCAGCAAATGCTATGGAGATAAATTAATGGGTTGCCCCAGTATCAAATAGCACAGTAGCATACTGATTAAAATGCGTATCTGACCTGTGACAACCGTAGAAGCGTTTGCTACCTCCTCTCTGGTAAGGGAGAAAACTCGAGCATTTATGAAACTTGATGGAGCCTCCAGTCTGCCTTGGCTGATATGAGGACCCTCCAACGCGGCCTGCATCTGGTGTAGCTGTGCCTGCTTGCCTCCATATTGCACAGGTTGTGCGGGAGGTAGGTTGATCTTGGTCGGACAATTCCTGGCCATATGCCCCTCTTGACCACATGCATAACAGCTACTCGTGCCCTTGCGACAGATTCTAGAATACATCCTTCCACACGTGGAACATGTAGTATACTTAGGTTGTTTGATTACTGATCCTCCCTTCTTATTACCCCACTGCTTCCTCTTGGAGCTCCCTTTCTAGGTTGGCCCATGACTCTGGGGTTTTTGAGTGCCAGAATTCCCTTGACTTTTATTCTTGGTTAGTACTAGCTTCTGCTGCTTGATACCGTTCAGAAAATGCTCCGTGATCAGGGCACTACTAATCAACTCTTCTACAGTCTGTGGTCTGTTAATTCCACCAGTCACATTTAAAGCCATCTCTGGCCTCAGCATTTTGAGCATTAGTCTCACCCTTTCTCGTTCTGTACTAACTAGCTTAGGGCATAAGCGAGCTAGTCTATCAAATTTCTTCACGGCTTCGTCCACTGATAAACTTCCTTGTTGAAATTCTGTGAACTCGTCATAATGCTTATTTGTGACTCGCATATGGAAGAATTCTTCGAAAAATTCAGTCTCAAAGTCAGACCAGGTCATTTGATCCACTTTTCGTTTGACCTGGATCCGTTCCCACCACATTCTTGCATCACCAGCAAAACAAAAGGAAGCACATTTTATCTTTTCCACTTTCGGCCAGTCCAGCAGCTCCATTATGCTCTCCAGGGTTTTGAACCATGCCTGAGCATCCCATAGTTCATTGGCGCCAGAGAAATTCTCTGGTTTTAGTTTCTGCCACTGGAAGAGGTATGCTTCTTGCCTCACTACCTTTGCTGGGGCTACAGGCGTAACTGATGAACCCTCGGTCGAATTCGGTGCCACTACATTGGCCTCCGGTGGGACTACAAAAGGAGTTCGCTGGTTAGTCGTTAGGGTGGCAATGACCTGCTGCTGCTCTACCACTTGTCTTTACAGCTGAGCTACCACCTCCAACAAGTTGGACTGAGGTACAAACTCCTCTTCCACTGGTTGAGGTTCATTAACCCTCGGCTGTCTAGCCGGTCGTCCTCTGGCCATTCTACATATCATAATTAAACCAGTGAGACATACTTCAGTCCATCCTTATTCCTTCTTACTATCATTAATTAATACTTCAAGTATAAGCAGGCCTAATCTCTTCAAGCATTTCTTACTAATCATGACAGAATAAAAGAAAATGCATAAAAGCTATGAGAAGGTACTTTCTTACTTGGAGCTGCAGAATCAATGCTTGATGTGTGTGTGACGGAAGGGTGGAACTTGCTCTGATACCATACTATAACAACCGCCTTTCTCATACCCTAACTTAGGGCACAAACGTTACCTTTATCTTTATTTTTTTTTATTTTTTTTGACCTTGTAATTTGCACTTCACTCGATTCAGAAATCTAGTCTGAACCTGTGTGGCACACGACCGTGTAACCTTTCTAGAAGCTAAACCTTACATGGTCGTGCGTGGCACATGGCCATGTGACCTTTGTAGAGACTAAACCTTACATGACCGTGTGTGGCACATGGCCATGGGACTTTTGCATAGACTAAACCTTACATGGTCGTGTGTGGCACACGACCGTGTAACTTTTCCAGAAGCTAAGCCTCTCATGGTCGTGTGTGGCACACGACCGTGTAACTTTTCTAGAAGCTAAGTCTCGCATGACCGTGTGTGGCACACGACCGTGTAACTTTTCTAGAGGCTAAGCCTCGCATGGCCGTGTGTGGCACACGACCGTATAACTTTTCCAGAAGCTAAGCCTCGCAAGGACGTGTGTGGCACACGACCATGTAACTTTTCCAGAGGCTAAGCCTTGCATGGCCGTGTGTGGCACACGACCGTGTAACTTTTCCAGAGGCTAAGCCTCGCATGGCCGTGTGTGGCACACGACCGTGTAACTTTTCCAGAGACTAAGCCTCGCATGGCTGTGTGTAGCACACGGTCGTGTAACTTTAACCGAGAGGGAGAGAGTTGGGGTCGTGTGACTCCACACGGCCATGTCACGGGCCGTGTGGGGGTCACACCCTGCACCCCAAAAGGGAGTGATTCTCCTCTTGTACTACTTTCTTGGCTTATCAATCTATCCCATTACTTTATGAGGAGACTTTGACAACTAAATTACTAACAACTGAACATTCTTCATACACAATACTCTAATAGTATGTTTATGCTAAACAGAAATGAGAAACTAGATCCATCAGTACCAAATCCTAGCATTTTCAAGTACTAGCAAGTTCCAAGATCACTTTCCACTGTTCTGTCACACACACCAGCAAACATTGCTCCTGCTACCCCCTCCTTACTCGAGCTTCCCTTTACCTTTATCTGTAGTATAAGGAAATACAAATCTATAAGCAAACGCTTAGTAAGTACCATCTACTCACAAAACATGCATTTAAGAGAACATGCTTTTAAAACTGCTTGAGAAGAAAACAACCAAACATGCACTTGAGTATAGTTCACGCTAAAACTCATGCTTTGTAAATATGCACATGGTATGTATTTTTAAAACAGGTCTATAATGCAAATCATCAACTTCAACCATTCTAGTAAGGTAATGAAAATAGAAATCTTGGCATATCATAGAGTTCATCAGCGCTACACTTTATAACTCAACTTCTCCACTTAATGATGGTTTTACTTTAACAAACCAATGAACTTGGAAACTTTATAATACATACTAGTGAAAATAATAATAAACTTCTTTGGGCCCAACAATGTACCACTTTGCGCGCATCCCTAATAAGATCCGAGGTAGCTAATCTCGAACCCATTAAGGTACTACTAGGCGAACTTATGCCTAAGGGCAATCTAGGAGCCCATCCCATGGACCTTGGTCCAGTACATGCCACTTCAAAGTAAAATACTTTCTTTTAATACTTCTTTCTTATTCTTGCACTAATTTGTTATTTAGACAAACACCTGGTGTGCACTTTAACCCCGTACTTGTAGGGAAGCACTTTAGAGCCCTTGAATTTATGCTTCTTAGTCCCAAACTAGATGGGAAGTCATTCAAGACCCTCTACATATGCTCTTAGTCCCAAAACTTAGAGGGGCATCTTACATATCATAGCATGTGCATAACATATCCTAGCATATAATTCCTTTAACATGCATAATCTTCATTAACTACCACAAAAGGATCTTTTCACATGCATAACGTAACAACTCATACTGCAGGTGAGAGATACTTACATCCTTTTTCTATTTCTTACTCTTACACCCTTAAGGTTTAGGGAAAACAACCTCTCTTGGGCGCCTCACCCTCCAACTGGACCTTCACATGCGTACCACTTCCTTGGGAAAACCCTTCTCTTAGATTTTTCCCCCTTGAAAATCTTTAAAACGTGGAACCCTAGGGTTCTTGGACGAACTTGCAAAGAGGAAGGGAAGAATTCAGCTAGGTATGGGGAGAAGAGAAAATGAAGAGATTTAGGTTTTAATCTCATCCATCACGTTTTATACTTAGTGGAAGTTGAAGCATGTTCTCCCCCAAGAATTTGCTTATAAGGAATTGTTTCCTATTACCAATGTAATGCTTTACCACCACCCTATTGGAAACTTAAACTAATCTCATGTAAGAGGTCTTGGGTTCAATCCTAGCTTGGGCCATTTATACATATATTTTTAGTTCTTTTCTCTTCTTCTATTTATTTGTGCTCTTTTGAATTAGAGAAAATTTATGGGTGTTACACCCTCTACAGGGAACACGTCCTCACCTACTCCTTTCAGGAGAGTTTACCTGATGCTAAATCATTCCTTCAGACCATTTTGACTTTTTGGTCAACATCCGAGACTTTAAGACTTTCCATTGGACACCTGATCCTTGACTTGTCTAGTCTTTTACCCGGTATCCATGACCTCCATGACTTTCACTTACTGTCCTCAACCCATAGGATTTTTCACCCAATGTCCTCAACCTGGTAAGACTTTTGCCTTGTCCAGCGAACCAAGACTTCCTTGCCTAGCTGCAACTAGAGCTTTCCACCTGCCTAGTATTCACTAGTGCTTTTACTTTGCCTAAACTCACTTAGGATTTTCTGGCACACTTAGTCAGATTTATTAGAACTACAATAACCCTTAACTTTGAACCCTTTGCTATTATCAAAACTTAGGTTTGATCATCTGGTGCTTCTTGCACGAATAATAACTTGTGCAGATGCTTCTATCTAGGTGTTATAAATACATGACTAACACCCAATAATGACAACATATGTTTTTCCCTATATTAAATAGATTATTTTGAATCATGTATAAATAATATATAAGAATTCGAGGGAATTACAACTTAAAATAAAATGACTTACCATTGATTATGAAATGTGGGAAATGATATTTGAAAGATTTCCTATAAATTTTATAACTAAAAAAAATTTAAAATTTATCAAAAAAGATTATACTTCATTGTAAGAATAGGTTTTTTGGACTGTCCTAGTAGTTGCTACCTACTGCAGTAATTAGGGCTTGTACACTATAGTTGCTAAATGTTGTAGCAGTTAACTTTCTACATTGTAATAGCTTAGGCTTGTACATTGTAACATAAATCTTAATGAAAAATATTGTATAGAGCTAAAAAATAAAGAGTGGAATGGAAAGGCTTATGATCAAGAATGGAGAGGGATGCTAAGTAAAGCAACGTCAGTTTTGTTTGTTGCATGTGGCAGTTTGGGGAGCTTCCAGCCAGCCTGAGAACAAGCATATGGCTGTAAGTTATGCTTATCTTGCAGTGCCTTTGCTTTTCTTGCCAATAGGAGTGGAAGAAAATGACGAAGGAAGGAGTGAGAGAGAGAGAGAGGGAAATTTAGATTTGAGAAAGTCGAGATATTAAAATTCAAGCTATAAATTTTGAATAGAATGTGGAAGGGTAGAGAGGATAAAGGAAATTTAATAATAAAAGAAATCGAACTGGCAATGCTACATAAGCCCATCGCTCATGGTCACGTAGGAGGTGTCGGGTAACATATATATATATATATATATATATATATATATATATATATATATATAAGATGATAAAAATTAAATAAGTTAAATATTTAGATTTATTTAATCCAAAATATTAAAATAACTAATAATAAATATAGAAATAAACATAAACTAATAAATATGATTTTATATAATTTTCAAAATTTAAATGGATTTTTTTTAGATTTTTAAATGAATTTTAAGATATTTTATTGGGATAGATAAATGAGGGCTCAGAAATATCTATTTAAATTAGGAGTTGATTGACTTTATTAATATGATGTTTTGATTACAACCCTAACTTTATTCCACCTCTCCCCCTCATATATTTGCGAACCACACCTGCCATGGCGCACCGCCTCAGTCCCCGATCATAACCAGCAAGGGGTTGTGGTAGGTCACTTTGGTTTCTTTTGGCTTCGAGTTTGGTGGTTGTGGTGGCGATGAGCGCGCACATCCACTAGAGCTTCCGTGTGCTCGCCTGACAATGTCACCTCCACCATCATCAATGAGATTGACGTTGACCCTCTCCTCTAATGAGGGTCGTTGGAGATTGAAGTCGGTCTCTACTGCAAACAATGTCATCTATTCACCCAAGATTGCCTCCATTGGCGCCTCTCAAAGCAACGCCGCCACCTCCTCCCACCCCCATGCGACAGTCACTATTGCTCTCTATGGCCATCGACTATATCATTATCTCCTGTAGGCGTTGCTAACCATCGGCTAGTCCCACCTTCGCGAGATGCCAGAGAAGGTGTTTAAGGGTATTACTTAGGTTGATTTCTTTACAAATTTAGAGATTTGTTTAAGTAAACCACTATTGATAGATTTATTGATCAATTGATTAAAATGTTGGATTAATTAGATTGATAATCAACTAATTAGTTTAATTAATTAATTTAATCAATACTTAATTAGATGATTAAATAATTAATATAGAATTTGAATAATATAATTAGTTTAATTGATTTAACTATATTAGAGTTTAATAATCAGATCATAGATTAGTTTATTTAAATTAATAATTTGATTAATTAATTAATAGGCTTTGATTATTGATTAATGGAATCTTAGGTTCTTTGCATCCTTTATTTGTAGATGCGGGGTTGAGATAAACCCTTTGACTAGAAGACCTGTCAACATATTATAAGTACTACATGGTAGTTTTGATGTGATCAACCAAGTCAAGTTAGATCCTGTTATGATTTGATCCTTGTGTCTAAGTGTGTAGAAACTTAAGAGCACAGGAGGTCGAATGAAAGACGCAGCTAGCTAGAAGGATGGCATGAGAGAGAGAGTCGACAGGCTCGGTGCGTCCGAGGGAAGAGGTGCTATGGAAGAGTATGCCGATGAATAAGAAGGAGGTGCACAACGTTTCTGAGAGATGAGAAGTCAGAGTGGAAGGTTGCTCGAGAAGACCGAAAAATGAGTTCGGTTGAGCCTATTCTGAATGGTCAAAATCATCCAAGCGAGTGGAGATGGAGCAAAAGCTGGACAAAAAAAGTCAACTTGTTGTTAACTGTGGTCCGGGCATCTAGAGTGATTCCAGCCGCATAGAGTTTGGGTGGCCGGAGCTGGTTCGAGTGCTCGGGCCACTTCGGGTGCTAAGGGCGCCCCCGAGGGTGCCCTCGACTATGGATCAAATTTAACAGGGTCCGGCACTCGGAGCGAGTCCAGTGCCAAGACCAGAAAGCTTATCATGACACCACCTGTTGCAATATGGTACGACTGTTAGAGTGTATACTAAAAGCCTAGTATTTTGTAAACATTTATTTAGAAATAAAGAATCACAACGGTCAAATACCTACATTTATATACTAAGTGTAGTTGTTCAATTAATTTATATTATAGATAACATGGTGTGTGGTGTCACACACAGAAGATCATGTTATCAGTTCTTTATAAATTATAAACAGTTGCTCATGACTAAGATGGAAAGGAACAAACCGTTGGAATAGTCGTAGTGTAATTAAGTATTAGTTTATCTTGACTAATAAATTACACTAATACACTCTGAGTGTATTGAGTAGGACCATTTAAGGTAAGTTCTTTTTGTACTGACTTAATAAAAGAACAAGACCTTAGTTATTATGGAAGTTTGTGCTCTTAATCCTAATATAATAACAAGTATATATATTTAGTATTTATTTCTTTAACTTATCAAAGGGTGAGATTTAGCTCGATAAATCAATAGGCCCGATAAGTTGGGAAGTGATATTACTTATAGTGTGTGTTGTTGATTATAGAAGGAAGCTGTGTCCTGATAATCTACGTTGAGAATGCCCCCAAGAGGAGCTCATAAGGATTGTCATGTTAAACCCTGCAGGTGGACTTAGTCCGACATGACAAAGAGGTTGAGTGGTACTACTCTTGGACTAAGACATTAACTAAAGTGAGTTGTCAGTAACTCGATTAAATTAATGGGCATTCGATATCTTAAACATAGGGAGACTAACACACTCATGTTAAGAAGGATCCCATAATGTAATTTGGGATTGATGCGGTAGTGCAATAATAACTCTCTAGTGGAATGAGTTATTATTGATGAACATGTGTTGTGTGTTCGGGGCGAACACGGGATACTCAAGCTCATCGGAAGGCCAAAACTAATTTCTCCTCTAGGTCCCTGTCGTAGCCTCATTAGTGCCTCATAGTTCACCCATGAAAGTCCTTCTTGGTGTCCAAGAGGGGGTCGGCCCATGGCTTGGTGACCAAGCCATAGGGGCCGGCCAAATTCCTTCACAAAGGGGCAGGCCCTTTGCTTGGTGTCCAAGCAAAGAGGGGCCGACCATAATAAATTCAAATAGGAGGGGTGTTTTGAATTTTTAAAATCTTCTCTTTGTAGAAAACTACAAGTTTTAAAAGAGATATTTTAAAATATAAAACATTCCTTATTTGAATTAGGCCACATGGTTTAAAAGAAAGTTTAAAAGTTTTAAAACTTTCCTTTTTTAACCATCCTCGTGGTTTTAAGAAAAAAGAAAGAGAAGTTTTAAATTTGAAAATTTTCTATTTTTGTAACCATGTTAAAAAAGAAAATTTTAGAAGAGAGGGTTTAAATTTTAAAACTTGGTTTTAATTTTAAAACTTTTCTTTTTTAACATCCACATTAGGAAATTAAAAAAGAGCTTGTAAAATTTTATAAGAGCTTTCCTTCTTTGCTTATAAAATTTTTACAAAAGTATTTCCTTCCTTTTAAGGGGCCGACCACCCTTGCTTGGTGCCTAAGCAAGGGGCCAGCCAATCAATAAATCATCCAATCAATGATTTGATGATTGAATCAATCAAGAGGAAAGAAAAGGAAAAATAAAAGGGGAAAAGGAAAAACAAGAGGATGATTTTAATTTTTTGTAAAAAATATTCCTTATTTGCCTTGAGCAAGTAATATAAGAGAAGGGGAGGAGAGGCCTCATAAATTATCAATTCTTATTCTCTTGTTGAGTCCTCTTGTGGTCGACCTTCTCCCTCTCTTTTTCCCCTTGCTCTCTTGTGGTGGTGGCCGGATTTTATAGAAAGAGGAAGAAGGCTTTTGGGTGGTGTTCATCTTGGAGGATCATCGCCCACACGACGTCCAAGGCGAGGTGAGGAATATGGTAGAAGATCTCAAGGTTATTAGCATACAAAGAAAAGGTATAACTAGTAATTGTTTTCCGCATCATGCTAGTTATTTTTCTTTGTAAGAATTCCAAACTCAAGAGGCATTAGATTCTAGTTTTTTGAATTTGTAATTCATGTTTGTGTTTTTTTTATTTTTCAAATTTGTGATTCGATTGTTCCTTTTGGTTAAACCTAATGTTATTTTAGAAAATTAAATATTTAATTTCATTAAAAGGTTTTGTCGAGGCAGTGGTGGATGCTCCCATGCTCCCATACCCAAGAAGGTCATGTGCCTCACCATGTTTGTCCTGGGAACTGATTTTCGAAATAGATATTTAATTGAATTTGTAACATAGGTTGATTTGGATTAATAGTGTTAAGTTCCGCTTGCGATCTAAGTCTAAACCATTAAGAACAAATAAGTTAAATTTGGAATCAATAATGTTAAGTTCCGTTTGCGATTCCTAATTTAACTTCTAAAGAACACAATAGGCTGTTTAGGAAAGGTTCGACACTTGTACAAAATTTTTATATAGTGGAACCGGTACGATCTTCCTAGGACCAACCAACAATTGGTATCAGAGCAAGGGTTTGCCTTTGTGTGTTTTGTTTTCAAATAGATTATGCATATGTCATACATAATTTAGGCAGGATAATAGTAGGATGTGCTAACTTTGTGGTTGCAGGCTCCAACTATTATCGCATATAGATATTGTGTGTGATTGGACCCTTGGACATGTCAAGGGCATTATTTTTGCGTGTGCATGATTGTATGTAACTAATACAGCAGGAGTTGTATTAGCTCTAGGATTTTAGAATTTTATTTTCGATCTAGATTACATGTACATTCCTTCATGGAATATAGGATCGATATATGTAAAATTCTATTTTTATCGCAGATCATTTCTTTGCAAGGTGTGGTGCTATTGGAGGACCAGAGGCGCAACAGAATAAGAAGCAAGATAGATGCAACAACTCGACTTGATGGCGATGGCCAAAGATGGCAGCAGCTAGGATTGGAGCACACGGAGAACAGTGACAAAAAAGGCCATAATAGTTGGAAAAATTAATTTCTATATTTATTGCTTTTATTTACTGTGATGTGTGTATACATGTGATGTATGCTAGCATAGGTTAAAATTCCTTACCTTAAATAACTAAGTGGGAGAGGAATTTTTAAATAAATTCCACGGTCTCCATTACTGGTTTGTAAGTGATGCAACAAGCTTACGTGTTGGCTTTGAGTGCCTCCCTCCACAACAGATGGGTTTGTTGCGGATCACTAGATCAAACTTCCTTTATGGATGGTTATAGGAAATTATTTAGGAGCGTGTGATCTTCTCCAACTGAAGGGGCACAATCCTATTTAATGGACTAAGTATCAAGTAATGGTATACACTTAGACGCATTCAATAGTATCCTCCCCAACGGAGTCACTGCTATTGTTTTGCGTGACCAAAGAAATACCAACTATTAATTTGTCATAAAGATAGGTAAAACCCCCCCTTTTACAAATGTTTGAATTTGTAGACGTCCACACTAACGTGGCATACAAAATTCATGGTGTTTGAGGTAATTTAAGGTTGACAAGATAATTAATGGGTAAGACCCTCCTCTTACGAATGTTTAAATTTGTATACATCCACACTAACGTGGCATGCATAATTCCCGGTGTTTGAGGTGTTGGTGAATTTAAATAATATTGTTTGAGGAATCAATATTATTTTAAATTCAAAGTTTTGACCAAATATTTGATCAAAGTAAGGTCAACTATTAATTTTATTTGTCATAAATATAAGTTGACAAGACAATAAAATTAATGGATAAAATCTCCTATTAGAGTTTGAATTTGTATACGTCCACACTAACGTGACATACAAAATTCATGGGGATTTTAAGGTGTTGGTCTTGACCAAATATTTATGTGATTCTTAGGATTTCATATGTTTGTCAATCACCTAACTGTTATACTATAGAATAGACTTAGTAGCCCCAATTAAGATTGGAAACAAAAACTTGGATTCTAAGATTGACCGTCCTCTCAGAACTAAGAACAATATAGGGGTATTTTATTCATTAGTTGTTGAAACATATTTAGTGGTGTTATCTACCGGTACCTGGTGTGTAGATACGGGAGTCACTGATCATGTCTACAATTCATTGCAGGGGTTCTAGGAAATCTGACAACTATATGAAGAGAAAATCACCATGGGCACTGCTGTGAAAGTAGCAGCTGTTGCAGTGGGAGATGTTTATCCTTCGATAGGAATAAAACATGAATTTTTGAGAAATTATCTTTACGTACCAAGTTTAGAAATAACTAGTTTTCAGTTTCTAAACTATTCAAAGAACTTGATATTCTGTCTCTTTTAATAACAAAGTTATTATCAATAAAAAGAGGGAAGTTATCTGTTCTGGTACGATGGCTGGCAATTTATAAATCCAATAACTCCCATAATGCAACAAATGGAAATTAATAACATATCTTCTAACTCTAATAAGAGAAAGCAACCTTCGGAAATGAACCAATCATATGTTTGGCATCTAAGGCTAGGTTATATAAACTTGAGTAGGATTCAAAGGATAATAGCCGATGAACTTTTGGGTTCATTTCTAGTTGAAATCTTTCCAACCTGCGAGTCTTACTTGAAAGGAAAAATAACCAAGAAGCTTTTTAAGTCTAAGGGGTATAGAACCAAAGATGTGTTGGAATTGATTCATTCTGATTTGTGTGATCCTATGTTTATCCAGGAAATAGGTGGTTTCGAATATTTTGTCTATTTTATAGACGACCATTCGAGATACAGATACATTTACTTGATGCGCCGTAAGTTTAAGTGCTTTGATTAATTCAAAGAGTACAAGCCTGATGTGGAGAAACGTCAAAGTAAAAGTATCAAGACACTATAGTAAGATCGTAGTGATGAGTACCTCTTAGGAGAATTTAGGAGTAGCTTATCAGAAGTAGGGATTCAATCCCAACTGACTGCACCTGGTACACCCAGACAGAATGGTGTAGTAGAACGAAGGAATATGACTCTTATGGAAATAGTTAGGTCAATGATGAGTTATTCAGAATAACCAATTTCGTTTTGAGGATATACACTGAAAATGGAAGTGAACATAGTACCTTCTAAGTCAGAACCCTCTACTCTCATAGAATTGTAGAATAAGCATAAGCCTAGTCTAAAAGCATATTCAGATTTGGGGTAGTCCATCACATGTGTTGAAGGGAGTCACTGATAAGTTGGAATAGGAGTTCACTTGTTTGTGTGTTATCCTAGAGAAATAAAAGGAGGTTTATAGTCCTAAAAGTCAGAAGGTCATTATTAGCATCAATGGCCGATTTTTAGAAGAGGACTATGTAATGAACCATAAGCCCATAAGTAAATTTGTTCTTAAAAAAATTGTCACACCCTGAGAAAGATCCTGTCCGAAGAAATTTTGGCAGCACCTCCCCTGTACGAGTGACAATCTGAAGCATTTATACAAAGCCCTAAGGGCCACATATACCTCGGCCAACAAGGCCGGAAATACCAACAAACAAATAAGTAAACAACCACGCAGTTATATATGTAGCAGCCCACTCGACTGTACAAAAACCAAAGCACAACGGAAAATAACAGAAACCAAATACAAACCCAGACACTGACTGCTAGCCGGCTAGGCTTACACAACCATCAACCAATACAAAATACACTCCAGAAATAAAACCGGAACACAAGCTAAATACACAAGTTCATATACCAAAATAAAAGTAAACAAAATGTGGAGACAGATCTTCCGAGGTGACGTGGGGACTGTTAGTTAGAGCCCTAGAGCCAATCATTTGATGATTGTATGGACTCATGTATATCATATTCTTGTATATTAATAAAGGCATTTGTTTGGTTATTATACTTAATTGTATTAGTGTCAAATAAACTAAGTATAATAGCGTCCTTGAATAGAAGGTTCATACCTATATCAATCGATTAGTTGAATCGATAGTGAGATGATATAGGGAACACTACTCTAAATCATTCCTAGTCGAGTATTAACATTCAGGGACAATGTTAATGCAATAAGACTAGCATGTAGGTCAGCTCGATGACTTGATCTCACAAGTCATGGATATGGAGATATCAAGTTGACACATGGGTATGCATTGGAGAATGTATACTGAATGACCCGCCATGAGAAAGTATCATGGATCGTTATATGAGTGTCATATACTTTCTCATGTGGCTATTAGTATGACTATTAGTTCTTAGACCTGAAGTCACCATGGATCCCTACATAAGGAGTTATGTACTTTAGTTTCGTCAAACGTCACCCGTAACTGGGTGGACTATAAAGGCGATTACTGGGTATGTAACGAATTATGCAGAGGGATGTGAGTGATGTAGATGGGATCTATCCCTCCCATATGACGGGAGCGACATCGCTATTCTTGATAGAGTGAGACCACTAAGTGCATGGCCATGCCCAAATGAGTCAACATTAGATGTTGAGCTCATTTGATCGACTGCGACTACTTGAAGTTCAAGATTTAGATTGATTAGAGGATGACACGGTCTATGCCTCACATTGATCAATCTAGATGTCTAGGATAGAAGGACATTTGTCACATATTGTGAGGAGTCACAATTAGTAGTCACAAGGTGATGTTGGATCTCAACATTCTTGTAACTTGGGTAGTAATGATGTGTTGCTAGATACCGCTCATTACTTATGCTCCTAAATGGGTTTAGGGCATTGCCAACGTTACAAGAACCTATAGGGTCACACACTTAGGACAATTAGATGGAGATTTGGTTCATATGATGAACCAAGAGGATTAGATTCATTTGATGAATCATATTGGATTAAGAGTAATCCAAATTGGGCTAATTGAGTTGGACTCAAGTTGATTCATGTTTAAATCAACTTAATTTAATGAATTAGATTCATTATATTAAGTTGGCTTGAATCATATGGTTGGATTAGATCAACCATGAGAGAAATTTGATCAAGTTTGACTTGATTTGAGAGGAAGAGAAAAAGTCATGTTTGACTTGACTTTTTGCCACATCACTAGTGAGTTGGCAAGATGTGGACCAATAGGATTGCTCCACATCATCAATGTGTGCCACCTCATGGAGGTTACAAGCCTCCATAGCATTTAATGTGGCCGGCCCACATTAAATGAGGAGGTTACACATGTTGCCATGTCATTTAGTGAGGTGGCAATATGTGGACCAATGGTGTTGATCCACATCATCCTAGAGTGCCACCTCATGGGGGTTACAACTCTTAATGGTTTCATATTAATTGCAATTAATGCAATTAATTTGGTGGTTTTACCATGGAGAGTGGCCGGCCACTTTGGGTGTGAAGGAGAATTTGATTTTTCATTCAAGTGGTGCATCTTCTTCCTCCTTCCTCTCAAGCTCTCCCTCTCCCTCTCCTCCTTACTTGGCCGAACCTTACCAAGGTGCTAGCACACCTTTGTGTGAGGTTTTCTCCACCTAAGTTGTCCGTGTGGATACTTCTAGAGGACCGGCGCTTGACGGTCTTGAGATCCGACAACACCTTGGAAGAGCGGGATTCGCGTAGGGCGCGCATCAAGGGTAAACACTTTTTCCTCGTAGATCTAAGTAGTAGATCAGTTTTTGAACTCGTACAAGAAATAGTTTTTCGAATTTTGTATACGAATCTTTGCACGGATCTACGGCTTTGGGTCTTTCGGGGTTTCTGCGACGCGAAAAAGCGGTTTTTGCGGCTCGAAGAACCCAACAGTGGTATCAGAGCCACGTGCAAAGACTTGTACGAGTTAGTTTTTGGTTTTTGGAAAACAAAAAGCTTCTGTGATTTTCTGTAAAAATTCAATTTTTATGTTTTTATGGGTAATTTTTCCTTATAGGCGAAGCACAAGTGTCTCGGCACTTGTAGGCTTCGGCTATCGGGAAGAATTTTCCCAAACGGCTTCGTTTCGACCCAAAATCTTTTGGGACAGCGGACTCGGGTGCCTTTAGATCGCAAAAGAGCAACTCACGATGGTTAGATCGTGGGTAGGGGCGCTGCCCCTAACCCCGCAAGGGGATTTGCTCCGCGATCGCACCCGAAATCGCTAAAAACGAACCCGTCGGGAAGATTTTTCCGAAACGGTAATGTCTCGGCCCAAATCGTTTTGGGACAGCGGGTTTGGGTGCTGTTGGATCGCAATGGGACCCTCGCGATGGTTAGATCGCGGGTAGGGGCGCTGCCCCTGGCCCCGCAAGGGGATCCGTTCCGCGATTGCGCCCGAAACCGCTAACCGGGACCGCCGGGAAATTTTACTTGTAAAATTGTAAAAAATTATTTTAAAATTACAGAAAATAAGAAAATATATAATTTTAAATTATATATTAATTTTGTGATAGTCATGGCCCAAAACCCAATATGATTGGTTGTGTTGTAATTCATAATACGGCCTGCATGCCGTGATGTGTTTTCGCGTGTTGTATTTATTTTATTATTCGCGACCTGCGCGTCGTGCCTCGTCTTTTATTCTTGTTGTAAATTAGATTTAGACTCGAATGTAACTCGAGTTTCAAATTGTAATGTACAAATTGGAGCGGTGGAGGGTCCACACGAGACGGAGTTCCGAGGCGGGCACGAGCAACACAAGGTGGTCAAAGGGAGGAGCTTGGAGAAGCTGTTGACCCTAGGTTGACCATTCGATCTTCTCATTGGCTTGAGAAGATCGTAGTAGGGCCATGACTAAATCACAAATAGATTAATTAATTAATTATTATGTATCTGATGCATGTTTAATAGTTAATTAATTAATTAGTGCCTTAACGATTAGATTAGATCTAAGTCGTGCACATGATGCACCCTTGCGATTAGATTAGATCTAAGTCATGCACAAGATGCATCCTTCTCGATTAGATTAGATCTAAATCGAACCAACTCTAAATGTCTAACCATGCCGTGATACCTATCACTACCTCGATCACATGTATTGTTGAATCTGCCAAAGCAGAGCAATACATATTATCTTGGTAGGGTACGGAGGGACAATCTTGGTCCCGCCTATCAACGCATGGGTGAATACAAACTCAATTAGATTGAGTATTCCTAGTTACTCGGTTGGATCGAGTCAACTATAGGCATTATTCCAACGGTTGGAAAAGAATAGGTCAAAATCACATCTATATTAACTCTCGGGCGTATTAGCCAAAGCTAACTCGAGTTTTAATATAAATGCGGATATTGATTCTATATACAAGAGTTGCATAGAGATGTAATTGGTAATCGTTACCTACCGATCATACTAAGCCTTGGGCGTATTAGCCAAAGCTAACTCAAGGGTTAGTATGATGTGGATCTTGTCCCACAAGAATTATAGAATTCAGTGGGAGCATCATTTAATTAAAGGCCTAATTAAATGATTTTAAAAGAATATGATATTTATTTCTGCAAATTTTTCTGTTGTAGATAACCATGACGTCAAATACGAACACTTACTCCCTGCGATCTGTCCTTGAGAAGGACAAGCTCAACGGAGCGAATTTCCTAGACTGGTACAGGAACTTGAGAATAGTTCTCACCCAGGAGCATAAGATGTACGTTCTGGAGCAGCCTATTCCTGAGGCTCCTCCTGCCAATGCCCCGCGAGCCGACAAAGATGCTTATAAGAAGCATCAAGACGACGCATTAGATGTGTCCTGTCTAATGCTCGCGACCATGAACTCAGAGCTTCAGAAGCAACATGAGTTGATGGGCGCTTACGATATGGTTGAGCATCTTCGCCAACTATATCAGGGACAAGCGAGGCATGAGAGATTTGAGATCTCGAAGGCACTGTTTCAGTGCAAGATGTCAGACGGGGCTCCTGTAGGTCCTTATGTACTCAAGATGATTGGGTACATAGAGAACCTACAAAGACCGGGGTTACTTGAGGGCACACAGTTGATCTTTGCCCCACGATTATAAGATAGGTATAGTGAATATTACATGAGCATAGAAATGAAAAGATTTAGAGATACAGGGTATAACTGCTGAGATTAACCTTAAGAAGGTTAAGCCCATTCGATGATCCGAAGCACAAGGGCAAGGGCAAGCCCAAAGGCAAGGGAAAGTCCCAAGCCAAGGGCAAAGGCAAGGCATTGAAGCCTAAAGGAGGGGTCGCCAAGGATGCTACCTGCTTCCACTGCGGTCAGACCGGACACTGGAAAAGGAACTGTAAGGTATACTTGGATGATCTTAAGAAGAAGCGAAGTGAGACTTCCACTTCAGGTATATATGTTATAGAAGTCAATCTATCTATTTCTACATCATGGGTATTAGATACTGGATGTGCTTCTCACATTTGTACTGATGTGCAAGCGCTGAGCATTGACAAAGGGCGAGTGGACCTACGAGTAGGCAATGGAGCACGGGTTGCTCCTGTTGCTTTTTCTATCTCTGCCCTCCGGGCTTGTACTAGATTTAGATGATTGTTGTTATGTGCTGCTCTTACTAAGAACATAGTTTCAGGTTTCTTGTTTAGACAAGAAAGGATACTCTTTATAATAAAAGACAAATGTTGTTCTTTATTTGAAAGATATGTTCTATTGTAGTGCACCACTAATAAACGGACTCTATATTCTAGATCTTGAGAGCCCTATCTATAACATTAGTACCAAGAGGTTCAAGTCAAATGACATGAACCAAACATACCTCTGGCACTGTCGCTTAGGTCATATAAATGACAAGCGCTTATCCCAGCTCCATAAGGATGGTTTGCTGGACTCATTTGATTTAGAATCATATGAGATATGTGAGTCATGCCTATGAGGCAAGATGACCAAGACCCCCTTTAGTGGGCATAGCGAGAGAGCAACTGATTTGTTATGACTCATACATAGTGATGTATGTGGCCCTTTCAATGTTGCTGCTAGAGGCGGTTATAGGTACTTCATCACATTTACTGATGATTTCAGTAGATACGGTTATGTGTACTTGATGACACATAAGTCTGAATCCTTTGAAAAGTTCAAAGAATTCAAGAATGAAGTACAGAACTAGCTTGGCAAGAGTATTAAGGTACTTCGATCAGATTGAGGTGGTGAATACTTAAGCCATGAGTTTCGTGACTACTTAGCTGAGTGTGGGATTTTATCTCAACTCACTCCTCCTGGAACACCACAGTGGAATGGTGTATCCGAAAGGAGGAATCATACCTTATTAGATATGGTGCGATCTATGATGAGTCACACAGATCTTCCGACATATCTATGGGGATATGCTCTAGACACGACAGTTTTCATACTCAACCGAGTTCCATCAAAGGCCGTGATAAAGACACCATATAGGATATGGACTGGGAGAGATGCCCAGGTGTCTTTCATGAGGATTTGGGGTTGTGAGGCTTACGTACGACGTCAAGTCTCAGATAAATTAGAACCCAAATCCGACAAGTGCTATTTCATCGGATATCCCAAGGAAACTAAGGGATATTACTTCTACATTCCCAGTCAGCACAAGGTAGTTGTGGCAAAGACTGGGGTCTTTCTAGAAAGGGATTTTGTTTCTAGAAAGACTAGTGGGAGCACGTTCGATCTTGAAGAAGTTCAAGATGCGAACAATAGCAATAATGCCTCGATGGAAATTGAACTGGAACCACAAAGTGTTGTGGATGATGTTGTTCCACAAGGAGTTGAGGAACAACAACCAGTTCAAGTAGACATACCTCTTCGCAGGTCTGATAGGGTACGTCGTCAGCCTGAGAGATATTCATTTCTCGTGTCTGACCATAATGACGTTGTGCTCATAGAGGATGAGCCTAACACCTATCAGGAAGCTGTGATGAGACCAGATTCCGAGATATGGCGGATGGATATCAAAAATCGCGTTTCTGAATGGAAACATACTCGAGGATGTGTACATGACACAACCTGAGGGTTTTTGTAGTTCCACAGCCATAGGATCTATCATGTATGCCATGTTATGTACTCGACCTGATGTCTCGTATGCTATGAGCATGACGAGCAGATACCAGTCAGATCCAGGTGAAAGTCACTGGATAGCGGTCAAGAATATTCTTATGTACTTGAGAAGGACTAAAGAATATTTCTTGATATATGGAGGCGATGATGAGCTAGCTGTAAAGAGTTACAGTGATGCTAGCTTCCAGACCGACCAGGATGATTAAAAATCGCAGTCGAGGTTCGTGTTTTGCTTGAATGGTAGTGCTATGAGCTAGCATAGTTCACAGCAGTTCTACAACGTTTCCATCTCATTCGAGAGATTATCGATAGAGGAGATGTGAAGATTTGCGGAGTACCTACAGAGGCTAACATTGCAGATCCCTTGACCAAGGCTTTGGCACAGAGAAAGCATGATGGTCACACTAGGTCTTTAGGCTTTAGAGCCTATACTGATTGGCACTAGTGCTAGTGGGAGATTGTTAGTTAGAGCCCTAGAGTCAATCATTTGATGATTGTATGGACTCATGTATATCATATTCTTGTATATTAATAAAGGCATTTGTTTGGTTATTATACTTAATTGTATTAGTGTCAAATAGACTAAGTATAATAGCGTCCTTGAATAGAAGGTTCATACCTATATCAATCGATTAGTTGAATCGATAGTGAGATGATATAGGGAACACTACTCTAAATCATTCCTAGTCGAGTATTAACATTCAGGGACAATGTTAATGCAATAAGACTAGCATGTAGGTCAGCTCGATGACTTGATCTCACAAGTCATGGATATGGAGATATCAAGTTGACACATGGGTATGCATTGGAGAATGTATACTGAATGACCCGCCATGAGAAAGTATCATGGATCGTTATATGAGTGTCATATACTTTCTCATGTGGCTATTAGTATGACTATTAGTCCTTAGACCTGAAGTCACCATGGATCCCTACATAAGGAGTTATGTACTTTAGTTTCGTCAAACGTCACCCGTAACTGGGTGGACTATAAAGGCGATTACTGGGTATGTAACGAATTATGCAGAGGGATGTGAGTGATGTAGATGGGATCTATCCCTCCCATATGACGGGAGCGACATCGCTATTCTTGATAGAGTGAGACCACTAAGTGCATGACCATGCCCAAATGAGTCAACATTAGATGTTGAGCTCATTTGATCGAGTGCGTCTACTTGGAGTTCAAGATTTAGATTGATTAGAGGATGACATGGTCTATGCCTCACATTGATCAATCTAGATGTCTAGGATAGAAGGACATTTGTCACATATTGTGAGGAGTCACAATTAGTAGTCACAAGGTGATGTTGGATCTCAACATTCTTGTAACTTGGGTAGTAATGATGTGTTGCTAGATACCGCTCATTACTTATGCTCCTAAATGGGTTTAGGGCATTGCCAACGTTACAAGAACCTATAGGGTCACACACTTAGGACAATTAGATGGAGATTTGGTTCATATGATGAACCAAGAGGATTAGATTCATTTGATGAATCATATTGGATTAAGAGTAATCCAAATTGGGCTAATTGAGTTGGACTCAAGTTGATTCATGTTTAAATCAACTTAATTTAATGAATTAGATTCATTATATTAAGTTGGCTTGAATCATATGGTTGAATTAGATCAACCATGAGAGAAATTTGATCAAGTTTGACTTGATTTGAGAGGAAGAGAAAAAGTCATGTTTGACTTGACTTTTTGCCACATCACTAGTGAGTTGGCAAGATGTGGACCAATAGGATTGCTCCACATCATCAATGTGTGCCACCTCATGGAGGTTACAAGCCTCCATAGCATTTAATGTGGCCGGCCCACATTAAATGAGGAGGTTACACATGTTGCCATGTCATTTAGTGAGGTGGCAATATGTGGACCAATGGTGTTGATCCACATCATCCTAGAGTGCCACCTCATGGGGGTTACAACTCTTAATGGTTTCATATTAATTGCAATTAATGCAATTAATTTGGTGGTTTTACCATGGAGAGTGGCCGGCCACTTTGGGTGTGAAGGAGAATTTGATTTTTCATTCAAGTGGTGCATCTTCTTCCTCCTTCCTCTCAAGCTCTCCCTCTCCCTCTCCTCCTTACTTGGCCGAACCTTACCAAGGTGCTAGCACACCTTTGTGTGAGGTTTTCTCCACCTAAGTTGTCCGTGTGGATACTTCTAGAGGACCGGCGCTTGACGGTCTTGAGATCCAGCAACACCTTGGAAGAGCGGGATTCGCGTAGGGCGCGCATCAAGGGTAAACACTTTTTCCTCGTAGATCTAAGTAGTAGATCAGTTTTTGAACTCGTACAAGAAATAGTTTTTCGAATTTTGTATACGAATCTTTGCACGGATCTACGGCTTTGGGTCCTTCGGGGTTTCCGCGACGCGAAAAAGCGGTTTTCGCGGTTCGAAGAACCCAACAGGGACCAGCAGACAGGATACTCCAAGCGACACCATAAACAACCTGGTACCTGAAAAAAAATAGTGTCCACGGGGGTGAGTTCAACGACTCAGCGAATACCAATAGACATGCCTAGTAAGATATATCTAACAGCAATAAACATGGAATACAGCTTCCTAATCATATATATATATGAAAGATGCAAAACTGAAAGATAACTGAGGAAGCTGTACTCACCAGGAACTCCTATCCAGACAAAAGGATCGTCAAACCGAAAGTGCCCTAAATCCTGTATGCATGTTAAACATATGCATCCAACCAAATGTAGCAAATAAATGCTGCAAACACAATCACAAGAAATAAATGCATCAATGCATATGATGTCAATGATGCGTCCTGGTCACCCCTGACGCCAGTCAGTCATCTCACACATAAATGGTGAGACCGAGTGGGTAGGGTTGTGACAACCGTGCACTCTGTTGTCACTGCTCCTGATGAGTGACCGAGTGGACGGGATGCTGTCGTAGTACACCTATCCTCCTACCCCAAATCATAAATGGGGGAGCGCAATGCTCTCAACTCTCGGTACACAATGACGGGGAGGAATCCCTGCCGGCTAACACGTTGTGTCACACTACCCATGAGCGGACCAACGTAGCCAAACAAAGTCCCTGCTGCAACACACTCTGCCTGAATCGACCACTAACCCATGAGTGGTGGTGTGTGCAGATCCATGTAACTGGCGATGTGCTCAACAATAATGGAGTCGACTATCTCACAGCATGCAATCATGATGCATGACACTAAGCATGACAATATCCTGATCAGCATAGAAAAATCCATATATATATAATATGGGTACCAAAGTATCAGTAAGTCAAATCCACGGGTCTAGGGTATACAGGTCCTCTATGATATAAAAACCTAGATCCTGAACATATCCCTCTCCATAACATATGTACCAACAATATGCATTGATCAAAGAACAAGGGTCGAGGTACACCAATCAGATATGATATACAAAATATAGGTACACAAGTCAGGTATGGTATAAAAACCTAGATATCAGATAATCTAGTTACACATGCCAGAAATAAAATCCAGAACCTAGTCCTAACCTCAGTAAAGCATGGTATGTCACTTACTCTAGGAACTAAGGTACTCATGACAATAATCACGAGGTATAAACATGGGTACCTAACAAGCGACAAAACAGAACATGCTATGGATATCAAACTGACATACCAAAGACAATCATGACTATTGCTTGTAGCTATAAAATACTATGCATATCCAATTGACAATATCATAAAAGATAAGTCAAGAGGTACCCACCTCCAATAACAGGTCCAATCCAGTCAAATCCAACGTCGAGATGCTCGTCTCGAATCAGAGTCCTGTAATACATAATATCCAGATTTAGCTAATTTCATATAAATAAATTAGCTAAATCAAATCCTTGAGAAACTATCATAAATCCAGATCCAATTATAAACCCTAATTGGATCATCTAACTCCTCAATTGACTTAACTAATCCATTCGAATTTGGACTTGCAATAAGCATAACCAATCATAGTAATTGACCCAATTTAGCCCTGATTCAACACATATATCAAATTCAAACCTGAATTCAAACAACCTTTAAACTAACTTACCCAAATCCAATCGACTTTGTTGTTGACTCACTCGAAGATACTTGCCGCCATATGATCGAGCAAGATGGTGTTTGTTGTCTTCCCAAATCAAATACCCAAAATCATCAATTGTTGGTCGGCATTCAATAGGTCCATAATGCTACTAAATGGATCTGCAAACCCACTGCAAATCAGATGAGTACAACCATCGATCAAGTAGGAAGGAAAACAAAGACAAAAGAGCCTCACCATACTTGCTGAAAACCACCTACCTCACACTTACAAATCGGATCATGAAGAGGAAGTTCTAGCATCGATCCTTCTCTGGCAACCAAAACACCCGGCGATAGATACAGGTGTTGGTGCGTCTCACTGGTGGTGTCCGAAAGTGAACAGAATCTAGGGCACGGCCAAGTGGAGGCTCGGATGAGGCATCGACGCCAGGGTAGAGCAATGGCGAGCCTCAAGGAAAGAAGAAAAAATTGACCTTGTCGCCGGCTCACACTCTAAACGTTGTTGCCTGGCAATCAATAGAACAACCCCTCCACTACCGACCCGGTATCGCGTGAAGAACACCAGACGACGATCGACTGAGAGGAGGAGAAGGGAAGTGACACAAATGCTTCGGCCTCACGAGGGCTTCACCGGCCGAGAAGATATGCCCCGGCGACGAAAGGGCGAGAAGTGGAAGTAGACGAGAATCGGCAGAGGCTTGGACTCCTTGGCTGATCACCCTTGTACACGAAGGAGAAGGAAGAGGCGTGAGGCTTGGCCACCGCTCTTGTACCGGAGGGGAAGGAGATGAAGGCTCGGTGCCGCACAGAGGAGAGGATCGGGATGGTGAGGAAGGGAAGAGGAATCAGCGTCGGCTAGGTCACGCGGGAGAGAAAAAGAAAAAGCTAAAAGAAAAAGAAAAAACAAAAAGAAAAAATCAACTTTTCCTCATTAAAATAGGGTAGCCTAAACAGGCTTTCCCGGGACCCAATATCTATCCCCGTAACTTCTTCCATACGAGTTCCGAAAAATTCCCTTATCATTATTCGCCATTTTCTGTTATTTTACAAAAATAATAGAGGACACGTCTAATCTAGTTCCAACTGTACAAGATGAAATATCACAAGAAACTGCAACACGTATCACAAATGATACACAATTACAGACAGTGTCTCATCGTAGTGAGAGGGTTGTGACGCAACATGAAAGATTTATGTTTTGGGAGAGTCTTTGGACTTGATCCCTAGTGAACATGAACCTGATCCCTAGACATATGACGAAGCACTCTAAGATAAAGGTGCAGCATCTTGGCGAAGAGCAATGAATACAGATTTAGAATATATGTATTATAATAAAGTCTGGGAGCTTGTAGAACCACCAAATGGTGTGAAAGTCATTGGGTGTAAATATGTCTACAATAGGAAATGAGGGATAGACAGGAATGTGGAAACTTTCAAAGCAAGGCTTGTTAAAAAAGGAAACTTTTTCACCGGTAGTCATGCTCAAGTCCATCCAGATTCTTTTATCTATTGCTGCTCATATGGATTATGAGATTTAGCAAGTGGATGTCAAGACAGCTTTCCTTAATGGAAGTCTTGAAGAAAACATCCATATAAAGCAACCAGAAGGGTTCATTGTAAAGAGCAAAGAGCATCTTGTGTGCAAGCTCAATCAATCTATGGACTGAAGCAAAGCTTCAAGGCCTTGGAACATCCGGTTTAATGAAGTAATCTAGTCATATAGATTTATTCAGTGTCCGGATGAGTCTTGTGTATATAAGAAGTGTGATGGAAGCATGGTGGTATTTCTTGTACTATAAGTAGATAACATTTTTGATAGTTGGAAACAATATCAAAGTGTTGTCGGAAGTAAGGGTATGGTTGCCCAAGTAATTCAATATGAAGGACTTGGGAGAATGCACACACATTCTCGAAATCAAAGGGATTGCAAGAAAAAAAATGTTGTGCTTATCCCAAGCTTCATATAACAAGCTCATTTTAGCATGCAAGACTCCAAGAAAGGTTTTATACTTTTTAAACATGGAGTAGCTTTATCTAAAGAGATGTCTCCGAAGACATCAAAGAAGATAGAGTACATGAAGGCAGTTCCTTATGCTCTGGCTATCGGAAGCCTAATGTATGCTATGAACGAGACCGAATATCTGTTTTACCATGGGCATGGTTAGCAAATATCGAAGTAACCCAGGACCGAGACACTAGACTGCCGTAAAGCATATATTAAAGTACCTTAGAAGCACTAGAAATTATATGCTAGTTTACTAGGCAATTAATTTGATCCCTGTGGGTTACACGGATTTTGACTTCCAATCAGATAGGGACAATAGTAAGACGACCTTGGGGTTTTGTGTTTACTTTAGGAAGTGAAGCCATAACAATGGAGGAGTGTTAAGCATAGTTATTTTTTGGACACACTAGAGAAGCTGAGTATATGGCAGCCTCTGAGGCAACCATAGAAGCTATATGGCTCAGAAACTTCATAGTGGACTTAGACATGATTTTTGGTTTGTCCAAAATTATTACAATTTTTGTAATAATATTAGTGCAATAGCAAACTTGAAGGAACCATAAGTCCATAAGGCAAGTAAACACAATAGAGCGCAAGTACCACCCAATACGAGACATCGTATAATAAGAAAAAGTTGTTGCAAGCCTAGATTACATCAGATGATAGCCTGAGAGATCCTTTCACTAAGACCCTTAAGGCAAGAGCTTTTGATGGGCATGTTAAAGGGTTGGGAATCAGATGTATGATAGTAGATATGACAGCTTAGTCTTTTAGTATAAGTGGAGATTGTTAGAGTGTATACTAAAAGCCTAACTTTTTGTAAACATTTATTTAGAAATAAAGAATCACAACGGTCAAATACCTACATTTATATGCTAAGTGTAGTTGTTCAATTAATTTATATTGTAGATAACATGGTGTGTAGTCTCACACACAGAAGATCATGTTATCAGTTCTTTATAAATCATAAACAGTTACTCACGACTAAGATGGAAAGGAACAAACCGTTGGAATAGTCGTAGTGTAATTAAGTATTAGTTTATCTTGACTAATAAATTACACTAGTACACTCTGAGTGTATTGAGTAGGACCATTTAAGGTAAGTTCTTTTTGTACTGACTTAATAAAAGAATAAGAACTTAGTTATTATGGAAGTGTGTGCTCTTAATCCTAATATAATAACAAGCATATATATTTAGTATTTATTTCTTTAACTTATCAAAGGGTGAGATTTAGCTCGATAAATCAATAGGCCCGATAAGTTCAGAAATGATATTACTTATAGTGTGTGTTATTGATTATAGAAGGGAACTGTGTCCTAGTAATCTAGGTTGAGAATGTCTCCAAGAGGAGCTCATAAGGATTGTCATGTTAAACCCTGCAGGTGGACTTAGTCCGACATGACAATGAGGTTGAGTGGTACTACTCTTGGACTAAGACATTAATTAAAGTGAGTTGTCAGTAACTCGATTAAATTAATGGGCATTCGATATCTTAAACATAGGGAGACTAACACACTCATGATAAGAAGGAGCCCATAATGTAATTTGGGATTGGTGCAGTAGTGCAATAATAACTCTCTAGTGGAATGAGTTATTATTGATGAACTTGAGTTGTGTGTTCGAGGCGAACATGGGATACTCAAGCTCATCGAAAGGCGAAAACTAATTTCTCCTCTAGGTCCTTGTCGTAGCCTCATTAGTGCCTCATAGTTCACCCATGAAAGCTCTTCTTGGTGTCCAAGAGGGGGCCTACCCATGGCTTGGTGACCAAGCCATAGGGGCCGGCCAAATACCTTCACGAAGGTGCCGACCCTTTGCTTGGTGTCCAAGCAAAGAGGGGTCGGCCATAATAAATTCAAATAGGAGGGGTGTTTTGAATTTTTAAAATATTCTCTTTGTAGAAAACTACAAGTTTTAAAAGAGAGATTTTAAAATATAAATCTTTTCTTATTTGAATTAGGCCACATGGTTTAAAAGAAAGTTTAAAAGTTTTAAAACTTTCCTTTTTAAACCATCCTCATGGTTTTAAGAAAAAAGGAAGAGAAGTTTTAAATTTAAAAATTTTCTATTTTGTAACCATGTTAAAAAAGGAAATTTTATAAGAGAGGTTTTAAATTTTAAAACTTGGTTTTAATTTTAAAACTTTTCTTTTTTAACATCCACATTAGGAAATTAAAAGAGAGCTTGTAAAATTTTATAAGAGCTTTCCTTCTTTACTTATAAAATTTTTATAAAAGTATTTCCTTCCTTTTAAGGGGCCGACCACCCTTTCTTGGTGCCCAAGCAAGGGGTCGGCCAATCAATAAATCATCCAATCAATGATTTGATGATTGAATCAATCAAGAGGAAAGAAAAGGAAAAATAAAAAGGAAAAAGGAAAAACAAGAGGATGATTTTAATTTTTTGTAAAAAAATCATTCCTTATTTGCCTTGAGCAAGTAATATAAAAGAAGGGGAGGAGAGACCTCATAAATTATCAATTCTTATTCTATTGTTGAGTCCTCTTGTGGTCGGCCCTCTCCCTCTCTTTTTCCCCTTGCTCTCTGTTGTTCTCTTGTGGTGGTGGCCGGATTTTACAGAAGGAGGAAGAAGGCTTTTGGGTGGTGTTCATCTTGGAGTATCGTCACCCATACGACGTCCAAGGCGAGGCGAGGAATACGGCAGAAGATCTCGAGGTTATTAACATACAAAGAAAAGGTATAACTAGTAATTGTTTTCCGCATCATGCTAGTTATTTTTCTTTGTAAGAATTCCAAACACAAGAGGCATTAGATTCTAGTTTTTCAAATGTGCAATTCATGTTTGTGTTTTTTTTATTTTTCAAATTTGTGATTCGATTGTTCCTTTTGGTTAAACCAAATGTTATTTTATGAAATTAAATATTTAATTTCGTTAAAAGGTTTTGTCGAGGCAGTGTGGATGCTCCCATACCCAAGAAGGACATGTGTCTCGCTATGTTTATCCTGGGAACCGATTTTCGAAATAGATATTTAATTTAATTTGTAACATAGGTTGATTTAGATCAATAGTGTTAAGTTCCACTCGCGATCCAAGTCCAAACCATTAAGAATAGATAAGTTAAATTTGGAATCAATAATGTTAAGTTCCGTTTGCGATTCCTAATTTAACTTCTAAAGAACACAATAGGTTGTTTAGGAAAGGTTCGACACTTGTACAAACACTACAAGAAAAATGTCATTCAAAAACACTCAAACGACAACGGTTTTATACCAAACTGTTGTCTTTTTGCCTTTTAACAACGGTTTTAACAAAAACTGTTGTCTTTTAGTAATTTTGTTGGCCTATGACAACGTTTTTTAAAAACTGTTGTCTATTTATGTTTTTTTGGGGATACGAGAATGGTTTTTAAAGGGTACGACAACAGTTTTTTAAAACTGTTATCTATATGCACTTTTTTGGGATTACGACAACGGTTTTTAAAAACCGTTGTCTATTAAGTGTTGTTGAATGCGATTATTTTTTCTTTCGCCACTTTTTCTCCTTCGTCATTTTTTTGTCTATTAAGTGTTGTTTACGCCTTGTTTTTTTCTGTCTCTTTCCCAAAACCCTACTCTTCGCCGCCTCCTCATCACCGCCCTCTTCGTCGCCTCCCTCCTCACCACCCTCTTCACCGCCTTCTTCGTCGCCTCCATCCTCACCGCCCTCTTCGCCGCCTCCCTCTTCGCTGCCTCCCTCCTCACCACCCTCCTCGCTGCCTCCTTCCTCACCGCCCTCTTCGTCGCCTCAACTTTCGGCCTCGCCACCTCCTCCTCGCGGCCTCTACTTTCAGCCATCTTCACCGCCTCCTCCTCGTCGCCTCGACTTTCAGCCATCTTTGTTGCCTCCTTCTCACCAGCGCCTCCTCCTCGCCACCTCGACTTTCATCCATCTTCCCTGCCTCCTCACTAGTGCCTCCTCACTTCTGCCACTGGAATCATCGACACAAAATGGCATGATGGAAAAAGGTACGACAAACTATTTCCTTTATCTGCAACAACGACATAGACAAAAGTGTTGTTTTTGTTGCTCAAGCAAGGAACAAGCTGATACAAACTCTGGGCCTCGATTCTTCTCCTACAACTCATGAAACTTGCCCACCAACCATTTTTGGTAATGGTCGAAGCCAGAACTTGAAAGATCGGAGGGTGACAAAGATTGGGAAGGGAGGCCACAGCTTCCGCTCGCAAACTTCGGATCCACCAAGCGGATCGTGCCGCTTTTGTAAGATAGCTGAGTGATCAAGTAGTGTGTGGAGCCGATGGAGAAGGTGGCTTTGTCGCCGTCGCAGGTGAGCTCGTACATCCGATCCCCGCACTGAGGCGGATCAGTTGTTCGACGAAATGGGTGGCTGATGTCGTGGAACAGACCGCAAGAGAAGGGAGCACAAGCTTCTTGGTTCCACTGCTGCTGCTGCTGCCCTGTAGCTGTAACAGCAGCCTGGGACAAGAGGAGGAAGAGTAGCGGTAGAAGCAGAGCGTAGAAGCTGTGCCATGATGCTTTGCAGGCCATGGCCATGCAAAGGGATCGAGAGCTGTTCTTGGTAGATGTCTTCTTCATCTATCTCAAGGGAAACTAGAAGAATTGGGTATTGATCAGCAGGCAATCACGTTACGCGGGTTATAAGTTGGGGACAGGAGTCCCAGATCGATATCACGGAGCAGGGAACATTGGCCACCCCATTTCAGTCCCCTATTTGTACCGCTACATGGCATGCGGCATTTCATTTAAAAAAAATGGTTAACAAGGTATTTGAATCACAATGGACACTATCTTAGGCATTTCATCAGCATAAGCAGTGAAGTCCTCTCTGCATCATAATGGACACTATCTTAGACATTATTCGAGGAGATGCAAATGAAAGGGCTGTAGTAGAAATGTACACAATCTTTGGGCTCAGGAGTCCAGAATATTCATCTTCCAAAGATTGGGGGAGGTCAAAGTGAAGAAGAGTGACATGAGGTTCAATTCCTGCCGGCTAAACACAGTTTGGTAAAATTGTGATTGAAAATTGTTAAGGTATGACCACTATTCTAATTATACCATATTTCTTGAGTTCATTGATCAAGTTATTATAATACTGCACCCCTTCTGGATTAACTGGCCTTCTACCATCTGCAACATGGCACCAATTAGAATCATGTAATGCTTAAACTATTTGGTCAGGAAAATAAATTATTGCAAGGTGAATGCCGACTAGGAATGACTCTGCTCCAGGAGATAGAGAATCTGTAGGCATCCAGGCACATGTCATGCATCAACTTCACATCTTCCTGCCAACAAGAAAAACCAAAATTTTATATGCCTACAGTTCACATGATTGCATAATTGCCTAAAAAAAAGAGCAGAATTAGATACTTGTTTTCCACCAATGTGCATAGTCATTCATAAAAAAGAGCAGAATGAAATTGTTATCACTTGTCTTTAATGATCAACTAATGCTCTTCACTCTTCAGTCCTTACCAAAATGATTAAGATATTCTAAAGTTAGATTTCAGCTTGATGAAGAATGTTCTTTGTGACTGTACAATAGTGCAAGCAGAGCAATTAAATGTGCTAGTTGTTGTAAGATTTTTACTAAAAATGTGTGATAATACATATAGTTTGTCAGGAGTTGGTTTATTTGCTGAAATCACTCATTTTACAATTTAACAACATTTAGGAAGTGCATTTCTCGGTGCTCTAGCATTATGTTTAGGCAAACTTATGGAATTAGTTTCTATTTTTTTATCTAACAGAAGTGTTAAGTAATTATCTTTACAACCTTTTATTCTTGGACTTTCGTTTACAAAAGTATTTATCCTCTGTTGATGGTAATTTTCTTAGCAGATGAACTATCCAATCTGGCTAACCGGTCATTATGCATACCTAGTCTTAGCGTTCATCTTTATTTTTAAATTAATAATAAAAGATTCAGTTTAAGTCTAGTCAATCAGTGTCAGTTCCAAGATTGTGGATACTATTTTTGTGCCATCATCAGACAATCTAATTCAAGTTTATGATTGCTTCCAGGGTCATTTTGATGACGTTGAAAGAGCACCTATCTTGCCATCTAAACCCCCTAAGGAGACCAAAGAGATGGTAATTTTCTTGTTTTGTCTAAATTTGGCAACATTAAGATATATAAATTGAACACTTCTAAGTGGGAACAATGTCATAATGGACTTTTTAACAGGATGAAAATAAGAGTAAGAAGGGTCTTGCCGAGATATATGAGGTTCGCTGCTTCATTCATGCAAATCATTTTTATTAATCAGCTAATGCGTGATACATAGACTATGCTCACTTCTCTCTCTCTCTCTCCTTTTTTTTTTTGTAATTTAGGAAGAATATGCGCAGAAGACGGGTCTAGCTCCAGTTCTTCTTTCTGCTTCTGATAAACTTAAGATTGAGGTATTTTACTTGTCCACTTATTTACTATTCCTATGTGGTAAATTTTGTCATAAAAATTCAAACTGAACCCTGGCAATTAGTAACTATTTTTACCAAAATTATCTGCATTTTTTTCAATTTCTAATTTCAGCTGCTGGTAGGATAGTAATCATAGTTTAGTGATTGATGGTTGATGAGAATGAGAATTTGTATGTCTTAGGTGTCAGTTTATAATTCTTCATCGACGCATTTTCTTTAAGCTCCTTACAACTGTTGTATTCTCACTATTGAGAAATTATATTGAAACCTCTCAAGCTCTTTGGGTTTTCCCTTCTTTCTGTTTGTTTGCCTGGGAAACTTTCTCAGAAGTCCTGATGGAAGATTATATTATCGATAGATGTCTTTCTTACTGATGCAAATAATGACTTTACTTTATAGCAAAAAAAAACTGACATTGGGATATCTGCAATCTGAATTTGTTAATAATACAAATCCACTAGATCTATTGTATTGATCTGCGATAACATCTGGCTACTTGTGTAGCTTCTCAGCTTTTCTCATACACTTTTTCTTTTATGCCTGCAGGCAACAATGCTATTCAAAAAGATTTCCTTAAAGTTGGATGCGCTGTCTCACTTCCATTTTGCTCCAAAGCCGGTTAGCAATAAAGCTTATCAAGTGTTTAATTCTTTTAGTATTTATTTCTTGATTGACCATAAGTTATGATGTAGGTTATTGAGGACATGTCTATACAAGTCAATGTACCTGCTCTAGCAATGGAAGAGGTAAAAATATCTTTTGGAGTTGTCTTTTAGTTTATGGTAAAAATAGTTTCGAGTCACTGAAATACAATGGTTTTGCAGGTTGCTCCATTGGCCGTCTCAGATGCGGCTATGCTTGCCCCTGAGGAGATTTTTCATGGAAAAGGAAACATCAAAGAAGAGGCAGAGTTAACAAAAGAAGAGAGGAAAAGGAGACGGGCCAACCAGAAAAGAAGATTTAGAAGATTGAAAGGTATCCTTTATTCGCTTATATTTATGGTTCTGCTTATTTTCATGCTTGTCTACAATCTGTGCATAATGGTCAAAAAAATTAGTGGCGAACTTGTGACAGACATGATCCACCACTTAGAATTACATAGTTCTTGTGCACAGGATTGCATAATTTCATTCTGCTCTTTTTAGGTGTCCTCAAGACTATTGGGAAGAATGCCGACAAGCTAAAAAAATGAAGAGACTTTAACAAATTAAGGAGCACTAGGAGCTGCAATCCCTCCTCTTCACCGACATCTAAGTAGAAAAATCTTGTGTTATATTGTTCTACCTTTGTTTTAATAGTATTATCATTTTGTTTGTTGCTTATGAAATTTTGTTGGTTGCTTATGAAATTTCTTCAGAATGTTATAGATATTATTTTTGAATGTTAGAAAATTGTATATTAAATTTTATTTTGAAATTTAGTATTTTGAATGATTTATAATATTGGAAAATTATGTATTAATTTTTTTTAATTTTTTTCTAAAAAAGACAACGGTTTTTCACCGTTGTCGTAGATAGTTTAAAACTGTTGTTGAAGACTCTGTTATTAAAGGTAGACGCTCAAAGACAATGGTGAAAAACTGTTGTCTTTGAAGGAAAAGACAACAGTTTTTCACTGTTGTAAAAATGTTGTCTTTGCCTTCAAAGACAACGGTTAAAAACTGTTGTCTTTGGGCACCCCTTTTAACAACACGACCTTTAACAACAGTTCAAAATGGGCTACGACAACGATGAAAAACCGTTGTTGTTAGGCTTTTTTCTTGTAGTGAAAAGTTTTGTATAGTGGAACCGGTACGATCTTAGTAGGACCAACCAACAATGACGTGAATAAAGTTTTATCAACATTTAGGCACCTGGAAGGATTTCAGGCTCCCTGATCAGGGCTATAAATACAGCTCTGATCCCAGTAGCTAAACACAACACTTGTAAATGTTCTATTTTTAGTTTAGCTTTGTAATTTAGTGCTTTAACTGTTGTAAGATGCTTCTCTACCTAAAGGTGATTTATAGTAAGCTTTCAATGTTTTGGATTAGCAATCCCCTGATTACAAACCAAGTAAAATCTCTGTGCCTCTTTCTCTTGTTAATTTGCTTGCTATTTCTTTTTTGTACAAGTGTTTATGTTGATAAAGCTATAAGTCGAGAAAGGTGTTAAATTTTTTTATTTCAGGCTATTCACCCTCCTTTAGCTGGCTACAAGGGACCAACACATATTCTATAGTTGAGGTGAATAGTTTATTCTTTGACCTCTTTAAATCTTTGACCTCAAGGGGACATCATCAACCTAGATTACTAGGACACAATTTTCTTTTATAATTAACAACACATCATATAAATAATATTATTTCCCAACTTATTGAGCATATTGATTTAATTGAATAAATCTCACCCTTTGATAAATTAAAGAAATAAATACTAAGTATATGTGTTTGTTATTATATCGAGATTAAGAGTACGCACATCCATAATATCAGAGGTTCTGTTCTTTTATGCAGTCAGTATAAAAAGAACAACCTCAAATGATCCTGCTCAATACACACATAGTGTACTAGTGTAATTATATAGTCAAGACAAACTAATTCCAAATTACACTACAATCGTTCCAATGGTTTGTCCCTATCCATCTTTGTCGTGAGCTACTATTTATCATTTATAAGGAACTGATAATATGATCTTCCATGTGGCACCACGCACCATGTTATCTACAATATAAATTAAATGGACAACTGTATTAACATGCAACATTTGACCAGAGTGATTCTCATTTCAAAATATAAATGTTCATACAAAAAGCTAGACTTTTAGTATACATTCTAACAATCTCCCACTTATACTAAAAGACTATGCTACCATATATGCTGTCATACATCTGATTCCTATCCCCTCAACATGCTTATCAAAAGCTCTCGCCGGAAGGGCCTTAATGAAAGGATCTGCCAGGTTATCTGCTGATGCAATCTTGACGACAATAACTTCTCCTCGCTTTATGATATCCCATATCAAGTGGTACTTGCGCCCAATGTGTTTACTCGCCTTATGGGCTCGTGGTTCCTTCGAGTTTGCTACTGCACCACTATTATCACTATAAATTGTGATAATTTTGGACAAATCAGGAATCACATCTAAGTCCATCAAGAAATATCTGAGTCATACTGCTTCTTTGGCTGCCGCAGAGGCTGCCACATATTCAACTTCCATGGTGGAGTCCGAAACGCATTTTTGCTTAGTACTCCTCCATGTTATGACTCCACCTCCTAAAGTAAACACATACCCCGAGGTTGACTTACTACTGCCCCTATTTGATTGGAAATCCGAATCCGTCATGGAGTAAATCATCTACCTGGTAAACCAGCATATAATCTCTAGTCCTTCTCAGGTACTTTAATATATGCTTTACGGTAGTCCAATGTCTCTATCCTGGATTACTTTGATATCTGCTACCCATGCCCACGGTAAAATAGATATCCGGTCTCGTACATAGCATTGCATACATTAGGCTTTCTACAGCCGAAGCATATGGAACTGCCTTCATCTCCTCTATCTCCTTTGATGTTTTAGGACACATCTCTTTAGATAAAGGTACTCCAAACCGAAAAGGTAGAAAACCTTTCTTGGAGTTTTGCATGTTAAAACAAGCTAGGATAGTATCGATGTATGAAGCTTGGAATAAGCACAACATTTTTTTCTTGCGATCCCTTATTACTTTGATCCCAAGAATATGTACACATTCTCCCAAGTCCTTCATATCAAATTGCTTGGACAACCATACCCTTACGTCTGACAACACTTTGACATTGTTGCCAATGAGCAAAATATCATCTACGTATAGTACAAGAAATACCACCACGTTTCTGTCACTTTTCTTGTATACACAAGACTCATCCAGACACTGAATGAATCCATAAGATTGGATCACTTCATCAAACCGGATGTTCCAAGATCTTGAAGCTTGTTTCAGTCCATAAATGGACCGATTGAGCTTGTATACAAGATGCTCTTTGCCCTTCGCAATGAATCCCTCTGATTCCTTCATATGGATGTTTTCTTCAAGACTTCCGTTAAGGAAAGCTGTCTTGACATCCATTTGCCAAATATAATAATCCATATGAGCAGCAATAGATAAAAGAATCCGGATAGACTTGAGCATGGCTGCCGGCGAAAAGATTTCCTCATAATCGATTCCCTCTTTTTGAGTATACCCTTTTGCAACAAGCCTTGCTTTGAAGGTTTCCACCTTCCCGTCTATCCCTCTTTTTCTTTTGTAGATCCATTTACATCCAATGGATTTTACACCATTTGGTGGTTCTACAAGCTCCCAGACCTGGTTAGAATACATAGATTCTATTTCGGAGTTCATTGCACTTTGCAAAGATGCTACATCTTTATCTTGGAGTGCTTTATCATATGTCCAGGAATCAGGTTCATATTCACCAGGGATCAAGTCCGAAAACTCTCCCAAAAACATGAATCTATCAGGTTGCCGAACAACCCTCCCACTACAATGAGGCACTACTTGTAATTGTGCATCATTTGTGACACGCGTTGCAGTTTCTTGTAATATCTCATCTTGTACCGTTGGTACTAAATTAGACATGCCCTCTCTTATTTCCTCAAGTACAACTTTACTCATGGGCTCGTGGTTCATCACGTAGTCCTCTTCTAAAAATCGAGCATTGGTACTAACAATGACCTTTTGATTTTTAGGACTATAAAATAAACCACCTTTCGTTCTTTTAGGCTAACCCACAAACAAGCGAACTTTTGTACATGATTTCAACTGATCAGCATCTCCCTTTAGTACATGTGCTGGACTACCCCAAATCCGAATGTGTTTCAAACTAGGCTTACGCCCATTCCATAATTCTGTGGGTGTAGAGGGTACTGACTTAGAAGGTACCAAGTTTAGAATATACGCCGCCATTTCCAGAGCATATCCCCAAAACGAATTTGGTAATTCTGAATAACTCATCATTGATCTAACCATTTCTATAAGAGTTCTATTTCTTCGTTCTGCCACACCATTCTATTGGGGTGTACCAGGTGCAGACAGTTGGGATTGAATCTCGACCACTGATAAGTAATTCCTAAACTCTCCTAAAAGGTATTCGTCACCATGATCAGACCGTAGTGTCTTGATACTTTTACCATGACATTTTTCCAGATCAGCCTTGTACTCTTTGAACTTATCAAAACACTCAAACTTATGGTACATCAAGTAATGTACCCATATCTCAAATAGTCGTCTATAAAAGAGATAAAATATTCGATACCGCCTCTCGCCTGGATAGTCATAGGTCCACACAAATCAGAATGAACCAATTCCAACACATCTTTGGCTATATACCCCCTTGGCCTTAAAAGGTCTCTTTGTCATTTTTCCTTCCAAACAAGATTCACAGGTTGGAAAGTTTTCCACCACCAATGAACCCAAAGGTCCATCGGCTATTAGCCTTTAAATCATACTCAAGTTAATATGACCAAGCCTTAGATACCAAAGATATATTTGGTTCATTTCCAAAGGTTGCTTTCTCTTATTAGAATTAGAAGATGTGTTATTAATTTCCATTTGTTGCATCGTGGGAGTTATTGGATTTAGAGTGTACAAATTGTCAACCAACGTACTAGAACAGATAACCACCCTATTTTCTTAATAACTACTTTGTCATCAAAAGAAACAGAATATCCATCCATAAATAATTTAGAAATTAAAATAAAGTTCTTTCTAAAAGATGGTACGTAAAGATAATTTCTCAAAATCAAAGTTTTATTCCTATCGAACGATAATAAAACATCCCTCACTACAACAACTGCCACTCTTGTAGCATTGCCCATGTAGATGGTGATTTCTCCTTTATGTAGTCGTCGGGTTTCCTGGAACTCCTGCAATGAATTGCAGACATGATCAGTGGCTCCCGTATCTGCACACTAGGTATCGGTAGATAACACCACTATACATGTTTCGACAACTAATGAATAAGATACACCTTTATTATTCTTGTTTCTGCGAAGACAACCCAAGTTTTGTTTCTAATCAATATAATTGGGACCAGTAAGTTTGTTTTCTTTTAAAATAATAGCGAGAGGATTGAAAGCCATTTTGAAATCCTGAGAATCACAAAATAAGATATTTGGTCAAAACTTTAGAATTTAAAATAATATTGATCCCTCAAACAATATAATTTAAATTCACCAACACCTTAAAACACAGTGAATTTAGTATGCCAAGATAGTGTGAATGTATACTAATTCAAACATTTGTAAGTGGAGGTTTTACCCATTAGTTTTATTATCTTGTCAACCTACTTTTATGATAAATAAAATTAATAGTTGGTTTGCCTTCGGTCACATAAAATAATAGCAGTGACTCCGATGGGGAGGATACTATTAAATGCGCCTAAGTGTATACCATTACTTGATACTTAGTCCATTAATTAGGATTGTGCCCCTTCAGATGGAGAAGATCACAAAAAACTAAATAATTTCCTATAATCATCCATAAAGGAAGTTTGATCTAGTGATCTGCAAACAAACTCATCCGATATGGAGGAAGGCACTTAAAGCCAACGCACAAGTTTGAATGCATCACTTACAAACCAGTAATGGAGACTGTGGAATTTAAATAATTCCTCTCCCACTTAGTTATTTAAAACAAGGAATTTTAACATGCACACAAAGACATACACATCACAACACATAAAAGCAATAAATATGAAAAAATAATTTTCCAACTATTTTGACCTCGTCCATAGCTATCCTCCGTATGCCGCTAACCCTAGTCACTGCCAACGGGTCATGTCATCGCATCTATCTTTCTTCCTTTTCCGCTGCGCCTCTGGTCTTCAAATATCACCACACCTTGCAAGGATACGATCCGCGATAAAAATAAAGTTTTACATTTATCGATCCTATATTCCACAAGGGAATGTACATGTAATCTAGATCAAACAGAATATAAAACAACAATAATAATAATATGGCAACCAACCATATTTAATTATTACAATCATGCACACATAACAACCTCGACATGCCCAAGGGTTCAAATCACACACAAGCACACAAAAGCCATAATAGTTGGATCTAGGATGCCTACAACCACAGAGTTAATCTATCTAGAATATCCTACTATTATCTGACCTAAACTTATGTATGAGCAGTGCATAATTTAATCAAAAACCAAACATACAAAGGCAGAAAACTAGCTCTGATACCACTTATTGGGTGCTACTCGGAATACCGTTCTGTTTCCCCTGTATAAAAATTTGTACAAGCACAGAACATTTCCTAGCAACCCATGTGCTCTTCAGAAGTTAAACTTGGATTGGAAACGGAACTTAACATTTTTACTCCAAGTTCGTTCTTCAAAGTTAAACTTGGATTGGAAACGAAACTTAACATTTTTACTCCAAGTTTAACCCTTATGTTCTTCAAAAGTTAAACCATATTACAGAAGTTGATTAAATATTTATTTCAAGGATTGACTTCCAGGTCATTGGCGAGGTACTAGGCCTTCTTGGTTATGAGATAATCCACCACTTCCTAGACAAAGCCTTTCAAAGAAATTGAATATTTAAACTTCTCATAGTAATCTTAGGTTTAACTACAGAGATCTCAATCAAAGGACAAGATCGAAACATAAAATCGAAGCAAAAAAATGAAAACACGAAATCGATAGCCTCTTGTGTTGGTATTTCAGGATCCATACAAAAAAAAACAAAACTAGGTGTGCTGCGAAAAAAATAACTAGTTGTACATTTCTTTATAGACAAAGACCTCTTGATCTTCTACCATATTCCTCTCCTCTTCTTGGACGCCATGTGGGTGACGATCTACCAAGACAAAAACACCCAAACCCTTTTTGTTTCCAAGCCGTCTACCACCAAAAGATGCAAAGAAAGGAACACCTCCTTCTTCTTCTTCTCCTCCAAACCGGCTGCCACCAAGGTGCTTCATCTCTTTGTTTTCTTTTCCTCCAAGCTCCGGCCACCAAGAGAAGATGGGACGCCGACCCTAGAGGGAAGAAAAGGGAAGAAGAAAAGAAGTGGGGCACCAGCCCTAGAGGAAAGAAAAGAAAAAATGGAGCGTCGGCCTTAAGGGAAAGGAGAGAAACTTATCAATTCTTAATTGAATTGTTGATTTTTGTGGCACAACCCCCTCTCCTTTTATAACCCTTTGCCCTAGATAAAAAAAGGAGAAAAAGTAATAGATTTTTGTTTAGAAAAAATCTCTAGAAAAGAATTAACATAATTCTTTTTAGAAAAATTTCTTAAGAAAGAATTAGTATAATTCTTTTTAGAAAATTTTTAAGAAAGAATCAACATAATTCTTTTTAGAAAAATCTCTAGGAAGAATTAACATAATTCTTTTTAGAAAAATTTCTTAGGAAAGAATTTATATAATTCTTTTTAGAAAATTTCTAAGAAAGAATCAACGTAATTCTTTTTAGAAAAATCTCTAATTATGTTGAGAAAAAAATCTTCCTTTTCTTTTCTTTTGGTTTGGCTGGCCCCTTTCTTGGGTAGGATTGGGCACCAAGCAAGGATGTGGCTTTCCCCTTTCTTGGGTAGGAAGCAAAATCAAAACGGGTGAATGCGAGGCTTTATAGAGGCTACAACAAGGATCGAGAGGAGGAATTGGTTTTGGCCTCCTGATGGACTTGAGCTTCCTGTGTTCGACCCAAACATCCAACTCAAGTTCATCAATAATAACTCATACCACTAAAGAATTATTATTGAACTACCGCACCAATCTCATATTATAATATGGGCTCCTACTTATCATGAGTGCATTAGTCTCCCTGTGTTTAAGATATCGTATGTTCACTAATTAAATGAGTTATTGACAACTCACTTAATTAACATCTAGCTCTAAGAGTAGTACCACTCAACCTTATTATCATGTTGGACTATGCCTGTAACGACCACCCTTCTTACTACTTATATTCTCTAAGAGTGACCGTTACTTAACTACTAACTCTACTTAACCGGTGTGATTAAAAACCACATGGAAACCCTACCGAAAAATTTTGGCAGAATCTCCCTTGTACCGGTGACCTTAAACTGACATACATAACATAATATACACAGCCACAGGCGGCTGGAACACATATAAAGCACACAAAAGGAATAACATCACCACGCAGTTTAATGAAATCAAATCATGCAAGCAATGAATAGAGGAAACAAAATAAAAACATACAATTAACTAACAGCGGAAGACTAAATGACTCATCTAATACATTCTTAATAAATGACAATCTTAACAAATTCCTAAACTAAGTCTCAAGGCTTCCATAATCCTGGCATCACACACCATCCGCACCACATTGTCGCCTTCCTTGCTAAATCTTCTCTTTTCCTTTATCTGCAGTAAGAGGAAGTGTAGTCTATAAGCAAAATTTGCTTAGTAAGCGCTATCTAACTCACAAAAACTCGATATGCATGTATATAAATAAAAACATGCTAAAACTGAATGCTAACATGAAAAGCTACTCATGCTCATAAATAGCAAATAACAGTAAGCTAACTCATGCTCTTCTAATAGTAAAGAATCATACTGAAAGGCTAAACATGTAAGACAAGTCTATACTATCATGCTAGCATAAAGAATTTAACTCACTGAATTCTAAACACTTTCTTATTCTTATTAAACTTGCTTAAAAACTTATTCTTTTATTTCACTTATTTAAAACTTATTCTTTAATACTTGTAAACTTTTGTAAACACATTGTTTTATTAGTTCAAAAGCTTATACTTATAATACTTCAAAATAATAATCAACTTCTTCTTGGGCCCAGGCGTAGTACCATCTTATGCGCGTTCCCTAATAGGTTGGGGTAGCGAGCCACCAATCCTAAAAGAGCAGACCTCGGTCTACCAGGGCCAAGACCTCGGAATTGGACACCTGGATTTGTTTAACGACAAGCTCTTGGATGTCGGGTACTAGCCTCTTCTTAAAAGTAAAATATTTATAATCTTAATTACTTCTTCTTTTAATGCCTTGGCATTTTAATAGGCACCTTGTGTGCCAAAATCCCTAAAGTCTTGACTTTTGGGATCTACTTAAGGCCTCGGCCTTTTCTTTCTTTTCTTAATCTTTCTTATACTTTTCTTAAACTCTTAAAAAGAACATAGGTATGCTACAGCAGAATTAAATCAAAGGAAAGAAAATCTGACTTCTATAAGCATGCTATATCAGAGGCAAATCAAAAGAAAGCATATCTAACTTCTTCAAACATGCTACAACAGGTTTAATACAAAGGAAAACAATTCTGAAAATCCTGAAATAAACAACATATATATAACTGCTCAGGTTGATCTAATAGCACAGGAAAACTAGTAAGTATACTCATGCATATCTCGTGGCAAAGGAAACTGATCATGCTCAACACATAGCAAACAAAACTAGGAATTAAATCAATACTGCTCATGCTATAATTAATAACAAATAAAAACTAAAGAAACTGCTCATGTATATCTAGTAGTAAAGAGAACTACACATGCTTAACTAACAACAAATAGGAAGGTCTAAACAACATGCTAGAATAAATCAAAAATCTGCAAAGCAAGCTCTGAAGCCAGTATAGGATTAATGGGTTGTTCGTGCCACTACATAGTACAAAAGGGTCTAAACAGATGCTAAATATATATATATATATAGGGCTGTTCATGCCCACTAACTAGCACCAAAAACTATGACTGAAACTTAGCTAACTTGTTGAAGGAAAACTAAATTAACTAACCTGCTGCATGTGTAACAAAAGGAATAAAACTTGCAGAATTGAAACAAAAGGAATCAAGCTTGCTTAATTACAACCTAAGAAAATCAACTTGCTTGCTATCAGAAGCCTAACTATTTGCCAAACCCAATGGAACCCCTTCTCATCTTCCCACAAGAACATCACGGCAGGAATCAAAGGAGGTGAATGCTGTGCTAAACAGATTTTTACAGCATAAATCCGAAATCTGTAGGAACCAAAACGTGGAAGCAAAACATGGAAGAGATCATCAGCAAGCAAAACCCTTCTCTTCCATGTTTATCTATTTCATTCGTTAAACTAGAACAGATCTAAACTATTCAAATCCCTTCTCTTCTTTCTTTAGGGATTCACGGCAGCAAGCAAAACCGAGAAGCTTCACGGCAGAATCGAACAAACAAGGAAACACCAAAACGAATCGAAATCCGGAACTATCCTACTGCAGGTGAGTAGCGACTTACCTATCCTTGGACTCAAACCGAGAAGAAAGGAAGGTTCTAGGGTTCGGGCAGCTCAAATTCCTGCTCTTCTTCGTGCTTACAGCTTCTCCTCGACGAGAAGTGGAGAAAACCCCTCGGAGAACTTTGGCCGGCCGCCGGAAAACAAAGCCTGGCTCGGCTGCGATTTCGCCCAAGCAGGAATCGCCCGCACAGCGCCGTCGCGAGAGGAGAAGGAGAGAAAGGTTTCGGTCACGGGATAATTAATCCCTAACTTATCCCTCTTTTATAACCTAAAGTTTATGGCTTAAGACTATTTCGCTCCTTATCTTTTCACGAAATACTCGCGGAAGAGTTGGTTGGCTACGGTTTTGACCAAGTCAAGGGTTGCGGTTTCGAATCCTCAGCCGCGCACTTTTCGTTTCGATTTATTTTCAATGTTCCTAACTATACCTTATATAAATTTGTTCTCACATCTAGTTAACAAATCGAGCATGGCACGGTTGGTCGGGCCGAGTTTTGCTTGGGCCGAGGAGCTCGGTTCGAAACCCAGCTTCTTCAACTTATTTTCCTTGCTATTATTCTCCATTACCATTTTCTACATCATATACATCTTATCTCATATATTATAAACAAAACTTGTTTAGCTCAGTTGGTTGGCTGACTTATGTTAAGACTCGGGTCAAGCCCGAGGTCTTGGGTTCAAAATCCAACTTCAACATTTTTCTTTTTTTTTTCTTTTTTTTTTAAACTTCTTCCTCTTGGTAAAAATACCAAACGAACTCCAAAAATTGCATAAAAATACTCTATAAATTCCTAAAAATCTCTAGAATTTTTCTAAAACATTTCTAGATTTTAATAAGGTCTTTTAGAACTCTAAATCATGAAATTTGGGGTGTTACAATTCTCCCTCCCTTATAAAAAGTTCGTCCTCGAACTTAGAATAATTCTGGACATTTCTATCTCATACTGTCCTCATGCTCCTAAGTAACTTCCTCATGCTTCTGGTTCTAAAAGACTTCTACTAATGATACTCTTTTGTTCCTTAGTCTCTTAGCTTCTCGGTCTTATATTATTCATATCGCATCGTACCCATTAGTGGTCCTTGGAAGGCTTGATATCTTCTCTATACTTTCTAAGCATACTTACGTATATGAATATATGAGAACAAAATTTCTATCTTACTAAAGCACATATAAGCAATTATTCCATACTGCAAATAATAAAGAAAGTATAAAAGGAAACTTAAATACTTTTCTTACTTGAAGACGGCAAGGATGGTGCTGATGTGTGATGCTGGAGAATGGGAACTGCTCTGATACCAACTGTAACGACCACCCTTCTTACTACTTATATTCTCTAAGAGTGACCATTACTTAACTACTAACTCTACTTAACCGGTGTGATTAAAAACCACATGGAAACCCTACCGAAAAATTTCGGCAGAATCTCCCTTGTACCGGTGACCTTAAACTGACATACATAACATAATATACACAGCCACAGGCGGCTGGAACACATATAAAGCACACAAAAGGAATAACATCACCACGCAGTTTAATGAAATCAAATCATGCAAGCAATGAATAGAGGAAACAAAATAAAAACATACAATTAACTAACAGCGGAAGACTAAATGACTCATCTAATACATTCTTAATAAATGACAATCTTAATAAATTCCTAAACTAAGTCTCAAGGCTTCCATAATCCTGGCATCACACACCATCCGCACCACCTTGTCGCCTTCCTTGCTAAATCTTCTCTTTTCCTTTATCTGCAGTAAGAGGAAGTGTAGTCTATAAGCAAAATTTGCTTAGTAAGCGCTATCTAACTCACAAAAACTCGATATGCATGTATATAAATAAAAACATGCTAAAACTGAATGCTAACATGAAAAGCTACTCATGCTCATAAATAGCAAATAACAGTAAGCTAACTCATGCTCTTCTAATAGTAAAGAATCATACTGAAAGGCTAAACATGTAAGACAAGTCTATACTATCATGCTAGCATAAAGAATTTAACTCACTGAATTCTAAACACTTTCTGATTCTTATTAAACTTGCTTAAAAACTTATTCTTTTATTTCACTTATTTAAAACTTATTCTTTAATACTTGTAAACTTTTGTAAACACATTGTTTTATTAGTTCAAAAGCTTATACTTATAATACTTCAAAATAATAATCAACTTCTTCTTGGGCCCAGGCGTAGTACCATCTTATGCGCGTTCCCTAATAGGTTGGGGTAGCGAGCCACCAATCCTAAAAGAGCAGACCTCGGTCTACCAGGGCCAAGACCTCGGAATTGGACACCTGGATTTGTTTAACGACAAGCTCTTGGATGTCGGGTACTAGCCTCTTCTTAAAAGTAAAATATTTATAATCTTAATTACTTCTTCTTTTAATGCCTTGGCATTTTAATAGGCACCTTGTGTGCCAAAATCCCTAAAGTCTTGACTTTTGGGATCTACTTAAGGCCTCGGCCTTTTCTTTCTTTTCTTAATCTTTCTTATACTTTTCTTAAACTCTTAAAAAGAACATAGGTATGCTACAGCAGAATTAAATCAAAGGAAAGAAAATCTGACTTCTATAAGCATGCTATATCAGAGGCAAATCAAAAGAAAGCATATCTAACTTCTTCAAACATGCTACAACAGGTTTAATACAAAGGAAAACAATTCTGAAAATCCTGAAATAAACAACATATATATAACTGCTCAGGTTGATCTAATAGCACAGGAAAACTAGTAAGTATACTCATGCATATCTCGTGGCAAAGGAAACTGATCATGCTCAACACATAGCAAACAAAACTAGGAATTAAATCAATACTGCTCATGCTATAATTAATAACAAATAAAAACTAAAGAAACTGCTCATGTATATCTAGTAGTAAAGAGAACTACACATGCTTAACTAACAACAAATAGGAAGGTCTAAACAACATGCTAGAATAAATCAAAAATCTGCAAAGCAAGCTCTGAAGCCAGTATAGGATTAATGGGCTGTTCGTGCCACTACATAGTACAAAAGGGTCTAAACAGATGCTAAATATATATATATATATAGGGCTGTTCATGCCCACTAACTAGCACCAAAAACTATGACTGAAACTTAGCTAACTTGTTGAAGGAAAACTAAATTAACTAACCTGCTGCATGTGTAACAAAAGGAATAAAACTTGCAGAATTGAAACAAAAGGAATCAAGCTTGCTTAATTGCAACCTAAGAAAATCAACTTGCTTGCTATCAGAAGCCTAACTATTTGCCAAACCCAATGGAACCCCTTCTCATCTTCCCACAAGAACATCACGGCAGGAATCAAAGGAGGTGAATGCTGTGCTAAACAGATTTTTACAGCATAAATCCGAAATCTGTAGAAACCAAAACGTGGAAGCAAAACATGGAAGAGATCATCAGCAAGCAAAACCCTTCTCTTCCATGTTTATCTATTTCATTCGTTAAACTAGAACAGATCTAAACCATTCAAATCCCTTCTCTTCTTTCTTTAGGGATTCACGGCAGCAAGCAAAACCGAGAAGCTTCACGGCAAAATCGAACAAACAAGGAAACACCAAAACGAATCGAAATCCGGAACTATCCTACTGCAGGTGAGTAGCGACTTACCTATCCTTGGACTCAAACCGAGAAGAAAGGAAGGTTCTAGGGTTCGGGCAGCTCAAATTCCTGCCCTTCTTCGTGCTTACAGCTTCTCCTCGACGAGAAGTGGAGAAAACCCCTCGGAGAACTTTGGCCGGCCACCGGAAAAGCCCTAAAGCTCGGCTGCGTTTTCGCCGGGAAGAATCGCGCCGTCGAACTCGAGAGAAGGGGAGAGAAAGGTTTCGGTCACGGGATAATTAATCCCTAACTTATCCCTCTTTTATAACCTAAAGTTTATGGCTTAAGACTATTTCGCTCCTTATCTTTTCACGAAATACTCGCGGAAGAGTTGGTTGGCTACGGTTTTGACCAAGTCAAGGGTTGCGGTTTCGAATCCTCAGCCGCGCACTTTTCGTTTCGATTTATTTTCAATGTTCCTAACTATACCTTATATAAATTTGTTCTCACATCTAGTTAACAAATCGAGCATGGCACGGTTGGTCGGGCCGAGTTTTGCTTGGGCCGAGGAGCTCGGTTCGAAACCCAGCTTCTTCAACTTATTTTCCTTGCTATTATTCTCCATTACCATTTTCTACATCATATACATCTTATCTCATATATTATAAACAAAACTTGTTTAGCTCAGTTGGTTGGCTGACTTATGTTAAGACTCGGGTCAAGCCCGAGGTCTTGGGTTCAAAATCCAACTTCAACATTTTTCTTTTTTTTTCTTTTTTTTTTAAACTTCTTCCTCTTGGTAAAAATACCAAACAAACTCCAAAAATTGCATAAAAATACTCTATAAATTCCTAAAAATCTCTAGAATTTTTCTAAAACATTTCTAGATTTTAATAAGGTCTTTTAGAACTCTAAATCATGAAATTTGGGGTGTTACAATGCCCACCTACAGGGTTTATATGATAATCCTTATAAGTTCCTCAAGGGGATATCATCAACCTAGATTACTAGGACACAGTTTCCTTTTATAATCAACAATACACCATATAAATAATATTATTTCCCAACTTATCGGGCCTATTGATTTAACTGAATAAATCTCACCCTTTGATATATTAAAGAAATAAATACTAAGTATATGTATTTGTTATTATATCAGGATTAAGAGTACGCACATCCATAATAACAGAGGTTTTGTTCTTTTATGCAGTCAGTATAAAAAGAACAACCTCAAATGGTCCTGCTCAATACACACATAGTGTACTAGTGTAATTATATAGTTAAGACACACTAATTCCAAATTACACTATAACAGTTCCAATGGTTTGTCCCTATCCACCTCGGTCGTGAGCTACTATTTATAATTTATAAGGAACTGATAACATGATCTTCTGTGTGGCACAACACACCATGTTATCTATAATATAAATTAAATGGACAACTGCATTAACATGCAACATTTGACCAGAGTGATTCTCATTTCAAAATATAAATGTTCATACAAAGAGATAGGCTTTTAGTATACATCCTAACAATTATATGGAGGTCTCGACCAGCAGCTCTATTCAACACATTCCAAGCGATCATTCTTCCGTGCGCTGCTCAAGAGTGTTAGAGTGTATACTAAAAGGCTAGCTTTTGTATAAACATTTATTTAGAATTAAGAATCACATTGGTCAAAAATATCTACATTTATGTTAAGCGTAGTTGTTCAATTAATTTATATCGTAGATAACATGGTGTATGGTGTCACGCACAGAAAATCATGTTATCAGTTCTTTATTAATTATAAACAGTTGCTCACGACTAAGATAGAAAGGAACAAACCGTCGGTAAAGTCATAGTGTGATTAAGGATTAGTTTATCTTGACTAATAAATTACACTAGTATACTCTAAGTGTATTGAGTAGCACCATTTTAGGTAAGTTCTTTTTATACTGACTTGATAAAAGAACTAGACCTTAGTTATTATGGAAGTGTGTGCTCTTAATCCTAATATAATAACAAACACATATATTTAGTATTTATTTCTTTGACTTATCAATGGGTGAGATGTAGCTCGATAAATTAATAAGCTCGATAAGTTGGGAAATGATATTACTTATAGTGTGTGTTGTTGATTATAGAAGGAAACTGTGTCCTAGTAATCTAAGTTGAGAATGCCCCTAAGAGGAGCTCATAAGGATTGTCATGTTAAACCCTACAGGTGGACTTAGTCCGACATGACTATGAGGTTGAGTGATACTACTCTTGGACTAAGATATTAATTAAGTGAGTTGTCAGTAACTCATTTAGTTAGTGGACATTCGACATCTTAAACACAGGGAGACTAACACACTCATAATAAGAAGGAGCCCAAAATGTAATTTGGGATTGGTGCGGTAGTTCAATAATAATTCTTTAGTGGTATAAATTATTATTGATGAAGTTAAGTTGTGTGTTCGAGGCGAACACGGGAAGCTTAATTTCATTGGAGACTAAAACCAATTCTGCCTCTCGGTCCCTATCGTAGCCTCTTGTATATAGAGAATTATACCCACCTATACCCACCTTCTTACCCACTCTTTCGTGGCCGACCAAGCTAGCTTGGAACCCAAGCTAGGGCCGGCCAAGACCCAAGGATAGAGCCAAGATTAGTGGTCGGCCCTAGCTTGGAGTCCAAGTTAGGTGTGGCCGAGCACATAGAAAATAAAAAGGGATTTTTATTAAAATTATTTCTTATGTGGATATCATGGTTTTAAAAGAGAGTTTGAAATTTAAATCTTTCCTTTTAAAGCTTTCTACAAAAGATTAAGAAAAGATTTGAAATCTTTCCTTATTTGTAGATTGAAAGGTAGATTTTAATTTTGAGAAAAATTTTCCTTTTTAACCATGTTCATGATTTAAAAGAGAGTTTAAAAATTAAAAATTTATTTTATAAGTTTCTACAAAAGATTAAGAAAAGATTTGATATCTTTCCTTATTTGTAGATTGAAAGGAGATTTTAATTTTTAGAGATAACTTTCCTTTTTGGAAATCATCCACATTTTTAAAAAAAAGATTTTAATTTATAAAATTTTCTTTTTACAAACCACCATGAAGGGAAAAATTATTGGAGAAATTTTTTATAAATTTCCGGAAACAAATTAGGAAGTTTTAATTCTTGTGTTAATTAAAACTCTCCTTCTTTTGGAGATTAAAGTGGTCGACCATGTTATTTAAGAAAAGAAAATTGATTTTTAAATTAATTAAATTTTCTTTTCATGGCAAAAGAATTAAGGAAGTTTTTATTTAAATTTCCTTATTTTCCAAGACCAAGGATTATAAAAGAGGGGGTAGAGGTGCCTTCATGGGTGCTAACTCTATTCTATTTTTCCCTCCCTCTTTTCCTTGGTGGTGGCTGGCCCTAGGGCCTCTTCTCTTTCTCCTTTGTGGCTGGCGACATCAACATAAGAGAAGTCCATGGTGGCCGGTTCTAGTTAGGAGAAGAAGGAGAGAAAGGAGGCTTTATTTCTAGCATCCCTTGGAGCTTGGTGGTGGTGGCCAAACCTCACATCTCTTGGAGTTTATGTGGTGGCCGAAACTTGCTTGGAGAAGAAGGGCTTGGGTGGTTCTCATCTCGGAAGATCGTTGCCCACACAACGTCCGAGATTAGAAGAGGAATACAGTAGAAGATCAAGAGGTTATTTTTGCTTACATAGAAAGGTATAACTAGTAATTATTTTCTGCATCATACTAGTTTTCTTTGTATAGTTATTTTTGGAAATACCAAACACAAGAGGCATATGATTCTAGAGTTTCGAATTTTTTTCGAATTTGTGTTTTGTTTTATTTTTCAAATTTGTGATTCAATTGTTCTTTTTGGTTAAACCTAATGTTATTTTAGGAAATTAAATATTGAATTTCTATTAAAGGCTTTGTCGAGGCAGTGGTGGATGATCCCATACCCAAGAAGGCCTAGTGCCTTGTCATGTTTGACCTGGGAGCCGATTTTAGAAATAAATATTTAATTAACTTTGTAACATAGGTTGGACTTGGATCAATAGTGTTAAGTTCCACTTGCGATCTAAGTCTAAACCATTAAGAACAAATAAGTTAAATTTGGAATCAATAATGTTAAGTTCCGTTTGCGATTCCTAATTTAACTTCTAAAGAACACAATAGGTTATTTAGGAAAGGTTCGACACTTATACAAAATTTTTGTACAGTGGAACCGGTACGATCTTCCTAGGACTAACCAACAAAGAGACGATCCAGAACTGCTGTAGCAACACCCCGACGACCAGGAGCTTCAAATCTATCATTTCTGTTGTCGGTATAAGCTAATTACTACTTTATTTATACTACATATTTGTAAACATTTGCGCTATTATAGTTGTTGCCTAAAGTAAATGCTCAACGAGTGTGGGTCTTGGAGTAGGAGTCGCCCTAGGCTCCGAACCAAGTAAATCTCGGCGTCCTTTCTGTGTGTGTTGTTTATTATTCACTGCGTTTAACTCGTACGTTTTTCGAATACGAATTGTGAAAGCCACGAGCGCTATTCACCCCCCTCTAGCGCTTCTCGATCCAACATATTGTGTACATGATTTTGTAGTTTTATAGGACTCCTCTACCGTTTTACATGGTAATTATATAAGCGATAATTTTCCAGATATTGATAGGACTAGTGTTGCAAGTTCAACCAACCTTGTTGTTGTTTTTATTAGAACTCGTGATAATTCATGCTTGATCGATGATAGGATTATAGATAGGGTAGATGATGATATTAGTGTGCAACCCTCTGAGTGGGAATTGATGGATAGCTGGAGACCCCCGAGCTGGATACTTCCACACTTTTGTAGATGCCTTAATTTCTTCAAAACAAGGCCTCAACATCATCTATAATAATTACGCTCTTGGTCTGGATACTTCAACTACATCTTCTCCAACCTCTAGAGAGAATATTCAAGATGAAGAAGAAGGAGAGAGTGATTTCTCATGATGAAAGATCCCTTTGCATTTTGGGCCATTACCAAGAAAGTTTAGAGATATCTTACTCTAGCAAGATCACGATTTATGTGAACCAAAGAAGGGGTCGAGCTAATGACCTTAAGCAAGTGCTTATTGGGAGGCAATCTAAGTTCTTTCTTAACTTCATTTAAGTTTTAGTTTCTTTCCTTTCTTTATAACCCAATCCCTTTACTTTGTTTTTCTTGTCTAATATTCTTTTTTAGGATTCAAAGTTGTAGAGGAATGTGAATATTAGATAGAGGAGTATTTCTAAGCACATCAATGTCTCAACCATTTGGAGCTCAGTACTTGGTAACTTCTCTAACTTTAAAATTTCCTCTATACTCCATTTCTATTTTTCATTGGGATAAAAAAAAATTCTCTAACTTTATTGAAACGTATCTTGCAAATGCTTCTAAAATTCTTTGAAGATGTTTTGAAAAGTAATAATTACTTCAAAATTACTTTGAAAATCTCATTGGAAAATATTTTGAAAGATTTTTTAGAAATTATTTTAAAAATTACTTTATACCTTTGAAAATTACCTTACAAAATTTGCTTAAAAATTCACGTTAAAAACTACTTTGAAAAATTTACTTTGCAAGTTATTTTAAAAAAGGGTTTGTAAAATTTATTGCAAAGTTTAATGTTTCATTGCTTTAAGAAATGCTTTGCAAATTTTTTTAAAAAGGTTTCCAAAATTATTTTGATCTAATTTCTTTAAAGAAAAAGTTTGAAAATACTTTTCAATATTTATACTTGAAAAATGTTTTTGACACATACTTGGAAATACTTTGTAAACTATTTTTTTTCAAATACATTCAAAATCACTTTTAAAAATAATTGAAAATAGTTTGAACAATACCTTAGAAATTACTTTTATACTTTGCAAATATTTGTTTTGAAAAATAATTAAAAAAACTCTTTTCAAAAGTAATTTTTAAAAAATAAACTTTAAAAATTACATTGCAACACCACCTTGAAAATTATTTTGAAAATTACTTTTGAAAAGTATTTTGAAATTTGTCTTGAAAAATGGTTTGCAAAATTCTTGCAAAGGTTATCCATGTAAAATGTTCTTAAAAAAATTATTTTTCAAAAGTTTTAAAAACCCGCTCAAGAGGATAAAACATAATTTACTTAATTTTTTTTCTCTTGTATTATTTTTTATTGCTATTTTTTTTACTTATTTTTCTAACTTTAACCTAGGTTGTCATTGAATCCAAAAGGGGGAGATTGTTGGTGTAGTTGACACAAATGATCAAATCTGAGTTTTGATCAATGACAAATAGATTAAAATTAGATGTGTTGTGTGATCCAACCTTTCTATCAAGTGTGTAGGACTTGACTGGTCGGACACAAAGCTAAAATCTAGCTAGGTCTGGAGGACCTGACAGTTAGTGTAGAAGTTCAGATAGGTCAAGGAGTGACTAAATATCTGGTGGGAAGTCTGGCTGGGTTTGCGGGACCTGACAGCTGGCCGAAGTCCAATTGAGTCTGCAGACTTGACAACTGGCGGGAAAACCTGGTGGACCATGAGGGAGTCAAATGATTCTGTGTGGTAAGGTAAGTCACTAGAGGAGAGTGTTTCAGTGAGGATGAGTCCTATTTGGAGACTTTAGGTACATGTCCAATTTAGGTCTATTTTAAAAACCTAAATTGAGACCCTAACTAGATCCTGGTCTTGAATAGACAAGATCTAATTAATACTACTTATTTTTATTATTCTAACATCATCTTGTAGGGAATACTTTATTTTGTTACACTAATACATTTTGAAGGGAAAAAGGAGCACAGAATGCCTCGAGTGAATAGTACCTGAGGCTCCTTTCATGTGAAGGAAGGTGCCTTGAGCTGGGTGATGAAAGACACCTTGGAGAGGCTTGAAGGTGCCTTCAGTTGGAATAAGGCTGAAGGATTTATAGATGATAAGAGGCAATTTTGCTAGGATAAAACTTGGTGTTGAAGGTGCCTCTAGTAGCGTTGAAGGTGTTTTCAACCCTCTTTAAAAGGGCTACTTACCAAGGCTTCAATGCAACTCATTCATAACTTTTTTACAAGTCTTTGCACGACCATTATGTTAGAGTGCATACTAAAAGCCTAGCTTTTAGTAAATATTTATTTTGAAATAAAGAATCACATTGGTCAAATGTCTACATTTATATGCTAAGTGTAGTTGTTCAATTAATTTATATTATAGATAACATGGTGTGTGGTGTCACACACAGAAGATTATGTTATCATTTCCTTATAAATTATAAACAGTAGCTCACGACTAAGATGAATGGGAACAAACCATTGGAATAGTCATAGTGTAATTTGGTATTAGTTTATCTTGGCTATAAAATTACACTAGTTGTAACGACCCGCCTTCTACTGACTAGGCTGTAAGGCCGGGGGTTACATTATGCTAAACTCTTCTTGGGCTACCACTAAATATTAAGGTGCGGAAAAGCTGAACTAATTAAAACTCTCTGTTATTTGCTGTAAAATCTGGAATCTATATTCAAAATACACTTCTGAAGTTGTACATATGCTAAAGAAGGAAACCTAAACTTTCTATTTGATCAAAAAGCTGAAATTAGACACTTCCAGCTGAAATCAGACACTCCAATCGATCGGCTGATCAATTGGAGTTGTCTGATCGATCCACTGATCAATTCAACGTGCTACTGTGCACGGGGTCAATTCTGGATCGATCGACTAATAGATCTAGCCTGGCCAATCGATCCGATAATCGATTCAGAGGCTCTCTGTTCGTGGAAGTTAAATTCCCGATCGATCGGTTGATCGACCCATGGCCGATCGATCAGCTGATCGATTCATCAGCTTTCTGTACGCGGTAGATCGCTTCCCAATCGATCGGCTGATTGATCGAGGACTTCTCAATCGATCAACTGATCGACTCAGCTGCTCACTGTTCACGGGGAATCACTTCCCAATCGATCGGCTGATCGATTGAGGACTTCTCAATCTATCAACAGATCGATTGAGTTTCTGATTTCACTGAAATCCCCCACGAACTCATACATAACTTTTAGTACTCCACTAAAACATAAAACAATACCACTAGACAGGTTATTACTTATACTTTGCTAGCTAATATCAAGATAACAAGCAGTCTAAGCATGGCATAATACCAAGTTTCACAATTCATGATACTTAGCATCCTAAAAGTGCAGGGAAGTAACAACATAAGGAAATACTGAGTTTTTTTTAAGTTTGCTAGTTCCCAAAGATCTTTATTCCAGGTTCCTTCTCACACACATCTGGTCGCATTGAACTCTAGCCTCCGCTAATCCATCTTCCCTTTACCTTTATCTGCAGTATAAGGAAAATGAAACTATAAGCTTGGGAGCTTATTAAGAACCATCTACCTCACAAAAATATGCATTCAAAGTAATCATGCTTTCAAGGATGCTATTTGAAATACATGCTGATGATCATGCTGAACATGCTAAAACATGACATATGGACATACAAGTCATGGCAATCAAAGACTGAACATAAAGCTAATTGTTATATCCATAAGAAAACTAAACTGAGGCTGAGCTATATTCACATATCTGGTTCTTGAAATTTGAAAACTATTTATATAAATAGATAAAAATACTAATCATGCTGTTGATGGGTCCGACAACTATACTTGCTATGCGCGCATCCCTAACAAGGCCCGAGGTAGCAAGTCCCGAATCTAGTAGGGGTACTAGGTTATCTAAACCTAGGGTCGACTATGGGAGCCCAACCCAAGGACATCTGAGAGTCCAGTACAGTGCCACTGATAAAAGTAAAATACTATTCATAACTAATCTATCTCATCTTGCTTTTACTAGGTTATCTGAACCTAGAGCTAGGTTATCTGAACCTAGAGGCGACTATGGGAGCCCACCCATTGGACCGTAGTCCCATATAAACTGAAGCAAGGCTATGTATTCTATTTAAAATGCATCTATGGCATTTAACTGAACTATTAAAACGCATACTGTAGCATATAACTGTACTAGGCATTTTATCGAGCACCTGGTGTGCTCTAACTCTGCATATGGCTGCACTAAGCACATAAGAGCGAACTAAGGACAAAAAAACATACGATTCGCTACTTATACTGCAGGTGAGGGGTTACTTACATCCTGCGCTAAATTTTCTTATAATCCGATCGCTAGGTTTTTCGGAAAAGAAGATCTTTTCGACGATCTTCTTACGTCTATGCGTTCTTCTCGCGGAGAGGAACGTCCTCGTGCCGGAGTTATCGCCGGAGGGTGCTCCTACGACCCTAGGGGTTGAACCCTAGGTCTTCTTCGGCTCGGCGTGTCGAGAGGGTGCTGGAGAAGAGAGAGGGCGGCATGTGAGGGTGAGGGGAAAGTTGTCGATCAAATAATAAATTCCCCACTTAATTTTCCTATTTATATTAAGTGGTTAATACACCCCAACTAAACATTAAATATAATTGCCCTCCTCTTCTTTCAGCACACCCCTGCTGGAGCCCCTTGGTTACTAAGTCATCCTATAAGTCATAGAGTCCATAGGTCGCGGGTTCAATTCCCGCTTAGGCCGTTTTTTGTTTTATTAAATTTTGTTACTTCTGCTACTCCTAAAATTCTATAAAAATATTCTAAAATTCCATAAAAATAATAGAATATTTCTAAAATTATTTGAAAATTTTTTGGCGTTACAATCCCCCATACCTTATAAAAAGTTCGTCCTCGAACTTAAAATAATTCTGGGTACTTCTGTCTCATAGTAGCTTTTGTCTCCCAAGTTGTCTCTTCTGTTGTGTGATTTTGCCAAATAACTTTTACTAATGGTACCTCCTTATTCCGTAATTTCTTAACTACTCAGTTTATTATCTGAATAGGTCGACTGTCATAGCTGAGGTCTTCGCGGACTTGTACCGACTGGGGCTCAATCACCTGGGTGACATCTGGGATATGCTTCTTCAGCATAGAGACGTGAAATATGTTATGGATAGCTGACATCTCCTGGGGTAGCTCTAGCTTATATGCTAACTTGCCAACTCTTCTAGTGATAAGGTATGGTCCCACATATCTGGGACTTAATTTGCCCTTCTTCCCAAAACGCATTACTCCCTTCATGGGAGCCTCTCGGAGGAACACTATATCCCCACCTGAAAACTCTAAGGGTCGACGCCGTGTATCAGCATAGCTTTTCTGGCGACTCTGAGCTGTCTCTATCCTCTGGCGGATCTGCTGTATAGCTGCTGTGGTATCTGCTACTAGATCTGTCTGAAGTTCTAGTTCTTTCTGTTCCCCACTTTCATACCAGCAGATTGGAGATCTACACCTCCGCCCGTAGAGAGCCTCGTAGGGTGCCATGCTGATAGTGGTCTGATAGCTATTGTTGTATGCAAATTCTGCTAAACACAGATATTTGCACCAACTTCCCTTGAAGTCTAGGGCACATGCTCGGAGCATATCTTTGAGTACCTAATTTACTCGCTCCGTCTGACCATCTGTCTAAGGATGGAAGGTTGTGCTAAACTTTAACCTAGTGCCCAGTGCTGACTGTACACACTCCCAGAAGTGTGACGTGAATCTACTGTCTCTATCTGAAATGATGGTCCGTGGAACTCCATGCAGTCTGACAATCTCCTTGAGATACAACTGAGCCAGCTGTTCCATGGAGTAGGATATCCTAATAGCTAAGAAGTGGGTTGATTTAGTCAATCTCTCGACTATTACCCAGATGGTATCAAAACCATTCGTGGTTTTGGGTAGTCCCACTATGAAATCCATAGAAATATCCTCCCACTTCCATTCTGGAATCTGAATAGGCTACAGAACTCCTCCTGGTCTATGGTGTTCTGCCTTAACCCTCTGGCAGGTCAGACAGGTACTGACATATCTAGCGATGTCTCTCTTCATTCCAGGCCACCAAAAATGTTTCTTTAGGTCTTGGTACATCTTAGTGGAATCAGGATGCATCGCATAAGGAGTCCTGTGAGCCTCGTCTAAAATCTTCCTCCATAGTTCCTCCTGATCTGGAACGCATAGTCTGTCACCAAAATACAATACCCCACTATCAGATACTCTGAACTCTCCACTTTCTGATTCTGCTAACCCTTGCTTGATTTTCTGACTTTTAGGGTCCTGATCTTGAGCTGTCTGGATGTCACCAAGCAGGGTAGATGCTAAGGTCATAGTAGAGAGCTGCCCAACTATAAGTTCGAGACCGAAATATGTAATCTCCTTTTGTAGGGGCGGTGACATGGCTTCTAGGGATAGTAAGGTGGCACTGGACTTCCTGCTAAGTGCGTTTGCCACCTTATTGGCTTTTCCTGGGTGGTAGAGAATGTCTATGTCACAGTCTTTGACCAGCTCGAGCCATCTAAGCTGTCGCATATTCAGATCCTTCTGAGTGAAGAAGTACTTCAGACTCTGATGATCTGTATACATTCTACACTGAGCTCCATACAAGTAATGTCTCCAAATTTTGAGGGCGAAGACAACTATTGCAAGCTCAAGGTCATGAGTAGGGTAGTTCCTCTCATAATCCTTGAGTTGTCTAGAGGCATAGGCGATCACCCTATCATTTTGCATCAGTACTACTCCTAATCCCAATTTAGAGGCATCACTGTAAATATCAAAGCTGTCTGTGTTTTCTGGCAGAGTCAGAATGGGAGCACTGGTCAATCTTCTTTTTAGCTCTATGAAGCTGTTCTCACAGTCCTCTGTCCACTGAAATTTTCTGTTCTTCCTGGTGAGAGCTATCAGTGGGGAGGCTATCCTGGAGAAATCCTCTACAAATTTTTTGTAATAACCTGCTAGTCTCAGAAAGCTTCTGATTTCACTGGCGTTCTTAGGTCTTTTCCAGTTACTCACAACCTCTATCTTACTGGGGTCTACCATGATACCATCCTTGGAGATGATGTGACCTAGAAAGGATACCTGATCAAGCCAGAATTCACATTTCATGAACTTGGCGTACAGCTGGTTCTGCTGAAGGGTCTGTAGTATTATCTTCAGGTGCTCTGCGTGTTCCTCCTGAGTCCTGGAATAGATAAGAATGTCGTCGATGAACACGATAACAAACTTATCTAAGTATTCTCTGAATACCCTGTTCATGAGGTCCATGAAAGTAGTTAGAGCATTCGTCACGCCAAAGGGCATGACTACGAACTCATAATGTCCGTATCTAGTCCTGAAAGTTGTCTTGGGTATGTCACCCTCTTTTACTTTCACTTGGTGATGTCCCGATCTAAGTTCTATTTTAGAGAACACTGCTGCTCCCTTTAGCTGATCAAACAGGTCATCTATCCTGGGAAGAGGATACCTGTTCTTAATCGTGACTTGGTTTAGTGCCCGGTAGTCTATACACAAGCGCATGCTCTCGTCCTTCTTCTTCACGAACAATACAGGAGCTCCCCATGGTGAGTGACTAGGGCGTACGAAACCCTTGTCAAGCAGCTCCTGTAGTTGCTCCTGAAGTTCCTTCAGTTCTGCTGGAGCCATGCGGTAGCTAGGGTGCTTTGGAGATGGGATTTGTACCGGGGATGAGTTCTATCTCAAATTCAATCTCTCTGTCTGGTGCTAGGCCTGGTAACTCCTCAGGGAAGACTGCTAGGTAGTCACATACAACTCGGACCTCTTCTAGCTTTTGGTCCTTGTTCTGACTGGTACTAACTACATGTGCTAAGAATCCTGTACATCCTGAAACCAGTAGTTTCTAGCTGAGAGAAACTTCTTGGCCTTTCTCTTTGGTTCTCTGATGTACCCAAACTGCACTCCTACTTCGGGTTGGAATACAACTTTCTATTTACGGCACTCTATAGAGGCACCGTACTTGATCAGAAAGTCTATTCCCAAGATGACATCGTAGTCATCCATATCTAGCACTATCAGATCACCAAAAAGCTCCCTGTCTGCTATAATGACTGGCACTGCTTGGAGCCAGTGAGTGGATGTCATAATTTCTCCTGAAGGTAGTGTTGTCAAAAACTGACCACTGAGTACCTCTGGAGATATTGCCAACTTTTCGTCGAATGTCCTGGATATATAAGAATGGGTTGCCCCAGTATCGAATAAGACAGTTGCACTTTGCTGTAAAATACTAATCTGACCTGTAACAACTGTCGAGGCATTCTCTACGTCCTCTCTGGTGAGTGAATAGATCCTCGCGTTCGTTGTGGCTGAGGGGGCTTCTAGTCTGCCTTGGCTGATGTGTGGACCATCTAAAGCAGCCTGCATCTGGTGTAGCTATACTGGTTTGTCTCCGTACTGAATCAGCTGCGGTGGAGGAAAACTGGTCTTGTTCGGGCATTGCTTAGCCATATGCCCTTCCTGACCACATTCGAAGCATCCTTATGTTCCCTTGCGACAAACTCCGGGGTGGAATTTCCCACATGTAGAACACTTGGGATAGCTAGGCTGTTTACTAGCCGGTCCCCCTTTTGGGTAACTCCCTGGTTTACGTTTGTTACTGGAGTTCCCTTTCCAGTTAGAGCTATGGCCCTGGTATTTCTGAGTACTTGAGCCTCCTTGGCCTTTGGACTCTGAGAAGGCTTGCTTCTGCTGCTTGATGCTATTCTGGTAATGCTCGGTGATCAGAGCACTACTTACTAGTTCTTCAGTGGTTTGCGGCCTATGAACGCCGCTGGCCACGTTCATTGCTATTTCTGGCCTTAGCATTTTGAGCATCAACCGGACTCGTTCTCTTTCAGTGCTGACTAGTTCAGGGCATAGTCGAGCCAACCTGTTGAATTTCTTCACGACCTCCTCAACTGAAAGGTTGCCCTGATGAAATTCAGTGAACTCGTCGTAGTGGCGGTTTGTGACCCGCATGTGAAAGAACTCCTTAAAGAATTCCTTTTTGAAGTCGACCCACGTCATCTGGTTCACTGGGCGCTTCGCTTTAATCCTCTCCCACCACATACGTGCGTCTCCTGTCAGGCAGAAGGAGGCGCATTTCACCTTTTCATGCTCTGGCCAGTCCAGAAGCTCCATCGTACTCTCCGGTGTCTTGAACCAGGCTTGGGCATCCCATGGTTCACTAGTGCTTGAGAAGTTCTCGGGCTTGATTTTCTGCCACTGGATCAGATAGGCTTCCCTCCTTGCCCCTGTTGCTGGGGCTACTGATGCTGCAGGTTGGACTGGTGGAACCTCTATCACTACTGGGGTTGCTAAGTTAGGTTCTGGAGTGACAGTGGGAGTGTTCTGCTGATTAGCCCTTAGGGTGGCTATCTCCTGTTGCTGTTCAGCTAGTTGTTTCTGTAACTGAGCCACTACTGCTGTAAGGTCTGGGGGAGGCACTGAGCTGTCTGCCTCATGCTGGGGCTCAGTAGCTGGTGCCCTTCTAGCTGGGCGTCCTCGTACCATTTTCTATAGAAATAGAGGACATACATAACTAATACAATCATATTTACATAACTACTATTATCATGTTAGATGCTATCATATATGAACAAGTTTTAGTTATCTATAAACATCAAAGCAAGAAACATATATAAAGTGAGAGACATTCTTACTTGGAAGCTGCAGGTTCAATGCTGATGTGTGTGTGGAGGAAGTATGGAACTTGCTCTGATACCACTCTGTAACAACCCGCCTTCTACTGACTAGGCTGTAAGGCCGGGGGTTACATTATGCTAAACTATTCTTGGGCTACCACTAAATATTAAGGTGCGGAAAAGCTGAACTAATTAAAACTCTCTGTTATTTGCTGTAAAATCTGGAATCTATATTTAAAATACACTTCTGAAGTTGTACATATGCTAAAGAAGGAAACCTAAACTTTCTATTTGATCAAAAAGCTGAAATTAGACACTTCCAGCTGAAATCAGACACTACAATCGATCGACTGATCGATTGGAGTTGTCTGATCGATCCACTGATCGATTCAACGTGCTACTGTGCACGGGGTCAATTCTGAATCGATCGGCTGATCAATCCAGCCTGGCCAATCGATCCGATAATCGATTCAGAGGCTCTCTGTTCGTGGAAGTTAAATTCCTGATCGATCGGCTGATCAACCCATGGTCGATCGATCAGCTGATCGATTCATCAGCTTTCTGTACGCAGCAGATCGCTTCCCAATCGATCGACTGATCGATCGAGGACTTCTCAATCGATCAGCTGATCGACTCAGCTGCTCACTGTTCGCAGGGAATCACCTCCCAATCGATCGACTGATCGATTGAGGACTTCTCAATCGATCGGCTGATCGATTGAGTTTCTGATTTCACTGAAATCCCCCACGAACTCATACAGAACTTTCAGAACTCCACTAAAACATAAAACAATACCACTAGACAGGTTATTACTTATACTTTGCTAGCTAATATCAAGATAATAATCAGTCTAAGCATGGCATAATACCAAGTTTCACAATTCATGATACTTAGCATCCTAAAAGTGCAGGGAAGTAACAACATAAGGAAATACTGAGTTTTTTAAAGTTTGCTAGTTCCCAAAGATCTTTATTCCAGGTTCCTTCTCACACACATCTAGTCGCATTGAACTCCAGCCTCCGCTAATCCATCTTCCCTTTACCTTTATCTGCAGTATAAGAAAAATGAAACTATAAGCTTGGGAGCTTAGTAAGAACCATCTACCTCACAAAAACATGCATTCGAAGTAATCATGCTTTCAAGGATGCTATTTGAAATACATGCTGATGATCATGCTAAACATGCTAAAACATGGCATATGGACATACAAGTCAGGGCAATCAAAAACTGAACATAAAGCTAATTGCTATATCCATAAGGAAACTAAACTGAGGCTGAGCTATATTCACATATCTGGTTCGTGAAGTTTGAAAACTATTTATATAAATAGATAAAAATACTAATCATGCTGCTGATGGGCCCGACAACTGTACTTGCTATGCGCGCATCCCTAACTAGGTCTGAGGTAGCAAGTCCCGAATCTAGTAGGGGTACTAGGTTATCTAAACCTAGGGACGCCTATGGGTGCCCAACCCAAGGACATATGAGAGTCCAGTACAGTGCCACTGATAAAAGTAAAATACTATTCATAACTAATCTATCTCATCTTGCTTTTACTAGGTTATCTGAACCTAGAGCTAGGTTATCTGAACCTAGAGGCGACTATGGGAGCCCACCCATTGGATCGTAGTCCCATATAAACTGAAGCAAGTCTATGTATGCTATTTAAAATGCATCTATGACATTTAACTGAACTATTAAAACGCCTACTGTAGCATATAACTGTACTAGGTATTTTATCGAGTACCTGGTGTGCTCTAACTCTGTATATGGCTGCACTAAGCACATAAGAGCGAACTAAGGACATAAAAACATATGATTTGCTACTTATACTATAGGTGAGGGGTTACTTACATCTTGCGCTAAGTTTTCTTACAATCCGATCGCTAGGTTTTCCGGAAAAGAAGATCTTTTCGACGATCTTCTTACGTCTACGCGTTCTTCTCGCGGAGAGGAAAGTCCTCGTGCCAGAATTATCGCCGGAGGGTGCTCCTACGACCCTAGGGGTTGAACCCTACGTCTTCTTGGGCTTGGCGTGTCGAGAGGGTGCAGGAGAAGAGAGAGGGCGGCGTGTGAGGGTGAGGGGAAAGTTGTCGATCAAATAATAAATTCCCCACTTAATTTCCCTAATTATATTAAGTGGTTAATACACCCCAACTAAACATTAAATATAATTTCCCTCCTCTTCTTTCAGCACATCCCTGCTAGGGCCCCTTGGTTACTAAGTCACCCTATAAGTCATAGAGTCCATAGGTCGCGGGTTCAATTCCCGCTTAGGCCGTTTTATGTTTTATTTAATTTTGCTACTTCTGCTACTCCAAAAATTCTATAAAAATATTCTAAAATTCTAGAAAAATAATAGAATATTTCTAAAATTAATTTGAGAATTTTAGGGCGTTACACTAGTACGCTCTGAGTGTATTGAGCAGGACCATTTAAGATAAGTTCTTTTTATACTAACTACATAAAAGAACAAGACCTTTATTATTATGGAAGTGTGTGCTCTTAATTATGATATAATAAGAAGCACATATACTCAATATTCATTTCTTTAATTTATCAAAGGGTATGATTTAGTTCGATAAATCAATAGGTCCGATAAGTTGGGAAATGATATTATTTATATGGTGTGTTGTTGATTATAAAATGAAACTGTGTCCTAGTAATTTAGGTTGATAATGTCCCCAAGAGGAGCTCATAAGGATTATCATGTAAACTCTGCAGGTGGACTTAGTCCGACATGACAATAAGGTTGAGTGGTACTACTCTTGGAGTTAGATATTAATTAAGTGAGTTGTCAGTAATTCATTTAATTAGTGGGCATTCGATATCTTAAAGATAGGGAGATTAACACACTCATGATAAGGAGCCCATATAGTAATATGGGATTGATGCGGTAGTTCAATAATAACTCTTTAGTGGTATGAGTTATTATTGATGAACTCTAGTTGGGTGTTCAGGGCGAACACGGGATACTCAAGTTCATCGGGAGACCAAAACCAATTCCTCCTTTCGGTCCCTATCGTAGCCTCTTATTTATAAAGACTTATACACACCTATACCCAACTTCTTACCCACCTTAAGGTGGTCGACCAAGCCTAGCTTGGAGCCTAAGCTAGGGTCGGTCAAACCAAGACATGATGGGTTAAGTTGTGGTTGTCCCTAGCTTGAACCCAAGCTTAGGTGGCCGACTAAAATAAAATAAAAGGGGAGTTTAAATTTAAATCTTTTATAATTTGGAAGATATGATTTTAAAAGAGAGTTTTAAAATTAAATCTTTCCTTTTATAGCTTTCTACAAAGGATTAAGGAAAATGTTTGATATCTTTCCTTATTTGTAGTTTAAAGGAAGATTTTAATTTTTAATAAAACTGTCCTTTTTGTAATCATCCACATATTTTAAAAGAGAGATTTTAATTTATAAAACTTTTCTTTTATATTCAACCATGAAGGGAATTTTAAAAGAGAAATTTTTATATTAAAAATTTCCGGAAATAAATTAGGAAGTTTTAATTTTGTGTTTAAAACTTTCCGTTTTTGGAGGAGATGGTGGTGGCCAGCCATTAAGGGTTTATAAAGAAATTTTTAATTAAATTTTCCTTCTTAAATATTGGCAAGGAATATAAGGAAGTTTTATTTATAAAACTTTCCTTATTTGCCAAGACCAAAGAATATAAAAGAGAGGGTAGAGGTGCCTCACCTTATAACATATCTTCTATTATTCCTCTCTTCTCTTCCTTGGTGATGGCCAGCCCTCACCCCTTCTCCTTCCCCTATTCTTCTTCCTTGTGTGGCCGGCGACATCTTCATCTCAAGGAGCTTGGTTGGTGGCCGAATATTGTTAGAGGAAGAAGGTGAGATAGGAGGCTTTGTTTCTTAGCATCCCTTGGAGCTTGGTTGGTGGCCGAAAGTTCTTCATCTCTTGAAGATTGTTGGTGGCCGAAACTTGCTTGGAGAAGAAGGAAGCTTGGGTGGATTCTCGTCTCGGTAGATAGTCACCTACACGACGTCCGAGATAAGCAGAGGAATACGACAGAAGATCATGAGGTCTATAAGCTACAAAAGGTATAACTAGTTATTAGTTTCTGCATCATAACTAGTTCATCCTTTTGTTTAGATCTTGAAATACCAAACACAAGAGGCTAGCGATTCTAGGTTTCAAATTTATGATTCGATTTTATGTTTCTTATGTTTTTCAATCTTGTGATTCGATTGTTCTTGATGGTTAAACCTAGGGTTACTATAAGGAGATTAAATATTGAATCTCGTTGAAAGGATTTGTCTAGGAAGTGGTGGATGATCCCATACCGAAGAAGGCCTAGTGCCTTGCCATGTTTAATCTGGAAGTCGATCTCTGAAATAAATATTTAATCGAATTTGTAATATAGGTGGATTTGGATTAATAATGTTAAGCATCGTTTGCGATCCAAGTCTAAACCTCTAAGCACAGATAAGTTGAATTTGGAATCAATAATGTTAAGTTTTGTTTGTGATTCCAAATTTAATTTCTAAAGAACACAATAGGTTGTTGGGAATTGTTCGGGACTTGTATAAAATTTTTGTACAGGAAAACCAGTACGATATTCCAAGTAGAAACCAACAATTGGTATTAGAGCTAGGGTTTGTCTCTATGTGTTTGGTTTTCAGTTTAATTATGCATATGTCATATATAATTTAGGCAGGATAATAGTAGGATATGCTAACTCTGTGGTTGCAAGCTCCAACTATTATGACTTATAGTGATTGTGTGTGATTGGACCCTTGGACATGTCAAGGGCATTTTATGTATGTGCAAAATTGTATGTATTAAATACAGCAGGAGCTGTATTAGTTTTAGGATTTTACATTTTTGTTTTGATCTAGATTACATGTACATTCCTTCGTGGAATATAGGATCGATAAATGTAAAATTCTATTTTTATCACGGATCGTATCCTTGCGAGGTGTGGTACTATTTGTGGACTAGAGGTGCAGCGAAAAAAGAAGCAAGATAGATACGACGTTTAGACCCGATTGCTGTGGCTAAAGATGACAGCAGCTAGGGTTGGCAGCACATAGAGGACAGTGATGGAAAAAGCCATAATAGTTGGAAAATTATTTTTCCATATTTATTGCTTTATTTGTTGTGATGTGTGTATGCATGTTAAAATTCCTCACCTTAAATAACTAAGTGGGAGAGAGATTATTAAATAAATTCCACGGTCTCCATTACTGGTTTGTAAGTGATGCAACAAACTTGCGTGTTGGCTCTTATTGCCTCCCTCCATAATAGATGAGTTTGTTTGCGGATCACTAGGTCAAACTTCCTTTATAGATGGTTATAGGAAATTATTTAGGAGCGTGTGATCAAAGGGACTAAGTATCAAGTAATGGTATACACTTAGACACATTTAATAGTATCCTCTCCAACAGAGTCACTACTATTATTTATGTGACCAAAGGGATACCAACTATTAATTTTATTTGTCATAAAGTTAGGATGACAAGATAATAAAATTAATGGATAAAACCTCCTCTTACAAATGTTGAATTTGTATACGTCCACACTAACGTGGTATGCAAAATTTACGGTGTTTTGAGGTGTTGGTAAATTTAAATAGTATTGTTTGAGAAATCAATATTATTCTAAATTTAGAGTCTTGATCAAAACTTATTTTGTGATTCTTAGGATGACTTTCAACCAACTGACTATTATACTGAAAGAGAACAAACTTACTGGTCCAAACTACATAGATTGGAAAAGAAACTTGAACATTGTCCTAACTGCTGAAGGCTATAATTTTGTACTATTTGAGGTCTGCCCTAATTTGCCTAACGGCGATTCTAGTGAAGAGGAAATTGAGCATCATAGGAAATGGGTCAAGGCAAATGAGATGGCGCGGTGTTACATTTTGGCTTCAATGTCAAATGTACTGCAACATCAGCATCAGGACTTGCCCACTGCCTATGACATGATGAACAATCTCAAGGAATTCTTCGGACACCGGAATCGGGCTGCTAGGCAAGAGGCAATGAGAAAATTAATGACAGCCACCATGTCAGAGGGGACACCCGTAAGGGATCATATCCTAAAGATGATGACTTATTTGAACGAAATACAGATCCTTGGAGCTGAAATCGATGGGGAAACCCAGATCGATATTATTCTCCAAATGCTATCCAGAAGTTTTGAGCAGTTCCGCCTGAACTATAACATGAACAAAAGGGCTTATACGTTGGCGGAACTTCTGACAGAGCTTCAGCCAGCATAAGGTATATTTCGTCATAGTTCTCAGATTCACTTTGCTGAAAATGTTTCTACTTCTAAGTCGAAAGGCAAGAAGAAGAAGAAACAGGCTGGCTCAGCAAAGAAGGTGAATAGATCTCTAGGTACTGGACCTAAAGATGGAGTGAAGAAGCCAAAGGGCAAGTGCTTTATTTGCAAGCAGTCGGGACATTGGAAGGCGGACTGTCCTCGTAGGAGAGAGAACAATAAAAGGTATATTTTATTCTCTAGTAGTTGAAACATGTTTAGCGGTGTTATTTACCAGTACCTGGTGTGTAGATATAGGAGCCACTGATCATGTCTGCAATATATTGCAGGGGTTCCAGGTGTTGGTTGGTCCTAGGAAGATCGTACCGGTTTCACTGTACAAAAATTTTGTACAAGTGTCGAACCTTTCCTAAACAACCAATTGTGTTCTTTAGAAATTAAATTAGGAATCGCAAACGAAACTTAACATTATTGATTCCAAATTTAACTTATCTATTCTTAATGGTTTAGATTAGGATTGCAAACGATACTTAACATTATTGATCCAAATCCACCTATGTTATAAATTCAATTAAATATTAATTTCCAAAATTGGCTTCCAGGTTAAACATGGCGAGGTACTAGGCCTTCTTGGATATGGGAGCAACCACCACTTCCTAGACAAAGTCTTTTAAAGAAATTTAATATTTAATTTCCTTATATAACTCTAGGTTTAACCAAAAGGAACAATCGAATCACAAATTCGAAAAAAAGAAAAAAACACAAACTCGAATCACAAATTTGAAACTCTAGAATCATATGCCTCTTGTGTTTGGAATTCATACAAAGAAAAACTAGTATGATGCAGAAAATAATTACTAGTTATACCTTCCTTTGTAAGCAAATAACCTCTTGATCTTCTACCACATTCCTCTTCTAATCTCGGACGTTGTGTGAGCAACGATCTTCCGAGACGAGAACCACCAAGCTCCTTCTTCTCCAAGCTAGATTCGGCCACCACCAATTCTCCAAGAGAAGTAGAGGTCCGGCCACCACCACCAAGCTCCAAGGGATGCAAGAGCAAAGCCTCCTTTCTCTCCTTCTTCTCCTAGCTAGAACCGACCACCAACAAAAGCTCCAAGAGAAGGATGATCCGACCACTGAAGAAGAAGAGAAGAGGAGGGAATAGGGCCGGCCACACACCAAGGAAAAGAGGAGGAACTATAGAATAGATGTTGTATGGTGAAGGCACCTCTATCCCCTCTTTTATATTCCTTGGTCTTGGCAAATAAGGAAATTTAATTGTTATTAAAATTCCCTTATATTCCTTGCCTTTGGTTATTAAGGAAAAATTAATTAAATTTTCCTTTTAACCATGCTATGGTCGGCCACATCCCCATGCTCCAAATAAGGAAAGTTTTAAACACAAAATTAAAACTTCCTTATTTGTTTCCGGAAATTTTTAATAAAAATTTCTCTAATAATTTATCCCTTCATGGTTGGTTATGTTGGGTTTTTCGGGCCGCGAAAACCGCTTTTTCGCGTCGCGGAAACCCCGAATCACCCTAGCCATTGGATCCGTGCGAAGAAAAACTTTCGGAAAAACAAGTACGAGTTTCAAACAATGATCTACAATAGATCTACAAAGGAAAAACCATTTATACCTTCGATGCGTGCCCTTTTCGTAATCCCGCAAGTCCAAGGTACGTTGGATCTCGAAGTTGTCAACGTAGACAACTCTCTAGTGATATCCACACGAACAAGGTATGTTCTCTAACACACAAGGATGGAGAAGAGAGTACCCCAAGTGTGCTAGCACTTTCTAGGGCTCTCGGATAGGATTTGGAAGAGAGAAAAGAGAGAAAGCGAAAAGGAATCTTATGCACTCACTAGTAGTATCCTCCTTTGTGACCTTCACTTTCTCTATTCTCTTGGAACACAACTCACATATCTTAACCCTCCATGAAACCCCACGGCAACAGTAGTAAGGAGGAGGAAGAAGCTAAGGAAGAAGATGAAGCATTAACACACATCAATTGCCACAAAACAAAAACTCCTTTTGCATTAGTGTGGTCGGCCACACCATTGTAACCTCCCCATTTAATGTGGCCGGCCACATTAAATGGAATGGGAGGTGTAACCTCCATGAGGTGGCACACCTCATGAGGTGGGGATGATGTGGCTTCCATGTAGGATGAGTCATCCTCCATGAAGTGGCAATTCATCAAGTCAAACTTGATGTTTCAACTTCCCATTTTGGTCAAGTCAAAATTGACCAAATCTCTTCCATGTTGAGTTGAATTCATTCTTTGATCCAAGCCAATTTCAATCTAATGAATCTCAATTCATTAATATAAATTGACTTAATGAATCAAATTTAAATTAGACTCATTCAACAATTGAATCTAATTGAGTCTAACTCAATAAGTCTAATTTAAATCAGTCCGAATCCAATTGGTTCATCATATGAACCTAATCCAATTGGTTCATCATATGAACCTAATCCAATTGGTTCATCATATGAACCTAATCTCCATCCACTTGTTCTTTGTGTGTGACCCAATAGGTTCTTGTAACGTTGGCAATGTTTCTAAACTCCTTTAAAAACATAAGCAATGAGCGACATCTAGCAATACATCATTGCTACCCAAGTTACAAGAAATGTTGAGATCCAACATCACCTTGTGACTATTAATTGTGACTCCTCACAATATATGACAAATGTCCTTCTATCCTAGACATTTAGATTGATCAATATGAGGCATAGACCGTATCATCCTCTGATCAATCTAAATCCTGAACTCCAAGTAGACTCACTAAATCAAATGAGCTCAATATCTCATATTGACTCATTTGGGCATGGTCATGCACTTTGTGGTCTCACTGTATCAGAAATACCGATGTCTCTCCCGTCATATAGGAGGGATAGATCCCATCTACATCACTCACATCCCTCCGCATAATTTGTTACATACTCAGTAGTCGCCTTTATAGTCCACCCAGTTACGGGTGACGTTTGACGAAACCAAAGTACATAACTCCTTATATAGGGAACCATGGTGACTTCAGGTCTAAGGACTAGTAGTCATACTAATAGTCACATGAGAAAGTATATGACACTCATATAACGATCCATGATACTTTCTCATGGCGGGTCATTCAGTATACATTCTCTAATATATACCCATGTGTCAACTTGATATGTCTATATCCATGACTTGTGAGATCAAGTCATCGAGTTGACCTACATGTTAGTCTTTTTGCATTAACATTGTCCCTGAATGTTAATACTCGACTAGGAATGATTAAGAGTAGTGTTCCCTATATCATCTCACTATCGGTTTAGCTAACCGATTGATATAGGTAAGAACCTTCTACTCAAGGACGTTATTATACTTAGTTTATTTGGCACCAATATAAGTAAGTATAATAACCAAAAAAACAAATGCCTTTATTAATATAGAATATGATACAATAAGTCCAAAATACAATCATCAAATGATTGGCTCTAGGGCTCTAGCTAACAGGTTATAAAAGGAAATTTTTTAAATTAAAATCTCTCTTTTAAAACATGTGAATGATTTCCAAAAAGGAAAGTTATCTCTAAAATTAAAATCTCCTTTCAATCTACAAATAAGGAAAAATATCTAATCTTTTCTTAATCTTTTGTAGAAACTTATAAAAGGAAATATTTAATTTTAAAACTCTCTTTTTAAATCATGAACATGGTTACAAAAAAGGAAAGTTTTATCATAAAATTAAAATCATCCTCTCAATCTACAAATAAGGAAAGATATCAAATCTTTTCTTAATCTTTTGTAGAAGGAAAGATTTAAATTTTAAACTCTCTTTTAAAACCATGGAATCCACATAAGAAAAATTTAAAAATAAAAATCCTTTTATTTTTCTTAGGGCCGGCCACACCATGCTTGGGCTCCAAGCATTGGTCGACCCCTACTTGGCTCAATCTTTGGGTCTTGGCCGACCCTAGCTTGGGCTCCAAGCTAGCTTGGCCGGCCACCAAAGAGTGGGTAAGAAGGTGGGTATAGGTGGGTATAATTCTTTATATACAAGATGCTACGATAGGGACCGAGAGGAGGAATTGGTTTTGGTCTCTCGATGAAATTAAGCTTCCCGTGTTCGCCCTGAACACCCAACTTAATTTCATCAATAACAATTCATACCACTAAAGAATTATTATTGAACTATCGCACCAATCCCAAATTACATTTTGGGCTCCTTATTATGAGTGTGTTAATCTTCCTATGTTTAAGATGTCGAATGCCCACTAATTAAATGAATCACTGACAACTCACTTAATTAATATCTCAATCCAAAAGTAGTACCACTCAACCTTATCATCATGTCGAACTAAGTCCACCTGCAGGGTTTAACATGATAATCCTTATGAACTCCCCTTGGGGATATTATCAACCTAAATTACTAGGATATAGTTTCCTTCTATAATCAACAACACACACTATAAGTAATATCATTTCCTAATTTATCGGACCTTTTGATTTATCGAGCTAAATCTCACCCTTTGATAAGTCAAAGAAATAAATACTAAATATATGTGCTTGTTATTATATTAGGATTAAGAGCACACACTTCCATAATAACTAAGGTCTTGTTCTTTTATTAAGTCACTATAAAAAGAACTTATCTTAAATGGTCCTACTCAATACACTCAGAGTGTACTAGTGTAATTTATTAGTCAAGATAAACTAATACCTAATTACACTACGACTATTCCAATGGTTTGTTCCATTCCATCTTGTCATGAGCAACTGTTTATAATTTATAAAAAACTGATAACATGATATTCTATGTGTGACACCATACACCATGTTATCTACAATATAAATTAATCAAACAACTACACTAATCATGTAGATATTTGACCAATGTGATTCTTATTTATAAGTAAATATTTACAAAAAGCTAGGCTTTTAGTATACATTCCAACACCAGGAAATCCGACGACTATATGAGGGAGAGAAAATCGTCTACATGGGCAATGCTATGAAAGTGGCGGCTGTTGCAGTGGGAGACGTCTACTTATCATTCGATAGGAATAGAACTTTGATTTTGAGAAATTGTCTTTATGTACCAACTTTTAGAAAGAATTAAATTTCAGTTTCTAAACATTTTATGGATGGATATACTGTTTCTTTTGATGACAAAGTGGTTGTCAAGAAAAATAGGGTAATTATCTATTTTGGTACATTAGTTGGCAATTGGTATACTCTAAATTCAATAACTTTCATAAAGCAATAAATGGGAATTAATAGCACATCTTCTAATTCTAATAAGAGAAAGGAACCTTCGGAAATGAACCAAACATATCTTTGGCATCTAAGGCTTGGTCATATTAACTTGAGTAGGATTCAAAGGCTTATAGCCGATGGACTCTTGGGTTCATTAGTGTTGAAAAACTTTCCAACTTGTGAATCTTTCTTAGAAGGTAAAATGACCAAGAGACCTTTTAAGGCCAAGGGGTATAGAGCCAAAGATGTGTTGGAACTGGTTCATTCTGATTTGTGTGGTTCTATGTCTATCTAGGCAAGAGGTGGTTTCAAATATTTTGTCTCTTTTATAGATGACTATTCAAGATATGGGTACATTTACTTGATGCACCGCAAGTCTGAATGTTTTGATAAGTTCAAAGAATACAAAGTTGATGTGGAGAAATGTCATGGTAAAAGTATCAAGACACTACGATCTGATCGTGGTGGTGAATACCTCTTTAGAGAGTTTAGAAATTACTTATCAGAGGCCGGTATTCAATCCCAATTATCTGCACCTGGTACATCCCAACAGAATGATGTGGTAGAACGAAGGAATATGACTCTTATGGAAATGGTTAGATCAATGATGAGTTATTCAGAATTACCAAATATGTTTTGGGGATATGCTCTGGAAATAGCAGTATACATTCTGAATATGGTACCTTCTAAATCAGTACCCTTTACTCCCATGGAATTATGGAATGGGCGTAAGCCTAGTCTGAGTCATATTCGGATATGGGGTAGTCCAGCACATATGCTGAAGGGAGATACTAACAAGTTAGAATCACGTACAGAAGTTTGTCTGTTTGTGGGATATCCTAAAGGAACAAAAGGTGGTTTGTTTTATAATCCTAAAAATCAAAAGATCATTGTTAGCACCAATGCTCGATTTTTAGAGGAAGATTATGTAATAAACCATAAGCTCATGAGTGAAATTGTTCTAGAAGAAATGAGAGAGGATATGCCTACTTTAGTACCAACAGTGCAAGATGAAATATCACAAGAAACTGCAACACATATCACAAATGATACACAACAACAAACAGTACCTCATCGTAGTGGGAGGGTTGTTAGGTAACCTAAAAGATTCATGTTTTTGGGAGAGTCGTCGGACTTGGTCCCAAGTAAACATGAACCTGATCCCAGAACATATGACGAAGCACTCCAAGATAAAGATGCAGCATCTTGGCAAATAGCAATGAATTCAGAAATAGAATCTATGTATTCTAACAAAGTCTGGGAGCTAGTAGAAACATCAAATAGTGTAAAAGCTATTGGATGTAAATGGATCTACAAAAGGAAAAGAGGGATAGACGGGAAGGTGGAAACCTTCAAAGCAAGACTTGTTGCGAAGGGGTATACTCAGAAAGAGGGAATCGATTAAGAGGAAACCTTTTCGCCAGTAGCTATGCTTACGTCTATCTGAATACTCTTATCTATTGTTGCTCATATGGATTATGAGGTATGTCAAATGGATGTCAAGACAGCTTTTCTTAACGGAAGTCTTGAAGAAAACATCCATATGAAGCAACCAGAGGGGTTTATTGCAAAGGGCAAAGAACATCTAGTATGTAAGCTCAATCGGTCTATTTATGGACTGAAGCAAGTTTCAAGGTCTTGGAACATCCGATTTAATGAAGTAATCCAGTCGTATAGATTTATTCAGTGTCCGGATGAGTCTTGTGTATGCAAGAAGTGTGATGGAAACGTGGTGGTATTTCTTGTACTATACGTAGATGACATTTTGTTAGTTGGAAATAATATCAAAGTGTTGTCGGAAGTAAGGGTATGGTTGTCCAAGCAATTCGATATGAAGGACTTGGGAGAATGTGCACATATTCTCAGGATCAAGGTAATAAGGGATCGCAAGAAAAGAATGTTGTGCTTATCCCAAGCTTCATATATCGATGCAATCCTAGCTCGTTTTAGCATGCAAGACTCCAAGAAATGTTTTCTACCTTTTAGGCATGGAGTATCTTTATCTAAAGAGATGTCTCCAAAGACATCAAAGGAGATAGAGGGCATGAAGGTAGTTCCTTATGCTTCGGCTGTCGGAAGCCTAATGTACGTTATGCTGTGTACGAGACCGGATATCTGTTTTGCCGTGGGCATGGTTAGCAGATATCAAAGTAACCCTGGACAAGGGCATTAGACTGCTGTAAAGCATATATTAAAGTACCTAAGAAGGACTAGATGATTTGCTCCATGTGGGATACACGGATTCTGACTTCTAATCAGATAGGGACAATAGTAAGTCTACATCAAGCTATGTTTTTACTTTAGGAGGTGGAGTCATTGCATGGAGGAGTGTTAAGTAGAAATGCGTTTCAGACTCAACCATGGAAGCTGAGTATGTGGTAGCCTTTGAGGCAGCCAAAGAAGTTGTATGGCTTAAGAACTTCCTAATGGACTTAGATGTGATTCCTGGTTTGTCCAAAATCATCACAATTTATTGTGATAATAGCGGTGTTGTAGCAAACTCGAAAGAACCACGAGCTCATAAGGTGAGTAAACACATAGAGCGCAAATACCACCTGATACGAGACATCGTAAAGCGAGGAGAAGTTGTTGTCGCCAAGATTGCATCAGTAGATAACCTGGCAGATCCTTTCACTAAGGCTCTTCCGGCGAAAGATTTCGATCGACATGTTGAAGGAATGGGAATCAGATGTATGGCAGCGTTTTTATGACAACATAGTCTTTTAGTATAAGTAGGAGATTGTTAGAGTGTATACTACAATCCTAGCTTTTTGTAAACATTTATTTTGAAATAAAGAATCACATTGGTCAAATGTCTACATTTATATGCTAAGTGTAGTTGTTCAAATAATTTATATTACAGATAACATGGTGTGTGGTTGTTGGGTTTTTCGGGCCGCGAAAACCGCTTTTCGCGTCGCAGAAACCCCGAAACCCCCAGCCACCGATCCGTGCGAAGTAAAAACTTTCGAAAACTTACGAGTACGAGTTTCTAAACCTCGATCTACGGTAGATCTACAAAGGGAAACAAAGAATATACCCTTGATGCGCGCCCTACGCGAATCCCGCTCGTCCAATGGTGCCGGATCTCAAGATTGTCAAAGTAGACAACCCTCTAGAAGTATCCACACGAACACAAGAAGGAGATCACCAAACTAAAGTGTGCTAGCGCCTTAGTTATGTTCGGCAAGATGAGGAGAGGGAGAGAAGAAAATGGAGCAAGGAAGAAGATGAAGGAATGAATGAGAATAATTCACAAAATGAAACTTATTCCTCCAATTGATGTGGCCGACCACATTAAGAGGATGTGTAACCTCCATGGAATGCCAAGAGTCACAACTCTTGGTAACTCCCATGAGGTGGCATCCCACTTAAGCAACCATGATGATGTGGAGCATCATCATTGGCCCACTCAATGCCAACTCACCAATGAGGTGGCATAAAGTCAAGTCAAACTTGACTCTTCATCTTCCTCTAAAGTCAAGTCAAACTTGACTTAATCTCTCTCATGGTTGATCTAATCCAACCATTTAATTCAAGCCAATTTAATATAATGAATCTAATTCATTTAATTAAATTGATTCAATGAGTCATAATCTAAATTAGACGCATTGAACACATGAATCAACTTGAGTCCAACTCAATTAGCCCAATTTGGATTACTCTTAATCCAATTTGATTCATCAAATGAATGTAATCCTCTTGGTTCATCATATGAACCTAATCTCCATCTACTTGTCCTTAGTGTATGACCCTATAGGTTCTTGTAACGTTGGCAATGCCCCTAAACCCATTTAGGGGCATAAGTAATGAGCGGTATCTAGCAACACATCATTATTACCCAATGTTACAAGAATGTTGAGATCCAACATCACCTTGTGACTACTAATTGTGACTCTTCACAATATATAACAATGTCCTTCTATCCTAGACATCTAGATTGATCAATGTGAGGCATAGACCGTGTCATCCTCTAATCAATCTAAATCTTGAACTCCAAGTTGACTCACTAAATCAAATGAGCTCAATATCTCATATTGACCCATTTGGGCATGGCCATGCACTTCGTGGTCTCACTCTATCAAGAATATCGATGTCTCTCCCGTCATATAGGAGGGATAGATCCCATCTACATCACTCACATCCCTTTGCATAATTCGTTACATACCCAGTAATCGCCTTTATAGTCCACCCAGTTACGGGTGACGTTTGACGAAACCAAAATACATAACTCCTTATGTAGGGAACCATGGTGACTTCAGGTCTAAGGACTTGTAGTCATACTAATAGCCACATGAGAAAGTATATGACACTCATATAATGATCCATGATACTTTCTCATGGCGGGTCATTTAGTATACATTCTCCAATGCATACCCATGTGTCAACTTGATATCTCTATATCCATGACTTGTGAGATCAAGTCATCGAGTTGACATACATGCTAGTCTTATTGCATTAACATTGTCCCTGAATGTTAATACTCGACTAGGAATGATTAAGAGTAGTGTTCCCTATATCATCTCACTATCGGTTCAACTAACCAATTGATATAGGTAAGAACCTTCTACTCAAAGACGTTATTATACTTAGTTTATTTGGCACTAATACAAGTAAGCATAATAACCAAAAATCAAATACCTTTATTTATATAAGAATATGATACAATAAGTCCATAATACAATCATCAAATGATTGACTCTAGGGCTCTAACTAACAGTGGTGTCACACATAGAAGATCATGTTATCAGTTCCTTATAAATTATAAACAGTAGCTTACGACTAAGATGGATAGAAACAAGTCATTGGAATAGTCATAGTGTAATTTGGTATTAGTTTATCTTGACTATAAAATTACACTAGTACACTCTGAGTGTATTGAGCAGGACCATTTAAGGTAAGTTCTTTTTATACTGACTGCATAAAAGAACAAGACTTTGTTATTATGGAAGTGTGTGCTCTTAATCATGATATAATAACAAGCACATATACTCAATATTCATTTCTTTAATTTATCAAAGGGTGCGATTTAGTTCGATAAATCAATAGGCCGGATAAGTTAGAAAATGATATTATTTATATGGTGTGTTGTTGATTATAGAATGAAACTATGTCCTAGTAATTAGGTTGATAATGTCTCCAAGAGAAGCTCATAAAGATTGTCATGTAAACCCTGCAGGTGAACTTAGTCTGACATGACAATAAGGTTGAGTGGTACTACTCTTAGAGTTAGATATTAATTAAGTGAGTTGTCAGTAACTCATTTAATTAGTGGACATTCGATATCTTAAACACAGGGAGATTAACACACTCATGATAAGAAGGAGCCCATATAGTAATATGAGATTGGTGTGGTAGTTCAATAATAACTCTTTAGTGGTATGAGTTATTATTGATGAACTCAAGTTGGGTGTTCGGGGCGAACACGGGAAGCTCAAGTTCATCGAGAGACCAAAACCAATTCCTCCTCTTGGTCCCTGTCATAGCCTCTTATTTATAAAGACCTATACCCACCTATACCCAATTTCTTACCAACCTTAAGGTGGCCGGCCAAGCCTAGCTTGGAGCCCAAGCTAGGGCCAGCCAAACCAATGCATGATGGGTCAAGTTGTGGCCGACCCTAGCTTGAACCCAAGCTTAGGTGGCCGACCAAAATAAAATAAAAGGGGAGTTTAAATTTAAGTCTTTCCTAAGGAATACATGATTTTAAAAGAGAGTTTTAAAATTAAATATTTCCTTTTATACCTTTCTACAAATGATTAAGGAAAATGTTTGATATCTTTCCTTATTTGTAGTTTAAAGGAAGATTTTAATTTTTGATAAAACTTTCCTTTTTGTAATCATCCACATGTTTTAAAAGAGAGTTTTAATTTATAAAACTTTTATTTTATAACCAACCATGAAGGGAATTTTAAAAGAGAAATTTTTATTTTAAAAATTTCTAGAAACAAATTAGGAAGTTTTAATTTTATGTTTAAAACTTTCCTTGTTTGGAGGAGATGGTGGTGGCCGGCCATTAAGGGTTTATAAGGAAACTTTTAATTAAATTTTTCTTCTTAAAAATTGGCAATGAATATAAGGAAGTTTTATTTATAAAACTTTCGTTATTTGCCAAGACCAATGAATATAAAAGAGAGGGTAGAGGTGCCTCACCTTATAACATATCTTCTATTATTCCTCTCTTCTCTTCCTTGGTGGTGGCCGGCCCTCATCCCTTCTCCTATTCTTCTTCCTTGTGTGGCCGGCGACATCTTGATGTGCGTAGATTATATACCTTTGTTTAGTATGTTTTGACGCATATTCACATACTTTGCGCATGCTTTATCTATGCATTTTTGTACTTCCAGCTTTCCTTTTAGCATATTTGCTCTCTTTGTTCGGAGATCTGCTTTTGTGCATTTTCTGTATACAGGGGTCGAAATTGGTGAAGGATTCATGTTCGAGGCCAAATTTGCAAGCGAAGCTAGAGAGGAAGGCGCTGTACCTGAACCTCACACGGCCCTTCCATGGGGGGTTGCCTAGGCCGTGTGGAGATCCTTGGCCGTGTGGCTGCAGCAGAAAAAGAAGTGGCCTCGGCCGTGTGAACCTCACACGACCGTGCCAAGATTTGAATCCAAAAGGAGCCAGGCCGTGTACACCACATGACCATGCAAGGTTTCTAGAGATCAAGAAGGCCCTAGCCGTGTAGATCTACATGGGCGTGCAAGGTTTCCAGAGACCAAGAAGACCTTGGCTGTGTGCACCACACGGTCGTGCGAGGTTTCCAGAGGCAGAGGCAGTGCAGGCCGTGTAGATCTACATGGTCGTGCAAGGGAAGCAGAAGCAGTGTGTGCCACGGCCGTGTATCACACACGGCCGTGTAAGATAGGTAGAGAAGGGAGTGACCTTGGTCGTGTGAAACTCACACGGCCGTGCCTCGGGGCCGTGTGGCGCCCAAACTCATCCTCTATATAAGGCCCCCTTCATGAATTCAAAGGGTATCTTTCTCCCTTTTGGGGAAAATCAAGATTTGGGCGTTCCTCCACCATCTTGGAGGGTTTTTCCAACGATTCAAAGGGCGGATCTTCAACGCTCCGACCCCAAGATCGTGGATTAGATCCGGAGATGGTTCTTCATCATAGATAAGCTTTCTTTATTCCTTTTCTTGGATTTGGGATTAAGAATGCTTGTAATATTCTTCTCTTCGGATTTCTTTCTTCATTTCATGGAGTAGATTTCTATGTTCTAGGATAGAGGGAGTAATTGTAAGGATGATTTAATGTAAAACTCTTGTGGATTTCCCAATTTCATATTTATATGATTTTGCCTTGTTTGTATCTATTCTTTCTTATGTGGATTGTTGTGATTAGGGCTTAATTGTCATGCTTGATTGAATGTTTGAATATCTTGTGGATCTTGAATAGATTGCTTCTCATTCGATTTTCTGAGGGACGTTCGTGACAGGAACATGCCCGTGTAAGGACGTTTAAGGGGTAATCTTGAGGGTGAAATAGGGATATTCAAGGGGGTAAGATAGATTGTATGTGTTTGTATATTATATCTTGATGCAGTTGAGGAGTGATGAATTCTATGTTGATTATCCGAGGGACGCATGTGACAGGCAAACCCGTGTAAGGACAACATATATTCATTCCTAATTGATCACATTTAGGTATAGATTTCAGTCCTAGGCCGGTTGTCTATTGCATGAGAGAACTGGCAACCTTCTACAAATGATGGTCAATTGAGAAATAAGATTCGGTAGATCATTTACATTGAAGAACCTTACAAAGAAACCAAAACTCCTAGAACATCCCTTTTTATCAAAGCCCTTATTCTTATTTGTTATTCTTTCATTTCTATGTTTTACTTTGCTTAGTTGCATTCAGCTTTTGAAAACCAATTGATTAGTTGTTTAGATAATTCGCGTTGATAAATCTTTAGTGGTTATTTCAGTCCCTGTGAATACGATATCTTTTATTATTACTTACGATATTTTCGTACACTTGCGGAGAGTCAACATGTTTTTGGCACCGTTGTCGGGGACTGTGCTATAACATTAGGGATTATCAATTGAGTTAGACTAAACATAACTTTTCTTTTCTTTTCATTAGCATAGTTGTAACTAATCTTTAGAATTCTGTTTTCATAATTTTTTTCTTGTATAACTTTCTACTTCTTGTAAATTCTAATTCTGCATTTTTTATTTCTAACATTCTAGTCTAACTTTTCTCCGTTTTTATTTTGATTTAGTTTCTTTTTTCTTTTTCTTTATTAAACATATCTTGCAATCTTGTTCTTGTGTATGTGAAGATCAAATGTCGTAAAGGCCTCAAGAATAACAAGAACTTATAAACACATTAGTTGATTATCATATGAATTATTCTAGACATTTTTCTTTTTCCTTTTGTCTTTTCTTTCTTGTTTTCATTATGCACTTTCTTTCTTACAATTTAAATTCTGCATTTTCTTTCTTGGTTTTCAAATTGCATTTTATTTCTTATCTTTGATTCTTCATTTTTGTTTTCTTGAATATCCATGAGCACTAACATGTCAAGCAGACTCATGAGAAATTTTTCTACACCCTTTTCTGCAAGATTTTTATCTCTCATTGTGCAACCTCAAATTGAAGTAAAAAGTTTTCAACTAGACCCAAAATTAATTTTTATGATACAAGGTCACAAATTTGGAGGAGAAGTATCAGAAAGTCCTTATCTGCATCTTGAAACATTTTTAGAGATTTGTGATATGGTGAAATGTGAAGGAGTGTCAGCAGATGCAGTTCGATTGATGGCATTTCCTTTCAGTATCAAGGATAAAGCAAGGACTTGGTTATATTCTCTCCATCCTCAAAGTATCACAAGTTGGGAGCAATTGGAGAAACAATTTCTGAATCATTTTTTTCCTCCAAGCAGAACAGTGTATATGAGGAATTGTATAACAAATTTTGCTCAGGCATATGAAGAATCATTATTTGAAGCATGAGATAGATTTAAGAGTCTTCAAAGACAGTGTCCTCATCATGGTTTTGAAAAATAGTTGATTTTGCACATATTCTATGGGGAATTTCTTTCTCAGACAAGAGTTTATTAGATTCATCAGCTGGAGGTTCTTTTATGGACAAAAGTGTAGATGAAGCATATATGTTAATTGATCAAGTGACATTGAACCTCCATGAATGTTCAAACATAAGTTGGATGAAATCTCCCTCAAACATTCAAGAAGTGCAAGCCATAAATGTTATAGAGTCTGCCAAACAAAGTGTAACTCAACCGTCTATGAGTTTTGAAAATCACAAGTCACAGAACGGGGAGTTCAAACATTTAGGGGCAAAAATTGAAAGTATTGTTTCAAATTGGTTTAAAGAAGATCTCCCTCCTTCGCAGACAAGATCTAGTGAAAAGTGTGATGATGGATTGAGAATTGGAAAAAATTATGAAGAACTTCTGAAGAAGGACATGTTTAGAATTGAGGAGAAGAACAATAGAAGACCACATGAACTCTGTTCCATTATTCCAGGAGGTTCCCAAATGCCACAAGTACCTTTCCCTCAATGATTGATCATACCAACACTAGATAAACAAGTTGAATCTCCTCCGCAAGCTAAAAGGGAATATGGGAAATTAGAAGTACCTTTCCCAAGACCTTCACTAAGGGTTCCTTTTCCACAAAGGTTAGTGGGGGTCAATGAGAACTATGACTTTAAAAAAATTCTGTGACACTTGTAAGGTTGAGTGTAGATTTTTGAATTTGTATAAAGATGAAGACTCTTCAGATGAGGATTGTGAAGATAAAGCAGTGGTAAATAAGTTTTCAGATCTACCTCTAAATTTTATAGGGTGTTGTAGTGACATTAAATTTTCAGATGATGAATGTGATGTGGTAGATCAATTTAAAACTGCAAGTGAAGTTATTGATCCTCCTATAGTTGATTCTCCTATTGAGGATATTGATGTGGGTTTGTTTTTTGATGTTTGTGTTAATGATGTTGATATGGAACAATGTGTAGGGAGATGTGTTGTGGAAGCAGCATCTCAAGAATCACCTCATTTGTCCACACAATCCTTAGATGTTGTTAGAGTTGCAAGGATTGAGCATGTTGTGGACCAATGTATAGGGACTCTTGTAGATATGGTTAAGTCTCAAGAATCACCATCTTTGATATCGCCAACACCTGAGCCAGAGCCAGAACCATCATTTGATTTAGAGGAAGTCATATCCATATGTTTAGAAATATCAGGTATCTCTCAGCAAAGCAAGGTAAGTACTTCTTGTGATCTTTTGAAAAATTTTATAGAGGTACCTATTATTGAATTTGTTGGATGTGATTCAGTTTTTATTTCTTATTCTTCTTATCTTAATATGGTTATGGCTCTATCTTATCTAATATGTTTATGGGAGATTTGTATTTTCTTTGCATGTGTAGATTTCACTTGGGCTAATAATTGGAAGCTCACACTAAACCGTCTTCGACCACCTGAAAGAACTTCAAAGAAGACGAAGATGGAGAGAGCAATACTTTATTTTGTAATTCCTATATTGAAAGCTCCCTCCATAATAAGAGCCCTTGGTAGGAGGATGTTGAAATATCTTACCCCTCCAAGAGCGAGATTTCGCTAAATCTAATGAGGTGGTCGAGCTAATGACCTTAAATAAGCGCTTCTTGGGAGGCAACCCAAGTTCATTTTCTTTGTTTTCATTTGTCTTTAGTTCTTTCTACTTTCATTTCATTCTTTATAATAAACATGTATCCTCTACTTAATTTTTGTTGTCAATCTTCTTTTATAGGGCTCAAAGATTAAGAGGAGTATAACTATATGATGGAGAAGTTAATGACATGGGCATTTGGCATGCATCATTTGGTAACTTCTCTTACTTTTAATCTCCTCCACATTGTTTTTAGTTTTCATTGGGACAATGAAAAGTTTAAGTCTGGGGGATGCATTAGATGCATTTGAATTGCTTTGTTTATTTTTTTTGTTTTTGCGTATGTCTTGCATTTTGTTTTGATATCTTGTGGCATACATCTTGAGAACATCAAAACTTGACTTATATGCTTTCTTGTCTTCAAATTAAAATGTTAGCATGTTCATTATCTAGATTCATGATGTTTGAATGATGCTAGTAGTATGATTAATGTACCTCTTTTCTCTATCTTGGGCAGCATGATATAAGCTAAGTATCATATGAAAATGAGTTTTAGTCTTGGCTTAACCTTAAGTGTTTTATCTTCACTTCACTACTCAATGCTTGAATGGTTGATATCATTGAAATAGTCATGATTCATCTTGTTTGTTTAGTACTTGGTTTCTATGGTGATTTCTCAAACTTCATTTTGGTTACTGGATGAGGCTCAAATCGTGTAAGCTCATTTAGAAAAATCAAAATATCCCAACATTTGTGCTAAAAGTATATTTGTAAATAAGTTTTGCACAATACAAATACTTATAAAAAAAATGAATGAATAAGGGATATAAAAAATAGTTGTCGTGAGTGGAATCTAACAAGTCACCCCTTTGAGATCGATTTAGGTTACTAGGGAAATGACTGCTTAGCTTCTCTTGAGATTGAGCGCGCCTTTGAGACCTTGGGTTGATTGAGAAATATGAACCAAGTGTGTGACAAGTAAGTGCCTATCACTGGTTACTAGTCTATCACCGGAAACATTAGGAATTCAAATTTGATGACGACTTGACTAGGACGTAAATTGAAACTTGAAGAGTTTTGAGTTACCTTACACTGTGCACAAGAGACTTATGCTTGAGCCATACTTAACTTGTTTCCATGATTATGCTTGTTAATGAAATTTTTTTTGATAGAGTTAGGAGAATGCATTAGAGATATGAGAGCATTGTAAAACATATGAATTTAGATTGCAGCATTTTGCTTGAGGACAAGAAAATGTTTAAGTTTGGGGGTATGATGTGCGTAGATTATATACCTTTGTTTAACATGTGTTTGACGCATATTCACATACTTTGCGCATGCTTTATCTATGCATTTTCGTACTTCTAGCTTTCCTTTTAGCATATTTGCTCTCTTTGTTCAGAGATATGCTTTTGTGCATTTTCTGTATACAGGGGTCGAAATTGGTGAAGGATTCATGTTCGAGGCCAAATTTGCAAGCGAAGCTAGAGAGGAAGGAGATGTACCTGAACCTCACACGGCCCTTCCATGGGGAGTTGCCCAGGCCGTGTGGAGATCCTTGGTCGTGTGGCTGTAGCAGAAAAGGAAGTGGCCTCAGCCGTGTGAACCTCACACGGCTGTGCCAAGATTTGAAGCCAAAAGGAGTCAGGCCGTGTACACCACACGACCATGCAAGGTTTCCAGAGATCAAGAAGGCCCTAGCCGTGTAGATCTACACGGGCGTGCAAGGTTTCCAGAGACCAAGAAGACCTTGGTCGTGTGCACCACACGATCGTGCGAGATTTCCAGAGGCAGAGGCAGTGTAGGCCGTGTAGATCTACATGGCCGTGCAAGGGAAGCAGAAGCAGTGTGTGCCACGGCTGTGTATCACACACGGCCGTATAAGGTAGGCAGAGAAGGGAGTGGCCTTGGCCGTGTGAACCTCACACGGCCGTGCCTCGGGGTCGTGTGGCGCCCAAACCCCTCCTCTATATAAGGCCCCCTTCATGAATTCAAAGGGGATCTTTCTCCCTTTTGGGGTAAATCAAGATTTGGGTGTTCCTCCACCATCTTGGAGGGTTTTTCTGGCGATTCAAAGGGCGGATCTTCAACGCTTCGACTACAAGATTGTGGATTGGATCCGGAGATGGTTCTTCATCATAGATAAGCTTTCTTTCTTCCTTTTCTTGGATTTGGGATTAATAATGCTTGTAATATTCTTCTCTTCGGATTTCTTTCTTCGTTTCATGGAGTAGATTTCTATGTTCTAGGATGGAGGGAGTAATTGTAAGGATAATTTGATGTAAAACTCTTATGGATTTGCCAATTTCCTATTTCTATGATTTTTCCCTGTTTGTATCTATTCTTTCTTGTGTGGATTGTTGTGATTAGGGCTTAATTGTCATGCTTGATTGAATGTTTGAATATCTTGTGGATCTTGAATGGATTACTTCTCATTCGATTTTTTGAGGGGCGTTCGTGACAAGAACATGCTCGTGTAAGGACGTTGAAGGGGTAATCTTGAGGGTGAAATAGGGTTATTCAAGGGGGTAGGATAGATTGTATGTGTTTGTATATTATATCTTGATGCGGTTGAGGAGTGATGAATTCTATGTTGATTATCCGAGGGACGCACGTGACAGGCAAGCTCGTTTAAGGACAACATAGATTCATTCCTAATTGATCACGTTTAGGTATAGATTTCAGTTCTAGGCCGGTTGTCTATTGCAAGAGAGAACCGACAACCTTCTATAAATGATTGTCAATTGAGGAATAAAATTTGGTAGATCATTTAAATTGAAGAACCTTACAAAGAAACCAAAACTCCTAGAACATCCCTTTTTATCAAATCCCTTATTCTTGTTTGTTATTCTTTCATTTCTATGTTTTACTTTGCATAGTTGCATTTAGCTTTTGAAAATCAATTGATTAGTTGTTTAGCTAATTCGTATTGATAAATCTTTAGTGGTTATTCCAGTCCCTGTGGATACGATATCTTTTATTATTACTTACGACATTTCCGTACACTTGCGGAGAGTCAATACATCTTCATCTCAAGGAGCTTGGTTGGTGGCCGGATATTGTTAGAGGAAGAATGGGAGATAGGAGACTTTGTTTCTTAGCATCCCTTGGAGCTTGGTTGGTGGCCGGATGTTCTTCATCTCTTAAAGATTGTTGGTGGCCGAAACTTGCCTGGAGAAGAAGGAAGCTTGGGTGGATTCTCGTCTCGGTAGATCGTCGCTCACACGACGTCCGAGATAAGAAGAGGAATACGACAGAAGATCATGAGGTCTATAAACTACAAAAGGTATAACTAGTTATTAGTTTCCGCATCATAACTAGTTCATCCTTTTGTTTAGATCTTGAAATACCAAACACAAGAGGCTAGCGATTCTAGGTTTTGAATTTATGATTCGATTTTGTGTTTCTTATGTTTTTCGATCTTGTGATTCGATTGTTCTTGATGGTTAAACCTAGGGTTACTATAAGGAGATTAAATATTGAATCTCATTGAAAGGTTTTGTCTAGGAAGTGGTGGATGATCTCATACCCTGGAAGGCTTAGTGCCTCGCCATGTTTAACCTAAAAGCCAATCTCTGAAATAAATATTTAATTGAATTTGTAACATGGGTGAATTTGGATTAGTAATGTTAAGCATCGTTTGCGATCCAAGTCTAAACCTCTAAGAACATATAAGTTGAATTTGGAATGAATAATGTTAACTTTTGTTTGCAATTCCAAATTTAATTTCTAATGAACACAATAGGTTGTTAGGAATGGTTCAGGACTTGTACAAAATTTTTATACAGGGGAACCAGTACGATATTCCGTGTAGCAACCAACATGTTCGATGATCCAACCACTCCAATTTCATACAACTACTCTACTATGACGCTTCTATGCTCGACTGCTGCTGAGAAGCCATCCAACACCGAGCTCAATCAATTAAATCTACAAGTGTTTGGTAACGAAGTTTCTTTATATACTTAATTATTTCATAAAGGAGAGTGTAGATTGTTACACTTATCTTATCCTTTTTATTGTACTCGATCCCATCCTTTGGTTGTTCTGAAAAAGGTCATTAGTGGATTACCCATTGATAGGTCTGCGGGACTTTGGTCTTAGAGTTAGAGTCGCCGAAGGATCCGAACTAAGTAAATCCTTGCGTACTATACTTTTTAAGTTTCTATTTTACTTAGTTTTTCCGTTGCGTACTCATTTTTAAAACTGAAAAAGATAAATTTTTTAAAAGCACATGATTCACCCCCTCTCACGTGCATAACAATCCTATAATAACAACTCACTTGGAAAAATTAAAATTCTTGCATTTGCATTTATATATTTGCATTTGTGTTAATGCTTCACCTTTAAAGCACCAAAAAAAACACTTGAATAAGGGATATATAACAATTATCATGATGAAAACTAATAATTTACCCTTTTGAGACCGAGTTAGATTACTAGAGAAATAAATATTATGTTTCTCTTGATTCTGAGTAGTCATTTGAGACCTTGTGTAGCATAAGAGGGATGAACCATACATGTGGCAGGTAAGTGCCTATCATTGGGAGCATAAGGAACACAACTATATGATGACTTAACTAGGCCTAGAGATTGAGACTTGAAAATTTTAGGCCACCATTTTATTGATGATAGAGAATTATTTCTTAGATCATACTCAAACAACTTTTGTATCTTTCTCATTAATGTAATCATTTGATAGAATTAGACAAATTTTCTAGAGATTACGATGCACTATTTAAACCACAGGAGTCTAGATTGTAGTTTTTGCTTGAGGAAAAGAAAAGATTTAAGTATGGGGGTGCGATATGCATACATTATATATGTTTCTAGGCATTGTTTTATACGCATCTACTTGTATTTCATGAGTACAATCTATATTTATTGCACCCTACTTTATTATAATATTTTATTTCCATTCCTTTTGTTTGAAGATATGCTCTTTGCTTGTTTCTTTTATTAGAACACAAATTAGAGCAAAAATGGAGCAAAGTCACACATCAAATAAGCTTGTTAAGATCAACAACTAGGGTCATGTCAAAAGACACGACCATGTGCATCCCACCAGAAAGAACCACGGGTAGGTCGTGCCTCTAAGGAATGATGTCGCATGGTCTCTAGAGCAAGATATGGGCAGCTCGTTCCATAAGGCATGGTCATTCCGCATCCTCAACAAAACCCATAGCCTAGCCATGCCTCCCATATAATCAAAAGACATGGCCCAACTGTGCCAAAAGACACGACCCAGCTGTGCCAAAGGACACAGCCCAGTTGTGTCAAAAGACACGACCCAACCATGCCAAAAGGCATAGTCGTGCCGCTCTTCTTAGCAAGAGACATGGCTTGGTCGTGCCAAGAGGCACAACCGTGCCTCATTCTTCCAGCGAATGCCATTACCTAGTCATGCCTTCAGGCATGACTGTGCCACCCTGGGCCATGGCGTGCATGCCATGGCCAAGGCGGTGCATCACCTCCTCATGTTCTCTACCACACGCCTGTGCCAGGGGTATGGCCATGGCGTGTAGCCCATGGCCTAGGGTGGCACAGTCATGCTTGAAGGCATGACTAGGCCATGGCATTCGCTGGAAGAATGAGGCATGGTCCTGTCTTTTGGCACGCCCAAGTAGTGCCTCTTTCTAAGAAGAGGGGCATGACCGTGCCAAAAGATACGGTCCAGCCATGCCAAAAGACATGACCCAGCAGTGCCAAAAGGCACAATCGTGTCCCTCTTCTTAGCAAGAGACACGACTTGGTCATGCCAAAAGGCATGACCGTGCCTCATTTTCCAGTGAATGCCATGGCCTAGTCATGCCTTCAGGCATGACTGTGCCACCCTGGGCCATGGCATGCACGCCATGGCCATGCCCCTGGCACAGCCGTGTGGCAGAGAACATGAGGAGGTCGTGCCCCACCTCTATATAAGGAGATTTTCTCCCCTTAGGTCACATCCTTGGTTTGGGGCTTTGCCCCTTCATTTGGGGATGAGTTTTCCCCTCACCGTCAATGATCCATCCTCCTCCAGAGCAAGAAAACACTCTGAAGACATCGACAATGCAACGCTAAGCATCTCCCTCTATTCTCAGATTTTAGTTGTAAGAATGCTTTATTTTATGTCTTTGGTTTGTTATTCCTTCGCAATGGAGTACCTCCTATTATTAGGATGTAGTAGTTTTGATGTGATGTTGGTGTATGAACTATGTATTTACTTATTTTCTTGTCCAATAATATGTTTATTACTTGTTGTTGTGTATTGTACCTTATACATATTTGATGAAATGTGTCTGTGGTGTATGCATATGGATTGTGATAGATTGGTCACCTTGTAGAGGAGAAGCGCTAAATTATATGACCGTGGGACCCTGTGACGCAGGGTGTCCTTTTAAGCAAACTTTCTAAAATAATCCTCTTGCAAGGAGACCATTTGTCTACAAAGGAATATCTAATTAGAGGTTATAGAATTTTTCTAAAATTAATATTTGAAAGTGACTTGAGTAATCTAGCGATTGTTTAACCGGGGAGTCCTATAACAAAGGGTATCCCTTTAACTGAACTCTGTAGGTTACCTTTTATACTTAATTATATTGATATACCATTAGAAAATATATTAGACAACTCTAGCAATTATATGACCAGGGGAACTCTAAGGTAATCCTTTAATCATACTTTCTAGAGTTGCTTCTTTCTTTAATGGCGTTAGAACTAGGGTAAACTCTCTAGTACAATCTTTACGAGTTGTGTCAGACTTTAGTTAGAAACCCTATAAAGAAAATGATTAACTAGGCTGGGTAACATCAAGCCTTGGGTGATCAGCCCGACCCTACGAAAATTTCCCACTAGCCACTAGGATAAATTGGAAAGTACATGTGGAAGGCAGACCAGAAGCCCAACATCTCTTAGTTGCAAGTCCCATTTTGAAGCAAAATCCCTGCAAATACTCCATAGTTGTGAATCACACAAGTGGCCAACAATGGCCTGGTCGATCCGCTTTGGATTTTCGGCAGTCATTGCGACCATGTGGTAGTAGCGACAACGATGGTGGGGTGCGACGTCCTAAGTGTGGCAGTGGTGGTGGGCTGATCAAGTGTCTGCATAGATAGTAGTGAGATAGTGACATTCAACGATGACATCGGGTGGGAAGAAAGGAGGCTGGAACAAACGGTTATGCGACTTTGGGGATGTTGTGCAGCAACCAAGAGAAGATGCATCGTTCGGTACGCATGAGCCTGATCAAACAATAGCTTCACTACTGCAAGATGGTGATGCTGGGAGTCTATGGCTAATGGTAGGGATTGTTGGTTGCTACTCGGAATATCGTACTAGATCCCCTGTACAAAAATTTTGTTCAAGTCCTGAATCTTTACTAACAACCAATTGTGTTCTTTAGAAATTAAATTAGGAATCACAAACAGAATTTAACATTATTGATTCCAAATTTAATTTATCTGTTCTTAGAGGTTTAGACTTGAATCACAAACGATCCTTAACATTATTAATCCAAATCCACCTATGTTACAAATTTGATTAAATATTTATTTCAGATATCGGCTTCCAGGTTGAACATGGCGAGGCACTAGGTCTTCTTGGTTATGGGAGCATCCACCACTTCCTAGACAAAGCCTTTCAACGAAATTCAATATTTAATCTCCTTATAGTAACCCTAGGTTTAACCAATAAGAACAATCGAATCATAAGATTGAAAAACAAAAGAAACACAAATCGAATCATAAATCTGAAACCTAGAATCACTAGCCTCTTATGTTTGGTATTTCAAGATCTAAACAAAAGAATAAACTAGTTATGATGCGGAAACTAATAGCTAGTTACACATTTTGTAGCTTATAAACCTCACGATCTTCTGTCGTATTCCTCTTCTTATCTTGGACGTCGTGTGGGCGACGATCTACCGAGATGAGAATCCACCCAAGCTTCCTTCTTCTCCAAGCAAGTTTCGGCCAACAACAATCTTCAAGAGATGAACTTTCGGCCACCAACCAAGCTCCAAGGGATGCTAAGAAACAAAGCCTCCTATCTCTCCTTCTTCCTCTAACAAGATCTGGCCACCACCAAGCTCCTTGAGATGAAGATGTTGCCGACCACACAAGGAAGAAGAATATGAGAGGAAGAGGAAGAGAGGGCCGACCACCACCAAGGAAGAGAGAAATAATAGAAGATATATTGTTGTGAGGTGAGGCACCTCTACCCTCTCTTTTATATTCCTTGATCTTGGCAAATAAGGAAAGTTTTAATTAAAACTTCCTTAATTTCCTTGTCAATGGAAGGAAAATTTAATTAAAATTTCCTTTTCTTGTTTCTATTGGCCGACCACCTCAAATCCTCCAAACAAGGAAAATTTTAAACACAAAATTAAAACTTCCTACTTTGTTTCCGAAAATTTTTAAAATAAAAATTTCTCTTTAAAAATTCCCTTCATGGTTGATTATAATAGGAAACTTTTATAAATTAAAATCTCTCTATTAAAACATGTGAATGATTACAATAAGGAAAATTTTCTCCAAAATTAAAATCTTCCTTTCAATCTACAAATAAGGAAAGATATCAAACCTTTCTCTTAATCCTTTGTAGAAAGCTATAAAAGGAAAGATTTAAATTTTAAAACTTTCTTTTAAAACCATGAGGATGGTTACAAAAAGGAAAGTTTTATCAAAAATTAAAATATTCCTTTTAATTACAAATAAGAAAAGATATCAAATCTTTCTCTTAATCTTTTGTAAAAAGCTATAAAAGGAAAGATTTAAATTTTAAACTCTCTTTTAAAACCATGGCTTCCACATAAGGAAAGATTTTAAAATAAACTCCTTTTATTATTTTTTATGTGGTCGGCCACCTAATCTTGGGCTCCAAGCTAGGGTCGACCACCACTTGGTCCATCCAAGGCTTATCTTGGCCGACCCTTGCTTGGGCTCCAAGCTTGGCTTGGCCAACCACCTAAGGATGGGTAAAAAAGTGGGTATAAGACTTTATAAATAAGAGGCTACGACAGGGACCGAGAGGAGGAATTAGTTTTGGTCTCCCGATGAACTTGAGCTTCCCGTGCTCGCCCTGAACATCCAATTCGAGTTCATCAATAATAACTCATACCACTAAAGAGTTATTATTGAACTACCGTACCAATCTCATATTACTATATGAGCTCCTTCTTATCATGAGTGTGTTAATCTCACTGTGTTTAAGATATCGAATGTCCACTAATTAAATGAGTTATTGACAACTCACTTAATTAATATCTAGCTCCAAGAGTAGTACCACTCAACCTTATCGTCATGTCGAACTAAGTCCACCTGCAGGGTTTACATGACAATCCTTATGAGCTCCTCTTGGGGACATTATTAACCTAGATTACTAGGACACAGTTTCATTCTATAATCAACAACACTCCATATAAGTAATATCATTTCCCAACTTATCGGGCCTATTGATTTATCGAACTAAATCGCACCCTTTGATAAATTAAAAAAATGAATATTGAGTATATGCACTTGTTATTATATTATGAGTAAGAGCACACACTTCCATAATAACAAAGGTCTTATTTTTTTATGCAGTCAGTATAAAAAGAACTTTCCTTAAATGATCCTGCTCAATACACTCAGAGTGTACTAGTGTAATTTTATAGTCAAGATAAACTAATATTACATTACATTATGACTATTCCAATGGTTTGTTTCTATCCATCTTAGTCGTGAGCTACAGTTTATAATTTATAAGGAACTGATAACATGATCTTCTGTGTGTGACACCACACACCATGTTATCTATAATATAAATTAATTGAACAACTACACTTAGTATATAAATGTAGACATTTGAACAATGTGATTCTTTATTTCAAAATAAATGTTTACAAAAAGCTAGGTTTTTAGTGTACACTTTAACAATCTCCCACTTATACTAAATGACTATGCTGCCATAAATGTTATCATACATCTGATTCTCATCCCTTCATCATGTTCATCAAAAGCTCTTGCCTTAAGGGCCTTAGTGAAAGGATCTTCCTGTTATCATCTGATGCAATCTAGGTGACAACAACTTCTCCTCGTTATACGATGTCTCGTATTAGGTGGTACTTGCGCTCTATGTGTTTACTTGTCTTATGGGCTCGTGGTTCCTTCAAGTTTGCTACTGCACCACTTATTATTACAATACACTGTAATAATTTTGGGCAAAGAAGGAATCACATCTAAGTCCATCATGAAGTCTCTGAGTCATACAGCTTCTATGGCTGTCTCAGAGGCTGTCACATACTCAGCTTCCATGGTGGAGTCCGAAAAGCATCTATGCTTTCGGCATGGAGTACCTTTATCTAAAGAGATGTGTCCTAAAACATCAAAGAAGATAGAGGAGATGAAGACAGTTCCTTATGCTTCGATTGTAGGAAGCCTAATGTATGTGATGCTATATACGAGACCGGATATCTGTTTTGCCATGGACATGGTTAGCAGATATCAAAGTAACATAGGACCAGGACATTGGGCTGTCGTAAAGCATATATTAAAGTACCTGAAAATGACTAGAGATTATATACTGGTTTACTAGGCAGATGATTTGCTCCCTGTGGGTTACACGGATTCGGACTTACAATCAGATAGGGACAGCAGTAAATCAACCTCGGGGTATGTGTTTACTTTGGGAGGTAGAGTCATAGCATGGAGGAGTGTTAAGCAGAAATGTGTTTCAGACTCCACCATGGAAGCTGAGTATGTGGCAGCCTCTGAGGCAGCCAAAGAAGCTGTATGGCTCAGAAACTTCTTGATGGACTTAGATATGATTTCTGGTTTGCCCAAAGTTATCATAATTTATTGTGACAACAGTGGTGCAGTAGCAAACGCGAAGGAACCATGAGCCCATAAGGCAAGTAAGCACATTGAGTGCAAGTATCACCTGATACGAGACATCGTAAAACGAGGAGAGGTTGTAGTCGCCAAGATTACATCAGCAGATAACCTGGCAGATCCTTTCAGTAAGGCCCTTCCGGCGAAAGCTTTTGATAGGCATGTTGAGGGGATGAGAATCAGATATATGGCAGCATTTATGGCAGCATAGTATTTTAGTATAAGTGGGAGATTATTGGGATGTATACTATAAGCCTAACTTTTGTATGAACATCTGTTTTGAAATATTTTGAAATGAAAATCACTTTGGTCAAATGTTTGCATTTTATATTTATATATATGTCAATGCAGTTGTCTATTTAATTTATATTGTAGATAACATGGTGTATGGTGCCACACAGAAGATCATGTTATCAGTTCCTTCTAAATTATAAATAGTAGCTCACAACCAAGATGGATTGGGACAAACCATTGGAATGGTTGTAGTATAATTTGGGATTAGTCTGTCTTAACTATAAAATTACACTAGTACACTATGCGTGTATTGAGCAGGACCATTTGAGGTTGTTCGATTTGTACTGACTACATAAAAGAACGAAACCTCTGTTATTATGGATGTGCGTCCTCTTAATCTCTATATAATAATAAGCACGTATACTTAGTGTTTATTTCTTTAACTTATCAATGGGTGAGATTTATTCTTTAAATCAATAAGCCCGATGAGTTGGGAAATAGTACTATTTATATGGTGTGTTGTTGATTATAGAAAGAAATTGTGTCCTAATTATTTAGGTTGATGATGTCCCCTTGAGGAGCTCATAAGGATTATCATGTAAACCCTGTAGGTGGACTTAGTCCGGCATGATAATAAAGTTGAGTGGTACTACTCTTGGAATCAGATGTTAATTAAATGAGTTACTGACAACTCAATTAATTGAGTTGTCAGTAACTCATTTAATTAACAGACATACGATATCTTAAACACTGGGAGATTAACGCACTTATGGTAAGAAGGAGTCCATATTGTAATATGGGATTGGTGCGGTAGTTCAATAATAACCCTTTAGTGGTATGGATTATTATTGTTGGACTTGAGTTGGGTATTCGGGCCGAACACAGGAAGTCCAAGCCCATCAGGAGGCCTAAAACAATTCCTCCTCTAGGTCCCTGTTGTAGCCTCTATATAAAGCCCTGCATGCACCCATCCATAACTTGGTTTGGTTTAACTTGGTTATAGAAATGGAGATTTTTTCTAAATAGAATTCTGTTATTTTTCTTTCTTTGTAACCGACGGCAAAGGTTATAAAAGGAGTAGGTGGTGCCCCCTAAAACCTATTTTTTTCACAATTCTCTTCTCTCCTCCTAGGGCCGGCGGCACACATCCTTCCCCTTATGGCCAGTGCCCCTCATCTCCTCCCTCCTTGTGGCCTGCGTCCCTCCCTCCTTCCTTCTTGCTTAGGGTCGGCACCCCTTCACCTATTGCTAAGGGTTGGTGCCCCTTCACCTATTGCTAAGGGTCGACACCCCTTCTCCTTTGGACGACGGCGGCTTGAAGAAGAGGAAGAAGAGAAGAGAAGGAAAAAGATTAGAAGGTGCCCCATCCTAGAGTCTCCTTTTGTAGCTGGCGGTTTGGAAACCGAGAAGAGAAGGAGGGTGGTGTTGTCTTGATAAATCATCGCTCACATGATGTCCAAGAAGAAGAGAGGAATAGGGCAGAAGATCAAGAGGTCTTTAATTATAAAGGAAAGGTACAACTAGTTCTTTAATTCTGCTGCGTAATTAGTTTAAGTTTTCTTTGTATCGATTTTGAATACCAACACAAGAGGCCAGCAATCTTGTACTTCGATCAAGGTGTTTTTTGATCTGTCAAGAACTTGCTTAATTGATCAAACACATGTCTGATCTAACATGCGGGTTGTTAGGAATAGTTCTGTACTTGTACGATTTTTGTATAAAGAAATTTAAACAGAACGAAATTCCAACGCCTTCAGAAACCTCATCAAGAAGTACTTAAATAAATTTGTTTGCATTTCAAATAGATTAGTGCCAAGATTTATTTAGTTACTAGAAAACATACCAGAGAGAATAAGTTTGCATTTCATTTTATTTGCATTATCCTTGCTAAGCAATTAATTAAGGGTCTAGCCACAACTCTACAAACTTAACCTTTGATACACCATTTAGGATTTCAAATGGAGTGATGTTGTCTCCAACTACCACCACCTTATGCTTCTCAAAGTCCACTTCCAATGACCTCACCCCTGCATGGAGATTAAAAATATATCAAAAAATAAGACCAACTGGAAAAAAAATCTTTAGTCCGCCTAAAAATACACACAATATTATTTACATGAATTTATTCACAAAAAACTCATTGGTATTGTTTGATGCATTGATGGTAAAAAAGAATATATTTTTGGGGAAAATATATTACATTAAAGTGGAGCAGGAGCAAACATTTGTGCCTGCCTATCATCTTTGAGATGTGCTTCTCCACTTTCTTTGCATACCCACCATAGTGCATTGATACCCTTAAAACTACAGTCTAAAAATGAATCTATATATCAAGAAGAATGAGGACGGGTCACAAATATGAATTTGATTATGCACTTTCTGATAGTGTAAGAAATTTTACCATGCACACTGGGCATCTATAATCCCCGAGACCGATCTTTCCAAGGGGAACTCCATTTAATTAAGAATGTTGTTAAACATTAAAAGAGAAATTCATCGAAAAATCATTTGTAAAAGTTATCTAACAGCAACACGATGAAGCTTGTGATCTTTTAGTTGATGTATTTGTAAGAACCACTCCAGCTGGTTGGGCTTGTGGTAACCGTTTTGCTGATTGCATAAAGGAATACAAAAGCGCATTATAAAAAAGTGCACATTAAATTCTTGTTGCAAAGAATGAAAATGCAAAGATTCTCTAGAAGGAAATGTAAACTAGAAACTTTAGGAAGTGCATAAATCAGAAAATCTAACAAATTAACATTTTTTGGGCCAAATTCACCTTAAAAAGCTAGTAGTAATGATGGTCTTGTTGAAGATGTTGATGGAGGTCATCAATAAGCCCAAAAAATAGAAGAGGGAATCAGAATATTTATCATCTCTCTGATTTCACCATAAACACTAAATATATAATGGAGGTCATTAATGGAAACAGATGAATCAAGGTTGAATACAACAAGTGTCTCCTGGTTTATATCTTTGTCTGATGGATTGTCCTGATAAATAGACATTAGTTAACAAATAACAAGGTAGAAATTTGGATATATTGTCCACAATGGATGAACAGTAAGGTAGTATAATTCACATTTTAGGTCTAACCAAATCTAGTTTACATTATAGAAGGCTATACGTGAAGGCATGTAGAATTAATTTAGAAGGCAATGTTGGGATCTAGCGCGCTAAACACGCAAAAGCGCAGCGGAAAAATACTAGATCTTCTTATCCAGTGGATCCATGCGAAGGGAAGAAAACAATTGTCATGACAAATAATCTATGCTAAGCTACATGATAGGATTATACCTTTGTTGCGTGCCCTTCGCAATCCCGACAGCAACCTTTTCTTTGGATCCAGATCTCAGCGCGTTCAAGTGTCCGCGCCTCTATAGTATCCACACAAACATATCCTTCGTTCGTCCCACGAACGAAGCTTTCGGAGAAGAACCATCTTCTTGTGCTAGCAAGAAGTATGGTTCGGCCATGGAAGAAAATTCGGCCATGGAAGAAGGAGGAAGAAGGAGGAGGAAGATCAAGAGACACTCATCTCATCTAATGAAAAATCTCACCAAAAACCTATATATATTCATCCAATGAATATGAAGGGTTTTTGTCTCTTTGTATTCTTCTTAATGGGTTGGATTATTATATTGGATTAACCATTAATCCAATAACCCAATAATTCTAACCCATTGAGTGTAACCCATCAATCCAATTTGTCTAATTCGAATTGAACTCAATCCAATGAATAGGTTCATTTGAGTCTAACTCAATTAGTAACCAAAAGACTTAATCATCTCATGATTGCCTCTTAGGGTTAATTACTAACAGGCTATTATAGATTCTAACTTTTGATCAATACCTTTCCCACTAAAACAATTCTGTACATGTATTGTAGTTTACCTTTGGAATTGAAAAGTGAATATCAAGCTTCCTCCACCTCAATGGCTTACTTTGAAGTGATTTCATCGCATTTCAAGCTGATCTTATATGATAGTAAGAAATCATAACGAAACCTTGATGTTTACAAGCAGTATAAATTTTCCGTATCTCACTATATTGCTGTAAATTTTTAGAATATCCAATCAATAATAGCCAACTATGTGATATCTCATATTCAACCTTATAAATGGCTACTATTTAACAATATAAGGTATCAATGACGCAACCAAAGCAACAGTTGAGTGCTTCAATAATATCAGTGACAAAAAGTCAAACAACAACATAATTTCAAGAATAAATACCTCAAAAAGAGCTCGTAACTCAGCATCTTCAACATTTCTATTAATGTTTCGAACAAAAAGAGTTCTTGAAGGATGCCCACCAGAAAATAGGCCATTTGGTCCACTTAGTTGCTCATTAGCTGCTTCTACAACAAGTACAGAAGCTTTATTGGCATCATTATTATTATCAACTTCTAGTTTCATGCCTCCGCCATGGTAGAATATGTCATCATCAATATCAACTCTATCATTGATTTGGCCAACAAATCCAATATCACCAATAACACTAGATAGCAAATCATCATCATCAGGAAGACGGTTTCCTATTGTGAGGAGCTTCAAGTTCTTCCATTGTTTCAAAAGGCTCATCTTTGTCTAAGTTATTTTCATGTCCAGACTGATAGAAAGTGGCATTCTTTGATGATAATTGCACTGCCTCATCAAAATGACAGAGAAGATAGTCAAGATTACTTTTGGAAATATATTAAGACATGAAATAGACCTTTGTAAAAGGAAACATTCATGTTGAACATTGTCAAAAAATAATAGCACATTAATGCCACAACAGATCAAAAGGAAGAACATACATCTTTTTACAAATACATCAGCTAAAGAACTTGAGAAAAGTCTTTCATAAAGGGATCCATTCTGATTTATGGGTTCCTCCATTGCAGAAGTTGACAGATTGGAAAGATTAGATTGGAGAGTTGAATAATGATTATCATCTTTCCATGAATTTTATATGCCACTTATCTTCTCCTTTGTCGTCCAAAGGAGTTCCTTAATAGTATTCAGAAAAAATATTTCAGACTTTCTTTAGCAATCTCTCTTAATAGTTTTCCATAATATCCGTTGAAGCTAGTAAAATAGAATATGAGAATTATTGACATAGGGTCACAGATAGAGTTCAATATTCAAACATAATCATAACTAATAATAGTCAATAGAAATGTAAAAGGAAAAGTTGTATGGTTCATTGTGAAGATCAATCTCTGGACTTGATTTCTTCAATCAAACTTGTGTCTACAATAAGTGATAGATAAAAAAAAACATAAATAACTGAGGTGTCATTTGATAAAAAATAATATTAATATTTCTAAAGGAAGAAAACTAAAAAAAATAGGCAAAAAAAGAAAGTACCATATGTCTGAGCCAATCAACTAAAGGGCGATGTACTTAGGAAATAAGAGGACACATGGACATTTTTTTCTTGTAAAGCTAGGTAATTACTTCTATTGGAAAGACCATCTCCTTGGAGAAGAAGGAAGACTCCTCAAAGTTCCAAAGAAATGGATATTGGTCATTCTGTTCCATGATTTTAGTCAGCATCTCATTGGCGAGAGAGAAAAAATGAACCCACAATCCTTTTTGGATAATGTTTCCTGTCTCTACTATAGCCTCCAAGCAAAGACAAAATCTGATCGAGTGACTACTATCTCTTGAATAATGAAACAATCAAGTAGATGATTGACTTCTTTGTAGCAAAGGAGGAAGAGAAGAAAGGATAAAAGGATCAAGGCACAAGCTGCTACTTCATATTCAGACAATAAAGAAATAGTGAGGCCTTAATTTTTTTTCTTTAATAAAAGAGGAGGGTAACTTTTGATCTTAAAAATTGCTTCTTCTATTAGAGAAAGGATACGAAACCAACAATTTAAATTAAAGCATGAAAAACAAAAATGCACTAGCATTCTCACAAGGCAAAAACAAAAACAATTAGAAAGATTAGAGGAATTCGATCATTTAAGCACAAGAAATTCATGGTTCTGTCCAAACTTACATTAAAAACCAACCTTTACGCACTGATCGCATAAATTATGAATCGTAGATAAAACTAGAACTTTTATCAAACAAAGTAAATCAGAGAGGACACAAGAAACTCACTAGATAGCTCTCTTTTCTGTCAAACCACAAATTACACGAAAAAGCATGAACGGATGGCAGTGGGAAATAATTTAAAAGAAGCTACCCACGGAAGTATAGATTCCAGCTCAAGGCTAGGAGGATGACCTCGGAGCTCATGCCATTCGCTGACATCCAAAACCCCTCCCTTCAACGTTCCATTTTTTGCCCTAGATCTGCTTCCTAGAGGGAGAATGAGATATGCTTCCTAAAGAGAGAACCGTGAAGATGAAATGGAAAATACAAAGGCTTTGAGATCGCACCGTAAAGACGTGGCTTTGGAGAAGATGAAGGCTTTGACATCACACCGATGAGCCTTTTGGGTGTATGCTACTTGGTTAAGAGTTTTTGGCCGAAGTGTCGTGGTTTTCAGTTAGCTCATCATTTGGATTTCTATGTAGTTCAAATCCTACCTTGATGCTCATCCAATTTTCTATCTCATTCATGAGAGTATTTCATCATTCCTTTCCAATCGACAAAGTTTTTACAATCGAAAAGAGGAGGATGGATTGTGCTAAATCCTTCCTGCATAGTCATAAGATTAAAAATATCTCCAAGATTCTTACAAATCTCGGGTTAGCAGCAACCAAGTGTTGTATTAGGGCTAGGTTGGGATAGGGGTTTGGTTTGAGTTAGGCTTGGTTGTGAGGGTTGGATTTGGTTTAGGCTAGGCTTAGATTAAAGTTATTGTAATTTGATTAGAGTTTGATCCACTCAAAATGCAAAATTTGACCCAAGGTTAGATTTAGGTTTTACTTTGGGTTAATTAAGTAAAAGTTTTTTAAATTAGCTTCTAGGTCCTGGTGAAGTTCAAGGGCATACTTTAGAGCAACCACTTTCTAAGATAAAGTTAATCTAAGAATAAACACTTGACTTACTTTAATACAATCTCTTAGTCTAACTGATTTAAAATGTGCTGATGTAGTTTCATCTAGTTCTACTTGATTAGATATACCAGGTAGAGTATGTCTTACCTAGCCTAAATATGAACTTAATCAAACTTCCTTAATGTACTATCAGTTCAATTAAGTTTGATACTAATTTGTAAGATCTAATTAACACTAGCAGGGTTAGTGAATAGTGATTTACAAATTTTATGAGTGATAATTATGATTCTAAACCAATAAATAGAGAGTATGTAGTAGAATAAATACAATTAACTTAACTAAACAAAATTTAATAAGATATATGGCTTAACATTAATACACAAGATTCAACAATTAATTTAGCTTGCAATATTCAACAATAAACTTATCATGCAATATTTCTAAAAAGACTTAACACATCAAGTGTGCAAAAACTAACAAAATATTAAACATGGAAAGACTAATAATATGTTAAGCAAAATTAACATGCAAGAATTTGAAGCCACATTAATCTGAGATCGACAACCACGATTAAAATAATATGTTATTCTTATTTCGATTCTCTCCTTTCCAAAAAGCCTCTGAGGTGGAGAAACCTTAAAAAGAATCTAAAAATTTTTAAGCACAAAGAATACAAATATACAACAACCAGTAAAAGGATACAATACTAACCCTTCAGTTTTCGATTAGAACAGTGATGAATCACAAGTGAAGCACATCAGCACAGAGCATTAGAGATCTTCTTCAAACAGTGATAGATATTTGGATGCATGTGTTGTTCTTCAACAAGATCCTTGTCAATGTTGATATGGCACTACTACAGTCGACTGAATTTGACTGCAAACTCTATCATCGTTGATAATGTTACGTTGTCTGTGGTCTCTAGTCGATTAGACTCCCTTCGGTAGCCTGGAGCTTAGTCAATCATCGATCTTAACTGACTTGTCGCATGGAAGCTATCTCTAGTTGCGTGGATGCCGAGATCGCCTCAGCTCGCTTCGGTCACTTGAAACCACCCAACTCCATTAGTCAAGGTTTATCTCCATTCAATCACTCGAACTCCTTTTCGGTAGCCCGGAACCCTAAAAAAAATACTTCCCTTCAAATCAACACGTATTGAGTATGATAGAGAAATTTAAATTAAGTTTGCATACCTTAGCTAGATGTTCAACTCCCAACTAACCTATTTAGACTTACTTGTCAAGACGCAGCTCTCAGTTGATTTCCCTTGGACTTGCTTGACCTAGCTAGTTCCCAACTAAGATTTTCTTTCCCGGATTCCAACCATGTCTTCTACAGTTTAGCCCCGTTAGGACATCCACTACCTAGTCTTATTAGGTCTTTGTCTTTGTCTATTTTCCAACCAGGACTTCTCCACTTGTTAAGTTACCTGCACACTTGACACACTTTGTTAGATCACCAATAGGCTAACTTTAAATTTAGTCATATATCAAAATATAGATTTGATATGATGCTCTCAGCATGCAGTAACAATGTGCTTCAATCATAAGTAGACAGATATATGACACACAATGACAAGGATAAAATTAGAAAGTTTTTAGCTATGATTTAGAAGATTAAGGCTTACCAATTCTTCCAAAACAATAAGATCAGGTACAACATGTGACTGATAGTGAAAATTATAAAAGAAGAAGCGCTTGTCGCTGAAACAAAAAGAACAATACTTCTCTCTAATAAATGAAAACAATACTCCCATATTTCTACAATAGCATGGTGATCAAAATTTTGCAACAATTTTTTGTACGCCCTTCTTTTTGTTTGTTATCAAAAGGAAGATCTGTGTTCGATTGGCACTCAAAGAGATCAAGATCATTTAGTTGCTATCAATCTTCTATAATGTTTTCTTATTACTAGTAATATTTATAAATTATCTTTGAATTATTATCTATAACTATGTAAGATATTTAGAAAAACTATTTTGTAAGGAATTTCTTCACCTTCGATTGAGGTTGTAAGGAGAAAAAAAACGGTATATCTAATAAGACTTTTAACCCATGGACTTAAGACCCTGAGGGTTGTGAATCACGTTAAAATTGGATGTGCATTATTGTGTCATTGGTTCCTGCATGTTTTGATTGCTTATACTTAATTGTTGTATGTTATCACGTCTAAATTCATCGTGTTTAGTTTATCAATTGGTCAAAAAATTATATTGGTGCTATTCACCTCCCTCTGGCACAGAAAACCGATCCTACAAATTCTTCCATTGATTTCCAAGGCACGTGAACTTTCCTTTTGGAATATCAATTGTGGGTTGAAATGTATCCATCTCGGCCACTTAAGAAACTTGCTCACATTAATTATAAGAACTCATCCATTTCATTCATGTCTATTTAATTGTGGTAAGCTAGCGTCAGCCTTAAATAATTAAGAGTCCTTCCTTTAGGTCTTCTTCGTTCTTAGACCTACAAGATCAAACATCTCTAATGGAAGGCCTCATCCCAATATTTCCGGTAGGTGTTGTAAGCTGCTAATAAAATCATTTTAATTTTTATGTCTATCTTCGTTTAAACTATAACAATTTCATTGAGACAAAAAATTAATATAATTTAAGTTAGCAAATTATGTTAGATCCTTCTATTTGTTAAATAGGTTATGTTCAAATTATAAAATTTAAACTTCATTAAACAGGTAAGTTTGAAATAGATTTAAGTATGTTGTGGAGTAATGAATAACTCGTTAATGATCTATTTACTTTCCTTTAATAGTGAAACTTTTTATACAATCTTTGTTGATACTAAATTGTTATTAATAATAATATAATTAACATTTATTTTATGTGAGAAGGCATCTTCTGACCCATTTTATATTCCACTCAAAAAGTAATATACATCACCATGATTAGTACAACATAACTAATCAATTAATTTGTTGCTTTTCTTACTAAGTTTGCTTGACATAGGGAAGAACAAATACTAACAAACGGAATAATTTTTCATTGATTTTACTTCAAGCGTAGGAACTCCTCAGAGTAGAGCAAAGAATGTCTTCTTTTGCCCAGTTGAATAGGGGAAGCAAGGAAACTAGCCAACCACTTTAAGATAGCGCTTTTAAGTTTGAACGAGGCATTGAACTGGTTAGCTTCTAGGGTTTACTTCTTTTGTTTCAAATGATAGAAATCTAATTCAACTACACTATATATTTTGACTATAGGATCGGTCTCTAATTCTCGAATTAAAAGCACAGCCATTGCATTGCCAACGCAAGCTTTGAGGGAAACATTTTCCACTACAAAAATATGAATGCAAGGTGGTCACAAGGCTTGAAGCCCATCACAAGAAACATAGCTTCGGATAAACTATTCCAATCTGTTTTTTCTTTATACACCTTGTCGAAGTGACCATCTCATAGCTCCAATTTAAATAATTTCAATAATTTTTCTTTCAACATGGACAAGGAAACACTCCACAGGAACTCAATGCTTTAACTTCACTGTTATGACATGTAAAGCTCAAGGGAAAATTAAGAACTCACTTCAAGATTAGCCTTTGATTACTGCATCAATGGATCATCTGAAGCAAGCAAAGTGGCACTTTCAGGCTTGTTTGGGAATCACAACTTAGCAAGCAAAGTTTTTGTTTGCATCACTGTGTCACTTGTATGTCTCCAAAAGCAATAGAAAAAACCAATGTCAGTGATTCGATGATTTGATTGGTCGAGGGATAAATTGAATAACAAAATTTACCTTAACAATACGAGTAAACATGAATTATTCACCGTATGTAGCATTGAATAACCTCATGATGTGATTTTGTGGTATCTAAACACCAATAACATAGGCTTAGAAATAGATTGAGGACAATTTCAAGGGACTAAGGCTCCATGGTCAAGTCATGTCTTAATCGGCATAGGGACCATGCCTCTTTGGTCCCAACTTGTTGTCATCAATAAGATGTCTTATTCTTTCATTTTTTGATGAAAATGTCTTATTCTTTCATAGTTCAATGGATGGGCGATCATTGCTTTAGTTAGTGTTGATAAGTGAGACTCGATAGATTAGTTTAACCCATTAAATTGGGAATTGAAACTCACACGAGCTAAATTAATATCAAATTTAAAAATAAGGTGTATAAATCAAAATAATATTTTTTTGTTGAGAAAATCTTAAAAAGTTAGGAGAAAAAAAAGAAGAAAAAGAGAGAGAGACATGTGTTAGTTTAAGATTTTTTTTTAAAAAAATAATTTTATTTGGAGCACAAACAATTTTTTTTAGCTCTCAAATAAGAACATATTTTATTTTATTTTATTTTTTAAAAAAAGACATTGCTTTTGAATTTTATTCGTGTAAAATTGTTCAAAATTATCATTTTATAATATGGATAAACTTAGAGATAATAATATTATACTATCTAATCTAAAATATAATTAGTTATGATACAATTTTACATAAATAAGTAGTATTAATTTGGAGAGTAATAATATGTTCCACAACTTGTACTACTGTACATTTTGTACACATCTGATATATATTTTTTACTTCTTTGAACTAAATATTATATCTTAAATTTTAAAATTTAAATCCTAATTTTTAAAACTTAAATTCTAAACTCTAAAAGAAAATAGACTAAATGTCAACTATCAGACACATATAAAATCCTTATATTATTTATTTTATCGTTTTTTTTTCTACAATAACTTTTCATAACCAGACAGTGGTACCTTAAAATATCGGATATAAACGATATATCGAGAAAGCGTTACGATCTATTTGTCACGGTTCTTAATGTGGTGCCTGGCCGTCCTACTAATTAAATTCATGATGTCGAGACAGATGAGAGCAGAGGAGAGAGGAGAGAATCGATCCTGCAGGGCGAAATTTCGATGAGCGCAGAGGAGAGAGGAAAGAAGGAAGAGAGTTGATGCAGAGGGAAGAGAGTTGGTCCTGGAGAAGAAGAGGGAACTTTCCTGTTCCTTTTGAGATTGGAAGTTGCTGTATTGATCTCGGCAGAGGAGAAAGCAGCTGCGTCACCTCACTCAAAAGCGACGCCGTGATCTCCCCGGAAGTTGGAAAGCTCAAATCTTTTTAACTCCTTCACTCTCTCCCTCGCTCTTCCAACCAGCTTGCGGAATCATGGCAGCGGAGGCCGCGGAGAAGGATCTGGCGGGTGCGTGAAGCTAGCGGAGATTGAAGTGGGCTGTTTGCTGGGTGGTCAGGAAGCGGCGGCTTGTGGTGCTGTTCGAGATCATCAGATGAGGGTAAGGACGCCCTTCGTTGTTCCACAAAATGGGGTTTCTTTGCAGGTCTTGGAGGGAGAAGAAGGCCTCCTCTGGTGTGCTTCTTCTGCTACTGCTGCTAAGAGGAAAGGAGGGGAGAAGGAAAAGGTGCTGCTTGAGCCGCGTTCCGTGCTAGAAAGCAGGCGGAGCCCTAGCCCGCCGAGCTCCTCCGCCTCCACCCTGTCGTCCTCGCTTGTCGTTGCCGGAAGGTCTGCCTCGTCTGACGGCTCCGCGACCGCCGCCACTCCCTCAGTGGTGGCGCCGGAAGGGGCCCAGGGAGACGAGGGCACGACAGAGCTCCCGCCAGTACCCGCGTCCCTTGCAGGTGGAGAGGGGTGCTCCTTGGGCAGTGCTGATGATTTGGAAGACTTGTTCTACGAGCCGGCGGCCTCAATAGCACAAGACCAGAACTTTCTTGGGTGGATCATTGGCGAGGCTGATAACACTTCTGGCGTCGGTAACTTCGATCCGCTCTGCGCGTTCGAAGGTGCTTCTGTACCGCTGGAACCCATCAATCTTCCGCCCTTGGCTTCGCCTGCTACTTCTCCTAGTGGATCTGAGCGCAAAGGTGCCACTTTAAGGTGTGGGATTGCAAGCCCTAATCCTTGTCCTTCTCCTTCGGCTAATATCCTTCCCCTTCTCCTTCCTCCGTTGCCGGCGGAGCTTCATTTACAAGACGAAAAGAATCTCCTTCCCAATCCGGACCTTGCTTTGTCGCAGCAACATCAGGCCCAACCCCACCATCTTTCTTCCTTCTTCCTCCCCTTTCATCAGCAGTCAACCACCTACCACGGGGGTCAGCCGTTGCAGCACCTCGCCCCTCCTACACGCAAACGCCCTGCGGTCGATCCTTTCCCTATTTCCTGTGTTTCTGAGCTCCTCTGCCAAAGCCTCCCCCGTCAAATGGGATTCAGACAACCGCTCTACCCCACTGGATTCCAGCTTCAACCACCCTCAATAAAGCCCAAATTGGCAAGTGGAGATGAGCCGTCCGTGGCAACAGCGACCCCAGTTCAACAGCAGCAACAGTCATTGTTCGACCAGCTCTTCGAGGTGGCTGAGTTGATCGAGGCAGGGTATGCCTTCAGCGCCCGTGGGATATTGGCGCGGCTCAATCACCAGCTCCCCTCTCCTTTAGGGAAGCCTCTCCTGCGGTCTGCTTTCTATTTCAAGGAGGCTTTCCACCTACTCGCCAGCAATTCCCCCCGCTCACTGCCGCCTCCTGTGTCGACACCATTGGATGCCATGCTCAAGTTTGCAACCTACAAGACCTTCTCGGATGTCTCTCCCATTGTCCAATTCACCAGCTTAACCTGCGTCCAGGCCCTCTTGGAGGCACTTGAGGGCTCTAGCTGCATCCACATCATTGATTTTGACATTGGCATTGGCGTGCAGTGGTCAGCCCTCATGCAGGAGCTAGCACAGCAGTGTTCATCACCAGTGGCTGCCTCATGCCTAAAGATCACTGCTTTTACCTCTCCCTGCTCCCATCACCCTCTCGAGCTGCACCTCATTCACCAGAACTTACTCCAGTTTGCTCGAAGTCTTGGCCTTACTTTTGAGTTCACCGTTCTTGGCATTGATCCTTTTGACCCATCGTTGTTGTTAAGAATGTGTTCCCCATCCAATGAGACAGTCGCTGTGAACCTCCCTGTTGGTTCCTCAATGTGCCTGCCTATTCTGGATCTCCTACATTCTGTGAAGCAGCTTTCCCCAAAGATTTTGGTCTCCATTGATTATGGATTTGATCGCATTGACCTGCCTTATGGGCATCATATTCTCAGTGCAATTCAGTCGAGCATAGCACTCCTTGATTCAATTGATGCAGTGGGTACCAATCCAGATGCAACTAACAAGATTGAACGATTCTTAGTTCGACCAAGGATTGAAAATGCTGTTTTTCGACACCAGCATTTGTCGAGCAAGACAGTTTCATGGAAAAGCCTTTTTACCTCAGCTGGATTCGTGCCTGTGCAGTTCAGCAACATTACGGAGACACAAGCAGAATGTCTTCTGAAGAGATTGCTGGTTCAGGGATTCTCAGTGGACAGGAGCCAAACTTCCTTTTCCCTCTGCTGGCAGCGTGGGGAACTTGCTTCAGTGTCTGCATGGAAGTGCTGAAGGAAATTCTCAAATTCCATTCTACAGGCATGCTATTTTGGATAGTTCTTTGGCACCAAACTAAAATTCTATTTAGCTTTGATTTGGAAACTATGTTAGCTCTATGGTTTCGGATTCTTATCATTTAACAAGCATCGTGTATTTCATAGAAATTGGGGCTAATATAGTCCTTATGCCAAGCCCAATATATCCAACTTTTCTGTATCGAAATTTGTTTGAAGCTTGGATTATTGTAGTAAGAGATTCCCGACATACCTAGGATTCATGCTCTTCAAATGAGCACTTCTCCAAATTTGTAAAATGGATGGGATTCTAGGATTGTTCCTAGGGACAAATTCTTTGATGCATTCCTATTTAGGTTTATCGGTTTTTGTAAGATGATGTACGGTAGCTAAAAATCTTCCCAGTGCTGCTGCATCATAGGCACACTAAAATTTTCTATGCAAAAGAATTCAACAAGTTGAAATGTCTATTACAATTCAGCTTATCTAGTTATTCTATGTTTATGTGATAACTGATGTACATTGGTAAAGCTTATCTTGGCATTGCATTTGGAAAACAGAAAAATACTGGTTTTATCTTCCCATTTCACTTTACATGAAGTAGAATTAAACTTCTCCAGCGAATAACTTTATCTATACTTAGAACTACTCAGTCTGTCTGTAATCCAAATCATCTCATACATGAGGGATCAACATTGTCAGCAGATCTGAGTGATCTTTTATGTAACCTACTGTTTGTAGCTTATGCAGTAAATTGAGGTGTTACTGCTGTTGACCTACATAATCTCTATCTATAGTCTTCAACTATGAAAGCCTGATCTGTCTACAAGAACAAAATTAGCTTCAATTTTTCTGATGTTTGTATGCTTTGCAAAGAAGCGTTATGCCTACTTGTAAGTTCCTTCAAAACTTAAACATGTTCTACTTCGATAATGTAGAGATATCTGTCTTGTTAATCTCAATTCTCATTCCCTTGGGGCCACAATTTGAAACACACAAGGCATCTGGCTCATTGCTCTGTGATGTATAGTGATGAAAAATATTAATGCGAAATCTGTGCATTGTTGTTAGAGCACAGTCCTACTTCGCTTCCCTGAAAACCTGAATTGTTGCTCAAAGCAGGATTTCAAATGTAATTTTGAAAAGAATGTGTCATCTGAAGATTGTGATCCAGAGATTGAGACCTGTCTTGTTGGTTAGGAGGTTTCATTCTGGGATGGTATCAAATATCATTAATAGATCCTGTAGCTGAGTTAACCTTATCTGAAAATTTATTCAGTATTCTGTAGTAAAATAAAGTTGTCCAATGTAGCAACTATTGTTTCTATGAGATGAACATATATCTACTCATCTGATTAAGTTGGCCCCATCCGTATTGCATCTACTTATCTGTCTGGACTTCAACTACAGTTTCTTCTTATAGGCAGCATTTGTCAATCATCATCTATCTTCATTGAACCTTGTTTGTCTCAACCATTGTCGACATTAGTGTATCAAATTTATATATGTTGGTCTCTGATGATTCGACCAGTCTTTCTATCTGATGTGCTGGATTTGGTTCTTCACTATCCAAGCTGGCCCACTATATTTTTCTAGTTGCATATGCAACCATTCTAGTTTGCATCATATGATGTAGAGATAACACTCATTGCTTAAGATGCTGTATTGTGTCTTTCCCAAGTTTCAGACATTTCACATTTGTAATCAAATTCAATTTAGATGATTTTTTATTTTTATTATTTTTTGCTGCATTTGCCTCTCTCATAAGTTGCATTATCGTCCCCTCGGATGGGTCTAGTGGTTAGCGCATGAGATGTTGTCATTATGAGGTCTGAGTTCGAATCGCGACAAAATCGATATAAATATCTCCTTTATGTGTTAGTTATTATTCCAAAAGTTAGTAGTCGTCCGTGATTTACCTCTTTCGTGTTGATTCTGAGACAAATTGACGGGGACACTGGAGACGAACGTATTTACCTTTTGACATCATTACAATCATCTATATTGTCCTCCGGGTGCGGTGGTAAGAGGATGGGTTATTTTTTTTATGTAATGAGGCTTTGATTCTTTTGCTGGGCATATCATAGGAATGTGGTGCTCAAACTACTCATGCTGGGGCAAGGAGCCAATTTGCGCATCCACTCTTGAGTGGGGAATGGGAGCGAGTCGTACATCTTCAAGATTAGTCTGTTCTAATTGGATATTGGATTAATAAAAAATTATAATAACAATCATCTAGAGCATGTTTGTCGAAATTATTTGGAATTGAATATTATATTCCGCCGTTGAACTGCAAGCTATATAATTGCTAGTGTTTAAATTAGTTAAACTAATTTGTTTTATCATATCTATGTTTTTTAATATTCCTTGTACACTTTTATTACTAGATTATCTCATTAATTATAAAATATGTTGGCAAGCAATGGGCCAGGTTTGATTTATCACTTTAGTAAAAATCCATGAAACTATAATAGCTTACATTCTAGTATTCGATTCTAATGGATTTTCTATTCAAATAAAAAATCTCAAGAATAATTTAATCTAGTGGCAAAATCGAAACTAAATTAATAAGTCATTTTTATTTTTAAAAAAGGATAAATTTAATTCAATTTGGTGTATGAATTTCGGATTATACATATTTACCCATGTTATTGGTTTCCTTTAACCATTATGCTCATGCCATTTGAATCTCTTTTCTTCTTTTCAAAATCTAACAATTTCATTCAATATCAGTATTGTTTGTTCACTTCTAGTCTCAGATTTCGAGAACAAATCTTACGGCAAGGGAAATCAATTAATTAATGCAACAACCATGCTTCCGTTCTTTATAATCCAGAGCTTAGAAATGAACGCCAACTGTGGGCTAAATCCAGTGTGGTCTCTGTCTTTCACATGGTTTCTGCCGGCCACATGTTTACTTAAATTTTTAATCCTTTCTTTCTTCTCCGCCTCTTGCCTCTCATTAATTTTTCAGCTCCTTGCTGCTCAGAAGCTTCACAATCTTTATTGCTAAAAGAAATAGGAGGAGATTAAATTAAAAAGAAAGCACTACTATTTTACAGGCATCTACATAGCTCCCGCCATTGTCTGGAAATTAGGAAGATTGTGGAGCTGCAGTTGCATGCAATATATTGACGCATCTGCTTCTTTGTTTGCTGAAGTAACCCTCTCTGAAAGCGATGCATTCGCATGGCCAAATTTCAGATTTTGTGCTGTGATTAGATGCCAAAGTGTAATTATTTTTTTTAAGGTTGAAGATATGTTACAGTGTTAGGGATGGTAAATACATTCATTATTAACTGGAGCCACAGTTCATCTACCTTAATGTGTTTGATGCATGCCACTGTTTAAGAACTTGAAGGGTTCCTCATCAGTTACGCTCAAGGAGAGGCCCCTAGTTTAGACCATCTATCAAAGAATTTTGATTTTTCACCAATCAATGTAGTTTGACGTTTAGCTCTGAAGGCATATCAGCCACTATTTGTATAGACACATTTTTTTCTCTTCGGCAATTAACACTTGAAGTAGTCGAATTTCCAAAAAGTCCACCTGAGTTTCTAATTTCCCAAAGGGTGCATCTACCATGGAGTCCACGGGCTTTGATATGCCACCTGTAGTCTGGCACGATCATATCTAATAATACAGCTTTAGATAGGATCAGGCTGTGTCCACAAGCACAGGCGTGTCGTATTGTGTCCCAAGGCAACTCAAATAGTAGACTAAACTTTAAACGAGCATAATTTTTAGGTCAAGTTAAGCCGTAAGGCTCACAACTTATCAAATTAAAGATAATTCAAATATCTATAAGTTCTATTCAGGGTGAAACTTGTAACCCTAGTTTAAAGGGATGGAATCATCATTTTAGTGGTGCCCCGACAATTTAGGAAGGATTTAACATATTTGGAAGGCTTTGAAGGTTATATAAAAGAACCCATGGGGCTTTTGTTTATGGCGGCTCGGATTTGGGGTTCCACCTCCCTTCCCTAGGAGAAGGGATTTTCCTGTGACAGAGAACCCTATGACGTCGTCCAATGATCCATTGAAGCCATCCGTCCACCCTAGGAGCTTTGGGATTCCTTCAAAGACATCGACAACCATCTTGACTAAGATTCCTCTTCTCCTCTCTCTTTGTTTTGAGTTTTAGGATGTTTAATTTCATATCTTTCATATGTAACTTCATCTTTATATAGTAGTTCTCTAAATTTTAGGACAAGGGAGTAATCCTATGAATTATTGACATGATTTTCATAAGTCTATTTACCTTTCTCTATTATATGCTATGTTTGTTTCATGATCCGACTTTATAGCGCATACACATTTATGATACTAACCATGCACCTTCGTATTTCATGAGACATGGGGAAGGATCAAAAGGTGAACTCAAATCTCCAACCCATAAAGAATCGAGAAATGAGGGGTTGATTACAAAAGTAGTCCAAAATCTCATGAGGGCACCATTAGCTATCATAGAGTTTAATGAGTTTGCTCTGGTTGAGTGTTATGAAGTCGGGGATGACACCTAGAGGATGATGGGGTTGAAGTACCCCAGGTTAATTTTGATATTGATTAACCGAGTTAAGTTAGGTCCTATGTGTATTTAATGTCTTGTGTCTAAGTGTACAAGAACTTAGGAACACAAAAAGTCAAGTAGAAGACGTAGCAAGGGAGAAGGATGACACGGGAAGGGAACTAATGGGCTCAGTGCATCCGAGGGACAAGGAGCTATGAAAGAGTACATGAGTGGAGAGAGAAGGACACGCATAGTGCATCATAGGGATGAGAAGTAGAGAGGAAATCTGCTTGAGGAAAAAGTCAAAGTTGGGTTCGGGTGAGCTCAACTCTGGACGTCCTAACCATCACCCAGGCAAACAGAAGGTAGAATGGTCAAATATGTACTTGACCATTCCAGGAGCCTCCTATGGACTGGAGGCGCCTTACTGATTTGAAGACCTAAGGTGTCTCCGTTGATTGGAGGTGCCTCAGATAAATAGAAGCTAAGGTGCCTTAGATCAACTGAGACACTCCCAAAGAGCAAGAGTCGTTGCCACAAAGATAGACGTGGAATCTAACTCAGCACACTTGAGGTCCTCGGGTGAGTCTAAGGCTCAACACTTCTTAACCAGAGGTCCTCGGGTGTGTACTGCAGTGGCCTGATCAAGTCAAGCGTCAGAGCCTTTAACCTCATAATTATTATCACATGCACTTATACAAATTGAGTGAGTCTAAAGCTCAATACTTCTTAACCAGTAATAACAAATGTTACGTATACAACATGATTGAGTTAATGGTCCTAAGCTTAAAATAAAGATAAGAGATATCAGTAGAAGATCGTAGCTGTTTATGCAAAGAATTAAGTTACACGCTTCGTTAAAAAAAGACACAAATTTAGCATTAGGTATAAAAAAAAGAAGATAGCAACTGTTTATGCAAGTAGATAATATATACTAAATATATTAAATGAGAGAAGTTATAAGACTAGCGTGAAGGAGATAGGTGTATATGTAATAGAAAGATAGCATACAGTATGAGAGAAATAAAATTTGCAGTGCATAGAGTAGGAAAAGATATATAGAAATTACAATAGTATAAATAAGATGATGTTAAAAAGAAGAATTTCATGAGCTCATCACTAGTCACCATATCATTGTATTATTTTTATCATTATCATATATCGAAAATCCCTTTATCGAAAATCCCTTTAAAGTGAGGTATAATCGTTAAAAGTGATTAACTATTATCATATGGTCAATTGATCAATCTCAACTATAAAATTATGATACCTGACGGAAGGACGCCAACAACCCTCGTCATTATATCATGACCTAATATAAAAATCCAATGTTAGACTCCCTCTAAAACTTTTTCCCGTATACAGACTTCCTCCAAGACCTTTTTCCAGTTACGGACTCCCTCCAAAACATTTTTTCTTACAATATTTCTATTAAATCATCATCATTATCATTCTCAAATTAATATCATGTCTTTTCTTTTAAACCATGCATGCAACTTAGCCTTAAAATATATCATTCTAATTTCATAAAATTCCATGATTATTTAAAATAGTCTGCTACTGATATGCCATGCATCACAATATAACATGCATAATAATTTGAATGGTGCAAATATATCATGCCCTTTCTTTTAAACAACGCATGCAACATACCCTTAAAATTTGTCATAAAAAAAACATTCAGAGAATTCCTTAATCGTATAAAAAAAATAATCCCTTTTTGTCATACACCCTACAAGAACTGGGAAGAGCTTGATTAGATCGTGTAAAAAGATCCGAAGAAACATGGATAAATACATAAGTTACCGGTTTTCCATGCATCATATTATAAACACGCTTAATATAATATAAACGCTGCAGATCAAACGGAAAAAAAAAATTTAAGAAGTGCCTTTGCTTTTAAAATGTTCAAATCTCGATCCTTGGCATAAGGCGACAGGGAACACGAGTGGAGAGCTTTTGGTCCGAACTCCTCTCTCAAGAACCTCACGCTTTATTTTCTTGCTGTGTTTTGGCAAGGACAACCATAGCGGCTGCCGTTTCCCTTGCCTTTGCTGTCCCTTTTCATTTTTACCCTAAGTCGTTTATATATATATATATATTTGCTATGACTTTAAATACCAAGTAGATAAGGCTTAATCATTCCTATATATTTTAAATTCCGTAACTTTGTCGATTCTCAGGAACTGATAACCTAGAGTTTATTTCACCATACGTCTATAACCTGCATACTCGCATGTACCCATGTACCTCCTGTTGGTATCCCAAGGTAGTTTTGATGTGGTCAAATAAATTAACTTATGTCCTATTGTATTTAACTCTGTGTCAAAGTGTACAGGAACTTAGGAGCACAGGATGTCGAGCAAAAGACGCAGCTAGTGAGAAGGACGACACGGGAGAGAGCTGATGTGCTCGGTGCGTCTGAGGGATGAGGCGCTACGGAAGAGTACGTAGGCGAATGAGAAGGAGGCGCGCAGCATTTCCGAGGAACGAGAAGAGGAGCGGAAGCTTGCTCGAGAAGGCCGGAAGTTGGGTTCGGGTGAGCCTTATTCTGGATGACCGAAATCATCCAAGCGAACGGAGCCTGACCAGAAGACCCAGACCGTAGAAAGTGGAGCCGAAGCTGGAAGTTTGGCACCACAAATCAGCATTTTGCTGATTCTAGTGATCGGGGCGCCCAGACTAGTCCGGGGCTCCCGGAACTGGTCGGGGCGCTCGGACTAGTTTGGGGCGCTCAGACTAGTTTGGGGTGCTCAGAGCAGTCCGAGGCCTTCGGAACCCAATTCTTAGGCAAATTCGACATGGCACATACCGTCGCGTCGAGGATAAAATATTATCCCATTGCAAGCGCCTGGAACCCTTCCAGGCACCCCAAGCAGATAAACAGCTCTGCTCCCAGAAGCTAACAAAAAAATAAGAAATATCCAAGCAACACTTGTACACACTTCCTTTTTTGTTTAGCTTTGCCTTTCTGCGCTTTCACTGCTGTAAAGAGGCTTCTTTGCCTGAAGGAGAAAATAGTGTGACTTCATCTACCTTGGATTAACAACCTCCCTGGTTGTAACCAAGTAAACATGTTTGCCTTTGTCTTTTAATCTTGTTAGTATTTCTTATACACAAGTGTTATTTTAATTAAGTTATTTGTTTGAGAAAGACTTTTCGTTTTCTTAATTTTTGTAGGGGCTATTCACCCCCGTCTAACTGGCCTCCAAGGGTCCCAACAAGTGGTATCAGAGCCAAGATACTTCAGGAGAACTAACCGCTAAATGAAGCACATGAGATGATGACCGGACCGAGCATGTACCTACCAAAGTTCGAGGGAGAGTTCGCAAGTAGGAAAAAGAAAATGGAGGTATTCTTTAAAACTGATTTTGAATTTATTTTAATAATGAAGTTCGATTTTGTAACACCCGAAAGCAAGGAAGAATACCAGTGGACGAAGAAGGAGCAGGACAACTTCATGGCAAATGACAAAGTAGAGTTCCATCTGATGAGCATCCTACTGCCACAAGAAGTCAATCGAATTGGCACCTACAACTCAGCAAAGGAGCTTTGGGAGAAGTTCCTTGAGCTACACGAAGGGACGTCCGAAGCCAAGCTCACGAGATGAGATCTACTAAGGAACCAGTTGAGTAACATAAAATTGGAAGCAAAACAAACCGTTGCACATCTTCACTCGAGAATGAAGGAACTAATCACCGAACTCATGAATCTCAGAGAAAAGGTAAGCAACCGAGATTCACTAAGGTACACGCTTAATGCATTTCCTAAAACTACTGAGTGGACATCATTAGTAGATGCTTACTATATATCTAAAGATTTAGAATCTATCACCTTAGAAGAAATGTTTTCAATATTTGAAGTTCATGAAATGAGATGTGCAGATTCGAAGAAGGAGCAGAAGCACAACATTGCCTTTAGGGAAAAGATGGGCGAACAAGATTCAAAATCCTCTCTTGATGATAACGAAATGGTAATGATGGTAAGGCGATTTAAAAAATTATTTAAATATAGAAAAACTAACAATCTGCAGGATAGAAAGAAAAAAACAATCAGATGTTACCATTACAATGAAGAAGGGAATGTTAAAGACAACTGTCATAAGTTAAAGATCAAGGACAAAGGAAAGAATAAAAAGCCTGCCCAATCAAACAAGTACAAGACGGTAAAGGTGACGTGGGATGAAACATCGTCAAAATAAAAAATTGAAGCTGTTGCCAGATTTGCATTAATGGCAAGTCATCAAGGTGGTGAAAACAAAGCAAGCTCATTCGAAATAAACATCAAGAGCATCGATGAAGGAGGAGCGACATCAAAAGAAAGCAACACTTCAGGCGGAGCTACGGATAACAGGATCGACAAGGTAAGTCAGGTACGATCTCTTCTCCTAATAAGTCATTACAGTTTATATAATATTTATCAAATAATTAGTGCAAACTAGAAAAAGAAAATAAAGAGTTAAAATTAATTTTAGCCAAATATTGTCCATTAGAAGAATTTGATAAAATAAAATTGGAAAATGATAATTTGAAAAAAGAAATAAAGAACCTGAAAAATCATACATGCTTATATAATAAAGGTATTAGAAAATTCAATGGTCTAAATTGGTACATAAATTACCATAAGGGACAAATTAGAAAATTTTCAAAGAAATATGTTCCTAAAAAATTCTTAATTAATCCAGTAGGCTGGAACCTATATTGGGTTCCAAAATCTTATTTAAATTAAAATTTAATTGGACTTAGGGCTTTCAAAGAGTAGATTAAATGCTTAATTTCCTTAAGAGGCTTTTTCTAGAAAGTGATTGTTGCTCCAATAACCAAGAAGCCATGGTGGCTCGCCACAGCCTAGAAGCCAATTAATGAAATCAAATATTTAATTGACTAACAGATAAAGTATTTAATTGAAATTAATGCTTTAAATAGTTACTCGACATTTTTTTACTTAGAAAATTCTTTACAAAACTTAAAATTTTTAAAATTATTTACGTTGCAAATTTTTTAAGTGATATCAAAATTATTTTTAAATTCATTCAAATTTTTAAAAATTTTGATATGTTTTTCAAAATTATCAGAAAATAAGAGTTTTTTTTTAAAAAAAACTTTCTTATTTTTGAAAAGTTACCCTTAGATTTTTTTTGGTATTCCATTTTTTTATGTGATCAAAGGGGGAGAAGGGAAGATTAAGTCTAGGGGGAGGTAGTTTAAACTTTTTCAAATTTTTGCACTCTAGTTTAAACGTTTTCAAATTTTTATACTTTAATTGCAAATTTGTTGCTCTTACTTTATGTTGGTTTATCCTAATTTAACATGGGGTTTTCACATCAAAAAGGGGCAGATTGTTGGTACCCCAAGGTAGTTTTGATGTGATCAGACAAGTTAAGTTAGGTACTATTGTGTTTAACCCTGTGTCTAAGTGTGCAGGAACTTAGGAGCACAAGATGTCGAGCAAATGACGTAGCTAGCTAGAAGGACGGCACGGGAGAGAGTCGTCGGGCTTGGTGCATCTGAGGGACGAGGCGCTACAGAAGAGTACGCGGGTGGATGAGAAGGAGTCGCGTGACATTTCCAAGGGACGAGAAGTCGGAGCGGAAGATTACTCGAGAAGGCCGAAAGTTGGGTTCGGGTGAGCCCTATTCCAGATGGCCGAAATCACCCAATCGAACAGAGCCGTAGCAGAAGACCCAGACCAAAGTAAGCGGAGCCGAAGCTAAAAGCTCGGCACCACAAATCAGCATTTTGCTAATTCTGGTGATCAGTGTTAGAGTGTATACTGAAAGTCTAGCTTTTGTAAACATTTATTTGTTGAAATAAAAGAATCACATTGGTCAATATCTGCATTTATTTGTTAAATGTAATTGTTCAATTAATTTATATAGTAGACAACATGGAGTATGGTGTCACACTCAGAAGATCATGTTGTCAGTTCTCTATAAATTATAAACAAGTTGCTCACGACTAAAATGGAAAGGAACAAACCATCAGAATAGTCGTAGTGTAATTAAGTATTAGTTTATCTTGACTAATAAATTATACTGATACACTTTAAGTGTATTGAGTAGGATCATTTAGGTAAGTTCTTTTTATACTGACTTAGTAAAAGAACTAGACCTTAATTATTATGGAAGTGTGTGCTCTTAATCCTAATATAATAACAAGCACATATATTTAATATTTATTTCTTTGACTTATCAAAGGGTGAGGTTTAGCTCGATAAATCAATATGTCCGATAAGTTGAGAAATGATATTACTTATAGTGTGTGTTATTGATTATAAAAGGAATCTGTGTCCTAGCTATCTAGGCTGAGAATGTCCCCAAGAGGAGCTCATAAGGATTGCCATGTTAAACCCTGCAGGTGGACCTAGTCCTACATGACAATGAAGTTGAGTGGTACTACTCTTGGAGCTAGATATTAATTAAGTGAGTTGTCATTAACTTACTTAATTAGTGGACATTCGTAATCTTAAACACAGGGAGACTAACACACTTATGATAAGAAGGAGCCCATAATGTAATTTGGGATTGGTGCGGTAGTGCGGTAATAACTCTCTAGTGGAATGAGTTATTATCGATGAACTTGAGTTGTGTGTTCGGGGCGAACACGAGATACTCAAGCTCATCGGAAGGCCAAAACCAATTTCTCCTCTAGGTCCCTGTCGTAGCCTCATTAAAGCCTCAAGTCCATCCAAAGAAAGGCCCGTCTTGGTGTCCAAGAAGGGGGCCGACCCATTGCTTGGTGACCAAGCAATAGTCGGCCACATCTCCTCTTAATAGGGCCGACCCTATTGCTTGGTGACCAAGCATGTAGGGCCGGCCACAATTATTTCAAATAGGAGGGGTGTTTTGAATTTTTAAAATCTTCTCTTTGTAGAAAACTATAAGTTTTAAAAGAAAGATTTTAATTTTTAAAACTATCCTTATTTGAATTAGGTCACATGTTTTAATAGAGAGTTTTAAAAGTTTTAAAACTTTCCTTTTTAACCATCCTCATGGTTTAAGAAAAAAAGGGAGATAAGTTTTAAAATTAAAATTTTCTATCATCATGTTAAAAAGGGAAATTTTGTTAGAGAAGTTTTAAATTTTAAAACATGGTTTTAATTTTTAGAACTTTCCTTTTTTAACTTTAGGAAAGAGAGCATGTAAAATTTTATAAGAGTTTTTTCTTCTTGTAAAATTTTATAAAAAATTATTTTTCTTTCCTAAATATGGTGGTCGGCCACCTTGCTTGGTGCCCAAGCAAGTGGCTGGCCAAAACACAATCCTAAACCAAATAGGATTGATCACAACCATTGATTGGTGATTGATTCAATCAAGAGGAAAGAAAAGGAAAAATAAAAAGGGAAAAGGAAAAACTCTTGGATGATTTTATTTTTTGTAAAAGGTTTTTCCTGATTTGCCTTGGGTAAGTAATATAAAAGAAGGGGTGAGGGGGCTGCATGAGATACAATTCTTATTCTCTTGCTTGGAGATCATCAAGTGGCCGACCCTCCCTCTCTTCTCTCTTTTCCCTTTTGCTCTCTTCTCCTTGGTGGTGTTGGTGGCCGGATTTTAGAAGAAGAGGAGAAGCTCTTTTGGGTGGTGTTCATCTTGGAGGATCGTCACCCACACGACGTCCAAGGCGAGGCGAGGAATACGACAGAAGATCTCGAGGTCATTAGCTTACAAAGAGAAGGTATAACTAGTAATTTTCTTCCGCATCATACTAGTTATTTTCTTTGTAAGAATTCTAAATACAAGAGGCAATTAGATCTAGTTTTTCGAAATAGTTTTTCGAGTTTGTATTTTCTTTTTTTTCGGATTTGTGATTCGATTGTTCTTTTTGGTTAACCTAGAGTTATTTAAGGAAATAAATATTAGCTTTCCTTAAAAGGCTTTGCCTAGGCGGTGGTGGTTGCTCCCATATCCAAGAAGGCCATGTGCCTCGCCATGCAGTCCTAGAAGCCAATTTTGGAAATTAATATTTATGGAATTAATAACTTAGGTAGATTTGAATCAATAGTGTTAAGTTCCGCTTGCGATTCAAATCTAAACCATTAAGAATAGATAAGTTAAATCTGGAATCAATGATGTTAAGTTCCATCTGCGATTCCTAATTTAACTTCTAAAGAACACAATAGGTTATTTAAGGAAAGGTTTGACACTTGTACAAAATTTTTTGTACAGTGGAACCGGTACGTTTTCCTAGGACTAACCAACAATTGGTATCAGAGCTAGGGTTTGCCTCTGTGTATTTTTAGAATTCAAATAGGTTATGCACATGTCATACATAATTTAGGTAGGATAATAGTAGGATGTGCTAACTCTTTGGTTACATGCTCCAACTATTATGACATTTAGATATTGTGTGTGATTGGACCCTTGGACATGTCAAGGGCATTATTTGTATGCATGATTGTATGTAATAAATACAGCAGGAGCTGTATTATTTTTAGAATTTTATTTTTTGTTCGATCTAGAATATATGTACATTCCCTCGTGGAATATAGGATCGATATATGTAAAATTCTATTTTTTCGCGAATCGGATTCTTGCGAGGCGTGGTACTTTTGGAGCACCAGAGGCTCAGCGGAATAAGAAGCAAGATGGATGCGACGACTCGACCCGATGGCAGTGGCTAAAAATGGCAGCAGCTAGGGTTGGAGCACATGGAGGGCAGTAACAGAAAAAAGGCCATAATAGTTAGAAAATAATTTCCATATTTATTGCTTTTATTTACTGTGATGTGTAACGCCCGCCCTCCCACTACTTAGGAGGGACGGGGTTACTTACAGTCATACGTGCATGCATACATATAAAATCATGGCAGCAGAAATAGTTATTTATTTATTTATTTTTCTACACTAATCATCATGCTTATCATATTGAACATGTAGACATACTAGTATTCATGCATACAACTTAATTAATATCAACTACTTGAAACATGATTCATGATATCATAAGCATACTAGCATGAAACATGGAGAACATAGGTGCATAACTATCCATACTAGTTCAAGTACTATCAAAGCATAAAGACAACACATGGTTCATATGCAAACTTAGAACATAAAAGTATAAAGCAGTTTTCTTCCACCGTGCCACTGCCACACACACTCTTGCCCTTCCTGCTGCTCCTTTTAGTTTAGCCATTCCTTCCCTTTTTCTGCAGTACAAGGAAACATAGAAACTATAAGCCCATAGGCTTAGTAAGTCCCTTTCCTACTCACAAAAACCATGAATCATGCATGAACATAAAGTGGTAACATGTTCATTTGGTAAATCATAACGTAATATGTGAGAGCATAAGCATAAAGTCATATCATATCATGTGAGAGCATAAACATAAAGTCATATCATATCATGTGAGAGCATAAGATCATATCATAGCATGTGAGAGCATAAACTTAAAGTAGTAACATGATCATATAAGCATCATAGACATATTTTCAAGAGCATCTTAAGTAAGCATAAAGGAAACCATATAAGATGAACTTGTAGATGCAAGATGTTCTTTTGAAAACATGTATCATGAAATGAGTATATGCAAGATGTCCTTTTGAAAACATATATCATATACATACTTAAACATAATCTCAACATGAGGGTCCGGCTTGTACCACATACATACATAAATACGCGCATCCTAAATAGATCCAAGGTAGCAAATCTTGAACCTACTAGGAACTAGGCCCGTTTCATAGACCATCAACCTAGGGGCAACTTAGGAGCCCATCCCTTTTACTAGGCCCGTTTCATAGACCATCGACCTAGGGGCGCTTATGGATCCCACCCTTGGTACAAGTCATACAAAAGTAAAATAGCATATCATGTTTCTTATCATATCATATCATATCATATTTCTTGTCATATCATGGCGTATCATATTTTTGTCATATCATGAAGAGAGCTCTTAATCCCAACTTAAGGGAAGCATCTCTTTGTCATATCATGAAGAGTGCTCTTGATCCCAACTTAAGGGAAGCATCTCTTAGGCTTTTCATCTTACATAAGCCTTTCATAAACATATCATGATAGCATGAGGTGCACATAACATAAGCATATCATAAGGAATCATAACATGATGGCATAAGTGCACATAGCATAAGCATATCATAAGGAATCATAACATGATGACATAAGTGCGCATAACATAAGCATATCATAAGGAATCATAACATGATGGCATAAGTGCACATAACATAAAGCATATCATAAGGAATCATAACATGATGACATAAGTGCACATAACATAAAGCATATCATAAGGAATCATAACATGATGGCATAAGTGTACATAACATAAGCATATCATAAGGAATCATAACATGATAGCATAAGTGCACATAACATAAAGCATATCATAAGGAATCATAACATGATGACATAAGTGCACACAACATTTAACATATAACATACAACATGGTGACCTAAAGCCCATAGCACATCATAAGGAGTCATTATCATGCATGGTTGGGGTTTTGATCTTCCTACAAACCCTAACTCATTCTTGCCCGAAATCTAAAGGTGAGGTTCCAACTTTTCAATACAACATGTAGCATGGATACTTAAACCAACGATATATTAGAGATCATACATCATGAGGAGGCATATACAAGCATAGTTAGTTTACAAAATTTTTCCCTAAGCCTTTCATCCATTCTTGGCCGAAACCTAAAGGTAAGGTTTTAAACTTTTAAATGCAACATGAAATATGAAACTTAAACCAACCATATATTAAAGCTCATACATCATAAGGAAGCATATACAAGCATAGTTAGGTTTCAAAACTTTTCCTTAAGTCTTTCATCCATTCTTGGCCGAAACCTAAAGGTAAGGTTTTAAACTTTTAAATACAACATGAAGCATGAAACTTAAACCAACCATATATTAAAGATCATACATCATAAGGAAGCATATACAAGCATAGTTAGGTTTCAAAACTTTTCCCTAAGCCTTTCATCCATTCTTGGCCGAAACCTAAAGGTAAGGTTTTAAACTTTTAAATATAACATGAAGCATGAAACTTAAACCAACCATATATTAAAGATCATACATCATAAGGAAGCATATACAAGCATGATTAGATTTCAAAACCTTGCCTTAGACCTTGTATCTCAACTTGGCCGAAACTTCAAGGTAGGGTTTTTAAACTTTTAATACCACATGAAGCATAAAACTCTTAACTAACAACATATAAGAAATCATGTATCATGAAGGAGCATAAACAAGCATGTTTTCATTTCAAAACTTTGCCCTAGACCTTATATCTCAACTTGGCCGAAACTTCAAAGTAGGGTTTCTAAACTTTTAATACCACATGAACCATACAACTCTTAACTAACAACATATAAGAAATCATGTATCATGAAGGAGCATAAACAAGCATGTTTTCATTTCAAAACTTTGCCCTAGACCTTGTATCTCAACTTGGTCGAAACTTCAAGGTAGGGTTTCTAAACTTTTAATACCACATGAAGCATAAAACTCTTAACTAACAACATATAAGAGATCATGTATCATGAATGAGCATAAACAAGCATGTTTTCATTTCAAAACTTTGCCCTATGCCCTAGACCTTGTATCTCAACTTGGCCGAAACTTCATGGTAGGGTTTCTAAACTTTTATTACCACATGAAGCATAAAACTCTTAACTAACAACATATAAGAAATCATGTATCATGAAGGAGCATAAACAAGCATGCTTTCATTTCAAAACTTATCATGGCCGAACCCTAAGTTTCTTTTCAAAACATTTTAAGCATAGAAAACGTAGGAGGCTACTTGTACTGCAGGTGAGGGGGGATACTTACTTCCTCTCGCTTAATTCTCTAAGAGAAGTAACCTTGCTTGTGAAGCTTTCCTAGAGAAGAATTCTTTTAGCTTGGTCTCGGTAATGGTGAGAAGAGGGAGCTTGGTTTCGGTGGAGAGGAGGAGGGAGGAGGAAGAGAGAAGAAAATGAAATTTTCTCTTTCCTTTTCTCCTTTTATTCCAAATGAAAGGAAGAAGGAAAAATGAACTTTTCCTTCCCTTTTCTTTTACTCATCCTAAATGAAGGGAGAAAGCAAAACTCTCTTTTCATTGTAAGAAGAAGAAGGAAACTTGGACTTCTCCTTCTTAGTGAGAGCCTTCACTTTCCTTACCTTTAACCATAATTTCCCTCTTTTCATAACAGCACACCCCTGCTGGGGCTACTGGTTATAACATGGAACCACTTACTAAGAGGTCCAAGGTTCAATCCTTGGTCATGCCTCTTTTTGGTTCTTTTTTATTTAAAGAAGAGTTCACATGAAACCTATTTAACCATGCATAAATTCATGTAAAATTTCTAGGGATCCTATTGGTGTTACATGATGTGTGTGTATGCATTTGATGTATGCTAGGATAGTTAAAAATTCCTCACTTTAAATAACTAAGTGGGAGAGGAATTTATTTTAATAAATTCCACGGTCTCCATTACTGGTTTGTAAGTGATGCAAACAAACTTGCGCGTTGGCTCTAAGTGCCTTTCTCCATATCGAATGAGTTTGTTTGCGGATCACTAGATCAAACTTCCATTTTGGATGACTATAGGAAATTAATTAAGAGTGTGTGATCTTCCCCATCGGAAGGGACACAATCTTATTAATGGACTTAGTGTCAAGTAATGATATACACTTAGACACGTCTAATAGTATCCTCCCCATCGGAGTCACTGCTATTATTTGTGTGACCGAAGGAAACCAACTATTAATTTTATTTGTCAAAAAGTTAGGTTGACAAGATAATAAAATTAATGGGTTACACCCTCCTTTTACAAATGTTGAATTTGTATACGTCCACACTATCGTGGTATACAAAATTCACGATGTTTTAAGGTGTTGGTTAATTTAAAATAGTATTGTTTGAGGAATCAATATTATTCTAAATTTAGAGTCCTGACCAAAAGTTATTTTTTTGATTCTTAGGATGACTTTCAACCCACTGGCCATTATACTGAAAGAAAACAAACTTACTGGACCCAACTACATAGATTGGTAAAGAAACCTGGACATTGTCCTTACTGCTGAAAGCTATAAGTTTGTACTGACTGAGGCTTGCCTTGATGCACCTGACGGTGACTCTACCCTAGAGGAGATTGAGTGTCATAAGAAATGGGTAAAAACTGATGAGATGGCGCGGTATTACATTTTGGCATCAATGTCAAATGTATTGCAACATCAGCATCAAGATTTACTAACAACTTATGATATAATGAATAATCTCAAAGAACTCTTTGGGCACCAAAGTCGGATTGCTAGGCAAGAGGCAATGAGAAAGCTAATGACAGCCACCATGTCTGAGGGGACACCCGTAAGGGATTATATCCTCAAAATGATGGCTTATCTGAATGAAATACAAGTCCTTGGAGGAGAAATCGATAGGAAAACCTAGGTCGATATAATTCTCCAAACGCTACCCAGAAGTTTTGAGCAATTCCGCTTGAACTATAACATGAACAAAAAAGAGTATACGTTGGCGAAACTTCTGACAGAACTACAGGCAGTAGAAGGAATATTTCGTCACAGTTCTCAGATTCACTATGTTGAAAATGATTCTACTTCTAAGTCAAAAGGCAAGAAGAAGAAGAAACAGGCCTTTTCAACGAAGAAGGTGAATAAACCTCAAGGTACAGGACATAAAGCTGGAATGTAGAAGCCGAAGGGCAAGTGCTTCATCTGCAAGCAGTCTGGACATTGGAAAGCGAACTATCCTCGTAGGAACTAGAACAATAAAGGTATATCTCATACTCTACTAGTTGAAACATGTTTAGCGGTGTTATCTACCAGCACATGGTGTGTAGATACGGGAGCAACTGATCATGTCTGTAATTCTTTGCAGGGGTTCCAGGAAACCCGACGACTATTTGATGGAGAGATTACTGTCTACATGGGCAATGCTACTAAGGTGGCGGCTGTTGCAGTGGGAGACGTCTACTTATCATTTGATAGGAATAGGAAATTGGTGTTAAGAAATTGTCTTTATGTACCCAGTTTTAGAAAGAATTTAATTTCAGTTTCTAAACTATATTTGGATGGATATTCAGTTTCCTTTAGTAACAATGTGGTTATAAAAAGGAATAAAGTGATTATCTGTTCTGGTGCATTAGTTGGCAATTTATATACTTTAAATCTAATTTCTCCCACAAAGCAAAATATGGAAATTAATAACACATCTTCTAACTCCAATAAGAGAAAAGAACCTTCGGAAATGAACCAAACGCATCTTTGGCATCTAAGGCTTGACCATATTAACTTAAGTAGGATTCAAAGGCTTGTAGCCGATGGATTCTTGGGTCCATTAGAGTTGGAAAACTTTCTAACATGTGAATCCTGCTTGGAAGGTAAAATGACCAAGAGACCTTTTAAGGCTAAGGGGTATAGAGCTAAAGAAGCGTTAGAATTGGTTCATTCTGATTTGTGTGATCCTATGTCTATCCAAGCTAGAGGTGGTTTTGAATATTTTGTCTCTTTTATAGACGATTATTCAAGATATGGATACATTTACCTAATGCACCGCAAGTCTAAGTGTGTTGATAAGTTCAAAGAGTACAAGACTGATGTGGAGAAACATCTAGGTAAAATTATCAAGACACTACGGTCTGATCGTGGTGGCGAATACCTCTTAGGAGAGTTTAGGAATTACTTATCAGAGGCTGGGATTCAATCCCAATTGTTTGCACCTGGTACACCCCAACATAATGGTATGGTAGAACGAAGGAATAAGACTCTTATGGAGATGGTTAGATCGATGATGAGTTATTAAGAATTACCAAATTCATTTTGGGGATACACTCTGGAAACAGCAACGCACATTCTAAACTTAGTACCTTCTAAATTAGTATCTTCTACTACCACAGAATTGTGGAATGGGCAGAAGCCCAGTCTAAGATATATTCAGATTTGGGGTAGTCCAGCACATGTGCTGAAACCAGATGTTGATAAGTTAGAATCTCGTACAGAAGTTCGTGTGTTTGTGGGGTATCCCAGAGGAACGAAAGGTGGTTTATTTTATAGTCTTAAAGACCAGAAGGTCATTGTTAGCACCAATGCCCAGTTTTTAGAAGAAAACTATATAATGGATCACAAGCCCAGTAGTAAAATTGTTCTAGAAGAACTTAGAGAGGACACGTCTACTTCAGTACCAACAGTACAAGATGAAGTACCACAAGAGACTGCAACACGTGTCACACATGATACACAACCACAGACGGTGCCTCGTCATAGTGGGAGGGTTGTAAGGCAGCCTGAGAGATTCATATTTTTGGGAGAGTCTTCGGACTTGATCCCGGGTAAACATGAACCTGATCCCCGGACATATGATGAAGCACTCCAAGATATAGATGCAGTATCTTGGCAAAAGGTAATGAATTCCGAAATAGAATCTATGTATTCTAATAAGATCTGGGAGCTTGTAGAACCACCTGATAGTGTAAAAGTCATTAGATGCAAATGGATCTACAAAAGGAAAAGAGAGATAGATGGGAAGGTAGAAACCTTCAAAGCAAGGCTTGTTTCGAAAGGGTATACTCAGAAAGATGGAATCGATTATGAGGAGACTTTTTCGCCGGTAGCTATGCTTAAGTCTATCCGGATACTCTTATCCATTGCCGCTCATATGGATTATGAGATTTGGCAAATGGATGTCAAGACAGCTTTCCTTAACGGAAGTGTTGAAGAAAACATCCATATGAAGCAACCAGAAGGGTTCATTGAAAAGGGCAAAGAGCATCTAGTGTGTAAGCTCAATCGATCTAACCCAACTTTCGGCCATCTCGTGTAATCTTAATAGAAGTTTCAAATTCTAACTTGTAGGTTATTCACCCATCCCCTCTAACCGGCCTCAGTGGGATTAGCAATTGGTATCAAAGTGAGGACGTTTTTAAAGGACTAACCTCCATCTAAAGAATAAATGGTTGGAGTGAGCATTTGTCCACCAAAGTTTGAGTGGGACTTTGCCAACTGGAAATGAAAATAGAGGTATTTTTTAAAACTAACTTTGATATTTTATTAACTATCAAGTATGATTTTGTAGCACTCATAGATCAACATGAAATTGAAAAGGAAGAATACTATTGGACCAAGAAGGAGCAAGCAGATTTTATGGCCTATAGCAATGTAGAGTTTCTTTTGGTCAGTGTTTTGCCACTCCAAGAAATCAGCTGGAGCAGAGCCTATAAGTTAGCCAAAGAACTCTAGGAGATGTTCCTAGAGTTGCACGAAGGAACCTTAGAGGCTAAGCTTGCAAGAAGAGATCTACTTTAGAACCAACTCAACAACCTCTAACTTGAAGAAGGGGAAACAATTGCTCAACTACACGCCAAACTAAAAGAACTGATCACTAGAATCACTAACCTCAGAGAGATGGTAACAAATAGGGACTCTCTCCAATACACTCTCAATGTTTTCCCAAGAACCCCAAACTGGACATCCATAGTAGATTCATTCTACATTTCTAAGGATCTTGAAATAAGTACCTTAGAAAATTTATTTTCAACTTTAGAATTACATGAAACTCGATATGCTGGTTTAAGAAATAAAAAGGATCAAACTCAGAACCTAGCTTTCAAAGAAAATTGAGCAAGAATTAGACTCCTCACTCGACACAAATCAAGAAGCATATATGGCAAGGAAATTCAAAAAATTTTTAGATCTAGCAAGTTTAATGAGTTACAGGCCAAGAAAAATCCAAGAGGTAAAAGAAACATTAGATGCTACAACTGTGATGAAGAAGGGCATATCAAGGATAACTATCCAAAGATAAAAAGGAAGGAGAAAAACAAAGGGCCTAGAAAATCGAAGTACAAGAATCTGAATGCAACGTGGGATGAGTCATCAGAATCCGAATTGGAGGAGTATGCTGGACTAGCTCTAATGATAAGTCACCAAGAGGAAAGCATCGATAAAGAGAGAGCTACAGTTGCAGAAAGCAGTAATGAAGAGGAAAATTCTAGCTTCAAATTAGATTTAAAATTTCAAAAATTATAGTGGACTTAAGGGGTATATCATGCACTATAGGGGCCAAATTAGAAAAGTGATATAGAAATATATTCTGAAAAAGTATCTTATTAATCCAGTAGGTAGGAATTTATTTTGGGTTACTAAATCATGCTTAACTTAAATTAATTTTATGTATGTTTTTATTTTTAGTTACTTTAATTTTATTTACAAAATTAATTAGTTAGTATGGTTGCTCTTCATGTTTTTTGTTGAAATTTTTTCATGTGTTGCAAAAATGAATAAACTATTTTTTTAAATATTTTGATATTTTTAGATGATTATATATTTTTTTTATTAATTCTTGATCAAAAAATAAATTTATATCATTTAAAATTTTTAGAGATGAATTTTGAACAACTTGATTTTTTAGATAATTATAGTTATATTTTGAATATTTAAAAAATTAGCTAGATTTTTAGAATTATAAAACTATTTTTAAATATTTATTTTAAAAATAACTTTGTCTAATTAAAATATTTTTTCATGGTTAAAATAAAAGAAGTTCTATTTTCACATTCTTATATTACTATGGTTATTATTGATAAAAATTTCTAGATTTTTTGACTTTTTTTTAAAAAAAAAACACTTTATTTTTTTTTTTAAAAACTTCTGATTAATTGATTAAAAATGATTCCTTTTGGGATTTAATTATGGTAATAAAGCATATTACTAAAAATTTTATATACGCCCTCGAAAAAGTTTTACTATTTTTCTAACTATTTTTTTTTCCCCAATACTTTTGATGCGATCAAATGGGGATATTTAAGAGATTAAGTTTAGGAGGAGGTACAGATTTTAGATTTTAAAGTTTTATAATTGCTAAATTATTGTAGCAAATTGCAAAATCAATATTTACTTGTTTATTTTTATTACCATTACTAAACTTGGGTTGATGCGCATAAAAAAGGAGAAGATTGTAAATACCCCGGGTGAGTTTTGATGTGATTAACCTAGTTAAGTTAGGTCCTGTTGTATTTGATCCTTGTGTCTAAATGTGCAGGAATTTAGGAACACAAGAAGTCGAGCTGAAAATGCGATGGATAAAAAGTATGACATGGGAAGTGAGTCGACGGGCTCGTTGCATCTGAGGGACGAGAAGTGAAGGAAGAGTCCATCGGCGTATGAGAAGGACATGCGCAACACTTCTGAGGAACGAGAAGTCAGAGCAGAAGACTGCTCAAGAATAAGGCCATAATTGGGTTCAGGTGAGCTCAACTCTGGATGACCAGAGAAATCACCCAAGTAATCGGAGGAGAAGCTGGACAAGTTAACACAAAGTTGACTTGTCTAAGCGTTAGGACTCCAGGCGTCCGGACTAAGTCCAGGCTCCCAGATAGCCTTAGAACATAACATGCACCCTTTTGGAGATGTTATAGCGAGGATAAAATTTGAGTCCATGTCAACAATAGTTCAAGCTCTCAAATCGGTCTTGGCGCCCGGGTACCATAAAAATGTTATCATTGCTGGGGTGCTTGGATACTCTAAGGGCCCGAACCTGCCATGTCAGCCAATGAATAAATTCGACCAAGAGGCTATAAATAGACCCTAGTCAATCAGTTTACATAACACACTGTATTTGAATTCGTTCTTTGTCTTTGCTCTTTCAACGACTGTAAGAGGTTACTCCGCCTTCTTTTAAGGAGAATGTTAGTGGAGCTTTTTTTATTACCTTGGATTAACAACCATCTAGTTGTAACCAAGTAAAAACCCATGCCTCTTACTTTTATGCATTTGTTTATTAACTCTAATTAACTAACGTGTGTTTATTGCTAAGCTAAAAAGAAATAGAAGTTTAAAATTCTAACTTGCAAGCAATTCACCCCTCCCCTCTAGCCGGCCTCAACGAGACCAACAATAGTGTGATGTAAACACTATTCTTTGATCTATGCATGTTTTCTTATCTTGTTTCCATGATCTATTAAATTATGGTCAGGATATACTATGTTAACATGATTTCAATTTTAAATGCACGAGATTTATATCCCACGAGAATCTAGGGATGAACTGAAAGGAGAACCTGACCCTCCGACCTATAGAAAATTGAGACACAGAGTCAGATAAGAAAGTGCAACCAAGTATATCGTGAGGAAGCCTAACCTATCATAAATCTTAATGGATCAAACCTAATTCATCACCATGCAATAGGAAAAGTAGTTATTTAGAGGTCATGGGATCTAGTGACAGGGTCCCTCCTAGGTTAGATCACTAATTGCAATCCTTACAGAACCAGACGATGATTAGGGTTGATATGTCATTGTAGTACCAAAAGTTCACATTGGATACTATAGGATGGTCTACCTACATAAGCTAATATTGAGGACAAGAATCTAAATATAGATCAAGTGTTTGCTAGCATAAAGATTAAACCAAAATCCTAGGATCATTTTCTTTAATTGTTTTTTTCCTCTGCCTTATATGCTTTCTCTCTTTACTAGCCTTCTCTGACTGCTCTCTTTGATCACACTCTATCTTGCTATCATGATCTCTTTGATCTCTCTCTCTCTCTCTCTCTCTCTCACACACACACACACATCTAAACTTTGGTGCTAGTGTTCATGACACTTAACATTCTTGATTTAGTCTACAGTTAGGTATAATTAGTAAGTTAATATTTGATCACCAGTCCCTGTGAATTTGATTTTTTTATTACTTGATGATAATTCTATGCAGTTGCAAATTTGTCCACATCATGTTTACCATTAATATTAACTTAATTAATTCAATTAATTCACATAATAATAATAATAATAATAATAATAATAATAATAATAATAATAATAATAATAATAATGTTACCATTAATATTAACTTAATTAATCTTAATTTAAATAATCTAATTTATCCCAATATTAACTTAAAATAATCAAGTTCAACTAAAACTCAAACTCAATTTTAACTCAATTCAAATTACAACAAACTCAAATCAATAAAGTCATCTCACACAACTATAGGAATACCATATTTAAAAATTTAGAGTAGGTGAGATGCTAAGAAAATTAAAATTTAAAATATTTTTAAAAACTTATAAATCTATTTTCTTAAAAATATTTTTAAAAATTTTGATTGATGATTGATTTGGTGTATCAAAAATTATAATTGACCACCACCTACACTCATAGATCCTAAGGTTAACCATGATATCTCAAAACCCTTAGATAGATATGTGGGTAACAAGGATATTTTAAGGAGTGTATGGTTAAGGGGGAGATACTTTATTGAAAGATATATTTTGAAAAGAAGTTTAAAATAAAATATTTTTTTAAAAATATTTTTTTTTCAAAAAGGGTTTGGAAAGTTGACTTCAAATATTCACGTTTTTTTTTTAAAAAAACATATTTTCAACATTCTTTTAAAATAATTTTCAAAATCCTACTTTTAAAAACATTTTGAAAAATTATGTTTTGAAAAATATTTTGAAATTTTCTTTGAAAAATTATGTTTCTTATTTTGAAAAACTCCTTGTGAAAGATGTTTGATAAATATTCTTTGCAAATCTTTGCAAATATTTTTAAGGAACTCTTATTCTTTGACAAATATTTTTGAAAATAACTTTTACAAAATTACTTTCAAAATTATAAAAGTATTAATTTTTCTATATCTTGGTTTACAAAAATATTTTAAGCCTTGAAAATTTTTAAAAATATCTTAAAGAATGTGTGAAAATATTTTTGAAATGAGTCTTTCAAAATGATTTTTTTTTTCAAATATGAAAACTCAAAATTATCTTTCAAGAAGGAGATCTTACATCATTGTTGGTGCAAAACTTAGGGAATACCTTAGAAATCAAAGATATTTATGAAGGGTTCTTTTTGATGACTGATAAAAGGAGAAGAAAAAGGGTTTAAGTTAGAAACTTAAGTTATCAACCTAACTTACACATATTTGTCAAGCATCAAAAAGGTAGAGATTGTCGGTGCAATCGACCTCCAAGGTTTTAATGTCAAACAAATATGTTTAATGGAACATGATCAAATAAAGTCTAAGTTGATCGGATGATTTTCGGTCGACTGCGCACGGTCGATCAGACCAGCGGATATGGGTAAATCTAAGTTTAGTTTTATCATAGTATTTTGTGATTTTGCTATTGGCTAATTTAATATTGTGGAAAAAGTCTTAGTGGATCAGGCGATCAGACACTAATCAGAGAAAGTCCAAATAAGTTTGGAGGACCAAATATTTAGCAAGTAAGTTAAGGTAAGAAACTTGAGTGGATCAATGGGGAGGTGCTATCTCAGGAAGGGGCGAACCCTAGGTCAGTAATCCAACTAAATAAATTGAGAAGGTTTCCAAGTTGAGATCAAGATAGTTTTACTGTCAATTACTACTTATGCATCATATATTACTGTGCTAACTTTGTTTTGCAAGAATATTTATTTAACTCTATTTTGTAGGAACCAGTCTGATCGGTTGACCAAACTCAATGATCGGTCGACCAAACAAGGTTGATGCAGAATAGAGATCTAATTATGCCAAAGCAAAGATGGAAGTCAGGTCAATCAGTCGGCCGAACTTGAGAAATGGTCAACCAAACTCGGGGATCGGTCAACTGAACAATTAATAAATGGAGAATTAATGAGGAATCTTGACGAATAGGGAAACTGCTCTATTCAGTCGACCAAATAAGGTGATCAGTTGATCGATCAATTAATGCTCATAAATGTGCAAAGATTAGATCTTAATGAATAAGGAAGGAAAGGGGTTCAGTCGACCGATAGGAGGATTAGTCAACCAAACGATTTATCGATTGATCGAATGAGACTTATATAAGGGGTGCTCAATGTCCAAGCCGAAGTAACCTTTCAATCTATCCTAAATCAGTTCTCTATTCGTGCTCTTGCTATTCTGTGCCACAACTTCACGTGCAAGCCATTACACTAAGAAGTGTCGACTTGCTTAATCATCTACTCTTTATCGATATATTTTATTTGTAGCTTGCATTCTTACAAGAAGATAGTAATGTGTTACTATCATTCTTTCATTGTATGAATTTCTTCTTTTTGAAGATTTTGGTAAGATAAATTATAGTGAATTATCTAACGATGTGATCAAGGATCACAAGTCTTGGAGTAGGAGTCGACATAGGCTCTAAACCAAGTAACCACCTAAGTTACCTATCTTTCTTTTGCTATCTTATTTCCTACTACCTTACTTTGATATTTGTTTTATGAATCGATATGAAAATAAAAGTTTTTAACGAGTGATATCAACCCCTCTCTATCGCTTCATTTTGATCCATTAGTTTGGGGCACACTTCAAGAGGACCCATACTGACACCTGGATCACTTTCTAACCTATTGCAATACAGTAAAGTAAGATGGCATTTCTGAAGATGTAGTAAGATTAATGGGATTCAGTTTTTCTTTAACTAGTAAGGCAAGTGATTGGTTATATTTACTTCCACCTAGAAGTATTTTTACCTAGGAACATATGGAGAAGTGTTTCCTAGATAAATACTTTCCCCCAGTCAAGATAGGAAAAATGAGAAGTCAAATCACAAATTTCCAATAGGCAGAAGGGGAGTCATTGGTTATAGCTTGGGAAAGACTGTAACGACCCAATTTTTCCTATTTCGAGTTCTAAATGTCTTTAAAAATATTTGGAAATGCTTTAAAAATATTCTAGAGTTTTTTAGAAATTTTTAGAGTATTTTTTGGAGGTCGTTTGGTATTTTTACTAAACGAAGGAAGTTTTGACAAAAAAATATCCAAGCCGAGGTTTGAACCAACAACCTTTAACTCGATTAAAACCCGGCTGACCAAATGTGCTGGCGGATGTTGCTGATAAGTTAGGAAGTGAAATATATTTAAATTATAATAAAGGACAGAAATACCTTAGGTTTTAAAAAAAAATTTACATAAAAATGGCCGAGCCGAAGCTCGACCCGGCGACCTCCTACTCAGCCAAGCCTTTACCTGTCCAGGCTGACCAAGTGAGAAAGCAATTGTTTTCTTGAAGAAAACCGAAACCAATAATAGTTAAGTGATATTTTAGAAACCGAAAATAAACTTTGGTACAAAAGGAAAGTTAAGTGAGGAATAGGTTTTATTTTCTCCCGATCGGGTTTCTCTTCTCCTCACACGTGGCGCCGTTCTTCTCTGGGGCGGATACACGAAGGAGCTAGGGTTCCTTCCACAGGCGGCCGGCGAAGGTTTTTTCGGCTGATCTTCACTCAACCGTGACCCTCTCATCGTGGAGAGCACACAGACCCGAAGGAGATGCCGAGACCGAGATTGGAAGTTTCACCCGAACCCTAGATCTCTCCCTTCTCGGTTGTATATCTAAGAATAGCGATGTAAGTTGCTTACTCGCCTGCAGTAGGAGTAGCTATCGAGTTTTTGCTTTTCCTGGTGTTTGCTGTGATGTATGCCGTAAGGAGCTTGTTGAGGTTGTTGCCGTGAGCCTCAAAAGGAAATGGAGAAGGGAAAGGTCGTATAGGTTAGGGAATTAGTTTTCTTTTTCCTTGCTTTTGGAAACTGCTTTAACCGGTTATGTTGTTAGGGAATTAGTCTTCTTTTCCTTGCTTTTGGAACCTGCTGTAACCGATCATGTTGCTAGAAGTTTAGGAGTAAACCGGGATTTGCATTCCCTGTCGCTGTAAAGACTTGGTGCTGCTATAAATCTCTAGAATCCGAATAGATGTTATGAATATGCAGTATAGTTATGGTTATTATGCAAATAACATGAAGGGATAGTTGTTTTAAATATGTAGTTAGGTTTTACCTTACTATGTTTTGATAGGACTGATCAGTTTCTCATTAAAGACTACTGCTTAGACATGTAGTAGATTTCCTTGCTATGTTTTTAACAAGACCGATTGGTTTCTCATTGGAATTAGTGCTTAAATTTCTTGATGCCACGGCAAGGAGCAAGAACAGCTCTCTTATTCCAAGCGCATATCTTTGGTTTCTTAAACAATAATAACCATTCAGTTTAGTATGCGAGTATGATTTCTTTGCTTACGTAATGAGCGGGAACAACTGAGTAACATTGCAGATTTTTCTTAAGGAAGTTTATAGTTTTATGAAACCCGAACAGTCCTATTGTCTAATGGTGGCTGCAACATGCTTACTTTAGATAGCTTCCTATTGTAGATGGAATTGTTTTTACATTTATAGCATGCTTACATAGTGATAATGGTCTTCTTGTACAACATGTTTAAAAAGACTATATTTCCTCTTTACTTTCACAGCAAGTATTAATAATTGTGTTTATTATGTGAAACTCTCAAATTTTCATGCATATAGTGTTCTATTAAACTCTTTTAGGGGTTATGAGTGATTATAAGTAAGAAAAGACCAAGGTCTTAAATTGATCCTAAATTCCAGAAGTTTAGGATTAAAAGCACACTAAGTGTTTGAATAAATGCCAAGGCATTTTGTTATAAGAGAATTAAAGAATAACAAGTATAAGGAAGTTATAGTTAAAAAAGAAAATAAGTATTTTACTTTTAATGGCATGTACCGGACACAAGGTCCATTGGGTGGGCTCCTAGATCGCCCCTAGGCACAAGATCGCCAAGAAGTACCTTAGTAGTTTCGGGATTAGCTACCTCAACTCATATTAAGGATGCGCGCAAATTGGTACAATGCCGGGCCCAAGAGAAGTTGATTATTATTTTAAAGTAATAAAGTATAAGTTTTGAAACAAATGAAACAAGCTTCATTTATGTTTAGAGTCAGAAAGTTTAGTTCTTTTAATTCGAAGCATGCAGTATTAGTTTTATTTGTTTCCTGATTAGTTATTTAGCATGATTAGCTTTATCTTCCAGCATGCAGTTTTATCCTTGTATAGCATGATTCTTAGTATAGCATGATTAGCTATTAGAATTACATGAGTAGATTCCTTAGTTTTTCTTTGCTATTAGTTTGACATGAGCAGTTATGTTTATGCTTTACTTTCTTTTAGAGAATATAGTTTCTAGTTCTTTTTGTATACATGCATATTCGTGTTTTTGTGAGTTAGATAGCGCTTACTAAGTAAATTTTGCTTATAGATTGCATTTCCTTTTACTGCAGATAAAGGAAAAGGAAAAGTTTAGCAAGGAAGGCAACAAGGTGGCGCGGAAGGTGTGTGATGCCAGGACTGTGAGAGAGAACTTGGAAGTTTTGTGTGTTCCGTGTTTAGTGGATAAGAAGTAATTGAGTTGTACTTTATGTTTGATGTCATTGAGACTGTATTTTATATTCTATGTCCCTATTGAGTTTATTTGTGTTTTAGTTTGCTTGCTGTGATGAGTTTCTATGTAATAGGTAGATATTATAGTTTTTGTCACTTATTAAACTGCGTGGGTGTTTGATATATGTTTCAGCCGCTTGTGGCTGTGTATTATTTGCATGTATTGAGGAATTTGGTCGCCGGTACAGGGGGATTTTGTCAAAATTTTTCTGTAGGGATTTCTCGTGGTTTCGATCACACCGGTTAAGTAGAGTTAGTAGATAAGTAACGGTCATTCTTAGAGAGTAGTTTAGTATAGTAAGAAGGGTGGTCGTTACAGTTGGTATCAGAGCAGTTCCCATTCTCCAGCATCACACATCAGCACCAGCTTTGCCGTCTTCAAGTAAGAAAGTATTTAAGTTTTCCTTTTATGCTTTCCTTATCATTTGCAGTATGGAGTATTTGCTTATATGCGCTTTAGTAAGATAGAAGTTTTGTATCTCTTTTATCCATATACCTAAGTTTGTTTAGAAAGGATAGAGAATATATCAAGTCCTTCTTTTTCTCTGCATAACTAGATGTCAAGAAGAGGACGTCCCCGTACCGTTCGTACTGAGGATCGAGCATAGGGGAACGAGGAGACCAGAGCAGCTGAACCAAATCTCTTTAAAGTTGTTGCTCAACTCCAGAGACAAGTGGCGGAGCAGCAACAAGTGATCGTCAATCTGATGGCGAATCAGCAGCCAGTTCCTCCCACTCCTTCAACTATCAATGTGGAGACTCCAGTGGTGACTGAGGTTCCACCAGCCGCCCTGGAAGTCCCCACAGCACCTTGAAGACAAGAAGCATACCTGATACAGTGGCTAAAGCTGAAGTTAGTCAAGATTGAAGACAAGACAGTGGGGAGCCAGAAACCCCAGTCAATTAATCAGAACAGGAAGGGCAAGGGTCACAAGAGAAAACAGTGAAACTCAGGAGGTAACCAGAAGGGAGGACCAACAAACAAGCAGACCAAGTTCCCTCTCTGTCCTGAATGTAGGAGAACACATTCAAGAGCCTGTCTTTTGGATAAGACTGGATGATATTCATGTGGGCAGGAAGGACACATGGCTGAAGAATGCCCTAACAAGCTCAAAGCACCTCAGCCACAGCCAATATAATATGGAGGCAAACCTCAGCTACATTATATGCCTGCAACTCTGGAAGGACCTCAGATTAGTCAAGGAAGGTTGGAAACCCCATCAGTTCCAGCCAGTGCTAGAGTATTCTCCCTCATCAAAGAAGAAGCTGCTAGTGCCTCGACGGTCGTAACAGGTCAAGTAGTTATTTTTCAACATTTAGCTACTGCACTATTTGATACTAGAGCGACCCATTCTTTTGTATCAGTACCTTTTGCCCAAGAATTACAGGTACCTACAGAAAGCATGAACTGCAAGTTCCTGACGACCCTACCTTCTGGGGAAGTCATGGAGTCCAATCAGTGGCTTCAGGCTGTACCAGTCAGAATTTCAGACCGTGAGCTATGTGTAGATCTGGTAGTCCTCGCCATGCAGGATTTCGATATCATTTTGGGTATGGATTTCCTCAACACGTACAGTGCTTCAGTGGACTGCCGCAGAAGGAAAGTGATCTTTAGTCCAGAAGATGAACCATCCTTTGAATTCACAGGGGTGCCGAAGAGGAAGACCCAGAAGTTCCTCTCTTCCCTCACAGCTCACCAGATGTTAGCTAAAGGGTGTGCTGGTTATCTTGCACACATTGTGAGTACAGAAGAACAAGAAGGACCCAAGCTGGAGGAAGTTCGGGTAGTCTGTGAGTATCCAAAGGTATTCCTAGAAGAGCTACCTGGATTACCTCCTAACAGAGAAGTGGAGTTTGAGATTGAACTGGTTCCTGGTACCGGTCCAATTTCAAAATCTCCATACCACATGTCTCCAGCAGAGCTGAAAGAGTTACAGGAACAACTTCAGGAGCTGCTTGACAAAGGCTTTATCCGCCCTAGTCATTCTCCATGGGGAGCTCCTGTGTTGTTTATCCAGAAGAAGGACAGATCTATGCGGATGTGCATAGATTATAGGGCTCTGAATCAAGTGACCATCAAGAACAAGTACCCACTGCCCAGAATCGACGACTTATTTGATCAATTGAAAGGGGCAACAGTGTTCTCCAAGATAGACCTGCGCTCTGGGTATCATCAGTTGAAAGTGAAGGAAAAGGATATACCCAGAACGGCTTTCAGGACCAGATACGGACACTACGAGTTTGTAGTCATGCCTTTTGGTGTGACTAATGCACCAGCAGTCTTCATGGACTTAATGAACCTTGTTCAGAGAATACCTTGACAAATTTGTCATCGTGTTCATCGACGACATTCTAGTCTATTTCAGAACCCCAGAGGAGCATGACACGCACTTGAGGATAGTACTACAGACCCTTCAGCAAAAGCATCTTTACGCTAAGTTCTCAAAGTTCGAGTTCTGGTTAGAGCAGGTGGCGTTTCTAGGCCACATCATTTCTAAAGAAGGTATTCAAGTGGATCCAGTCAAAATAGAAGCGGTCAACAACTGGAGTAGACCCAAGAACGCCAGGGAGATCAGAAACTTCCTTGGTTTAGCTGGGTACTACAGGAAATTCGTGGAGGACTTTTCCAGGATAGCCTCTCCATTAACGACCTTAACCAGGAAGAACAAGAAGTTTGAATGGTCAGACAAATGTGACCAGAGTTTCCAAGAGCTAAAGAAGAGACTGACCAGTGCTCCTATCCTGATAGTTCCAGAAAGTGACAGGAGTTTTGACATCTACAGTGATGCTTCTAAGATGGGCTTAGGAGCTGTACTCATGCAGGAAGGAAAATTGATAGCTTATGCTTCCAGACAACTTAAAGATTATGAAAATAACTACCCCACTCATGATCTTGAGCTGGCAGCTGTGGTCTTTGTACTAAAACTCTGGCGACATTATTTGTATGGCGTTCAGTGCAGAATCTTCACAGACCATCAGAGTCTTAAGTATTTCTTCACTCAGAAAGACTTAAACATGAGACAACGTAGGTGGTTAGAGTTGGTCAAAGACTATGACTGTGAAATCCTCTACCACCCAGGCAAAGCTAACAAAGTGGCAGATGTACTAAGTAGAAAATCCAGTGCATCCCTGATGTCTTTGTCATCATTAGCACTACCACTGCAGAAGGAGTTGTCAGACTTTGGAATGGAAATTATTTATGGGCAACTCTCTGCATTGACCTTAGAGTCAACCCTGCTTGAGGATATACAGAGAAAGCAAAGTGAAGATCTAGATATCCAGAAGATCAAGCAAGGGATACAGGAAGAAGAAAATTTGGAGTTTCGAGTATCAGACAGTGGAATTCTTTATCAGGGAAGCCGCCTTTGTGTCCCCAATGATGAAGAGCTGAGAAAGAAAATTTTAGAGGAAGCTCATAGTACACCTTACTCCATGCATCCTGGTTCTACCAAGATGTACCAAGACGTGAAACAGAGGTTCTGGTGGTCTGGACTCAAAAGAGATGTAGCTAAATATGTCAATATCTGCCTGACATGTCAGAGAGTCAAAGCAGAGCACCAGATACCAGGAGGAGTTCTACAGCCTCTTCCTATACCAGAGTGGAAGTGGAAAGACATATCCATGGACTTCATAACAGGTCTCCCAGGAACCACAAATGGATATGATGCGATATGGGTGATAGTGGACAGATTGACCAAGTCTGCTCATTTTCTAGCCATCAAGGTGTCTCACTCTATAGAGCAGTTGGCACAGTTATATGTTAAGGAGGTGATCAGACTTCACGGAGTTCCTAAATCTATTGTATCTGATAGAGATGGATGCTTCACCTCACACTTTTGGGAATGTGTTCAGACTGCACTAGGCACCAAACTCAAGTTCAGCACAGCCTTTCATCCTCAGACTGATGGATAGACAGAGCGAGTAAATCAGTTTCTAGAAGATATCCTCAGAGCTTGTGCACTAGATTTCAAGGGCAGTTGGTGCAAGTATCTATGCTTAGCTGAGTTTGCCTACAATAATAACTATCAGGCCACCATCAAGATGGCACCTTATGAGGCGTTGTATGGTAGGAAGTGTAGATCACCCATTTGCTGGTAAGAAGCAGGTGAAAGAAAAGAAATGGAAGTGGAACTGGGCATTCAGACAGAGCTGATAGATGAGACTACTCAGGCTATTCAGAAGATCAGACAGAGAATTGAGACTACCCAGAGTAGATAGAAGAGTTATGCTGACACACGCAGTAGGCCACTTGAATTCCAAGTAGGGGATTCAGTCTTTCTCAAGGTTGCTCCTATGAAGGGAGTGATGAGATTTGGCAAGAAGGGCAAATTAAGTCCTCGTTATGTAGGACCTTACCTTATCACAGAAAGGATTGGGAAAGTAGCTTACAAGTTGGACTTACCACAGGACATGTCAGCAATACATAATGTATTTCATGTCTCCATGCTAAAGAAGTGTATTCACGACCCTAGCCAAGTGATTCAGCCTCAGACAGTGCAGATTCAGGAGGATCTTAGCTACGAGAGCAGACCTACGCAGATAGTGGACAGAGCAGTCAAGAGACTAAGAAAGAAAGAAGTACCACTAGTGAAGGTCATCTGGCAGAACCAGAAATACGAGGAAGTCACTTGGGAGCATGAGGATAGTATGAGACAGAAATATCCAGAGTTATTCTAAGTTAGAGGACGAACTTTTTATAAGGTATGGGAGATTGTAACGACCCAATTTTCCCTATTTCGAGTTCTAAATGTCTTTAAAAATATTTGGAAATGCTTTTAAAATATTCTAGAGATTTTTAAAAATTTTTAGAGTATTTTTATGCAATTTTTGGAGGTCGTTTGGTATTTTTACTAAACGAAGGAAGTTTTGACAAAAAAATGTCCAAGCCGAGGTTTGAACCAGCGACCTTTGACTCGGTCAAAACCCGGCTGACCAAGTGTGCTGGCGGTCGTTGCTGGTAAATTAGGAAGTGAAATATATTTAACTTATAGTAAAGGACAGAAATACCTTAGGTTTTAAAAAAAAATTGCAGAAAAATGGCCGAGCCGAAGCTCGACCCGGCAACCTCCGACTCAGCCAGGCCTTTACCTGTCCAGGCTGACCAAGTGAGGAAGCAATTGTTTTCTTGAAGAAAATCGAAACCAATAGTAGTTAAGCGATATTTTAGAAACCGAAAATAAACTTTGGTACAAAAGGAAAGTTAAGTGAGGAATAGGTTTTATTTTCTCCCGATCGGGTTTCTCTTCTCCTCACACGCGACGCCGTTCTTCTCTCGGGCGGAAACACGAAGGAGCTAGGGTTCCTTCCACAGGCGGCCGACGAAGGTTTTTCCGACTGATCTTCACTCAACCGTGACCCTCTCGTCGTGGAGAGCACGCGGACCCGAAGGAGACGCCGAGACCGAGATTGGAAGCTTCACCCGAACCCTAGATCTCTCCCTTCTCGGTTGTAAGTCTAAGAACAGCGATGTAAGTTGCTTACTCGCCTGCAGTAGGAGTAGCTATTGAGTTTTTGCTTTTCCTGTTGTTTGCTGTGATGTATGCCGTAAGGAGCTTGTTGAGGTTGTTGCCGTGAGCCTCAAAAGGAAATGGAGAAGGGAAAGGTCGTATAGGTTAGGGAATTAGTTTTCTTTTTCCTTGCTTTTGGAACCTGCCCTAACCGGTTATGTTGTTAGGGAATTAGTCTTCTTTTCCTTGCTTTTGGAACCTATTGTAACCGATCATGTTGCTAGAAGTTTAGGAGTAAACCGGGATTTGCATTCCCTGTCGCTGTAAAGACTTGGTGCTGCTATAAATCTCTAGAATCCGAATAGATGTTATGAATATGCAGTATAGTTATGGTTATTATGCAAATAACATGAAGGGATAGTTGTTTTAAATATGTAGTTAGGTTTTACCTTACTATGTTTTGATAGGACTGATCAGTTTCTCATTAAAGACTACTGCTTAGACATGTAGTAGATTTCCTTGCTATGTTTTTAACAAGACCGATTGGTTTCTCATTGGAATTAGTGCTTAAATTTCTTGATGCCACGACAAGGAGCAAGAACAGCTCTCTTATTCCAAGCGCATATCTTTGGTTTCTTAAACAATAATAACCATTCAGTTTAGTATGCGAGTATGATTTCTTTGCTTACGTAATGAGCGGGAACAACTGAGTAACATTGCAGATTTTGCTTAAGGAATTTTATAGTTTTATGAAACCCGAACAGTCCTATAGTCTAATGGTGGCTACAACATGCTTACTTTAGATAGCTTCCTATTGTAGATGGAATTGTTTTTACATTTATAGCATGCTTACGTAGTTATAATGGTCTTCTTGTACAACATGTTTAAAAAGACTGTATTCCCTCTTTACTTTCACAGCAAGTATTAATAATTGTGTTTATTCTGTGAAACTCTAGAATTTTCATGCATATAGTGTTCTATTAAACTCTTTTAGGGGTTATGAGTGATTATAAGTAAGAAAAGACCAAGGTCTTAAATTGATCCTAAATTCCAGAAGTTTAGGATTAAAAGCACACTAAGTGTTTGAATAAATGTCAAGGCATTTTGTTATAAGAGAATTAAAGAATAACAAGTATAAGGAAGTTATAGTTAAAAAAGAAAATAAGTATTTTACTTTTAATGGCATGTACCGGACACAAGGTCCATTGGGTGGGCTCCTAGATCGCCCCTAGGCACAAGATCACCTAGAAGTACCTTAGTAGTTTCGGGATTAGCTACCTCGACTCATATTAAGGATGCGCGCAAATTGGTACAATGCCGGGCCCAAGAGAAGTTGATTATTATTTTAAAGTAATAAAGTATAAGTTTTGAAACAAATGAAACAAGCTTCATTTATGTTTAGAGTCAGAAAGTTTAGTTCTTTTAATTCGAAGCATGCAGTATTAGTTTTATTTGTTTCCTGATTAGTTATTTAGCATGATTAGCTTTATCTTCCAGCATGCAGTTTTATCCTTGTATAGCATGATTCCTAGTATAGCATGATTAGCTATTAGAATTACATGAGTAGATTCCTTAGTTTTTCTTTGCTATTAGTTTGACATGAGCAGTTATGTTTATGCTTTACTTTCTTTTAGAGCATATAGTTTCTAGTTCTTTCTGTATACATGCATATTCATGTTTTTATGAGTTAGATAGCGCTTACTAAGCAAATTTTGCTTATAGATTGCATTTCCTCTTACTGCAGATAAAGGAAAGGAAAAGGTTTAGCAAGGAAGGTGACAAGGTGGTGCGGAAGGTGTGTGATGCCAGGACTGTGGGAGAGAACTGGGAAGTTTTGTGTGTTCCGTGTTTTAGTGGATAAGAAGTAATTGAGTTGTACTTTATGTTTGATGTCATTGAGACTGTATTTTATATTCTATGTCCCTATTGAGTTTATTCGTGTTTTAGTTTGCTTGCTGTGATGAGTTTCTATGTAATAGGTAGATATTATAGGTTTTGTCACTTATTAAACTGCGTGGGTGTTTGATATATGTTCCAGCCGCCTGTGGCTATGTATTATTTGCATGTATTGAGGAATTTGGTCGCCGGTATAGGGGAGGTTCTGTCGAAATTTTTCGGTAGGGATTCCTCGTGGTTTCGATCACACCGGTTAAGTAGAGTTAGTAGATAAGTAACGATCATCCTTAGAGAGTAGTTTAGTATAGTAAGAAGGGTGGTCATTACAAAGACTCAAGGGATTAAAATTATAGTGCCCTCACATGGCCTAGAGGAGTGGTTCAAACTTCATCTATTTTTCGTGGGATTTTCTACAGAAACTAGGGTTTCAGTGTATTTAGAGGCTGGGGGTTCCTTGATAAAGAAGAGTGTGTAGGAGGCTTACTCATTTATAGAGGAAATGATGTCTAATATAAGCTTGTGGGGAGATAATGCAAGAGAAAGAATCTCTCAGAAAGGTGAAAGAAATGAAGAGCAATGGATGACAAGTGTTGAGGGTGAGAATCAGAGCACTAACAAAGCAAGATAGATCTAGAGGGCTGGTTTCTCAGGGGACAAGGCACCTATTAGATGCTTTACCATCACTAACCTCCATACGAAATGACATTATGCAAGTTAGATTGCCAAAGAAACAAAGCTCCAGAGTTGGAAAAGAAACTTCAAATGGAGGCAGCCTCACGGAGTGGAAAGCCGTTATTGCTAGGCTTCCTCAAGGATGCATTGACCCTAAAAGGTAAACTAGAAGAATGGAGTACTGTAGGATTGTAAGTAATTTAGCACTCTTATAAGGGATGGGGTACCCCCTCAAGCTACAGGATCCTAGGAGATTTTCAATACCATGCACTATTGGTGACATTTACATTGAAAGAGTTGTTTGTGACTTGGGATCCGGAATGAGCCTCATGCCATATGCACTATTCAAAAGGATAGAACTGAAAGAATTAAAGCCTATAGATGTATAGTTACTGTTAGTGGATCACTCAATCTAGCATCCTTTAGGAAGAATGTAAGATGTGCCAATTAAGATAGAAGGGTACACGATGCCAGCAAATTTCATGGTTGTGGACATGGATGAAGATCTAAAGACTCCACTTTTATTAGGGAGGCTATTTTTAGCCACAATCAATACAGTGATCAACATTAAAAATCATCAGCTCTCATTAATGATAAGTGGAGAGAAGGTTGAATTTGATTTATCAAAGGTTATCTAGCAACCTTTTGAAATTAACTCATGTTGTAGGGTAGAGGTGTTGCATGAAGTTGTTCAGGAGAGATTGCATAATGAGCTATATAGGGAGGAAGAAGACCTCAACTTACCACAGGGAATAGATAAAAATCAAGACCTATTTAGGGTCGAAGAGGATTGCGGTGACTTTGAATCCAGAAATTGATAGAGGAAAGGTAAATGCCTCCCATGTCGAGTTGAAGCCACTTCCTTCGAGCCTTATATATGAATTTATTGCATTTGTTTGATATATGATTGTTGCATATGGTTGTCATGCTTCATACATGCTCATTTATCATACATATATATTCTATCATTTATATTGCTCAAGTGTTATGAGCAAACTTACTTTTGATCCCTAGTGAGTATACTAATCACTATACCATGTGTGTTAAATCCAGATTGGGTATGTGCATTCATTATATCAGTTATGATTATGTGCATTTATTATGTCATATATCATCATGATCTTATTTCCTTGTTGAGACTGTATGTTTTGATCTCTATATTTTATATTGACCATGCACTATCTTCTCTATTACCGACTGAATCACCCGGACTCACGACCCCTATTTGTACTTTTGTGTTTTTAGGCAACATTTAAATGTTGCAGAGCTATTGGGAGTATCCTATCTACCGATCCCACATCATATCTGAGGACGACTCTTAATCTGTTTTATACTTGACTCACATTTTTGGATTTTATAGACTTGGTGTTGTAATATTTTGCTCAGACTTGTTGTTTAGCCTTATTGCTCCTTTTGTGGTTGTTGGTGGTTCTTGTGTAAGCAGAGCTGGCTCGCAGTTTTCCATTTTGGGTTTATGTGGGTTGTCCTAATGTCTTCCGCTGTATTTTTATTTTAGTCGTGTGGCCTTCTTATTATCCGGTGTGGTTGTATTTTGTTCCAACTATGTAAGTTGTAGGTTATTATACATGTATAGTCATGTGCCTATGTATTCAGGATTCATATATTGTATAAGGGGGGAGATATCGTCTATTTGCCGGGTAGGAACTCGTCCGGGGTGTGACACTTTAGGTTCCATTGATAGATAAGTTTTATTGGTTGACTGAAAAGTGTAAATCATGCGATCGGATGGATCGGTTTAGAGCAAATAAGGAAAGGCATGGGGTTCAATCGATGGATAGGATGATTAGTTGACTAAAAGGTTCAATTGATGGACCAATTTTTTTTTAGTTGACTAAACGATGCCTATAAAAGAAGCCCTTGGAGTTTGAATTTATGCAATGATTCACTCTATGCTCATTCTTGTCTATACTGCTTTTGTTACTACTGTGTCGGAAAGTCCTCTGATAACCTATGCTAAAGCTTTAATACTTTGTTGTCAATATATTCTTTATCAATACTTGCATTTACTTACAAGGAATAGTAGTGTGTAACTATCCGTATTTCATACTTTTACAAATCTTCTTCTTCAAAAAAACTTTATTAGATTTTCTATCAGTAGTGATCAAGGATCACAGGACTTAGAGTAGTAGCCATTGGACTATGAATCTTGTAAAATTGACCATGTCTCTGAGTCTTGGTTTTATGAAGACAACAAAGAAAAGGTTTTAAAACGATCAAGATTCTCCCCCTCCTCTCTCAATTCCTATGATCCTACAATTGGTACCAAAGCTGGTTTGCCTTGAAATAGCTTAATGATTTTTTGAGTCTTTTGAAATATTTCTTTATTCTTTGAAAAAGTTTCTTTTTCATTCATTTTCTATAGTATTATTTTCATTACTCTACTAATTCCAAGACAAGGTCATGGAAATTCTTTGTTGTATATATCCTTGTGTAAGAATGCCAAGTTCCCACCAAGAGAGTTATAGCACTGTCCATCCGCCACTCTTCAATGGAGATTACATTAGCTTTTCAAACTCAAGGAAGTTAACTAGCTACTTAAGGAATTTAACCATCTTAAGGAACAAGTTAAATTGAATCCCTCAACTAACCATATTTAAGATGGAAGTTTAACTCAAGTTACAAAACTTGAGGAAGAAAATTCCAACTTATAAGGTCAAGTGAAGGGACTCAAGAAAATGTTGAAAATTTTTAACTTGGGTTTCAAGTGTTTGAATATGATACTTGGGTCCCAATGAGTTGTATACAATAAATTTGTACCCAGATACAAAGCTAATCAACTCAACCAACAAATCTTATATGTCATTTTTCAGTAAAAAATATTAGAAACCAAGTCCAAGCATGAATCCCTAAAATATGTTTACTTAACTAAAATGAATCAAATCAATATTGAGTCCCCAATGATCAAATCAATTACATCTATAGATCCTGTAACGACCAGACCCTCTTTGGCCCATTTGGCGGCCCATTTGGTGACCCTCGGGTCATCGACCGTCGGCCCTTATGTCGTCGGCCCATTTGACGACCTCTCATGTCGTCGACCGACGACCCTTGGCCGTGCCGTTACTCACTAGGTCTTCCCACCCCTGGCCAGTGGATTTTTGCCTTCCCCAGGATTCAAACTCTAAACCTTCAGGCTTAAGTATTAGAGTTTATGAATCCTGGTAACCAAGTGAGATCAACGCCCCAGAGGAGTCTCTGTCCGAAGAAATTTCGGCAGCATCTCCCTTGTACGGCGGACAATATGAAACTTTCTACATATCACATATACATCAGCCACAAGCGGCTGGAATGATAACAAAAATAAAAACAAACACCACGCAGTTTATAAAGATATTCAGCCTCTGGCTGTCACAACCACGCAGTTAATAATAGTAATAAATAACAATAGGACTCTGACTCGAAATCCACCCTACTCCACTACACTCGTAAAGCTCAAATCCAACGAACTCACCTCTTCTGCCGTCCAGGCAGGCACGTAGTAGAATGAAATCAAATATCATATCAAAAATCCATCAAAAGGTATCACTCCATACAATATCCATAGGAAAAATCCAAAGACAATACTAAAACAAAGTCTGATATAGAAAAAGGCCAAAATAAAACAAATAACGAACTAGTAGAGAACTGGCTCTATGTGCAGATGGGGGGCCAGCGACTGGAACTCAACCTGAAAATATCAACAATGGAGGCGGGGTGAGTCCAACACTCAGCAGGTACAACTGATATGCATAATAAAACAAATAACAGACAACACTAATCATGCGTACAGTCTCCTGAATACGAGAAGGAATAAATGCAACTGGAACGAAATCAGGAGATAACTGTACTAACCGGGATCAAGGTACAAAGGTAACAGGTCGTCAGACCGAAGAAATCATAATCCTGTATGCATGTCAATCAAATGCATCCATACAAATGCAGCATATAAGTGCAGCAATCACAACAATAAAATGCAATAAATGCATATGGTGACCGTGCACTCGGACATCACTGCTCCTGACAGTGACTGAGTGGACGGAATGCTGTCGGAGTACTCCTGTCCTCTGGCCCCAAATCATAAATGGGGGAGCTCAATGCTCTCATCTCCCGGTACACAATGACGGGGAGGAAAAATCTCTGCCGGCTACCACGCTGAGTCTCCTGACCAACGGAGCCAAACAGAGTCCACCATCTGCCGGCTACCACGCTGCTACACTAAATGCCAACGGAGCCAAACAGAGCGGAACTGATTGCCGGCTACCACGCTGAGTCCTCAGACCCACGGAACCAAACAGCAGAACCGCCACACACCTGTCTGATATACTACTAACCCATGGGTGGTGGTGGTGTGTGCAGTACATGTAACTGGCGATGGGCTCAACCATAGTGGAGCCAACAATCGCACAGCATGCAAACATGATGCATGATACTAAGCATGGCAATCTCATGAATAGCATAGCAAGATCCATACATAAATAAAAGGTGTACCACAAGTCAATGTATCGGATGGAAGGTACACAAACAGATAGGGTATCATATAAACCCTAGGTCCTGAACATGATGTATCACATGGTTGGGTCACTACCGAAAGCATGTATGGTCAGATAAATAATAACATGCAGTGCATAATAAATAAACAAACAACATGTAACAGATCATGTAGTGACCAACCGAATCAAATGGAAACACAATTCTTGCTATATGTTAAACACTTTATCATGCATATCAAAAGACATAAGTCAAAGTACCCGCCTCCAATAAAGTGGTCAAATCCGCTAATCAAGATACTCGTCGAGATACCGTCTCGCGTCAAAGTCCTGTGTCATAATATTTAGTTTAGTTAATTCTATCATGAATTCATTAACTAAACTAAATCTTAATCTATTGATCAATTAGGGTTAATGAAGTTCCACCTTCTAATTAGGACTTACTATAACATAATCCATCACAGATTCAACACAAAAAAAACACATCTAAATCTGTACTTACCCACTGCTAGGGAAGGCTGCTGCCGGACCAAGAACACTCCACAGTAAAACAAACCCTATAACTCCTCGGTGGTAATACAACCGCGTGATCACCGCCCCAAAACCCTAGCAGCAGTGTTTCTTCCCTGCTCCAACAATAAGACAACAAAATCAGTGACTTTTACCACAATGAATCGTAAATTAGTTCATCACAGGAGCCCAAACCAAAATCCTACAGTGAACAACCCTACCCAAAATCTGCCTTACCTAATTCGGAGTTAGGCCACAGAAGGGAGGATTCCAACTAGGGCAGAGGGATCTGTGGTATGTCTGTGCTGCTCCGTGCAACGATGATCTAGGGCAGAAGAGTTTGGTCTGTTGCTGAAGCTCAACAGATGAGAAAGGGCCAACGGTAGGGCTGAGGAAGAGGTGATCGGCTTCGGGCAGAGAAGGCGTCGGAAAGGAGTCGGCTAGGGCTCGCAGTAGCAAGCAATCTACATCGGCGCGCAGGAAAGGAGGAGCCAGCGGTGGTGGCTTCGGTGTCGCGGCAGGGGAGAAGTGGTGCTCTGCCGTGGGGAGGAAGGGAGGCTCGGTCGCCGACACAGAGAATCGGAGAGGTGCAGTGGCGCTAGGTTAAACCTAGTGGCCGGCGAGGTCTCGGGAAGAAGAAAGGTGGCGGCTAGGGTCGGCGCAGAGGAGATTAGGGCAAGGAGAGGCGCGGCGGTTTCGTGGAGAAGAAATGGAGGAAAATGGCGGAAAATAAAGAAAAATAATAAGAAAAAGAAAAGGAAAAGGAAAAGAAAAATAAATCTTTTCCTCATTAAAACAGGGTAACCTAAACAGGTTTTTTCCGGATCCCGTTTTTATCCCCGTCAACTCCCGTACGAGCTCCGAAAAATTCCTGAAAAATTTCCAAAATTTCCGAAAATTTCCCTTATTAATATTTCCTATTTTTCGGTATTTTACATTCTCCCCCACTAATAAAAATTTGGTCCCCAAATTTCGTTATCTACCATCAGCAAGTACTAACAACAGATATATAATATAAATGCTGAACGGTAAATAATTCACATACCTCAAGTGAAAAGATGGGGATATCGAGCTCGGATCGTATCCTCAAGCTCCCAAGTAGCCTCCTCGTCTGAATGATGCTGCCATTCGACTTTAACCAGCCGGATAGTCTTGTTCCGCAACTGACGCTCCTTCCGGTCGAGAATCCGTACCGGAACCTCCTCATAAGTAATGTCAGGCTGAACTGGAACTGGAATATCTGCCAGCACATGCGTCGGGTCGGGCACGTATCTCCGCAGCATAGATACGTGGAACACATCGTGAACGCTTGACAGGGACGGTGGTAGTGCTAGTCGGTAAGCTACCGCTCCGATCCTCTCCAAGATCTCGAAAGGGCCAATATACCGCGGAGCTAGCTTACCTCTGAGGACAAATCTCTTCACCCCTTTCGTGGGTGAAACTCGCAGAAATACATGGTCGCCAACAGAAAACTCTAGTGGTCTGCGTCTTCGATCAGCATAACTCTTCTGGCGGTCCTGCGCCTCTGACATCCTCCGTCGGATAGTATGGACCAACTCTGCATCCTGCTGAACTCTATGAGGTCCCAACAACTGGGCCTCTCCAACCTCATCCCAGAGGACGGCTGTCCGACAAGGTCTACCATACAACGCCTCAAACGGTGCCATCTGGATAGCCGAATGAAAGCTGTTGTTATAGGCAAACTCTACCAACGGCAGATGGTCCTCCCAACTGCCTCCGAAATCCATAACACATGACCTCAGCAGATCCTCTAGAGTCTGAATGGTCCGCTCTGACTGTCCATCTGTCTATGGATGGAAGGCTGTACTGAAACGGAGCTGTGTGCCCAAGGCCTGCTGCAAACTCTGCCAGAACCGAGACGTAAACCGTGGATCTCTATCCGAAATGATACTCAACAGAACACCATGTAGTCTGATAATCTCTCGGCAATACAGATTTGCCAATCGATCCAGGGAATCAGTCCTCCGGATCGCTAAGAAATGCGCAGATTTGGTTAATCGATCAACGATTACCCAAATCGCGTCATGGCCTCGTCGTGTCCTCGGCAAACCCACCACAAAGTCCATAGTGATGTGATCCCACTTCCACTCAGGAATAGGAATCCGCTGAAGTAATCCTGCAGGTCTCTGATGCTCAGCCTTCACCTGCTGACAGACAAGACATCTAGCTATGAAATCCGCGATGTCTTTCTTCATGCCGTTCCACCTGTAGGAACGTCTCAAGTCTCGATACATACAGGTCCCACCTGGATGGATCGCAAATCGAGAACGGTGAGCCTCCTGAAGTAGCTCCTGTAAGACCGGATGAGACTGAGGTACGCATAATCTGCCTCGGAAGTATATAACACCCTCCTCGTCTCGTGTAAACTCGGTCTGCTGTCCGGAAGCTATCTGACTGCCAATGAACTGACAATCCTGATCACCAGCCTGAGCCTCTCGGATCTTCGTCTTGATCGACGACTGAGCAACCATGGTAACCAGAATACCCTGCTCTGTAGATCCCTGCTCCTCAAGGTCTAACTCAGAAAAACTCTGAATCAAGTCCATGACTGAAGTCCGGTGGCAAGCCAAAGTCACTCTGGACTTCCTGCTGAGTGCATCGGCAACCACATTAGCTTTCCCTGGGTGGTAGCTAATGGTACAATCGTAGTCCTTCAGGAACTCCATCCATCTCCTCTGTCGGAGATTAAGCTCCTTCTGAGTGAAAATATATTTAAGACTCTTATGATCAGTGAGAATCTCAAATGTGATACCGTATAAATGATGTCGCCAAAGCTTCAGAGCAAAAATGATGGCAGCTAACTCCAAGTCATGAACTGGGTAGTTCTTCTCATGCTCCTTCAGCTGACGAGAAGCATAAGAGACTACTCTACCGTGCTACATCAGAACAGCACCCAAACCCTGTAGAGAAGCGTCGGTGTAGAGTACAAATCCGTCCTCTCCAGAAGGTAGAACCAAAACTGGAGCCGACACTAATCTCCGCTTCAGCTCTTGAAAGCTGGTCTCGCAATCCTCTATCCACGTAAACTTCACGCCCTTCCTGGTAAGGCGTGCCAGCGGCATATCAATACGCGAGAAACCCTCGACAAATCGTCGGTAATATCCGGCCAATCCCAGAAAACTGCGGATCTCTTGAACTGACTTCAGCTGTTCTCAACTGGTAACAGCCTCGATCTTCTGAGGATCAACTGAAATACCTCTACTAGAAACCACGTGTCCCAGAAAACCGACTGAGGATAGCCAGAATGCACACTTGCTGAACTTCGGGTACAGCTGATGTCGTCGAAGAATCTCCAAAACTGTGCGAAGATGCTGTACGTGCTCCTCCTCGGAATGAGAGTAGACCAATATGTCATCAATGAAAACGATAACAAAGTGATCCAAATACTCCAGAAAAATGCGGTTCATCAAGTCCATAACAAAATCGAAACAGAAAATCCGTGCAACCCAAAGTAACTGCCCAGACTAATTTGTCTCACAACTAGGGCTAGTATAAAAATGTCCAAAATACCAAACGCAGGTATCACACCCTGCTCTGATACCAATGAATTGGTATCAGATAAATCCCGAAAATCCAACACACGGAAATCAAATAAATATCGCCAAACTTTGGCGCGCTGATACCCAATAAACTGATATCAGATTATTCAAAGTATCCATAATACGAAAACAAAGATCGTATAAATCCAGAACACACAGCAAGTATCGTATACCTGCTCTGATACCAAATAAATTGTCACGCCCCAGAGGAGTCTCTGTCCGAAGAAATTTCGGCAGCATCTCCCCTGTACGGCGGACAATATGAAACTTTCTACATATCACATATACATCAGCCACAAGCGGCTGGAATGATAACAAAAATAAAAATAAACACCACGCAGTTTATAAAGATATTCAGCCTCTGGCTGTCACAACCACGCAGTTAATAATAGTAATCAATAACAATAGGACTCTGACTCGAAATCCACCCTACTCCACTACACTCGTAAAGCTCAAATCCAACGAACTCACCTCTTCTGCCGTCCAGGCAGGCACGTAGTAGAATGAAATCCAATATCATATCAAAAATCCATCAAAAGGTATCACTCCATACAATATCCATAGGAAAAATCCAAAGACAATACTAAAACAAAGTCTGATATAGCAAAAGGTCAAAATAAAACAAATAACGAACTAGTAGAGAACTGGCTCTACGTGCAGATGGGGAGCCAGCGACTGGAACTGCTAATATCAACAATGGAGGCGGGGTGAGTCCAACACTTAGCAGGTACAACTGATATGCATAATAAAACAAATAACAGACAACACTAATCATGCGTACAGTCTCCTGAATACGAGAAGGAATAAATGCAACTGGAACGAAATCAGGGGATAACTGTACTAACCGGGATCAAGGTACAAAGGTAACAGGTCGTCAGACTGAAGAAATCATAATCCTGTATGCATGTCAATCAAATGCATTCATACAAATGCAGCATATAAGTGCAGCAATCACAAAAATAAAATGCAATAAATGCATATGGTGACCGTGCACTCGGACATCACTGCTCCTGACAGTGACTGAGTGGACGGAATGCTGTCGGAGTACTCCTGTCCTCTGGCCCCAAATCATAAATGGGGGAGCTCAATGCTCTCATCTCCCGGTACACAATGACGGGGAGGAAAAATCTCTGCCGGCTACCACGCTGAGTCTCCTGACCAACGGAGCCAAACAGAGTCCACCATCTGCCGGCTACCACGCTGCTACACTAAATGCCAACGGAGCCAAACAGAGCGGAACTGATTGCCGGCTACCACGCTGAGTCCTCAGACCCACGGAGCCAAACAGCAGAACCGCCACACACCTGTCTGATATACCACTAACCCATGGGTGGTGGTGGTGTGTGCAGTATATGTAACTGGCGATGGGCTCAACCATAGTGGAGCCAACAATCGTACAGCATGCAAACATGATGCATGATACTAAGCATGGCAATCTCATGAATAGCATAGCAAGATCCATACATAAATAAAAGGTGTACCACAAGTCAATGTATCGGATGGAAGGTACACAAACAGATAGGGTATCATATAAACCCTAGGTCCTGAACATGATGTATCACATGGTTGGGTCACTACCGAAAGCATGTATGGTCAGATAAATAATAACATGCAGTGCATAATAAATAAACAAACAACATGTAACAGATCATGTAGTGACCAACCGAATCAAATGGAAACACAATTCTTGCTATATGTTAAACACTTTATCATGCATATCAAAAGACATAAGTCAAAGTACCCGCCTCCAATAAAGTGGTCAAATCCGCTAATCAAGATACTCGTCGAGATACCATCTCGCGTCAAAGTCCTGTGTCATAATATTTAGTTTAGTTAATTCTATCATGCATTCATTAACTAAACTAAATCCTAATCCATTGATCAATTAGGGTTAATGAAGTTCCACCTTCTAATTAGGACTTACTATAACATAATCCATCACAGATTCAACACAAAAAAAACACATCTAAATCTGTACTTACCCACTGCTAGGGAAGGCTGCTGCAGGACCAAGAACACTCCACAGTAAAACAAACCCTATAACTCCTCGGTGGCAATACAACCGCGTGATCACCGCCCAAAAACCCTAGCAGCAGTGTTTCTTCCCTGCTCCAACAATAAGACAACAAAATTAGTGACTTTTACCACAATGAATCGTAAATCAGTTCATCACAGGAGCCCAAACCAAAATCCTACAGTGAATAACCCTACCCAAAATCTGCCTTACCTAATTCGGAGTTAGGCCACAGAAGGGAGGATTCCAACTAGGGCAGAGGGATCTGTGGTATGTCTGTGCTGCTCCGTGCAACGACGATCTAGGGCAGAAGAGTTTGGTCGGTTGCCGACGCTCAACAGATGAGAAAGGGCCGACGGTAGGGCTGAGGAAGAGGTGATCGGCTTCGGGCAGAGAAGGCGTCGGAAAGGAGTCGGCTAGGGCTCGCAGTAGCAAGCAATCTGCGTCGACGCGCAGGAAAGGAGGAGCCAGCGGTGGTGGCTTCGGTGTCGCGGCAGGGGAGAAGTGGTGCTCTGCCATGGGGAAGAAGGGAGGCTCGGTCGCCGGCACAGAGAATCGGAGAGGTGCGGTGGCGCTAGGTTAAACCTAGTGGCCGGCGAGGTCTCGGGAAGAAGAAAGGAGGCGGCTAGGGTCGGCGCAGAGGGGATTAGGGCAAGGAGAGGCGCGGCGGTTTTGTGGAGAAGAAATGGAGGAAAATAAAGAAAAATAATAAGAAAAAGAAAAGGAAAAGGAAAAGAAAAATAAATCTTTTCCTCATTAAAACAGGGTAACCTAAACAGGCTTTTTCCGGATCCCGTTTTTATCCCCGTCAACTCGTCCGTACGAGCTCCGAAAAATTCCTGAAAAATTTTCAAAAATTCCGAAAAATTCCCTTATTAATATTTCCTATTTTCCGGTATTTTACAGATCCTATCAAGGTTATGATTCAGGTGGAGCCAATACAAAAATAATTTTTGTTTCATGATTGTTTTACTGATTTAAAATTCATGCTTAGTTATAATTCTTAATTTAGGACAGTTAGTTATAAAAATGTTTAACCAACCTTGACAACATGACATTAGAATGAATTGGGATAATAGTAGACTAAGGAAACTCTATTGAAAGAATATCTTGGTTGAATTATGTGTTCTATCTGGTGCACTAGACTTAGTGGATCTAGCAGAAGCTACTTTAGTCAAACATGAACTAGTTAGATCAAAATACATTATTAAGTTTTTTGGGTTGGTTGTTTTGGGGAATTTTTGTTTAAACATGTGGTTACTTTAATAATCTCTTTTGTGACTCACCATAACCTAGAAACTTATCCTATAAACTCTTTTTTGATGAATCCAAAGATGAGTTTGAATTGAGCAAGGGTTAGACAACCTTTTATTTGTGCAGGGAGCACCAGACGATCAAACCTAAGTTTGGATTATGGCAAAGGGTCCAAAGTTAAGGTCACTTGTTGTCTAACAAGGTTGAATGAGCTTGCAGGAAAAGTCCTAAGTGTTCTTAGGCAAAAGTCCTAGCTCTGCTTAGGCAGGTAGAAAATCCTAGGGGGTGGTAACCCTATGTCTTAGGAGGTGGTAACCCTAGGTGGAAAGTCATGGCGAGTTGAGTGTTTTTGGTGAAATCCTAGAGTCGGAGACTCTAGGTGAAAATCCTGGTGGCCACGGATCAGGTGAAAGTCTGAATGGTTCATGGAGTGGACATTCAGCATGAAGCCTGAAGTCTTGAGTGCTGAGCAAAAGTCCAGTCGATCTGGAGGACCTGTCTAGCAATAGGTAACTTCTCCTAAGAGGAGTAGGTGAGAACGTGTTCCCCATTAAGAGAATAGTAGGCATCAATTCGACTTAGGATTTCTGAAGGAAATCTGAAAGTCAGAACTGGATAGTCTGAAAGTTGTCATAAGTTATTTTCATACAATACTTTATTTGTTGTTCGTCTAACTCTATTTTACAGGGAAACTAACACTTTTACAGGTTGAAGTTTCAGCCTTGATCGATCGATCGGAACGGGGATCGATCAACTAAACCTTCAAGGAAGTAGAGTAGACTTCCAAGCTAGGTGATCGAGTTCAACCGAAGGATCGGTCGACCAAACCTAGGGTTCAGTCGACCGATCAGTGGATAGGCGTCGACGTGGTTAGGCCTGGTGGATCATATTAGATATGCCAGCTAGGTCAGCAGGATCAGTTGATCGAACGGTGGGATCGGTCGACCAAACAAAGACTTATCTAGGCGGCAGAAGCATGTAAACGAGAAGCTGGGCAGGTTCAGAGGATTCGGTCGACCGAACACCTGGATCGGTCGACCGATCATAGCCGAGTCAAAGACCGATCCCTAGATTAGTGGATATGGATAAGGTATACCTCGTCTATAAAAGGTGGGTCGACCAACAACTTCTAATACAACAGAATTCAGAACAATCTTCTAAGCTGCGCGTTACTTCGAAATGACTCAACAACGCTCAGCTGCTCCAACAATCGAGGATTCTCTTTCTTCATCTTTGTATTGTCGGTAACTTTATTATATTGCTGTTGTACTTCAAAATTGTAATCTTTATTCGAGCTATCAGTGATTACCCACCAAAAGTGATCAACGATCGCAGGCCTTGGAGCAGGAGTCGTCATAGGCACTGAACCAAGTAAAAGAAAGCTTGTTACAATTGCTTGTCTTTTTATTCTTTATTCCGCTGTGTTATTCTGTGTTTTCTGAAATGAGTGAAAAAGTCACAATACTATTTACACCCCTCTAGCAAGTCATCAATCCTATAATTGGTATCAGAGCCAAGTTGCTCTGAATTGGTGAAACCACCAGTCGAGCAAGGAGCTCCTTTTGAAAGTAAAATATATATCATTTTGGTTTAAAATATATTCTTACACCTTTCATTTTTTCCCTCTAATTTTTTTTTGAAAAATTTATTTTTATTTTTTCACTATTGGTCAGTGTTGACAAAATATTACATTTGGTAAAATTTTGTCATAATATTTTTTATTATTAGTTTAATATTATTTTAGTATTTTCCTTAAATTTGTGCAATATTACTCGAGTAATTTCTTTATCTCCTACACTACTTATCCAAGACTAAGTCTTGGAACAAGTTTTATTGTTTTCTTGTGTGTGAGATTTTGTTCAATGGCCCGCCAAGAAGGCTACAGCATAGCACACCCGCCTCATTTCTCCGACGAGGATTTCGGCTATTAGAAGGGTCGAATGGAGTACCACCTCAAGATGCAAGTCGAGATGTGGATGATCATTCAAACCGGCCTTACGCTTCCACTCGACAATACTAGAAAACCAGTATCATGCGAGAACTGGGACACAAGTCTGATGAAGAAGATTGAGGCCAACGCTAAAGCAACATGCACTCTCCAATGTGGCTTAACAAAAGAGGAGTTAAACAGAGTAGACCCTTTTTCAAGCGCCAAAGACTTGTTGGAGAAGCTAATAAAGTTGCACGAAGGGACCTCTGATACTAAGGTTAGTAAAAGAGATCTAATTTTAAATAAATTATATAACATAAAAATGTAGGATGGTGAATCAGCAAGTCAACTACACGCATGCATCCAAGACCTTCTCAACGTCTCCATGCAATTGATCAGAAGGTGGAGAATCGCGACGTTATTAGGTATGCACTAAATGCATTCCCTAGGAACACCTTGTGGACATCAATGGTAGATGCTTACAAGGTATCTAAGGACCTTTTCTCAATTAGATTAGATGAATTATTCTCAGAATTTGAATTACATAAGCAGACTAATACACCTTTGGTCGAGAAAAGTATTGCTCTTGTTGCAAGTACAAACAAAACAAAGGAACCAAAATTCAAGCGCCGAACCGAACTCAAGCCTGGAGACAAGTCAGACTCAGAGGACGATGATGAGATCACCACCGAACTCATCAACCATGTTCGACAATTGTACAAGAAGAAGAAGGGCTTCACAAAATGGGAAATCAAAAAGGTAATCCAGTAAAAAACGATGCAACCAAGCCCAAGCTCCAAAATGAAGGTTGAAGTCACCTACTATAGCTGTAACAAGAAGGGCCATATCAAAGCCAACTGTCTAAATCAAAAGGAAGCAAAGAAGCAATGAAGAAAAAAGGCACTACAAGCAACGTGGGATGAATCTTCATTAGAAGACTCTGATGAAGACCTCTAACAAACAAGTTTTCTCACACTTTCGGCCCGAGAGTAAGTCATTTCCGAGACAGAGTCAGAAGCTGAGTTTGAGTGAAGCCACGGATCTGTATCCGGTTCAGAAGATTCCCAAACCAATGTAAGTATCTCTTTAATTAGATTGCATAACTCAATCTCTTACATATCGAGAAAGTTAGCGAAGTCCAACCTCCGGATCAAGTCACTCCAAGAGGAGGTCAAAGCCCTCAAGGGAGTGACTGCCCCAAGTTCCTTGATAGGATCAGTTCAGAATGGAACTTTAACTCAAGTCCAAAAACTTGAGGAAGAAAATTTTAGTTTGAAAAATCAAGTCAAGGAACTGAAAGATACATTGGAACGATTCACCGTGAGTTCCAAGAATCTTGATTCAATTCTTGGAAAATAAAGAGTCATATACAATTGATCTAGACTTGGATATAAGTCTAACTATAAATTTAGATCTTATTTAGCATTGGTGAATCAAACAAGTAGAAAAATAGTCCAAGCATGAGCCCCCAAGTCTAACTTGGTTAATCAAGTTGAACTTGGTCAATATTAGATCCCTAAGGATCAAATTCATTACCTTGATAGGGGGAGATAATAGAAAGACCATATTCATCAGATAAATTTATTTGATGTTTGTTTTACTGCATTCTATTATTCATGCTTAGATTAGGATAGATAAGGACTTGGGTTTGATTCACACTTGACTAGTTAGACCTAAGATTTTTAGAAAGAAAATAAAATATTCAATTTCTTTAAAAGGCTTTGTCTAGAAGTGGTTGATGATTCAATACCCAAGAAGGCCTAGTGTCTTGCCACAACCTGGAAGCCAATTATTGAAATGAATATTTAATTAACTAACTGCTAAACCTTGGTCTAAATCAAATGTGAAACAATCCCTAGATTTTTACTTAAAGTAAAGATAAAATTAACCATCTCATAAAAACCTATAAGGTTCCTGATTGAAAATCTAAAAAAGGGTGAGATGGATCTAGATTTAAATTAGTTGACAAATTTATTTAAATTAAGCTTCTAGTCCTATAAGCTTCTAGTCCTACTACATCAGAAGGCCCTCTGACAACCTACTCTAAAGCTTCAATTCTTTGTTGGTTGTATATTCTTTTGTTGTACTTGCTACTATCCTTCTTTCATACCTGTACGAATTTTTCTTTTTTTGGAAGAACTATATTAGATTTCCATCGAAAGTGATCAAGGATCATGAGTCTTGGAGTAGTAGTCGGTAGAGTCTTTTGCTTTTACTTGGTTCTGCCTAAATTCGATTTTACGAAGATGACAAAGAAAAAGTTTTTAAATGATCGAGATTCACCCCCCCCTCTCCTTGACTCCTACGATCCTATAGTTCCCCTAAGTTTGAACTTCCACTTTTGTTCTTAGTCGGGTTCCTCTCCATTAGACATTTGGTTTGGTAATGTCCTCATTGTTTGCATGAAACATACACTATGTGCTCCTTGCCCTTTTGTACCGAGGATCTGGTTTCCTTTGGCTTCTCCTTTCCTTGGGTGACACTAGATCCTTTTTTTTCGTTAATTTTAGAGACTTACTCTTATATTGTCCCTTCTCCCTACACTCATATATGATGTGATCTTTATACTTATAGTATGAAATTGATATACCTTCCATGCTAGTAGGGGTGACATGAGCTTCCTCCACATAGGCTCTAACGTCGAGGGTTCCACTCATTCATTTTGGTGTCAATGATCTATCCTTCCCCTCAATCCTTGAGGTAAAGGCTTCTTCATCTGTCATCTCGAATGTTGAGCACCTCCCAACCTCTGTGTCCTCTTGCTCTTGAATCAATAAGCCTCCCTCCTCAGGCTCATCTTCATTTTATGCCGAGGATGGATCTTCATCGAGCTTGACCAATTTGCTCCATAGTTTACTTAAATCTTGTATTTACCTAATTTTCATAAAATGTCATTAGGTACTTACTAAAATAATCAAAATTTTAGGGTGCGTTTGGCACGCGCGTTTTTCATTTTCATTTTTTGAAAAACGTGGGTTTTCTAGAAAACAGAAAATGACTTTTTGTCATTCTCTGTTTTTCTAGAAAACGTTGTCTATTTTTTTAGAAAACAGGTACGAAAAACGTAAACCAAACACCATTTTTCAGAAAACGTGCGTTTTTAAAAAATAAAAATGAAAAACGCGCGTACCAAGCACACCCTTAGTTATCTTATCATGTGTCTCAAATCTTATGACTTGCTCTTTAATCCATTTGCTCTTTCGATGTGGTTTTTGCTTTTTATCTTTCAAAACTCATCATTAGAGCAAATCATTCCTCTATATATTTATTTGAAAGAACAATTCCATCATTGCCTTTCATTGAGCAAACTCTCCTAATAAGAAAAGTAGTGGAACTTGAGTGTTATATCCAAAACTGTCTTGGGGTTCCATTCTGAAATCGCAACTTCCTCTAAAGTTGTGCTCTAATGGAGATCAATCCGATAAAGAACCATCAAAATGTTATAGTCTCTTCTTCCTATAGTGTGGGCTCCTCCAACGGTCAATTCGATGATGAGCAACTTATTTTGATACCACTTGTTGGTATTGTAGGACTCAAATTCAGAGCTCTTTGGCAATCAATCCAATCACAAACTAACTATGCTCTAATAGTACTTGTTGGGACGGGTGACATCGCTATAGGGGGTGACTAGTGATTCGCTTTTATTATTCAATTTTATGTGCTCGTCTACAATGGCTTAGTATGCAGCAGAAAAAATAAAAATAAAAAACAAACTATAAGCACCCAACAAACCATTTTTATGTGCTTTGAAAACCTCGATTCCTACTCCATGGCCTAGCATTCTAACGATATCACCACCATATTTCTCTTTCTTGGACACCTTTAAGAGACAGAGAAATCTTTTACAAACTGATGTTCTTACAAGTACATACAAAGATAAAGATGAAAAATAAACACAATGTAAATAAATAATCTAACACACAAAATCTTTGCTTTTCTTTGTTGATTGCTTTTAATTGGCTCTTGAAGGTGAAAATACAATAACATTTTGCTCTAAAACCCCTAAGAACTAGCATATCAAATCGTCCATAAAACCCTTCTTTAATTGAAACCACCCAATAGTCAACTGCTAGCATCATCAATTGATTGTTTTACCTAAATTCAAATGTTGCACCTATGAAACGACTCTTTTCAAATCAGCATTAACCATAATATTTGACTGATATTCACCATCAATCAACTGTTAGTTAATAGGCGAGTGCAACAACTGAGTTTAAAATATTCTGTTCACTGCAACTATGCTATCATTTTAGTGCTCATACCCAGCAGTTGATTGAGTAGATTTCTCATATATTCTCTACAACGGTGTCATTAGTCAATTTCTCATACCCAACAGTCGACTCATATACATCAAACCCCAAACTCAGGGTTTAGGGTGATTAGTCATTTGCAACTCGCATCAAGCATATCCAACATTCGCTTGATAATGCAACAACCAAGTTTCTAAACCAACTTAAAAAATGTTTATTAGCTGCAATAGTATTATCAGTTGATTTCTCATACCCATCAATTGATTAATATACATCAAACCCTCTCAAGCTTTGAACTCAAGGTTTAGGATCATCATTCATTTGCTACTTCCTAGCAATCAATTGATACCTCTGTTTTAGCCTTACCAAGGTTGAATTCTTGCATTACCTAGTATCTGATCGATCTCAATCTATTAGAACTTCTTTTATCTATTAGCTGGTCAACTTGACTAGTTGAAACTTCATTGTTTCCTATTATCCTATTAATTATGACTTGCTGAGACTTCATTACTGCTTAGCATCCTGCCAATCTTGTCCTGTAGAGACTTTACCTTTGTCTAACATCCAATCAATCTTGACTTGTCAGGATTTCATCATTACTTAGTATCCCATCAACCTTGACATGTCAGGACTTCACCATTACCTTACTTAGCATCTCGTCAACCTTAACCTGTAAGGACTTCTTGTCATATGTCCAACATCGGATCAACCTTAACCTATTATGACTTCTCCATTGCCAAATATCTAATCTATTTAACCTATTTGGAATTTTCTCATTGTCAATTGTTCGATCAACTTTAACCCGCTTGGATTTCATATCATGTTAATGTTAGGACCGAAAGTAGCTAGAGGGGGGGAGGGGGGTGAATAGCTCGTCGCGTGCTCGTTGTTCGGCGTTGCTTGTTTCTTCAAAGATATGCAGTGGAAATACAAAGAAACAATCACACAACGCTAACACGGTTGGTTTACTTGGTATCCACCTCACAAGAGGTGACTAATCCAAGGATCCACACCAACACACACACCCTCCACTAATAGAACTCTCCTTTATGGTAACTACCAAGGGCGGAGAAGCCCTACAAGACTCAATACAAGAAGAGAGGGAAAGGATACAAGAAATACAAGCTTACAAGCTTACAATGAGTACAAAACCCTAACCCTAGCTTCTCTTCTTGGCTTTGATCCGCCTCTTGACTTGGAGAACTTCCAAGATCCTTCAAGAACTGACGATCTGAGCTTTGTGAGTGCTGTGGAGGAGCTGGCAAAAGATCTGAGATGAATCTGTGAAGATCTACCGAAGGAATCGTGCGCCTGCGGCCTTTATCGACGCCAACGGTCGGATCCCGATCGATTGGATTGCTCCCAATCGATCGGGGAGGCTTTGGATCGATCCACGGATCGATCCAGAGCGCCTCTGTGCTCTGGGAAAAATGCCTGGATCGATCCACGGATCGATCCAGCGCTTATCGCGCGAAGCAGCAGCGTCCCAATCGATCCACTGATCGATTGGGACCCCTGGATCGATCCACTGATCGATCCAGAGGCTATCTGTTCGCTGGGAGAGGTCCGGATCGATCCACTGATCGATCCAGCTCTTGGTTTTTGCCCAAAACCAAGTCCCAAGCCTCTCAAACCAACATCTGGTCAACCTTGACCTGTTGGTACATCATGCCTAGCATCTGGTCACTCCTTTGACCTGCTGGGACTTCCCACACCAAGTGTCCGGTCAATCCCTTTGACCCACTTGGACTTTTCTCTTCGTGCCAAGTATCCGGTCAAACCTTTGACCTACTTGGACTTCCCCAACACCAGATGTCCGATCATCCTTGATCCATCTGGATTTGCCCTTGCCTGGCTTCACTCACCAGGGCTTTCACCTAGCTTCACTCACTAGGGTTTTCCATCTGCCTAGCTTCACTCACTAGGACTTTCACCTGGCTTCACTCACCAGGATTTTCCTTTGCCTGGCTTCACTCACCAGGACTTTCATACTGCTTAGCTTCACTCACTAGGTCTTTCACCTGGCTTCACTCACCAGGATTTTCCTTCTGCCTGGCTTCACTCACTAGGACTTCCATTTTGCCTAGCTTCACTCACTAGGACTTTCCTTCTAGTCAGGTATACCTACTTGACTCTTCTTCATTCACACTGATCAGTCCCTGATCAGAATCTCCCCACATGAACAACTGCACCTGCATTGTCCATGTGTCTACATGTATTGTCAAACATCGAAACTATGACCAAGACTCAAGCTTGGTCAAACCAGTCAACCTTGACCTAAGGGATATTGCACCAACAGTTAAGTGTTTGGTCCTCTATAACCCACTTAGATTTTAAACCGTCAAGTATCTAGTAAATCGTGACCCATCCACTTAAACTTGCATTTGTCAAGTATCTATCCTCCATGACCCACTTAAATTTCACCTCTTATGACAACTCCATATTGGACTTCCAACCACTCATGTTTTTGGTTAATCATGATCCACTTGTAATTCATCCTTAACGACTCTCTATTAGACTTCCAACTGTCAAGTGTTCAACCAACTTAATTCATTTGGACTCCTCCACTATCAAGTATCCTATCAATATTTTTGCTTTTCACTCTCACATCAAATAGATTGATCAAACATTAAAATTCATACTCAGCTAATTAGAATTTGGTCAACTTTGATAAGACGTCAATTGCACCAATAGAAACTAATATAGTTGTTACCCTTCGAGACTGGTGGATTAATATAGGAGGAACATGACGCATATGTGCTAATAAGATGTTTTCTTCATCTCTCGACAAGAGATTTGCATTGGCAACACGTATAAATCCAAGATTGTATGACTAAGAAAGATCATATTTTAGATGCCCTTCAGAATAGAACTAATACTCATTGATGTCTTGCACGTTCTCAATATTTGAAAAGTCATTTAATATCAGGATCGTTGCTAGTCTAGAGAGGCCTCACACTAGTATTTGAGGTAAGAAGGTTATCGTTACGAAGAATAAAGAATTCGCAGAGTGTTATCAAATTTAATACAATTCATGTAAAAGATAACTTGAGCAATATAACTCCTTCAATCACTAATTTAATAGTCATCTGATAGCTACAAAACAATAGGTAATAGGGATGGATTTTGGGATGGATTTTAAAAATATTCTCATTGTAAAAAATTTTGGGATGAATTACGTGAAAAAAAAAATTTGTATCCTAAATTTCCATCGCCAAGTTCTATGACAAAATTTTTTAAATTTGATGCCAAATTTGATGATGAATTTGATTTTTGTCACCAAGTTCGTTGTAATTTTGTAACAAAAATAAAATTTGTCAGTAATATTCTCAAACGCTAATCTGCGATGAAATTATGATTTCATCCTAATTTTAGCGACGAAACCAATTTTCGTCATAGATTTGGCAACGAAAATGGATTTATCGTCAAATGTGGGATGCCAAAATTTGGCAATGAATAATAATTTTGATGGCAAATCCGCAGCAAATATAGATTCATCACACAATCTGCTAATTCGATCATTCTGCGATGAATCTTCTTTCGTTACAGATTTTGAGATGAATATCTTTTCGTCGCAGATTCTGGGACAAATCTGTGGATTAGTCCAAGATTTTGGGATGAATCTGTAAATTCATCGAATCCATAGATTCGTCACAAAATCTAGGACGAAAGAAGATTCATCGCATAATCATCGATATGACAATCATTTACAATAATTTGGCGACGAATTATTTTCGTCACCATATTTGTCCCAAAATAAAAAAAATGAATAGACCAATTCAATTCTACATTTTATCATGTTCTAATCCAATATAATACAATACAATACAATTCATTTACAAACCTATTTATAACACATCCTATTTAACATTATCACATCTTATTCACAAGATACACATCCTATTAATATTCTAAACCAAATCTACAATAATACAAGTCGAAAGTTTCAAAATAAAACCATACAAATAAGTCAAAAGAAACATATCAAATTCATACAAGTTATCATATACAAAAATATCTAAAATTCTCCAAGAAGTTAAACAAGTTAATTAAAATGAAAATACACAAACATCACCAACTCATCTTCTTTTTCTACAAAATCTTTCTTCTCCATCCATTATTCTTTTCCTACATCTAAACAAACAAACAAACAAAAAAGATCATTTATAACAAGAAAGAAAATCCCTTAAACTAACACAAGACTTAATACTTGCTTTTTTCCTCCTCCATGGATTCTCAATTTGTACCAATTTACTTGGCCTTACCAACCCTGTTAAAAATAAATTAACAATATTAATAAAAAATATAAAATTGAAGGTTCACAATTAAATAATTAATGTTCAAAAACATTGCTTATGAAACAAATAACCTTCATATATAATTAAAGTCATGAAAAACCATCACACCCATCATCATTGTCGTCGTCACCACCATCATCATCGGGATGGAAAGGAATCTGGCTTAGAGTGGAGCTCAACTGAAGATGTCGCATTATAAAGTCTTGTTGTTGGCACAAATCGCTAATTTTTTTTTATCCCTTTACAACATTTGTTGATCCCTTTGTAATATTTATTGATCCCTTTGCAATATTTGTTGATCCCTTTGTGTCATTTCTTGATCTCTTTGCAATATTATCCTTTCAAATAGCTAACCTCTTTAATCAAACTATTTATTTAGGCTCATACTGTTGATGGGGTGGAAGAAGATGTATCAGCAACTCTTTGGGTTCAGGGAACTCATTCCCAATATCCTTCCCCCATTCGGTCCTCCACTAGCATCTAACCATAAACTCGTATTATTGCCAACAAAGGGCTCAAATCCGCTAGAGTCTTCACTAGCTTGGGAATTTCTTAATGCTAGCTCTAATTCATCATATTTATCATATATTTTCATAAGAAAAATTAGAATAAAATTTTAATAACAATATTTTAAAATCAAATAAAGATTAATTACAACCTTTATTGCTTTACCTCTATCCCTACTCCAAGTTGTCATTTTTTGTAAATATACGAGTGAAAGTATCTATAAATGTAGGCTCCTTCTCCATATCCATAGTCTAAAAAAATACTATTAGAAATAATGAAATAATTTGATATAGATTACAAATTAGTGAGAGTTAAAAAATTATCAATGTATGTCTATGTTCATCTATTTTATTGGAGGCACCCTTATATATCGCAGAGGAGTCTCTAGAATTATAAGCATGATTCATTCTATTCTGGTGACTCTTTTGTTTGTTCTCCTCTGTTGCCCAAACATTGGTGATGTTGGCGCAATGTTTATCATGATGCAGGTGACTTTTTCTCCCGAGTCTTGACATGATTCAGTACATGCCTGATGTGATCACCATATTTTTTCTTAAATATTTTTTTATCTCAATCTCCCCATTCAGGTCCCAATTAAAAACTCATTGAAATGGGAAAAAATAATTGATTATATATTTAATTTAATTTTATATATAAATTGAAAGGGATATACCTTAAATTCGTTCCACCATAGCTCCTTTCTAGCCACTGGAGTGCTTTAATATGTCATTGAAGTACCTACCAAATAATTTTTCATGATTCTATTAATATCATGAACAACTAGTAGAGAATTTTGAAATATATCATAAAAGTACAAACAAACAATGTTAAATAATTATGATAGTTCAAAAAATAAAATATTTATAGTACTTATGAATCTCCGAAGGGAACTATAAACTCCCGTGCGTCTATAAACTCAGCAACTGAGTTTCTAGCCAAATCAGGAGCATGGGTACAGGGGAATGTATTGGTGAAGGTACTGGTGAAGGAGAATAAGAAGGTGTTGGCGAAGGTGCATGTCACGCCCCAGGTAGTCCCTGTCAGAAGAAATTTCGACAGCATCTCCCCTGTACTGGTGACAATATAAAATTTTACTACATCAATCCAGATACCTCGGCCAACACGGCCAGAACATACATATAACATAAAAGTACAATAAATAAGCATCCACACAGTTTAATAGTAACAACTAAACTAAAACAAAGATAAGGAAATCATCGCAAAAATCCTACTCAACTACACCCATAAAACACAAATATAATATCCTACTCAACTACACCCATAAAACACAAATCCGATATCCTACTCAACTACACCCATAAAACACAAATCACCAGCATACATTCAAATGAAAACCCATCGGTAATAAGAGATCGTACAAGATCCAAGTGCCAAAAGACACAAGTCTAAATAACATAGACAATAACATAAACCAAAATGTGCGAACTCGTCGCAACGCGAAGTGGTGGGGGACTAGCGACTGGAGATATCCGGACAGCCTCAACCTGAAATAGTAATAACGAGGGTGAGTCCAACACTTAGCGGATACCTAGTTGACATGGATAGTAAATAATAACCAGCAGTAATAAATATGTGTACAGTCTCCTGAATATATATAAAGGAACAATGCAAAACTGAAATAAAGGGGAGAGACTGTACTAACCAGGACCTGGGTATAAGGAAAAGCAAGGTCGTCAGACCGAGGAGTATCATAATCTTGTATGCATGTCAATCAAATGCATCCATCCAATATGCTGCAAACAAAGTGCAGCAAACATAAGCAATAAATGCATCATTCATATGATGCTAATGACATGTCCTGGTCACCCCTGACGCCAGTCAGCCATCTCACACATAATGGTGAGACCGAGTGGGTTGTAAAATACTGAAAAAATGGTGAATAATGATAAGATTTTTTTTTAAAATTTTTGGGAATTTTTCGGAAATTTTTCGGAGACCGTATGAACGAGTTTACGGGGATAAAACTAGGCCCCGGGAAATCCTGTTTTAGCTACCCCTTTAAGGGAGGAAATATTTATTTTCTTAATTCCTTTTCTTTTTCTTTATTTTCTTTTTATTCCCTTCGTTTCCTCCTCGCATGCCTGCCACCTTGCTCGCGCCATCTCCTCCCGTGCCCTAACCGGCGACGGTTTCTTTCCTTGCCTCACGATTAAAGCCTCACCGATCTCTTCTTCTTCTCGTCTTCTCCCTCGACGAACCTGATTCCCCTTCGCCTCTTCCTCTTAGCCTCTGCCCGTCGCCCCTCGCCGTGGAGATTCCATAGCCGACGCCGTTTCTCCTCAGCCCTAGCGTCGACCTCTCCTTCTCCTCCTTCCCGAGCCACACTAGGCGCAACCACCACCTGAGGTCGAACGGAGCAGTGCCGACCACTATCTCTTCAGTTTTCCCTGGATTTGGTCCACGACACCTCTGCTCTAGCGCCGCCACCGCCGCTTCTTCCTCTTATTCTCTGATCAGCAGTGTCGCCGACCCTCCCCTGTGCCCTAACGCCGCTGTCGTGCCACTGCCGATCCACCGCCGACACCCGTGCACTAGCACTGTCACCAGATCCTTGATCACCTCCGACTAGTAGAGGGGAAGAGGTAAGATGAATTAGGTTGTTATTGGAATGATTGGTTGAATTAGTGATCTCCTCTTTTTGATTCGTTCAGTTAATTGGTCCAACATGTGTAGGGTTCGATGGATCTAGGTTGTGAAGTGAGATCCGAGTAGTAATTAAGGTGGATTTCAGAAGGTGAGGTACTGTTATGTGAAGTTGGAATCGTCAATAGAGTTAACAAGAACGGTTAATTTAGGTACATATATTGATTTATGTGTGAATTAGGGTTCCTGTTAGATAAGTAGTTGATTTAGCTATTTGATTTTGTTAGAATAGCTAAATAAAAATATATATACATTGGTGACATAGGACTTTGATGCGAGACGAGTATCTCGACGTCGAATTTGGACCAGTTTGGACTTTTCGATTGGAGGCGGGTACTTTGACTTTATGTCATTTGATATGCATAGTAGTGTTTTTTAACAAATAGCAATGATTATGCTCTTATTTTCTTCGATTGGTCACTACCCGAGCTGTTACATGCTTATTTTGTTTATTTGTTATGCACTTCATGTTAGTACTTACCTGATTATACATGCTTATAGGGGTAGTGACACAACCATGTTTTTATTATGTTCAGGACCTAGGTTTTGATACCTTATCTGGCCTGTGTACTTAGAACATTGATTAGGTCAATTTGTTCTAGGGTACACATTATATATATGGATAGGTTCAGGATATTTTCTATGCTTAGCGTTATGCACTATCTCGTATGATTGCATGCTGTGCGATAGTCGGCTCCATTATTGTTGAGCACATCGCCTGTTACATGGATCTGCACACACAACCACTCATGGGTTAGTGGTTTTTATTCAGGCAGGGTGTGTTGCAGCAGGTGCTCTGTCAGTTCTCCGCTGGTCCACTCATTGGTAGCGTGACGCAGCGTGGTAGCACGTCAGGGATCCCTCCTCTGGACTGGCTTAGGGAGATGAGAGCATTGAGCTCCCTCCACTTATGATTTGGGGTAGGAGGATAGGTGTACTCCGACAGCATCCCGTCCACTCGGTCACTCATCAGGAGTAGTGATGGCAGAGTGCATGGTTGTCACAACCCTACCCACTCGGTCTCACCATCGTGTGTGAGATGGCTGACTGGCAGTAGAGGTGACTAGGACATGTCATTGGCATCATACGCATTGATGCATTTATTGCTTGTGTTTGCTGCATTTATTAGCTGCATATTGGCTGGATGCATATGTTTGACATGCATACAGGATTTTGATACCTCTCGGTCTGACGACCTTGATATACTTATACCCAGGTCCTGGTTAGTATAATTTTTTCCTATTTGTTTCAGTTTGCAGTTTCTTTCTTATATCAGGAGACTGTACGCATGATTAGTGCTAGTTGTTATTTTCTTACTATGTATGTCAATATTACCCGCTGAGGAGTTGACTCACCCCATGGTTATTATTACATTTCAGGTTGAGGCTGTCCAGAGATTTCCAGTCGCTAGTCCCCCGCAGGTCGCGAGGATGTGTTGTTTTGGACTTTTAGTTCTTATTTTCTTATCGCACTATCTAGACTTGTATTAGTTTACTTTATGGATGTTGTCAATGAGTTTTATTTGGATTTGTTTTACTACATGCTTGCCTAGACGGCAGAAGAGGTGAGTGGATTTTGTTTCGTTGTGTTTTGAGCTTTATGGGTGTAGTTGAGTAGGGTTGTTTTTGAGTTTTCTTATCATTGCTTTAGTTTGTTTACTATTAAACAACATGGATGCTTGGTTGTTGCATTTTTATTACTGTTATTGTTCTCGTCGTGTTGGCTGAGATATATGTGGCCCTGAGGGCAATGTATAAAGTTTCATATTGTCACCCGTACAGGGGAGATGCTGTCGAAATTTCTTCTAACAGGGATTCTCCTGGGGCGTGACATGGGTAGGGCTGTGAGAACCGTGCACTCTATCGTCACTGCTCCTGATGAGTAACCGAGTGGACGGGATGCTGTCGGAGTACACCTATCCTCCTACCCCAGATCATAAGTGGGGGATCGCAATGCTCTCATCTCCCTGAGACAATCCAGAGGAGGGATCCCTGCCGGTTACCACGTTGCATCACACTATCCATGAGCGGACCAACGGAGCCAAACAGAGCAACCTGCTGCACACACCCTGCATGAATAAAAACCACTAACCCATAAGTGGTTGTGTGTGCAGACCCATGTAATTGGGGATGCGCTCAACAATAATGGAGCCAACTATCGCACAGCATGCAATCATGCGAGATGGTGCATGACACTAAGCATAGAAATATCCTAATCCTATCTACCTCCATAAAACATGTACCATATACGTGGATCAAATAATATGATCTAGGTACACATGTCAGGTATGGTATCTAACTAGTCCGGTATATCATAAAGCATGACATGTCACTACCTCCATAATATAAATAATAAACAGGGCATGCACGCTAAACAAGTAACAAATAAATCATGCTCGGAAACAAATAGTGACATGCTGATGCAGATATAAACATAATTATTGCTACTTGCTAAAATCTACTAAACATATCAACAAGACATATCAAAATAGATAGGTCAAGGTACTCGCCTCCAATAGAAAGATCCAATCCGATCCAAATTCGACGTCGAGATGCTCGTCTCGCATCAAAGTCCTGTGTCACCAATATATATACATTTTTATTTAGCTACAACTCAAATGATTAGCTAAATAAAAATCCTTAAGATTAAATTAGGGCAAAACCCTAATCACATCACCATTATCCTACCTTATCTAGATCTAATGGTTAATTAGGGTTAGTTACCTAATCCCTAATCATCCATTAGACTTGAAATCTAAACCTAAATCAATCTACACACAGTTAATATTCAATTCAAACATAATTCAATACATGTACCTAGATCAACAAATCTTACTAACACATCTAACAATCATCTACAACAAGGATCCATTACCCTACATCTTACCTAAATTCACAGTCGCTGCAGGAATAAGGTGCTGCTGGATGGAATTACTACCAGAACCAAGAACACCACAGCAAGTCCTCCATATTCCCCTTACCTTCTCTTCTTCAGCAACTAACAGTGACCCAAATCAGATGGAGCTAGCAACTAGCTAGCAGTGTAACCTTTCTGTTGGAAATCCTTCACCAAACGACACCAAATGAGGGCAAGCAAGAGGATCACTGATCAAATCAAAAATAGAGACCAAGAACTCAAATCCACAGCTCGATAAATCACCTACCTTAAGGATCGCTGCTAGGGCACGGCTTTGTCGTCGCAACGACTGATTGGAGCTGTCGGAAAAGAGAGCTAGGGCACGGTTGCGCAAGGGAAGGGCTTGAGAATCGGTCACTTACCCTCGAAGCCCTAAAAGCCTCTTCATGCCGGTGATCGATGCTCAGTGTCCACTAATCGGAGTGATGGGAGGGGTTGAGAGCAGAGGTGGCTAGCACTAGGGCAGAGGGTGCGGCGGAGATCAAGAAGAAGAAGCGGCTGAAGGCGATCGAGAGAAAAGTGGTTCGGTTTGGGGCTTCCCCTTGGCCGAGGTCTTTTGTACCGGAGGGAGGAGAAGCGGCGGGGAAGGGTGGTGGCGACGCGCCCGTTTGTGAAGGGAAGAAGAAACAGACGGCGTCGGGTGTGGGGCGCGGGTCGGGGAAAAGAAACGGGGAGAGAAAAGAAGAAAAAAAGAAAAAGAATGTAAAAATTCAACTTTTCCTCACTAAATTGGGGTAGCCTAAACAGGCTTTCCAGGGGCCCAATATTTATCCCCGTAAACTCGTCATACGAACTCCGAAAAATTCTCGAAAAATTGCTAAAAATCTAGAAAATTCTCTTATGGTTATTCGCCCTTTTTCGGTATTTTACAGTGCATGTGAAGGTCTTGAACCTGAAGAGGGGGTTGTAGGTACAATGTCGGGTGATGAAGCAAACTAGCCAAGAAAATATTGGTGCGGGAAGCATTCGACGATCAAACCTGGATTTTGATAATAGCAAAGGGTTCAAAGTTAAGATTATTGGTGATCTAATGTGTTGAATGAGCTTGCAGGAAAAGTCCTAAGGTATCTTAGACAAAAGTCCTAGCTGCGGTTAGACATGCAGGAAAACCCTAGGGGGTGGTAAGCGTAGGTCCTAGGGGGTGGAAACCATAGGTGGAAAGTCTTGGCCGGTCGAAGATTCGGGCAAAAATCCTAGGGGGCAATAACCCTAGGTGGAAAGTTCTGGTGTCGCGAACTAGGTGGAAGTCTGGACGGGTCGTGGAGCGGACGTCTTGCATGAAGACCGGAAGACTCGAGCACTGAGCAAAAGTCCAGTTGGTCTGGAGGATCAACTAGCAACAGGTATACTCTCCTGAGTGGAGTAGGTGAGGACGCGTTCTCTTGTGAGGGAACATTAAGCATCAATTTGACCTAGAGTTTTTACAAAACTCAAAGTTAGAATTGGATAGTCAGAGGATATCGCATTTCTTATATTCTATATTATTTTATGCCTGGACTAACTTTATTTTACAGAAAATAAAGTTGCTGGAGAAAGCAGGTCCGGGCACTTGGAAGGGATCCGGGCCCCCCAGCTGGTCCGGGTGCACCCAGCTGTTCCAAGCGCCCCAGCTGGTCTGGGTGCCCCTAGCTGGGCCGGGCGCTTGGAGTTGGTTCGGGTGCCCCGAACCCAAATTTTATCAAGAAGATGACGTGGCACACGTGGAGTGGTCGAGCCATGTGGTCTAGGCGCTTGGAGGGGTTCCGGGTGCCTCGAACCCTTCCGGGTGCCCGGAAGGGCCTATTTAAGGAGTCTCCACCAGAAGCTGCAGAACAACTCAACAAACAACTTCAGCTTCTTCGAGCTGCTCAGAAAACGCCTCCAAGACACCCGAAAGATCCGAAAACGATCCTTTGAGAGGAATTTCTCACAAGAGCTGTCGGTATTATGTTTATTTTGAAAGTTATTGTACTATAATTATAATTCTTTGTACTATTCCGAATTGTTTAGTATTTGCTCATCGAAAGCACTCTTATGTGCGAGCCTTGGAGTAGGAGTCATTGCAGACTCCGAACCAAGTAAAAAATCTTGGTGCCTTTGTTCTTTGCGTTTGTCTTTATTTTCATTATGCTGTGTATTTACTTTAAGATTTCTGAAACGAACGAAAAGTGAAAGCCATGAGCGTTATTCACCCTCCCCCCCTCTAGCACATCTCGATCCAACAATTGGTATCAGAGCGGGGACGCTTCGATTTGGTGAAACCACAAGTCAAACATATTTTCGTGGTGATTTTTAGTTTTTCATAGTCAATCAGAATCAGTATTATTGTCGCCTTCCGATTCTATTTTTCGTAATTGAAGTTTTTCTCGAAGTTGGTGCAACACCACTCGAGATTGTAGTTTATTTTTCTTTTAAACCGCACTACTAATCCAGAATCAAGTCTTGGGACAAGTTTCTCTAGTTTTTATTTATGCGCAAGATTTTATGGCTCTCCAAGAAGGCTACAGTACATCACGACCTCCCCTCTTCACCGGAGAAGACTTCGGCTATTGGAAGGGCCGAATGGAGGCGTACCTTCAAACACATTTTGAGGTATGGATGATCGTGAAAACCAGCCTAGAACTCCCAACTAACGGTGTCGACAAGACAATATCATACGAGAACTAGGACGCAACTCTGATAAAGAAAGTAAAAGCCAACGCAAAGGTGACCTACACCCTACAATGTGGACTGATGAAAGAGGAGTTGAACCACGTCGGCCCGTTCTCGAGCGCCAAAGAACTATGGGAGAAGCTGATTGAATTACATAAAGGAACATCCGACACCAAGGTAAGTAAGAGGGATATCATTCTTAATAAATTATATAATATAAAATTACAGGAAGGTGAAACAGCGAGCCAGTTGCATGCACGCATTCAATACCTCCTCAACGGTCTTTATGCAATAGGACAAAAGGTGGAAAATAGAGACATAATTAGGTATTCACTTAATGCTTTTCCAAGGACTACTTTTTAGGCATCCATGGTAGATGCTTACGAAATATCCAAGGATCTCTCTTCAATTAAACTAGATGAGTTGTTTACTGAATTTGAATTACATGAACAAGTTAACGCTCGATCGACCGAGAAGGGTATAGTCTTGATTGCAGGTACAAGCAAACCAAAAGCAAGATGCAAAATCGAACCAGAGTCAGAAGAAGAACCGGATTCAGAAGATGACGATGATGAACTCACGGCTGAACTCGTCAACTTGGTGAGAAAACTCTACAAAAAGAAGAAGGTGATGTGCGTAGATTATATGCACTTTTATGCATGCTTTGATGCACATCTACTTGTATTTAATTAGCATAATCTATATTTATTGCACCCTATTTCATTATAATGTCATAGTTCCATTATATTTTGTTCAGAGATCTACTCTTTGCTTGTTTTGATTGATAGGATGCTATTTGGAGTGAAAATGGAGCAAAAACGCACACAGGAGCTTGGGTCGTGTAGGCCACACGATCGTGTGGCCATTATCATGCCTTGGCCATGCCGAATGGCACGACCATACCTGGAATACAGATTTGAAGAGGGCCATGGCCGTGTACCCCCACATGGTCGTGCCATTATCCCCGTGGCCAAGCAACACACGGCCATGCCAAATGGCACGGTCGTGCCAATGATCCAGAGGAGAGAAAGGTTACGACCGTGTGAATCCACACGGCCGTGTGACCTCGGCAGAGAAGAAAAAGACCATGGACGTGTGAGCCACACGGCAGTGTGACTCAACCCTAGAAGAAGCTGTGTGAGGCCGTGTGGATTCCAAACGGCCGTGTGACGAAGAACACGGGTCGTGCCACGCTAAAACAGGGCTATGCTGAATTCTGGGTAGACTGCAGACTGTTCATAATTTGGCCATAGCTTTGCGCTCCATTGGAGTTTCGAGATTTTTTTTTATACCAAAACGTAGCTGACATCAAGATCTACAACTTTGCTTCAGATCCAATAGAGAGAAAGCATTGTCTTCCCATGCTAAATGGCATGGCCGTGCCTCCCAACTGCGGGTTCAACTGGACCTCCGCCCAGACCGCAGACCAAACTTTAAACCACCATAACTTTTGGCTCAGTTGGAGCCAGGGCTCGATCCAAGCATCATATTGAAGATAATTTCAAGAGATACAACTTTGGTTCAGGGTAAATCATGAGAAAACCTGGTTTAATGGGTGAAAACTCAATTTACTGGACCCCCGTAATCCTGATTTTCCTGGGTAGCTTGGAGGAGGTATAAAAGGGTCAAGAACCCTATTCTTGGCATCTTTGGTTTGGGATTTCGCCCCCTCTCCTTGGGAAAGGGTTCTCCCCTTCGGGGGAAACCCTAGAGCTTCATCTGCCTCCATCTGTTGACGTTCCGTCCATCTCCAGAGCAAGGAGGCACCACCAAGACATCGAAAACCTCGGCAAGCATCTCTTCTTCCCCTTCTTCTCACATCAAGGGTTGTAAGTGTGCTTTACTTTATATTTTGGGATTGTTCCTCTCTCTCAATGGAGTAGATCTCCTTTTCTATGGATGTAGGGAGCAGTTTTGGATAGGGTTTGATGTAAGACTCATGTTTGTAGCTTTACTCGTTGGATGATTTCTCTTGCTTCGTTTCTATTTGATATGCAAGAGACTTGTTGCCTTGTCATGTTAATTGATTGTGTATTGTTGGTAGCATCATGTGTTGGATTTTTTGGGCCGTGAAAACCGCTTTTCGTGTCGCGAAAACCCCGAATCACCCATGCCACTGGATCTCGTGCGAAGGATAGATTTCAAAAATATGAGTACGAGATTCAAACTATGATCTACAGTAGATCTACAAAGGGAAAAATATTTTATACCTTCGATGCGTGCCCTCGCAAATCCCGCAAGTCCAATGTACGTCGGATCTCGAAGTTGTCAACGTAGACAACTCTCTAGTGATATCCACACGAACAAGAAGTGTTCTCTAACACTCAAGGATGGAGAAGAGAGCACCACAAGTGTGATAGCACTTCTTGGGCTCTCGGGTAGGATTTAAAAGAGAGAAAAGAGAGAAAGCAAAAAGGAATCTTATACACTCACTAGTAGTATCCTCCTTTGTTACCTTCACTTTCCCTTATTCTCTTGGAACACAACTCACACACCTTCTCCCTTTCTTGAAACCCACGGCAACAACAAGAGAAGAGGAGGAAGAAGCTAAGGAGGAAGAAGCAATCAACACACATCAATGCCATAAAAAAAATGAAACCCTTTTTCATTATGTGGCCGACCACACATGGGTAACTCCCCATTTAATGTGGCCGGCCACATTAAATGGAGAATTGTAACCTCTTGATCTCCCTTGATGATGTGGAGATGATGTGGCAAGGTTAGTCATGCCATGTAGGTTGAGTCAACCTTCATGATGTGGCAATGCATCAAGTCAAACTTGATGTTTCAACTTCCATTTGGTCAAGTCAAAATTGACCAATTCTCTTCCTTGTTGAGTCAAATCCAACCTTTGATTCAAGTCAATTTTAATTTAATGAATCTCAATTCATTAATATAAATTGACTAAATGAATCAAATTTAAATTAGACTCATTCAACAATTGAATCTAATTGAGTCTAACTCAATAAGTCTAATTTGAATCCAATCTTTGGTGCATCATATGAACCTAATCCAATTGGTTCATCATATGAACCTAATCTCCATCCACTTGTTCTTTGTGTGTGACCCAATAGGTTCTTGTAACGTTGGCAATGTTTCTAAACTCCTTTAGAAACATAAGCAATGAGCGGCATCTAGCAATACATCATTGCTACCCAAGTTACAAGAATGTTGAGATCCAACATCACCTTGTGACTACTAATTGTGACTCCTCACAATATGTGACATTGTCCTTCTATCCTAGACATCTAGATTGATCAATGTGAGGCATAGACTGTGTCATCCTCTAATCAATCTAAATCTTGAACTCCAAGTAGACTCACTCGATCAAATGAGCTCAACATCTCATGTTGACTCATTTGGGCATGACCATGCACTTCGTGGTCTAACTCTATCAAGAATACCGATGTCGCTCCCGTCATATGGGAGGGATAGATCCCATCTACATCACTCACATCCCTCTGCATAATTCATTATATACCCAGTAATCGCCTTTATAGTCCACCCAGTTACGGGTGACGTTTGACGAAACCAAAGTACATAACTCCTTATGTAGGGAACCATGGTGACTTTAGGTCTAAGAACCAATAGTCATATTAATAGTCACATGAGAAAGTATATGACACTCATATAACGATCCATGATACTTTCTCATGGCGGGTCATTCAGTATACATTCTCTAATGCATACCCATGTGTCAACTTGATATCTCTATATCCATGACTTGTGAGATCAAGTCATCGAGTTGACCTACATGCTAGTCTTATTACATTAACATTGTCCCTGAATGTTAATACTCGACTAGGAATGATTAAGAGTAGTGTTCCCTATATCATCTCACTATCGATTCAACCAATCGATTGATATAAGTAAGAACCTTCTACTCAAGGACGTTATTATACTTAGTTTATTTGGCACCAATACAAGTAAAAACCAAATGCCTTTATTTATATAGAATATGATACAACAAGTCCAAAATACAATCATCAAATGATTGGATCTAGGGCTCTAGCTAATATCATGATGAATGTAGAATGTATTGTTGATAGCATCATGATGATTCTACCTATGATGAATGTAGAATGTTGAGTGTCTACATTATGTCATTTGTTGCATTACCCTGTCAACTAATTCTCCTATTGGTGGGTGATCTACTAGGATGTTGAGTGAATTGACAAATGGTTTGATATATGTACTGTTGGTTGCTACTCGGAAAACCTAATGGTTCCACTGTACAAAAATTTTGTACAAAGGTCTGAACCTTTTCCTAGCTACCATGTGTTCTTTTAAATTAAACTCGGATCGCCTGCGGAACTTAACACGTTTGATCCAAAGTTTAATCTATTTGTTCTTTTAGGTTTTGACTTGGATCTCCTGCGGAACTTAACACGTTTGATCCAAATCACCTAGGTTATTAATTTCATTAAATATTAGTTTCCAAAATTGGCTCCCAGTACTGACGTGGCGAGGCACATGGCCTTCTTGGATATGGGAACAACCACCACCGACTAGACAAAGCCTTTTAAGGAAAGTTAATATTTAATTTCCTTAAATAACTTTAGGTCAACCGAAAAGAATAATCAAATCACAAGGAAAAGAAAAAAAAAACAAAAAGAACACAACATCGAAAACAAATTCGAAATACTAGAATCGTATGCCTCTTGTATTTAGTATTATTTCCTAAAATAACTAGTATGATGCGGAAAGGAAAAATACTAGTTATACCTTTTAGAAAGACCTCTTGATCTATTACCGTATTCCTCTTCTAACCTCGGACGTTGTGTGGGCAACGATCTTCCCAGATGAGAAACCACCAAATCACCTTCTTCTCCTTTCTTCAAGTTTTGGCCAAGTACAATGCTTCCAAAAGATGAAGATCTTTTTCCACCAACCAAGCTCCAAGGGATGTAAGCTTTCTCTCCTTCTTCTCCAAGCTAAAATCCGGCCACCACTTGATCTCCAAGGAGGAAGAGAGGTTCGGCCACAAGGATGGAGAGAAGAGAAGGGGAAGGGTCGGCCACACCAAGGAAGAAAAGAGGGAGAAAAATAATAGAGTCGTTCACCATGAAACCTCCTCTACCCCCTCTTTTATAATCCTTGGTCTTGGCAAATAAGGAAATTTAAATAAAAACTTCCTTAATTCTTTTTTCATGAAAAGGAAAATTTATTTAATTAAAAATATTTTCTCTTCTCCAATTTATTTGGCCGGCCACCTCTTTTCCCAAAACAAGGAGAGTTTTAATTAAAACAAAAATTAAAACTTCCTAATTTGTTTCTAGAAATTTATAAAAATTTCTCCAATAATTTTAATCCCTTCATGATTGGTTAATAAAAAGAAATTTTATAAATTAAAATCTTCCTTTTAAACATGTGGATAATTTCCAAAAAGGAAAGTTATCTCTAAAAATTAAAATCTCCTTTCAATCTACAAATAAGGAAAGATATTAAATCTTTTCTTAATCTTTTGTAGATACTAATAAAAGAGAATTTTTAATTTTTAAACTTTCTTTTAAATCATGAACATAATTAAAAGGAAAGTTTTTACCAAAATTAAAATCAACCTTTTAATCTACAAATAAGGAAAGAGATTTAGCTCTTCTCTTAATCTTTTGTAGAATCTTATAAAAGGAAAGATTTAAATTTTTAAACTCTCTTTTAAATCATGTTATCCACATAAGAAAAATTTTAAAAAATAAAAATCCTTTTATTTTAATTTGGGCCGGCCACACCAAGCTTGAAACCAAGCTAGGGCCGGCCACCTTGAAGCACCCATGAACCAAACTTTGGCCGGCCCTAGCTTGGTCTCCAAGCTAGCTTGGCCGGCCCCTATGAGATGGGTAAGAAGGTGGGTATAGGAGGGTATAGTACTCTATAATTAAGAGGCTATGATAGGGACCGAGAGGAGGAATTGGTTTTGGTCTCCTGATAAAATTAAGCATCCCGTGTTCGCCCCGAACACACAACTTAATTTTATCAATAATAATTCATTCCACTAGAGAACTATTATTGAACTACCGCACCAATCCCAAATTACATTTTGGGCTCCTTCTTATTATGAGTGTGTTAGTCTCCCTGAGTTTAAGATAACAAATGTCCACTAATTAAGTAAGTTACTGACAACTCACTTAATTAATATCTAGCTCCAAGAGTAGTACCACTCAACTTCATCGTCATGTCGGACTAAGTCCACCTGCAGGGTTTAACATGACAATCCTTATGAGCTCCTCTTGGGGACATTCTCAACCTAGATCACTAGGACACAGTTTCTTTCTATAATCAACAACACACACTATAAGTGACATCATTTCCCAACTTATCGGGCTTCTTGATTTATCGAACTAAATCTCACCCATTGATAAATTAAAGAAATAAATATCATATATATGTGCTTGTTATTATATTAGGATTAAGAGCACACACTTCCATAATAACTGAGGTCTTTGTTCCTTTATAAAGTCAGTATAAAAGAAACGACCTCAAATGGTCCTACTCAATACACTCTAAGTGTACTAGTGTAATTATATAGTTAAGATAAACTAATACCTAATTACACTACGACCTTCCAATGGTTTGTTCCTTTCCATCTTGGTCATGAGCTACTGTTTATAATTTATAAGGAACCGATAACATGATCTTCTGTGTGTGACACCACACACCATGTTATCTAATATAAATTAATTGAACAATTACATTTATCATAAATGTAGACATTTGACCAATGTGATTCTTATTTCTAGATAAATGTTTATACCAAAAGCTAGGCTTTTAATATACATCCTAACATGTACTGGGTGGTTATACCTTTGACTACCCAAAGTGACCTGTGGTAGAGTGACCTCGTGCAGTCTCTAGCTAGATAGTTAGGTGCCTTGGGCACTTATGGATCGTTTGTGGTGGAGCGTAGCTCCCACATATTATTGTTGGTTTATGGTAGAGCGTTGCTCTTACATATTTTGGATTAATGTGGTGGAGCGTTGCTCCCACATATTACAAATTGTTTGTGGTGGAGCGTTGCTCCCACATATTATGGATTGTTTGTGGTAGAGCGTTGCTCCCACATATGTGGTATTTCTTGTGATGGAGCGTTGCTCTCACACTGGAGGATTTATTCTTTGGTGATTTATGTTGTTGGTGATCAGATTTCTGAATTATTATCAGAGGATCTTATGGTTAAAAATGTCTTTGGTATGGACATTATGAGTTCTTGATTCTACCATTAGAGCTTGCGGAGCCTTAGATGTTTTTTTTTTCATGGACTCGATGATTTGGGTATCCCTAGGATATTGGATAAGAATTTGTTATCGTTATTGACGACGTGGTGTTTATTCCTGATCTGAGGTGTATCACGTACACCATCTTCGCATAGTTCTAAGGATGTTTCGACGGAAACATTATATGTGAATTCAGTGGTGCACATTTTGATTGTCTTCTGTGAGATGATTGAGACACATGGTCACCAGTAGGAGTATACCGTGGTTCCACAGGAGATAGAGGTTGTTACCGTTGGGAGTAGACGGAGTCTATAGAGGAGGCTCGCAACTTTCTTTGTTTGGCTCGATATTTCCAGAGATACGTTGAGGGTTTCTCTCGGATTACTATGCCACTGACACGCCTGACTAGGAAAGGCGTGAAGTTCATGTGTTCGAGGACTGCGAGTCCAGCTTCTAGGAGCTGAAGCGAAGACTAGTGTCGGTTCCGATTTTGGTTTTACCATCAGAAGAGGACGGATTCGTGCTCTATACCAATGCATCTCTACAGGGTTTGGGCATTGTTTTGATGCAGCATGATAGAGTAGTCTACTATGCTTCTCGACAGTTGAAGGAGCATGAGAAGAACTGCCCAGTTCATGATCTGGAGTTGGCCACTATTATATTTGCTCTGAAGATTTGGCGGCATTATCTGTACGGTATTACATTTGAGATTCTCACTAACCATAAGAGTCTCAAATGTTTGTTCACTCAGAAGGAGCTTAATCTCCGACAGAGAAGATGGATGGAGTTCCTAAAGGATTTTGATTCTACCATTAGCTACCACTCAGGGAAAGCTAATGTGGTTGCCGATGCACTCAGCAGGAAGTCCAGAGGGACTTTGGCTTGCCACCGAGTTTCAGTTACAGACTTAGTTCAGGGTTTCTCCGAGTTAGACCTTGAGGAGCAAGGACAGACAGAGCAGGGTATTCTTGTTACCATGGTTGCTTAGTCGTCGATCAGGACGAGGATCCGAGAGGCCCAGGCCAGTGATCAGCATTTGCAGTTTATTGGCAGCCAGATAACTTCAAGGCAGCAGACCGAGTTTACACGAGACGAGGAGGGTGTTATATACTTCTGAGGCAGATTATGCGTACCTCAGTCTCACCCGGTTTTGTAGGAGTTACTTCAGAAGGCTCATCACTCTCGATTTATGAGCCATCCAGGCGGGACCCACATGTATCGAGATTTGCGGCATTCCTATTGGTGGAACGGTATGAATAAAGACATCGCAGAAATTTGTAGCTAGATGTCTTGTCTGTCAGCAGGTGAAGGCAAAGCACCAGATACCTGCCGAATTATTTTAGCGGATCCCTATTCCTGAGTGGAAATGGGAACATATTACCATGGACTTTGTAGTGGGTTTACCTTGGATACGACTAGACCATGACGTGATTTGGGTAATCGTTGAACGATTAACCAAATCCGCGCACTTCTTAGCGATCCGAAAGACTGATTCCCTGGATCGATTGACAGATATGTATTGCCGGGAGATCATCAGAATACATGGTGTCCCTTTGACTATTATTTTGGATAGAGACCCTCGTTTCACGTCTCGATTCTGACAGAGTTTGCAGCAGACCTTGTGCTCTCAGCTCCGATTTAGTACAACTTTCCATCCGCAGACAGATGGACAGTCGGAGCGGACCATTCAGACTCTAGTGGACTTGCTGAGGTCTTGTGTATTGGATTTTGGAGGTAGTTGGGAGGACCACTCGCCATTGGTAGAGTTCGCCTACAACAACGGTTTGCATTCGGCTATCCAGATGGCACCGTTTGAAGCGTTGTAAGGTAGACCCTGTTGGACACCCACCTCTGGGATGAGGTTGGGGAGGCCCAGCTGTTGGGACCTCATAGAGCTCAGCATGAGGCAGAGTTTTTCCATACTATCAGACGGAGGATGTCAGAGGCGCAGGACCGCCAGTAGAGTTATGCTGATCGGAGACGCAGACTCCTGGAGTTTTCTACAGGAGACCATGTATGTCTGCGAGCTTCACCCACGAAAGGGGTGAAGAGATTTGACCTCAGAGGTAAGTTAGCTCCGCGATACATTGGACCTTTCCAGATCCTGAAGAGGATTGGAGTAGTAGCTTACCAGTTGGCACTACCACCATCCTTGACTGGCGTGCGCGATGTATTCCACGTATCTATGCTGAGGAGATACGTACCCGACCCAACGCATGTGCTGACAGATATCTCAGTTCCTATTCAGCCTGACGTCACTTATAAGGAGGTTCCGGTACGGATTCTGGACCGGAAAGAGCGTCAGTTGCGAAACAAGACTATCCGGCTGGTTAAAGTCGGATGACAGTATCTTACGAACGAGGAGGGTACTTGGGAGCTCGAGGATATGATTCGAGCTCGATATTTCCATCTTTTCATTTGAGGTATTTGGGTTATTTTTCATTTCAGCATTTATACTTTCTATCTGTTGTTAGTACTTGCTGATGGTAGATAATGAAATTTGGGGACCAAATTTTTATTAGTGGGGGAGAATATAAAATACCGAAAAATGGCGAATAATGATAAGAGAATTTTCTGAAATTTTTAAAAAAATTTCTGGAATTTTTCGGAGCTCGTATGACTCAGGTTACGGGGATAAAAATGGGGCCCGGGAAAAGCCTATTTAGACTACCCATTTAAGTGAGGAAATGTTTTATTTTTATTTTTAATTTCTTTTCTTTTTCTTTTATTTCTTTTCCCCGTTTCCTTTCCCGATCCTCGCCGAACCTGCGCCGCACCCTTGCAGTTATCTTCTCCCAGCCAACCCGATCACCCCTTCTTCATCTACTCCTTCTCTTTGCCTACCCCACCCGACGGTGCCGCTGTCCCTCACCGATTCTTCTCCTCTTCATCTCTTTACCGATCGTCGATTGCTCTTCCCCTTCTCTCCTCTGCGTCGTCGTCGACCACCACGGCCCAACATCGGCTGCTGGACGTTCGAGCGCCATCAATCTCCCTTCTTTTTCCGACGACACCACACGAGCGCCGGCCACCTTGCTCCTCATGCGCGCCACCACCGTCCCGGCGCCACTTCCTCTTCCTCTGCCTAGCCCTAGTTTCCACTGCCGCCAGTTGCCGGCCGAAGTCCATCTCCTCCTCTCCACTTTGTCCAGCGGCATGCCCTAGTTTTGCTGGGTTGGCTGTGGTCGGCCTACCAAACGGTGGCTTGCGTTATTTTGGATCAGAGAGGAAAATCTATTGGGAGACAAAGATTTAGCTTCCTTGATCCATCGGCAACAAGTCTGTGGCAGCAGTGGCTTCATCGTTGCTCCAACAACAACTTCCAGCGGCTGCATTTCCTGGCCGTGTGTCAACAGGGAGCAACCATAATAAGGTAAGCTAGAGATCAGTTGCAGTTTATTGGTGGTTTTGAATTGTATCATTAACTGGTTATGATTATCATGAGGAAATTGGAATTTAAATATAATGTGTTGAGTTAGGGAACATTTGATGTGGAGGACAACAACATTAGTTTGCTCCGGCTATTGGTTTCCGACAGCAGGCACATCCGGCAGTGACTCAACAGCTCGGGCATTTAGATTTGGACTTTTCGATTGGAGGCGGGTACCTCTTGACTTATCTATTATGATATTGTCAATTGGATATGCATAGTATTTTATAGCTACAAGCAATGATCATGTTTGCCTTTGGTATGTCACGGTTTGATACCCATAGCATGTTCTATTTTGTCGCTTGTTATGTATCCAGGTTTATACCTCGTGATTATTGCCATGAGTACCTTAATTCCTAGAGTAAGTGACATATCATGCTTTACTGAGTTTAGGACTAGATTCTGGATTTTTATTATCTGGCATGTGTATCTATATTTTTATATCATATCTGATCTGTGTACCTAGACCCTTTTGCTTTGATCCATGTATATTGTTGGTACATATTTTATGGAGGTAGATATGTTTAGGACCTAGGTTATTATACCATAGAGGATCTGTATACCCTAGATTTGTGGATTTGACTTATAGGTGCTAGGGTACATATTTTATATATATATATGGATTTGGTTCAGGATATTGTCATGCTTAGTGTCATGCACCATACGCATGATTGTATGCTGTGTAATAGACTGCTTCATTTTTGTAGAGCATATCGCCAGTTTCATCACTGTTCGGTGCTCCGTTGGTCCGCTCATGGGTAGCATGACGCAGCGTGGTAGCACGTCAGTTTTCCTCTGTTCGGTGCTCCGTTGGTCCGCTCATGGGTAGTGTGACGCAGTGTGGTAGCACGTCAGGGATTCCTCCCCGTCATGGTGTACCGGAAGATGAGAGCATTGCGCTCCCCCATTTATGATTTGGGGTAGGAGTATGTGTGTACTCCGACAGCATCCCGTCCACTCGGTCACTCATCAGGAGTATTGACATCAGAGTGCACGGTTGTCACAGCCCTACCCACTCGGTCTCACCATTGTGAGTGAGATGGCTGACTCGCGTTAGGGGTGACCATGGCATTGTCATCATACGCATTGATGCATTTATTGCTTGTGCTTGCTGCATTTATTTGCTGCATTTGGTTGGATGCATATGTTTGACATGCATACAGGATTTATGACACTCTCGGTTTGACGACCCTTTTGTTCTGGATAGGAGTTCCTGGTGAGTACAGCTTCCTCAGTTACCTTTCAGTTTTATATTTTTCCTATATATGATTAAGAAGCTGTATTCCATGTTTATTGCTGTTAGATATATCTTACTAGACATGTCTATTGGTATTCGCTGAGTTGTTGAACTCACCCCCGTGGACACTATCTTTTCCAGGTACCAGGTTGTTTATGGAGTCGCTTGGAGTATCCTGTCTGTTGGTCCCCACGTCACATCCGAAGACCTGTCTCCGCTTGTGTTTATTTTGTTTTGCTATACGAATTTGTGTATTTGGATTTGTGTTGCCGGGTTTATTTCCGGAGTGTTATGTTGTTGTGTGGTGTAAGCCTAGCCGGCTAGCAGTGTTTTGTTTTGTTTTGTATGAGCTTGTATTTATGTTTTTCTGCTGTGTTGGTTTTGATTTCAGCCGAGTGGGCTGATAAAAATATATATAACTGTGTGGTTGTTGTTATATTTGTCCAGCCGTGTAGGCTGAGATTATTAACTGTGTGGTTGTGTATATATTCCAGCCGCATGTGGCTGATGTATATTCTGTCTGTAGAAATGCTTCAGATTGTCACCCGTACAGGGGAGGTCCTGCCGAAATTTCTTCGGACAGGGACTTTCCCGGGGCGTGACATCTAGAATATTCCCTTGAAAGGAGAGGCAACTTCTCCACAAGGAAGTAAGAGACCAAACCAAACCCCTATCTCTATCCCTAATGTAACCGATTAGATTTATATTCTTGTGATCTACCGAGGTGCCCTAGTGACAGGGGTTAACCGTAACAAGATTTCACAGGGATCTTCTCTGATTAGTACTTAAGGATAGTAGCTTTAACTTCCGGCGAAGGTATATTGATTGACGATGAGTAAAAGATAGAACATGATGCATCAGGTTCCACCACAACGAAACTGAAATCCTAGAATCCATTTCCCAAAGCTCAATTCCCTCCAAGATCGATTCTCTCATCTTTCTCTTCCTCTTTTCAATCACTCTCATTAGTTTGCAAGCGCCAAAGCCAACTTTCGACCGTCTAGACAACTTACTTTGCGACATCTCTAGTGCTTAATCAACAATCCCTATGGTTCAAGAATCTTATATATTACTGACGACGAATCCGTGCACTTGCAGAATCATAACAGAAGGGCTTCAACAAGAAGGACATCAAGAAGGTGATCCAACCCAAAGAGGCCCAACCAAGCTCAAACATGAAGTTCGAAGTAATATGCTACTGTTGCAATCAAAAGGGACATATCAAAGCAAATTTTCCGAATCAGAAGGATGCGAAGAAGCAGAAAATGAAGAAAGCTCTGAAGGCGACTTGGGACGAGTCTTCTTCAGAAGAATCTGATGATGAAGAGCTCAAACAGACGAGCTACCTTGCACTGATGGCCCAGGACCAAATCAACGAATCCGGAAGCGAGGATGAATCAGAAGCTGAGTCTGAGAGAAGCCACGGATCCATATCCATTTCCGAAGGACCTAACCTCTCTGTAAATACTTCTCGGTTATATAACTTAGTTAATTATCTGATGCATAGATCACTTCTAAAGGAGGTAACAACTCTTAAAGAAGTGACTATCTCCGAATCCTTGACTGACTCAATTCAGACTAGAACCTCAACTCAAGTCCAAAAGCTTAAGGAAGAGAATTCTAGCCTGAAAACTCAAGTCAAGGATTTGAATATTACATTGGAACGGTTTACACTGGGCTCCAAGAATCTTGACTTGATTCTTGGAAAACAGAAGATCGTATACAATCGATCTGAACTAGGATTTAGAATAAAAAAGAAAATACCGTTCATATTTGTTACTTGTTAACAGACCAAATAGAAAGGTAGTCCAAGCATGGGTACCTAAGTCCAACTTGGTCAATCAAGCTGGACTTGGTCAGTATTGGGTCCCCAAGGATCAAGTACATTACCTTGATAAACCATATTGAGGCTATAATCCAGGGGGATCCAATAGAAAACCTGTCTTAATAAATAAATAAAATTGTTTGATGATTTTTATTTTCTGCTTTATTTTTATGCATGCTTAGATTAGGCTAGATTAAGGACCTAAGCGTAATTTACACTTTAATAGTTAAACCTAGGGATTTCAAAAAGAAAATTAAATATATAATTTCTTTGAAAGGCTCTGTCTAGAAGTGGTGGATGATCCCATACCCAAGAAGACCTAGTGCCTCGCCACAGCCTGGGAGCCGATCCTTGAAATGTGTATTTAGTTGACTAATTAGAAAACCTAAGTCTAACTCAAATGTAAATTAATCCTTAGACATAATCTAAATTAAAGATAACTATCTCACAAAAATACATAAGATTCCCTGATTGATAACTCAGAATCAGGTGAGATGGATCTAGATTGAGCTTAGTTAAATTTAATTAAACCTAATTTAAATCTATTTTAATTTAATCAATTTAATTCACTTAATGTAATTAATTAACTTAACTATTTAATTAACTTATCAAATAAATTAAACTTAACTTAATTTTCAACTTAATTAAACTTATCTAATAGATTAAATTAACTTAATTAACTAACTCAATCAAATTAACTTAATTAACTAACCTGATCAAATTAACTTAATCTATTTAATTAACTTAAATATTTAATTAACTTAAATATTTAATTAACTTAATTTAATTAATTGACGTAACTATTTAACTCAATCAATCTAACCAATTAATTAATCAACTTAATTAAATTAAACATAACTTAATAAACCACAATCACCCATAGGAATACTGTGTTTGATCATCTAGACTGGATGAGATGGAACATTAAGGAGTTAATTTCAATCAAGCTATCTTCTGAATCCATTAAATTGACCCAAATCAAATACTTTATGTAGGAACATAAAGATTTGGATTAATGGATGCTAGATAGTGAATGCTCCAGACACATGACTGGAGATAGATTGAAATTCACTAAGCTAAAACTCAAGAACCTAGGGTTTGTTGCATTCGACAATGATGGAACCCTTAAGGTTATCGAAATAGGTAATATACAATTAAATTCCGATTTTTACATTCGAAAGTCTTATTGGTTGAACAATTCAGTTTTAATTTACTTAGTATCAGCCAGTTATGTGGCTCAAGATATTTAGTCACATTTTCAAAAACTGAGTACATAATTAAGAATATTAAAAATCCTGAAACCACACTTAGGGGAATTAGGAAAAAGAACATCTATACAATAGACCTACCAACCTCCTCACTAGAGTGTCTATTGACACACTAAGAGGAAATTGAGTTATGGCACAGAAGATTGGGTCACACTCACAATAGACTCATTTCAAAAATGAGTCAAAATGGGTTAGTTAGAGGTTTGCCCAAATTAAAATTTACTGAAAATTAAATTTGCAATGCTTGTCAACAGGGTAAACAAACCAAGTCAAACCATAAGCTAACCAACCTGAATAGAATAACTTTGATACTTGAGCTCCTTCACCTAGACTTGTTTGATTCACATGGGGCCAAGCCACTAAGCAAAAACCAATATTGTTTAGTAATAATTGATGACTACTCAAGATTTACTTGGGTAAAATTCCTAAAAACTAAAGATGAAACCTTCGAAGTCTTTAAAATATTTTATAAATTAATAGAAAATGAAAAAGACACCCAGATAAAAAGAATTAGAAGTGACCATGGGGGAGAATTTGAAAACGACAAATTTATTAAATTTTATGAAATTAATGGGTATAAACATGAATATTCATGCCCTAGAACCCCCCAACAAAATGATCTAGTAGAACATAAAAACAGAACCCTACAAGAAGCTGCTAGGACCATGTTGAATGAATATAATCTATCTAATCAATTCTGGGCTGAAGCAATTAATACCGCCTGTTATATACAAAATAGAATTTTAATTAATAAATTTCAAAATAAAACACCCTATGAAATATACTATAATAAAATACCCAACTTAAACTATTTAAAGGTATTTGGATGTAAAGTATTCATTCTAAACACCAAAGACTACTTAGGAAAATTTACATCAAAAACAACCCCAAGAATATTTTTAGGATACTCAACAACCAGTAGGGCATATATAGTTTATAACAAAAACACTCTAAAGGTTGAATCAACCAATGTAATTTTTGATGAAGAAAATAACTTACCTAGTGTAATAAATGAAAACGTTAATACAGAAAATATTAACTCAAGAAATATAGAAGATGATCAAGAAATTCAACTTAAACCTTGTGAATCACAAGAACCAGTTATTGACCCAAATATAAGACCAACAAGAGCAAGTACCTATCACCCATCTGACCAAATTTTGGGTGACCCAACTCTAGGAGTCAAAACTAGGTCATCTTATAGGAACCTAAGTCAAATAGCCCTAATTTCCAAAATTGAACCCAAAACTATAGACAAAACCCTACCAGGCCCAGACTGGACATTAGTAATGCAAGAGGAGTTAGCTCAATTTGAAAGAAACCCGGTCTAGAAATTAGTACCTAAACCCATTAACAAAACCATAATTGACACTAAGTGAGTTTTTAGAAACATATTAGATGTTCAGGGAAAAATAATTAGAAAAAAAGTAAGATTAGTAGCTAAAGGGTTCAACCAAGTAGAAGAGTTAGACTATGATGAGACCTATGCCCCTGTAGCCAGACTTGAATCTATTAGAATGCTGCTGACCTATGCAGCATATAAAGGATTCAAGCTATATCAAATGGATGTAAAATCCGCCTTCCTAAATAGATTTATCAAAGAAGAGGTATATGTAAGTCAACCTCCAGGATTTGAGGACTTAGAACATTCAAACCATGTTTTTAGGTTAAAGAAAGCCCTATATGGACTAAAACAAGCACCTAGGGCTTGGTTTGAACGTTTATCGAATCATCTGATATCTAAAGGGTTTAATCAAGGTCAAATAGATCCAACACTATTGGTAAAAACCCTAGAAAAAGACATATTTATAGCCTAAATTTACGTAGATGACATAATTTTTTGTTCCACCAACTCTAAATTTTTAAAAGAATTTACCAAGTTAATGAAAAATGAGTTTGAAATGAGCCTAGTAGGAGAACTCATTATTTTCTTAGGCATACAAATTAAACAAACGAAAAATGGTATTTACATTTTTCAAACAAAATATACTAAAGAATTAATTAGGAAATTTGGAATGGAAAATTCAAAAAATATTAATACACCAATGGCTACTAACATTAAAATTAACTTAGACTTAGAAGGAAAATCGGTAGACTTGAAATACTATCGAAGTGTGATAGGGAGTCTACTATACCTAATTGCAAGTTGACCGAACATTCTTTTTGCAGTAGGTATATGTGCAAGATACCAATCTTGTGCAAAAGTCACACCTAACATATGTCAAAAGAATATTTAGGTATAATAAGGGAACCCTAAAAGTAGGACTCTGGTACCCTAGGTCTTGCACCTTTGATCTAACTGGCTATTCTGACTCAGATTATGCCTGGTGCAAACTAGATAGAAAGAGCACAAGTGGTAGCTGTCAATTTCTAGGTCAGTGCCTAGTAAGTTGGTCAAGCAGAAAGCAATATGTGTTGCTTTATCCACTACTGAAGCTGAGTACATAGCCCTAGGTGAATGTGCATCTCAATTATTATAGATGATGTATACCCTAAAAGACTATCAACTAGAATATCAAAATACAAAAATTTCAATTGATAACATAAGTTTAATTAATCTAACCAAGAACTCAATTCACCACTCAAGAACTAAATATATAGAAGTAAAATATAATTTTGTAAGGGATCACGTAGCTAAGGGTGATGTTGTGTTTAACTATGTTGAGTCTAAATCAAACCTGACTGACATGTTCACAAAGCCCTTACCTGAACTTGAGTTCAGTGCACTTAGAAGACAAATAGGGATGTGCTCAGTAGAATAGAACTTATTTTTGCTTACTATGTTTTTAAATCCGTTTGCTTTTAAAATTGTCCTTAAAAATCCTATGAAAAATAGTTTTCAAAATCCCAATTTTGTTAGTTTTCAAAAATTTGGACTTAGCCTAGGAATTTACCCCCTTGAAATCATGTACCCATAGATTTCAGCTAGAGCATCTCATAAGCACACTAGGTTTAACTTGCTTGTGTATGAAAATACTTAGAATGATATGAGATGCATAGGGTACTGTCTGGACTTAAGAATGCTTATGTTTGTGCATCGACATAAGTCTGGGCAATAAATACCATATTTACATTAATCAAGTTAAGTTATCCTGTCTTAGTCAAATCTAACTGGATCACTGACTTAACTTGACTAACCAAGTGAAAGCTATTACCTTTTAGGTAAGCAACAAGTAGCTAACGGTTAGATATTTGGCTAAGAAAATTAAAGCATTCAGTTTTAACTTTTAATTACTCATGCTTGGACTTTAGGATTTTTTGGAAAAGAGAGTTAACGTTTCTTTAAAATTGACTCACTCTTCTAAGTGAAAGTGGACTTAGCTAAAGTTTTACAAGTTGATACTATTTAAGCTAAGTATTTTTCAAATTTAACTAAGTAAAATTAATTTTTGAATCTCTAAATTTTTTTAAGTTTTATCAAATATTTTTTCGCTCTTTTTACACTAATTTTTTCTAAGTTACTTTTAAAAGCCAACAAACTTAGATAAAAACTTCTTTCCAAACTTAGTTTCTTTAAGGAAAAAGATTATTTTTAAACTAAGCTCCTGAGAATTCATTCACTTAGCTAAAAAGTCTACAAGAAAATTTATTCTAAAAAGCTAAGTGTTTAACAAAATGTTATCAACCTCCTATTTAAGCTAAGTTTTAGCTAAAATATTTACTCTTTAAGGTTTTAAAAATCTTTTTAAAGCTAAATTTTTTATAATTCATCTATATTTCTAAAGCTAAGCTTTTTGATAGATAAGTTTTGATTCTTCAAAACCTACTGAAAAGCTAAGAAAATTCTCCACTTCTCTATTTTTTTACATTCTTTTTGTTGTTTCTTTTGATATATGGTAAAGGGGGAGAGTATAAGAAAATTCAAATCTAAAAATCCATATAAAGAAAATTTAGGGGAGCTTTTATTAAGGGGGAGCTTTGTGCTTAAATCTATTTATGCTTGTACTGTTCAGTTATGCTTGCATTGTCATTGAAATTCTTTATAGAATTATTTCTTTATGTCTTTATGTCTTTTTTACTTAACTTTAAATTTCTATTGCCATAATAAAAAAGGGGGAGATTGTTGGTGCGGGAAGCATCCGACGATCGAACCTAGATCTTGATAATGGCAAAGGGTTCAAAGTTAAGATTATTGGTGATCTAATGTGTTGAATGAGCTTGTAGGAAAAGTCCTAAGGTATCTAAGGCAAAAGTCCAAGCTGTAGTTAGGAAGGCAGGAAAACCCTAGGAGTGGTAAGCCTAGGTCCTAGGGGGTGGTAACCGTAGGTAGAAAGTCTTGGCGGGTTGAAGCTTCGGGCAAAAATCCTAGGGGGTGGTAACCCTAGGTGGAAAGTCCTGGTGTCACAAACTAGGTGGAAGTCTGGACGAGTCGTGGAGTGGACGTCTAGCATGAAGACCGGAAGACTCGAGTGCAGAGCAAAAGTCCAGTTGATCTGGAGGATCAACTGGCAACAGGTATACTCTCCTGAGTGGAGTAGGTGAGGATGCGTTTCCGGTGAGGGAATATTAAGCGTCAGTCCGACCTAGAGTTTCTACGAAACTCAAAGTCAGAATCAGACAGTCGGAGGCTGTCGGATTTCTTATATTCTATATTATTTTATGCCTGGACTAACTTTGTTTTGCAGAAAATAAAATTGTTGGAGAAAGCAGGTCCGGACACCTGGAAGGGATCCGGGCGCCCCCAGCTGGTCCGGGAGCCCCCAGCTATTCCGAGCGCCCCTAGCTGGTCTGGGCACCCCAAGCTGGCCCGGGTGCTCAGAGTTGGTCCAGGCACCCTGAACCCAAATTTTATCAGGAAGATGACGTGGCGCACGCGGAGTGGCCGAGCCACATGGTCTAGGCACCCGGAGGGGTTCAGAGCGCACGGAAGGGCCTATTTAAGGACCCTCAACCAGAAGCTGCAGAACAACTCAATGAACAACTTTCGCTTCTTCGAGCTACTCAGAAAATGCCTCCACGACTCCCGAAAGCTCCGAAAACAATCCTTCAAGAGGAATTTCTCACAAAAGTTGTCAGTATTCTGTTTATTTCGAAAGTTATTGTACTATAATTGTAATTCTTTGTATTATTCCAAATTGATTAGTATTTTCCCATCGAAAGAACTCTTACATGCGAGACTTGAAGTAGGAGTCGCCACAGGATCCGAACCAAGTAAAAAATCTTGGTGCCTTTGTTCTTTACGTTTGTCTTTATTTTCATTCCGCTGTGTATTTACTTTAAGATATCTAAAACGAATGAAAAGTGAAAGGCACGAGCGTTATTCACCCCCCTCTAGCGCATCTCGATCCAACAGAAAATACATCTATGGCCACCAGATTGAGACTGTCAAAAAAAAGTGTTAGAATAAAGTAAATAAAAATTTAATGCATAATGAAGAACATGAAAAAACTTACTATATCTCCGAACATATGAAAGAGTAGGCAACAAAATATCAAGATGTCACATGTAATGACCTATAGGAAAAAAATACAATGTATTAACAAATAAATATATAATTTAAAAATGAGATAGTATATAAACAACTAATTGAACTAAGAGTTTTGTAAATTTACAAATTAAAATAAATTAACTCATAAATAAAAATATTATTGTATAGGATAACCATTATCATATTAAGATTACAAAACTTATCCATTATCAAACATTAAAGTCCTCATAGTCATTGTCATTCTCATCCTCCTCCTCCTCATCATCTAATCCATCATCATCATCATTTTCATTAATTTCACTTGCATCCATGTTTATCACTATTCCGCTAGGATAAAATTGGAATAATATATTCCTTGGTCTAAAATGTGTTCCCAATTTCCTCTTGTTGATATGTAATATTTTTCCAATATTCCTCTTTTTTTTTTGTGTGTTTTGGTTTTACAAATAGCCCACTAATCAATCTTATCACATTTCAAACTAGGATATTGATGCAGTGATAAGGGGAGGCCCCTGAAGGCACTGGAATTCCGTTCTGTTTAAAATTCCTTGTACAAAAATTGTACAAGTACAAAACTTTTCCTAGCAGCCCGCATGTTCGATCAGACATGTGTTTGATCAATCAAGCAAGTTCTCAACAAATCAAAGCACACCTTTATAGAAGTACAAAATCGCTGGCCTCTTGTGTTAGTATTCAAAATCGATACAAAGAAAACAAAACTAATTACACAGCGGAATTAAAGAACTAGTTGTAGCTTTTCTTTGTAGCTAAAGACCTCTTGATCTTCTGCCGTATTCCTCTCCTCTTCTTGGACGTCGTGTGGGTGACGATCTACCAAGACAATACCACCCTCCTTCTCTTCTCGGTTTCTAAACCGCTGGCTACAAAAGGAGGCTCTAGGATGGGGCACCTTCTAATCTTCTTCCTCTTCTTCAAGTTCTTCCTCTTCTTCCTCTTCTTCAAGCCACCACCCACAAGGAGGAAAGGGGCGCCGACCACAAGTAATGAGCAGGGGGGTCGCCGGCCCTAAGCAAGGAGGAGGAGGAGAAGGAGGAGGGTGCCGACCCTAGGTGGAAGAGATGTGGCGCCGACCCTAGGTGGAAGAGATGTGGCCGACCCTAGCAAGGAAGAGGGGCGCCAACCACAAGGAGAGAAGAGAATTGTGGAATTAGAAAATTAGGTTTTAGGGGGTACAACCTACTCCTTTTATAACCTTTGTCGTCAGTTACAAAGAAAGAAAAATAACAGAACTCTGTTAAGAAAAAATCTCTCTTTCTATAATGGAGAAAACCAAACCAAAACATAGTTAAACCAAACCAAGTTAAGTTAAATCAAATCAAGTTAAGTTAAACCAAACCAAGTTATGTTAAACCAAATCAAGTTAAGTTAAACCAAACCAAGTTATGGATAGGTAGATGCGAGGCTTTATATAGAGGCTATAACAGGGACCTAGTGGAGCAATTGGTTTATGTTGGTTGTGTTGGAACCCCAAGGTGTTTTGATGTGATCAAACAAGCTAAGTTAGGTCCTACATTTGTTTAACCCTTGTGTCTAAGTGTGTAGGAGCTTAGGAACACAGGAAGTCGAGCGGAAGACGCGGCTAGCGAGAAGGATGGCACGGGGAGAGAGCCGACGGGCTCGGTGCGTCCGAGGGACGAGGTGACCGCGGAAGAGTACACCGGTGGACGAGAAGAACGTGCTCGGCGTTCGAGGGACGAGAAACCGGGAAGGAAGGCTGCTCGAGGAGAAGGCTGAAACTTGGGTTCGGGTGAGCCCTATTCCGGATGGCCGAGATCACCCAAGCTAGCGGAGCCGGAGCGAACAAGACCCGGACCGAGACGAGTTGAACCGGAGGCGAAAAAGTCAACGTTGTTGACTTTGGGCTTCGGGGTGCCCGGACCTGGATTTTGACCAGGATCGCGTCAAACGCGATCTGATCGTTGGGGGATAAAATTTTATCCCCCCTGGGTGCCCGGAACCCATTCGGGGCGCCCCGACCAGTGCTATAAATATAGCACTGATCTGCACAGTCAGAACAACTCACTTGTTATCAGTTTTCTCTGTGCTTTCAATTCTGTTTCTTTTATTTGTGTTGTCAACGCTGTAAAGAGGCTACTCCGCTCGAAGGAGATAAACAGATAGTGCGCTTATTTTCCTTGGATTAGCAATCCCCTGATTGCAAACCAAGTAAATCTCTTGTGTCTACTCTTTTCTTTTAGTCTCTTAGTTTTATTATTACAAGTGTCTTTTAAATTAGTTGAATATTCGAGAAGGGTTTTTGGTTTAATTCTTGTAGGGAAATTCACCCCTCCCCTCTTGTCGGCCTCTAAAGGGACCCACAAGTGGTATCAGAGCAAGGCGCTTCAGGAGTACTAACCGCTAATTGAAGCAACGAGATGGTCGGACCAAGCATCGTTCCACCAAAATTCGAGGGGGACTTCGCAGACTGGAAGCGACGTATGGAGGTATTCCTAAGAACTGATTTTGAAATTCGGTTTATTATGAAATATGGTTTTGTAGCTCCAATGAATCAAGATGGAGAAGAAAAAGAAGAGAGCCACTGGACAAAGAAGGAGCAGAATGAGTCTGTAGCAAACAGCTGTGCGGAATATCACCTGCTGAGCGTGTTGCCGCCTCAAGAGGTCAACCGCATTGGAAGCTATTCATCTGCCAAAGAACTCTGGGAGAAGTTCCTGGAACTCCACGAAGGCACGTCCGAAGCGAAGCTCGCTAAAAGAGACATCCTTCGGAACAAGCTAATGAACATCCGACTGGAGAAAGGTGAGAAGGTAGCCAGTCTACACGCAAAGGTAGAAGAATTGATTACTGGTCTCGAGAACCTCGGAGAAATGGTAACAAATCGGGAAACAATACGCTACGCACTCAACGCGTTTCTCAGAACATCAGATTGGACATCAATCGTCGACGCCTACTACATTTCGAAAGACCTAGAGGTAAGTACTTTAGAAGAACTGTTCTCCACTCTTGAATTGCATGAAACCAGGTGTGCAGGAACAAAGGAATCAAGCCAGATGATTGCGCTAAACGCAACCAAAAGGGATGAATCCGAGTCAGACTCAGAGAATGATCAGGAAGCGTACATGGTAAGAAACTTTAAAAAGTTTTTTAGAGCTAATAAATTTAAAGAAATGAAGAATAAAAAGAATCCAAGAAATAGAAGAAAAGTGCGCTGCTACCAGTGTCAAAAGGAAGGACACTTAAGAGAGGATTGCCCAGAACTAAAGAAGGACAAAATGAAGACACCCAAGAAACACAAGAACCTAAAAGCCACTTGGGACGACACTTCCTTATCTGAGTCCGAGATTCAAGAATATGCGGGGATTGCACTGATGGCAAGCTATGAAGGACAAAGTACATCAGAACCCAGCATCGATGAAGGGGGAGCGACCCCAGATGGAAGTAGCGAAGCAGGGGGAGATTCAAGCTTTAAGTCTGATATGGTAAGTGAGGTATGCCTCTTACCCCCTGATGAACTTTACTTTGGTATTAAGGCAATGGCTAAATCCATGTATAAATTAGAAAATAAAAATACCAAATTAGAAAATAAAATTCTAGAAACAAAAAGAATTTTGGCAAGATCATGTCTTATAGAAGATTTTGAAAAATTGAAAATTGAAAATGAAAAACTAAAAGAAGAAATAAAAATATTGAAAAAATCTAATGGTTCAAATATTTCTACTTTTAGAAATTATAGAGGTTTAAATTGGTATTATAGATTTCATCAAAGTCAAATTAGAAATATATCAAAAATCTATGTACCTAAGAAATACTTGGTTAATCCTGTAGGTAGGAACATCTACTGGGTTCCAAAAACCTGTTTAATTTAAAATTAAAATCAGACTTAGCATTTTCAGCAAGGAAATTAAACAACTAATTTCATTATGAGGCTTTGTCTAAGGAAGTGGTTGTTGCTCCAATAACCAAGAAGGCCTAGTGCCTCGCCACGACCTGGAAGCCAAGTATCGAAATGAAAAGTTTAATTGACTAACTGAAAAAGCATTAATTTAAATTACTTAATGCTTTAAAAGAGTTATTCAATTTGTGTTAGAAAATATTTAATTTTTTTAACTTCACTTAGAAATTTTTTTTAATTGTTTATGAAAGTTAACTTGGAATATTTTTTTTCCTTAAGATTTTTTTTTTAAAAAATATATATATTTTGACTAAGAATTTTTTTATGATAATATTGCCTTATAATTTTTCTTAAAATTAACTTAGGATTGTTTCTTATGAATATTAACTTAGAATTTTTTAATTAGAATTTTTTTTTTGGGAATGCTGAAATAAGTTTCAAACTTAAATTTTTTTTTGTGAACACTTATGACTGTTTTTATCTGAAAACTGTTTTACTTAAATTTTTCTCGAAAGAAAATTTCTGAAGAGTGCCTTCACTTAGACATTTTTAATATTTTACACTTAAAGTTTTTTTAATTTACCTTAGACTTGTTTATAACCCCAATTTTTATGTGATCAAAGGGGGAGAAGTATGTTAAGTCTAGGGGGAGGTAATATAATTTTTCAATTGAAAAATATTTGGACTTATTTGAATATAAATTATTTTTATTGCATATGGTTACCCTAACTTAACTTGGGTTGCTCATATCAAAAAAGGGGAGATTGTTGGAACCCCAAGGTGTTTTGATGTGATCAAACAAGCTAAGTTAGGTCCTGCGTTTGTTTAACCCTTGTGTCTAAGTGTGCAGGAGCTTAGGAACACAGGAAGTCGAGCGGAAGACGCGGCTAGCGAGAAGGACGACACGGGGAGAGAGCCGACGGGCTTGGTGCGTCCGAGGGACGAGGTGACCGCGGAAGAGTACACCGGTGGACGAGAAGAACGTGCGCGGCGTTCGAGGGATGAGAAACCGGGAAGGAAGGCTGCTCGAGGAGATGGCCGGGCCTTGGGTTCGGGTGAGCCCTATTCCGGATGGCCGAGATCACCCAAGCTAGCGGAGTCGGAGCGAACAAGACCCGGATTGAGACGAGCTGAACCGGAGGCAAAAAAGTCAACGTTGTTGACTTTGGGCTCCGGGACGCCCGGAGCAGTCCGGGGCGCTCGGAGCCCTCCAGGGCGCCCGAAACCCTTCCGGGCGCCCGGACCTGGATTTTGACCAGGATCGCGTCAAACGCGTTCTGATCGTTGGGGGATAAAATTTTATCCCCCCTGGGCGCTCGGAACCCATTCGGGGCGCCCCGACCAGTGCTATAAATATAGCACTGATCTGCACAGTCAGAACAACTCACTTGTAATCAGTTTTCTCTGTGCTTTCAATTCTGTTTCTTTTATTTGTGCTGTCAACGCTGTAAAGAGGCTACTCCGCCCGAAGGAGATAAACAGATAGTGCGCTTACTTTCCTTGGATTAGCAATCCCCTGATTGCAAACCAAGTAAATCTCTTGTGTCTACTCTTTTCTTTTAGTCTCTTAGTTTTATTATTACAAGTGTCTTTTAAATTAGTTGAATATCCGAGAAGGGTTTTTGGTTTAATTCTTGTAGGGAAATTCACCCCTCCCCTCTTGCCAGCCTCTAAAGGGACCCACAGGTTGGTCCTAGGAAGATCGTACCAGTTCCACTATACAAAAATTTTGTACAAGTGTTGAACCTTTCCTAAATAACCTATTGTGTTCTTTAGAAATTAAATTAGGAATCACAAATGGAACTTAACATTATTGATTCCAAATTTAATTTATCTGTTCTTAATGGTTTAATTTCCTAAAATAACATTAGGTTTAACCGAAAAGAACAATCGAATCACAAATCCAAAAAATAAAACAAAAGAAACACAACTTCAAAACAAATCCGAAACTCTAGAATCATATGCCTCTTGTGTTTGAAATTCATACAAAGAAAAACTAGCATGATGTATGCGGAAAATAATTACTAGTTATACCTTTCTTTGTATGCAACGACCTCTTGATCTTCTACCGTATTCCTCTTCTTATCTCAGACGTCGTGTGGGCGACGATCTATCGAGACGAGAACCACCCTAGCTCCTTTTTCTCCAAGCTAGTTTCGGCCACCACAAAAACTCCAAGAGATGTGGGGTTCGGCAATCACCGCCAAGCTCCAAGGGATACTAGAAACAAATTAAAGCCTCCTATCTCTCCTTCTTCTCCAAGTAAAATCCGGCCACCAAGCTTTCTTCAAGAGGATGATGCCACCGGCCACTTGAGAGGAAGAATAGGGGAAGAGGAGAAAAGAAATCCGGCCACACCAAGGAAGAGAAGAGAAGAGAAGAATAGAATAGAGTTATTATCCATGAAGGCACCTCTACCCCCTCTTTTATAATCCTTGGTCTTGGAAAATAAGGAAATTTAAATAAAAACTTCCTTAATTCCTTTGCCACGAAAAGGAAAATTTAATTAATTAAAACCAAATTCCTTTTCTTGAATCATATGGACAGCCACCTCAAGAGCTTCAAAAATAGGCAAGTTTTAAACAAAATTAAAACTTTTTTATTTGTTTCCGGAAATTTTAAAAATAGAATTTCTCTAATAATTTATCCCTTCATGGTTGGTTATAAAAGAAAATTTCTTTAAATTAAAATCTCTCTTTTAAAATATGTGGATGATTTCCAAAAAGAAAAGTTATCAACAAAATTAAAGTCACCTTTCAATCTACAAATAAGGAAAGATATCAAATCTTTTCTTAATCTTTTGTAGAAACTTATAAAAGGAAATATTTAATTTTAAAACTCTCTTTTTAAATCATGAACATGGTTACAAAAAAGGAAAGTTTTATCAAAATTAAAATCTTCCTATCAATCTACAAATAAGGAAAGATATCAAATCTTTTCTTAATCTTTTGTAGAAAGCTATAAAAGGAAAGATTTAAATTTTAAACTTTCTTTTAAAACCATGAAATCCACATAAGAAAATTTTTAAAATAAAAATCCTTTTATTTTGCTTAGGGTCGGCCACACCATGCTTGGGCTCCATGCATTGGCCGACCCCTACTTGGCTCAATCTTTGGGTCTTGGCCGGCCCTAGCTTGGGCACCAAGCTAGCTTGGCTTGCCACCAAAGAGTGGGTAGAAAGGTGGGTATAATTCTCTATAAATAAGAGGCTATGATAGGGACCGAGAGGAGGAATTGGTTTTGGTCTCCCGATGAAATTAATCTTCCCGTGTTCGCCCCGAACACTCAACTTAATTTCATCAATAATAATTCATACCACTAAAGAATTATTATTGAACTACCACACCAATCTCAAATTATATTTTGGGCTCCTTCTTATTATGAGTGTGTTAGTCTCCTTGTGTTTAAGATGTCGGATGTCCACTAATTAATTGAGTTACTGACAACTCATTTTAATTAATATCTCAGTCCAAGAGTAGTACCACTCAACCTTATTGTCATGTCGGACTAAGTCCACCTGCAGGGTTTAACATGGCAATCCTTATGAGCTCCTCTTGGGGACATTATCAACCTAGATTACTAGGACACAGTTTCCTTCTATAATCAACAACACACACTATAAGTAATATCATTTCCCAACTTATTGGGTCTATTGATTTATCGAACTAAATCTCACCCATTGATAAATTAAAGAAATAAATATTAAATATATGTGTTTATCATTATATTAGGATTAAGAGCACATACTTCCAGAATAACCGAGATCTTGTTCTTTTATTTAGTCAGTATAAAAAGAAACTGCCTCAATGGTCCTACTCAATACACTCTAAGTGTATTAGTGTAATTATATAGTCAAGATAAACTAATACCTAATTACACTACGACTGTTCTGATGGTTTGTTCCTTTCCATCTCGGTCGTGAGCTACTATTTATAATTTATAAGGAACTAATAACATGATCTTCTATATGTGACACCACACACCATATTATCTATAATATAAATTAATTGAACAACTACACTTAGCATATAAATGTAGACATTTGACTAATGTGATTCTTTATTTCTAAATAAATATTTATACAAAAAGCTAGGCTTTTAGTATATATTCCAATAATTTAGGCCTCCTGATGGGCTTGGGCTTCTTGTATTTGGCCCGAACACCCAACCTAAGTCCATCAATAATAACCCATATCACTAAAGGGTTATTATTGAACTACCGCACCAATCCCATATTACAATATAGGCTCCTTCTTATCATGAGTGCGTTAATCTCCTCGTGTTTAAGATATCGTATGTCCGTTAATTAAATGAGTTACTGACAACTCAATTAATTAACATCTGATTTCAAGAGTAGTACCACTCAACTTTATTATCATGCCGGACTAAGTCCACCTGTAGGGTTTACATGATAATCCTTATGAGCTCCTCAAGGGGGCATCATCAGGATAAATAATTAGGACACAGATTCCTTCTATAATCAACAACACACCATATAACCAGTACTATTCCCAACTCATCGGGCCTATTGATTTAATGAATAAATCTCACCCATTGATAAGTTAAATAAATAAATACTAAGTATACGTGCTTGTTATTATATAGAGATTAAGAGGATGCAAATCCATAATAACAAAGGTTCTGTTCTTTTATATAGTCAGTATAAATCGAACAACATCAAATGGTCCTGCTCAATACACACATAATGTACTAGTGTAATTTTATAGTCAAGACAGACTAATACCAAATTACACTACAACTATTCCAATGGTTTGTCCCAATCCATCTTGGTTGTGAGCTACTATTTATAATTTATAAGGAACCATAACATGATCTTCTGTGTGCCACCACACACCATGTTATCTACAATATAAATTAAATGGACAACTGCATGGACATATATATAAATATAAAATGCAAATATTTGACCAAAGTGATTCTCATTACAAAATATTTCAAAATAGATTTCATACAAAAGCTAGGCTTATAGTATACAGCCCAACAACCCCACTCCGACGCCATGGTGGAGGTCAGTGCCATGTTGGAGGTCAGAGTCAAGGTGGTCAAACACAGCCGAGCGGGGAGCACGCTTGCCCGATCGGGATAATGAAGACCCGATCCGACGTCATAACAGTTCGGCAGGGTTCCATGCTTTCGACGCTCAGAAAAACTGCCAAGGTATTTGCAAGGGCACGTCGAGCGGCTTTCTCGTTCATCCAGACATTAGCTTAGGGATCAGGATAGCGAGAGTGTCGGTCGAACGACCTTCCCGCTCGGCCAGATAGTACCCTCATCCGACCAAAAAGTAAGAACCCGAGCCTAGCGGTTATCCTTCGAGCGGCTATCCCGCTCGGCCCAGTAAAAGACACAGCTAGCTGGATATTATCTTTTTGAGCATGCACCGCTGACAGACGGCATAGTCAGCGGTTGGTTCAGATAGAAGATCGTACGACAGAAGCTTCCACTGCCACTTCAGAGATATACTCGGCTCGTTAAGGTATTATGTCAGGGACACTTTATAGATACATCTTTTCAGCGCAAGCTTTGAGAACTGTGCATGCCTTGGGAAGCATGCACGTGCGCTACAGGAGTCCTATATAAAAGGGGGTCTAAGTTTCAATGGAGGTATGCGATAATCTACTGTTGCTGCTACGGTGCGCTACTTTATTTTGCTTCCACACATCGCCGATGGCTGACTTGAGCATCGAAGGGACATCGCTGAGAACCCCTTCCCTGGCTTGGAACTAACATAGTTGTGGTTGTAGGGTCGTGAGGAGTCAACACACGGCCCACCAGAGTGCCACATCCCTAGCTTCCGTCGCCTCGACTATTGAACAGGATCAAATTTGGCGTCGTCTATGGGAACACAACCTGTATCAGACCCGAGAGGATGGAAGACGTTGGATGACTTCACACAGTGATGCTCACCCAAGAATAACTCTACCTACTCGTGCAAGACCGAGCGCAGAAAATAGTCGAGCAACAACAACTAAAGGCGCTCGCCGATTGGCAAGTGCAGCAAGCAACGTCCGCAGGAGGCCAAACAACTTAGGAGGACCGCCTGGAGCAACTTTCTATCTGGGGGCAGAACTAAGTGCCAACCAGCACGCATGGAGAGGAGCCACCCACGCCCATACCTTTTTATCTGGCACTGTTCCAAACACCCTTGGAAATATCCAAAGCCAACCAAGAGCAGGGGTCTTCTTCGGACGAAGCTCTTGTTCGGGACGCAAGAAAGGGCAAGGCACCCCGGGGAAACACATCTCTCAAGCGGATCAACCGTCAGTTCTCCGAAGACATATTGTGAGATCCTCTCCCTAAGCACTACACCCCGTTGGCCATCGAATCCTATAACGGGTCGACCGATCTGTTGGGTTTTTTGGGCCGCGAAAACCATTTTTTCGCGTCGCGAAAACACCGAATCACCCTAGCCAACGGATCCGTGCGAAGAGTATAGAACGAAACTTTACGAGTACGAGTTTACAACTTAGATCTACTCCTAGACCTACATGAAGAAAGATTTATACCTTCGATGCGAAGCCCTTTGCAATCCCGCTTGTCCTCGGTTCGCCGGATCTCGAAAGTGTCAAAGTAGACACTTCTCCATGTGTATCCACACAAGCAAGAGATGGAGAAAAATCTCTAAGGATGTGCTAGCAACCTTAGAGATCAGTAGGGAGGAGAGGGAGAGAAAGAAGAAAACTCAAGAGGAAGAAGAAGATGGAGTTACAAGCACTTGAATGAAAAAATCAATTTTCATTCCACCTAAAAGTGGCCGGCCACTTCAAGGCTTGTAACCCCCATGGAATATCAAGAGTCAAGTCTCTTGATCTCCTCCATGAGGTGGCATTTGGTCAAGTCAAACTTGACCAAATGAAGAAGCCTTGATGATGTGGCATTGGTCAAGTCAAAGTCAAGTCAAAACTTGACTATTCATCTTCCTACTTAAGTCAAGTCAAACTTGACCACTTCTCTCCCTTGGTTGATCTAATCTAACCATTGGTTCAAGTCAATTTTAATTTAATGAATCTCTATTCATTGAATTAAATTAATTAAATGAGTCTAAGTCCAAATTAGACTCACTTAACACATGAACCAAATTGAGTCCAACTCAATTAGCCTACTTTAGATTACTCTTAATCCAATTCGGTTCATCATATGAACGTAATCATTTAGGTTCATCTAATGAACCTAATCTCCATCTAATTGGCCTTTGTGTGTGACCCTATAGGTTCTTGTAACGTTGGCAATGCCCCTAAACCCATTTAGGAGCATAAGTAATGAGCGGTATCTAGCAACACATCATTACTACCCAAGTTACAAGAATGTTGAGATCCAACATCACCTTGTGACTACTAATTGTGACTCCTCACAAAATATGACAAGTGTCCTTTTATCCTAGACATCTAGATTGATCAATGTGAGGTATAGACCGTGTCATCCTCTAATCAATCTAAATCTTGAACTCCAAGTAGACTCACTCAATCAAATGAGCTCAATATCCTATATTGACTCATTTGGGCATGGTCATGCACTTCGTGGTCTAAATCTATCAAGAATATCGATGTCGCTCCCGTCATATAGGAGGGATAGATCCCATCTACATCATTCACATCCCTCTGTATAATTCGTTACATACCTAGTAATCGCCTTTATAGTCCACCCAGTTACGGGTGACGTTTGACGAAACCAAAGTACATAACTCTTTATGTAGGGATCCATGGTGACTTCAGGTCTAAGGACTAGTAGTCATACTAATAGCCACATGAGAAAGTATATGACACTCATATAACGATCCATGATACTTTCTCATGACGGGTCATTCAGTATACATTCTCCAATGCATACCCATGTGTCAACTTGATATCTCTATATCCATGACTTGTGAGATCAAGTCATCGAGTTGACCTACATGCTAGTCTTATTGCATTAACATTGTCCCTGAATGTTAATACTCGACTAGTAATGATTAAGAGTAGTGTTCCCTATATCATCTCACTATCGGTTCAACTAACCGATTGATATAAGTGAGAACCGTCTACTCAAGGACGTTATTATACTTAGTTTATTTGGCACCAATACAAGTAAGTATAATAACCAAAAACCAAATGCCTTTATTTATATAGAATATGATACAACAAGTCCAAAATACAATCATCAAATGATTGGCTCTAGGGCTCTAGCTAACAATCTCCCACTAGCACTAGTGCCAATTAGTGTAGGCTCTAAGCCCCAATGACCTAGTGTGACCATCATTCTTCCTCTGTGCCAAAGCCTTGGTCAAGGGATCTGCGATGTTAGCCTCTGTAGGTACTCTGCAAATCTTCACATCTCCTCTCTCGATGATCTCTCGAATGAGATGGAAGCACCGTAGTATGTGTTTTGTCCGCTGGTGTGAGCGAGGTTCCTTCGCCTGTGCTATAGCTCCATTGTTGTCACAATAGAGCTCAATGGGGTCAGCAATGCTAGGAACCACCCCATGTTCAGTGATAAACTTGTGGATCCAAACTGCCTCCTTTGCTGCCTCTGATGCAGCAATGTACTCGGCTTCTGTTGTAGAATCAGCTACTGTATCCTTGCTTCGAACTCTTCCAGCTGACAGCACCACCATTAATGTAAAATACGAACCCCGACTGCGATCTATAGTCATCCTGGTCGGTCTGGAAGCTAGCATCACTGTAACCCTTTACAGCTAGCTCATCATCGCCTCCATATATCAAGAAATATTCTTTAGTCCTTCTTAAGTACTTAAGAATATTCTTGACCGCTATCCAGTGACTTTCACCTGGATCTGACTGGTATCTGCTCGTCATGCTCAAAGCATACGAGACATCAGGTCGAGTACATAGCATGACGTATATGATCGATCCTATGGCTAAGGCATATGGGATCTGATCCATGCGGTCTCTCTCCTCTCTAGAAGAGAGACCTTGAGTCTTCGAAATACTCATGCCATGTGACATCGGCAGAAATCCCTTTTTGGATTTCTGCATGGCAAATCGTAGGAGTACCTTGTCAATGTATGTACTATGACTTAGGCCAAGCAATCTCTTAGATCTATCTCTATAGATCTGTATCCCTAGAATGCGGGATGCCTCACCTAAGTCCTTCATTGAGAAGCAACTCCCTAGCCATGTCTTGACAGACTGAAGCATAGGGATGTCCTTCCCAATGAGTAGTATGTCATCCACATATAATATGAGGAAGACAACTATGCCCCCTACAACCTTCTTGTAGACACAAGGTTCAACTTCGTTCTTGATGAAACCAAACTGTTTGATTGCATCATCGAATCGAAGATTCCAGCTCCGAGAAGCTTGCTTTAGTCCATAAATGGACCTATGCAGCTTGCATACTCTGCTAGAATGCTGTGGATCTACAAAACCCTCAGGTTGTGTCATGTACACATCCTCGAGTAGGTTTCCATTCAGAAATACGGTTTTGACATCCATCTGCCATATCTGATAGTCATGGTAGGCTGCAATAGCAAGCATGATCTGAATGGACTTAAACATCGCTACTGGAGAAAAGGTTTCATCATAGTCAATACCATGAATCTGCTTGAAACCTTTAGCTACCAAGCGACCTTTATATATAAGTCCATGCATGTCAGTCTTTCTCTTAAAGACCCACTTACACCCTATGGGTTTTACCCCTTCAGGTGGATCAACCAAAGTCCATACTTGGTTGGTGTACATGGATTCCATTTCGGATCTCATGGCCTCTAACCATTTCTCGGAATCTGGTCTCATCACAGCTTACTGATAGGTGGTAGGCTCATCCTCTATGAGCACAATGTCATCATGGTCAGACAAGAGAAATGAGTATCTCTCAGGCTGACGACGTACCCTATCAGACCTGCGAAGAGGTATGTCTACTTGAACTGGTTGTTGTTCCTCAACTCCTTGTGGAACAACATCATCCACAACACTTTATGGTTCCAGTTCAATTTCCATCGAGGCATCAGTGCTATTGTTCGCATCTTGAACTTCTTCAAGATCGAGCATCCTACTAGTCTTTCTAGAAACAAAGTCCCTTTCTAGAAAGACCCCAGTCTTTGCCACAACTACCTTGTGCTGACTGAGAATGTAGAAGTAATATCCCTTAGTTTCCTTGGGATATCCAATGAAAAATCACTTGTCAGATTTGGGTCCTAATTTGTCCGAGACTTGGCGTCGAACGTAAGCCTCACAACCCCAAATCCTCATGAAAGACACCTGGGCATCTCTCCCAGTCCATATCCTATATGGTGTCTTTATCACGGCCTTGGATGGAACTCGGTTGAGTATAAAAGCTGTCGTGTCTAAAGCATAGCCCCAAAGGTATGTCGGAAGATCTGTGTGACTCATCATAGATCGTACCATATCTAATAAGGTACGATTCCTCCTTTCGGATACACCATTCCACTGTGGTGTTCCAAGAGGGGTGAGTTGGGATAGAATCCCACACTTAGCTAGATAGTCACGGAACTCATGACTAAGGTATTCTCCACCTCGATCGGATCGAAGTATCTTAATACTCTTGCCAAGCTGGTTCTGTACTTCATTCTTGAATTCTTTGAACTTTTCAAAGGATTCAGACTTATGTGTCATCAAGTACACATAACCATATCTACTGAAGTCATCAATAAATGTGATGAAGTACCTATAACCACCTCTAGCAGCGACATTGAAAGGGCCACATACATCACTATGTATAAGTCCTAACAAATCAATCGCTCTCTCGCTATGCCCACTAAAGGGAGTCTTGGTCATCTTGCCTCGTAGGCATGACTCGCATATCTCATATGATTCAAAATCAAATGAGTCCTGCAAACCATCCTTATGGAGCTGGGATAAGCGCTTGTCATTTATATGACCTAAGCGACAGTGCCAGAGGTAGGTTTGGTTCATGTCATTTGACTTGAACCTCTTGGTATTTATGTTATAGATAGGGCTCTCAAGGTCTAGAATATAGAGTCCGTTTATTAGAGGTGCACTACAATAGAACATATCGTTTAAATAGACGGAACAACATTTGTTCTTTATAGTAAACGAGAAACCTTTCTTGTCCAAACAAGAAACTGATATAATGTTCTTAGTTAATGCAGGCACATAACAACAATTGACTAACTCTAGTACAAGCCCAGAGGGCAAAGATAGAAAGTAAGTCCCTACGTGCTCCATTGCCTTCTCGTAGGTCCACCTCGCCCTTTGTCAATGCCCTGCTATTTCTCAGCGCCTGCACATCAGTACAAATGTGAGAAGCACATCCAGTATCTAATACCCATGATGTAGAAATAGATAGATTGACTTCTATAACATATATACCTGAAGTGGAAGTCTCACTTCGCTTCTTCTTAAGATCCTCCAAGTATACCTTGCAGTTCCTCTTCCAGTGCTCGGTCTGACCGCAGTGGAAGCAGGTAGCATCCTTGGTGACCCCTCCTTTAGGCTTCAGTGCCTTGCCTTTGCCCTTGGCTTGGGACTTTCCCTTGCCTTTGGGCTTGCCCTTGCCCTTATGTTTCTGAACCATCAGAACAGTGTTGGGCTTAGCCTTATTAAGGTTTAGCTCAGAAGTTCTTAACATGCTAAGCAGCTCGGGCTGTGGCTTGTCAATCTCGTTCATATTGTAGTTTAGAACGAATTGACTGTAGCTATCCGGCAAGGATTGCAAGATTAGGTCAGTAGCTAGCTCTTGGCCAAGAGGGAACCCCAACCTTTGTAGGTTCTCTATGTACCCAATCATTTTGAGTACATATGGGCCTACTGGAGCCCCGTCTAACATCTTGCACTGAAATAGTGCCCTTGAGATCTCAAATCTCTCATGCCTCGCTTGACCTTGATACAGTTGACGAAGATGTTCAACCATATCGTAAGCGCCCATTAACTCGTGTTGCTTCTGAAGCTCAGAGTTCATGGTCACGAGCATTAGACAAGACACATCTAATGCATCATCTTGATGCTTCTTGAAAGCATCTCGGTCAGCTCGCGAGGCAGTGGCAGGTGGAGCCTCCAGAATGGGCTGCTCCAGAACGTACAGTTTACGTTCTTGGGTGAGAACTATTCTAAGGTTCCTATACCAGTCCAGGAAGTTTGCTCCGTTGAGCTTGTCCTTCTCGAGGACAGATCGCAGGGAGAAGGTGTTCGTATTCGACTTCATGATAATCTACAACAGAAATAAAAACGGAAATAAATATCATATTCTTAATCATTTAATTAGGCCTTTAACTAAATGATGCTCCCATTGAATTCTATAATTCATGTGGGACAAGATCCACATCATACTAACCCTTGAGTTAGCTTTGGCTAATACGCCGAAGACTTAGTATGATCGGTAGGTAACGATTACCAATTACATCTCTATGCAACTCTTGTTTATAGAATCAAAATCTGCATTTATATTAAAACTCGAGTTAGCTTTGGCTAATACGCCCAAGAATTAATATATATGTGATTTTGACCTAACTTTCCAACCGTTGGAAGAATGCCTATAGTTATACTCGATTCAACCGAGTTAACTAGGAATACTCAATCTAATTGAGTTGTACTCACCCATGCGTTGATAGGTGGGACCAAGATTGCCCCTCCGTATCCTACCAAGATAGTATGTGTTGCTCTGCTTTGGCAGATTCAACAACTACATGCGATCGAGGTAGTGGTAGGTATCACGGCATGGTAGGCATTACGAGTTGACGTGATTTAGATCTAATCTAAACGATGATGCGTATCATATACTCGATAGATCTAATCTAATCAAAGGGTGCATCATGTGCACGACTTAGATCTAATCTAATCGTTAGACACTAATTAATTACTTAATTAACTAGCATGCATCACATACACACAAAAGCAATTAATTAAATTAATTTGTGATTTAGTCATGGCTCTACTACGATCTTCTCAAGCCAATGAGAAGATCGGATGATCAACCTAAGGTCAACAGCTTCTCAAGCTCCTTCCGTTGACCACCTCGTGTTGCTCGTGCCCTCCTCGTAACTCCGTCTCGTGTGGACCTTCCACCGCTTCAAAATTTACATTACAATTTTGAAACTCAAGTTACATTCGAGTCTAAATCTAATTTACAACCAGAATATAAGAGAAAGGCACAACGCGCAGGTCGTGAAAATAAAAAAAAAAAAATACAGCACACACATCACAAATAACGGCGCGCAGGCCGTAATATGAATTACAACACAATTCCAATATTATTGGGTCTTTTTGGGCCATGACTATCACAAAATTAATATATAATTCTAAATTATATATTTTTCATAATTTTCTGTAATTTTCATAATTTTTACAATTTTATGAGTAAATTTTTCCCGGCGGTCCCGTTTAGCGTTTTCGGACGCAATCGCGGAACGAATCCCCTTGCGGGGCCAGGGGCAGCGCCCCTACCCGTGATCTAACCATCGCGAGGGTTCCTTTTCAATCTAATAGCGCCTAAGCCCGCCGTCCCAAAAAATTTTGGGGCGAAACATTGCCGTTTCAGAAAATTCTTCTCGGTAGTCGAAGCCTACAAGTGTCTAAACACTTGTGCTTCGCTTCTACGAGAAAAATACCCATTAAAACTATAAAAACATGAATTTATAGAAAGTTTACAGATCTATATTTTTCATAAAAATATGAATCTAAACTCGTACTCGCTTCGCACGTGGCTCTGATACCACTGTTGGGTTTTTCGGGCATCGAAAACCGCTTTTTCGCGTCGCGGAAACCCCGAATCACCCTAGCCAACGGATCCGTGCGAAGAGTATAGAATGAAAATTTATGAGTACGAGTTTACAACTTAGATCTACTACTAGACCTACATGAAGAAAGATTTATACCTTTGATGCGAAGCCCTTCGCAATCCCGCTTGTCCTCGGTTCGCCGAATCTCGAAAGTGTCAAAGTAGACACTTCTCTATGTGTATCCACACAAGCAAGAGATGGAGAAAAATCTCTAAGGATGTGCTAGCAACCTTAGAGATCAGTAGGGAGGAGAGGGAGAGCAAGAAGAAAACTCAAGAGGAAGAAGAAGATGGAGTTACAACCACTTGAATGAAAAAATCAATTTTCATTCCACCTAAAAGTGGCCGGCCACTTCAAGGCATGTAACTCCCATGGAATATCAAGAGTCAAGTCTCTTGATCTCCTCCATGAGGTGGAATTTGGTCAAGTCAAACTTGACCAAATGAAGAAGCCTTGATGATGTGGCATTGGTCAAGTCAAAGTCAAGTCAAAACTTGACTATTCATCTTCCTACTTAAGTCAAATCAAACTTGACCACTTCTCTCCCTTGGTTGATCTAATCTAACCATTGGTTCAAGTTAATTTTAATTTTATGAATCTCTATTCATTGAATTAAATTAATTAAATGAGTCTAAGTCCAAATTAGACTCACTTAACACAAGAACCAAATTGAGTCCAACTCAATTAGCTTACTTTGGATTACTCTTAATCCAATTTGGTTCATCATATGAATGTAATCATTTAGGTTCATCTAATGAACCTAATCTCCATCTAATTGCCCTTAGTGTGTGACCCTATAGGTTCTTGTTGTTAGGATGTATACTAAAAGCCTAGCTTTTGGTATAAACATTTATCTAGAAATAAGAATCACATTGGTCAAATGTCTACATTTATGATAAATGTAATTGTTCAATTAATTTATATTGTAGATAACATAGTGTGCGGTGTCACACACAGAAGATCATGTTATCAGTTCCTTATAAATTATAAACAGTAGCTCACGACCAAGATGGAAAGGAACAAACCATTGGAAGGTGATAGTGTAATTAGGTATTAGTTTATCTTAACTATATAATTACACTAGTACACTTAGAGTGTATTGAGTAGGACCATTTGAGGTCGTTTCTTTTATACTAACTTTATAAAGGAACAAAGACCTCAGTTATTATGGAAGTGTGTGCTCTTAATCCTAATATAATAACAAGCACATATATTTGATATTTATTTCTTTAATTTATCAATGGGTGAGATTTAGTTCGATAAATCAATAAGCTCGATAAGTTGGGAAATGATATCACTTATAGTGTGTGTTGTTGATTATAGAAGGAAACTGTGTCCTAGTGATCTAGGTTGAGAATGTCCCCAAGAGGAGCTCATAAGGATTGTCATGTTAAACCCTGCAGGTGGACTTAGTCCGACATGACGATGAAGGTGAGTGGTACTACTCTTGGAGCTAGATATTAATTAAGTGAGTTGTCAGTAATTTACTTAATTAGTGGACATTTGTTATCTTAAACACAGGGAGACTAACACACTCATAATAAGAAGGAGCCCAAAATGTAATTTGGGATTGGTGCGGTAGATCAATAATAGTTCTCTAGTGGAATGAATTATTATTGATAAAATTAAGTTGTGTGTTCTGGGCGAACATGAGATGCTTAATTTTATCAGGAGACCAAAACCAATTCCTCCTCTCGGTCCCTATAGTAGCCTCTTAATTATAGAGTATTATACCCACCTTCTTACCCATCCCATAGGGGCCGGCCAAGCTAGCTTGGAGACCAAGCTAGGGCCGGCCAAAGTATGGTTCATGGGTGCTTCAAGGTGGCCGGCCCTAGCTTGGGTTCAAGCTTGGTGTGGCTGGCCCAAATTTAAATAAAAGGATTTTTATTTTTAAAATTTTTCTTATGTGGATAACATGATTTAAAAGAGAGTTTAAAAATTTAAATCTTTCCTTTTATAAGATTCTACAAAAGATTAAGAGAAGAGCTAAATCTCTTTCCTTATTTGTAGATTAAAAGGTTGATTTTAATTTTGGTAAAAACTTTCCTATTAATCATGTTTATTATTTAAAATAAAGTTTAAAAAAATTAAAAAAATTTCTTTTATTAGTTTCTACAAAAGATTAAGAAAAGATTTAATATCTTTCCTTATTTGTAGATTAAAAGAGATTTTAATTTTTAGAGATAACTTTCTTTTTATCCACATGTTAAAAGAAAGATTTTAATTTATAAAATTTCCTTTTTATTAACCAATCATGAAGGGAAAAATTATTGGAGAATTTTTTTATAAATTTTCGGAAGCAAATAAGGAAGTTTTAATTTGTGTTTAAAATTTTATTTGCTTGGAAATTTTATGGTGTGGTCGGCCATTGTAAATTGAAAAGAAAAATTGTTTTTAATTAAATAAATTTTCCTTTTCTATGGCAAAAGAATTAAGGAAGTTTTTATTAAATTTTCCTTATTTGCCAAGACCAAGGATTATAAAAGAGGGGGTAGAGAAGACTTCATGGTGAACAACTCTATTCTATTTTCTCCCTCTTTTTCTTCCTTGGTGTGGCCGGCCATCCTCTCCTCCTCTCTTCTCTTTGATGGCCAACCTCATCCTTCTTGTGGAGATTCATATGGTGGCCAGATCAAGTTTAGAGAAGAAGAAGAAGAAGGAGAGAAAGAAAGTTTTGTTTCTAGCATCCCTTGGAGCATGGTGGTGGTGGCCGAACCTCTTCATCCTAGGAGAAGTTTTGATGGCCGAAACTTGTAAGGAAGAAGAAAGTGCTTGGTGGTTCTCATCTTGGAAGATCGTTGCCCACACAACGTCCGAGGTTAGAAGAGGAATACGGTAGAAGATCAAGAGGTCTTTCTAAAAGGTATAACTAGTATTTTTCCTTTCCGCATCATACTAATTATTTTTGGAAATAATACCAAATACAAGAGGCATGCGTTTCTAGTATTTCGAATTTATTTTCGATGTTGTGTTCTTTTGTTTTATTTTTTTTCCCTTGTGATTTGATTGTTCTTTTCGGTTGATCTAAAGTTATTTAAGGAAATTAAATATTAGTTTTCCTTAAAAGGCTTTGTCTAGTCGGTGGTGGTTGCTCCCATATCCAAGAAGGCCATGTGCCTCGCCACGTCAGTACTGGAAGTCAATTTTGAAAATTAATATTTAATAGAATTAATAACCTAGGTGATTTGGATCGAAAGTGTTAAGTTCCACAGGAGATCCAAGTCTAAACCTAAAAGAACAAATAAATTAAACTTTGGATCAAACGTGTTAAGTTCCGCAGGCGATCCAAGTTTAATTTAAAAGAACACATGGTAGCTAGGAAAAGGTTCAGTCCTTTGTACAAAATTTTTGTACAGTGGAACCATTAGGTTTTCCAAGTAGCAACCAACACTTGTAACGTTGACAATGTCCCTAAACCCATTTAGGAGCATAAGTAATGAGCGGTATCTAGCAACACATCATTACTATCCAAGTTACAAGAATGTTGAGATCCAACAACACCTTGTGACTACTAATTGTGACTCCTTACAAAATATAACAAGTGTCCTTCTATCCTAGACATCTAGATTGATCAATTTGAGGCATAGACCGTGTCATCCTCTAATCAATCTAAATCTTGAACTCCAAGTAGACTCACTCAATCAAATGAGCTCAATATCCTATATTGACTCATTTGGGCATGGCCATGCACTTCGTGGTCTCACTCTATCAAGAATATCGATGTCGCTCCCGTCATATAGGAGGGATAGATCCCATCTACATCACTCACATCCCTCTGTATAATTCGTTACATACCTAGTAATCGCCTTTATAGTCTACCCAGTTACGGGTGACGTTTGACGAAACCAAAGTACATTACTCCTTATATAGGGATCCATGGTGACTTCAGGTCTAAGGACTAGTAGTCATACTAATAGCCACATGAGAAAGTATATGACACTCATATAACGATCCATGATACTTTCTCATGGCGGGTCATTCAGTATACATTCTCCAATGCATACCCATGTGTCAACTTGATATCTCTATATCCATGACTTGTGAGATCAAGTCATCAAGTTGACCTACATGCTAGTCTTATTACATTAACATTGTCCCTGAATGTTAATACTCAACTTGGAATGATTAAGAGTAGTGTTCCCTATATCATCTCACTATCGGTTCAACTAACCGATTGATATAAGTGAGAACTGTCTACTCAAGGACGTTATTATACTTAGTTTATTTGGCACCAATACAAGTAAGTATAATAACCAAAAACCAAATGCCTTTATTTATATAGAATATGATACAACAAGTCCAAAATACAATCATCAAATGATTGGCTCTAGGGCTCTAGCTAACACGATCCAGATGATCATCTGGATAGGTTCGATAATGAAGCCACACTCCACCAGTACAAGGATGGAGTAAAATGCTGAGTCATCCTCACCACACTTACCGGCTCGGCGCAACTGTAACGACCCGCCTTCTACTGGCTAAGCTGTAAGGCCGGACCGTCACAATATGCTATGCTAAACTATATCCATGACCATCACTAAGTCTAGGTGCGGAAAACTGTACCAAATTAAAACTTTACTAAGATAATCCAAGTTCTTGGCCCTACATGTGCTAAGGGATGCCATCTAAGGTATACATGGTATATCCTGCATCCCCTATGGTAAAGGAGCTGAACTACAAGGTCTCTTGGTCGAAACCCAGCTTCCCAATCGATCCAGCTTGAACCCAATCGATTACAAGCTGTTGAATCGATCCGTGGATCGATTCCGATGGCTACTGTGCTCGGGTTAATATTCTGGATCGATCGGCTGATTGATCCAGACTGGCCAATCGATCCATTGATTGATTCCAGAGCTCTCTGTTCGCGGGAGCGATTTCCCGATCGATCAAACGATCGATCCATTAACCTTCTGTTCGCGACAGAGCGCGACTGGATCGATCGGCTGATCAATCCAGAAGCTTACTGTTCGCGGAACCAGACTCCCAATCGATCCACTGATCGATTGAGGGCCCCCAATCGATCCACTGATCGATTGGGGTTTCTGATTTCGCAGCAAACTCTGATTTCAGCACTGTTTCGTGCCAAACTCACATACACGAGATCTAAAATAACTGGAAAACATTCTAATAGCAAACAACTAACATTCTAAACATGGTTACTAACAAGCTAAGCGGATTTTCTATAATTTCATGCATTTAGATAACTAAATAACAAAGAATAACATGATAAGAAAACTAAGTTCTTAAATGTTCTAGTTCATCCAAGGTCTTTTATTCCAGGTTCCATCCACACACATCTTCCTTGCATTGAACTCCAGCCTCCTCTAGTCCATCTTTCCTTTACCTTTATCTGCAGTATAAGGAAAAGAGTATCTGTAAGCTTTCGCTTAGTAAGAAACCATCTACCTCACAAAACATGCATACGATGCAATTTATGTTTTTAAAACATGTTATTTGAAACATATGAACATGGAACATGTAAGAGCATGGCATGACATACAAGCAAACTAGTCAAGGTAACAAGTGCTACTATAAGCTATCACATTGTATCATTAGAAGACTAAACTAACACCAACAAACTGAACTGAGCAAATTCTAACTAATGCTAGAGTTGTACTGAATTCACATTACTAATTGTGAGGTTTTGAAAACTATTTTAATAATAGATTAAAATAATAATCATGCTGTTGTTTGGGCCCGACAACTGTACTTGCTGTGCGCGCATCCCAAACCAGACCCGGGTTTGCAAGTCCCGAATTTAGTAGGGTTACTAGGTTATCTAAACCTAGGGACGACTGTGGGAGCCCAACCCAATGGACATCTAGTCCAGTACAGTGCCCCTGCTAAAATAAAATACTAGTTATAGCTAAATTTCTTATTTTGCTAATTCTAGGTTATCTGAACCTAGAGCTAGGTTATCTGAACCTAGAGGCGACTGTGGGAGCCCACCCATGGATTGTAGCCCCATATAAGCTGTACTAAAACTAAATATACTGAATAAATGCTTCTAATGCATTTAGCTAAGCCATTAAAATGCCTAAGTTGCATTTTAAATGTGTTGTACATACTATCAAGCATTTGGTGTGCGCTAATGCACATCCTATGTGCCTAAAGTCTGTATACTAACAAACGAAGCATAAAAATGGATAAAAAGCTACTTATACTGCAGGTGAGGGGTTTCTTACCTTCTGCTCTAATTTTCTTATGATTCTACTCGCTAGGTTTCCGGAGAAGACGATCCTTTCGACAATCTTCTCGTGTCTACGCGTTCCTCTCGCGGAGGGGAGCGTCCCCGTATCCAAGATGTCGCCGGGAGAAGCCCTTGGGACCCTAGGGATGGAGCCCTAGGTGTGCTTGTGGTTGGCGCCGAGAAGAGGAAGAGAAAGGAGAAGGGGCGGCGGTGAGGGTTTGAGGGAAAAGTTTTCTCGTTCAAGAAATAACAATTCCTCACTTAAATTCCCTATTTATATTAAGTGGGTAATTCGGCCCAACTCAAATATAAATATAATTGTTCCCCTTTCCTTTCAGCACGGCCCTGCTGGGTTCACTTGGTTACTAGAGTTCACCTTAAGTCATAGGACCCAATAGGTCTTGGGTTCAATTCCCGCGTAGGCTATTCTACGATTCTATTTGTTTTTGCTACTTCTGCTACTCTAAAAATTCCATAAAAATATTCTAAAATTCTAGAAAAATCATAGATTATTTCTAAAATACTTTGAGAATTTTCGGGTGCTACAATCCCCCATACCTTATAAAAAGTTCGTCCTCGAACTTAGAATAACTCTGGGTACTTCTGTCTCATACTGGTTTCTGTCTCCCAAGTTGCCTCTTCTGCTGTGTGACTTTGCCAAATGACTTTTACTAGTGGTACCTCCTTGTTCCGCAATTTCTTAACTGCTCGGTCTATTATCTGAATAGGCCGACTATCATAGCTGAGGTCTTCGCGGACTGGTACCGACTGGGGCTCAATCACCTGAGTGGCATCTGGGATATGCTTCTTCAGCATGGAGACATGAAATACATTATGGATGGCTGACATCTCCTGTGGTAGCTCTAATTCATATGCTACCTTGCCAACTCTTCTAGTGATAAGGTATGATCCCACATATCTGGGACTTAATTTGCCCTTCTTCCCAAAACACATTACTCCCTTCATGGGAGATACTCTGAGGAACACTGAATCCCCGACTGAAAATTCTAAGGGTCTACACCGTGTATCAGCATAGCTCTTCTGGCGGCTCTGAGCTGTTTCTATCCTCTGGCGGATCTGCTGTATAGCTGCTGTGGTATCTGCTACTAGATCTGTCTGAAGTTCTAGTTCTTTCTGTTCACCACTCTCATACCAGCAGATTGGAGATCTACACCTCCGCCCATAGAGAGCCTCGTAAGGTGCCATGCCGATAGTGGCCTGATAGCTATTGTTGTATGAAAATTCTGCTAAACTCAGATATTTGCACCAACTTCCCTTGAAGTCTAGGGCACATGCTCGGAGCATATCTTCGAGTACCTGATTTACTCGCTCCGTCTGACCATCTGTCTGAGGATGGAAAGCTGTGCTAAATTTTAACTTCATGCCCAATGCTGACTGTACACACTCCCAGAAGTGTGATGTGAATCTACTGTCTCTGTCTGAAATGATGGTTCATGGGACTCCATGTAATCTGACGATCTCCTTGAGATACAACTGAGCTAGTTGTTCTATGGAGTAGGATATCCTGATAGCTAAGAAGTGGGCTGATTTAGTCAATCTGTCGACTATTACCCAGATGGTATCAAAACCATTCATGGTTCTGGGTAGTCCCACTATAAAATCCATAGAAATGTCTTCCCACTTCCATTCTGGGATCTGGATAGGCTGCAGAACTCCTCCTGGTCTCTGATGTTCTGCCTTGACCCTCTGATAGGTTAGACAGGTGCTAACGTATCTAGTGATGTCTCTTTTCATCCCAGGCCACCAAAAATGTTTCTTCAAGTCCTGGTACATCTTGGTGGAACCTGGATGCATAACATAAGGAGCCCTGTGAGCCTCATCTAAAATCTTCCTCTTTAGTTCCTCCTGATCTAGAACACAGAGTCTGTCACCAAAGTACAATAACCCACTATCAGACATTCTGAACTCTCTACTTTCTGATTCTGCCAACCCTTGCTTGATTTTCTGAATTTCAGGATCCTGTTCCTGAGCTGTCTGGATGTCACCAAGCAGGGTAGATGCTAATGTCATAGTAGAGAGCTGTCCCACTATAAGTTCGAGACCAAAATCTGTGATCTCTTTCTGTAGGGGCGGTGACACGGCTGCTAGGGATAGTAAGGTAGCATCGGACTTTCTACTAAGTGCATCTGCCACCTTATTGGCTTTTCCTGGGTGGTAGAGGATGTCTATATCATAATCTTTGACCAGCTCAAGCCATCTACGCTGCCGCATATTCAGATCCTTCTGAGTGAAGAAGTACTTCAGACTCTGATGATCTGTATACACTCTGCACTGAGCTCCATACAAGTAATGTCTCCAAATTTTGAGAGCGAACACTACTGCTGCAAGCTCAAGGTCATGAGTAGGGTAATTCTTCTCATATTCCTTGAGTTGTCTGGAGGCATAGGCGATCATCTTACCTTCTTGCATCAGTACTGCTCCTAGTCCCAACTTAGAGGCGTCACTATAGATATCAAAGCTGTCGGTATTGGCTGGTAGAGTCAAAATGGGAGCACTGATCAATCTCCTCTTTAACTCGCTGAAGCTGTTCTCGCAGTCCTCTGTCCACTGAAATTTTCTGTTCTTCCTGGTAAGAGCTGTCAGTGGGGAGGCTATTCTGGAGAAGTCCTCTACAAACTTTCTGTAATAACCTGCTAGTCCCAGAAAGCTCCTGATCTCGCTGACGTTCTTGGGTCTTTTCCAATTACTCACGGCTTCTATTTTGCTGGGGTCTACCATAATACCATCCTTTGAGATGATGTGACCCAGGAAGGCTACCTGATCTAACCAAAATTCACATTTCGTGAACTTGGCGTACAGCTGGTTTCGCTGAAGGGTCTGCAATACTATTCTCAGGTGCTCTGCGTGTTCTTCCTGAGTTCCTGAATAGATGAGAATGTCATCGATAAACACAATAACAAATCTATCTAGGTAGTCCCTGAATACTCTGTTCATGAGGTCCATGAAAGTAGCTGGAGCATTGGTCACGCCAAAGGGCATGACTACGAACTCGTAGTGTCCGTATCTAGTCCTGAATGCGGTCTTGGGTATATCCCCTTCTTTAACTTTCACCTGATGATAACCTGATCTGAGGTCTATCTTAGAGAACACTGCTGCTCCCTTTAGCTGATCGAACAGGTCATCTATTCTGGGAAGATGGTGACTTGGTTCAGTGCCCGGTAGTCTATGCACAGGCGCATGCTCCTGTCCTTCTTCTTCACGAACAATACAGGCGCTCCCCATGGTGAGTGACTAGGGCGTATGAAACCTTTGTCAAGCAGCTCCTGTAATTGCTCCTGAAGTTCCTTCAGTTCTGCTGGAGCCATGCGATAAGGTGCCTTGGAGATAGGATTTGTGCTGGGAACGAGTTCTATCTCGAATTCAATCTCCCTGTCTGGTGCTAGGACTGGTAACTCTTCAGGGAAGACTGCTGGGTAGTCACATACGACTCAGACCTCTGCTAGCTGTTGGTCCTTGTCTTGACTACATGCGCTAAAAATCCCGTGCATCCCGAATCTAACAATTTCTGTGCCTTCAGAGCTGAGAGAAATTTCTTGGCCTTTCTCTTTGGTTCTCCGATGTACTCGAATTGCACTTCTGCTTCAGGTTGGAATACGACCTTCTGTTTACGGCACTCTATAGAGGCACCGTATCTGATCAGGAAGTTCATTCCAAGGATGACATCATAATCAGTCATATCTAGCACTATCATATCACAAAAGAGTTCTCTATCTGCTATAATGACTGGCACTGCCTGGAGCCAGTGCGTGGACGCCATAAATTCTCCTGAAGGTAGCGTCGTCAAAAACTGATCACTGAATACCTCTGGGGGTACTGCTAACTTTTCAGCAAATGCCCTGGATATATAAGAATGGGTTGCCCCAGTATCGAATAAGACAGTTGCACTTTGCTGTAAAATACTAATCTGACCCGTAACAACTGTCGAGGCATTCGCTACGTCTTCTCTGGTTAAGGAGTAGATCCTTGCATTCGTCATAGCTGGAGGGGCTTCTAATCTGCCCTGGCTGATGGGGGGACCATCTAGAGCGGCCTGCATCTGATGTAACTGAGCTGGCTGGCCTCCATACTGAATCGGCTGTGGTAGAGGAAGACTAGTCTTGTTCAGGCATTGTTTGGCCATATTCCCTTCCTGTCCACATTCAAAGCATCCTTGTGTGCCCTTGCGACAAACTCCTGGGTGAAATTTTCCACAAGTAGAACATTTGGGTTAACTAGGCTATTTGCTGGCTGGTCCTCCCTTTGGGTAACTCCCTGGTTTGCGGTTGTTGCTGGAGTTCCCTTTCCAGTTAGAGTTGTGGCCCTGTTGTTTCTGAGTACCTGAGCCTACTTGCCCTTTGGACTCTGAGAGGACTTGTTTCTGTTGCTTGATGTTATTCTGGTAGTGCTCGGTAGTCAGAGCACTGCTGACTAGTTCTTCGGTGGTTTGCGGCCTATGAACGTCGCCAGCCACGTTCATCGCTATTTCCGGCCTCAGCATCTTGAGCATCAACCGGACTCGTTCTTTTTCTGTGCTGACTAGTTCGGGGCATAGACGAGCCAGCCTATTGAATTTCTTCACGGCTTCCTCAACTGATAGGTTGCCCTGACGAAACTCAGTGAACTCGTCGTAGTGGCGGTTGTGACCCGCATGTGAAAGAACTCCTCGAAGAATTCTTTCTCGAAGTCTGCCCATGTCATTTGGTTCACTGGGCGCTTCGCTCTGATTCTCTCCCACCACATACGTGCATCTCCTGTCAAGCAGAAGGAGGCGCACTTCACCTTTTCATGCTCTGGCTAGTCCAGAAGCTCCATCGTACTCTCCAGTGTTTTGAACCAGGCTTGAGCATCCCATGGTTCACTGGTGCCTGAGAAGTTCTCTGGCTTGACTCTTTGCCACTGTATCAGATAGGCCTCTCTCCTTGCCTCTGCTGCTGGGGCTACTGGTGCTGTAGTCTGGACTGGTGGAACCTCTATAACTACTGGGGTTGCTATGTTTGGTTCCGGAGTAACAGTGGGAGTATTATGCTGATTAGCCTTTAAGGTGGCTATTTCCTGTTGCTGTTCAACTAGCTGCTGTTGTAACTGAGCCACTAATGCTGTAAGGTCTAGGGGAGGCACTGAACTGCCTGCCTCATGCTGGGACTCAGTAGCTAGTGTCCTCTTAGCTGGGCGTCCTCTTGCCATTTCTAAAGGAATAGAGGACATACATAACTAATACTATCACATTTAACTAATTACTGTAATCAACCATGTTAAATACTACCATACATCAACATGCTTTAGTTATCTATAAACATGACAGTAAGAAAACATATGTAAGAGAAGAGGTGTTCTTACTTGGAAGCTGCAGGTTCAATGCTGATGTGTGTGAAAAAAGTATGGAACTTGGCTCTGATACCACTCTGTAACGACCCGCCATCTACTGGCTAAGCTGTAAGGCCGGACCGTCACAATATGCTGTGCTAAACTATATCCATGGCCATCACTAAGTCTAGGTGCGGAAAACTGTACCAAATTAAAACTTTACTAAGCTAATCCAAGTTCTTGGCCCTACATGTGCTAAGGGATGCCATCTAAGTTATACATGGTATATCCTGCATCCCCTATGGTCAAGGAGATGAACTACAAGGTCTCTTGGTCGAAACCCAGCTTCCCAATCGATCCAGCTTGAACCCAATCGATTGCAAGCTGTTGAATCTATCCGTGGATCGATTCCGATGGCTACTGTGCTCGGGTTAATATTCTGGATCGATCGGCTAATCGATCCAGACTGGGCAATCGATCCATTGATCGATTCCAGAGCTCTTTGTTCGCGGGAGCGATTTCCCGATCGATCGAACGATCGATCCATTAACCTTCTGTTCGCGATAGAGCGTGACTGGATCGATCGGCTGATCGATCCAGAAGCTTACTGTTCGCGGAACCAGACTCCCAATCGATCCACTAATCGATTGAGGGCCCCCAATCAATCCACTAATCGATTGGGGTTTCTGATTTCGCAGCAAACTCTGATTTCAGCACTGTTTCGTGCCAAACTCACATACACGAGATCTAAAATAACTAGAAAATATTCTAATAGCAAACAACTAACATTCTAAACATGGTTACTAACAAGCTAAGCGGATTTTCTATAATTTCATGCATTTAGATAACTAAATAACAAAGAATAACATGATAAGAAAACTAAGTTCTTAAATGTTCTAGTTCATCCAAGGTCTTTTATTCCAGGTTCCATCCACACACATCTTCCTTGCATTGAAATCCAGCCTCCTCTTGTCCATCTTTCCTTTACCTTTATCTGTAGTATAAGGAAAAAAGTATCTGTAAGCTTTCGCTTAGTAAGAAACCATCTACCTCACAAAACATGCATACGATGCAATTTATGTTTTTAAAACATGCTATTTGAAACATATGAACATGGAACATGTAAGAGCATGGCATGACATACAAGCAAACTAGTCAAGGTAACAAGTGCTACTATAAGCTATCACATTGTATCATTAGAAGACTAAACTGACACAAACAAACTGAACTGAGCAAATTCTAACTAATGCTAGAGCTGTACTGAATTCACATTACTAATTGTGAGGTTTTGGAAATTATTTTAATAATAGATTAAAATAATAATCATGCTGCTGTTTGGGCCCGGCAACTGTACTTGCTGTCCGCGCATCCCTAACCAGACCCGGGTTTGCAAGTCCCGAATTTAGTAGGGTTTACTAGGTTATCTAAACCTAGGGGCGATTGTGGGAGCCCAACCCAATGGACATCTAGTCCAGTACAGTGCCCCTGCTAAAATAAAATACTGGTTATAGCTAAATTTCTTATTTTGCTAATTCTCGGTTATCTGAACCTAGAGCTAGGTTATTTGAACCTAGAGACGACTGTGGGAGCCCACCCATGGATTGTAGCCTCATATAAGCTGTACTAAAACTAAATATACTGAATAGGAAAGGATTGTAGCCCCACCCATGGATTGTAGCCCCACCCATGGATTGTAGCCCTTGGGACCCTAGGGATGGAACCCTAGGTGTGCTTGTGGTTGGCGCCGAGAAGAGGAAGAGAAAGGAGAAGGGGCGCGCGGTGAGGGTTTAGAGGGAAAAGTTTTCTCGTTCAAGAAATAACAATTCCTCACTTAAATTTCCTATTTATATTAAGTGGGTAATTCGGCCCAACTCAAATATAAATATAATTGTTCCCCTTTCCTTTCAGCATGGCCCTGCTGGGTTCTCTTGGTTACTAGAGTTCACCTTAAGTCTTAGGACCCAATAGGTCTCGGGTTCAATTCCAGCGTAGGCTATTCTACGATTCTATTTGTTTTTGCTACTTCTGTTACTCTAAAAATTCCATAAAAATATTCTAAAATTCCAGAAAAATCATAGAATATTTTTAAAATACTTTGAGAATTTTCGGGCGCTACAGCAACGCTGGCTCAAAAGGCTGTTGGACGGTTCAATACGAAGCTCTAAAGACTTTTTAATGGCCTTCTTACACCATTTCGTGAGCAGCAGACGCTACCAAAAGACAAGCGTAAGCTTATTCTTTTTAAAGCAGGGACCTAGAGAATCTCTACGAGCCTATATTCAGTGCTTCAATCAGGAGGTCATGGATATCCTTTCGGTCTCATCCAAGACCATGAATGCATTCACTCAAGGGCTTGTCGAGGGAGACTTCTTCCGATTGCTCATAAGGAAGCCGCCCAGGGATTATGATCACATGCTCAAAAAGGCCAATGAGTACATCACCGTGGAAGAAGCCCAAGCAGCCAGAAGGAAGGAGATGCCAGCCGAGCCCTCAGCGCAGACCGAGCACCGACCAATGAGTAACCACCATCCACCCAGGGGGCTGAGATCCGAAGGAGTACGACCACATGAAATAAGGACGCATGTCGTGCAACATGTCGTAGTCGGTCGGTCGAAAGCATCAAAGGGTAAGGTATGGACACCTATGTTTTGCTCTTTCTACCAGTCCACGTCGCACAACACATGCAACTACCAAGGATTGACGCCTATCGTCAGTCGACCGACCCAGTGAAGCTATCGCAGTCGATCCCCCTCTCCCGCCTGACGACACAGACATCAATCCATTGGGCAGCGAGATGCGGGAAGATCACCCGAGCAGCAGCACCAATGAACAGAGCACGTCAATCCCGCCCGGGGCCTGAACGACCGAAGCAGACCCTCAGCTCGAGATGAAGAGAACCGAAGTAATGCCGCTCAGGGAGTTATAAACAACACCGCCGGCGGTTCGACGAGCGGGGATTCCAATTGAGCCCGGACTTGTTAAGTATTAAGTATATGTGCTTGTTTTTATATCATGATTAAGAGTACACACTTCCATAATAACAGAGGTATTGTTCTTTTATATAGTCAGTATAAAAATTAACTACCTCAAATGGTCCTGCTCAATACACTCAGAGTGTACTAGTATAATTTTATAGTCAAGATAAACTAATACCAAATTACACTACGATTATTCCAATGGTTTGTTCCTATCCATCTTAGTCGTGAGCTACTATTTATAATTTATAAGGAACTGATAACATGATCTTCTGTGTGTGACACCACATACTATGTTATCTACAATATAAATTAATTGAACAACTACACTTAGCATATAAATGTAGACATTTGACCAATGTGATTCTTTATTTCAAAAATAAATGTTTACAAAAAACTAGGCTTTTAGTATACACTCTAACAATCTCCCACTAATACTAAAAGACTATGCTGTCCTAAATGCTTCCATACATATGATCCCCATCCCCTCAACACGCCGATCAAAAGCTTTCACCGGAAGGGCCTTCGTGAAAGGATCTGCCAGGTTATTTACTGATGTAATCTTGGCGACAACAACTTCTCCTCGCTTTACGATGTCTCGTATCAGGTGGTATTTGCTCTCTATGTGTTTACTCACCTTATGGGCTCGTGGTTCCTTCGAGTTTGCTACTGCACCGCTATTATCACAATAAATTGTGATGATTTTGGGCAAACCAGGGATCACATCTAAGTCCATTAGGAAGTTCCTAAATCATATAGCTTCTTTGGCTACCTCAGAGGCTGGAACATACTCAGCTTCCATGGTTGAGTCTGAAACACATTTATGCTTAGCACTCCTCCATGCTATGGCTCCACCTCCTAAAGTAAACACATAGCCTGATGTAGACTTACTATTGTCCCTATCTGATTGGAAGTTAGAATCCGTGTAACCCACAGGGAGTAAATCATCTACTTGGTAAACCAGCATATAATCTCTAGTCCTTCTCAGGTACTTCAATATATGCTTTACTACAGTCCAATGTCCTTGTCCAGGGCTATTTTAATATTTGCTAACCATGCCCACGGAAAAACAGATATCAAGTCTCGTGCATAACATAACATACATTAGGCTTCCTACAGCTGAAGCATAAGGAATTGCCTTCATTTTTTCTATCTCTTTTGATGTCTTTGGAGACATCTCTAAAGATACTCTATGCCTAAAAGGTAGAAAACCTTTCTTGGAGTCTTGCATGCTAAAACGAGCTAGGATTGTATCGATATATGAAGCTTGGGATAAGCACAACATTCTTTTCTTGCGATCCCTTATTACTTTGATCCCAAGAATATGTGTACATTCTCTTAAGTCCTTCATATCGAATTGCTTGGACAACCATACCCTTACTTCCGACAACACTTTGATATTGTTTCCAACTAACAAAATATCATCTACGTATAGTATAAGAAATACCACCACGTTTCCATTACACTTCTTGTATACACAAGACTCATCCGGACACTGAATAAATCCATATGACTGAATTACTTCATTAAATCGGATGTTCCAAGATCTTGAAGCTTGCTTCAGCCCATAAATCGACTGATTTAGTTTACACACTAGATGCTCTTTGCTTTTTGCAATAAATCTCTCTTGTTCCTTCATATGGATGTTTTCTTCAAGACTTCCGTTAAGGAAAGTTGTCTTGACATCCATTTGCCAAATCTCATAATTCATATGAGCGGCAATAGATAAAAGTATCTGAATAGACTTAAGCATGGCCATCGGCGAAAAAGTTTCCTCATAATCGATTCCTTCTTTCTGAGTGTACCCCTCCGCAACAAGCCTTGCTTTGAAGGTTTCCACCTTCCCATCTATCCCTCTTTTCCTTTTATAGATCCACTTACATCCAACGGCTTTTATACCATTTGGTGGTTCTACAAGCTCCCAGACCTTATTAGAATACATAGATTCTATTTCAGAATTCATCGCTTTTTACCAAGATACTGCATTTTTATCTTGGAGTGCTTCGTCATATGTCCGGGGATCAGTTTCATGTTCACTAGGGATCAAGTCTGAAGACTCTCCCAAAAACATGAATCTCTCAGGTTGCCTCACAACCCTCCCACTACGACGAGACATTGCCTGTACTTGTGCATCATTTGTGACACGTGTTGCAGTTTCTTGTGATATTTAATCTTGTACTGTTGGTACTAGACTAGACGTGTCCTCTCTAATTTAGAACAATTTCACTCATGGGCTTATGGTTTATTACATAATTTTCCTCTAAAAATCGAGCATTGGTGCTAACAATGATCTTCTGATTTTTAGGATTATAAAACAAACCACCTTTTGTTTCCTTAGGATATCCTACAAACAGACAAACTTCTATACGTGATCCCAACTTATCAGTATCTCCCTTTAGCACATGTGCTGGACTACCCCATATCCGAATATGACTCAGACTAGGCTTACGCCCATTCCATAATTCCATGGGAGTAAAGGGTACTGATTTAGAAGGTACCATATTCAGAATGTACACTGCTGTTTCCAGAGCATATATCCAAAATGAATCTAGTAATTCTGATTAACTCATCATCGATCTAACCATTTTCATAAGAGTTCTATTCATTCTTTCTGCCACACCATTCTGTTGGGGTGTACCAGGTGCAGACAATTGGGATTGAATCCCGACCACTAATAAGTAATTCCTAAACTCTCCAAAGAGGTATTCACCACCACGATCAGACCGTAGTGTCTTGATACTTTTACCATGACGTTTCTCCACATCAGCCTTGTACTCTTTGAACTTATCAAAGTATTCAGACTTGCGGCGCATCAAGTAAATGTACCCATATCTCGAATAATCGTCTATGAAAGAGATAAAATATTCGAAACCACCTCTTTCCTGGATAGACATAGGACCACACAAATCAGAATGAACCAGCTCTAACACATCTTTTGGCTCTATACCCCTTGACCTTAAAAGGTCTCTTGGTTATTTTATCTTCCAAGCAAGATTCACAAGTTGGAAAGTTTTTCAACACTAATGAACCCAAGAGTCCATCGACTATAAGCCTTTGAATCCTACTCAAGTTAATATGACTAAGCCTTAGATGCCAAAGATATGTTTGGTTCATTTCCGAAGGTTCGTTTCTCTTATTAGAATTAGAAGATGTGTTATTAATTTCCATTTGTTGCTTTATGAGAGTAATTGGATTTAGAGTATACAAATTGCCTAGTAATGCACCAGAACAGATAATAACCCTATTTTTCTTGATAACTACTTTGTCATCAAAAGAGACAGAATATCCATCCACAAACAGTTTAGAAACTAAAATTAAATTCTTTCTAAAAGTTGGTACATAAAGGCAATTTCTCAAAACCAAAGTTCTATTCCTATCGAATGATAAATAGACGTCACCCACAGTAACAACTGTCACTTTCATATCATTTCCCATGTAGACAGTTATCTCTCCTTCATATAGTCGTCGGGTTTCCTGGAACCCCTGCAATGTATTGCAGACATGATCAGTGGCTCCTGTATCTACACATCAAGTACTGATAGATAACACCGCTAAACATGTTTCAACTACTAGAGAATAAGATATACCTTTATTGTTCTCTTTCCTTCGAGGACAGTCCACCTTCCAATGTCCAAACTGCTTGTAGATAAAGCGTTTGCCCTTTGGCTTCTTCACTCCAGCTTTAGGTCTAGTACCTAGAGATCTATTCACCTTCTTTGCTGAGCCAACCTATTTCATCTTCTTCTTGCCTTTCGACTTAGAAATAGAAACATTTTCAGCAAAAGTGAATATGAGAACTATGACAAAATATAAAAGGCTTGCCATTCGGGAAGTATTCCTACCGATTCGGAGGATGCTCGCCTGATAAAGAAGAGAGTCGGTCGGTTCACCTTGATCGGCGACTGATAATGGGTATTTTTGTGTATTATTTTGACTCTTATACTTAGCATTTTATACCTTCTCGCATACTTAATATTGTGTTTATATCATGATTTGTAAATAGAGATTCATTTTGGACTTAATTGTAAATTTCCTGCAATTTATAGAATTTAATTTCATATTTTAATGTTATTTTATAGGAAATTCAAAGAGCCATGGATTAGGGTTGAACCGAATCAAATTTGGCTTGATTTGGAGGTCAAATGAGGAAGATCAAGCTTAATTAATGTGGACCGTTGATCCTGATCTAGAGAGATCCTGCCCCTTCAGTCAGATCAAGTGATCTAGCCTTCATCCTCATTTAAATAGATCTGGACTATCCATAGAGATTATCCTCATCCAAGTCCAATTCACCTCCAATTTGGATCAAGAGAAGAGCCCAATTGAGCCTACAATTAAATTCTTAAAACCCAATCCTTAAGCCCGATTCTTAAAGCCCAATTTCAATTCCTATTGGATCTGGATCTAAGCCCTAATGGACCCAAACCTGAAACCCGAAACTTACCTTTTCTCCTCACCCGCATGGAACAGAACCCAGTTTCTCTGTTGGCGTCTCTTCTCTGCTCGAGCAAGTCAAGGGCATTGCGGCACTCCACTCTTCCCACTCTCTTCCTTCCTTCTCTCCGGCCGGCGGCCCTGTTTCTCTTCTCTTCCCTTACCACCGGCCGGCCAACCACAGCCCACTTCTCCTTCTCAGTTTCCAGTGGCGATGGTAGAGGCGATCACGGCAGGGAACAATAGGCGATGGCGGAGATTCCGACCAAATCCACCTTGTCGGAGGGGTTCTCCTGCAAGATCCTTCACCTACCGGCAACCTTCCGAAAGCTCTACCTACTGGGGTTCAGGCCGGTAGAGGAAGAAGAAGCGGCGCCGACAGTAGTCCATCTGCAATTTCGGTCAACTTCCATCCGAGGGGGTTCCTTGGTAGAAGATTCGTTCATTCCATCATCATCGTCAAAGGTGCAGCGATCGACAGTGAGCTTTTGTTCACCGGTTTTGGGGGTTCTGAGCCGGGCTTTTCGTGTGACGGCGAAGGGTAGTGGTTGGTATTTGAAGTTGAAGGGTGAATTGTGGTTGGGATAATTAGTTCTTTTCTGTTCATTGCTTATGTTTATTTGTGTTAATGTTTTGTGGTTGAATGTTTGTATTGAATGAGATTTTTCATGTTTAAATTACATGTACTATGTTCAATTTGATTAATGCTCACAACGTTTCGATCAAATGCTTCAACCAATAGTTAGGTTTAATTTGACATATTTTAGTTTGTTTAATTCTTGCTTTGTCTTGTTCTTTTAATTTAGTTAAGTCCTAGCTTTGATTAAATGCAATTAGGTTAGGTTAGATTAGATTTCTTTAATGTTTTAGGTTTTGTTCCATGCTTAATTTCATTGATGCTTCCCTTAGGTTAGATAGGGATTTCTTTACTTGCAATGTCTTTTATTCATTAGGGTTAGTTTCATTGCTTGTATTGTCTTTCATTTATTTAGGTTAGATTTTATTTGATGCTTCGCTATTTCGATCCTTAGTTTAATCGTGTTGATGATTAACTCATAGCGTAGAGTGACAATACGTTGTGGATTAATTGTTAGCATCTATTTAGATTTCATTGCAGCATTAGATTAGTTTCTTACTTGCTTTGCTTTTTATTTGTTAAATTTATAATCAAAACCCAAACCCCATTTCCATATTGAAAACCTCCAAAAATAGAAATAATATACGATCCTAAGTTTACCATCCTATCGTTGCTTTTGTTGGCGGACGACCCGAGTCATTCCTATGCTACATTAGCGTAGGAGGGGTTTGGTATTTTATTATTTGATGCCCAATTGGCGACAATATTGGGTGATTATCAAATTGGCGTCGTTGCCGTGGAGAAGTAGCGGTGTTTGGTAATCTTAGGATTGTTTCTCTATTTTCTTGTTTCTATTTTTTGTGGTTGCAAAAATTCAAAAATATTGTTAGGGGCTTAATTATTTCATCTCTTGTATGCATGTGTGCTATCTTATATATTTTCCTGTGTCTTTTGATGGTATTTGCATGAGTGTTTCAGGAAAGACCAGGAAATTTGTGTGTTATCAGTAGTTCCAGAGTTTTAGTGTGATCAAGACTTCAACTTTGTCAAGCAAAATGAAGAACGACACTGAAAAGACTCTCAAAAAATTTTGGGCACCAGATTTGTCAGTTGATTCATTCTACATTCGGTATTCTAATTTAGAGGCAGACTTCGAGCTATGGAAAATAGTATATCTTTTATCGAAGTTTCATGGACTATTTGGTGAAGATCCCAACAGACATCTGCATAATTTGGAGATGGTTTGTTCTTCATGGAACCCACTTGGCATATCAGAAGAAGATGTTAGACTTAGAGCATTTCCATTTTCAGTAGCAGATTTAGCAAAAGATTGGTTGTATTGTCTCCCACCCAATTCAATTTCCAGTTGGACCGAGATGAAGAAATTATTTTTGGCAAGGTTCTTTCCTGCTTCTAGGATCGTAGCTATTCGGAGGAGTATTTGTGGAATCCAACAATTCACAGAAGAACCCTTTCAAGATTATTAGGATAGATTTAAAAGACTTGTTGCTAGTTGCCCTCAGGACCATATAAGCGATCAACTACTGATTGTATACTTCTATGAGGGATTGCTTCCCATGGACAGGAGTATGGTTGATGCGGCTAGTGGAGGGGCTCTAGTTAACAATGTAACGCCCGCCCTTCCCCTACTGATAGCAAGGGTGGCGCTACGCGAACATACATACATGTGCGATCGTTGCAGTGGAAGAATTTAAATTTAAAACATACATAGAGAACAATATAATCATGTAAACATATTAAACATGTGAGCATGCTTAGCATTCATGTGTGTAACTTGATTTAATATTTAGTCACTGAAACATAACATAGAATTCAAGCATAGTTTAGTTACCTTTTACTTAACATTCAAGCATGATAAGAAGGTTCTTAGCAATTCTTTAACTAAACCAAGTGCCTATTAGTTCAAGATTTCATGGAAATAATAAAAAGAGAGAGTATAGTTTCACATTCAGTGTAAACCATCAAAAGCATCAAGTAGAAAAGCAAGTAATCATGTAAAACTTGGGACATGCATAAGTTCGAAATATAAACAGATCTCTTCCACCATGCCACTGCCACACACATCTTTTGCCCCTCCGGCTACTCCTTTTAGTTTAGTAATTCTTTACCCTTTTCTGTAGTACAAGGAAAAGTAAAACTATAAGCACATAGGCTTAGTAAGATCCTTTCCTACTCACAAAAGAAAACGTACATCATGAATTAATATAGAGTAGTGACATGTTCATCTAACCAACATATAGATTTAACCTTGCATACTAGCATAAAGTAGTGTCATACTCATTTGGGCAAATCATAAACCTAGCATACAAGAGCATAAGCATAAGGTAGTAGCATGTTCATCTAGGCATCATAGACATATCACAAGAGAGCATCTTCCTGAAGCATAATAATCATATAGCATAAAATAAGTATATGCAAGATGTTCTTTTGAAAACATAAATCATATAGGTACTTAAACATAAATATCAACATGAGGGCCCGCCATTGTACCACATACATGATTTTCACGCATCCCTAAATAAATCTGAGGTAGCTAATCCCGAACCTACTAGGGAACTAGGCCCGTGCTTCGGCCTAGGGGCGACGTAGGAGCCCATCCCCTGGACCTTGCTAGGGTCCGTACAAGCCATATAAAAGTAAAATAGCATATCATGTTCCTTGTCATATAATAAAGAGTGCTCTTAATCCCAACTTATAGGGAAGCAACTCTTAGGCATTTCATCATACATAAGCCTTGCATAAGCATAACATGGTGACATAAAGTTCACATATCACATAACATATCATAGAGAGTCATTATCATGCATAGTTGGGGTTTTGAACTTTCTACAAACCCTAATTCATGTCTTGACCGAAACTTCCAAGGGGCATGGTCTTAGGTCTTAAGCAACTTTAAAACAAGGAAAGCATCATACTAGCATCACATGGTACTTATCATAACATGGGAGACCTTTCGCAGCCATAAAAGGACTTCTAACCCCAGTTTCTTGGTTTGGCCGAAACATACACAAGGCATAGTCTTAGGTTTAAAGCTATTTTAAGCATGGAAAATATTAAACTAATATCTCGTAATTCTTAGTATAACTTGTGAGACACTTTGCAACCATAGATGGGCTTCATAACCCTAACTTCTTGTCTTGGCCGAAATATACCAATGAGTAAATCCTAGGTTTTTTTAGCATCATTAAACATGGAGACTTTAAACCAATATCACACAATACATAGCATAACATGTGAGACTTTTAGCAAGCATAGATGAGTTTCTAACCCTAAATTCAAGTCTTGGCCGAACATATAAAGCATGATTCTAGGTTTCTTTTAAGCAACTTTAAGCATGAAACTTTAAACTAATATCACATAATACATGGCATAGCAAGTGAGACTTTTAGCAAGCATAGATAAGTTTCTAACCCTAATTTTAAGTCTTGGCCGAAACTTACAAAGCATGATTCTAGGTTTCTCTTAAGCAACTTTAAGCATGAAACTTTAAACTAATATCACACAATACATGGCATAGCAAGAGTGACTTTTAGCAAGCATAGATGAGTTTCAAATCCCTAATTTTAAGTCTTGGCCCTTATAAAGCATGATTCTAGGTTTCTCTTAAGCAACTTTAAGCATGAAACTTTAAACTAATATTACACAATACATGGCATAGCAAGTGAGACTTTTAACAAGCATAGATGAGTTTCAAATCCCTAATTTTAAGTCTTGGCTGAAACTTATAAAGCATGATTCTAGGTTTCTCTTAAGCAACTTTAAGCATGAAACTTTAAACTAATATCACATAATAGATGGCATAGCAAGTGAGACTTTTAGCAAGCATAGATGACTTTCAAATCCCTAATTTTAAGTCTTGGCCGAAACTTATAAAGCATGATTCAAGGTTCTTTTAAGCAACTTTAAGCATGAAACTTTATCACATAATAGCTTACACATCATGAGAAATCATAAGCAAGCATGGTTAAATTTTTTTAACTCTCTTCAAACCTTATTTCATGTCTTGGCCGAAACTTACAAAAAACCAAATCCTAGATTTTAAGCAACATTAAAACATGGACAACACACTCGTAAACTACTTGTACTGTAGGTGAGGGAGATACTTACCTCCTCTTGCTTGGTTTACTAAGAAAAGTACCCTTGGTGGAGAAGAAGAAGACTTTCGCTTCTAGAACTCCCTTTTGCTTATTTTGCTTGTAAGAAGAAGTATGTCTTAGGGACTTTTCTTTGTGAAGTTTTCCTAGGAAGGAACCTTTAGCTTGAATTCGGAAATGGGAGAGAAGGAGCTTAGGGTTTCGGTGGAGGGAGAAGAAGGAGGAAGGAGAAAACCAATTTCCCTTGCCCTCTTATTCCTATTTATTCTAAATGAAAGGAAGAAGGAAGAATGAAATTTTCTTTCCCTTACATTTTTATTCCTATTTATTCTAAATAAAAGGAAGAAGGGGGGAAGAACACAACTTGTCATTCTCTTGCTTTTTCTCTTCATCACTCTCATTTATTCTTGGTGAAAGAAAAAGGTGTCCCATTACCTTCCCTACCTTTAACCGCCAATTCCATTTCCTTTCTAACAACACTTCCTCCTAGGCTATTGGTTATTCCATACCACTTAAAGCTTGCCATTTCTTAAGAGGTTCAAGGTTCAAGCCTTGACCACTCTTCTTTCTTTTTTTTTTTCTTTTTTTTTGCGGCGTTACAAACAAGACATCTACTCAGGCTAGAGAACTTATCGAGATTATGGTTATAAATTATCAAAAGTATGGGACAAGACCAGTGATTGCTAAAGATGTTCATTCCTTTGCCAGTGTATTCCCGACCAAGATCCAATATTTTCAACCTGATCCTCAGTATTATCAGACTTATCTGCAGGACAGGTATAATTTTGTTGCAGGATTCAGGTGTGGGAATATACAACAAGGGACTTCTGAGTGGCCCCAATCTTACCAACCTTACTTTCAACATCGTCAGTTTGAGCAGTATTGTAGGGAGCAGTATGAACAATTTTGGCAACAACAAGAAACACAATTCCAAGAAAGGACACAGTCATCAACACAATTACAGTTGCAATCAGATCAACCCACTGCATTAATTCCCGAGGAGATGGATTGTAGAGTTTGTGATATTCCTGATCTTAATTCTGCTTCTCTACATGATTCTTCTAGTTTTTTACATTGTGATGTTGTAGTTGATCTTGATAATATTTTTGTTGATGATATTGTTGTTCCAAATATTCTTGATTTTCCAGGTATAGGAGATAATGATGGAAGTGTAGGGGAGACCCAAGAATCGCTTCCTTGGATTATTCTACCACCGGTTGAGCCTTTTATTGTACCTAGTGATGATGGAAGTGTAGGGGAAACTCAAGAATCACTTCCGTTGATTGAACCTGATCCAGAGCCAGATCCTTCACCTGACCTAGATAATGTTGCATTCATTGTTTTAGAATCTCCAGGTAACTTTCAGGATGGTAAGGTTGATATTTCTTCTGAATCTTTAGGAAATTCCATGGAGGTAGTTCATTTTGATTGTAGTGGATGTGACATGTCTTTTGATTCATGCTCTGTTTATATTGATATTGTTTCTGATCCATCTCACACAGTATGCGTGCAGGGATTGCATCCTTTTCTTTTTAGTGTGTAGGATTTCTACAGATATTTCATTAGAAGTCTATCACACAAGGATGCATTCTATCATTTGAAGAAAGTCCTAACATTTTATGCAATAATGAAGCTTCTGGAGTGGACACTCCAACTGAACCATCTTCGTCCATCGGAGAAAATTTTTAAGGAGGCAAAGGTAGAGGGAGCATTCTTTATTTCACCTGCATTCATCCCACTTCCAGAATGGCTTCTGGAACTGAATCGACTCCGACCACCAGAATTTCAGGGGAGTCTGTTCCATCTCATTTCTTCTTTTCCTTTCTGCTTGTATATATTTCTTTGTTTGTTTGCTTGGTTTGATTTTGCTTAGTAGTTCATTTTTAGTTTGCTTTGTCGATTTTCATAATAAATTCCCTATGTATTCTTTTTATCATCTTAGAAATTATGAAAGCTAACTAAATTTGATTGTCAAATTTGATGATTTATTATCATGATTGGATTCTTGGATTACATGTGATTACAACTTGATGATGAATTCTATGTTGATAGATTGAGATAATAATTTTTGATATACCTAGTGAGGATATTTTTGAGCCTATTATTCCTATTGATGTGTGATGCACTTGTGGTTAATGCTACTCTAGAACTTACTTAATTCTTTCAATACCACATTATCATAGGTTTGCATGATTTTTATGAAGGCTATCTCACTTTCTTTTATTCATTCCTTTTGTTATCACATGTTTCTTGAATAAAATTCATATCATTCATCATTTCATTCTTTTCTTCCTTCCATTTATTTCCCCTATTTACTTCTTTTTATTCTTCTCATGGATGTGGATATTTTTGGATGTTATTTGATGAGTGTTTTGCTCGAAATGGACAAAAATTTAAGTGTGGGGGGAGAGAAATAGCTTAGTGGAATTTAGGAGAAGCATAGGTGAACCATGCTTGATCACCATAGGTAAACCATGCTTTGTATCTTTTTATTTGAGCTATTGATGATGTTGTATAATGTTGCACAACATGTTGAAAAAAAAATATTTTTTTTGATAAAAAAAGAAAAAAAAACAAATGAAAAGAAAAAAAAAGAGAACAGCAAAAAAAAATTGAAAAAAAAGAGCTTTAACATCTTGTGCCTTTTTGTATTTGTGTGTGGTAGAACTTTTTAGAGACACAATCTTTATTGTAGAAATATTTATATTTTATTGTATATCATGAGTAGTGATTTTTATTGGAAAGCTATAGTAGAGGTTGTCTATATGTTTATTGGATTTATGAGAAAAACTTTGACATGTGATATTTTTATTCATTGGTGGTAGAATTTTTGTGAGTGACAATTTTTACTTTTGCAATATTTAGATTTTATTGTATATTATGAGTGGATGTTTAGTGAAATGCAAGAGTAAGAGTTGTTCACATTTTTATTGTATTGGTGAAAGGTGATAGAATTTTTTGTTAGTAACAATCTTTATGGTAGCAAAATTTGAATTTTATTGTAGATCATGAGTGAATGTTTATTGAAAAGCTATCGAAGAGATTGTTCACATTTTTATTGAGTTTTTAGAGCTAGCTTGGAAGTTTGGATGAGATATATTTTTGGGCATTGTTTTCTTGTACTCATCTATGTAACATTCTAATAAATTCATGTCTTCCACCAATAACTTGCTTTATCTTCTTCATCTTTTTTGTTATCCTATCATTTGCTTTGATTCATGTTTCCCTTATATTTCAAATAATGCCTTCATTATTTTATTGTGCACTCTTATGCATATAGTGGTGGAGAGTAGAAGAAAATCAAGCTTATGGTAGTGCATTTATCATGAGTAGCTTGAGTGAGCTCCACTATTACATGTATATGAGAGAGCCACCATCACTTTCCTTGTGAGGTTATTTTATTATCATTTTTAGTTTATCTATTATGGATTGAAGTTATCATGTTTGTTAATCGATGTATGAATTGAATCCATGAATGCTTTGGTCATTTGAATTGGACAATCCTAGGTAACTTTCTTTTCACTATTTTTCTAAGTATGATTTAGAATTACTATGGAATGCATTTTTAGTTATCTTGCTTGTTTTGTTGATTTGCTCGAGACGAGCAAGAATAAGTGTGGGGGAGTTGATAATGGGTTTTTTTGTGTATTATTTTGGCTCTTATACTTAGCATTTTATACCTTCTCGTATACTTAATATTGTGTTTATATCATGATTTGCAAATAGGGATTCATTTTGAACTTAATTGTAAATTTCCTGCAATTTATAGAATTTAATTTCATCTTTTTATGTGATTTTGTAGGAAATTCAAAGAGCCATGGATTAGGGTCGAACCGGATTGAATTTGACTTGATTTGGAGGTCAAATGAGGAAGATCAAGCTGAATTAATGTGGACCGTTGATCCTAATCTAGGGGATCCTGCCCCTTCAATCAAATCAAGTGATCTAGCCTTCATCCTCATTTAAAGAGATCTGGACCGTCCATAGAGATTATCCTCATCCAAGTTCAATTCACCTCCAATTTGGATCAAGAGAAGAGCCCAATTGAGCCTACAATTAAATTCTTAAAACCCAATCCTTAAGCCCAATTCTTAAAGCCCAATTTCAATTCTTATTGGATCCTGATCTAAGCCATAATGGACCCAAACCCGAAACCTGAAAATTACCTTTTCTCCTCACCTGCACGACACAAAACCTAGTTTCCCTATTGGCATCTCTTCTCTGCTCGCGCAAGTCTAGGGCACAGCGGCGCTCCCCTCTTCCCACTCTCTTCCTTCCTTCTCTCCGGCCAGTGGCCCTGTTTCTCTTCTCTTCCCATGCCGCCGGCCGACCAACCACAGCCCACTTCTCCTTCTCAGTTTCCAGCGGTGACGACAGAGGCGATCACGGCAGGGAGCAGCAGGCGACGACAGAGATTCCGACCAAATCCACCTTGCCGGAGGGGTTCTCCGGCAAGATCCTTCACCTACTGGCAACGTTCCGAAAGCTCTACCTACTGGGGTTCAAGCCGGTAGAGCAAGAAGAAGTGGCGATGACAGTAGTCCATCTGCAATTCCGGTCAACTTCCATCCGAGGGGGTTCCTTGGTAAAAGATTCGTTCATTCCATCATCATTGTCGATGGTGCAGCGACCGATAGTGAGCTTCTGTTCACCGATTTTGGGGGTTCCGAGCCGGGCCTTTCGTGTGACGGCGAAGGGTAGTGATTTGTATTTGAAGTTGAAGGGTGAATTATGGTTGGGATAAATAGTTCTTTTCTATTCATTGCTTATGTTTATTTGTGTTAATGTTTTGTGGTTGAATGTTTGTATTGAACTAGATTTTCCATGTTTAAATTGCGCGTACTATGTTCAATTTGATTAATGCTCACAATGTTTTGATCAAATGCTTCAACCAATAGTTAGGTTTAATTTGACGCATTTTAGTTTGTTTAATTCTTGCTTTGTCTTGTTCTTTTAATTTAGTTAAGTCCTAGCTTTGATTAAATGCAATTAGGTTAGGTTAGATTAGATTTCTTTAATGTTCTAGGTTTCGTTCCATGCTTAATTTCATAGATGCTTCCTTTAGGTTAGATAGGGATTTATTTACTTGCAATGTCTTTTATTCATTAGGGTTAGTTTCATTGCTTGTATTGTCTTTCATTTATTTAGGTTAGATTTTATTTGATGCTTCGCTATTTCGATCCTTAGTTTAATTGTGTTGATGATTAACTCATAGCGTAAAGTGACAATGCGTTATGGATTAATTGTTAGCATCTATTTAGATTTCATTGCAGCATTAGATTAGTTTCTTACTTGCTTTGCTTTTTATTTTTTAAATTTAGAATCAAAACCCAAACCCCATTTCCATATTGAAAACCCCCAAAAATAGAAATAATATACGATCATAAGTTTACCATCCTATCGTTGCTTTTGTTGGTGGATGACCCGAGTCATTCCTATGCTACATTAGCGTAGGAGGGGTTTGGTATTTCATTATTTGATGGCCAATTCGCGGAAAAATTGGGCGATTATTAGCGACCAGCTCTATAAGAAGTCCTTCGCCCGACCCCTACTCAAATGCGTCGGACTAAAAGACATCGATTACATCCTAAAGGAGGTACACCAAGGCTCTTGCGGGGGTCACCCGGGCAACCGTGCGTTGGCTTGGAAAATATTTCTGGCTGGATACTTCTGTCCGACCCTCCAAGAGGATGCTGCTCAGACGGTGGCCACCTATTTATCTTGCCAGAAATACCACAACATGCCACATCGACCAACTGAGGAAATGAAAGCATCCACGGTAGCATGCCCATTCGATCAATGGGGCTTGGATATCGTGGGGCCTTTCCCTATAGCAACCGGTCAGCGAAAGTTCCTGCTCATCGCGGTGGACTACTTCTCCAAATGGGTCGAAGCTAAGCCCCTAGCCAAGATAACCGAGCAAATGGTCATGAAGTTCATATGGCAGAATATCATCTGCCGATTTAGCATTCCTTGCCGGCTCATCTCGGATAATGGAAGATAATTCGTCGGTCAGGGGTTCAGGGAGTGGTGTGAAGGATATGGTATCCAGCAATCCTTCACTTCCGTGGCCTATCCGTAAAGCAACGGGCAACTAGAAGTCACCAACCGAGAAATCCTCGGAGTCTTGTGCGCTCAGCTCGATCATATGGGACGCAGCTGGGTCGACGATCTCCCAAGCATGTTGTGGGCCCTCCGCACGATGTCGAAGGAAGGGACTGGTCTGACCCAATTTCACCTGGTGTATGGCGGAGAAGCGGTCGTCCCCGTCGAGGTCGGGTTAGAGTCCGATTGGGTGCGGCATTATGATGAAGGAAACTTCGAGCGAAAGCTTTTGGAGCTGGACTTAGTGGACGGAGTGCGTGCCAAAGCAACCGTCCGGCTGATGGCGTATCAACAGCGGTTGAAGCAAACCTATAATCGAAGGGTGATCCCGAGGTCCTTCTAGGTCGGCGACCTCGTGTGGAAGAAAGTCAAGCTAGTTGGGGGCGTCACCAAGCTTGAAGCTCCATGGGCAGGGCCTTTGAAGGTCGTGGAAAAGGTTCGCTCGGGTGCTTATTATCTAGAGGACGAGATGGGAAGGTGGCTTGAATGACCATGGAGCGCAAACCATCTCCAACCCTATCGGACCGGATGAGAGGTGCACAAGTGTATAAAGTGTATTTATACATTTTTGTACATCCTCTCTGAATGCAAGGTCAAAATAAAAGATTTCTAAGCTATATGCCGAACAACACACCAAATCGTCGAGCGGCAACGTTAAATGCGTGTCTTCACCAAATTATCGAGCAGCGACGTTAAACCCTAGTCTTCACCAACGGTCGAGCAACGACTTTAAACCCAAGTCTTCACCAAATCATCAAGCGACGACATTAAATGCATATCTCACCAAATCGTTGAGCAGCGACATTAATGTTAGAGTGTATACTAAAAGCCTATCTTTCTGTATAAACATTTATTTAGAAATAAGAATTACATTTGTCAAATGTCTACATTTATATGCTTGTGTAGTTGTTCAATTAATTTATATTATAGATAACATGGTGTGTGGTGTCACACGTAGAAGATCATGTTATCAATTCCTTATAAATTATAAACAGTAGCTCACGACTAAAATGGAAAGGAACAAACCATTGGAATAGTCATAGTGTAATTTGATATTAGTTTATCTTAACTATAAAATTACACTAGTACACTCTGAGTGTATTGAGCAGGACCATTTATGGTAAGTTCTTTTTATGCTGACTTAATAAAAGAACAAGACCTTAGTTATTATGGAAGTGTGTGCTCTTAATCCTAATATAATAACAAGCACATATATTTAGTATTTATTTCTTTGACTTATCAGAGGGTGAGATTTAGCTCGATGAATCAATAAACCCGATAAGTTGGGAAATGATATTACTTATAGTGTGTGTTGTTGATTATAGAATGAAACTGTGTCCTAGAAATGTAGGTTGATAATATCCCCAAGAGGAGCTCATAAGGATTGTCATGTTAAACCCTGCAGGTGGACTTAGTCCGACATGACGATAAGGTTAAGTGGTACTACTCTTGGACTAAGATATTAATTAAAGAGAGTTTTCAGTAACTCATTTAATTAGTGGGCATTCTACATCTTAAACATAGGGAGACTAACACACTCATAATAAGAAAGAGCCCAAAATGTAATTTGTGATTGGTGTGGTAGTTCAATAATAATTCTTTAGTGGTATGAATTATTATTGATGAAATTAAGTTGGGTGTTCGGGGCGAACACGGGAAGCTTAATTTCATCGGGAGACTAAAACCAATTCCTCCTCTCGGTCCCTATTGTAACCTCTTGTATATAGAGAATTATACCCACCGCATACCTGTTGGTGCGGTTAACACTAATGGTCTAACCTGGGTTTTGATGAATGACAAAATAGGTTAAGTTAGTTTTGTTGTTGGTCTAACACTCTGACCGAGTGTGCAGGCGAAGTCCAAACGGGTCGACGGGCTGACCGGACGTTTGGCACTAAGCCCAGCTAGGTCGACGGGCCAACCGAATGGCTACCACGAAGTCCAAACCGGTCGACGGGCTGACCGGACGTTTGGCATGAAGTCTAGCTAGGTCGACGGGCTGACTGGATAGCTGGCACGAAGTTCAGACGGATCGAAGGGCTGACCGGACGTCTGGAAGGTAAGTAAAGGTAAGTCACTGGAGGGGATTGACTGTGAGGACGCGTTCCCAGGAAGGGAACTTAGGCGCCGATCCGACTTAGAACCATCTCGGAACTCTAAGTTGAGATCTTGACTAGATTCCGATCTCGGAGGGACGGAATCTAATTAATACTCTTTTTGTTTATTATAACTGTGTTAATACTTTGTTTTGCAGGGTAATATAAATTACACTTTGTCTCGGACTAATCATTTCTTGCAGGAGAAGGACTTCCTGGAGAAAAAGTGGTCCGGGCGCTCGGAAGGGATCCGGGCACCAGGAGGTTCGGGCGCCCGGGAGGTACCCGGGCTCCCAGAGGCAAAATATTATCACTTCGCGGCCTTGACACGTGGAGTTCGTTGGTTGGCTCAGCTACATCACTTCAGGGCGCCCCGAAGGGCTGCGGGCGCCCCGAAGGGCTGCGGACGCCTCGAGCCTCCTATATAAGGAGGGTCAAGGGTGGAGCTTCAACAACTACTCAGAATTCAAGATCCACTTCTCTGTGCTCGTGTGACGGTGCGAAAAGATCTCCGACTCAGTGTTGTCTTTTATTTTTAATTCTATAGTCGGTATTTTCTTTCTATTAGTTCTTTTACTTTAATCTTGTAATTCTATATTTGAATTGATAGTGATTGTCCATCGAAAGCACCCTCGTGTGTGGGCCTGGGAGTAGGAGTCGCCAAAGGCTCTGAACCAAGTAAATCTCTGTGTCGTCTTTGGCTTGTCTTTGGTCTTTTCGCTGTGCTTAACTCTTTTCGACAAAATTTAAAATCGATATCCACCCCCCCTATCGAACGATCACGATCCAACAATACCCACTTCTTACCCACCCTTCGGTGGCCGGCAAAGCTAGCTTGGAGCCCAAGCTAGGGCCGGCCAAAGCCAAGAGTGGAGCCAATTTAAGGTGGCCGGCCAAAGCTTGGATCCCAAGCTTAGGTGGCCGACCACTAAAAAATAAAAGATATTTTATTTAAAATCTTTTCTTATGTGGATATCATGGTTTTAAAAGAGAGAGTTTAAAATTTAAATCTTTTCTTTTATAGCTTTCTACAAAAGATTAAGTGAAAGATTTGATATCTTTTCTTATTTATAGTTAAAAGGGAGATTTTAATTATTGATAAAAATTTCCTTTTTTATAAACATGTTCATGATTTAAAAGAAAGTTTTAAAATTAAATATTTCCTTTTATAAGTTTCTACAAAAGATTAAGAAAAGATTTGATATCTTTCCTTATTTGTAGATTGAAAGGATGATTTTAATTTTAGAGAAAACTTTCCTTTTTGGAAATCATCCACATGTTTTAATAGAGAGATTTTAATTTATAAAATTTCCTTTTATAACCAACCATGAAGGGAAAAATTATTAGAGAAATTTTTATTAAAAATTTCCGGAAACAAATTAGGAAGTTCTAATTCTTGTGTTAAAACTTTCCTTGCTTGGAGCTATGAGGTGGCCGACCATGTGGATTTAAGAAAAGGAAATTGGTTTTAATTAATTAAATTTTCCTTTTCATGGTAAAGAAAATAAGGAAGTTTTTATTTAAATTTTCCTTATTTTCCAAGACCAAGGATTATAAAAGAGGGGGTAGGGGTGCCTTCATGAGTAACAACTCTATTCTATTTTCCTCCCTCTCTTCCTTAGTGGTGGCTGGCCCTAGACCTTGCTCTTCTCCTCTTCTCTTCTTCTTTAGTGGTCGGTTTCATCCTTCTCTTGGAGCTCTTGTTGGTGGCTGGTTCTAGCTTGGAGAAGAAGGAGAGAAAGGTGGGTTTGTTTCTAACATCCCTTGGAGCTTGGTGGTGGTGGCCGAAACTCTTCATCTCAAGGAGGAGTGCTCGGCCGAAACTTGCAAGGAGGAAGAAGAAGGGTTTGGGTGGTTCTCATCTCGGTAGATCGTTGCCCACACAACGTCCGAGATAAGAAGAGGAATATGGTAGAAGATCAAGAGGTTGTTGCTTACAAAGAAAGGTATAACTAGTGATTATTTTCCTCATCATACTAGTTTTTTCTTTGTATGAATTCCAAACACAAGAGGCATATAATTCTAGGTTTCGAATTTGTGATTCGAGTTTGTGTTTTTTTGTTTTTCGAATTTGTGATTCGATTGTTTCTTTTGGTTAAACCTAGGGTTATATAAGGAAATCAAATATTAGATTTCATTGAAAGGCTTTGTCTAGGAAGTGGTGGTTGCTCCCATATCCAAGAAGGCCTAGTGCCTCGCCATGTTTAACCTGGAAGCCAATTTCTGAAATTAATATTTAATTGAATTTATAACATAGGTGGATTTGGATCAATAATGTTAAGCATCATTTGCGATCCAAGTCTAAACCATTAAGAACAGATAAGTTAAATTTGGAATCAATAATGTTAAGTTCCGTTTGCGATTCCAAATTTAATTTCTAAAGAACGCAATAGGTTATTAGGATAGGTTCGACACTTGTACAAAATTTTTATACAGTGGAACCGGTACGATCTTCCTAGGACTGACCAACAATTGGTATCAGAGTTAGGGTTTGCTTCTGTGTGTTTGGTTCTCAGTTTAATTATGCACATGTCATACATAATTTAGGCAAGATAATAGTAGGATGTGCTAACTTTGTGGTTGTAGGCTCCAACTATTATGGCTTATAGATATTGTGTGTGGTTGGACCCTTGGATATGTCAAGGGCATTTTATTGTGTGTGCATGATTGTATTTAAATAATACAACAGGAGCTGTATTAGTGCTAGGATTTTACATTTATGTTCGATCTAGACTTGATGTACATTCCCTTGAGGAATATAGGATCGATGTATGTAAAATTTTATTTTTTTTCTGTCGCGAATCGTATTCTTGCAAGGCGTGGTGCTCGTGGAGGACTAGAAGCGCAATGGAAAAGGAAGCTCGATGGACCCGACAACATGAACCCTAGGGCTGGCAGCACGCAAAGGACAGTGATGGAAAAGACCATAATAGTTAGAAAATTAATTTTCATATTTATTGATTTTATTTACTGTGATGTGTGTGATGTGTGCTTGATAGGTTAAAATTCCTCACCTTAAATAACTAAGTGGGAGAGGGATTTTTAAATAAATTCCACGGTCTCCATTACTAGTTTGTAAGTGATGCGACAAACTTACGTGTTGGCTCTGAGTGCCTCCCTCTCCATCGGATGAGTTTGTTTGCGGATCACTAGATCAAACTTCCATTTTGGATGATTATAGGAAATTAATAAGGAGCGTGTGATACTTCCCATCAGAAGGGGCACAATCTTATTTAATGGACTAAGTATCAAGTAATGGTATACACATAGGCAGATTTAATAATATCCACCCCATCAGAGTCATTGCTTTTATTTGTGTGACAGAAGGAAAACTAACTATTAATTTTTCATAAAGATAGGTTGACAAGATAATAAAATTAAAACCCCCTTTTACAAATGTTGAGATTTTATATACGTCCACACTATCGTGGTATATAAAATTCACGGTGTTTGAGGTAATTTTATTTGTCAAGTTGACAAGATAATAAAATTAATGGGTAAAACCCCTCTTACAAATGTTTGGATTTGTATACGTCCACACTATCATGGCATACAAAATTCATGGTGTTTGAGGTAATTTTATTTGTCAAGTTGACAAGATAATAAAATTAATGGGTAAAACCCCTCTTACAAATGTTTGAATTTGTATACGTCCACACTATCATGGCATACAAAATTTATGGTGTTTGAGGTAATTTTATTTGTCATAAAGATAGGTTGACAAGGTTATTAATGGGTAAACCCTCCTCTTACAACTGATTGATTTTGTATACGTCCACACTATCGTGGCATGCAAAATTCACGGTGTTTAAGGTGTTGGTGAATTTAAATGATATTGTTTTGAGGATTCAATATTATTTTAAATTCAAAGTTTTGACCAAATATTTGATCAGAGATAGACCAACTATTAATTTTATTTGTCATAAAGTTAGGTTGACAAGATAATAAAATTAATGGATAAAATATCCTCTTTGATTTTGTATACGTCCACACTATCGCGGCATATAAAATTCACGGAGATTTTAAGGTGTTGGTCTTGACCAAATATTTTTTGTGATTCTTAGGATTTCAAATGTTTGTCAATCCCCTAGTTGTTATACTATATAATAAACTTAGTAGTCCCAATGATTGGAAACAAAACTTGGACTCTAAGGTGGACTGTCCTCTCAGAACTAAGAACAATATAGGTGTATTAGTTGTTGAAACATGTTTAGTGGTGTTATCTACCGGTACCTGGTGTATAGATACAGGAATCACTGATCATGTCTGCAATTTATTGCAGGGTTCCAGGAAACCCAACAACTATATGAAAGGGAAAACACTGTCTACATGGGCACTACTGCAAAAGTAGCAGCTGTTGCAGTGGGAGATGTTCATTCTCTGATAGGAATAAAATATAGATTTTGAGAAATTATCTTTACGTTCCAAGTTTAGAAAGAACTTGATTTCGGTTTCTAAAACTGTCAAAGAACTTGATATTCTGTCTCTTTTGATAACAAAGTTGTTATCAAGAATAATAGGGAAGTTATCTGTTCTGGTACGTTGCTTGACAATTTATAATCCAATAACTCCCACGATGCAACAAATGAAAATTAATAACACATCTTCTAACTCTAATAAGAGAAAGAAACTTTCGGAAATGAACCAATCATATCTTTGGCATCTAAGGCTAGGTCATATTGACTTGAGTAGGATTCAAAGGATAATAGTCAATGAACTTTTGGCTTCATTGGTGGTGGAAAACTTTCCAACCTACGAGTCTTACTTGGAAGGAAAAATGACCAAGAGGCTTTTTAAGTCTAAGGGGTATAGAGCCAAAGAAGTGTTGGAATTGGTTCATTCTGATTTGTGTGGACCTTTGACTATTCAGACATGAGGTGGTTTCGAATATTTCGTCTCTTTTATAGATGACTATTCGAGATACGGGTACATATACTTAATGTGCCACAAGTCTAAGTGCTTTGATAAGTTTAAAGAGTACAAAGCTGATGTGGAGAAACGTCAAGGTAAAAGTATCAATACACTACGGTAAGTTCATAGTGGCGAGTACCTCTTAGGAGAGTTTAGGAGTCACTTATCAGAAGTCGGGATTCAATTCCAACTGACTACACCTGGTACACCCTATCAGAATGGTGTAGTAGATCGAAGGAATAGGAGTTTTATGGAAATAGTTAGATCAATGATGAGTTATTCAGAATTACCAAATTTGTTTTGATGATATACTCTGGAAATGGAAGTGAACATAGTACCTTCTAAAGTCAGAACCCTCTACTCCCATAGAATGTGCATAAGCCTAGTCTAAAGCATATTTGGATTTGGGATAGTCCAGCACATGTGCTGAAGGGAGACACTGATAAGTTGGACACGAGTTCACTTGTTTGTGAGTTATCCTAGAGAAATGAAAGGAGGTTTATATTCCTTAAAAATCAGAAGGTCATTGTAAGAACCAATGTCCGAATTTTTCGAAGAGGACTATGTAATGAACCTCAAGCCCATAAGAAAATTTGTTCTTAAGAAAATAATAAAGGACACGTCTAATCTAGTACCAACTGTACAAGATGAAATATCATAAGAAACTGCAACATGTATCACAAATGATACACAATTATAGACAGTGTCTTGTCGTAGTGGGAGGGTTGTTAGGCAACCTAGAAAATTCATGTTTTAGGAGAGTCTTTGGACTTGATCCCTGGTAAACATGAACCTGATCCCCAGACATATGACGAAGTACTCCAAGATAAAGATGCAACATCTTGACAAAGAGCAATAAATACAGAATTAGAGTATATGTATTCTAATAAAGTCTGGGAGCTTGTAGAATCACCAAATGGTGTAAAAGTCATTTGGTCTACAATAGAAAAAGAAGGACAGATGGGAAGGTGAAAACTTTCAAAGCAAGGCTTGTTGGAAAAGAGTAGCGATTATGAGGAAACCTTTTTCATTGGTAGTCATGCTTAAGTCTATCCGGATACTCTTATCTATTATTGCTCATATGGATTATGAGATTTGGTAAATGGATGTCAAGACAACTTTCCTTACTGGAAATCTTGAAGAAAGCATCCATATAAAGCAACCAAAGGGGTTCATTGCAAAAGGCAAAGAGCATCTAGTATGTAAGCTCAATCGGTCTATTTATGGACTGAAGCAAAGTTTCAAGGTCTTGGAACATCCGATTTAATGAAGTAATCCAGACCTATGGATTTATTCACTGTCTGGATAAGTCTTGCGTATACAAGAAGTGTGATGGAAATGTGGTGGTATGTCTTGTACTATACGTAGATGACATTTTTGGCAGTTGGAAACAATATCAAAGTGTTGTCGGAAGTAAGGGTATGGTTGTCCAAGCAATTCAATATGAAGGACTTGGGAGAATGCGCACATATTCTCTGGATCAAAGGGATCACAAGAAAAAAATGTTGTTCTTATCCCGAGCTTCGTACTATCCTATCTCGCTTAAGCATGCAAGACTCCATGAAAGGTTTTTCTACCTTTTGGGCATGGAGAATCTTTATCTAAAGAGATGTCTCCGAAGACATCAAAATAAATAGAGGACATGAAGGCAGTTCCTTATGTTTCGGCTATCGAAAGCCTAATGTATGTAATGCTGTGTACGAGACTAGATATCTATTTTGCCCAAGGCATAGTTAGCAGATATCGAAGTAACCCAGGACCGGGACACTAGACTACTGTAAAGCATATATTAAAGTACCTTAGAGGGACTAGAGATTTTATGCTAGTTTACAAGGCAGATAATTTGATCCCTGCGGGTTACACAGATTTTGACTTCCAATCAGATAAAGATAATAGTAAGTCGACCTCGGGGTTTTGTGTTTACTTTAGGAGGTAAAGCCATAACAATGGAGGAGTATTAAGCATAGTTGTTTTTCAGACTCCACCATAGAAGTTGAGTATGTGGCAGCCTCTGAGGCTGCCATAGTAGCTGTATGGCTCAGAAACTTCATGATGGACTTAGATGTGATTCCTGATTTACCCAAAATTATTACAATGAATTATGATAATAAGTGGTGCAGTAGCAAACTCGAAGGAATCACGAGTCCATAAGGCAAGTAAACACAATAGAGCGCAAGTACCACCTAATACGAGAAATCGTATAACGAGGAAAAGTTGTTGTCGCCTAGATTGCATCAGATGATAACTTGAGAGATCCTTTCACTAAGGCCCTTAAGGCAAGAGCTTTTGATGGACATATTGAAGGTTTGGGAATCAGATGTATGGCAGGGTATATGGTTGCATAGTCTTTTAGTATAAGTGAGAGATTGTTAGAGTGTATACTAAAATCCTAACTTTTTGTATAAACATTTATTTAGAAATAAGAATCACATTGGTTAAATATCTACATTTATATGCTAAGTGTAGTTATTCAATTAATTAATATTGTAGATAACATGGTGTGTCGTGTCACACGTAGAAGATCATGTTATCAATTCCTTATAAATTATAAACAGTAGATCACGACTAAAATGGAAAGGAACAAACCATTGGAATAGTCATAGTGTAATTTGATATTAGTTTATCTTAACTATAAAATTACACTAGTACACTCTGAGTGTATTGAGCAGGACCATTTAAGGTAAGTTCTTTTTATGTTGACTTAATAAAAGAACAAGACCTTAGTTATTATGGAAGTGTGTGCTCTTAATCCTAATATAATAACAAGCACATATATTTAGTATTTATTTCTTTGATTATCAGAGGGTGAGATTTAGCTCGATGAATCAATAAGTCCGATAAGTTGGGAAATAATATTACCTATAGTGTGTGTTGTTGATTATAGAAGGAAACTGTGTCCTAGGAATCTAGGTTGATAATGTCCCCAAGACGAGCTCATAAGGATTTTCATGTTAAACCCTGCAGGTGGACTTAGTCTGACATGACGATAAGGTTGAGTGGTACTACTCTTGGACTAAGATATTAATTAAAGAGAGTGGTCAGTAACTTATTTAATTAGTGGACATTCGACAACTTAAACATAGGGAGACTAACACACTCATAATAAAAAGGAGCCCAAAATGTAATTTGGGATTGGTGCGGTAGTTCAATAATAATTCTTTAGTGCTATGAATTATTATTGATGAAATTAAGTTGGGTGTTCGGGGCGAACACGGGAAGCTTAATTTCATCGGGAGACCAAAACCAATTCCTCCGCTCGGTCCCTATCGTAGCCTCTTGTATATAGAGAATTATACCCACCGCATACCCACTTCTTACCCACCCTTAGGTGGCCGGCCAAGCTAGCTTAGAGCCCAAGCTAAGGCCGGCCAAAGCCAAGAGTGGAGCCAATTTAAGGTGGCCGGCCAAAGCTTGGATCCTAAGCTTAGGTGACCGGCCACTAGAAAATAAAAGAGATTTTATTTAAAATATTTTCTTATGTGGATATCATGGTTTTAAAAGAGAGAGTTTAAAATTTAAATCATTCCTTTTATAGCTTTCTACAAAAGATTAAGTGAAAGATTTGATATCTTTCCTTATTTATAGTTAAAAGGAAGATTTTAATTATTGATAAAACTTTCCTTTTTTTAACCATGTTCATGATTTAAAAGAGAGTTTTAAAATTAAATATTTCCTTTTATAAGTTTCTACAAAAGATTAAGAAAAGATTTGATATCTTTCCTTATTTGTAGATTGAAAGAATGATTTTAATTTTAGAGAAAACTTCCCTTTTTTGAAATCATCCACATGTTTTAATAGAGAGATTTTAATTTATAAAATTTCCTTTTATAACCAACCATGAAGGGAAAAATTATTAGAGAAATTTTTATTAAAAATTTCTGGAAACAAATTAGGAAGTTTTAATTCTTGTGTTAAAACTTTCCTTGCTTGGAGCTATGAGGTGGCCGACCATGTGGATTTAAGAAAAGGAAATTGGTTTTAATTAATTAAATTTTCTTTTTCATGGAAAATAAAATAAGGAAGTTTTTATTTAAATTTTCTTTATTTGCCAAGACCAAGGATTATAAAAGAGGGGGTAGGGGTGCCTTCATGGGTAACAACTCTATTCTATTTTCTTCCCGCTCTTCCTTGGTGGTGGCCAGCCCTAGACCTTGCTCTTCTCCTCTTCTCTTCTTCTTTAGTGGCCGGTTTAATCCTTCTCTTAGAGCTCTTGTTGGTGGCCAGTTCTAACTTGGAGAAGAAGGAGAGAAAGGAGGCTTTGTTTCTAGCATCCCTTGGAGCTTAGTGGTGGTGTCCGAAACTCTTCATCTCAAGGAGGAGTGCTTGGCTGAAACTTGCAAGGAGGAAGAAGAAGGGTTTGGGTGGTTCTCATCTCGGTAGATCGTTGCCCATACAACGTCCGAGATAAGAAGAGAAATACGGTAGAAGATCAAGAGGTTGTTGCTTACAAAGAAAGGTATAACTAGTAATTATTTTTCGCATCATACTAGTTTTTTCTTTGTATGAATTCCAAACACAAGAGGCATATAATTCTATGTTTCGAATTTGTGATTCAAGTTTATGTTATTTTTTTATTTTTGGAATTTATGATTTGATTGTTCCTTTTGGTTAAATTTAGGGCTATATAAAAAAATTAAATATTAGATTTCATTGAAAGGCTTTGTCTAGGAAGTGGTGGTTGCTCCCATATCCAAGAAGGCCTAGTGGCTCACCATGTTTAACCTGGAAGCTAATTTCTGAAATTAATATTTAATTGAATTTATAACATAGGTGGATTTGGATCAATAATGTTAAGCATTGTTTGCGATCCAAGTCTAAACCATTAAGAACAGATAAGTTAAATTTGGAATCAATAATGATAAGTTCTGTTTACGATTCCGAATTTAATTTCTAAAGAACACAATAGGTTATTAGGATAGATTCGACACTTGTACAAAATTTTTGTACAGTGGAACCGGTACGATCTTCCTAGGACTAACCAATAGTTAAAGCCTGGTCTTCACTAATGGTCAAGCGGTGACTTTAAACCCAAGTGTTCACCAAATCGTCGAGTAGCGACGTTAAACACGTGTCCTCCCCAAATTGTCGAGCGGTGACCTTAAACCAGAGTCTTCACCAAATCGTCGAGCGGTAACGTTAAATGTGTGTCCTTACCAAATCGTCGAGCGGCGACGTTAAACGCGTGTCTTCATCAAATCGTTGAGTGGCGACGTTAAAGCCTAGTCTTCACCAACGGTCGAGCGGTGACCTTAAACCCAAGTCTTCACCAAATCATCGAGCGGCGACGTTAAACGCGTGTCCTCACCAAATCATCGAGCGACAACTTTAAACGCATGTCTCCACTAACGATCAAGTGGCGACCTTAAACCCGAGTCTTCACCAAATTATCGAGCGGTGACGTTAAATGCATATCTCCACTAACGGTCGAGCGGTGACCTTAAACCTGAATCTTCACCAAATTGTTGACCAGCGACGTTAAATGCGTGTCCTCACTAACGGTCAAATGACAACCTCAAATTCAAACTTGCTCTTACAGTCAAGTGGGTATTCGGAGATACAAGATCATGGGCATTTACAGTCAAAGACATGAAATGCTGTGAATGTAAATGCTTCGCCGAATGGACGCGCATATATTAAAATAAAAATTTTCAAGATTTCATTTCAGGATCATTGTTGCAGGATAAAGATAAGAGCTTCGTTGAATGGGCGAGCTTCCATTAAGACTTCAAAATTTTATAGCGCTTAACCTCACTCAAGGTAATCCAGAGCATCATCGGGTAGTGACTCGATCATCTTGTCTCGACTTATAACGTTGTCCTTCATGGTCTTGGGAAGGTGGCTGCCCGTCTTGAGCTAGTTGATCGTGTCGTCTATCGCGAGGTTGCAGAGCTGAAGATAACGGGCGACGACTTTATCATTGAACGCATCCGAGCAGATGTAGTTATGTCTCATTGTTGCAAATCAGCTCGGCTCGGCATCCTGATAAATCTTCATCGCCGCTGGAGAGCCCTCCAGCTCGGTCTTCACCTTCTCTAGCTCATCCTGGGCTAGCTTTAGTGTTGCGTCCTTAGCGGAGAGCTAGACCTGGAGCTCAGTTTCCTACGCTGATCGGCTCGCTCACTCGGTCACTATAAAATCTTCAGCCTCTTTGAGATTGCTGGCGAGATCTCGAGCCTCCTTGTTCTTCAGCTCCAGGTCCTCGATGGCTTGGTTCTTTCTAGCAGTGGTGACTCTATTTTTTTTTTGTCAAAGGTGCTAACCTGCTTCTTGAGTCAACCCAGCATCTCCTCGTGGCCAGAGGCTTTAGCCCATTCGACCTCAAGGTGCTTGGTCATCTTCTCCAGGTCGGGCATCAGCTTGGCCATCTACTGCGGATCGACGGCGGGTTGGTTGTTTGAGACTCTGAGTTTCTTGAACTCATCCTCCAGATAAGTTAGTCTGTGGCACATAGCCAAACTCTCCACCCAATACTACAAATAGGTAAAAGGATTAGAGCCGATCGGAGAAAAGATAATTACAATGAGAGCTTACCCCAGTTGTCATTTAGGAATGGTTGTTGGGAAGCGCGCTAGAGGGCATCACCGCTGCTCGAGCTCGGGCTTCTTCCCAAACCTGGGCGAGTGGGCGCCGTATGATGACTTGATGCTTAGGAGTGCGCGATTGGACGCTCAGCTCACTGTACTCCTCTGTTGGCAAGTGAAGGATCGTCGTAATGGATCGTCGACCGCCTGGAGCCGAGTGGGCCGAGGTTGCTGGGTCGGTCGGCCGAGACGCAGATGCCAGGAGGATGGCTGATTGTTGAACCCTCGATGGCTGCGATGGAGGCATGGAGGCCAGGGGCTCTACGGCAATAGGCTCCTGCGACAGCTCAGCCATCGAAGGAGTTCGGTCGGAGGATATCTTGGGCATGGTCTCAGGGATTGCGAAGGGATTCAAGGTGCCGACCTTGACCCTTTCGGCGAATCCCACCGCCGAAGCAGCACAGCGCAAAGACTCTATTCGGCACCTCTTGTGCCTTAACAATAGCTCACCAATGGAGCCAGAACTCTCCAACCGGACGGCAGGCGCTTGCTCGGGTGCTTGCTTCGAGCCGCCAGCAACCTCAACACTGGGGGCTCGGCTAGCTGCCCCTCCACTCACCAAGACGTGAGTCACTGCACTCTCATTTTGTGAGCCGACCGGCTGTAGGCCACAGTTCGCCAATTCCTCAATAGCAATCGCCTCGATCTCGGCGCTTTGAAGCTTCACAAGGCCGGACATCCGAGCACGCAGCATGACTTCAGCTGCAAAAGAAGCAGAAAAATCAGTTAGAGTCAAAGGAAAAACGTACATGAAACCTCTTACCAAAGCTGGTTTGGAGCCCAGTGCGGATCAGACTTAGGCCAAAGATGTACAGCAGACCCTCAAGCAGCAACTTGTGGATGTCATACTTCTGGCAAGCCAGCATAGATACGTCATGAAGGTAGTCTGAGTGGCTCTTGTATTTCTTCAGGTCGGGTTAAGGTGGTAGACCGACCTGCCAGCGGGTCCGGAAGCTCGGTCGTTCGAGGAGGCGTACAAAAAAGAAATATTCCTTCCAATATTTATTGGAAGTCAACATTTTGTTAAAAAATATAAGCCTGATCTGAGATTGAAATAGAAAGGTACCCAGTTCAGAATATTTTGAGTAATAGAAGTACTGGAAAGCTCAAGGAGTCAGAGGGATGTCGTGCAACCGGTACAACACGATGACGCCGCACAGAAGGGGAAAGGAATTCGGTACAAGTTGTGGAAGGGGAACACAGAAATAATTATAGACTTCAATGATGAAGGGATGAATTGGGAAGTAGAGACCGACCATGAATTGGTCCCTAAACAGATAGATGGTGTCGGTCGGTGGTTCATTTGGCCGATCGGATGCGGAAGACAAAATGATCTCAAGGTCAGGGGGAATCTCAAAAATGTTATTGAGGCTCTCAACATCGCCTGAATCAAACCTGGTCTCTATGGTGGTGTACCAGAGTCTAGGAGGAGGGTCCGGCGGCTGAGAAGAGCTTGCCATTGTGAAAGAAAGTAAAAACAGCAGAGGAAATGCAAAAGAAGAAGTGAAAAGATCACTGGAAAGACACTAGGAACAAGGAGAGGCCGGAGACCAAAAGCGAATAAGAGAAGGAAGCTTACAGGACAAGGATCATCGGAGTAGAAAAAGAGAAGTGGCTGACAACGCGCAAAAGGTCGTCAGAGAACACGCACAAAATCGCCGGAGAGCACAAGCGTATGTTGGGTTCTTCGGGCCGCGAAAACCGCTTTTCGCGTCGCGGAAACCCCGAATCGCCCAAGCCACGGATCTCGTGCATGGTAAAACTTTCAAAAACACAAGTACAAGTTATAAACAACGATCTACAGTAGATCTACAAAGGGGGAAACCATTTTTACCTTCGAAGCGTGCCCTCGCAAATCCCGCTTGTCCAAGGTACGCCGGATCTCGAGAGTGTCAACGTAGACACTCCTCTAATGATATCCACACGAACAAGGAGTGTCTCCTACACTCAAAGGATGGAGAAGAGAGACCCCAAGTGTGCTAGCACTCTCTCTAGGGCTCTCGGATGGGAAATAGAAAGGAAGGAAAAAGAGGAGATGCAAAAGAATCTCATACACTTACTAGTGGTAACCTCCTTTGTGACCTTCACCCTTCCATTTTGTTTGAACCCACTCAAAACATCTTCTCCTCACCATGGATGTCACGGCAACCTCAAGAGGGAGAGGAGGAAGAAGCAAGGAGAGGAAGATGGAATGAATGCACACCAAATCAAAAACCCACTTCACTAATGTGTGGCCGGCCACACCATAAAGCCCCTCATTAATGTGGCCGGCCACATTAAAACCAATTGGATGTGTAACCTCCAATGAGGTGGCATACCATTATGAGGTGGTGATGTGGCTAATGATGTGGCTAGGTTGGTCATGCCAAGTAGGATGAGTCAACCTTCATGATGATGTGGCAAGACATCAAGTCAAACTTGATGTTTCAACTTCCATTTGGTCAAGTCAAAATTGACCAATTTCTTCCTTGTTGAGTTAAATCCAACCTTTGATTCAAGTCAATTTCAATTTAATGAATCTCAATTCATTAATATAAATTGACTCAATGAATCAAATTTAAATTAGACTCATTCAACAATTGAATCTAATTGAGTCTAACTCAATAAGTCTAATTCGAATCCAATCTTTGGTGCATCATATGAACCTAATCCAATTGGTTCATCATATGAACCCAATCTCCATCCACTTGTTCTTTGTGTGTGACCCAATAGGTTCTTGTAACGTTGGCAATGTTTCTAAACTCCTTTAGAAACATAAGCAATGAGCGGCATCTAGCAATACATCATTGCTACCCAAGTTACAAGAAATGTTGAGATCCAACATCACCTTGTGACTACTAATTGTGACTCCTCACAATATGTGACATTGTCCTTCTATCCTAGACATCTAGATTTATCAATGTGAGGCATAGACCGTGTCATCCTCTAATCAATCTAAATCTTGAACTCCAAGTAGACGCACTAGATCAAATGAGCTCAACATCTAATGTTGACTCATTTGGGCATAGCCATGCACTTAGTGGTCTCACTCTATCAAGAATAGCGATGTCGCTCCCGTCATATGGGAGGGATAGATCCCATCTACATCACTCACATCCCTCTGCATAATTCGTTATATACCCAGTAATCGTCTTTATAGTCCACCCAGTTACGGGTGACGTTTGACGAAACCAAAGTACATAACTCCTTATGTAGGGATCCATGGTGACTTCAGGTCTAAGGACTAATAGTCATACTAATAGCCACATGAGAAAGTATATGACACTCATATAACGATCCATGATACTTTCTCATGGCGGGTCATTCAGTATACATTCTCCAATATATACCCATGTGTCAACTTGATATCTCCATATCCATGACTTGTGAGATCAAGTCATCGAGTTGACCTACATGCTAGTCTTATTGCATTAACATCGTCCCTGAATGTTAATACTCGACTAGGAATGATTAAGAGTAGTGTTCCCTATATCATCTCACTATCGATTCAACCAATCGATTGATATAGGTAAGAACGATCAACTCAAGGACGTTACTATACTTAGTTTATTTGGCACTAAAACAAATAAGCATAATAACCAAACTATTGCCTTTATTAATATAAGAATATGATATACATGAGTCCATACAATCATCAAATGATTGGCTCTAGGGCTCTAACTAACAATATCCCACTAGCACTAGTGCCAATCAGTATAGCCTCTAAGGCCTAAAGACCTAGTGTGACCATCATGCTTCCTCTGTGCCAAAGCCATGGTCAAGGGATCTGCGATGTTAGCCTCTGTAGGTACTCTGCAAATCTTCACATCTCCTCTATCGATAATCTCTCGAATGAGATGGAAGCGCCGTAGTATGTGCTTGGTCCGCTGGTGTGAGCGAGGTTCCTTCGCCTGCGCTATAGCTCCATTGTTGTCACAATAGAGCTCAACTGGGTCAGCGATGCTAGGAACCACCCCAAGTTCAGTGATGAACTTGCGGATCCAAATCGCCTTCTTTGCGCCTCGATGCAAATATACTCGCCTCTGTTGTAGAATCACCATCTGTGTCCTGCTGAACTCTTCCAGCTCACAGACCACCATTTATGAAAAACACGAACCCTGACTGCGATCGATAATCATCCTGGTCGGTCTGGAAGCTAGCATCACTGTAACCCTTTACAGCTAGCTCATCATTGCCTCCATATATCAAGAAATATTCTTTAGTCCTTCTCAAGTACTTAAGAATATTCTTGACCACTATCCAGTGACTTTCACCTGGATCTGACTGGTATCTGCTCGTCATGCTCAAAGCATACGAGACATCAGGTCGAGTACATAGCATGACGTACATGATAGATCCTATGGCTGAGGCATAAGGGATCTGATCCATGCGGTCTCTCTCCTCTCTAGAAGAGGGACCTTGAGTCTTCGAAAGACTCACGCCATGTGACATCGGCAGAAATCCCTTCTTGGAGTTCTGCATGGCAAACCGAAGGAGTACCTTGTCAATATATGTACTCTGACTTAGGCCAAGCAATCTCTTAGATCTATCTCTATAGATCTGTATCCCTAGAATGCGGGATGCCTCACCTAAGTCCTTCATTGAGAAGCAACTCCCTAGCCAGGTCTTGACAGACTGAAGCATAGGGATGTCCTTCCCAATGATTAGTATGTCATCCACATATAATATGAGGAAGACAACTATGTCCCCTACAACCTTCTTGTAGACACAAGGCTCATCTTCGTTTTTGATGAAACCAAACTGTTTGATCGCATCATCAAATCGAAGATTCCAGCTCCGAGAAGCTTACTTTAGTCCATAAATGGACCTATGCAGCTTGCATACTCTGCTAGTATGCTGTGGATCTACAAAACCCTCAGGTTGTGTCATGTACACATCCTCGAGTAGGTCTCCATTCAGAAACGTGGTTTTGACATTCATCTGCCATATCTCATAGTCATGGTAGGCTGCAATAGCAAGCATGATCCGAATGGACTTAAACATCGCCACTGGAGAAAAGGTTTCATCATAGTCAATACCATGAATCTGCTTGAACCTTTAGCTACCCAGCGACCCTTATAGATAAGTCCATCCATGTCAGTCTTTCTCTTAAAGACCCACTTGCACCCAATGGGTTTTACCCCTTCAGGTGGATCAGCCAAAGTCCATACTTGGTTGGTGTACATGGATTCTATCTCGGATCTCATGGCTTCTAGCCATTTCTCAGAATCTGGTCTCATCACAGCTTCTTGATAGGTGGTAGGCTCATCCTCTATGAGTACAATGCCATCATGGTCAGACAAGAGAAATGAGTATCTCTCAGGCTGACGACGTACCCTATCAGACTTGCGAAGAGGTATGTCTACTTGAACTGGTTGTTGTTCCTCAACTCTTTGTGGAACAACATCATCCACAACACTTTGTGGTTCCAGTTCAACTTCCATCGAGGCATCAGTGCTATTGTTCACATCTTGAACTTCTTCAAGATCGAACGCGCTCCCAGTCTTTGCCACAACTACCTTGTGCTGACTGGGAATGTAGAAGTGATATCCCTTAGTTTCCTTGGGATATCCGATGAAATAGCACTTGTCGGATTTGGGTCCTAATTTGTCTGAGACTTGACATCGTACGTAAGCCTCACAACCCCAAATCCTCATGAAAGACACCTGGGCATCTCTCCCAGTCCATATCCTATATGGTGTCTTTATCACGGCCTTAGATGGAACTCGGTTGAGAATGAAAGCTGCCGTGTCTAGAGCATAGCCCCAGAGGTATGTCGGAAGATCTGTGTGACTCATCATAGATCGTACCATATCTAATAGGGTACGATTCCTCCTTTCGGATACACCATTCCACTGTGGTGTTCCAGGAGGAGTGAGTTGGGATAGAATCCCACACTCAGCTAAATAGTCACGAAACTCATGGCTTAAGTATTCTCCACCACGATCTGATCGAAGTATCTTAATACTCTTGCCAAGCTGGTTCTGTACTTCATTCTTGAATTCTTTGAACTTTTCAAAGGATTCAGACTTATGTGTCATCAAGTACACATAACCGTATCTACTGAAGTCATCAGTAAATGTGATGAAGTATCTATAACCGCCTCTAGCAGCAACATTGAAAGGGCCACATACATCACTATGTATGAGTCCTAACAAATCAGTTGCTCTCTTGCTGTGCCCACTAAAGGGAGTCTTGGTCATCTTGCCTCGTAGGCATGACTCGCATATCTCATATGATTCAAAATCAAATGAGTCCAGTAAACCATCCTTATGGAGTTGGGATAAGCGCTTGTCATTTATATGACCTAAGCGACAGTGCCAGAGGTATGTTTGGTTCATGTCATTTGACTTGAACCTCTTGGTATTTACGTTATAGATAGGGCTCTCTAGATCTAGAATATAGAGTCCGTTTATCAGAGGTGCACTACAATAGAACATATCGTTTAAATAGACGGAACAACATTTGTTCTTTATTATAAACGAAAATACTTTCTTGTCCAAACAAGAAACGGAAATTATGTTCTTAGTCAAGGCAGGCACATAACAACAATCATCTAATTCTAGTACAAGCCCAGAGGGAAGAGATAGATGATAAGTTCCTACAACAATAGCAGTAACTCGTGCTCCATTGCCTACTCGTAGGTCTATCTCACCCTTCGTCAATGCCCTGCTATTCCTCAGCGCTTATACATTAGTACAAATGTGTGAAGCACATCCGGTATCTAATACCCACGATGAAGAAATAGAGAGGTTGACTTCTATAACATTTATACCTGAAGTAGAAATCTTATTTATCTTCTTCTTAAGATCTTCCAGGTATTCTTTGGAGTTCCTATTCCAGTGCTTTGCTTGTCCTTGATATAGGTGACAAAGATGTTCAACCATATCGTAAGCGCTCATCAACTCATGTTGCTTCTGAAGCTCAGAGTTCATGGTTGCGAGCATAAGGCAAGACACATCTAATGCGTCACCTTGATGCTTCTTGTAAGCATCTCGGTCTGCTCGCGAGGCAGTGGAAGGAGGAGCCTCCGGAATGGGCTGCTCCAGAACGTACAGTTTACGTTCTTGGGTGAGAACTATTCTCAGGTTCCTATACCAGTCCAGGAAATTTACTCCGTTGAGCTTGTCCTTCTTAAGGACAGATCGCAGAGAGAAAATGTTCGTATTTGACGTCATGGTTATCTACAACAAAAAATTTGCAGAAATAAATATCATATTCTTTTAAAATCATTTAATTAGGCCTTCAATTAAATGATGCTCCCACTGAATTCTATAATTCTTGTGGGACAAGATCCACATCATACTAACCCTTGAGTTAGCTTTGGCTAATACGCCCAAGGCTTAGTATGATCGGTAGGTAACGATTACCAATTACATCTCTATGCAACTCTTGTTTATAAAATCAATATCCGCATTTATATTAAAACTCGAGTTAGCTTTGGCTAATACGCCCGAGAGTTAATATAGATGTGATTTTGATCTATCTTTTCCAACCGATGGAATAATGCCTATAGTTGACTCGATCCAACCGAGTAACTAGGAATACTCAATCTAATTGAGCTTGTATTCACCCATGCGTTGATAGGCGGGACCAAGATTGTCCCTCCGTACCCTACCAAGATAATATGTATTGCTCTGCTTTGGCAGATTCAACAATACATGTGATCGAGGTAGTGATAGGTATCACGGCACGGTTAGGCATTTAGAGTTGGTTCGATCGAGATCTAATCTAATCGAAAAGGATGCATCTTGTGCACACTTAGATCTAATCTAATCGCAAGGGTGCATCATGTGCACGACTTAGATCTAATCTAATCGTAAGGCACTAATTAATTAATTACTTATTAAACATGCATCACATACACAAGAAATTAATTAATTTATTTGTGATTTAGTCATGACCCTACTACGATCTTCTCAAGCCAATGAGAAGATCGATTGGTCAACCTAGGGTCAACAGCTTCTCCAAGCTCCTCCCTTTGACCACCTTGTGTTGCTCGTGCCCGCCTCGGAACTCCGTCTCGTGTGGACCCTCCACCGCTCCAATTTGTACATTACAATTTGAAACTCGAGTTACATTCGAGTCTAAATCTAATTTACAACAAGAATAAAAGACGAGGCACGACGCGCAGGTCGCGAATAATAAAATAAATACAACACGCGAAAACACATCACGGCACGCAGGCCGTATTATGAATTACAACACAACCAATCATATTGGGTTTTGGGCCATGACTATCACAAAATTAATATATAATTCAAAATTATATATTTTCATAATTTTCTATAATTTTTAAAATAATTTTTACAATTTTACGAGTAAAATTTCCCGGCGGTCCCGTTTAGCGGTTTCGGGCGCAATCGCTGAACGGATCCCCTTGCGGGGCCAGGGGCAGCGCCCCTACCCGCGATCTAACCATCGCGAGGGTCCCATTGCGATCCAACAGCACCCAAACCCGCTGTCCCAAAATGATTTGGGCTGAGATATTGCCGTTTCGGAAAAATCTTCCCGGCGGGTTCGTTTTTAGCGATTTCGGGTGCAATCGCGGAGCAAATCCCCTTGCGGGGTTAGGGGCAGTACCCCTACCCACGATCTAACCATCGTGAGTTTCTCCTTTGTGATCTAATGGCACCCAAGCCCGCTGTCCCAAACGGATTTGGGGCAAAACGAAGCCATTTTGGGAAAATCTTTCCGGTAGCCGAAGCCTACAAGTGCCGAGACACTTGTGCTTCGCTTCTACGGAAAAATTACCCATAAAAACTATAAAATCATAATTTTACAGAAAATTACAGAAGGTTTTTATTCTCATAAAAATAAAAACAAACTCGTACAAGCCTTGCACGTGGCTCTGATACCACTGTTGGGTTCTTCGGGCCGCGAAAACCGCTTTTCGTGTCGCGGAAACCCCGAATCGCCCAAGCCACGGATCTCGTGCAAGGTAAAACTTTCGAAAACACAAGTACGAGTTATAAACAACGATCTACAGTAGATCTACAAAGGGGAAAACCATTTTTACCTTCGAAGCGTGCCCTCGCAAATCCCGCTTGTCCAAGGTACGCCGGATCTCGAGAGTGTCAACGTAGACACTCCTCTAATGATATCCACACGAACAAGGAGTGTCTCCTACACTCAAAGGATGGAGAAGAGAGACCCCAAGTGTGCTAGCACTCTCTCTAGGGCTCTCGGATGGGAAATAGAAAGGAAGGAAAAAGAGGAGATGCAAAAGAATCTTATACACTTACTAGTGGTAACCTCCTTTGTGACCTTCACCCTTCCTTTTTGTTGGAACCCACTCAAAACATCTTCTCCTCACCATGGATGTCACGGCAACCTCAAGAGGGAGAGGAGGAAGAAGCAAGGAGAGGAAGATGGAATGAATGCACACCAAATCAAAAACCCACTTCACTAATGTGTGGCCGGCCACACCATAAAGCCCCTCATTAATGTGGCCGGCCACATTAAAACCAATTGGATGTGTAACCTCCAATGAGGTGGCATACCATTATGAGGTGGTGATGTGGCTAATGATGTGGCTAGATTGGTCATGCCAAGTAGGATGAGTCAACCTTCATGATGATGTGGCAAGACATCAAGTCAAACTTGATGTTTCAACTTCCATTTGGTCAAGTCAAAATTGACCAATTTCTTCCTTGTTGAGTTAAATCCAACCTTTGATTTAAGTCAATTTCAATTTAATGAATCTCAATTCATTAATATAAATTGACTCAATGAATCAAATTTAAATTAGACTCATTCAACAATTGAATCTAATTGAGTCTAACTCAATAAGTCTAATTCGAATCCAATCTTTGGTGCATCATATGAACCTAATCCAATTGGTTCATCATATGAACCCAATCTCCATCCACTTGTTCTTTGTGTGTGACCCAATAGGTTCTTGTAACGTTGGCAATGTTTCTAAACTCCTTTAGAAACATAAGCAATGAGCGGCATCTAGCAATACATCATTGCTACCCAAGTTACAAGAAATGTTGAGATCCAACATCACCTTGTGACTACTAATTGTGACTCCTCACAATATGTGACATTGTCCTTCTATCCTAGACATCTAGATTGATTAATGTGAAGCATAGACCGTGTCATCCTCTAATCAATCTAAATCTTGAACTCCAAGTAGACGCACTCGATCAAATGAGCTCAACATCTAATGTTGACTCATTTGGGCATGGCCATGCACTTAGTGGTTTCACTCTATCAAGAATAGCGATGTCGCTCCCGTCATATGGGAGGGATAGATCCCATCTACATCTCTCACATCCCTCTGCATAATTCGTTATATACCCAGTAATCGCCTTTATAGTCCACCCAGTTACGGGTGACGTTTGACGAAACCAAAGTACATAACTCCTTATGTAGGGATCCATGGTGACTTCAGGTCTAAGGACTAATAGTCATACTAATAGCCACATGATAAAGTATATGACACTCATATAACGATCCATGATACTTTCTCATGGCGGGTCATTCAGTATACATTCTCCAATATATACCCATGTGTCAACTTGATATCTCCATATCCATGACTTGTGAGATCAAGTCATCGAGTTGACCTACATGCTAGTCTTATTGCATTAACATCGTCCCTGAATGTTAATACTCGACTAGGAATGATTAAGAGTAGTGTTCCCTATATCATCTCACTATCGATTCAACCAATCGATTGATATAGGTAAGAACGATCTACTCAAGGACGTTACTATACTTAGTTAATTTGGCACTAAAACAAATAAGCATAATAACCAAACTATTGCCTTTATTAATATAAGAATATGATATACATGAGTCCATACAATCATCAAATGATTGGCTCTAGGGCTCTAACTAACAGCGTAAAAGCACGAAGGTGAAGAAGGTGGTGAGGTGGCAAGCTCATATACCCTGGGCTCGGCTGATCAAAGCCGTCCGATCTAGGTCACGAAAATCTATTCGAAGATCCGACCGTTGAATTTAAACCACCAAACATCACCATCAATGCCTATCACGTCAGGCGTGCGACGGTTGTGGGCATGACGCATGGCGTGCTACCATAGTTCAACAATTAAAATCATCATGGGAACTCACTCTACCTTATTGAAAAAGGACTTGCACGCCTCCCGAGAAATCAAGATTATGTCACTCCCATATGCGCTCTCCTAGGATAGACGGAGGAAGAAGTCTTCTAAGTGTAAACCTTTGTTCTTTCGATCGGATCAATGGAGTATGATGCTTGACCGAGTGACTACTTTTAGAAGGCCGATTGATGAGAATCAGGTACATCCTAATGAGTTCATACAATAATGAGGGCCGATCAGGGGGTCCAAGCTTCAATGGAGGTATGCGATAACTACTATTGCTGCTACAGTGCGCTAGTTTGCTTTGCTCCGACACATCGTCGCTAGCTGACTTGAGTGTCGGAGGACCATCGTCAGGGACCCCTTCCCTTGCTCCGCACTAACGTAGTTGTGGTTTCAGGGACGCAAGGAGTCAACATACGGTCCACCGGAGCGCCACATCCCTAGCTTCCATCGCCTCAACTATCGGACAGGATCAGATATGAAAAATAGAATACTTGAATCATTTATTGTGCCAATACAAATGGTTCATATCTCTTATACAATCTTTTATGATTTATTTCAATGAAATTATAACGTTGATGCACCTTCATTCCTCTGATAGGGTCAAACCTGTGACACATAAATAAGATAACTCACATTTCTAGGCCAAGGTATTCTACCTTTATAATTTCATCCAGCAAATCATAAAAATTATTGCTTACACCTATATCATTGGATGACTGAACACAAACCACACTATTTATTCTAGTCTTCTCCATTCCATATTCTTGAGTATAAAAATTATATTCATTTATAAAATATGCTGGCCAAGTGCATACCAATGCTTTTGGACCCCATGATAGATTGATTAACAAATCATGTTCAAGGTGAGCTTGATTATCATGAACCTAAGGTCAAATATGCCAATTGTTAAAAGTTTGCATATGTTTAAACCAAATTTAGATTGCCTACTTACATATGATTTGAATGATGGAGCAAATCTTTTTCGCATAAGGGATCAAACTCTTGTGTTGACAATTCAGAATATAAGTTTTGGAAAATCTTACTAAAAATAATTATAAATACAAACAACTTACGACATTAGAAATAAAAAATATATACTAACTCATAAGTTGATACTTTTAGAAAATTCAGAAAAAGATATGTGTAAGGTCCCACAAGCCATTGAATGTGTAAATTAGGGATTTGAGGTATTTTTTTTTTGTTAGTTTGATGTTTCCCAAGATGAAGGTAATTCAGTGACGATAAATAAATAATATAATAATAATAAAATATAAAATAAAATAATAGTTGCTCCTTAAAAAATTATTTTATAGATTTTTTAGGAAATTTTCGAGAATTTTTAGATGATTAAACGGGACTCGTACGATATATTAATGGGAATAAACTTATTAGACCTTAAGGAAGCCTGTTCAGAATATCAAGTTATATGGGAGTTAATTGAATTGATTAAGCTAAAGTTTTATTTAAGGGACCTAAAAACAAAAAAGGGGGGAAACCCTAAGTTTTCTCTTTTCCTCTCATTTCCTCGGCTCCCGACCCCCGTTGTCACCGCCACCCTCATCTTCTCCTCTCTTCATCGTCGCAGGCGTGATTTCCACTAAGCAAAAGCTCTCGACAATGGTGCGATCTCCCTTGGCCTAAGGTCCCTGACAACGGTACCAACATGGAAAGGAAAGGTGTTTTGCTGGTGGGAAGGAAGGTTTGATCACGTTCCAAGCCTGATTGCTCCTCCATCTCAAAGGAAAGGCAAGCATTATTTATATTTCTTTGTTGAGATAAAGTTGTGGGGTAATAAGGGAGGTATCTTCGAGTGGAGTGACGATTCTCTATTGAGTCCGAATGGATTTGGGATGCTTCATTTTGGTTTGGTGACTGAGATCTCTAAGTTAAAAGGAGGAAAAAAAACCATAGGGAGGAAGAATATCTTTTAAGTCATACCCTGTTTTCTGAAGGATTTCTGTGATTCTTGCGATGATTTCAATGCGCGCGTGCTTAATCTTGCTTGCTTGGCATTTCATATTCGATACTGTGATTTCCTGCTCATGATTTCAATGTGTGCTAGCTTAATCATGATAGCTTGGATTTCGGATTTAATTTAGAGAGTTCTCACTATGACTTCAACTTGTGCTTGCTTAATCATGTTAGCTAGGTATTTTGTGACATATTTGGTAGTGGGTGACTTGGGTCATTTAAGATTATTTCCTTCCATGATTCTTTTGGGTTATGCATGATTTATAATGTTTAAGGAAAGTTTATTAGTTTAGCTTACCAGATTGTATATTAGGTCTCTTGTTCCAACTTCAGTGCTTGACTTTTTGTTTCCAAGTTTCATAGTCCTATAAATGATGTGATTCACTTTAACTTTGATATATGTTGGTTACTCCTAGGAAAACGTACCGGTTCTACTGTACAAAATTTTTTGTACAAGTGTCGAACCTTTCCTTAAATAACCTATTGTGTTCTTTAGAAGTTAAATTAGGAATCGCAGACGGAACTTAACATCATTGATTCCAAATTTAACTTATCTGTTCTTAATGGTTTAGATTTGAATCGCAAGCGGAACTTAACACTATTGATTCAAATCTACCTAAGTTATTAATTCCAAAAATATTAATTTCAAAAATTGGCTTCCAAGATTGCATGGCGAGGCACATGACCTTCTTGGATATGGGAGCAACCACCACCGCCTAGGAAAAGCCTTTTAAGGAAGGCTATTATTTATTTCCTTAAATAACTCTAGGTTAACCAAAAAGAACAATCGAATCACAAATTTGAAAAATAAGAAAAACACAAACTCGAAAAATAAATTCGAAAGACTAGATCTAATTGCCTCTTGTATTTAGAATTCTTACAAAGAAAATAACTAGTATGATGCGGAAGAAAATTACTAGTTATACCTTCTCTTTGTAAGCTAATGACCTTGAGATCTTCTGCCGTATTCCTCGCCTCTCCTTGGACGTCGTGTGGGCGACGATCCTCCAAGATGAACACCACCCAAAAGAGCTTCTCCTCTTCTTCTAAAATCTGGCCACCAACACCACCAAGGAGAAGAGAGCAAAAGGGAAAAGAGAGAAGAGAGGGAGGGCCGACCACTTAATGATCTCCAAGCAAGAGAATAAGAATTGTATCTCATGAAGCCCCCTCACCCCTTATTTTATATTACTTGCCCAAAACAAATAAGGAAAAACTTTTACAAAAAATAAAATCATCCAAGAGTTTTTCCTTTTCCCTTTTAATTTTTCCTTTTCTTTCCTCTTGATTGAATCAATCACCAAATTAATGGTTATAATCAATCCTATTTGGTTTAGGATTGAGTTTGGCCGGCCCCTTGCTTGGGCACCAAGCAAGGTGGCCGGCCACCATATTTAGGAAAGAAAAAATAAATTTTTTTTTATAAAATTTTACAAGAAGAAAAATCTCTTATAAAATTTTACAAGCTCTCTTTCCTAGAGTTAAAAAAGGAAAGTTTTAAAAAATTAAAACCATGTTTTAAAATTTAAAACTTCTCTTATAAAATTTCCATTTTTAACATGATGATAGAAAATTTTAATTTTAAAACTTATCTTCCTCCTTTTTTCTTAAACCATGAGGATGGTTAAAAAAGGAAAGTTTTAAAACTTTTAAAACTCTCTATTAAAACATGTGGCCAAATTCAAATAAGGAAAGTTTTTAAAATTAAAATCTCTCTTTTAAAACTTATAGTTTTCTACAAAGAGAAGATTTTAAAAATTCAAAAACAACCCTCCTTATTTGAATATTGTGGCCGGCCCCTTCATGCTTGGTCACCAAGCAAAGGGTCGGCCCCTATAAAGAGGATGTGGCCGACCCTTGCTTGGTCACCAAGCATTGGACCGGCCCACTTCTTGGACACCAAGAAGAGCCTTACATTTGGATGGACTTGAGGTTATAGTGAGGCTACGACAGGGACCTAGAGGAGAAATTAATTTTGGCCTTCCGATGAGCTTGAGTATCTCGTGCTCGCTCCGAACACACAACTCAAGTTCATCGATAATAACTCATTCCACTAGAGAGTTATTATCGCACAACCGCACCAATCTCAAATTACATTATGGGCTCCTTCTTATCATGAGTGTGTTAGTCTCCCTGTGTTTAAGATTATGAATGTCCACTAATTAAGTAAGTTACTGACAACTCACTTAATTAATATCAAGCTCTAAGAATAGTACCACTCAACTTCATAGTCATGTCGGACTAAGTCCACCTGCATGGTTTAACATGGCAATCCTTATGAGCTCCTCTTGGGGACATTCTCAACCTAGATAACTAGGACACAGATTCCTTCTATAATAAACAACACACACTATAAGTAATATCATTTCTCAACTTATCAGGCATATTGATTTATCGAGCTAAACCTCACCCTTTGATAAGTTAAAGAAATAAATATTAAATATATGTGCTTGTTATTATATTAGGATTAAGAGTACACACTTCCAAAATAACTAAGGTCTAGTTCTTTTACTAAGTCAGTACAAAAAGAACTTACCTAAATGATCCTACTCAATACACTTAAAGTGTATCAGTGTAATTTATTAATCAAGATAAACTAATACTTAATTACACTACAACTATTCTGATGGTTTGTTCCTTTCCATCTTAGTCGTGAGCAACTATTTATAATTTATAGAGAACCGACAACATGATCTTCTAAGTGTGACACCACACTCCATGTTATCTACTATATAAATTAATTAAATAATAACATTTAATAAATAAATATAGATATTGACCAATGTGATTCTTTTATTTTAAAAATAAATGTTTACAAAAGCTAGGCTTTTAGTATACACTCCAACAATCTCCCACTTATACTAAAAGACTAAGCGGCCATATCTGTTGCCATACATCTGATTCCCATCCCCTCCACATGCCGATTAAAAACATTCGCCAGAAGGGCCTTAGTGAAAGGATCTTCCAGGTTATCTGCTGATGCAATCTTGGCGACGACAACTTCTCCTCGCTTGACGATGTCTCGTATCAGGTGGTACTTGCGCTCTATATGTTTACTTGCCTTATGGACTCATGTTTCCTTCGAGTTTGCAACTACACCACTATTATCACAATAAATTGTGATGATCTGGGCAAACCAGGAATCACATCTAAGTCCATTAGAAAGTTCCTGAGCCATATAGCTTCTTTGGCTGCCTCAGAGGCTGCCACATACTCAGCTTCCATGGTTGAGTCCGAGACGCATTTCTACTTAACACTCCTCCATGCAATGGCTCCACCTCCTAGAGTAAACACATACCCTGACGTAGACTTACTATTGTCCCTATCTGATTAGAAGTCTGAATCCGTGTATCCCACAGGGAGCAAATCATCTGCTTGGTAAACTAGCATATAGTCTCTAGTCCTTCTCAGGTACTTTAATATATGCTTTACCGCAGTCCAATATCCTTGTCCAGGGTTACTCTGATATCTGCCAACCATGCCCACGCAAAACAGATATCAGGTCTCGTACACAGCATTGCATACATAAGGCTTCCTACAGCCGAGGCATAAGGAACTGCCTTCATGCCCTCTATCTCCTTTGATGTCTTCAGAGACATCTCTTTAGATAAAGCTACTGTAATGCCCAAAAATTCTCAAAACTATTTTAGGAATATTCTATGATTTTTCTGGAATTATTAGATATTTTTCTATAATTTTCCGAGTAGCGGAAGTAGAAAAAATTATTAGAAAAGTAAAATGGCTTAAGCGGGAATCGAACCCGGGACCTCTCGGGTCCGCTAAACCTTTAGTTAGCCTTAGTAACCGGTGAACCCAGCAGGGCCGTGCTGTAAGGAAAGGGAATCAATTATATTTATAATTGGTTTGGCCGAATTAATTACTTAGTATAAATAGGAAATTTAAGTTGGGGTTTGGTTATTTTTTAGAACTTGGTTCGGCAACCCCTCTCCAAAACCCTCACGCCGACGCCAACCCCTCTCCTTCTCTCGGCGCCACAACAAGGGAAGAACTAGGGTTCCATCCCTAGGGTCCCAAGGTCACTTTCCGGCGACGATTTCAGCACAAGGACGTTCCCCTCCGCGAGTAGAGCACGTGGACGCGAGCGAATCGTCGAGAAATCATCTCCACCGGAATTTCTAGCGATTAGATTTGTAAGAAATCTAGCACACAAGGTAAGAAACCCATCACCTGCAGTATAAGTAGCTCCATTTGGTTTTATACGCACTAGTTTAGCTATATGCAGTTTTTATCGACGCATAGGGTGAATTTGACCCTCCTCGCAGATTTAGGGATTTAGTGAGTACTTCTAGATGGGTCGGACACGTATTCCATCTTCAGTGGGGGTTCCTAGACGTTGTCGGAAGCCTAGAAGTGGTCTCCCTAATAGAGGGGAGAGTTGGGGTACACTAGGTGTTCGATAAAATAGCTAGTTAAGTTAAAATGCAAATTAGGCATTTTAATAGCTCAGTTAAATGCATTAGAAGAATTTAAATCAGTAAATCAGTTTATTTTAGCTTATATGGGACTACGGTCCAATGGGTGGGCTCCCACAGTCGCCTCTAGGTTCAGACAACCTAGCTCTAGGTTCAGATAACCTAGAAACAGCAAGTTAAAACAGTTAGCTATATTCAGTATTTTATTTTCAGTGGCACTGTACTGGATCAGATATCCATTGGGTTGGACTCCCACAGTCGTCCCTAGTTTTAGATAACCTAGTTAACCCTACTAAATTTGGGACTTGCAAACCCGGGTCTAGTTAGGGATGCGCGCACAGCAAGTACAGTTGCCGGGCTCAAACAGCATGATTATGTATTTTCACTTATTATGAATTAGTTTTCAAAGCTCAAAATTAGTTATGTTAGTTGAGTTTGAATTCAGTATCAATTTAGCTACAGTTTAGCTTATTATATGTTCAGTTTAGTTATCTTTATTGATTCATGTGATTAATTGCCATGCCATGTTCAGTATGCATGTTCAGTTATTTCAGTTTATGCTTGCAACCATAGTATGCCATGCCAGTACATGTTTTCAAATAGCATTCTTTAAAAGCATGTTTGCATCGTTGCATGTTTTAGTGAGGTAGTTGGTTTCTTACTAAGCTTTAAGCTTACAGATTCTATTTTCCTTATACTGCAGATAAAGGTAAGGGAAAAATGGACTAGCAGAGGAAGCTGGAGGCCAATGCAGAGATGGTGTGTGTGGCAGGAACTGGAATAAAAGATTCTTAGGGGACTTAGCAAGTTTAAACCGTAGAACTCTTTAGTGTTTTACTTTCATGCACGTTTAGTTGCGTAATGCTATGAATCAGTGAACTATGTATCATGTTAAGTTTAGAATACTAGTTTTATATCATTAGAATGTTTCTCATGTAGTGTATAACTCATATGTGAGATTTTGGCACGCCCAAGTGCTGAAATCAGAGTTTCAGGCTGAAATCAGAGTTTCCGGCTGAAATCAGAACTCTGATCGGTCTACAGACCGATCAGAGAGTGGGTTGTGCCACTGGATCGGTCAGATGACCGATCCATTGTGCGAACAGAGAGCGCAGACACTCACTGATCGGTCAGCGGATCGATCAGTGAGCCACTGGATCGGTCTACCGACCGATCAGTGTGCTCCTGGATCGGTCGGTAGACCGATCCAGCCGCATACAAAGGCGAGGGAGCATATGGATCGGTCTGCCGACCGATCCAGAGAGTGTTTCCGTGCCAGTAACAAGCTGGAACGATCACGGGATCGATCTGACAGCCCAATCGATCTATGGATCAATTGAAATGCCTGATTACAGCTAGCAGGCTATCCGAGAGGCATAGATTATCTTCCCTAGCATGTGTACAACTCTTAGGTACACTTAGAATATTAAGTTCAGTTTACAGTAATCAGTTTAGTAAAATTTTAATAAATCCAGATTTTTCGCAATAGTAATTTAGCACAGCATAATAGTAGCGATCGGCCTCGCAGCCTAGTCAGTAGGAGGCGGGTCGTTACAGAGTGGTATCAGAGCCAAGTTCCATACCTCCTACACACACATCAGCATTGAACCTGCAGCTTCCAAGTAAGAATACCTCTACTTTATTTATGCTTTCTATTTCCTTGTTATAGTTCATGTTTATAGATAAACTGCTGCATGATAGTATGTGATAGTATATAACATGATAACGATAGTTATACAATTATGATTGTAATAGTTATTCATGTTCTGTCCTCTATGTCTTTAGCAATGGCACGAGGACGCCCAGCTAGAAGGGCACTAGCTACTGAGCCCCAGCAAGAGGCAGGCAGTTCAGTGCCTCCTCCCGACCTTACAGCATTAGTGGCTCAGTTACAGCAGCAGCTAGCTGAACAGCGACAGGAAATAGCCACCTTAAAGGCTAATCAGCAGAGTACCTCCAGCGTCAGCGCCAGCACCAGTACCAGCACCAGCAGTCCCAGTAGCTGAGCCAAGAAAGGAAGTCTATCTGATCCAGTGGCAGCGAGTCAAGCCAGAGAACTTCTCAGGCACTAGTGAACCATGGGAAGCACAAGCCTGGTTCAAAACACTGGAGAGCACGATGGAGCTTCTGGACTGGCCAGAACACGAGAAGGTGAAGTGTGCCTCCTTCTGCCTAACAGGAGACGCACGCATGTGGTGGGAAAGAATCAGAACGAAGCGCCCAGTGAACCAGATGTCATGGGATGACTTCGAGAAAGAATTCTTCGAGGAGTTCTTTCACATACGGGTTACAAACCGCCACTATGACGAGTTCACTGAGTTTCGTCAGGGCAACCTTTCAGTTGAGGAAGCCGTGAAGAAATTCAACAGGTTGGCTCGTCTATGCCCAGAGCTAGTCAGCACAGAGAAGGAACGAATCCGGTTGATGCTCAAGATGCTGAGGCCATAGATAGCAGTGAACGTGGCTGGTGGCATACATAGGCCACAAACCACAGAGGAGTTAGTGAGCAGTGCCTTGACCACAGAGCATTACCAGAACAGCATAAAGCAGTAGAAGCAAGTCTCCTCAGAGTCCAAAGGGCAAGGAAACTCTCACACTCAAAAACAGCAAGGTCACAGCTCTAATTGGAAAGGGAATTCCAACAGCAAGCGCAAATCATGGAGTGACCCGAAAGGAGGACCATCTAGCAAGCGACCCAGTTATCCAAAGTGTGCTACTTGTGGGAAATTGCACCCAGGGGTTTGTCGCAAGGGCACACGAGGATGCTTTGAATGTGGACAAGAAGGGCACATGGCCAAGCAGTGCCCGAACAAGACCGGTCTTCCTCAGCCATAGCAGATTCAGTATGCAGGCCAGCCAGCTCAGTTATATCATATGCAGGCCGCTCTAGAAGGTCCACTTATCAGCCAGGGTAGATTAGAAGCCCCTCCAGCTATGGCGAATGCGAGGATCTACTCACTCACCATGGAGGACGTAGCCAATGCCTCTACAGTTGTCACAGGTCAGATTAGCATTTTACAGTATAGTGCTACTGTTCTATTTGATACTGGGGCAACCCATTCATATATAGCCAGGATGTTCTCCAAAAAATTAGAAATACCCTCAGAGGTACTCAGTGGTCAGAAAGTCATCTTCCAACCTGAAGCGGCAGTGCAATTTGAATATAGCGGGGAACCAAAGAGAAAGGCCAAGAAGTTTCTCTCAGCTATGAAAGGACAGAAGCTACTGGATTCAGGATGTACAGGATTCCTAGCACACGTAGTCAACGCCAGCCAGGACAAGAACCAACAGCTAGCAGAGGTTCGAGTCGTATGTGACTACCCAGCAGTCTTCCCTGAAGAGTTACCATGCTTAGCACCAGACAGGGAGATTGACTTTGAGATAGAGATCATTCCCGGTACAAATCCTATCTCCAAAGCGCCTTATCGCATGGCTCCAGCAGAACTGAAGGAACTTCAGGAGCAACTACAGGAGCTGCTTGACAAGGGTTTCATACGCTCGAGTCACTCACCATGGGGAGCGCCTGTATTGTTCATGAAGAAGAAGGATAGAAACATGCGACTGTGCATAGACTACAGATCACTGAACCAAGTCACGATCAAGAACAGGTATCCCCTTCCCAGAATTGATGACCTGTTCGACCAGCTGAAGGGAGCAGCAGTGTTCTCTAAGATAGATCTCAGATCAGGTTATCATCAGGTGAAGGTTAAAGAAGGGGATATACCCAAGACAGTATTCAGAACCAGATACGGACACTACGAGTTTGTAGTCATGCCCTTTGGCATGACCAATGCTCCAGCTACATTCATGGATCTCATGAACAGAGTATTCAGGGAGTATTTAGATAAGTTTGTTATTGTGTTTATCGATGACATTCTTATCTACTCAGGAACTCAGGAAGAACACTCAGAGCACCTGAAACTAGTATTGCAGACCCTTCAGCAGAACCAGCTATACGCCAAGTTCACGAAATGTGAATTTTGGCTAGATCAGGTGTCCTTCCTGGGTCACATCATCTCAAAGGATGGTATTATGGTAGATCCCAGCAAGATAGAAGCAGTAAGTAACTGGAAGAGACCTAAGAACGCCAACGAAATCAGGAGCTTTCTGGGATTATCAGGATATTACAGAAAGTTTGTAGAGGACTTCTCCAGGATAGCCTCCCCACTGACAGCTCTTACCAGAAAGAATAGGAAATTTCAGTGGACAGAGGACTGTGAGAACAGCTTCAGCGAGCTAAAAAGGAGATTGACCAGTGCTCCCATTTTGGCTCTACCAGACAACACCAGCAGCTTTGACATCTATAGTGATGCCTCTAAGTTGGGACTAGGAGCAGTACTGATGCAAAACGGCAAGGTGATCGCCTATACCTCCAAACAACTCAAGAATTATGAGAAGAATTACCCTACTCATGACCTTGAGCTTGCAGCAGTAGTGTTCGCTCTCAAAATTTGGAGACATTACTTATATGGAGCTCAGTGTAGAGTGTATACTGATCATCAGAGTCTGAAGTACTTCTTCACTCAGAAGGATCTGAACATGCGACAGCGCAGATGGCTTGAGCTTGTCAAAGACTATGATATAGACATCCTCTACCATCCAGGGAAAGCCAATAAGGTAGCCAACGCACTTAGCAAAAAATCCAGTGCTACCTTATTATCTCTTACAGCCATGTCACCGCCCCTACAGAAGGAGATCATAGATTTCGGTCTTGAACTCATCGTTGGACAGCTCTCTACTATGACCTTAGAGTCTACCTTGCTTGGTGATATTCAGTCAGCTCAGGAGCAGGACCCTGAAATTCAGAAAATCAAGCAAGGGCTAGCAGAATTAGAAAGTAGAGAATTCAGAATGTCCGATAGCGGGGTGTTGTATTTTGGTGACAGACTCTGTGTTCCAGATCAGGAGGAGCTACGGAGATAGATTTTAGATGAGGCTCACAAGACTCCCTTTGCGATGCATCCAGGTTCCACCAAAATGTATCAAGACCTGAAGAACCATTTTTGGTGGCCCGGGATGAAGCGAGACATCGCCAGATATGTTAGCATCTGCCTCACCTGTCAGAGGGTCAAGGCAAAACATCAGCGACCAGGAGGAGTTCTGCAGCCTATACAGATTCCAGAATGGAAGTGGGAGGATATCTCTATGGATTTCATAGTGGGACTGCCCAGAACCACGAATGGTTTTGACGCCATCTGGGTAATAGTCGACAGGTTGACTAAATCAGCCCACTTCTTAGCTATCAAGATATCCTACTCCGTGGAGAAGCTAGCTCAGTTGTATCTCCGGAGATCGTCGGACTACATGGAGTCCCACGAACCATCATTTCAGACAGAGACAGTAGATTCACATCACACTTCGGGAGTGTGTACAAAGTTGAAATTTAGCACAGCCTTCCATCCTCAGACAGATGGTCAGACGGAGCGAGTAAATCAGGTACTCGAAGATATGCTCCACGCATGTGCCTTAGACTTCAAGGGAAGTTGGTGCAAATATCTGAGTTTAGCAGAATTTGCATACAACAATAGCTATCAGGCCACTATCGGTATGGCACCTTACGAGACTCTCTATGGGCGGAGGTGTAGATCTCCAATCTGCTGGTATGAGAGTGGTGAGAAGAACGAGATGGGATAGCAGATACCACAACAGCTATACAACAGATCCGCCAGAGGATAGAGACTGCTTAGAGCCGCCAGAAAAGCTATGCTGATACACGGCGCAGACCCTTAGAGTTTTCATTCAGAGTAGCTCCCATGAAGGGTGATGCGTTTGGGAAGAAGGGCAAACTTAGTCCCGGATATGTGGGACCATACCTTATCGAGAAGAGTGGGCAAGGTAGCATATGAGCTAGAGCTAACCCAGAAATGCCACCGTCCACAACGATTTCATGTCTCTATGTCAAGAAGCATACCCCGATGCCACCGGTGATTGAGCCCCACAGATCCGAAGACCTCAGCTATGATAGTCGGCCTATTCGGATAATAGACCGAGCAGTGAAATTGCGAAACAACGAGTACCATTAGTCAAAGTCATTTGGCACAGTCACACACCAGAAGAGGCAACTTGGGAGACAGTAAGACAGAGATATCCATAATTATTCTAAGTTCGAGGATGAACTTTTTATAAGGTATGGGGGATTGTAACGCCCGAAAATTCTCAAAACTATATTAGGAATATTCTATAATTTTTCTGGAATTATTAGATATTTTTTTGGAATTTTCCGAGTAGCGGAAGTAGCAAAAATTATTAGAAAAGTAAAATGGCTTAAGCGGGAATCGAACCCGGGACCTCTCGGGTCCGCTAAACCTTTAGTTAGCCTTAGTATCCGGTGAACCCAGCAGGGCCGTACTGAAAGGAAAGGGAATCAATTATATTTATAATTGGTTTGGCCGAATTAATTACTTAGTATAAAAAGGAAATTTAAGTTGGGGTTTGGTTATTTTTTAGAACTTGGTTCGGCAACCCCTCTCCAAAACCCTCACGCCGACGCCAACCCCTCTCCCCTCTCCATCTCTTGGTGCCACAACAAGGGAAGAACTAGGGTTCCATCCCTAGGGTCCCAAGGTCACTTTCCGGCGACGATTTCAGCACAAGGACGTTACCCTCCGCGAGTAGAGCACGTGGACGCGAGCGAATCGTTGAGAAGTCGTCTCCACCGGAATTTCTAGCGATTAGATTTGTAAGAAATCTAGCACACAAGGTAAGAAACCCCTCACCTGCAGTATAAGTAGCTCCGTTTAGTTTTATACGCACTAGTTTAGCTATATGCAGTTTTTATCGACGCATAGGGTGAATTTGACCCTCCTCGCAGATTTAGGGATTTAGTGAGTACTTCTAGATGGGCCGGACACGTATTCCCTCTTCAGTGGGGGTTCCTAGACGTTGTCGGGTGCCTAGAAGTGGTCTCCCTAATAGAGGGGAGAGTTGGGGTACACTAGGTGTTCGATAAAATAGCTAGTCAAGTTAAAATGCAAATTAGGCATTTTAATAGCTCAGTTAAATGCATTAGAAGCATTTAAATCAGTAAATCAGTTTATTTTAGCTTATATGGGACTACGGTCCAATGGGTGGGCTCCCACAGTCGCCTCTAGGTTCAGACAACCTAGCTCTAGGTTCAGATAACCTAGAAACAGCAAGTTAAAACAGTTAGCAATATTCAGTATTTTATTTTTAGCAGATATCCATTGGGTTGGACTCCTACAGTCGTCCCTAGGTTTAGATAACCTAGTTAACCCTACTAAATTCGGGACTTGCAAACCCGGGTCTAGTTAGGTATGCGCGCACAGCAAGTACAGTTGCCAGACCCAAACAGCATGATTATGTATTTTCACTTATTATGAATTAGTTTTCAAAGCTCAAAATTAGATATGTTAGTTGAGTTTGAATTCAGTATCAGTTTAGCTTATTATATGTTCAGTTCAGTTATCTTTATTGATTCATGTGATTAGTTGCCATGCCATGTTCAGTATGCATGTTCAGTTATTTCAGTTTATGCTTGCAACCATAGTATGCCATGCCAGTACATGTTTTCAAATAGCATTCTTTAAAATCATGTTTGCATCGTTGCATGTTTTAGTGAGGTGGTTGGTTTCTTACTAAGCTTTAAGCTTACAGATTCTATTTTCCTTATACTGCAGATAAAGGTAAGGGAAAAATGGACTAGCAGAGGAAGCTGGAGGCCAATGCAGAGATGGTGTGTGTGGCAGGAACTGGAATAAAAGATTCTTAGGGGACTTAGCAAGTTTAAACCGTAGAACTCTTTAGTGTTTTACTTTCATGCACGTTTAGTTGCGTAATGCTATGAATCAGTGAACTATATATCATGTTAAGTTTAGAATATTAGTTTTATGTCATTAGAATGTTTCTCATGTAGTGTATAACTCATATTTGAGATTTTTGCATGCCCAAGTGCTGAAATCAGAGTTTCAGGCTGAAATCAGAGTTTCCGGCTGAAATCAGAACTCTGATCGGTCTACAGACGGATCAGAGAGTGGGTTGTGCCGCTAGATTGGTCAGCTGAACGATCCATGCGCGAACAGAGAGTTGGCCTCTATTATGGATCGGTCAGCCGACTGATCCATTGTGCGAACAGAGAGCACAGACGCTCACTGATCGGTCAGCCGACCGATCAGTGAGCCACTGGATCGGTCTACCGACCGATCAGTGTGCTCCTAGATCGGTCGGTAGACCGATCCAGCCGTATACAGAGGTGAGGGAGCATATGGATCGGTCTGCCGACCGATCCAGAGAGTTTTTCCGTGCCAGTAACAAGCTGGAACGATCACGGGATCGATCCGACAACCCAATCGATCTATGAATCGATTGAAATGCCTGATTACAGCTAGCAGGCTATCCGAGAGGTATAGATTATCTTCCCTAGCATGTGTACAACTCTTAGGTACACCTAGAATATTAAGTTCAGTTTACAGTAATCAGTTTAGTAAAATTTTAATAAATCCAGATTTTTCGCAATAGTAATTTAGCACAGCATAACTGTAGTGATCGGCCTCGCAGCCTAGTCAGTAGGAGGCGGGTCGTTACAGCTACTCCATGCCTAAAAGGTAAGAAACCTTTCTTAGAGTTTTGCATGCTAAAACGAGAAAGGATTGTATCTATATATAAAGCTTGGGATAGGCACAATATTCTTTTCTTGCGATCCCTTATAACTTTGATCCCAAGAATGTGTGCACATTCTCCTAAGTCCTTCATATCAAATTGTTTGGACAACCATACCCTTATGTATGATAATACCTTGACATTGTTGCCAATTAACAAAATATCATCTACGTATAGTACAAGAAATACCACCACGTTTCCGTTACACTTCTTGTATACACAAGACTCATCCGGACAATGAATAAATCCATATGACTGGATTACTTCATTAAACCGGATGTTCCAAGATCTTGAAGCTTGCTTCAGTCCATAAATGGACCGATTGAGCTTGCATACTAGATGCTCTTTGCCTTTTTCAATGAATCCCTTTGGTTACTTCAAATGGATGTTTTCTTCAAGACTTCCATTAAGGAAAGCTGTCTTGACATCCATCTGCCAAATCTCATAATCTATATGAGTGGCAATGGATAAGAGTATTCGGATAGACTTAAGCTTGGCTACCGGTGAAAAAGTCTCCTCATAATCGATTCCCTCTTTCTGAGTATTCCTTTCACAACAAGCCTTGCTTTGAAGGTTTCTACCTTCCCATCTATCCCTCTTTTCCTTTTGTAGATCCACTTGCATCCAATGGATTTTACACCATCAGGTGGTTCTACAAGCTCCCAGACCTTATTAGAATACATAGATTCTATTTCGGAATTCATTGCCTTTTGCCAAGATACTGCATCTATATCTTGGAGTGTTTCGTCATATGTTTAGGGATCAGGTTCATGTTTACCTGGGATCAAGTCCGAAGACTCTCCCAAAAATATGAATCTCTCAGGTTGCCTCACAACCCTCCCACTACGACGAGACATTGTCTCTGGCTGTGTATCATGTGTGACTCGTGTTGCAGTTTCTTGTGGTACTTCATCTTGTACTATTGGTACTAAAGTAGACGTGTCCTCTCTAATTTCTTCTAGAACTATTTCACTCATGGGCTTATGGTTCATTACATAATCTTCTTCTAAAAATCGAGTATTGGTGCTAACAATGATCTTCTGATTTTTTGGATTATAAAACAAACCACCTTTCGTTCCCTTAGGATATCCCACAAACATACAAACTTCTGTACGTGATTCCAATTTGTCAGTATCTCCCTTCAGCACATGTGCTGGACTACCCCATATCCGGATATGATTCAGACTAGGCTTATGCCCATTCCATAATTCCATGGGAGTAGAAGAAACTATTTTAGAATGTACCATATTCAGAATGTACACTGCTGTTGTAAAATACCGAAAAATAGAGAATAATAATAAGGGAATTTTCTGGAATTTTTGAAAATTTTTCGGGAATTTTTCGGAGCTCGTACGGACGAGTTTACGGGGATAAAAATGGGGCCCAAGAAAGCCTGTTTAGGCTATCCCGTTTAACGAGGAAATGCTTATTTTCTAAATTCTTTTTACTTTTCTATTTCTTTTTCTTTATTTTCTTTTCCTTCCCTTCGTTTCCTTCTTTCCCCACCGAACCTATGCGACGATGCCGAACATTCTTCTCCCGATCTTCTGCCCTAACCGCCACGAGAGCACCGCCGGCTCCTCTCGGCCAATCTATCCTCGCCGGCCGACGAGAGCTAAGCATAAAGCCCTGTCGCCGGCCACACACCGAGCCCTAGGTCTTTCTCTCTCGGCGTCGGTTGCTTCTTCCTCCGGTACCAGAGCCGTGGCCGAGGGATGTGCTTCTCCTCCCTTGCCGGTGCTCTCGGTTTTCCCTCTGCCTCATCGCCTCCTTGCCACAGAGATCTTCCTCTGCCGATTCTTCCTCCTCATCCATTTGAAGCCGCGCGCCGATCACAGGCCACGGGAGCCCAGTGCTGATCGTCGGCTGACAACGTACCATAATGCTGGTACAAATTCATCACCTTCACTCTCGAGCCGTGCCCTAGCTTTGATGGAGGTGGACGAGCCCTAGATTCGATCTCTGTGCTTTGTCCAGTTTTGGTGAGGAGGATCTCTACCGGAGCAGTGGTTGAAGGCTCCGATCTATCCACTCCCTTCTCTGGATTTGAAGAGCAGCCAGCAGGTTTTCTCTGCGCATAGGAGGTTACGATCGAATTTATAGAACTGGTATTTTGTTGAATGTTGTCCAGAAAGTATTGATTTGTGGTATTTGGTATAAGGGCAGGAGCTGCACTTAATTTGACTTCAGTTGTAACCTCCAGCAGCACTTCGAGTTATCAAGGGTGTTTCTTACTTGGGGTAAGTCGTTAGCATAAAGGTTATGGATTTAAGGTTAGGGTTTAAATCCTCATAAATATATATATATATATATTGATTTCGACTTGTAGGTCAATGGCTTCATCCAGCTTTCGGTCACACTAATCTCAAGTCAACAGTGGAGAATCCAGAATTTGAGTGAGTTTTTGGATTAAGGTAAATGCATTGATGTTAGTGTGAAAAGGATTACATGGTTAAATGTTATTCATCTTGCTCGTTAGGTTTACACAGATGATGGACTAATTAGGGTTAAAGAAATGAACCCTAGTTAACTGTTGGATTTAGTTTAGGTAGACAAGTGGTTATGTTGATTAGGGTTTTCCCTAATTTAGTCTCATGGGTTTTATTTAGTTATTTAAATTCTTATGAGTGTTAGCTAAATAAAAATATATATTGATTGACCCAGGACCTTGACGTGAGACGATATCTCAACGTCAGATTTGGACCGGATACGATCCTTCCTATTGGAGGTGGGTACCTCTTTACTTATCTTTTATGATATTGTCATTTAGATATGCATAGTATTTTATAGCTACAAGCAATAATCATGATTGCCTTTGGTATGTCACGGTTTGATACTCATAGCATGTTCTATTTTGTCGCTTGTTAGGTATCCATGTTTATACCACGTGATTATTGCCATGAGTACCTTAGTTCCTCTATTTGTATATCATATCTGATTTGTGTACCTAGAACCTTTTTCTTTGATCTGTGCATATTGTTGGTACATATGTTATGGAGGGGGATATATATAGGATCTAGGTTGTTATACCATAGAGGACCAGTATGTTGGGTTTTTCGGGCCGCGAAAACCGCTTTTTCGTATCGCGAAAACCCCGAATCACCCTAGCCAACGGATCTCGTGCGAAGAAAAATTTGAAAACATACGAGTACGAGTTACAAAAACTTCTAGATCTACATGATGAAGATCTTTACCCTTGTTGCGTATCCCGCTCGTCCTCGGTACGCCGGATCTCGAAGTTGTCAATGTAAACAACTCTCTACAAGTATCCACACGAACACACTAGGTGGAGGTGACCAAAAACCAAGGTGTGCTAGCACCTATGTGGTTCGGCCAAGGAAGGAGGAGAGGGAGAGCTTGAGAGGAAGAAGATGTAATATTCCACACTTGAATGAATAATGAAAATCAATTCACACCCCATTCAAAATGTGGCCGACCACCTTTCTCATGTGTAACTCCCCTCATTAATGCATTAAGTTGTCATCAAGGAGAGAATGTAACCTCCATGAGGTGGCACTCACTAGTAACTCCCATGAGGTGGCAACCATGATGATGTGGAGTAACATCATTAGTCCATATCAATGCCAACTCACCAATGAGGTGGCATAAAGTCAAGTCAAACTAGACTTTTAATCTTCCTCTCAAGTCAAGTCGAACTTGACCAAATCTCTTCCATGGTTGATCTAATCTAACCATTTGATTCAAGCCAATTTAATATATAATGAATCTAACTCATTAAATTAAATTGATTCAATGAGTCATAATCTAAATTAGACTCATTGAACACATGAATCAACTTGAGTCCAACTCAAGTTAGCCCAATTAGGATTACTCTTAATCCAATTTGATTCATCAAATGAATCTAATCCTCTTGGTTCATCATATGAACCTAATCTCCATCTAATTGTCCTTAGTGTGTGACCCTATAGGTTCTTGTAATGTTGGCAATGCCCTAAACCCATTTAGGAGCATAAGTAATGAGCGGTATCTAGCAACACATCATTACTACCCAAGTTACAAGAATGTCGAGATCCGACATCACCTTGTGACTACTAATTATGACTCCTCACAAAATATGACAAGTGTCCTTCTATCCTAGACATCTAGATTGATCAATGTGAGGCATAGACCGTGTCATCCTCTGACCAATCTAAATCTTGAACTCCAAGTAGACTCACTAAATCAAATGAGCTCAATATCCTATATTGACTCATTTGGGCATGGCCATGCACTTCGTGGTCTCACTCTATCAAGAATACCGATGTCTCTCCCGTCATATAGGAGGGATAGTGTAAAACCCACTAAGCTTTTAAGATAAATATGAGAATGATGAATTTACCTTAGAAAAATATTAGTAGAATGTTGAACCAAAAAGAAATAAAAAGAAATAAAAATAGGGAGTGGTCAAGGATTGAACCTTGAACCTCTCATGATGTAAATGATAAGATTAATGGGTAATAACCAGTTGGGATAGGAATAATATATTGCTAGCAAAGGAGGGAAACTCATGATAAGGGTGAGAGTAAAAGCTAGCCAAATGAAAACAAGAAAAGAGCAAGAGAAAGGCAACTTGCCTTCCTTCTTTTCTCTCCCTCTTCTTCTTCTTTTGCCATGACTTAAAGAAGGGAATTAAGGGGATTCATTCCCCCTTGTTTCATCATGAATGATGAGAACAAATGAATAAATAAAATAAAAATAAAAATGAGAAAAGGGGCTAAGGGAGAAGGAAAGCAAAAACCAAGTTTGCTACCTCTTCCCCCTTAACATAAAAGAGAGTATGTAAAGGGAAAATTCTATTTTTTTCTCATTTTCCCTCATCCTCCCTCTCTCTCACCGAACCCTTAGTCCCCTCTCCTCCATCTTCGGCCCTAAGCCAAGGTTTTCTCCTAAGAAAGCCTAAGATACAAGGAGGACTTAGCAAGGGAATCAAGGGAAGGGAACTAGAAGAAGAGGCTACTTCTTCCATCACCACACCTTAGATCCACAAGCGAAAAGGATGTAAGTTTCCCCTCACCTGTGGTACAAGGAGTTTTATGTACTTTTCGAATTTTATGAGGATTAGAAAACCTAGAATAGAATTTAAGAAAAATTCGGCCAAAGAAGAGTTTTCAAATCTAGGAAGGTTTAAACAAGTCCTCATTTCATGATATTTTTCTATGCTATGTAGGAAGGTTTTCCTTCATGTTTTTATACCTATATGATGCTTGGTCAGAGGAGTACCTAACCCTAGAATTTTGGCCAAAAATATTTTAAAGAGGTTAGGGAAATCATTGTTTAACCAAACTAGTACAAGATTCCCTCCATGAATTACTAAGGGTCTTTTATTGGTTTTTCTTGCTTGAAAGTTACTTGGAACCAAAAGAAATCCACTCATATGTTTCGGCCAAGAAAAGATCTTAGGGTTAGGAAGACCTTTAAATTTAGGTAACCATGTTTATATGATAGAATATAGAGTTCTCTTAAAGAATTGCATGTTGAATATTGCTAGAAATTCATGAACTCTTCATTAAGATTTTCGGCCATGATAAGATGGATAGCTTAGAAAAGCTTAAACAAAATTTTAACATACTCAAGACCTCTGTGATATTAAGATATGAAAGTTGTTTAATGCTCTCATGCTTAATTAGGGTATAGAGAATTTAGTTACATGATATATGACATGTAAGATCACAAGGGTCCTAGCTTGTTTATGAACCAAATTTGTATATGATGTTCTTAGTAATTTTTGCCATGAAACTTACTTAGGTTTTCCATGCTTTAGGCCACTTAAAACCTATTTTAGAGATTGGTAGGTTTCGGCCATGAGGAAAAATAAAAGAAAAAAAGAAAGAAACCTAGGAAGCCTAAGACACAATTCACATGTATGTTTATTATGCTTGTCTTTATACATGATATGAAACTTGTATGAATTCCTATGCTTTTAGGCTATTTGAAGCAAATTTAAACACTGATGAGTCTCGTCCAAGTAGGGTTTAAATGACCTAGAGGCCTTAGAATTGAAACCAAATGTGTTAAAAATGCTTCTTATGGAAATATGATAATATGTTGATTGTGTCACATGCTTGTATAATTTTTCCATGACCTAAATGGACCATTGTATGTTTCGTCCATGAAGGGATAGATGCCCTAGAAACCCTAGAACAAAAATTAAATATGCTCATGTCACTCTACATGAAATATGATAAGTAGAAAGCCAAAGTTCTCATGCTATATGTTGTTTAATGACCTAAAATGAGGCTAGGGTATGTTTCGGCCATACCCATTGTATGATGCCTTATTATGAATTTATACATGATGTTAGTTCAAGTTCACATGCTTGTATGCTTGCTTTTAGCCCTAATGAATACTTGTCAAATTTCGGCCATGACATATGTTAAGGGCTTGAAGAACTTAGGAACTAGCTCAAATATGCTTACTATGTTACTTGGAAAAAAATGCTATAAATATGGTTTAAGGTTTCCATGCTTTCATGACATTTGGGACCTTGTTTCACACCTGATAGGGTTCGGCCACATGAAGTTTAGGGACTTGGAGAACTTAGAAACCAAGTTAATCATGCTTATAATGCTTCCTATGAAATTGATGTGATGATAATTTAGGTTCCACATGCTTGGAGGTTGTTTTTAACTAAATTGAGATCTAAGGGGGGTTCGGCCATGATAAGAACCCAAGGGATTAGGAAGCTTAGAACCCAAGCTAACTATGTTACCATGTTTCTTATGATAGTATAATCACATGATACACCCTTATGCTTAAACATGTATACTTGTGATTTATACTTTCCATGATATGATATGTGCTTAGAAATATGCATGCTTTGATGATATGCTATGTGCTTAAAAAAATGCATGCTTTCATGATATGCTATGTGGATAGAAATATGCATGCTTTAATGATATGCTATGTGCTTAAAATATGCATGCTTTCATGATATGCTATGTGGATAGAAATATGCATGCTTTGATGATATGCTATGTGCTTAAAATATGCATGCTTTTATGATATGCTATGTGGATAGAAATATGCATGCTTTGATGATATGCTATGTGCCTAAAATATGCATGCTCTCATGATATGCTATGTGGTGAAAATATGCATGCTTTTATGACATGATGTATGCCTAAGTGATGCATACTTTTTATGACATGATGTATACCTAAGTGATGCATACTTTTTATGACATGATGTATGCCTAAGTGATGCATACTTTTTATGACATGATGTATGCCTAAGTGATGCATACTATTTATGATATGATGTATGCCTAAGTGATGCATACTTTTATGACATAATGTATGCCTAAGTGATGCATACTTCTATGATATGCTATGTGACTAAATGATGCATTTTTATACATGCTACTTTACTTTGTAAGGCTTGTACCAAGGGTGGGCTCCTAATCAGCCCCTAGGCCTTTGGCTGTGTGATCCAGGCTAGTAAAAACAAAGGGATGGGCTCTTAGTACGCCCCTAGGTCTATGGCTGTGTGATCCAGACTTAGTTCCTAGTATGATTCAAGACTTGCTACCTTGGATATACTTAGGAAGCGCGCATATCTACGTGATTTATCTATGTGTGGTACAAGCCGGGGCCCTGATTATGTTGATATTATGTTCAAGTATATATGTAAGAAGAAATAGTTTTAAAGATCATGAGCCATACACATGTTTTTCGGATACATGTTTTCAAAATCTTATTGCATATATCTTATGATCATGTTGTGATGATGCTATGATTTATGATATGCCATGATTAGATATGATTATGTTATGTTTCATGCTATGCTTTAAGAGCTTGATATGCCATGCCACCTTATGATGATACTATGATATGTCATGATTAGATATGATTATGTTATGTTTCATGCTATGCTTTAAGAGCTTGATATGCCATGCCACCTTATGATGATACTATGATATGCCATGATTAGATATGATTATGTTATGTTTCATGCTATGCTTTAAGAGATGATATGCCATGACTAGTTATGATTTTGTTATGTTGGATGATATGCTTAAAGAGTATGATATGTTATGCCATGACTAGTTGAGATCATGTTATGTTGAGACAATCTTTGATCATGTGATGATTTTCGGTTTTAGTGAGTAGGAAAGGAACTTACTGAGCCATGAGTGCTCATAGCTTACTTTCCTTGTACCACAGATAAAGGAAAAAGCTGGATGAGCTAAAGGAGCAGCAGGAGAGGCCAGGAGATGTGTGTGGCAGTGGCTAGGCAACCAAATAAGAACCTGCTTTAAAAACTTTTAAAGAACTATGCTTTGGTATCATGAATTGTAGTACCGTATGTGTGACTTGATGTTATGTTTCTACTAATTTTGATATCAAGTTATTGATGCCGTGATAGTGTAGTTCGGATTTGATGAAAAGAAAAAAACAAAAGAAAAGTTTTTATTAAACTAAGAAAATTATTTAAAGTCTTCCGCTGTTTTAAAAAGAAAAATCTGTACATGGAGTATCGTAGCCCCGTCCCTTAGGGTTAGCAGGGAGGGCGGGCGTCACAGATAGATCCCATCTACATCACTCACATCCCTCTGCATAATTTGATATATACCCAGTAATCGCCTTTATAGTCCACCCAGTTACGGGTGACGTTTAACGAAACCAAAGTACATAACTCCTTATGTAGGGATCTATGGTGACTTCAGGTCTAAGGACTAGTAGTCATACTAATAGCCACATGAGAAAGTATATGACACTCATATAACGATCCATGATACTTTCTCATGGCGGGTCATTCAGTATACATTCTCTAATGTATACCCATGTGTCAACTTGATATCTCTATATCCATGACTTGTGAGATCAAGTCATCGAGTTGACCTACATGCTAGTCTAATTGCATTAACATTGTCCCTGAATGTTAATACTCGACTATGAATAGTTTTAAGAGTAGTTTTCCCTATATCATCTCACTATCGGTTCAACTAACCGATTGATATAGGTGAGAACCATCTACTCAAGGACATTATTATACTTAGTTTATTTGGCACCAATACAAGTAAGTATAATAACCAAAATCCAAATGCCTTTATTTATATAGAATATGATACAATAAGTCCAAAAATACAATCATCAAATGATTGGCTCTAGGGCTCTAGCTAACAATCTCCCACTAGCACTAGTGCCAATCATTGTAGGCTCTAAGCCCAAATGACCTAGTGTGACCATCATGCTTCCTCTGTGCCAAAGCCTTGGTCAATGGATCTGCGATGTTAGCCTCTGTAGGTACCTTGCAAATCTTCACATCTCCTCTCTCGATGATCTCTCGAATGAGATGGAAGCGCCGTAGTATGTGTTTGGTCCGCTGGTGTGAGCGAGGTTCCTTCGCCTGTGCTATAGCTCCATTGTCAATAGGGTCAGCAATGCTAGGAACCACCCCAAGTTCAGTGATGAACTTGCGAATTCAAACTGCCTCCTTTGCTGCCTCTGATGCAGCAATATACTCGGCCTCTGTCGTAGAATCAGCTACTGTGTCCTGCTTCGAACTCTTCCAGCTCACAGCACCACCATTAAAGCAAAATACGAACCCCGACTGCGATCTATAGTCATCCTGATTTGTATGGAAGCTAGCATCACTGTAACCCTTTACAGCTAGCTCATCATTGCCTCCATATATCAAGAAATATTCTTTAGTCCTTCTTAAGTACTTAAGAATATTCTTGACCGCCATCCAGTGACTTTCACCTGGATCTGACTGGTATCTGCTCGTCATGCTTAAAGCGTACGAGACATCAGGTCGAGTATATAGCATGGCGTACATGATCGATCCTATGGCTGAGGCATAAGGGATCTGATCCATACGGTCTCTCCCCTCTCTAGAAGAGGGACCTTGAGTCTTCGAAAGACTCACGCCATGTGACATCGGCAGAAATTCCTTCTTGGAATTCTGCATGGCAAACCGAAGGAGTACCTTGTCAATGTATGTACTCTGACTTAGGCCAAGCAATCTCTTAGATCTATCTCTATAGATCTGTATTCCTAGAATGCGGGATGCCTCACCTAAGTCCTTCATTGAGAAGCAACTCCCTAGCCAGGTCTTGACAGACTAAAGCATAGGGATGTCCTTCCCAATGAGTAGTATGTCATCCACATACAATATGAGGAAGACAACTATATCCCCTACAATCTTCTTGTAGACACAAGGTTCATCTTCGTTCTTGATGAAACCAAACTGTTTGATTGCATCATCGAATCGAAGATTCCAGCTCCGAGAAGCTTGCTTTAGTCTATAAATGGACCTATGCAGCTTGCATACTCTGCTAGTATGCTGTGGATCTACAAAACCCTCAGGTTGTGTCATGTACACATCCTCGAGCCGGTTTCCATTCAGAAACATGGTTTTGACGTCCATCTGTCAGATCTCGTAATCGTGGTAAGCTGCAATAGCAAGCATGATCCGAATGGACTTAAACATCGCTACTGGAGAAAAGGTTTCATCATAGTCAATACCATGAATCTGCTTGAAACCTTTAGCTACCAAGCGACCTTTATAGATAAGTCCATCCATGTCAGTCTTTCTCTTAAAGACCCACTTACACCCAATGGGTTTTACCCCTTCAGGTGGATCAACCAAAGTCCATACTTGGTTGGTGTACATGGATTCCATTTCGGATCTCATGGCCTCTAGCCATTTCTCAGAATCTGGTCTCATCACAGCTTCCTGATAGGTGGTAGGCTCATCCTCTATGAGCACAACGTCATCATGGTCAGACAAGAGAAATGAGTATCTCTCAGGCTGACGATGTACCCTATCAGACCTGCGAAGAGGTATGTCTACTTGAACTGGTTGTTGTTCCTCAACTCCTTGTGGAACAACATCCTCCACAAAACTTTGTGGTTCCAGTTCAATTTCCATCGAGGCATCAGTGCTATTGTTCGCATCTTGAACTTCTTCAAGATCGAACGCGCTCCCACTAGTCTTTCTAGAAACAAAGTCCCTTTCTAGAAAGACCCCAGTCTTTGCCACAACTACCTTGTGCTGACTGGGAATGTAGAAGTAATATCCCTTAGTTTCCTTGGGATATCCAATAAAGTAGCACTTGTCGGATTTGGGTCCTAACTTGTTTGAGACTTGACGTCGAACGTAAGCCTCACAACCCCAAATCCTCATGAAAGACACCTGGGCATCTCTCCCAGTCCATATCCTATATGGTGTCTTTATCACGGCCTTGGATGGAACTCGGTTGAGTATAAAAGTTGTCGTGTCTAGAGCATAACCCCAAAGGTATGTCAGAAGATCTGTGTGACTCATCATAGATCGCACCATATCTAATAGGGTACGATTCCTCCTTTCGTATACACCATTCCACTGTGGTGTTCCAGGAGGAGTGAGTTGGGATAGAATCCCACACTCAGCTAGATAGTCACGAAACTCATGGCTAAGGTATTCTCCACCTCGATCGGATCGAAGTATCTTAATACTCTTGTCATGCTAGTTCTGTACTTCATTCTTGAATTCTTTGAACTTTTCAAAGGATTCAGACTTATGTGTCATCAAGTACACATAACCATATCTACTGAAGTCATCAGTAAATGTGATGAAGTACCTATAACCGCCTCTAGCAGCAACATTGAAAGGGCCACATACATCACTATGTATGAGTCCTAACAAATCAGTTGCTCTCTCGCTGTGCCCACTAAAGGGAGTGTTGGTCATCTTGCCTCGTAGGCATGACTCGCATACCTCATATGATTCAAAATCAAATGAGTCCAGCATACCATCCTTATGGAGCTGGGATAAGCGCTTGTCATTTATATGACCTAAGCGACAGTGCCAGAGGTAGGTTTGGTTCATGTCATTTGACTTGAACCTCTTGGTATTTATGTTATAGATAGGGCTCTCAAGGTCTTGAATATAGAGTCCGTTTATCAGAGGTGCACTACAATAGAACATATCGTTTAAATAGACGGAACAACATTTGTTCTTTATTGTAAACGAAAATCCTTTCTTGTCCAAACAAGAAACTGAAATTATGTTCTTAGTCAAGGCAGGCACATAACAACAATCATCTAATTCTAGTACAAGCCCAGAGGGCAGAGATAGAAAGTAAGTCCCTACAGCAACAGCAGCAACCCGTGCTCCATTGCCTACTCGTAGGTCCACCTCGCCCTTTGTCAATGCCCTGCTATTTCTCAGCGCCTGCACATCAGTACAAATGTGAGAAGCACATCCAGTATCTAATACCCATGATGTAAAAATAGATAGATTGACTTCTATAACATATATACCTGAAGTGGAAGTCTCACTTCGCTTCTTCTTAAGATCCTCCAAGTATACCTTGCAGTTCCTCTTCCAGTGCCCGGTCTGACCGCAGTGGAAGCAGGTAGCATCCTTGGCGACCCCTCCTTTAGGCTTCAGTGCCTTGCCTTTGCCCTTGGCTTGGGACTTTCCCTTGCCTTTGGGCTTGCCCTTGCCCTTATGTTTCTGAACCATCAGAACAGTGTTGGGCTTAGCCTTCTTAAGGTTCAGCTCAGCAGTTCTTAACATGCTAAGCAGCTCGGGCAGTGGCTTGTCAATCTCGTTCATATTGTAGTTTAGAACGAATTGACTATAGCTATCCGGCAAGGATTGCAAGATCAGGTTAGTAGCCAGCTCTTGGCCAAGAGGGAACCCCAACCTTTGTAGGTTCTCTATGTACCCAATCATTTTGAGTACATATGGGCCTATAGGAGCCCCGTCTGACATCTTGCACTGAAACAGTGCCCTTGAGATCTCAAATCTCTCATGCCTCGCTTGACCTTGATACAGTTGACGAAGATGTTCAACCATATCGTAAGCGCCCATTAACTCGTGTTGCTTCTGAAGCTCAGAGTTCATGGTCGCGAGCATTAGACATGACACATCTAATGCGTCATCTTGATGCTTCTTGTAAGCATCTTTGTTAGCTCGCGGGGCATTGGCAGGAGGAGCCTTCGGAATGGGCTGCTCCAGAACGTTCAGAGTGAGAACTATTCTCAGGTTCCTGTACCAGTCCAGGAAGTTTGCTCCGTTGAGCTTGTCCTTCTCAAGGACAGATCGTAGAGAGAAGGTGTTCGTATTCGACGTCATGGTAATCTACAACAGAAATAAAAACAGAAATAAATACCATATTCTAAATCATTTAATTAGGCTTTTAACTAAATGATGCTCCCACTGAATTCTATAATTCATGTGGGACAAGATCCACATCATACTAACCCTTGAGTTAGCTTTGGCTAATACGCCCAAGACTTAGTATGATCGGTAGGTAACAATTACCAATTACATCTCTATGCAACTCTTGTTTATAGGATAAAATCCGCATTTATATTAAAACTCGAGTTAGCTTTGGCTAATACGCCCAAGAATCAATATACACGTGATTTTGTCCTACCTTTCCAACCATTGGAAGAATGCCTATAGTTGTACTCGATCCAACCGAGTAAACTAGGAATACTCAATCTAATTGAGTTTGTATTCACCCATGCGTTGATAGGCGGGACCAAGATTGTCCCTCCGTACCCTACCAAGATAGTATGTGTTGCTCTACTTTGGCAGATTCAACAACAGCATGCGATCGAGGTAGTGGTAAGTATCACGACATGGTAGGCATTAGAGTTGACGTAATTTAGATCTAATCTAAACGTCGATATGTATCAAATACATGATAGATCTAATCTATTCGATAGAGTGCATCTTGTACACGATGTAGATCTAATCTAATCGCAAGGGTGCATCTTGTGCACGATTTAGATCTAATCTAATCGTAAGGCACTAATTAATTACTAAATTATGCATCACATACACAAAATCAATTAATTAAACAATTTTTGTGATTTAGTCATGACCCTACTACGATCTTCTCAAGCCAATGAGAAGATCGGATGGTCAACCTAAGGTCAACATCTTCTTAAGCGCTTTCCTTTTGACCACCTTGTGTTGCTCGCGCCCTCCTCATTGTTGGAGTGTATACTGAAAGCCTAAGCTTTGTAAACATTCATTATGAATAAAGAATCACATTTGGTCAAATTGTCTACATTTAGTTGTAGTTGTTCAATTAATTTATATTGTAGATAACATAGTATGTGGTGTCACATGCAGAAGATAATGTTATCAGTACCTTATAAATTATAAACAGTAGCTCACGACCAAGATGGAAAGGAACAAACCATTGGAAGGTCGTAGTGTAATTAGGTATTAGTTTATCTTAACTATATAATTACACTAGTACACTTAGAGTGTATTGAGTAGGACAATTTGAGGTCGTTCTTTTTATACTGACTTTATGAAGGAACAAATACCTCAATTATTATGAAAGTGTGTGCTCTTAATCCTAATATAATAACAAACACATATATTTGATATTTATTTCTTTAATTTATCAATGGGTGAGATTTAGTTCGATGAATCAATAAACTCGATAAGTTGGGAAATAGTATCACTTATAGTGTGTGTTGTTGATTATAGAAGGAAACTGTGTCCTAGAGATACTAGGTTGATAATGTCCTCAAGAGGAGCTCATAAGAATTGTCATGTTAAACCCTGTAGGTGGACTTAGTCCGACATGATGATAAGGTTGAGTGGTACTACTCTTGGACTAAGATATTAATTAAATGAGTTGTCAGTAACTCACTTAATTAGTGGACATTCGATATCTTAAACACAGGGAGACTAACACACTCATAATAAGAAGGAGCCCAAAAAATGTAATTTGGGATTGGTGCGGTAGTTCAATAATAGTTCTCTAGTGGAATGAATTATTATTGATAAAATTAAGTTGTGTGTTCGGGGCGAACACGGGATGCTTAATTTTATTGGGAGACCAAAACCAATTCCTTCTCTCGGTCCCTATCGTAGCCTCTTATTTATAGAGTACAATACCCACCTATACCCATTTTCTATACCCACCAATAGGGGGTCGGCCAAGCTAGATTGGGAACCAAGCTAGGGTCGGCCTAGGTATAAATTGGGGTGGCCGACCCTAGCTTGAACCCAAGCTAGTGGGGGCCGTCCAAATTAAATTAAAAAAGAATTTTAATTTTAATTTTTATTATGTGGAAGAAATAATTTATTAAAGAGAGTTAAAATTAAAATATCTCTCTTGTAAAAGATCTACAAAAGATTAAAGAAAGATATTAGATCTCTTTCCTTATTTATATATTGGTGAGATATTTTATTTTCTCTTTAAAATTATCCACATGTTGATAAAATTAAAATTATAGAAATTTCTTTTTATCAACCATGAAGAGATTTTTAAAGAGAAATTTTAATTTTAAAATTTCCGAAAACAAATTAGGAAGTTTTAATTGTTGATTAAAACTTGTCTAATTTATCTCTTTTGATGTGGCCGACCATTAGAGATTAATTGGGGAAATTTTATTTTATTTTTCTCAATTAAATCATGTCAAGGGAATTAAGGAAATTTTATTGTAATTAAATTTCCTAATTTGCCTAGGCCAAGGAATATAAAATAAGGGGTGAGGGTGCCTTCATGAGATACAACCTCTATTATTTCTCTCCCTCTTTTATTCCTTGGAGTGGCCGGCCATCCTCTTCCTCTCTCCCTCTTTGTGGTGGCCGAAACTCTCAAAGGCTTGGAGCTCTTGTGGCGGCCGGATACTACTTGGAGAATAAGAAGAAGAAGAAGAAGAGAAAGCTAGCATCTCTTGGAGCTTAATTGGTTGGTGTTTTGTTCTTCATCCTTGGTTAAGCTTTTTGTGGCCGAACCTAGCTAGGAGAAGAAGAAGGTGGTTGGTGGTTTCTCATCTCGGAAGATCGTTGCCCACACAACGTCCGAGGTTAGAAGAGGAATACGGTAGAAGATCAAGAGGTCTTTCTAAAAGGTATAACTAGTAATTTTATTTCCGCATCATACTAGTTATTTTTGGAAATAATACCAAATACAAGAGGCTTACGATTCTAGAATTTCGAATATGTTTTTCGATGTTGTGTTCTTTTATTTTTTCTTTTCCTTGTGATTTGATTGTTCTTTTCGGTTAACCTAAAGTTATTTTAGGAAATTAAATATTAGCTTTCTATAAAAGGTTTTGTCTAGTCGGTGGTGGTTGCTCCCATATCCAAGAAGGTCATGTGCCTCGCCAGGTCAGTACTGGGAACCGATTATGGAAATTAATTTTAATGGAATTAATAACTTAAGGTGATTTGGGTTGAACGTGTTAAGTTCCGCAGGAGATCCAAGTCAAAACCTAAAAGAACAAATAGATTAAGTTTTGGATCAAACGTGTTAAGTTCCGCAGGCGATCCAAAATTTAATTTAAAAGAACACATGGTAGCTAGGAAAAGGTTCAGACCTTTGTACAAAATTTTTGTACAGTGGAACCTCTAGGCTTTCCGAGTAGCAACCAACACTCGTAACTCCGTCTTGAGTGGGCCTTCCACCGCTCCAATTTTGTACATTACAATTTTTGAAACTTGAGTTACATTCGAGTCTAAATCTAATTTACAACAAGAATATATAAAAGAGAGGCATGACGCGCAGGTCGCGAATGATATACAGCACACGCAAACACAAATGACGGCGCGCAGGCCGTATTATGAATTATAACACATTTCCAAATCTAATTTGGGTCGTTTGGGCCATGACAATCACAAAATTAATATATAATTCAAAATTATATATTTCTATAATTTTTCATAATTTTACAGATTTTATGAGTAAATTTTTCCCGGCGGTCCCGATTAGCGATTTCGGGAGCAATCGTGGAGCAAATCCCCTTGCGGGGTTAGGGGCAGTACCCCTACCCGCGATCTAACCATCGCGAGTTGCTCGTTAGCGATCCAAGAGCGCCTTAACCCGCTGTCCCAAAAAGATTTGGGTCGAAACGATGTCGTTTCGGGAAAAACTTATCGGTACTCGAAGCCTACAAGTGTATAAACACTTGTGCTTCGCTTCTACGAGAAAAATTACTCTTAAAACTATAAAAACCATAAATTTACAGAAATGTACAGAAGCTTTAATTTTTCATAAAAATCAAATTAAACTCGTACAAGCTTCGCACGTGGCACTGATACCACTGTTGGGTTTTTCGGGCCGCGAAAACTGCTTTTTCGCGTCGCGGAAACCCCGAATCACCCTAGCCAACGGATCTCGTGCGAAGAAAAATTTGAAAATATACGAGTACGAGTTACAAAAACTTCTAGATCTACATGATGAAGATCTTTACCCTTGTTGCGTGCCCTTTTTGCGTATCCCGCTCGTCCTCGGTACGCCGGATCTCGAAGTTGTCAATGTAAACAACTCTCTACACGTATACACACGAACACACTAGGTGGAGGTGGCCAAAAACCAAGGTGTGCTAGCACCTAGAAGGAGGAGAGGGAGAGCTTGAGAGGAAGAAGATGTAATATTCCACACTTGAATGAATAATGAAAATCAATTCACACCCCATTCAAAATGTGGCCGGCCACCTTTCTCATGTGTAACTCCCCTCATTAATGCATTAAGTTGTCATCAAGGAGAGAATGTAACCTCCATGAGGTGGCACTCACTAGTAACTCTCATGAGGTGGCAACCATGATGATGTGGAGTAACATCATTAGTCCATATCAATGCCAACTCACCAATGAGGTGGCATAAAGTCAAGTCAAACTAGACTTTTAATCTTCCTCTCAAGTCAAGTCAAACATGACCAAATCTCTTCCATGGTTGATCTAATCTAACCATTTGATTCAAGCCAATTTAATATATAATGAATCTAACTCATTAAATTAAATTGATTCAATGAGTCATAATCTAAATTAGACTCATTGAACACATGAATCAACTTGAGTCCAACTCAAGTTAGCCCAATTAGGATTACTCTTAATCCAATTTGATTCATCAAATGAATCTAATCCTCTTGGTTCATCATATGAACCTAATCTCCATCTAATTGTCCTTAGTGTGTGACCCTATAGGTTCTTGTAACGTTGGCAATGCCCTAAACCCATTTAGGAGCATAAGTAATGAGCGGTATCTAGCAACACATCATTACTACCCAAGTTACAAGAATGTCGAGATCCGACATCACCTTGTGACTACTAATTATGACTCCTCACAAAATATGACAAGTGTCCTTCTATCCTAGACATCTAGATTGATCAATGTGAGACATAGACCGTGTCATCCTCTGACCAATCTAAATCTTGAACTCCAAGTAGACTCACTAAATCAAATGAGCTCAATATCCTATATTGACTCATTTGGGCATGGCCATGCACTTCGTGGTCTCACTCTATCAAGAATACCTATGTCTCTCCCGTCATATAGGAGGGATAGATCCCATCTACATCACTCACATCCCTCTGCATAATTTGATATATATACCCAGTAATCGCCTTTATAGTCCACCCAGTTACGGGTGACGTTTGACGAAACCAAAGTACATAACTCCTTATGTAGGGATCTATGGTGACTTCAGGTCTAAGGACTAGTAGTCATACTAATAGCCACATGAGAAAGTATATGATACTCATATAACAATCCATGATACTTTCTCATGGCGGGTCATTCAGTATACATTCTCTAATGTATACCCATGTGTCAACTTGATATCTCTATATCCATGACTTGTGAGATCAAGTCATCGAGTTGACCTACATGCTAGTCTTATTGCATTAACATTGTCCCTGAATGTTAATACTCGACTAGGAATAGTTTTAAGAGTAGTGTTCCCTATATCATCTCACTATCGATTCAACTAACCGATTGATATAAGTGAGAACCATCTACTCAAGGACATTATTATACTTAGTTTATTTGGCACCAATACAAGTAAGTATAATAACCAAAATCCAAATGCCTTTATTTATATAGAATATGATACAATAAGTCCAAAAATACAATCATCAAATGATTGGCTCTAGGGCTCTAGCTGACTCAGTATACCCTAGATCCGTGGATTTGACTTACTGATACTGTGGTATCCATATTATATATATATGGATTTTTCTATGCTGATCAGGATATTGCCATGCTTAGTGTCATGCATCATGATTGCATGCTGTTCGATAGTCGACTCCATTATTGTTGAGCACATCGCCAGTTACATGGATCTGCACACACCACCACTCATGGGTTAGTGGTCGATTCAGGCAGTGTGTGTTGCAGCAGGGACTTTGTTTGGCTACGTTGGTCCGCTCATGGGTAGTGTGACACAACGTGTTAGCCGGCAGCATCCCATCCACTAGGTCACTCATCAGGAGCAGTGACGACAGAGTGCACGGTTGTCACAGCCCTACCCACTCGGTCTCGCCATTTGTGTGTGAGATGACTGACTAGCGTCAGGGGTGACCAGGACGCATCATTGACATCATATGCATTGATGCATTTATTTCTTGTGATTGTGTTTGCTGCATTTATTTGCTGCATTTGGTTGGATGCATATGTTTGACATGCATACAGGATTTAGGGCACTTTCGGTTTGACGACCCTTTTGTCTGGATAGGAGTTCCTGGTACCAGGTTGTTATGATGTCGCTTGGAGTATCATGTCTGCTGATCCCCATGTCACATCAGAAGACTTATCGGTTTCACTTATGTTTTGTTTGTTTATGTATCAGTTTGTTTAGCTCTGTACTCCGGTTTTGTTTTTGGAGTGTTGTTGTTGTTATGTGATATTTTGTATTGGTTGTTGGTTGTGTAAGCCTAGCCGGCTAGCAGTTTTTGTGCTTTGGTATGTATTGGGTTTCTGTCATTTTCCGTTGTGTTGGTTTTGTTCCAGCCGTGTGGGCTGATGATATATATATAACTGCGTGGTTATGTGTATATTCCAACCGCCTGTGGCTGATGTATATTATGCCTGTAGAAATGCTTCAGATTGTCATCCATACAGGGGAGGTGCTGCTGAAATTTCTTCGGACAGTGACTTTCCTGGGGCGTGACAACTGTTTCTAAACATATCCCCAAAATGAATTTGGTAATTCTGAATAACTCATCATCGATCTAACCATTTCCATAAGAGTCCTATTCCTTCGTTCTGCCACACCATTCTGTTGGGGTGTACCAGGTGCAGACAATTGGGATTGAATCCCGACTTCTGATAAGTAATTCCTAAACTCTCCGAAGAGGTATTCGCCACCACGGTCAGACCGTAGTGTCTTGACACTTTTACCAAGACATTTCTCCACATCAGCCCTATATTCTTCGAACTTGTCAAAGCATTCAGACTTGCGGCGCATCAGGTAAATATATCCGTATCTTGAAAATCGTCTATAAAGGAGACGAAGTATTCATAACCACCTCTTGCCTGGATAGGCATAGGACCACACAAATCAGAATGAATCAATTCTAATGCATCTTTGGCTCTATACCCCTTGGCCTTAAAAGGTCTCTTGGTCATTTTACCTTCCATGCAAGATTCACATGTTGGAAAGTTTTCCAACTCTAATGAACCCAAGAGTCCATCGGCTACAAGCCTTTGAATCCTACTTAAGTTAATATGTCCAAGCCTTAGATGCCAAAGATACGTTTGGTTCATTTCCGAAGGTTCTTTTCTCTTATTAGAGTTAGAAGATGTGTTATTAATTTCCATATTTTGCTTTGTGGGAGAAATTGGATTTAAAGTGTATAAATTGTCAACCAATGCACTAGAATAGATAATCACCTTATTTCTCTTTATAACCACATTGTTACTAAAAGAAACTGAAAATCCATCCAAATACAGTTTAGAAACTGAAATTAAATTCTTTCTAAAACTGGGTACATAAAGATAATTTCTTAAAACCAAATTTCTATTCCTATCAAAAGATAAGTAGACGTCTCCCACTGCAACAGCCGTCACCTTAGTAGCATTGCCCATGTAGACGGTTATCTCTCCATCAAATAGTCGTCGGGTTTCCTAGAACCCCTGCAAAGAATTGCAGACATGATCAGTGGCTCCCGTATCTACACACCAGGTGCTGGTAGATAACACCGCTAAACATGTTTCAACTACTAGAGTATGAAGTATACCTTTATTATTCTGGTTCCTACGAGGACAGTCCGCTTTCCAATGTCCAGACTGCTTGCAGATGAAGCACTTGCCCTTCGGCTTCTTCATTCCAGCTTTCTGTCCTGTACTCTGAGGTTTATTCACCTTCTTTGCTGAAAAGACCTGTTTCTTCTTCTTCTTGCCTTTCGACTTAGAAGTAGAACCATTTTTAGCATAGTGAATTTGAGAACTATGACGAAATATTCCTTCTGCTGCTTGTAGTTCTGTCAGAAGTTCTGCCAATGTATACTCTCTTTTGTTCATGTTATAGTTCAGGCGGAACTGCTCAAAACTTCTAGATAGCGTTTGAAGAATTATATCGACCTGAGTTTCCCCATCAATTTCTCCTCCAAGGACTTGTATTTCATTCAAATAAGCCATCATTTTGAGGATATGGCCCCTTACGGGTGTCCCCTCTGACATAGTGGTTGTCATTAGCTTTCTCATTGCTTCTTGCCTAGCAGTCCGACTCTGGTGCCCAAAGAGTTCTTTGAGATTGTTCATTATATCATAAGCTATTGGCAAATCTTGATGCTGATGTTGCAATACATTTGACATTAATGCCAAAATGTAACACCGCGCCATCTCATCGGCTTTTACCCATTTCTTATGGTACTCAATCTCCTCTGGGGTAGAGTCACCGTCAGGTGCATCAGGGCAAGCCTCAGTCAGTACAAACTTATAGCTCTCAGCAGTTAGAACAATGTCCAGGTTTTTTTCCAATCAATATAGTTGGGACCAGTAAGTTTGTTCTCTTTCAGTATAATGGCCAGTGGGTTGAAAGTCATCCTAAGAATCACAAAATAAACTTTGGTCAAGATTCTAAATTTAGAATAATATTGATTCCTCAAACAATAATATTTTAAATTAACCAACACCTCAAATCACCGTGAATATTGCATGCCACGTTAGTGTGGACGTATACAAATTCAACATTTGTAAGAGGAGGGTGTGACCCATTAATTTTATTATCTTGTCATCCTAACTTTATGCCAAATAAAATTAATAGTTGGTTTCACTTTAGTCACACAAAATAATAGCAGTGACTCCGTTGGGGAGGATACTATTGAATGCGTCTAAGTGTATATCATTACTTGATACTAAGTCCATTAAATAGGATTGTGCCCCTTTAGTTGGAGAAGATCACACGCTCCTAAATAATTTCCTATAACCATCCATAAAAGGAAGTTTAATCTAGTGATCCGCAACAAACTCATCCGTTGTAGAGGGAGGCACTCAGAGCCAACACGCAAGCTTGTTGCATCACTTACAAATCAGTAATGGAGACCATGGGATTTATTAAAATCCCTCTCCCACTTAGTTATTTAAAAATGAGGATTTTAACCTATGCTAGCATACATCACATGCACATAAACATCACAGTAAATAAAAGCAATAAATTTGGAGATTAATTTTCCAACTATTATGGCATTTTCCTTCATTGTCTTTAGTATGCTTCAACCCTAGCTGCTGCCATCTATAGCCACCGCCATCGGGTCGAGTCGTCGCATCCATCTTGCTTCTTATTCCGCTGCGCCTTTGGTGCTCCAAAAGTACAATGCCTCGCAAGAATCCGATCCGTGATAAAAATAGAATTTTACATATATCGATCGTATATTCCACGAGGGAATGTACATGTAATCTAGATCGAAAATAAAATTCTAAAAATAATACAGCTCCTACATTATTTGATACATACAATCATGCACACACAAAATATTGCCCTTGACATGTCCAAGGGTCCAATCACACACATCATCAATAAGCCATAATAGTTGGAGCCTGCAACCAAAGAGTTAGCACATCCTACTATTATCCTGCCTAAATTATGTATGACATGTGCATAACCTATTTCAATTCTAAACACACAGAGGCAAACCCTAGCTCTGATACCAATTGTTGGTTAGTCCTAGGAAAACGTATCGGTTCAACTGTACAAAAATTTTTGTATAAGTGCCGAACCTTTCCTTAAATAACAAATTGTGTTCTTTAGAAGTTAAATTAGGAATCGCAGACGGAACTTAACATCATTGATTCCAAATTTAACTTATCTGTTCTTAATGGTTTAGATTTGTATCGCAAGCGAAACTTAACATTATTGATTCAAATCTACCTAAGTTATTAATTCCATAAATATTAATTTCCAAAATTGGCTTCCAGGACTGCATGGCGAGGCACATGGACTTCTTGGATATGGGAGCAACCACCACCGCCTAGGCAAAGCCATTAAAGGAAAGCTAATATTTATTTCCTTAAATAACTCTAGGTTAACCAAAAAGAACAATCGAATCACAAATTCGAAAAAGAAGAAAAACACAAACTCGAAAAATAAATTTGAAAGACTAGATCTAATTGCCTCTTGTATTTAGAATTCTTACAAAGAAAATAACTAGTATGATGCAGAAGAAAATTACTAGTTATACCATCTCTTTGTAAACTAATGACCTCGAGATCTTTTGCCGTATTCCTCGCCTCGACTTGGACGTCGTGTGGGTGACGATCCTCCAAGATGAACACCACCCAAAAGAGCTTCTCCTCTTCTTCTAAAATCCGGCCACCAACACCACCAAGGAGAAGAGAGCAAAAGGGAAAAGAGAGAAGAGAGGGAGGGCCGACCACTTGATGATCTCCAAGCAAGAGAATAAGAATTGTATCTCATGAAGCCCCCTCACCCCTTCTTTTATATTACTTGCCCAAGGCAAATAAGGAAAAACTTTTACAAAAAATAAAATCATCCAAGAGTTTTTCCTTTTCCCTTTTAATTTTTCCTTTTCTTTCCTCTTGATTGAATCAATCACCAAAATAAATGGTTGTAATCAATCCTATTTGGTTTAGGATTGAGTTTGGCCGGCCCCTTGCTTGGGCACCAAGCAAGGTGGCCGACCACCATATTTAGGAAAGAAAAAATAATTTTTTTTTATAAAATTTTACAAGAATAAAAATATCTTATAAAATTTTACAAGCTCTCTTTCCTAGAGTTAAAAAAGGAAAGTTTAAAAAAATTAAAACCATGTTTTAAAATTTAAAACTTCTCTTATAAAATTTCCTTTTTTAACATGATGATAGAAAATTTTAATTTTAAAACTTATCTTCCTCCTTTTTTCTTAAACCATGAGGATGGTTAAAAAAGAAAGTTTTAAAACTTTTAAAACTCTCTATTAAAACATGTGGCCAAATTCAAATAAGGAAAGTTTTTAAAATTAAAATTTTTCTTTTAAAACTTATAGTTTTCTACAAAGAGAAGATTTTAAAAATTCAAAAACAACCCTCCTTGTTTGAATATTGTGGCCGGCCCATTCATGCTTGGTCACCAAGCAAAGGGTCGGACCCTATAAAGAGGATGTGGCCGGTCCTTGCTTGGTCACCAAGCATTGGACCGGCCCACTTCTTGGACACTAAGAAGAGCCTTACATTTGGATGGACTTGAGGCTATAGTGAGGCTACGACAGGGACCTAGAGGAGAAATTGGTTTTGGTCTTCCGAAGAGCTTGAGTATCCCGTCCTTGCCCCGAACACACAACTCAAGTTCATCGATAATAACTCATTCCACTAGAGAGTTATTACCGCACTACCGCACCAATCCCAAATTACATTATGGGCTCCTTCTTATCATGAGTGTGTTAGTCTCCCTGTGTTTAAGATTATGAATGTCCACTAATTAAGTTACTGACAACTCACTTAATTAATATCTAGCTCCAAGAGTAGTACCACTCAACTTCATTGTCATGTCGGACTAAGTCCACCTGCAAGGTTTAACATGGAAATCCTTATGAGCTCCTCTTGGGGGCATTCTCAACCTAGATAACTAGGACACAGATTCCTTCTATAATAAACAACACACACTATAGGTAATATCATTTCCCAACTTATCGGGCATATTGATTTATCGAGCTAAACCTCACCCTTTGATGAGTTAAAGAAATAAATATTAAATATATGTGCTTGTTATTATATTAGGATTAAGAGTACACACTTCCATTCTAACTAAGGTCTAGTTCTTTTACTAAGTCAGTACAAAAAGAACTTACCTAAATGATCCTACTCAATACACTTAAAGTGTATCAGTGTAATTTATTAGTCAAGATAAACTAATACTTAATTACACTACGACTATTCTGATGGTTTGTTCCTTTCCATCTTAGTCGTGAGCAACTATTTATAATTTATAGAGAACCGACAAATGATCTTCTGAGTGTGACACCACACTCCATGTTATCTACTATATAAATTAATTGAACAATAACATTTAACAAATAAATGCAGATATTGACCAATGTGATTCTTTTATTTCAAAAATAAATATTTACAAAAGCTAGACTTTTAGTATACACTCCAACAATATATCACTCAAATGATTTTGGAGAAGTGCAATATCTTTCTGTAACTCACCTTTAGTGATATATTTTTGATGAGGGTTAAGTTTTCAACGTCCTTGTTCCCATAATAAATTTACGTGCTCTGGATTTTCTTCCTTAGATAATTGATCAATATTTCTTACTACGTTTTGGTCATGATCATCCTTTACAAACTATTTCTTTTCCTATTTTGGAGAAGCCTAGGTGCATCTCTTCGTGTCTTATTTCATATCTCATTGACCATGCCCAGCATGTAACAACCCAAATTTCCTCATTTCGAGTCCTAAAAGTAATTTAAAAATGTTCAAAAATGGTATAGAAATATTCTAGGGATTTTTAAAAAATTTTAGAGTATTTTTATGTAATTTTTGGAGGTCATTTGGTATTTTTACTAGACGAAAGAAGTTTTGACAAAAAAATATCCAAGCCGAGATTCGAACCTGAGACCTCCGGCCGAACCAAGTTTTAAGGAGATCCGGCTGACAAAGTGTGCCAGTGGTCGATGCTGATCAGATATGCAGCGACAAATATTTAAGGTATAGTATTTAATAAAAAAACCCTAGTTACAAAAGAGGGCTTAATTTTTTCCCAAGACCTAAACCTTTCCTACCTTCCTCTCCCGACGGTATTTTCCCTCTCGGGCAGAAACGAAGAAGCGGACCTAGGGCACGCCTCCGGCGATTGGCGAGGGTGTTCTACGAGGGATTCTTCACCAGATTGAGATCCTTTCATCGAGGAGAGTCCGTGAGCACAAGAAGGGACTGAGAGCTCGAGTTTCCCCGAAACCCTAGAGCCTTCTCCCCGGTTGTAACTCCAAGAACACCTCGGTAAGTTGCTACTCACCTGTGGTAAGAGTAGTTCCGAATTTGGTTTGGTGTTTCCTTGTTTTTCGAGTTTTGCCGTGAAGATTCTTGGTTTTGCTTGCTGCCGTGAACCCTAAAGAAAGAAGAGAAGGATTAGTTCAGTTTAAGCATGAAGAACATATTCGAATTTAGGTTTTCAAGTGATAATTTTCCTTTGCTGGTTAATTTTCCTTTGCTGTTGCGAGCATGAGCAGTCCCTCTTTGCGTTGCTGTTTGTGAGCATGAGTAGTTCCCATCTGCTATTAGTTAAGCATGTGTAAATTGTAGCTACGAATTCAAAGGTCTGTTGTGAGTGCCATATATTTAGAAGTGTGTTAAAGGTTATATGTTCAAAGAAAGTTGTTTGATGTTTTTGATTTGAGGAAGCACAGTTGTAACGCTTGAAAATTCTCGAAATACTTTTATAAATATCCTAGTATTTTTCTAGAATTTTAGGATATTTTTACAGAATTTTTAGGGTAGCAGAAGTAGCAAAAATAAATAGAATCGGAAAACAACCCACGCGGGAATTAAACCCGAGACCTATTGGGTCATACGACTTATGGTGGACTCTAGTAACCAAGTGAACCCAGCAAGGCCGTGCTGAAAGGAAAGGAGAACAATTATATTTATATGTGAGTTGGGCCGAATTACCCACTTAATATAAATAGGGATTTTAAGTGAGGAGTTATTATTTTGATCGGGATTCTTTCTCCTCAAACCCTCACACATCCGCCAACCCTTTCCCTCACCCTCTCAGCGCCCAAGTCCAAGGAACCTAGGGTTCCGTCCAAAAGGCCATAGGAGTACCTTCCGGCGACAACTCCGGCACGAGGACGCTCCACTCCGCAAGAGGAACGCATAGACGCGAGAAGATCGTCGAAAGGATCATCTTCTCCGAAAATCTAACGATTAGAATCGTAAGAAAATTAGAGCAAAAGGTAAGAAACCCCTCACCTGCAGTATAAGTAGCTAGTCGTATGTTTGTATGCATTGTTTTAGCCATATGCAGATTTTTAGTGATAGGGTGCGAATTAGTGCACACCAAGCGTTTGATTAAATGCTCAGCTCAGTGAAATGCCACCATAGGCATTTTAATAGCTTAAATAAATGCAATAGAAGCATCTTTACAGCTTAATTAGTCTTGCTACAGCTTTTATGGACTAGACGTCCAATGGGTGGGCTCCCACAGTTGCCCCAGGTTCAGATAACCTAGTTTTGAGTTTAGACAACCTAGTAAAAGCAAGACAAGAGTAATTAGCTTATGTTCAGTATTTTACTTTTCAGTGGCACTGTACTGGATTAGATATCCATTGGGTTGGGCTCCCATAGTCATCCCTAGGTTTAGATAACCTAGTAACCCTACTAAATTCGGGACTTGCAAACCCGGGTCTAGTTAGGGATGCGCGCATAGCAAGTACAGTTGTCGGGCCCAAACAACAGCATGATTATTATTTTAATCTATTATTAAAATAGTTTTAAAAACCTCACAATTAGTAATGTGAATTTAGTACAGCTCTAGCATTAGTTAGAATTTGCTCAGTTCAGTTTGTTTGTGTCAGTTTAGTCTTCTAATGATACAATGTGATAGCTTATAGTAACACTTGTTACCTGGACTAGTTTGCTTGTATGCCATGCCATGCTCTTACATGTTCCATGTTCATATGTTTCAAATAGCATGTTTTAAAAACATAAATTGCATCGTATGCATGTTTTGTGAGATAGATGGTTTCTTACTAAGCGAAATCTTACAGATACTCTTTTCCTTATACTGCAGATAAAGGTAAAGGAAAGATGGACTAGAGGAGGCTGGAGGTCAATGCAAGGAAGATGTGTGTGGATGGAACCTGGAATAAAAGACCTTGGATGAACTAGAACATTTAAGAACTTAGTTTTCTTATCATGTTATTCTTTGTTATTTAGTTATCTAAATGCATGAAATTATAGAAAATCCGCTTAGCTTGTTAGTAACCATGTTTAGAATGTTAGTTGTTTGCTATTAGAATGTTTTCCAGTTATTTTAGATCTCGTGTATGTGAGTTTGGCACGAAACAGTGCTGAAATCAGAGTTTGCTGCGAAATCAGAAACCCCAATCGATCAGTGGATCGATTAGGGGGCCCTCAATCGATCATTGGATCGATTGGGAGCCTGGTTCCGTGAACAGTAAGCTTCTGGATCGATCAGCCGATCGATCCAGTCGCATTCTGTCGTGAACAGTAAGCTCCTGGATCGATCATTCGTTCGATCGGGGAAAACGCTCCTGCGAACAGAGAGCTCTGGAATCGATCAATGGATCGATTGGCCAGTCTGGATCGATCAGCCGATCGATCCAGAATATTAACCCGAGCACAGTAGCCATCAGAATCGATCCACGGATCGATTCAACAGCTTGCAATCAATTGAGTTTAACCTGGATCGATTGGGAAGCTGGGTTTCGACCAAGAGACCTTGTAGTTCAGCTCCTTGACCACAGGGGTTGCAGGATATGCCATGTATACCTTAGATTGCATCTCTTAGTACATGTAGAGCCAAGAACTTGTATTAGCTTAGCAAGGTTCCAAATTGGTACAGTTTTCCGCATCTAGACTTAGTAATGGTCATGGAGATAGCTTAGCACAGCATAATGTGACGGTCCGACCTTACAGCCTAGCCAGTAGAAGGCGGGTCGTTACAGAGTGGTATCAGAGCAAGTTCCATACTTCCTACACACACATCAGCATTGAACCTGCAGCTTCCAAGTAAGAATATCTCTCACTTGTTATGTTTATTGCTTTCATGTTTGTAGATAACTAAAGTATGCTTAGTTGTGATAGTAACTAACATGATAGTATTAGCTATGTAAACATGATTCTTTAGTTATGTATGTCCTTTGTTCCTTTAGAAATGGCACGAGGACGTCCAGCTAGAAGGGCACCACTCGAGCCCAAAGATGAGACAGGCGATTCAAGGCCTCCCTGCACTTCTACAAAGATTAGTGGCTCGATTACAACAACGGAACAGTGAAATAGCCACCTTAAAGGCTAATCAGAATACTCCCACCGCACTCCGAACCAAACATAGCAGCCCGAGTTATAGAGGTTCCACCACCCACCACACAGAGTCTCAAAGAGAGGCAAAGAGAGAAGCCTATCTGATCCAGTGGCAGAGAGTCAAGCCAGAGAACTTCTCAAGCACCAGTGAACCATGGGATGCTCAAGCCTGGTTCAAAACACTAGAGAGTACGATGGAGCTTCTGGACTAGCCAGAGCATGAAAAGGTGAAGTGCGCCTCCTTCTGCTTGACAGGAGATGCACGTATGTGGTGGGAGAGAATTAGAGCGAAGCGCCCAGTGAACCAGATGACATGGGCAGACTTCGAGAAAGAATTCTTCGAGGAGTTCTTTCACATGCGGGTCACAAACCGCCACTACGACGAGTTCACTGAGTTTTGTCAAGGCAACCTATCAGTTGAGGAAGCCGTGAAGAAATTCAATAGGCTGGCTCGTCTATGCCCCGAACTAGTCATCACAGAAAAAGAACGAGTCCGGTTGATGCTCAAGATGCTGAGGCCGGAAATAGCGATGAACGTGGCTGGCGGCGTTCATAGGCCGCAAACCACCGAAGAACTAGTCAGCAGTGCTCTGACTATCGAGCACTACCAGAATAACATCAAGCAGCAGAAACAAGTCCTCTCAGAGTCCAAAGGACAAGGAGGCTCAGGTACTCAGAAACAACAGGGCCATAGCTCTAACTGGAAAGGGAACTCCAGCAACAAGCGCAAACCAGGGTGTTACCCAAAGGGAGGACCAGCCAGCAAATAACCAAGTTATCCCAAATGTGCTACTTGTGGGAAATTTCACCCAGGAGTTTGTCGCAAGGGCACACGAGGATGCTTTGAATGTAGACAGGAATGGCATATGGCCAAGCAATGTCCGAACAAGACTAGTCTTCCTCTACCACAGCCGATTCAGTATGGAGGCCAGCCAGCTCAGTTACATCAGATGTAGGCCGCTCTTGATGGTCCCCCCATTAGCCAGGGAAGATTAGAAGCCCCTCCAGCTATGACCAATGCGAGGATCTACTCACTCACCAGAGAGGACGTAGCAAATGATTCGACAGTTGTTACAGGTCAGATTAGTATTTTACAGCAAAGTGCAACTGTCTTATTCGATACTGGGGCAACCCATTCTTATATATCCAGGGCATTCGCCAAAAAGTTAGCAATACCTCCAGAGGTACTCCGTGGTCAGTTTTTGATGACACTACCTTCAGGAGAAATTATGACATCCACACACTGGCTCAGAGCAGTGCCAGTCATTATAGCAGACAGAGAGCTCTTTTGTGATCTGATAGTGCTAGACATGACTGATTACAACGTCATATTTGGAATGGACTTCCTAATCAGATACGGTGCCTCTATCGAGTGCCGTAAACAGAAAGTCGTATTCCAACCTGAAGCAGAAGTGCAATTCGAGTACATCGGAGAACCAAAGAGAAAAGCGAAGAAATTTCTCTCAGCTTTGAAGGCACAGAAATTGTTAGATTCAGGATGTACGAGATTTTTAGCGCATGTAGTCAATGCCAGTCAGGACAAGGACCAACAGCTAGCAGAGGTCCGAGTCGTATGTGACTACCCAGCAGTCTTCCCTGAAGAGTTACCAGGCCTAGCACCAGACAGGGAGATTGAATTCGAGATAGAACTCGTTCCCGGCACAAATCCTATCTCCAAAGCACCTTACCGCATGGCTCTAGTAGAACTGAAGGAACTTCATGAGCAATTACAGGAGCTGCTTGACAAGGACTTCATACGTCCTAGTCACTCACCATGGGGAGCGCCTGTACTGTTCGTGAAGAAGAAGGATGGGAGCATGCGCCTGTGCATAGACTACCGGGCACTGAACCAAGTCACCATCAAGAACAGGTATCCTCTTCCCAGAATAGATGACCTGTTCGATCAGCTAAAGGGAGTAGCAGTGTTCTCTAAGATAGACCTCAGATCAGGTTATCATCAGGTGAAAGTTAAGGAAGGGGATATACCCAAGACCGCATTCAGGACTAGATACGGACACTACGAGTTCGTAGTCATGCCCTTTGGCGTGACAAATGCTCCAGCTACTTTCATGGACCTCATGAACAGAGTATTCAGGGACTACCTAGATAGATTTGTTATTGTGTTTATCGATGACATTCTTATCTATTCAGGAACTCAGGAAGAACACGCAGAGCACCTGAGAATAATATTGCAGACCCTTCAGCAGAACCAGCTGTATGCCAAGTTCACGAAATGTGAATTTTGGTTAGATCAGGTAGCCTTCCTGGGTCACATCATCTCAAAGGATGGTATCATGGTAGACCCCAGCAAAATAGAAGCCGTGAGTAACTGGAAAAGACCCAAGAACGCCAACGAGATCAGGAGTTTTCTGGGATTAGCAGGTTATTACAGAAAGTTTGTAGAGGGTTTCTCCAGAATAGCCTCCTCACTGACAGCTCTCACCAGGAAGAACAGAAAATTTCAGTGGACAGAGGACTGTGAGAACAGATTAACCAGTGCTCCCATTTTGACTCTACCAGAAAACACAGACAGCTTCGATATTTATAGTGATGCCTCTAAGTTGGGACTAGGAGCAGTACTGATGCAAAATGGCAAGGTGATCGCTTATGCCTCCAGACAACTCAAGGATTATGAGAGGAACTACCCTACTCATGACCTCGAGCTTGCAGCAGTGGTGTTCGCTCTCAAAATTTGGAGACATTACTTGTATGGAGCTCAGTGCAGAGTGTATACAGACCATCAGAGTCTGAAGTACTTCTTCACTCAGAAAGATCTGAATATGCGACAGCGTAGATGGCTAGAACTGGTCAAAGACTACGACATAGACATCCTCTACCACCCAGGAAAAGCTAATAAGGTAGCAGACGCACTTAGCAGAAACTCTGATGCTACCTTACTATCCCTAGCAACCATGTCACCGCCCCTATAGAAAGAGATCACAGATTTTGGTCTCGAACTTATAGTGGGACAGCTCTCTACTATGACATTAGCATCTAACCTGCTTGGTGACATTCAGACAGCTCAGGAACAGGATCCTGAAATTCAGAAAACCAAGCAAGGGTTAGCAGAATCAGAAAGTAGAGAATTCAGAGTGTCCGATAGTGGGGTATTATACTTCGGTGATAGACTCTGTGTTCCAAATCAGGAGGAACTAAAGAGGAAGATTTTAGATGAGGTTCACAGGACTCCTTATGCGATGCATCCAGGTTTCACTAAGATGTACCAGGACTTGAAGAAACGTTTTTGGTGGCCTGGGATGAAAAGAGACATCGCTAGATATGTTAGCACCTGTCTGACCTGTCAGAGGGTCAAGGAAGAACATCAGAGACCAGGAGGAGTTCTGCAGCCTATTCAGATTCCAGAATGGAAATGGGAAGTTATCTCCATGGATTTCATAGTGGGCTTACCCAGAACCACGAATGGTTTCGATGCCATCTGGGTAATAGTTGACAGGTTAACTAAATCAGCCCACTTCTTAGCTATCAGGATATCCTACTCCATGGAACAGTTAGCTCAGTTATATCTCAAGGAGATCGTCAGACTACATGGAGTCCCACGGACCATTATTTCAGACAGAGACAGTCGATTCACGTCACACTTCTGGGAGTATGTACAGTCAGCATTAGGCACTAAGTTGAAATTTAGCACAGCCTTCCATCCTCAGACAGATGGTCAGACGGAGCGAGTAAATCAGGTACTCGAAGATATGCTCCGTGCATGTGCCCTAGACTTCAAGGGAAGTTGGTGTAAATATCTGAGTTTAGCAGAATTTACATACAACAATAGCTATCAGGCCACTATCGACATGGCACCTTACGAGGCTCTCTATGGGCGGAGGTGTAGATCTCCAATCTGCTGGTATGAGAGTGGTGAATAGAAAGAACTAGAACTTTAGACAGATCTAGTAGCAGATACCACAGCAGCTATACAGCAGATCCGCCAGAGGATAGAGATAGCTCAGAGCCGCCAGAAAAGCTATGCTGATACACGGCGCAGGCCATTAGAGTTTTCAGTTGGGGATTCAGTGTTCCTCAGAGTGGCTCCCATAAAGGGAGTAATGTGTTTTGGGAAGAAGGGCAAACGAAGTCCCAGATATGTGGGACCATACCTTATCACTAGAAGGTTTGGCAAGGTAGCATATGAGCTAGAGCTACCACAGGAGATGTCAGCCATCCATAATGTATTTCACGTCTCTATACTGAAGAAGCATATCCCAGATGCCACCAAGGTGATTGAGCCCTAGTCGGTACCAGTCTGCGAAGACCTCAGCTATGATAGTCGGCCTATTCAGATAATAGACCGAGCAGTTAAGAAATTGCGGAACAAGGAGGTACCATTAGTAAAAGTCATTTGGCAAAATCACACAGCAGAAGAGGCAACCTGGGAGACAGAAGCTAGTATGAGACAGAAGTACCCAGAGTTATTCTAAGTTTGAGGACGAACTTTTTATAAGGTATGGGGGATTGTAACGCCCGAAAATTCCTGAAATACTTTTATAAATATCCTAGTAATTTTCTGGAATTTTAGAATATTTTTACAGAATTTTTAGGGTACCAGAAGTAGCAAAAATAAATAGAATCGTAAAACAGCCTACGCGGGAATTGAACCCGAGACCTATTGGGTCCTACGACTTATGGTGGACTCTAGTAACCAAGTGAACCCATCAGGGCCGTGCTGAAAGGAAAGGGGAACAATTATATTTATATGTGAGTTGGGCCGAATTACCCACTTAATATAAATAGGGATTTTAAGTAAGGAGTTATTATTTTGATCGGGATTCTTTCTCCTCAAACCCTCACACATCCGCCGACCCTCTCCCTCACCCTCTCGGCGCCCAAGTCCAAGGAACCTAGGGTTCCGTCCAAAAGGCCATAGGAGTACCTTCCGGCGATAACTCCGACACGAGGACGCTCCACTCCGCAAGAGGAACGCATAGACGCGAGAAGATCGTCGAAAGGATCATCTTCTCCGGAAATCTAACGATTAGAATCGTAAGAAAATTAGAGCAGAAGGTAAGAAACCCCTCACCTGCAGTATAAGTAGCTAGTCGTATGTTTGTATGCATTGTTTTAGACGTATGCAGATTTTTAGTGATAAGGTGCGAATTAGTGCACACCAAGCGTTTGATTAAACGCTCAGCTCAGTGAAATGCCACCATATGCATTTTAATAGCTTAGATAAATGCAATAGAAGCATCTTTACAGCTTAATTAGTCTTGCTATAGCTTTTATGGACTAGACGTCCAATGGGTGGGCTCCCACAGTTGCCCCAGGTTCAGATAACCTAGTTTTGGGTTTAGACAACCTAGTAAAAGCAAGACAAGAGTTATTAGCTTATGTTCAGTATTTTACTTTTCAGTGGCACTGTACTGGATTAGATATCCATTGGGTTAGGCTCCCATAGTCGTCCCTAGGTTTAGATAACCTAGTAACCCTACTAAATTCGGGACTTGCAAACCCGGGTCTAGTTAGGGATGCGCGCATAGCAAGTACAGTTGTCGGGCCCAAATAGCAGCATGATTATTATTTTAATCTATTATTAAAATAGTTTTCAAAACCTCATAATTAGTAATGTGAATTCAGTACAGCTCTAGTATTAGTTAGAATTTGCTCAGTTCAGTTTGTTTGTGTCAGTTTAGTCTTCTAATGATACAATGTGATAGCTTATAGTAACACTTGTTACCTGGACTAGTTTGCTTGTATGCCATGCCATGCTCTTACATGTTCCATGTTCATATGTTTCAAATAGCATGTTTTAAAAACATAAATTGCATCGTATGCATGTTTTGTGAGGTAGATGGTTTCTTACTAAGCGAAAGCTTACAGATTTTCTTTTCCTTATACTGCAGATAAAGGTAAAGGAAATATGGACTAGAGGAGGCTGGAGGTCAATGCAAGGAAGATGTGTGTGGATGGAACCTGGAATAAAAGACCTTGGATGAACTAGAACATTTAAGAACTTAGTTTTCTTATCATGTTATTCTTTGTTATTTAGTTATCTAAATACATGAAATTATAGAAAATCCGCTTAGCTTGTTAGTAACCATGTTTAGAATGTTAGTTGTTTGCTATTAGAATGTTTTCCAGTTATTTTAGATCTCGTGTATGTGAGTTTGGCACGAAACAGTGCTGAAATCAGAGTTTGCTGCGAAATCAGAAACCCCAATCGATCAGTGGATCGATTAGGGGGCCCTCAATCGATCAGTGGATCGATTGGGAGCCTGGTTCCGTGAACAGTAAGCTTCTGGATCGATCAGCTGATCGATCCAGTCGCATTCTGTCGTGAACAGTAAGATCCTGGATCGATCGTTTGATTGATCGAGCAAAACGCTCCCGCGAACAGAGAGCTCTGGAATCGATCAATGGATCGATTGGCCAGTCTGGATCGATCCAGAATATTAACCCGAGCACAGTAGCCATCGGAATCGATCCACGGATCGATTCAACAGCTTGCAATCGATTGAGTTTAACCTGGATCGATTGGGAAGCTAGGTTTCGACCAAGAGACCTTGTAGTTCAGCTCCTTGACCACAGGGGATGCAGGATATGCCATGTATACCTTAGATTGCATCTCTTAGTACATGTAGAGCCAAGAACTTGTATTAGCTTAGCAAGGTTCCAAATTGGTACAGTTTTCCGCATCTAGACTTAGTAATGTTCATGGAGATAGCTTAGCACAGCATAATGTGACGGTCCGACCTTACAGCCTAGCCAGTAGAAGGCGGGTCGTTACAACAGTCAACTCAATTCTTTGATAGAACATGATCAATGGGGATGTTTTTCCTTGAAGATGTTCTAGGGAAGAGATAGAACTGATTTTAAAGTTGTAAACAATAAGGAAAGTATGTAAACTTATATGTAAAGATGAAGATAGTAGCGATTTAAGTGTAATTATGAGATTTGCTCTTTTCTTTTTAGTTCGGCAGTAGCATGCTTGAGGTAGCTGTGAGTTTGTGTTCCCTTTTTCCATTGTTTAGCAGTGATCGTTGGTGTTTAAGGCTTAAAACAATGAAGCTTTGGCGTTCTTATGATATCTGGAATTTTGTTTTCCTTGCCATGAATCACAAAGGAAGGAAGTAAATGGTATAGAATAAGCATGTGATTTGGATTTCTTCAAGCCTGGTAGATAGAATTTGAATTTTTGATTGATTAGCATTTTAGATTTTGATTTATTCTAGCATTGCAGTTTTTTTTTGAGTTGTCTAGCATTTCAGATCTTGAATTGTTTAGCATTCAGCTTTGACCCATTGGTCGAGTAGTATAGTTCAGTTTCAGAATTTCTTTTTGTTGAATCTGAGCATGAGGTCTAGATATGCTTCTTTACTACATTCATTCAAGTATACAGATTTGAGGTTTAGATATGCTACTTTCATTCAAGTAAACAGATCTGAGGTTTAGATATGCTACTTTCATTCAAGTATACAGATTTGAGGTTCTTTATTCTAGCATGAGGTTTAGATATGTTTTCTTGTCACACTCATTCTAGAATATAGATTTGAGTTCTAATGTGAGGTTTAGATTTGTTTCCTTGCTACCCTTTATTCCAGCAAGCTTCACATATGTTTAGAGTCAACTAGTTGAGTTCTTTTAATTCGAAGCATGCAGTATAGGTTTTAAATCCAACAAGTTTTAGATTTAGTTTAAGCTTGTATGATATGCAGACTTTCGTAAGTATTGCTTGCAGATTTTGATAAGTGTTGCATGTAGAACTCCAATCTTAGAACAGATTTTTGTTAAGCTTAATATGCAGAATTTTATTAGCATAGTAGGCAGATTTTTTGTTTAAGCATTTCAAAGTTAGAATTTGCTTAAACATTTCAGTTTCTTTTTAAAGAAGCATTCTTTTAGAAGTATTAACAAGTATAAGAAAGATAAAGAAAATAAAGAAAAAGGTCAAGGCCTTAAGTAGATCCCAAAGTCAAGACTTTAGGGATTTTGGCACACAAAGTGCTTATTAAAATGCCAATGCATTTAAAGAAGAAGTAATTTAGATAATAAGATATTTTACTTTGAAGAGGCTAGTACCCGACTTCCAAGGTTGTCGTTAAACAAATCCAGGTGTCCAATTCCAAGGTCTTGGCCCTGGTAGACAAAGGTCTGCTCTTTTAGGATTGGTGGCTCGCTACCCCAACCTATTAGGGAACGCGCATAAGATGGTACTACGCCTGAGCCCAAGAGAAGTTGATTACTATTTTGAAGTATTATAAGTATAAGCTTTTGAATAAGTAAAATAAGTTTCACATAAGTATAAAAGTATTAAAGTATAAGTTTTAAACAAGTGGAATAAAAGAATAAGTTTAGAACAAATGAAATAAGTTTCATTTTGTTTTAAATCAGCAAGTTTAGTTTTCTTTTATTCTAGCATGTTATTTAGATTAGCTTACTGTTCTTTGCTATTAGAAGAGCATGAGTAGCTTTACATGTTTAGTCTGTCAGCCTGTTTGATTCCTTTACTATTGGATGAACATGAGTAGTCTTCAGTAAGCATTCAGTTAGTTCATGTTATAGATATATGTACATGCATATCGAGATTTTTGTGAGTTAGATAGCGATTACTAAGCATTTTGCTTATAGATTGCATTTCCTCTTACTGCAGATAAAGGAAAGGAAAAGATTTAGCAAAGGAAGGCGACAAGGTGGCGCGAATGGTGTGTGATGCCAGGACTATGGAAGATACTTGGGACGTTATTAAGTTTTCCGTGTTTTAGTGGACTGCAAACATTTGAGATTGTACTTTATAGTTCATGTCATTTGAGATTATATTTTATACTCCATGTCATTTGAGTTCATCCTTGTTTTAGATTGCATGTTGAGATGAGTTTTGTTTAATAAGTAGTTATTTTGGTGGTTGACACTTATTTAACTGCGTGAGAGTTTGTTATATGTTCCAGCCACCTGTGGCTGATGTATACTATGTTTGTATCTCAGTTTATGGTCACCGGTACATGGGAGACTCTGCCGAAATTTTTTGATAAGGACTCCTCGTGGTTTCGATCATACCAGTTAAGTAGAGTCAGTAGTTAAGTAGCGTCCACCTCTAGAGAGTAGTAGGGAGGTTGGGTCGTTACACAGCATGAGATTCTAAACCCTTTTCATTTTTTAATGGAACTTAATTTAAGTATGTTTAGCAGTTATTGCATCTGTTTGAAATGCATGAGGGTATAATTGTTCCTTTTTATGAAAGTTAATTAAAGTGTTATGCATGAATGCCTATGAAGTATGTTATGAATGCCGAAATGTTATGGGGATGAATATGTGTACGTGTGGCGGCAATATAGGATTGGTGCCCCGGGATAAGCTCCGAGGAGGGTCTTTCCAAACATGAATGATGATGAAATGTGTGGGTAACCTTGTTAACATGATCTAGGACCTCACGAATGGGCTCTAATGATAGTTACCATATCTACGACATATTAATCTCCCAAGTAGGTTATGTATACTACTTTGTACAATCAAGTCCATGTCCTAGGTTTTACAGCTTCATCTCATGCACATTAGTATATGAATATGCTTGTTGGGTCTTAGGACTCACTATGTGGATTTTTTAGGTGAAGGAGACACAACTCAGGATATGATAAAAGGCATGAAAGCGGAGTAGTCGAGGAGGCGAGATGGATGCGTGACACACTATTCGGGGACCCTTATTAGCATGTCATGAAACCTGTCCTCTGTTATGTCATGCAGTTCATGAGTTATGGTTTATGCATTACTAAACTTGGTATAAGTTTCTAAATTTCATTTGAAGTAGTTATGTTAAGTTTTGAGGTTCATATGTAATGCAATGTTCCTGTTGTTTTTTTTCCTTTCAAGAGTTTTATGGTATACTATCTGATAGGTCATCCACATGAGATCAACATGTATTGTATATCCTATTATGAGTAGGGTGTTAGGGTTGTTTCAATATGTATTCGTCATTCTTGACTAGTTAACTATCTCTCCATGTATGGTCCACTTGGTCAACCAAGATAGTTAAAATTTGCGAATGAGTTCAAATTTGGATCAATAGGACCCTCATCATTTCTTTCCGCTCATCGCCTTTTGCTCTGAATATGAGACTGAATATAATATGATACAAAAGTTATTACTTCCTCCATAATGTATGCATTAACAATAGAAGCTTCAACTCATGGCTTATTTTTTACTTTTTTCTTCAAATAATATAGGAATATGATGGAAATAAAATAAATTGTATTAGATATCAATATATAATAAATTGTATGAATTTTTATGCATTAAGATTGTCGAAGTATAGAAGATGAAAATTTTACCTTTTAAATGGATACATCTTTTGAAAATAGATAGGTCTTCCAACTTTGACCTCGTATGGTTAATGAACCAAAAGATATTCCACGGAATTAAAAAATGAGGGTGGAAATATCCTTTCTAAATTTCCCAACATGATTGAAATGTCTCTCACTAACTTCTACATGTGTGAATGTCTCAAAACTATTGAGAAAATATCATATAAAAGAAATGCTTAACTTTGTAATGACACCCCATACAAAATTTGATAAGAGTTTCTTAAAAGCAATAGAAATGAGCCTTTGCATGATTATATAATAGTCATAACTTTTCAAACAAATTAATTTATATTCCTTCATATCGACACATCTCCAAAGATTAGAGACATATTCATCTAGAAATTTCAATGATTTCAACCATTCAAAAATAAAAAGTCTCTAATCCTTATTTAATGTATAAACTATCTTTGACTTTTGTCTCCTATTACTTTCATTGATACCAATAGTTGACTTTCTATAAAGGAGTCGCATATCTTTTCTTGCATTCAGATTATCTTTGATTTTTCCATTAATATCCAACACTGTGTTTATTAGATTATCTCAATATACATTACATCAAGATTATGATGAATCAAATGACTAAACTAATATGGTAAATTCTAAAATATATTATGTTTATTCAATTTATGTGTACTTCTATATTCATATGTTACACGATGTGACTCTTTAATAATAGATGGAAAATTAAACACTCTGAACCAAATCTATTCACCTATTATTCTCAATGGAGGAGTTATTCTTTCAATTATGTTTTTAGTGAATTCATCGTTATTTTTTTAAATTATGATTTAGCGGTAAAAATTATATATGACAATTTAAAATAACTCAACTTCTTTCCATGTTTCAACCTGATTGACTTTGATCCCTCTATAAATATTCGGCATCCTAAGATCCCAGTGGTACACTAACTTGATAGCATACCATAAGTTGAAAAGTCATTTATGGTCCAAAGAAGAGTGACCTTCATTACAAACATCAGATTAGTATGAACATCGTATGTAGAAAAACCTTCATCGCATAGTTGTTTCAGCTCGGCAATTAGTGGTTGTATATAAACATCTATTAACTTTCTTCGGATTTTACGAGTCAACCTCAACCAATGTTAGAAACCTATATGGTGTTTTCATGCACATCTCAAGTAGAAGTAGAAGATTATATGAAGTTAAGATAACTGGCCAATATGAGTAATTTCTTCCTGATTTACCAAATGGAGTAAATCCATCAGTACAGAGACCTAATCTAATGTCTTGAGTCACCTTTGTAAATTTTGGATATGTTCTATTAATATTTTTCCACGCCTCTACGTCTAATGGTTGGCATATTAGCTCGTCTTCTATTTGATGATTTGCATGAAAGATCATGTGTTCAACAATTTCCTTAGATGCATAAAGCCTTTATAACTTAGGAGGTAAAGGTAAATAAAATAACTAATTATATGATTTACATCTCTATTGACTCATTCTAGTAGTTTTGTACCTATCTTGATTATAGAATTTACAAACATCTGCATTTGCATCATCTCCCCAATATAGCATACAACCATCTCTACAAACATAAATTCTTTCTACCGAAAGACCAAATTCTTTCATAAGTTTTTTCATACCGTAAAAATCATTGGATAGTATGTGATCACGCGGAAATTCCTCTCCAATAAATTGAAAAAAATCATTAAAATAATCTTGTTACACACTATGTTCTGTCTTGACATTCAACAGTCTTGCAATTAGAGATAATTTAGTGTGACTGTCACAACTAACCCATAATGGTTCATCTACAACACTCAATACTTCCCGAAATTGGCAATATGTTTCATCAAGATGTTACTTCTATCTCCTCCAACGGTGATGTATAAGAATTATACATTTGTTCAACTATTGGAGGAAAACTAGAACATGCACCATGCATTTTAGGAATGAAATTCTAACACGTTGCATCAATGTAACGCCTGAAAATTCTCAAACTTGCATTAGAATTATTCTAAGATTTTTCTAGAATTTTTAGATATTTTTCCGGAATTTTCCGAGTAGCGGAAGTAGCAAAAATAATTAGAAGAATAAAAAGGCTTAAGCGGGAATCGAACCCGGGACCTCTCGGGTCCACTAAACCTTTAATTAGCCTTAGTAACCGGTGAACCCAGCAGGGCCGTGCTGAGAGAAAGGAGAATCAAATATATTTATAATTGAGTTGGGTCAAGATACCCACTTAATATAAATAGGAAACTTAAAGAGGGTTTGGTTTATTTTATTTTGGTTCGGCACATCCTTCTCCACCGAAACCCTCTCACGCCACCTCTCCCGTTTCCTCCTCCTTCTTTCGGCGCCACACCAAGGAAGACCTAGGGTTCTTTCTCTAGGGCCCCAAGGACACTTTCCGGCGACGATTTCGACACGAGGGCGCACTCCTTCGCGAGAGGAACGCATAGACGCGAGAAGTCTCTCGAAAGGGGCACCACCACCGGAATTTCAAGCGATTAGATTTGTAAGAAATTTAGCGCACAAGGTAAGAAACCCCTCACCTGCAGTATAATAGCTACCGTTTGATTTTCTGTGCATTAGTTTAGTTATATGCGTATGTTTTCGACACATAGGGTGTATTTAACCCTCCTCGCAGGTTTAGGGATTTAGTGAGTACCTTTAGATGGGTCGGACACGTCTTTTCTCCTTCAGTTGGAGATTTAGATGCTGTTGCGTGCCTAAAGGTAGTCTCCCTAATAGAGAAGGGAGTTAAAGCACACTAGGTGTTCGATTAAATAACCAGCTTAGAAAAAGAATGCAACTTAGGCATTTTTATTAGCACAGTTGAATGCATTAGAAGCAACTAAATTAGTAAATCGGTTTATTCTAGCTTATATGGGACTATGGTCCAATGGGTGGGCTCCCACAGTCGCCTCTAGGTTCAGATAACCTAGAAACAGCAATTTAGAACAGTTTAGCTATACTCAGTATTTTACTTTTCAGTTGGCACTGTACTGGATTAGATATCCATTGGGCTGGGCTCCCATAGTCGGTCCCTAGGTTTAGATAACCTAGTAGCTCTACTAAATTCGGGACTTGCAACCCCGGGTCTAGTTAGAGATGCGCGCATAGCACGTACAGTTGCCGGGCCCATCAGCAGCATGTTTAGTATTTTCACTTATTATATGTATATGGTTTTCAACCTTTTATAAAGTAGTTCATGAATTCAGTACAGTTCTAGCAGTAGCTCAGTATTAGCGTAGCTTAGTTCTTAGTATCAGCTTAGTTTTTCCTTGTGAATATGCCTGATGACCTTATGCTCAGCTTTAGATATGCCATGATTGTATGCTTCTATGTCATGCCATGCTTAGTTTATTCAGTATATCCAGCATATGTTTTAAACAGCATGATTTGAAATCATATTTGCATCGTTGCATATTTTTGTGAGGTAGATGGTTTCTTACTAAGCTTTTTAGCTTATAGATACTACTTTTCTTATACTGCAGATAAAGGTAAAGGAAAAGTGGACCAGTAGCGGAGGCTGGAGGTCAATGCAGATCAAGATGTGTGTGGCAGGAACTGGAATAAAAGATTCTAAGGGATTTTAGCAAGTTTTACTTAAGCATCAGAACTTTACAGTTTTTTGTTATTTGCACTCTAGTTGTTAATCACTATTAATTAGTTAGCTATGCACTCTATTATGCTTAGAACCCTTCTCTTATGATGTGAGAATGTTAGTTTCCATTGTTAGATTGTTTCCTAGCCTTGTTAGAATTGTTGTGTATGGTTTTGGCACGCCAAAGTGCTGAAATCAGAGTCCCCGGACGAAATCAGAACTCTGATCGGTCTCCAGACCGATCAGAGCCTGGGCAGTGCCACTGGATCGGTCAGCCGACCGATCCAGACAGATACAATATGCTACTATATCCTCCTGGATCAGTCAGCCGACCGATCCAGCACGATACAGTAGTGTTCTAGGAGAGCTTCAGGTGCCTGGATCGGTCAGCCGACCGATCCAGTTGGGAACAGAATGACCGCAGCTCCGATCGATCTGTGGATCGATCGGCAGGTCTGTGGGTAGTTGGGAAGTTTAGTTCTAGTCCCTAGTTCAGTTGGGATGTCCAGTTTCCCCTCCTTAGCATGTGTACACCAGCAAGGAAGGTCTTTAGACCTTTCTTACCAGTTGTATCCGTCCTTAGTAGAGTAAAATTTTAATTAGCCCAGTTTTCCGCACAGTATAGCTTAGCATAACTGTAGCGATCGGCCTTACAGCCAGTACCCAGAAGGCGGGTCGTTACAGAGTGGTATCAGAGCCGTGTTCCATACTTCCTACACACACATCAGCATTGACCTACTGCTTCCAAGTAAGAATACCTCTACTTTATTTATGCTCCTTGTTTTGTTATTACAGTTCATGTTTATATGCCTACTGCTTGTTAGTATGTGGTAGTTTTAAACATGATATCAGTAGTTATATAACTGTGATTACAATAGCTATGTTATGTTCTCTATGTCTTTAGAAATGGCACGAGAACGCCCAGCTAGAAGGGCGCTAGCTACTGAGCCCCAGCAAGAGGCAGGCAGTTCAGTGCCTCCTCCAGACCTTACAGCATTAGTGGCTCAGTTACAGCAGCAACTAGCTGAACAACAATAGGAAATAGCCACCTTAAAGGCTAATCAGCAGAGTACCCCCACAGTCACCCCGGAACCGAATTGGACGACTCTGGTAGTCTTAGAGGTTCCACCAGCTCAGCCTACAGCACCAGCACCAGCACCAGCAGCTGAGCCAAGAAAGGAAGCCTATCTGATCCAGTGGCAGCGAGTCAAGCCAGAGAACTTCTCAGGCACAAGTGAACCATGGGATGCACAAGCCTGGTTCAAAACACTGGAGAGCACGATGGAGCTTCTGGACTGGCCAGAACACGAGAAGGTGAAGTGTGCCTCCTTCTGTCTGACAGGAGACGCACGCATGTGGTGGGAAAGAATCTGAACGAAGCGGCCAGTGAACCAGATGTCATGGGCTGACTTCGAGAAAGAATTCTTCGAGGAGTTCTTTCACGTGCGGGTTACAAACCGCCACTACGACGAGTTCATAGAGTTTTGCCAGGGCAACCTTTCAGTTGAGGAAGCCGTGAAGAAATTCAACAGGTTGGCTCGTCTATGCCCAGAGCTAGTCAGCACAGAGAAGGAACGAATCCGGTTGATGCTCAAGATGCTGAGGCCAGAAATAGCAGTGAACGTGGCTGGTGGCATACATAGGCCACAAACCACAGAGGAGTTGGTGAGCAGTGCCTTGACCACAGAGCATTACCAGAACAGCATAAAGCAGCAGAAGCAGGTCTCCTCAGAGTTCAAAGGCCAAGGAAATCCTCACACTCAAAAACAGCAAGGCCACAGCTCCAACTGGAAAGGGAACTCCAATAGCAAGCGCAAATCAGGGAGTAACCCAAAAGGAGGACCATCTAGCAAGCGACCCAGTTATCCAAAGTGTGCTACTTGTGGGAAATTCCACCCAGGGGTTTGTCGCAAGGGCACACGAGGATGCTTTGAATGTGGACAAGAAGGGCACATGGCCAAGCAGTGCCCGAACAAGACCGGTCTTCCTCAGCCACAGCAGATTCAGAATGCAGGCCAGCCAGCTCAGTTATATCAGATGCAGGCCGCTCTAGAAGGTCCACTTATCAGCCAGGGCAGATTAGAAGCCCCTCCAGCTATGGCGAATGCGAGGATCTACTCACTCACCAGAGAGGACGTAGCCAATGCCTCGACAGTTGTCACAGGTCAGATTAGCATTTTTCAGTATAGTGCAACTGTTCTATTTGATACTGGGGCAACCCATTCATATATAGCCAGGATGTTCTCCGAAAAATTAGAAATACCCCCAGAGGTACTCAGTAGTCAGTTTTTGACGGAACTACCTTCAGGAGAGATCATGGCATCCACGCACTGGCTCAGAGCAGTGCCGGTCATCATAGCAGGCAGAGAGCTCTTTTGTGATCTGATAGTGCTAGAAATGACCGACTATGACGTTATCTTTGGAATGGACTTTTTGATCAGATACGGTGCTACCATAGAGTGTCGTAAACAGAAAGTCATCTTCCAACCTGAGGCGGCAGTGCAATTTGAATACAGCGGAGAACCAAAGAGAAAGGCCAAGAAGTTCCTCTCAGCTATGAAAGCACAGAAGCTACTGGATTCAGGATGTACAGGATTCCTAGCACATATAGTCAACGCCAGCCAGGACAAGAACCAACAGCTAGCAGAGGTTCGAGTCGTATGTGACTACCCAACAATCTTCCCTGAAGAGTTACCAGGCTTAGCACCAGACAGGGAGATTGACTTTGAGATAGAGCTCATTCCCGGTACAAATCCTATCTCCAAAGCGCCTTATCGCATGGCTCCAGCAGAACTGAAGGAACTTCAGGAGCAACTACAGGAGCTGCTTGACAAGGGCTTCATACGCCCTAGTCACTCACCATGGGGAGTGCCTGTACTGTTCGTGAAGAAGAAGGATGGAAGCATGCGGCTATGCATAGACTACAGAGCATTGAATCAGGTCACGATCAAGAACAGGTATCCTCTTCCCAGAATAGATGACCTGTTCGACCAGTTAAAGGGAGCAGCAGTGTTCTCTAAGATTGACCTCAGATCAGGATATCACCAAGTCAGAGTCAAGGAAGGTGATATACCGAAGACAGCATTTAGGACCAGATACGGACATTACGAGTTCGTAGTCATGCCCTTTGGCGTGACCAATGCTCCAGCTACATTCATGGATCTCATGAACAGAGTATTCAGGGAGTATTTAGATAAGTTTGTTATTGTGTTTATCGATGACATCCTTATCTACTCAGGAACTCAGGAAGAACATGCAGAGCACCTGAAGACAGTACTACAGACACTTCAGCAGAACCAGCTATACGCCAAGTTCACGAAATGTGAATTTTTTGTTAGATCAGGTGTCCTTCCTGGGTCACATCATCTCAAAGGATGCTATTAGTGTAGATCCCAGCAAGATAGAAGCAGTAAGTAACTGGAAGAGGTCCCCAGGGCGTAGCACAGATGGGGAGTGCATGGTTCTGTGGCTGAAAGGTCCAGGGGTCGATCCCCGGGGTTTCACTGCCTGGGGTTAACTTCTCCGCTATGCACTTTCCACCTGTGTACCTGCATTTACCTCACTCCATATCCGTGGGACCGGCTCTAGGGGGGCCGCTGATGTGGCGGTTCCACATTTTTTTTTTTTTTTTTAGTAAGTAACTGGAAGAGACCTAAGAACGCCAGCGAAATCAGGAGCTTTCTGGGATTAGCAGGATATTACAGAAAGTTTGTAGAGGACTTCTCCAGGATAGCCTCCCCACTAACAGCTCTTACCAGAAAGAACAGGAAATTTCAGTGGACAGAGGACTGTGAGAACAGCTTCAGCGAGCTAAAAAGGAGATTGACCAGTGCTCTTATTTTGGCTCTACCAGACAACACCAGCAGCTTTGACATCTATAGTGATGCCTCTAAGTTGGGACTAGGAGCAGTATTGATGCAAAATGGCAAGGTGATCACCTATGCCTCCAGACAACTCAAGGATTATGAGAAGAATTACCCTACTCATGACCTTGAGCTTGCAGCAGTAGTGTTTGCTCTCAAAATTTGGAGACATTACTTATATGGAGCTCAGTGCAGAGTGTATACAGATCATCAGAGTCTGAAGTACTTCTTCACTCAGAAGGATCTGAACATGCGACAGTGCAGATGGCTTGAGCTGGTCAAAGACTACGATATAGACATCCTCTACCATCCAGGGAAAGCCAATAAGGTAGCCGACGCACTTAGCAGAAAATCCAGTGCTACCTTATTATCTCTTACAGCCATGTCACCGCCCCTCCAGAAGGAGATCGTAGATTTCGGTCTAGAACTCATCGTTGGACAGCTCTCTACTATGACCTTAGAGTCTACCTTGCTTGGTGATGTTCAGTCAGCTCAGGAGCAGGACCCTGAAATTCAGAAAATCAAGCAAGGGCTAGCAGAATCAGAAAGTAGAGAATTCAGAGTGTCCGATAGCGGGGTGTTGTACTTTGGTGACAGACTCTGTGTTCCAGATCAAGAGGAGCTACGGAGACAGATTTTAGATGAGGCTCACAAAACTCCCTACGCGATGCATCCAGGTTCCTCCAAAATGTATCAAGACCTGAAGAACCATTTTTGGTGGCCCGGGATGAAGCGAGACATCGCCAGATATGTTAGCATCTGCCTCACCTATCAGAGGGTCAAGGCAGAACATCAGCGACTAGGAGGAGTTCTGCAGCCTATACAGATTCCAGAATGGAAGTGGGAGGATATCTCTATGGATTTCATAGTGGGACTGCCCAGGACCACGAATGGTTTTGACGCCATCTGGGTAATAGTCGACAGGTTAACTAAATCAGCCCACTTCTTAGCTATCAAGATATCCTACTCCATGGAGAAGCTAGCTCAGTTGTATCTCCAGGAGATCGTCAGACAACATGGAGTCCCACGAACCATCATTTCAGACAGGGAAAGCAAATTCACATCACACTTCTGGGAGTGTGTACAGTCAGCGTTGGGCACTAAGTTAAAGTTCAGCACAGCATTCCATCCTCAGACAGATGGTAAGACAGAGCGAGTAAATCAGGTACTCGAAGATATGCTCCGAGCATGTGCCCTAGATTTCAAAGGAAGTTGGTGCAAATATCTGAGTCTAGCAGAATTTGCATACAACAACAGCTATCATGCCACTATCGGCATGGCACCTTACGAGGCTCTCTATGGGCGGAGGCGTAGATCTCCAATCTGCTGGTATGAGAGTGGTGAACAGAAGGAACTAGAGCTTCAGACAGATCTAGTAGCACATACCACAGCAGCTATACAGCAGATCCGCCAGAGGATAGAGACAGCTCAGAGCCGCCAGAAAAGCTATGCTGATACACGGCGCAGACCTTTAGAGTTTTCAGTTGGGGATTCAGTGTTCATCAGAGTGGCTCCCATGAGGGGAGTAATGCATTTTGGGAAGAAGGGCAAGCTAAGTCCCAGATATGTGGGACCATATCTTATTAGCAGAAGAGTGGGCAAGGTAGCATATGAGCTAGAGCTACCCCAGGAAATGTCAACTGTCCACAACGTATTTCATGTCTCTTTGCTGAAGAAGCATACCCCAGATGCCACCCATGTGATTGAGCCCCAGTCGGTACAGATCCGCGAAGACCTCAGCTATGATAGTCGGCCTATTCAGATAATAGACCAAGTAGTTAAGAAATTACGGAACGAGGAAGTACCATTAGTCAAAGTCAATTGGCACAGTCACACAGCAGAAGAGGCAACTTGGGAGACAGAAGCCAGCATGAGACAGAAGTACCCAGAATTGTTCTAAGTTCGAGGACGAACTTTTTATAAGGTATGGGGGATTGTAACGCCCGAAAATTCTCAAACTTGCATTAGAATTATTCTAAGATTTTTCTGGAATTTTTAGATATTTTTCCGGAATTTTCCGAGTAGCGGAAGTAGCAAAAATAATTAGAAGAATAAAAAGGCTTAAGCGGGAATCGAACCCGGGACCTCTCGGGTCCGCTAAACCTTTAGTTAGCCTTAGTAACCGGTGAACCCAGTAGGGCCGTGCTGAGAGAAAGGAGAATCAAATATATTTATAATTGAGTTGGGCCAAGATACCCACTTAATATAAATAGGAAACTTAAAGAGGGTTTGGTTTATTTTATTTTGGTTCGGCACATCCTTCTCCACCGAAACCCTCTCACGCCACCTCTCCCATTTCCTCCTCCTTCTTTCGGCGCCACACCAAGGAAGACCTAGGGTTCTTTCTCTAGGGCCCCAAGGACACTTTCCGGCGATGATTTCGACACGAGGTCGCACTCCTTCGCGAGAGGAACGCATAGACGCGAGAAGTCTCTCGAAAGGTGCACCTCCACCGGAATTTCTAGCGATTAGATTTGTCAGAAATTTAGCGCACAAGGTAAGAAACCCCTCACCTGCAGTATAATAGCTACCGTTTGATTTTCTTTGCATTAGTTTAGTTATATGCGTATGTTTTCGACACATAGGGTGTATTTAACCCTCCTCGCAGGTTTAGGGATTTAGTTAGTACCTTTAGATGGGCCGGACACGTCTTTTCTCCTTCAGTTGGAGGTTAAGATACTGTTGGGTGCCTAAAGGTAGTCTCCCTAATAGAGAAGGGAGTTAAAACACACTAGGTGTTCGATTAAATAACCAGCTTAGAAAAAAGAATGCAACTTAGGCATTTTTATTAGCACAGTTGAATGCATTAGAAGCATCTAAATTAGTAAATCGGTTTATTCTAGCTTATATGGGACTACGGTCCAATGGGTGGGCTCCCACAGTCGCCTCTAGGTTCAGACAACCTAGCTCTAGGTTCAGACAACCTAGCTCTAGGTTCAGACAACCTAGCTCTAGGTTCAGATAACCTAGAAACAGCAATTTAGAACAGTTTAGCTATACTCAGTATTTTACTTTTCAGTTGGCACTGTACTGGATTAGATATCCATTGGGCTGGGCTCCCATAGTCGGTCCCTAGGTTTAGATAACCTAGTAGCTCTACTAAATTTGGGACTTGCAACCCCGGGTCTAGTTAGAGATGCGCGCATAGCACGTACAGTTGCCGGGCCCATCAGCAGCATGTTTAGTATTTTCACTTATTATATGTATATGGTTTTCAACCTTTTATAAAGTAGTTCGTGAATTCAGTATAGTTCTAGCAGTAGCTCAGTATTAGCGTAGCTTAGTTCTTAGTATCAGCTTAGTTTTTCCCTGTGAATATGCCTGATGACCTTATGCTCAGCTTTAGATATGTCATGATTGTATGCTTCTATGTCATGCCATGCTTAGTTTATTCAGTATATCCAGCATATGTTTTAAACAGCATGATTTGAAATCATATTTGCATCGTTGCATATTTTTGTGAGGTAGATGATTTCTTACTAAGCTTTTTAGCTTATAGATACTACTTTTCTTATACTGCAGATAAAGGTAAAGGAAAAGTGGACCAGTAGCGGAGGCTGGAGGTCAATGCAGATCAAGATGTGTGTGGCAGGAACTGGAATAAAAGATTCTAAGGGATTTTAGCAAGTTTTACTTAAGCATCAGAACTTTACAATTTTTTGTTATTTGCACTCTAGTTGTTAATCACTATGAATTAGTTAGCTATGCACTCTATTATGCTTAGAACCCTTCTCTTATAATGTGAGAATGTTAGTTTCCATTGTTAGAGTGTTTCCTAGCCTTGTTAGAATTGTTGTGTAAGGTTTTGGCACGCCAAAGTGCTGAAATCAGAGTCCCCGGATGAAATCAGAACTCTGATCGTTCTCCAGACCGATCAGAGCCTGGACAGTGCCACTGGATCGGTCAGCCGACCGATCCAGACAGATACAGTATGCTATTGTATCCTCCTGGATCGGTCAGCCGACCGATCCAGCACGATACAGTAGTGTTCCAGGAGAGCTTCAGGTGCATGGATCGGTCAGTCGACCGATCCAGACATACCTGGATCGGTCTGCCGACCGATCCAGCCACACCTTGATCGGTCAGCCGACCGATCCAGTTGGGAACAGAACTACCGCAGCTCCGATCGATCTGTGGATCGATCGGCAGGTCTGTGGGTAGTTGGGAAGTTTAGTTCTAGTCCCTAGTTCAGTTGGGATGTCCAGTTTCCCCTCCTTAGCATGTGTACACCAGCAAGGAAGGTCTTTAGACCTTTCTTACCAGTTGTATCCGTCCTTAGTAGAGTAAAATTTTAATTAGCCCAGTTTTCCGCAAAGTATAGCTCAGCATAACTGTAGCGATCGGCCTTACAGCCAGTACCCAGAAGGCGGGTCGTTACAATCAATTATCATCATCTAATATGGATTTAATTGTTCATAATAACTCTGATCCCCACTAACTAATACTTGTATATTTCATCTATAATTAATCCTCATCAAATATGAATGGTTCACTATAACATGTCCAATTATAATAATTCGTGGTAAAACCAAATTTACAAAAAATGTTCTGAAACTTTTTCACACTTTCTAAATGAACACCTTACCTTATTGCCATCAATATACTCAACATTACAATATGCAAAATTCAAAAATTGATTCAATCTAGTGATAAATTCATTATTTAAACCTCGACGGCTCTATTTTCAATTTATTACAACATTAATAAAAACTACATTACATAAAAAATTAGACATTACACTAATAGTCAATATGTACTTAGTTCACATACAAATGGAGAAAAAATATAACAAATAAAATCAGTAACATGAGATTTTTCGCTAATGCTATCATTATTAAAGTAACGGGTGTAGGTATACTTAACAAAGGTCAAGAAAGTCAAGTGTCTCTCCAAACACATCAAATATAGACATGCACAAATAATATTACAATAACAAAATAAAATAACTACTAATAGTCATGGGAAGAAGATGACATAAATAGTCGTGTTCAAATGAGACTATATAGACTCTGGGTAAAGATAAATCTCTTTATCTACATGTGCATTTAATCCAAGATCTTGAGCATAGAAACCAAAAAGGAACTGGAATAAAATCCATTTGTTTTGAAGAAACTTGAATGGTGTTTGACTAGAAAAGATCAACCTTCTGTTAGTTATAGTGGCAAGTGAAGTAGGAAAAGATAGTAAACTCAAATTTTACCCGTTTGAATGTTTGTCTCAACCAGACTCAAATTGCATGGGCTATTTAATGTTATAATTGATGTGGTTGCGGCAAGATGGTTTTGTTGAGCCTTTAAAAAATTTATGGCGACTGGATTGAGGAGGAATAGGCTGATCTGTAATAGAATTTATCAAATTAATTTCCTTTTTCCGAGTGCTATCCTATCAAATGTAAAGATCTGATCTCAATGAAATAATATATGTGATTTGTAATGTTTAACTATCAAATTGATTAATTTAATTTTATGCTGATCATTTTCATTCTTTATTGTTAGCAAAAAAGGAGGAAAAAATGGGAAAAGGTAGAGGTCAAGGAGATACTAGTCAAACTAGTCAACAATAGAAATACTATTTGTATAATTTGTTCAATGCACATTTAAATTTTATGTATGGAATGTCTCTAAGAACACTATGAGAACACTAAATTGGAAACTGATACAAGATTGTTGGCTTTTGTTTATCTGGGAACTATGTTTTGTATGATATCATCTTGCTCATTTTAGTTACATATTTGAGTGAAATGAAACAAGGTTTTGTTTGAATGATATGCCTAAAATCTCAAGAGTTTGTCTTTGTTAGACTACTAGCAGATTGTCATATACAATATAAGCTCTGGCCTTCTTAATCTTATAATTTGCTTCATTGTACTGATTTTCTTCTAAATTAGAAAACTTTAGACACTTATGGTAGTAGTATTGAATGGAAGGATGCTATTGTCTACAGCAAAGGTCGGCTGCGGTCGGCGGTTGCCAACAAAGGGCGGTTGCATCTTTCCCTGGCCAACGAAGGTCAGCTACCGGCCATGGCCAGCCAAGGCAATCCGCCGATGGCCAACCAAGGCAACCAATGGGCGGTTGCGGCCAACCAAGGCAACCTGCAGCTAGCAAGCCCTAGCAGGTAGCAGCCATGGCTAGCAGACCCCAATAGGCACTGATAGCGGCTAGTAGGTGCCGGTCTAGGCAACAACCCCAATAAGCGCCAATCGCAGTTGGCCCCCAGCAGGTGGCCAGCAGGCACCGACCATAGTTAGCCCTAGAAAAGGGCCAACCGCGGCCACGGTAGCTAGCAAGGAACAGCCAAGCCCAGTCGCGACTGGCCACCGTTGAGGAGAATAAAAGAAATATGATAAGGAGCTTACATTCTTCGTCGCCGTCTACTATGCCACCATCATCGTCATTAGGGATGGGTGATCGAAGAGAAGAGATGATGAAAAGAATTAGGGAACGAGATGGGATAAGGCCTTTTAGGCGATGAATATAAATTCGTCGTTAACCCCAAATTTGGGACGAAATTTAGATTTGTCGTAAAATTCAAAAAAGTAAAACAAATTTAAAAAAAAACAAATATTTAAATATTTTATTGAGTTTGTGTTGATGGTAGCACTTATTTTTTCTAATATGCAATGAATCCTAGATTCATCCCAGATTTAGTGACGAAACAATAGATTTGTCTCAGATTAGGCGACAAATGGATTCGTTGTCAAATCTAGGACGAATCTAGGATTCATCACAGATTGAAAAAAAAATAATAATAAAAATAAATGATTCTTAAACCCTAAATATTGATCTAGATATCTTTGAATGATATGAAACAGGTTCCTATGTATTCATCTTATTCTCTTAATTATATAAATGTTCTTATACATCATTTTGACTTAATATATTGAGTATAGTGATTTTTTAATTGGGTACATTTATGTTAAAAAAATTCACTGCTCAATATCTTGGATCCAATTGGTATTTAAGGGCAATTACATAATTAAGAAAACAAGCCAAATAACATCAAACTAGTTTCATGTAATTCAAGCTCTCTAGGTGCATCTGCTGGTTTACACACACACACATAACTCTTTTTAGTATTAAACTACATCTAATTCACTTAGCTATGAAAAAAATATATTAGGTCAAAATGATGTATGAAGGCATTTATATAGTCAGGAGAACAAGATGAATATATAGGACTTGTTTCATGTCATTCTGAGATCTCTATATGCATATTTAGAGATTCAGACTCATTTATCTTTATTTTTATTTTTTCCAATGTGGGATGAATCCTGGATTCATTTTAGATTTGACAATGAAAATGAATACATGGATTTGTCCCAAATTTTGGGATGAATTCATGGATTCGTTGCCAAATCTAGGATGAATCCATGGATATCCTAGATTGGGAAAAAAATAAAAATATATGAGTCTAAAATTCTAACTATGGATCTAGAGATCTAAGAATAATATGAAACAAATTTCTATATGTTCATCTTATTCTCTTGATCATATAAATACCCTCATATATCATTTTGGCTTAATATATTGAGTGTAATGATTTTTTTAATTCTTATTTGGAAAAATTAGATCACATTCCTGTTAAAAAAATTACTGTTCTTAATATATTAAGTCAAATTAATATTTGAGAGCAATTATATAATCAAGAGAATAAGATAAATACATAGGAACTAGCTAGTTCATGTAATTTTGAACTCTCTAGGTATATATGTTGGTTTCAAATATATATATATATATATATATATATATATATATAGAGAGAGAGAGAGAGAGAGAGAGAGAGAGAGAGAGAGAGTGAGTGAATTGATATGCTAAGTGATGCTTCGTGCGCGTCCGTGAGTGACATCTAACATGGGTGATTTGACGTGGTCAAAATCTAAATTTTTAATCTTTCTCTCTCATCTGCATGCAATAACTTTTCTCTCTTTCCTTCTTAAATTAAAATAAAATTTTATCTTCTCTCTCGTATTATTACATGCAACAATCATTGTGGTACTGAAGTTACAACGTTGTAGCAGCTACTATGCAGTAGCTGCTACAACTGTAACAATTACTATGTAGTAGCTGGTACAACTTAAAGTAGTTGCTATACAGTTGCTGCTACAACTTATTACAGTTACTATGCAGTAACTGCTACAACTGTGCAGTAGCTGCTATAACTTGTAATAATTACTATGCAGTAGCTGCTACAACTGTGCAGTAGCTGCTACAACTTGTAGCAGTTATTATGCAGTAGCTACTACAACTTATTATAGTTACTATGCAGTAGCTGTTACAACTGTGCAAAAGTTGCTCTAACTTGTAGCAGTTAGTATGCAGTAGCTACTATAATTATGCAATAGCTGCTACAACTTGTAGCAGTTAATATGCAGTAGCTGTTATAACTGTGCAGTAGCTGCTACATCTTGTAGCAGTTACTATCTAGTAACTGCTACAATTGTGTAGTTGCTACTACAACTTGTAGCAGTTACTATACAGTAGCTGCTACAACTGTGCAGTAGCTAATACAACGGTACTATAGCTACTACAATGGTATAATAGTTGTTATAACATAGTATCTACATAATAATTGCTACATGTTGTTGCAGCTACAACACAATAGCTGCTACAACGCAGTAGCTATACAATAACTACTACACATTGTAGCAGCTACTACATAGTACTTGCTACAACGTGTAGCAGTTATTGTATATTAGCTACTATAACATTGTAGGAACTATACCACTTTTAAATATCAGCACTACAGTGATTATTACATGCAATTATATGAGAGAGAAATATTGTTAATTTAAATTTAAGAGAAAAGAGAGAAATGTTGTTGCATGCAGATGAGAGAGATTAAAAAAATTGAGTTTTGGCTGCGTTAGATAGCCCACGTCAAATTTCCCTCACGGTCACACTATATATATATATATATATATATATATATATTTATATATATATAGTATTAAACTGCATCTAATTCACTTAGCTATGAAAAAAAATATATTAGGTCAAAATGATATATGAGGATAATTTTATAATCAGGTGAACAAGACAAACACAGAAATACGTGTTTCATGTCATTTCGAGATCTTTATGTCTATATTTAGAGTTTTGGATTCATTTATCTTTATGTTTATTTTTTTTCCAATTTTGGATGAATCTTGGATTCATCCTAATTTAGTAATGAATCCATAGGCAATGAATCAATGGATTCATATCCAAATCTAGGATCAATTCAGAATATGTCTCATATTGAAAAAAATAAAAATAAAAATAAATGAGTCTAAAATCCTAAATATGGACTTAGAGATCTCGAAATAATATGAAACCAATTCTAACGCATTTGTCTTATTCTCCTAATTATATATATGCTCTGATATATCATTTTGACTTAATATATTGAGTGCAGTAATTTTCTAATTTTATTTGAATTAAGTTAAAAATCACTACTCTTAATATATCATATTAAGTTAAATTGATATTTGAGAGAAATTATATAATCAGGAAAATAAGATGAACACATAGGAAATGATTTTATGTAATTCCAGACTGTGTGTGTGTGCGTGTTTAATCATTAACTCTATTTAGTATTAAACCTCATCTAATACACTTAGATATGAAAAAAAATATATATTAGGTCAAAATGATGTATGAGGATATTTATATAATCAGGAGAACAAGATGAAAAAATAAAAACTAATTTCATATCATTCTGGGATCTCTAAGTTCATATTTATGATTTTGAACTCATTTATTTTTATTTTTAATTTTTTCAATCTGGGAATATTGCTGGATTTGTCCCAAATTTGGCAACGAATCCATAGATTTATCCTATATTTGGCTATCTCAATTCCATAAATAGTGCAAGCTTCTGCAATGAATTTTTAATTCATCGTAGAGTTTGCAACGAATTTTTATTTCATCAGAGAGTTTGCAACAAATCACATTTTCATTGCAAAATTTGCAAGAATCTCAATATAGCACAAATTGGGTCACATTTGTGTTAAAAAATCATTTCTCTCAATATATTAGGTCAAATTGATGTTTGAGGGTAATAATAAAATCAGGAGAATAAGACGAATATATAATAACTAGTTTCGTATAATTTCAAGCTCTCTAGGTCTATATTCAAACTCTTTTTTTTTTAATTTTTTTTTCAATCTAGGACGAATCCTGAATTCATCCCAAATTTGGCAATGAATCCATGGATTTATCCTAGATTTGGCTACCTCAATTCTATAAATATAACAAGCTTCTGCGATGATTTTTTAGTTCATCTTGGAGTTTGCATCAAATCTCATTTTATTACGAAATTTGCAATGAATATTTTATTTGGCGTAAAGTTTGCAACGAATATCAAATTTCATTGCTATTTGGTAGTGAATTTGGCAACAAAATATTATTTGTTGTAAATTAGCGATGAAACTCTTTGGTTGTAAATTTTATTGTTAATTTACGGTGATTTCCTTTTTTTTTTTTTGCTAAATTTGTTACAAATCAGAGAAGAAAATTTTTCATTCCTAAATCATGTTTTTTTCTTGTAGTGTGAGTAATGGCATGATCGGTTAGGGCACGCCAACTTGAACACTAAGTAAATTGATAAATTTGAATCCTTTGTCAAGTGTTGAGTTCAAGTTGAGTCACAATTGTAAAATTTGTTCCGCTAATAAAATGGCCAAACTGGCCAAATTGCAATTTCCATTAGTAGAAAGAAGCACTACACCTAGAGAACATGTGATTTGAAGTTCATGCAAACTACAGATGGAAAGAAGTACTTTATTATCTCTATTAATGATTGTACAAATTACTGTTATATATACATGCTAAGAGGCAAAGATGAGGCTCTTGACGTGTTCAAACACAACATGAATGACGTTGAAAATCATCTTGGAAAAACCAACAAAGTCATTTATAGTGATCAAGGAGTAGAATATGGGGTGTCGTTTGAGGAATTTTGCTCTGAAATGAGCATCATTTATCAAACAAATGCACCCTACTCAACTCAATCCAAAGGTGTTGTAGAACCAAGGAAATACACGTTTAAGGAGATGATGAATACTATGTTGATACATAACTTATAAGAATTTAAAGCGCTAAACATACAAAAAATATAGTAGAAAAATTAGTAGAGAAATACACCTTTCAAAAGATCCATGCGAAGAAAAATCATATACTAGGTTTGTTAAAGGGATTTATTCCTTTGTTATGTTAATACGAACTCCCGTCAGTAAGGATCTCAGTACGATCATGTGCCCATGCCTCTTTCGGTATCCACATGAATAAGTCTTCGTATCCACATGAATAAGTCTTCTGTCCGTCTCATGAACACACAAAGTGGAGAAGAAAACTAACCATGGTTGTGCTAGCAACCATAAGAGAGGTTTAGACCAAAGGTGGAAGAAGAAGAAGAAGAGCAAGAATACAAAAAACTCATCATGAAATGAATCAAACCCCTTTTTTACTCAGTCAATCAAATGCCTTAATGTTAATTGTCTTAATTGACATTAATATTTGTCTTCATCCAATGCATATTCAACTCAAAATTGACTACTCTTCATCTAATGCATGATCAATTCTAAATTAAACACTCCTCTTCCTTCATGAATTTAAATTTATCAAATCACTAAATGAGTCTAACTTATTAATCCTCATCAATTTGAATTAACTCAATGAGTCTAATTCAAATTGGACTCAATCCAATAGTTGGATCCAATTGAGTTTAACTCAATGAGTCCAATTTGAATTAGACTTAATCCAATGATCCATCAGATGAATCCATCTCCAAATCAACTTATGTTGGAGCAATCTCAATGGTCCGTGCAACCATGTGTTTTGGTGTTTAAGCAAAGGGTTTAAGTTAGTTTCACCCTTGTATTTGATATGTGTATGTGAGTGTGCAGGTTTGTAGGATACACATATGACTCAGGTTGATAGCTTCGAGTCTGGTGAAGGATGGAGCATCAGAGGAACCGTGGACAAGACAGCAAGGACAAGGGCCAAGGGAAGCAACTTCGAGGCATACGCGAAGGATGACATTGGGACGAGCCGCAAGCTTGGGTGCATCCAAGGGATGAGAGCCAAAAGAAGTAGGCTTGAAGGCAAGAGGTCAAGACTGCAACGAAGAAGAGTCAAGTGAGTCGTAAGGCTGAGGGCCCGAATGCTGAGAGACTATACTCGGGGTACCAGTTGATTGATGGAAATGGCAATTGACTGGTACAGTCGGCTGGGTAGTGTTAGAGTGCATACTAAAAGCCTATCTTTTATAAACATTTATTTGTTGAAATAAAAGAATCACATTGGTCAATATTTGTATTTATTTGTTAAATATATTTGTTCAATTAATTTATATAGTAGATAACATGGAGTGTGGTGTCACACTCAGAAGATCATGTTGTCAGTTCTCTATAAATTATAAACAGTTGCTCGCGACTAAGATGGAAAGGAACAAACCATCAGAATAGTTGTAGTGTAATTAAGTATTAGTTTATTTTGACTAATAAATTACACTGATACACTTTAAGTGTATTGAGTAGGATCATTTAGGTATATTCTTTTTGTACTGACTTAGTAAAAGAACTAGACCTTAGTTATTATGGAAGTGTGTGCTCTTAATTCTAATATAATAACAAGCACATATATTTAATATTTATTTCTTTGACTTAACAAAGGGTGAGGTTTAGCTCGATAAATCAATATACCCGATAAGTTGGGAAATGATATTACTTATAGTGTGTATTGTTGATTATAGAAGGAATCTGTGTCCTAGTTATCTAGGTTGAGAATGTCCCCAAGAGGAGCTCATAAGGATTGTCATGTTAAACTCTGCAGGTGGACCTAGTCCGACATGACAATAAAGTTGAGTGATACTACTCTTGGAGCTAGATATTAATTAAGTGAGTTGTCAGTAACTTACTTAATTAGTGGACATTCGTAATCTTAAACACAGGGAGATTAACACACTCATGATAAGAAGGAGCCCATAATGTAATTTGGGATTGGTTCGGTAGTGCGGTAATAACTCTCTAGTGGAATGAGTTATTATCGATGAACTTGAGTTGTGTGTTCGGGGCGAACACGGGATACTCAAGCTCATCGGAAGGCCAAAACCAATTTCTCCTCTAGGTCCATGTCGTAGCCTCATTATAGCCTCAAGTCCATCCAAATGTAAGGCTCTTCTTGGTGTCCAAGAAGGGGGCCGGACCATTGCTTGGTGACTAAGCAATGGCCGGCCACATCCTCTTATAGGGGCCGGCCCTATAGCTTGGTGACCAAGCTTGTAGGGGCCGGCCAAGATTAATTCAAATAGGAGGGGTGTTTTGAATTTTTAAAATCTTATCTTTGTAGAAAACTATAAGTTTTAAAAGAGAGATTTTAATTTTTTAAAAAACTTTCCTTATTTGAATTAGGCCACATGTTTTAATAGAGAGTTTTAAAAGTTTTAAAACTTTCCTTTTTTAACCATCCTCATGGTTTAAGAAAAAAAAGGGAGATAAGTTTTAAAATTAAAATTTTCTATCATCATGTTAAAAAAAGGAAATTTTATAAGAGAGTTTTTAAATTTTAAAACATGTTTTTAATTTTTAGAAACTTTCCTTTTTTAACTCTAGGAAAGAAAGCTTGTAAAATTTTGTAAGAGTTTTTTCTCTTGTAAAATTTTATAAAAAACTATTATTCCTTTCCTAAAACATGGTGGCCAGCCACCTTACTTGGTGCCCAAGCAAGGGGCCAGCCAAGCTTAATCCTAAACCAAATAGGATTGATCTCAACCATTGATTGATAATTGATTCAATCAAGAGGAAAGAAAAGGAAAAAGGAAAAACTCTTGGATGATTTTATTTTTAAAAGGTTTTTTCTTATTTGCCTTGGGCAAGTAATATAAAAGAAGGGGTGAGGGGGCTTCATGAAAAACAACTCTTATTCTTTTGCTTGGGTGATCTCTTGGTGGCCGGTCCTCTCCTTTCTCCCTTTCCCTTTGCTCTCTTCTCTTTGGTGGTGGTGGTGGCCGAATCTTAGAGGAAGAGGAAGGATTCTTTTGGGTGGTGTTCATCTTGGTGGATCATCGCCCACACGACGTCCAAGGTGAGGCGAGGAATACGGCAGAAGATTTTGAAGTCGTTAGCTTACAAAGAGAAGGTATAACTAGTATTTTTATTCTTCATCATACTAGTTATTTTTCTTTGTATGAATTCTAAATACAAGAGGCAATTAGATCTAGTTTATCGAATTTATTTTTTGATTTTATGTTTTCTTCTTTTTCGAATTTGTGATTCGATTGTTCTTTTCGGTTAACCTAGAGTTATTTAAAGAAATAAATATTAGCTTTCCTTAAAAGGCTTTGCCTAGGCGGTGGTGGTTGCTCTCATATCCAAGAAGGCCATGTGCCTTGCCATGCAGTCCTGGAAGCCAATTTTGAAAATTAATATTTATGGAATTAATAATCTCGGTAGATTTGAATCAATAGTATTAAGTTCCACTTGCGATTCAAATCTAAACCATTATGAACAGATAAGTTAAATTTGGAATCAATGATGTTAAGTTCCGTATGCGATTCCTAATTTAACTTCTAAAGAACACAATAGGTTATTTAAGGAAAGGTTCGACACTTGTACAAAAAATTTTGTACAGTGGAACCAGTACGTTTTCTTAGGTTTAACCAACAATTGGTATCAGAGCTCGGGTTTGCTTCTGTGTATTTTTAGAATTCAAATAGGTTATGCACATGTCATACATAATTTTGGCAGGAAAATAGTAGGATGTGCTAACTCTTTGGTTGCAGGCTCCAACTATTATGGCTTATTGATATTGTGTGTGATTGGACCCTTGGTTGTGTCAAGGGCATTATTTGTGTGCATGATTGTATGTATAAAATACAACAAGAGCTGTATTATTTTTAGAATTTTATTTTTGTTCGATCTAGAATACATGTACATTTTCTCGTGGAATATAGGATTGATATATGTAAAATTCTATTTTTGTCGTGGATCGAATTCTTGCGAGGCGAGGTACTTTCAGAGCACCAGAGGCGCAGCGGAATAAGAAGCAAGAAGGATGCGACAACTCGACCCGATGGCGGTGGCTAAAGATGGCAGCAGCTAGGGTTGGAGCATACTGAAGACAGTGATGGAAAAGGTCATAATAGTTGGAAAATTAATTTCCAAATTTATTGCTTTTATTTACTGTGATGTTTATATGCATGTGATGTATGCTAGCATAGGTTAAAATCCTCATTTTTAAATAACTAAGTGGGAAAGGGATTTTAATAAATCCCATGGTCTCCATTACTGGTTTGTAAGTGATGCAACAAGCTTGCGTGTTGGCTCTGAGTGCCTCCCTGCACAACGGATGGGTTTGCTGCGGATCACTAGATCAAACTTCCTTTTATGGATGGTTAAAGGAAATTATTTAGGAGCGTGTGATCTTCTCCAACTGAAGGGGCACAATCCTATTTAATGGACTTAGTATCAAGTAATGGTATACACTTAGACGCATTCAATAGTATCCTCCCCAACGGAGTCACTGCTATTATATTGTGTGACCAAAGTGAAACCAACTATTAATTTTATTTGTCATAAAGTTAGGATGACAAGATAATAAAATTAATGGGTCACACCCTCCTCTTACAAATGTTGAACTTGTATACGTCCACATTAACATGGCATGCAATATTCACGGTGATTTGAGGTGTTGGTTAATTTATAATAGTATTGTTTGAGAAATCAATATTATTCTAAATTTAGAGTCTTGACCAAAGTTTATTTTTGTGATTCTTAGGATGACTTTCAACCCACTAGCCATTATACTAAAAGAGAACAAACTTACTGGTCCCAACTATATTGATTGGAAAAGAAACCTGGACATTGTTCTTACTGCTGAAAGCTATAAGTTTGTACTGACTAAGGCTTGCCCTGATGCACCTGACAGCGACTCTATCCCAGAGGAGATTGAGTATCATAAGAAATGGGTAAAAGCTTATGAGATGGCACGGTGTTACATTTTGGCATCTATGTCAAATGTATTACAACATCAGCATCAAGATTTACCAACAGCTTATGATATAATGAATAATCTCAAAGAACTCTTTGGGCACCAGAGTCGGACTGCTAGGCAAGAGGCAATGAGGAAGCTAATGACAGCCAAAATGTCTGAGGGGACACCTGTAAGGGATCATATCCTCAAAATGATGGCTTATCTGAATGAAATACAAGTCCTTGGAGGAGAAATCGATGGGGAAACCCAGGTCGATATAATTCTCCAAACGCTACGCAGGAGTTTTGAGCAGTTCCGCTTGAACTATAACATGAACAAATGAAAGTATACGTTGGCGGAACTTCTGACAGAACTACAAGCAGCAGAAGGAATATTTCGTCATAGTTCTCAGTTCACTATGCTGAAAATGGTTCTACTTCCAAGTCGAAAGGCAAGAAGAAGAAGAAACAGGTCTTTTCAGCAAAGAAGGTGAATAAACCTCAGAGTACAGGACAGAAAGCTGGGATGAAGAAGCCGAAGGGCAAGTGCTTCATCTGCAAGCAGTCTGGACATTGGAAAGCGGACTGTCCTTGTAGGAATCAGAACAATAAAGGTATATCTCATACTCTAGTAGTTGAAACATATTTAGCGGTGTTATCTACCAGCACCTGGTGTGTAGATACGGGAGCCACTGATCATGTCTGCAATTCTTTACAGGGGTTCTAGGAAACCCGACGACTATTTGATGGAGAGATAACTGTCTACATGAGCAATGCTACTAAGGTGGCGGCTGTTGCAGTGGGAGACGTCTACTTATCTTTTGATAGGAATAGAAATTTGATTTTAAGAAATTGTCTTTATGTACCCAGTTTTAGAAAGAATTTAATTTCAGTTTCTAAACTGTATTTGGATGGATATTCAGTATCTTTTAGTAACAATGTAGTTATAAAGAGAAATAAGGTGATTATCTGTTCTGGTGCATTAGTTGGCAATTTATACACTTTAAATCCAATTTCTCCCACAATGTAAAATATGGAAATTAATAACACATCTTCTAACTCTAATAAGAGAAAAGAACCTTCGGAAATGAACCAAACATATCTTTGGCATCTAAGGCTTGGACATATTAACCTAAGTAGGATTCAAAGGCTTGTAGCCGATGGACTCTTGGGTTCATTAGAGTTGGAAAACTTTCCAACATGCGAATCCTGCTTGAAAGGTAAAATGACCAAGAGACCTTTTAAGGACAAGGGGTTTAGAGCCAAAGATGCGTTAGAACTGGTTCATTCTGATTTGTGTGGTCCTATGTCTATCCAGGCAAGAGGTGGTTATGAATACTTCGTCTCCTTTATAGAAGATTATTCAACATACGGATACATTTACCTGATGCGCCGCAAGTCTGAATGCTTTGACAAGTTCAAAGAATATAGGGCTGATATGGAGAAATGTCTTGGTAAAAGTATCAAGACACTACGGTCTGACCGTGGTGGCGAATACCTCTTTGGAGAGTTTAGGAATTACTTATCAGAAGTCGGGATTCAATCCCAATTGACTGCACCTGGTACACCCCAGCAGAATGGTGTGGCAGAACGAAGGAATAGGACTCTTATGGAAATGGTTAGATCGATGATGAGTTATTCAGAATTACCAAATTCGTTTTGGGGATATGCTTTAGAAACAGCAGTGTACATTCTGAATATGGTACCTTCTAAAACAGTTCCTTCTACTCCCATGGAATTATGGAATGAGCGTAAGCCTAGTCTGAATCATATCCGGATATGGGGTAGTCCAGCACATGTGCTGAAGGGAGATACTGACAAGTTGGAATCACGTACAGAAGTTTGTCTGTTTGTGGGATATCAAAAGGGAACGAAAGGTGGTTTGTTTTATAATCCTAAAAATCAGAAGATCATTATTAGCACCAATGCTCGATTTTTAGAAGAAGATTATGTAATGAACCATAAGCCCATGAGTGAAATAGTTATAGAAAAAATTAGAGAGGACACGTCTACTTTAGTACCAACAGTACAAGATGAAGTACCACAAGAAACTGCAACACATGTCACACATGATACACAGCCAGAGACAGTGCCTCGTCGTAGTGGGAGGGTTGTAAGGCAACCTGAGAGATTCATGTTTTTGGGAGAATCTTCGGACTTGATCCCGGGTAAACATGAACCTGATCCCCGGACATATGATGAAGCACTCCAAGATATAGATGCAGAATATTAGCAAAAGGCAATGAATTCTGAAATAGAATCTATGTATTCTAATAAGGTCTGAGAGCTTGTAGAATCACTTGATGGTGTAAAAGCCATTGGATGCAAGTGGATCTACAAAAGGAAAAGAGGGATAGATGGGAAGGTAGAAACCTTCAAAGCACGGCTTGTTGCGAAAGGGTATACTCAGAAAGAGGGAATCGATTATGAGGAGACTTTTTCATCGGTAGCCATGCTTAAGTCTATCCGGATACTCTTATCCATTGCCGCTCATATGGATTATGAGATTTGGCAAATGGATGTCAAGACAGCTTTCCTTAACGGAAGTCTTGAAGAAAACATCCATATGAAGCAACCAGAAGGGTTCATTGAAAAGGGCAAAGAGCATCTAGTGTGTAAGCTCAATCGGTCCATTTATGGACTGAAGCAAGCTTCAAGATCTTGGAACATCCGGTTTAATGAAGTAATCCAGTCATATGGATTTATTCAGTGTCCAGATGAGTCTTTTATATACAAGAAATGTAACGGAAACGTGGTGGTATTTCTTGTACTATACGTAAATGATATTTTGTTAATTGGCAACAATGTCAAGGTATTATCGGACGTAAGGGTATGGTTGTCCAAACAATTTGATATGAAGGACTTAGGAGAATGTGCACACATTCTTGGGATCAAAGTTATAAGGGATCGCAAGAAAAGAATGTTGTGCCTATCCCAAGCTTTATATATAGATACGATCCTTGCTCGTTTTAGCATGCAAAACTCCAAGAAAGGTTTCTTACCTTTTAGGCATGGAGTAGCTTTATCTAAAGAGATGTCTCCAAAGAAATCAAAGGAGATAGAGGACATGAAGGCAGTTCCTTATGCCTCGGCTGTAGGAAGCCTTATGTATGCAATGCTGTGTACGAGACCTGATATTTGTTTTGTCGTGGGCATGGTTAGCATATATCAGAGTAACCCTGGACAAGGACATTGGACTGCGGTAAAGCATATACTAAAGTACCTGAGAAGGACTAGAGATTATATGCTAGTCTACCAAGCAGAAGATTTGCTCCCTGTGGGGTACACGGATTCGGATTTCCAATCAGATAGGGATAATAGTAAGTCTACGTCAGGCTATGTGTTTACTCTAGGAGGTGGAGCCATTGCATGGAGGAGTGTTAAGCAGAAATACGTCTCAGACTTAACCATGGAAGCAGAGTATGTGGCAGCCTCTGAGGCAGCCAAAGAAGCTGTATGGCTCAGGAACTTTCTAATGGATTTAGATGTGATTCCTGGTTTGCCCAAGATCATCACAATTTATTGTGATAATAGCGGTGCAGTTGCAAACTCGAAGGAACCACGAGCCCATAAAGCAAGTAAACATATAGAGCGCAAGTACCACTTGATACGAGACATCGTAAAGCGAAGAGAAGTTGTCATCGTCAAGATTGCATAAGAAGATAACCTAGCAGATCCTTTCACAAAGGCCCTTCCGGCGAAAGCTTTTGATCGGCATGTGGAGGGGATGGGAATAAGATGTAGGGCAACAGATATGACAGCTTAGACTTTTAGCATAAGTGGGAGATTGTTAGAGTGTATACTAAAAGCCTAGCTTTTGTAAACATTTATTTGTTGAAATAAAAGAATCACATTGGTCAATATTTGCATTTATTTGTTAAATGTATTTGTTCAATTAATTTATATAGTAGATAACATGGAGTGTGGTGTCACACTCAGAAGATCATGTTGTCAGTTCTCTATAAATTATAAACAGTTGCTTGCGACTAAGATGGAAAGGAACAAACCATCAGAATAGTCGTAGTGTAATTAAGTATTAGTTTATCTTGACTAATAAATTACACTGATACACTTTAAGTGTATTGAGTAGGATCATTTAGGTATGTTCTTTTTGTACTGACTTAGTAAAAGAACTAGACCTTAGTTATTATGGAAGTGTGTGCTCTTAATCCTAATATAATAACAAGCACATATATTTAATATTTATTTCTTTGACTTAACAAAGGGTGAGGTTTAGCTCGATAAATCAATATGCCCGATAAGTTGGGAAATGATATTACTTATAGTGTGTATTGTTGATTATAGAAGGAATCTGTGTCCTAGTTATCTATGTTGAGAATGTCCCCAAGAGGAGCTCATAAGGATTGTCATGTTAAACCCTGCAGGTGGACTTAGTCCGACATGACAATAAAGTTGAGTGATACTACTCTTGGAGCTAGATATTAATTAAGTGAGTTGTCAGTAACTTACTTAATTAGTGGATATTCGTAATCTTAAACACAGGGAGACTAACACACTCATGATAAGAAGGAGCCCATAATGTAATTTGGGATTAGTGCGGTAGTGCGGTAATAACTCTCTAGTGGAATGAGTTATTATCAATGAACTCGAGTTGTGTGCTCGGGACGAACACGGGATACTCAAGCTCATCGGAAGGCCAAAACCAATTTCTCCTCTAGGTCCCTGTCGTAGCCTCATTATAGCCTCAAGTCCATCCAAATGTAAGGCTCTTCTTGGTGTCCAAGAAGGGGGTCGGACCATTGCTTGGTGACCAAGCAATGGCCGACCACATCCTCTTATAGGGGTCGGCCCTATTGCTTGGTGACCAAGCTTGTAGGGGCCGGCCAAGATTAATTCAAATAGGAGGGGTGTTTTGAATTTTTAAAATCTTCTCTTTGTAGAAAACTATAAGTTTTAAAAGAGAGATTTTAATTTTTTAAAAAACTTTCCTTATTTGAATTAGGCCACATGTTTTAATAGAGAGTTTTAAAAGTTTTAAAACTTTCCTTTTTTAACCATCCTCATGGTTTAAGAAAAAAAAGGGAGATAAGTTTTAAAATTAAAATTTTCTATCATTATGTTAAAAAAAGGAAATTTTATAAGAGAGTTTTTAAATTTTAAAACATGGTTTTAATTTTTAGAAACTTTCCTTTTTTAACTCTAGGAAAGAAAGCTTGTAAAATTTTGTAAGAGTTTTTTCTCTTGTAAAATTTTATAAAAAATTATTATTCCTTTCCTAAAACATGGTGGGCGGCCACCTTGCTTGGTGCCCAAGCAAGGGGACGACCAAGCTTAATCCTAAACCAAATAGGATTGATCTCAACCATTGATTGATGATTGATTCAATCAAAAGGAAAGAAAAGGAAAAATAAAAAGGGAGAAGGAAAAACTCTTGGATGATTTTATTTTTGTAAAAGGTTTTTTCTTATTTGCCTTGGGCAAGTAATATAAAAGAAGGGGTGAGGGGGCTTCATGAAAAACAACTCTTATTCTTTTGCTTGGGTGATCTCTTGGTGGCCGGTCCTCTCCTTTCTCCCTTTCCCTTTGCTCTCTTCTCCTTGGTGGTGGTGGTGGCCGAATCTTAGAGGAAGAGGAAGGATTCTTTTGGGTGGTGTTCATCTTGGAGGATCGTCGCCCACACGACGTCCAAGGCGAGGCGAGGAATACGGCAGAAGATTTTGAGGTCGTTAGCTTACAAAGAGAAGGTATAACTAGTATTTTTCTTCCGCATCATACTAGTTATTTTTCTTTGTATGAATTCTAAATACAAGAGGCAATTAGATCTAGTTTATCGAATTTATTTTTCGATTTTGTGTTTTCTTCTTTTTCAAATTTGTGATTCGATTGTTCTTTTCGGTTAACCTAGAGTTATTTAAGGAAATAAATATTAGCTTTCCTTAAAAGGCTTTGCCTAGGCGGTGGTGGTTGCTCCCATATCCAAGAAGGCCATGTGCCTTGTCATGGAGTCCTGGAAGCCAATTTTGGAAATTAATATTTATGGAATTAATAATCTAGGTAGATTTGAATCAATAGTGTTAAGTTTCGCTTGCGATTCAAATCTAAACCATTAAGAACAGATAAGTTATATTTGGAATCAATGATATTAAGTTCCGTCTGCGATTCCTAATTTAACTTCTAAAGAACACAATAGGTTATTTAAGGAAAGGTTCGACACTTGTACAAAAATTTTTGTACAGTGGAACCAGTACGTTTTCCTAGGTTTAACCAACTGGTAGTCGACTAGGAGGGAACAGAATGCTTCTGTTCGCTCGACCAATGTGAAGCAGTTGACTAGTACTTTCACCAGTCGACTGGTATCGAGTCGTTGGGTTGTAACGGTCGAATCTTCACAGAGGGTGGTCGACTGTCATTTTCACTAGTAAACTGGTAGGTGGGGTTTTCCAACCCGTGACCTATATAACCAAGGCTTGGAAGCTTGGTTAAGGTTGACAAAATTAGTAGTGGTTAACCCTAAATAGTAGTCAACAAGTGCTCAAGAGTTCTTTGTGTTCCAAGAGGTCTTGGTTGGAGTTGTGGTGAGGTTTCTCCATCCACAAGGAGATTTAAGATAGTCGGAGTTTTCTGAGAGCTAATACACCGACGGAAAAGGATCGTCCACCTTACGGACAGTCGTAGAGTAGGAGCAATTTATCTTTGAACCACGTTAAACGGATGTGTTAGCGATTTGCTTGTCTTTAACTTTCTTATTTATATTTCTTTGTATTTCCACTACACAAGATGACCATTGTAGGAAGCTATCGATTTGTAGGCACCGACTATTCAACCCCTCTTCTAGTTGGCCATAAGACCCCCAACAACTTGTTCTTTGTGTGTGACTCAATAGGTTCTTGTAACGTTGGCAATGTCTCCAAAATTATTTTAGATATATAAACAAGGAGTGACATCTAGTAAGGCATCATTGCTATTCAAGCTATGAGAATGTCGAGATCCGACTTAATCTTTCTGTGTCTATTATATGCATGACTTAATCATTCTATCTTTGATATCTTGATTGATAAATAAGGTATAGATTGTGTCATCCTCTTATCAATCTTTGTGTTTCTTGATCTCTATGTAGACACACTCAATCAAATAAGCTCAATATCGTATATTGACTCATTTGAGCATGACCATATATTCTTGTGTCCTACTAATCAAGGGACCCACAGATATCACTTCTATTATATGGAACGGATAGATCTAATCTACATCACTCACATCCCTACACATAACTTATTGTATACCCAGTGATCGATTTATAGTCCACCTTATTACAAGTGACATTTACCGATACAATAATACACAACTCCTTATGCAGGGAACTATAGTAACTTTTATTGGTGCAATCAACCTCCAAGGTTTTAATGTCAGATAAATATGTTTAAGTATGTTTAAGTATGAAGCTTGATCTAGGGAAGTCCTAGTTGTAGGCTAGGTAAGGGAAGTCCTAGTTGGAGGCTAGGCAAGGAGAGAAATCTCAGTATATCGTGGAAGCCAGGTGGATAGGTCTGGAGGACTTGATCCCTGTGTAGCCGAATACTGAGTCCTAGTTGTAGGCTAGGTAAGGGAAATCTCAGTATATCGTGGAAGCTAGGTGGATAGGTCTGGAGGACTTGATCCCTGGGTAGCCGAATACTTTTTCTTGGTGAGTGAAGCCAAGTGGAGAAAATCCTAGGGGGTGGTAACCTTAGGTAACGAGAAGTCTTGGAGAAGTGAACTCCAAGCAAGGTTGATCGGATGGTTTCCGGTCGACCGCGCGCGGTCGACCGGACCAGCGGATCTCGGTAAATATAGGTTTAGGTTTACCATTGTATTCTGTATTACTATTATTGCTGTTGGCTAATGTAGTATTGCAGGAAAAGTCTTAGTGGATCGGGCGATCAGACACTAAGCATGCAAAAGTCCAAACAAGTCTGGAGGACCAATGTTTGGCAGGTAAGTTGAGGTATGCAACTGGAGGAGCGATAGTGAGGTCGGGTTCCTAAAGGAAACAACCTTAGGTCGGGTTCCTAAAGGGAACAACCTTAGGTCGCTGATCTAATTGAAGAAACCGGGAAGGTTTCCAAATTGAGATCAAAACAATTCTCCTGTCTATATTACTCATGCATTATATTACTATGCTAACCTTTGTTTTTCAAGAATATTGTTTAACTCTGTTTTGCAGATTTGGCCTGATCGGTCGACCGAACAGGAGGATCGGTCGACCGAACCAGCTTGACTCATACCAGAGATCAGTTCAGACCAAAGAGAAGCACAGTCCGATCGAACCTTGATCGGTCGACCGAACCATCGGTCGACCGATCTAATCAGCATTAAACAGCATTAAAAGAAGATCTCTTGCAGATTTCGACGAATAAGGAAAAGGCTTGTTCAGTCGACCAAACCATTAAAGACCAGTAAATGCAAAAGATCGAGCTAGCTTCGGACTTCATCCAGGAAGGAAGGGAGCGGGTTCGGTCGATCGAACAGTGGGATTGGTCGACCGAACCTCTAGTACACCTATAAAAAGTTCTCGAAGTCAGAAGCTCACGATAAGAACAATTCTGATTGACTCAAGTTCGTTTCTGCCTTGCTACTCGTGCTACAAGTCTTCATCAGCTCAGCAAGCTACTTCGTCCAAAAGCACGGACTGAGCCTCAACCTTCATTTACTACTGTCGGTATATTTGTATTGCACTTAAATTCATATAAGATAATAGGGTTGTTACTATCCTATATCTTTGTATCTGTACGATCTGCTTCTTTCCGAAGGATTTCGGAAAGAAGGGTTCAGTACTTTGCCCATCGGTGCGGTCAAGGACCGCGGGCCTTCGAGTAGGAGTCGAGCTAGGCTTCGAACGAAGTAAACAATCTGTCTCCCTTTTACTTTCCGCTAGCTGTGCACGACTTTGATTTAAAAGATAAAGAAAAGTTTTAAAAAGACGCCATATTCACCCCCCCCCCCCTCTTCTATCGCTCTAAATCGATCTATCAACTTCATTTCTAAGGATTATTCAAACTAATAGTCATTATGAGAATACTTATGATACTCATATAATGATCTATGAAACATCTCATGGCGGGTCATTCAGTACATATTCTCTATTATATACCCATATGTCAACCTGATGTCTCATATCTATGACTTATGAGATTAAGTCATCGTTGCCCTACATACTAGTGTCAACACATTAATATTGTTCTTGTATATTAATGCTTGACTAGGAATAATTCAGTGTAGTGTTCTATATATCTATAATATCTCACTATCAATTCAAATAATTGATATGTTATAGACTAGAACCTCCTACTCTAGGACATTATTATACTTATTCATTCGACATTAAACTGAAGTAAATATAATAACCAATTTTACTTTTATTAAAATGAAATATGATATAAAAAATGTCTTTGTCAATTATCTCATAATTGATACTAGGGCTAATACTAACATAACTATTCTAAAACTTGTAGGGTAAAACTATCCTCTTGACAGCCCACTATCTGAACGAAGTTTCTCACCAAGATAGGGATGAGATTCTATGAATTATGGAATGGTCAGAAACTTTTCTATAAGTCTTTAAACGTGTGGTAGTGTTTGACTAAGATAGAAATATCTAAACGCCAAAAAGATATGCCCAGAGACACAATTACGGAGTCAAGAAATACTTCAAAGAGCTCTTTATGTATAAAGACGAGAAAGAGGTATGTTCAACTAAAAGAACTTACGAGGCTGCAAATGGTAATCATCACAAAGTGGCCAAAATATTTGGATTTGATTTTCTAACCTATACGGGAGAAAATGAACCTAAGATAGTCAGAGGCACTGTCAAGTCTTGAAGCTCCATTCTAGAAAGAGAATATAATTATAGAAATAGAATCTATAATGCACAATTATATATAGGAACTGGTAAATCTAATGATACACCAACTGGACGTGAAAATGACCTTACTGAATGGAGAGTTCAAAGAGAAAATTAAACGGAACGAAAAGGTTTATGGCTGACTTCTGAGTCAAGAGATGATTGTGTGCAAACTCGTTAAATCACTATACAAGTTTAAGCAAGCACATAAAGAGTGACACAAGAAATTTAAAAATTAATATTGTCAATGAATATCAGATATAATGCGTCTGACAAGTGTGTTTATATTAATTATCAGCAGAGGTCGTAATATAATAAAAACGACCAAGGAAATGTCTACATGACACTTTGACGTGAAGAATATGAGTTTTGTTAGCGTTTAAGAAGATGAAAGGATGTTGACAATAAGGAGAGGAAATGGTGTCCTTTTCCTTCCTCTTCTAACTTTCATCTTCCTCTCATATATATATATATATATATATATATAACCTTGGAGAATTTTTCGATTCGTTCATGATCATTCATTTGACGGTAAATTATTCTTCAATTTTTTCTCAGTTTTTTTTCTTCAAAAACACTGTAAGTTTTTACAGTTTATAGATTTAGTTTTCTATATTTTTCATACATTAGAATCAATAATGGTATTAGAGCAACTTGCCTCCTCAGGACAGTGTAGTACTTGAGGCATAGGGTGTTACCATATGAGATATTGGGATCAAAATTCAGAGCGTCTGAGTATGTCTTCTCTCATACCTTAGTCACCTGTATTAATGGCTAGTAGTACCTATGATTTATCTCCTCTATGTCGACCTAGGGACGTGTTGGCAGGAGCGCAAGGATGAACAAATTGCCTTTTGCCATGAATTCCTTTGCATTGAATTTTTTTTTTCTCTATACACAATTTTTCTATCGAAATCGTGATCTGTTGCCCCCCTCACTGGGTGAAGTCATGATCTGCGATATGTCACCGAGCCAGTATCCAATTCTGTTATCGAAATAGTGATCTGTCATAGGACGAAATCGTGATTGAATTGGGATCTACCACCTTTGTCAGGAGCAGTTTGATCTGCAGCCATCGTCGAGCCTCGAGCGCAGCAATCAACCCCATAGAGATTTCCTCCTATTTTGGCTGGCGAGCAAATTAGGTTAACACACGGGCGGCGATGCAGTGAAGGCAGAGAAGACGAGGAAGTGGCATGGTTGAAATGATGAAATAATAGTTTATTTCCTTTGATGTTCTTTCCTGCAACTTATTATTATTATTATTCTATGCTTAATGTTATTATTTTTCAATGCTTAATACTCAATTGGGCTGAAACTTGATTGGGTTTGGACAAAGTCAAGATTTGAATAGTTGCCCTTTCAATTGGACTTCATGATTTCATGGGTTCAATTAATTGGAATTAAAAAATGGTAATCTCAATTTATTTTATTGATTATCCGTAAGATGATCGATCCGGTTTTATAGAAATTTTTCATCGGCTATCAGGATAAATTGGAAAGTATATACGACGACCAATGCAAAAACCCAACATCCTTTGGTTGCCCCCCACCCCCATTTGGAGAAAAAATTCTTATAAATATGTCATGATTGAGGATCGAACCATGGGTGTTTGGGTGACAATCTGGATGTTCTACCACGACACCATAGCCCCGAGGCTAGTTAATTGGAATTGAGCTTTATGCTTTCACGATTAAATTAATTGAGAATTGAATTTTGTGTTTTAATATTTCAATTAATTAGGCATAGACTTGAATAATTGGGTCATTGAGACCCCAGTCTGACTTAAATCATTAGTTAGTTTAACCAAATCAGTTTGGTCCAATCCAACCCAAGCCTGGTTAAATCATTAGTTGGTTTAACCAGACCAGTTTGATTTAATAAGACCTAATTCTAGTTCAAACCATTAGTTGGTTTAGCAATATTAGTTTGATTCAATAAGGACGGACTGAATCTAATTGGGTTGAATTTGATTTAAATGAGCTTAGGTTAAATAATAATAACTAAACATCCCAATTAGATTAGTTCTCATGAGGACAAGGTGCTTAGGATCCAATTTCTCAATCAACCGATCCAGTCAATTGGAGCTCCTCAATTAAAGAAATTTTATTTTTATTATTTGCTTAATTATTATGTGTATTGGTTCTATGGATGTGTAAATTGAAATAAACTAGTTTTGTTACTGGTTTATTGATTTTGTATTAACATTATTATTTTCAATTTCATATGCTAAGGATGATATATACAATGGCCCATTGCGACATGGGGTGCAACGAGCTATGGGAGGAAATCGCGGAGATTGTGTATGACCGAGCTTATGGACTCAGAGGACATATTGGTGACTTGATCAACTATTCTAGAAGCTCGAACATGAAGAGTTTCCAATCCTGAATAATTACAAGATCTAGGTTTTTGGTCTGATCACTACCGATACATCTTAATGAAGTAGCACACCATTTATAGGGACTCTTCGAAGGGCGAATCTCATATGCACAATTGTGTGTAGAGCTACTTCACCATATGGACCAAGAGGATTCCGAAGAGTTTGAGGAGGATCCCTAAGAGGACCCGAATGCAGATCTAATAGAGAATCGTGAAGCTGGTCTACCTGAGATTGCCCTAATTAAGTCCAGGATGAAAGAGATAGCGTTGATCGTTACACTAGTGTTTGTCCTAGTGAGAGTGGTATTAGCTTATCTAGCTTATTAGAGTATTGTTGTTGTTACTATCATAATGTACGAACAGTATTAACCCATGAAGTTTAATAAAATTATATAGTAAAAAACTGTTATGTAAGAATAGTACTACTTTATCAAATGTTATATTATGTGTTAATAAACTAGAAAAGGAATGTTATGTATTAACAATCTTAAAAGATGATTAGTTCATTTAAATGATGAGTTCATTTTATGATTTGTTTACTTAATGATTAGTTCATTTAATGGGATGTGTATAATAGAATTCATCAATATTGGTTAGCTTGGATTATACAAATGATGAGTGAAAATATAGTTGATACTTGATATTTAATGTGCGTAAATTATATATATTATTTGGTATTGTTTAACGCACATCTTTCTGTATTCATTGCTTATGATCTATGCTTTTGAACCCTTTTTTTTTTATCATATTTAAGCATAATTACTATTTTTCATCCAAAGATCTGCTCGGTGCTTGTTTTCACTTTTAGGAGTAGTTTAGAGCGGAAAAGGATGTTAAAGACGCAAAAGAAGATCAATTGAGAAGACCATGATCGAACCTTGTCTACACCAAGGAGAGAAAAGCAAGGATTGGAGTGCCCAAGTTATTTTAGAGGCAAATTAGGCCTTGCCATGCCTTGAAGCATGGCTAAAAGAAGAAATAAAGGAAGAGGTCATGCCTTGAAGCATGGCCAAGGAGAGGACCAATGAAGAAATGGTCCTGGTCGTGCCTCAGAGCACGAGCAGGAGCTGCCCATGCCACTCTCCAGAGCCGATTTAGTTTTGGTCGTGCCATGAGGCACGACCATGCACCCAAAGACCAATTTTAAAGATCAGGTCATGTCAAAAGGCACAGGCTAGATACAGAAAAGTAGAGTAGCCCTGCTTTGGTCGTGCCAAATGGCATGGCCTAGCTTTGTGGATAGAGCCAAGTTGGTATTACGAACCGTAAATGCACCATTACGTCGTCAGTAATATAAAAATATCAAATCCATAGAGACTGGTTACAAGCACTAGTGATCTCTCACGTAGAACTAGTTAAGCAATCGATGGTTGAGAGTTGACTACTAAGGAAAAGGAGCAAAACCAAAAAGAGGGAAGAGAAAATAAAATGAAGTGTTGGACGTCTTGGTTTGGGAAGTGTTATAGGAGTTCAGTTTCATTGTGATGTTTATTGATGATATCATTGTTTACCAATTGCCTACCTTTAATTAACAAGCACTCGTAGGAAGTTTGTTTTATTACTAGCTTTCCCTTAAAATGTCAAATCGACAATGGAAATTGGGTCAATATCCCTAAGAATCGAATAGGGATGATTCCTATGAAATTCGAAAATGGTTAACCCTTGTCAGTAGGGTACCTCAATCATAGATCACAAGAGTACACTCCTATTAAATAACTATATAGATAGAGATAGTAAATATATACTATTCCTTCCTTGTGAGGGATTGTTTCTCTTTTCAAGGGAACATCCTAGACGTCCATAAACGGATTACCCCTATCACTAGGACCCCTCTGTCATACGATCTAGGGCATCCCTTCTACTAGATCAACAATTCCTACACAAATGCTCAATCTAATATGACAATAAAGTGCAAACAAATCTCATACACATTAGATCAAATAGATACAAGACAAGATAATATAATATAGATAAGAAAAAGGCATATCCATGAGTTATTATATCAATACTCAATCACAACTACTCTTTTAATCCAAGAACAAGGTATCGAGAAGTTTCCTGGATCATGGAGCTTTGGGGGAGTGGTGGCCATGAACAGTGTGCTGCACTTTTCTGTCAATGTTACTATCTCGAATTCACCCTTCTTTCTTCTGTTTGACATTATTCCCTTAAAAAATTTGACAAACATTGGGATTTGGTGAAGGACGTCAATAAGAGGGATCTAAATATAGATCTCTTTGATCATTTTTAGAAATCTATAGAATTCTTCATCTTTTTGGCACATCACTAGTCTTTGAGGAAAAGAAATTATTTGATTTTGTGGTTGAAGCGGAAGAGTCCGTTGAACCTTCTTGGTAGTCTTCTCATTGTTATGGTTCTTAACCCGATTTGGTATGGGAGGAGAGCGCTCGTCTTGAACATTAATCACTTTTTAAGCAGTCACATGGGGTTCTCCCAAGGTCCATCCGCTCCTCAACTCAATCTGATTGTAATGCTCCACTAAATTTACAAAGGCTTTCCTGGGAATGCTCCTGGTGCTCTTGATAAGGAGGAATCTATCTGGGTAATTTGGCTATCTTACATCTTTTGGTGCTTTTCAATGTTATCCATTCCTTGATTGAGTTGCTTGATTTCATTCTTCGTTTCTCTTTGCTCAAATAGAACTTCCTCAAACATCTTTTCTATTCTAGATAGTTGATAGCCTTGTGATGATTATTGTTGATATGTTTATTGCCCAGGTTGGTAGCTTGGCCTTGCCTCTGTAGATGATCCTTGGTCTTGATTATTTTGGTAGGAAAAATTTGGAAGATTCTTCTTCTACCTAGAGTTGTATATATTTGAGTATGGATTGTTCTATCTTTGATTCTAACTAAAAATTGTTAGAATGTATACTAAAAGCCTAGTTTTTTATATAAACATTTATTTTGAAATGAGAATCACATTGGTCAAATGTCTTCATTTATGTTAAATATAATTGTTCATTTAATTTATATTGTAGATAACATGGTGTGTGGTGTCACACAAAAGATCATGTTATCAGTTCCTTATAAATTATAAATAGTAGCTTACAACCAAGATGGATTACGACAAACCATTAGAATGGTTGTAGTGTAATTTGGTATTAGTTTATCTTGACTATAAAATTACACTAGTACACTATGTGTGTATTGAGCAAGACCATTTGAGGTTGTTCCTTTTATACTGACTGCATAAAAGAACAAAACCTCTGTTATTATGAATGTGTTTACTCTTAATCCCGATATAATAACAAGCACATGTACTTAATATTTATTTCTTTAATTTATCAAAGGGTGAGATTTATTCGTTAAATCAATAGGCTCGATAAGTTGGGAAATAGTATTATTTATATGGTGTATTGTTGATTATAGAAGGAAACTGTGTCCTACTTATCTAGGTTGATGATACCCCCTTTAGGAGCTCATAAGGATTGTCATGTAAACCCTGCAGGTGGACTTAGTTCTGACATGACAATAAAATTTTGTGGTACTACTCTCGAAGCTAGATGTTAATTAAGTGAGTAGTCAATAACTCATTTAATTAATGGACATTCGATATCTTAAACACAAGGAGATTAATGCACTCATGATAAGGAGCCCATAATGTAATATCGGATTGGTGCGATAGTTCAATAATAACTCTTTAGTGGTATGAGTTATTATTGATGAACTTGAGTTGGATGTTCGGGTCGTACACATGAAGCTCAAGCTCATCGGGAGACCATAACCAATTCCTCCTCTAGGTCCCTATTGTAGCCTCTATGTATAAAGCCTCGTATCCACCCAAGTCTACTTCTTACCCAAGTAATGGGCCAACCACATCCTTGTTTGGTGCCCAAGCAAGGGGCCAGCCAAGCTTTGCTTAGAGTCCAAGGGGTGGCTGGCCAAGCCTTGCTTGGTGCCCAAGCAAGGGGCCGGCCACAAGGGAATTAAAAGAGGTTTTTAATATTTTAAAATCTTTCCTTTTATAGCCATCCTCCAAGGGATTTAAAAGAAAGATTTTAATTTTAAAATCTTTCCTTTTATAGCTATCCTCCAAGGGATTTAAAAGAGAGATTTTAAATTTTAAAAACTTTCCTTTTATAGCCATCCTCAAAGGGATTCAAAAGAGAAGTTTTAATTTTAAAAATCTTTTATTTTTTGTAGCCATCTACAATGTTTAAAAGAGGGATTTTTAATTTTTAAATTTTCCTTTTGTAGTCATCTTCAATAGGAAATTTAAAAGAGAGATTTTAATTGTTGTTAAAATCTTTCCGTTTTAGCCATTACCAAGGATTATAAAAAAGGATAGATAGTGCCTTAGAGGGAGAATAATGATCTACATAATTCCTCTCTTGTTCTATCCTTGGTGGCCGGCTCCTCTCTTTTCCTCTTCAAGCTTAGGGTCGGTGTCTCTTTGATTCATTGGCGGTCGGTTGCTTGAAGGAGAAGAAGAAGAGAAGGAGGGATTCTACCTTATATATATCCTTGGTTGTCGGCGGCTCTTTGTTTCCTTGGTGGTCGAAACTTGTAGGCAAAGAAGGAGCTTGGGTGATGTTGTCTTGGTAGATCGTTGCCCACATGATGCCCAAGAGGAGGAGAGGAATACAACAGAAGATCAAGAGGTCTTTGTCTATGAAGGAAGGTACAACTAGTTCTTTATTCCACAGCGCAACTAGTTTAGTTTCTCTTTGTATGGATCCTGAAATACCAACACAAGAGGCTAGCGATTTTGTGTTTCGATTTTGTGCTTCAATTGAGGTCTTTTTAGTTAAACCTAGGGTTTACTGTAAGGAGTTTAAATATTCAATTTCTTTGAAAGGCTTTGTCTAGGAAGTGATGGATGATCCCATAACCAAGAAGGTCGAGTGCCTCGCCAACGACCTGGAAGCCAATCCTTGAAATATATATTTAATCAACTTCTGTAATATGGTTTAACTTCTGAAGAACTCATTGATTGAGCTTGGATTAAAAATGTTAAGTTTCATTTCTAATCCAAGTTTAACCTTCTGAAGAACACATGAGTTGAACTTGGATTAATAATGTTAAGTTTCATTTGCAATCCATGTTTAACTTTTGAAGAACACATGGGTTGCTAGAAAAAGTTCTGTACTTGTACAAATTTTTGTACAGGAGAAATAGAATGGAATTCCAGGAGCACCCAACAACTATTGCATCACATTGCTCAAGCTGATCAATTTTTGCAGAGATGGGCCCCAAAGGGAAAATTTCTTGAGCATGGTCCGTACTTCCACAAGTCTCGCATACACATACAATCACATTGGTCGTGCTATTTTCCATGATTTCAAACTTCTTGGTTAGAGCATCTAGTTTTACAGACACAAGACTAACTACATCTATATCAAATTTTCCTAAAGCTTTGATTGGATTTCCAGAGAAGGAGCCTCCAGATCTTTCAGCTGCCCACTGATGATACTTTAGAACTACACTTTCGATAATGTCTTAGACCTCATCTAAGTTCTTGTTCATTAATGCCCCTCCCGCTACTGAATCGAGGGACACCTTCGTGTGATAATTGATGCTGTTATAAAATGTGTGTATAACTAACCACTTTTCAAGCCCATGATGGGGGCATTGTATGACATTATTTTTGAACCTATCTCATGCTTTAAATATTGATTCTGAGTCTGTCTGTCTGAAGCTTGTTATCAAGTTCCTCATGTGAGCTATTTTTCTTGGCAGATAGAACTTATCCAAAAATTGTTGCTCACATTGCTCCCAAGAAGCGATGCTATTTATTGTTAAGGAGTTAAGCCACTGCTTTGCTTTATCTCTTAAAGAAAATCCAAATAGAAGTAATCTCACTGTTTCTGCTGGAACTCCATTCATTTTCATTGTGCCACAGATCTCGTAAAATAACTCCAAGTGTTGGTTCGAATCTTCATGCAGTCCTCCTCCAAATTAATTTTGCTAGACCATGTTAATTATCGCAGGCTTAATATCAAAATTATTGGCTTCAATTGGTGGTCTGGTGATGCTAGACCGAAGCCCTCGTGCATAAGGTGTTGCGTAATCCTTCAAGGATTTGTCAGCCATTTTATATACTTCTTATTCTGCTTGAAGTCTTTGTAGGTTTCTTCTTCTTATGAATGTCTTATCTATCTCAGATTGAGTGGCAATAGATCTCCTGTAGGGTTAGATCTTCACATGCAAGAACAAGGTAACAAATATTTTAAGTGCAAAAAGAATCAAAGTTAAAAATAAAATGCTAGAAATTTAAATTGTAGAAATAAAGTTGTAGAATTTAAATTGTAGAAATAACATTGCAAAAAATAAAAGTGAGCAAATGCAAGATATAACTTCTAAATACTGAAAAAGAAAATAAGTCTAGTCTAACTCAATTGACTATCTACTAATGTTATAAGCACAGTCCCCGACAACAGCGCCAAAAATTTATTACAAGCCGTAAGTGCATGATTACATCATTAGTAATATAAAGATATCGAATACACAGAGACTGGTTACAAGTACTAGTGATCTCTCATGTAGAATTAGCTAAATAATTGATGATTGAGAGTTGACTACTAAGGAAAAGGAGCAAAACTTAAAAGAGGGAAGAGAAATTAAGAGGAAGTGTTAGAGATCTTGGTTTGGGAAGTGTTCTAGGAGTTTAGTTTCATTGTGATATTTATTGATGATATCATGGTTTACCAATTGCCTACCTTCAATTAATAAGTACTTGTAGGAAGTTAGTTTTATTACCGACTTCCCCTTGCAATGTCAAACCAACAATGAAAATTGGGTCAATATCCCTATGAATCAAACAGGGATGATTCCTATGAAATTTGGAAACGGTTAACCCCTGTCACTAGAGAACCTCGGTCATAGATCACAAGAGTACATTCCTATTAAATAACTATAGATATAGAGATAGTAAGTATGTATGATTCCTAACTGCCTTGTGAGGGATTGTTTCTCCTTTCAAGGGAATGTCCTAGACGTCCGTAAATGGATTACTCCTGTCACTAGGGCACCTCGGTCATATGATCTAGGGTATCCCTTCTATGAGATCAACAATCCCTACACAAACGCCAATCTGATATGACAATAAAGTGCAATCAAATCTCATACACATTAGATCAAATAGATACAAGGAAAGATAATATCATATAGATAAGAAAAAGGCATATCCATGAGTTATTACTTCAATACCCAATCACAACTACTCTCTTAATCCTAAAATAATAGATCCACTACATATCAAAAAGAAAGGAATCTGAAGACATGAAGAAAGAAAGCATTCAAACTCAATTAGATGAAAGAGGGAGAAGAAAGCTTATCCAACTATGTCGAGTAATCTTTGGATCAAATACTTTACTTCCGGAGTCGATGGTATGATGGAACTGGCCTTGGATCATCGAACGGAACACGAGAATGATGTGGAATGACACCAAGATGATCCTCTCTAGGGGAGAGGCTTCCTCCCTTGGAAAAGGAGCAAAGAGCCCTTTACAAAGTATAGGGCATGGGCTTGGTATATCCCGTGCCATGGCCGTGTGAGATCCACACAACCAAAGTCACCTTGGCTTCTGGTCAAGTGACACAGTCATGTGGGATCACACGATGGTGTTGTTCTTCGGCTCTGGATGAGTTACACGGTAGTGTGGGATCACACTGCCGTGTACTTCTTCACCTTTGGATGAGTTGCACAATCATGTGGGATCACACGGCTGTATGCTGCTCTGCTCCTGGACCGGCCACACGGTCGTGTGGGGTCACACAACCATGTGGGGGCACATGACCGGTGTCAATGGCCTTTGCTTGCTCTTCGATTCATCGGCGAATGTTATTTCTACTCTGAAAGTAGTTCCTACGAACAAAAATATGTACAAAGAGCATATCTCTGACAAAGAAGTGTAATTAAGCTGAAAATATAATAAGGGGTATGGAAATGTATAAATCAATTATAAGAAAAGTACGTGAATCTGCGTCAAAACATATGTAAAGTTATATACAATCTATGCACATCAGTTGGCTCTGGTCGTGCTTTATGGCACAGCCAAGAAGACAGACTCAAAAATGGTCATACCAAATGGCACGACCAGGCTACTTGTGCCCAAGACAAGTTGGCTTTGGCCATGCCAAATGGAACGACCAAATGCCCAAGCAGTGGTTAGGTCGTGTCTCTAGACATGGCCACCCCAAGCCTTACCTCTTTAAAAGGGGCATTTCATCTCCTAGCTCAAGTGGGGAGATCCAAGGCGAGAAGGGATCATCTAGGTCAAATCCTTACACTCGGAGGCATCATCTGGGCGATTTAAGGTCGTCATGATGCTCTATCCTCATTGTCACTCCAAGATCTTCGTCCGAGAGCTTCACTCAACATCAAGGATAAGTTTTTCTTCCCTTCCTTTAGAGTTCTTGAAATTCTTATGTATTTGATCTCTTGGATTGTAGATTTTCAACTTATGGAGTAGATTTTTGTTGTTCTAGGACGTAGGAAGTAATTGTAATATGTGGAATGTTGTAAACTCTATTGAATTGCCAATTTCCTTGTTTGATGATGCTTTTATGGAACATGTTCTGTTAGATGAAATGCTAGCAAGTAGGCTTACACTTTGGAGGATGAATTTATTTATCTAGATTGCATTTCTATATGCATAGATCTTATTTCTGAGTTACATACATTACTGTGTGTCTATAATTGGGACTGGGTTGTCACTCCAAGATCTTCGTCCGAGAGCTTCACTCAACATCAAGGATAAGTTTTTCTTCCCTTCCTTTAGAGTTCTTGAAATTCTTATGTATTTGATCTCTTGGATTGTAGATTTTCAACTTATGGAGTAGATTTTTGTTGTTCTAGGACGTAGGAAGTAATTGTAATATGTGGAATGTTGTAAACTCTATTGAATTGCCAATTTCCTTGTTTAATGATGCTTCTATGGAACATGTTCTGTTAGATGAAATGCTAGCAAGTAGGCTTACACTTTGGAGGATGAATTTATTTATCTAGATTGCATTTCTATATGCATAGATCTTATTTCTGAGTTACATACATTACTGTGTGTCTATAATTGGGACTGGGCATGAACCTAAATTTTCATTTATCAAATGCATAAATTGTTGTCTCTTTTGAGTGTGCATCCCGATATAGCTCAGCATGACCTTAGTATACTTATTTACATTGAGTATCTAAAATAACTATCATTCTATATGGAATGTAACCTCCTAAGGAAGAATGATTCTATGTATGGATAAGTCTATCACTTGACCTAATGGGCTTCCCCTAATCATATGCTATGCAACTGACCTACATAATCTATAAACGTACACCTGGGGGAGACCTTGTGATACTGCTAAAAATTCAGACTCTCTAATTTCTTTCTTCACTTGATGGCATACTTGGTTACTAACAGGGGGAGTACTCTGATACACCGTCATGTGATGGAATTTGGTAGTAGTATAGACTATCCTACAAACATACAAGTGGAGGACTAGAAAAGGGTGAATTCATAGCACAACATCCACCATTACAATAAAACCTTCAACCCAGAACATATTTTGAACTAAGGACTTCCTCTGTTATCTTTCTTTACTTTTATTTTCATATCTTAGTGGAAAATCCAAAAAAACATTTATCGATTGTTATCTAGCTAAATTTAAAGTCAAAACCAATTAGTGTTTAATCCTCAGTACTCGTGGGATCGACTTATAAATTTTATTACTTGACAACAACCGGGCACTTGTGGTCACATATCAAGTTTTTGGCGATGTTGTCAGGAATTGAGTGTTGAATCTAATTAGTTTTTATTAGAATTTGTCTAGACAATTCTTTATTTCTTTAATTATTTAATTCTTTATTCTTTACTCATTATCTTTTCAATTTTGCATTTTATTTCTATAATTTGTGCTCTTAAAATATTTTTTAAAAAACTACAAATTCTAGCTTGCCTCTTGCTTGTATATTCGAAGAAGTACTGCAGATCTATTGCCAATTGATCCTGAGATCGACTGGACATATCATCAAAGACTAAATTTGTAGAAGAACTAGCAAGAGCAAGAACAAAAAAGTCATGGTGAATAAACCATTAAAAGATTATACTGTGCTATATGCAAGAAGGCCAAGATTCAGTATTTCTAGACACATAGTAGAAGCCAATCACTTTGAATTGAAGCCAACCTTTATTCCATGGTTCAGCGACACTAGTATGGAGGAAGTCCGATGGAGGATCTAAATCATCATCTTTATAATTAAAAAATTATGTAGCACAATGCATATCAATGGAGTTCCTCCGATCGCCATCAGATTGTTATTATTTAGATTTTCTTTGAGGAACAAAGCTAAAACCTGGCTAAATTCCTTGCCTCCGAACAATATTACTTCTTGGGCCCAATGTGAGCAAGTCTTATTGGACAAATTCTTTCCACCTGAGTAAGATAGCACACCTTCACAATCTTATTGCAAGCTTCAAGAAAACAAACTTTGAATCTATCTATGAAACTTGGGATAGATTTAAGGGAATACTGAGAGACAGCCCACATCATGGATAGGAAAATGGCTCATGATTCACACTTTCTACAATGGTAGCATTTATAAGAAAAAGGTTTCCTTGGATTCTTCCACTGGTGGTGCATTAATGAACAAGGGTCTAGATGAAACAAAAGAAATTATTGAGAGTGTGGTATAGAACCATTATCAATGGGCTTTAGAGAGAAGTTCAGGAGCAATTAAAATACCAGGAAAATACAATGTAGATGCCCTTGACTTAATCACTACAATGCTTGATTCGTTATCAAAGTAATTTGAGAATATGAATACATATCCTGTAAATGCAATTTCAGTAGCCTGTAAAGTATGTGGAGCCTTAGAACACGCAAAAGATTCTTGTCCTTTTGGAGCTATCAATATACAAATATCTCAAGTGGAACAACCTAACTTCAATACTTATAACTTAGGGTGGAAAAATCATCCCAACTTCTCTTATAAGAGCAATCAAGACTTTGAGCAACAATCGGGACAACAATCAAATCCACAACCAGGTTAGTTTGAAAAACTACTATAGGAGATACTAGCTAACCAGAATGAAATGAAGTCTAACATCAAACAATTGAACATCCGATTGGAGAACTCAGAAAAGCAAATAAATGCAAGGATGGACTGTTGGTGCGGGAAGCATCCGACGATCGACCGTTGTTTTGATAATGGTAATGGAATTCAAAGTTAAGTTGTTTTGTGATCTAACGTACTTAATTGAGTGTTTCAGGAAAGTCCTAGCTGTGGTTAGGCAGGTAGAAAACCCTAGGGGGAGAAAACCCTAGGGGGAGATAACCCTAGGTCATAGGGGGTGGTAACCCTATGCGGAAAGTCTTGGCGGATCGAGAGCTTCAGGCAAAAGTCCTAGGGGGGTAACCCTAGGTGGAAAGTCCTGGTGTCGCGAACCAGGTGAGAGACTGGACCAGCCGGGAAGCGGAAGTCTAGCAGAAAGTCCGGAAGCTTCGAACGCTGAGCAAAAGTCCAGTCGATAAGGAGGATCGCACTGGCATCAGGTAAATCTCCTGAGTGGAGTAGGTGAGGACGCGTTCCCCGTAGAGGGAACAGTAGGCGTCGGGTCAACCTAGGGTTTTCGGTTGGAAATCCGAAGTCAGACCCTGATAGTTCGATGACTGTCATGTAAATCTATCATATTGTTTCTGTGCTAACTTTGTTTTGCAGGGTTTGTGTTTGGGACTAACACAAGTTGTAGGAACAAAGAAATAACTTAGACCTCGGATGAACAGTGTCCGAGGCGCCTCCATGGGGCTTGGAGGCGCCTCGGGTGCTAGCCGAAGCCAGCTATCCAGAGACGCTGGAGGCGCCTCGGAGGACACTGGAGGCACCTTGGACCAGGCGTTGAAGGCGCCTTGGAGCAGCTTGGAGGTGCCTTCAGTGGGATAAGGTGCGACCAGATCAGAGCTGATCCACGCGTACGACTTGGCGGCCTGGAGGCACCTCGGACAGGCTTGGAGGCGCCTCCAGCACTATTTAAAAGGGGGTTTGAGGTAGAGGCTCTAAACATCATCTTCCAAGCGATCAAGCTACAACGCGCTGCCTCAAAAACACCCTGAAGTGCTTCTACAAGCTTCTGACGACCCGGAGCTCCGCAATTCTAAGATTCTATCGTCGGTATAAGCTTACTTTAATTATTGCACTTATTGTAATTCTCAGTTGTACAAACTTTTCCGCGATATAGTTGTTGCCCACAGTAAGCGATCAACGATCGCGGGCCTTGGAGTAGGAATCGCCCTAGGCTCCGAACCAAGTAAATCTTGGAGTCTTCTGTGTGTTGGCTGTTTTTATTTATTTATTTCCGCTGCGTTACTCGTAAGATTTCCGAAACGAAAAGTGAAAGTCATGAGTGCTATTCACCCCCCTCTAGCGATTTCGATCCAACAATTGGTATCAGAGCGGGGTCACATTGATCTGGTGCAACCACCAATCACGCAATTTTTTCATGGTATTTTCAGTTTTTCGGAGTCAATTAGAATTAACTTAATAGCTATATTCTAATTATTTTTTTTCGAATCGGTTTTTGCTCGAGGCTGGTGCAACACCACTCGAGTTCGCTATTTCTTAACTTATTTTCCCGCACTGCTAATCCAAGACCTAGTCTTGGGACATTTCTATTTTGTCGTTGTTTTTGCATATCTCTAATGACCCAACAAGAAGGTTTCAGCACCGTTCGCGCCCCCCCCCCCCCCCCCCACTTTTCTCCAGAGAAGACTTCGGATATTGGAAAGGGCGAATGGAAACCTTTCTCATGACACAGTTCGACACGTGGATGATTATCAAGACTGGAATACAACTATGAACCGATGAAGACGGCAAGCCGACACCCTGCGAAAAATGGGAACCGACCCTAATCAAGAAGGTGGAAGCTGATGCCAGAGCGACCTGCACCCTCCAGTGCGGACTGACCAAGGAGAAACTCAATAGAGTTGGACCGTTCTCCAATGCAAAAGAGCTTTGGGAGAAGCTGATCGAACTCCACGAGGGCACCTTCGACACCAAGGTAAGCAAGAGAGATCTTTTGTTCAATAAATTATATAATCTGAAAATGCAGGAAGAAGAGACAGCAAGTCAACTCCATGCACGGATTCAAGACATCCTCAACTCCCTCCACGCTATCGGGCAAAAGGTCGAGAACAGGGACATTATAAGGTACGCACTTAATGCTTTTCTGAGGAGCACATTGTGGGCATCGATGGTAGATGCCTACAAAGTCTCCAAGGATTTAACTTCCATTAGACTAGACGAATTGTTCCCAGAATTCGAATTGCATGAACAAACTAATACACAGCCAATCGAGAAAGGTATTGCTTTGGTTGCAGGTACCAGTCGAACACGCGAACCAAGATCACGGTGAAGAACTAAACCTGAATCGGAAGTCAAACCCGACTTAGATGATGAAGACGATGAATTGACCTCCGAACTTGTGAATCTTGTGAAGAAGCTCTACAAGAAGAAGAAGAGATTCAATAAGAGAGACCTAAAGAAAGTCATACAATCAAAGGAGGTTCAACCCAGCTCAAAGGTCAAGTTTGAGGTGATCTGTTATGGGTGCAACCAGAAGGGGCAAATCAAGGCCAACTTCCCCAATCAGAAGGATGAAAATAAGCAGAGGAAGAAGAAGGTGCTAAAAGCAACCTTTGAAGAATCTTCAGAAGAGGATACCGACGACGAGCTCGAACAGACGAGCCTTCTTACCCTGATGACCCGAGACTAGATCGATGTGTCCGAGAGCGAGAGCGAGTCGGAAGCAGAATCAGAAAGAAGCCACGGATCCGTATCCGTTTTCAAAGGGCTCGATCCCTCTGTAAGTATCCCTCGACTAAACAATCTAGTCAATTACTTGTTACAAAAACTAGCTAAGTCTAATCAAAGAATTAAGTCACTTCTAAAGGAAGTAGTTGTCCTTAAAGAAGTGACTAACTCTGAATCTTTGACTGAACCAGTTCAGACTGGAAACTCGACTCAAGTCCAAAAACATGAGGAAGAGAATGCTAGCCTGAAAACTCAGGTAAAGGATCTGGAGAAAACATTAGAACGATTCTCTTTGGGTTCCAAGAACCTTGACTTAATTCTTGGAACACAAAGGGCAATCTACAATAGAACTGGACTAGGATTCAAATCGAAAAAGAAATATAAGTCATATTTATCACTTATACAAAGAACAAATAGAAAAATGGTCCAAGCATGGGTCCCCAAGTCCAACCTGATCAATCAAGTTGGACTTAGACAATATTGGGTCCCTAAGGATCGAATACATTACCTCGATAGACCATATCGAGGCTATGGTCTAGGAGGAGCTAGAAGAAAAATAATAAAAATAAAACTAGATTCAAATTAAATTAAAATAAAATCAAATTAAATTCAAATTAAATTAAATTAAAATCAAATTAAATTAAATTAAATTAAATTCAAACTAAATCAAATTAAAATCCAAAGGAAGGCTCCAGAATAGCTAGCACCTCCGAAATTAATTCACCCGATAAGGGTAAACAAGAGTAGACTACCTAGTCGGGTAATTAAGGTTAGATTAAAATGAGCTAGGTTTAACTTGACCCACGGTACTGGTGAAGTATTGGATGATAGTACGTTGGGGAAACTTAGTCATCACATGTCTAGGAAGATATGACTTCGACCTGGTGCATTTGGCTAAGTGGAACTGACCGAAGCTACCCTTTATGGATCTTAACCAGTTAGACCAAGGTTTTGTATTAAGTTCAATGGGTAGGACTATTTGGAAAACCTCGAAGGTATGGTTACTTTAATGATGTCCTTGTGACTCACCATAGCCCAGAAGTTTATTCAAAGAACGCCTACTTGTTGAACCCAAAGCTAAACCTGAATCTAACACAAAGTTAAACCAAACTCTAAAATTGAACTTAATTCATCTCACATATATTGTAGGATTACCTGATTGAAAATTTAGATTGGGTGAGATGACTAAGAAATAAAAATTTAAAAGAGAATCAAATTTGAAATTCAAATTCGTAATTATAATTAAATTCGAAATTAAAATTCATAATTAATTAAAATTCAAAATTAGATTCATAATAAAATTCAAAATTAAATTCGTAATTAAAATTAATTCAAATTCAAAATTAAATTCGTAATTAAAATTAATTTAAAATTAAATTAAAAATCAGAATTAAAATTCGAAATTTGATTTTAAAATTCATTAATTAACTTAAAATTATTTTTCAAAAATTCATTAATTAACTTAAATTATTTTAAATTATTTTTCAAAAATTAATTAACTTAAAATTATTTTTCAAAATTGAATTAACTTAAATTATTTTTCAAAATTAATTAACTTAAAATTATTTTTCAAAAATTAATTAACCTAAAATTATTTTTCAAAATTGAATTAACTAAAATTATTTTTCAAAATTAATTAACTTAAAATTATTTTTCAAAAAATAATTAACGTAAAACTATTTTCCAAAATTTAATTATCTTAAAATTATTTTTCAAAATTTAATTAACTTAAAATTATTTGTGAAAATTTAATTAACTTAAAATTATTTTTCAAAATTTAATTAAATTAAAATTATTTTTCAAAAATTAATTAACGTAAAACTATTTTTCAAAATTTCATTAACTTAAAATTATTTTTCAAAATTTATTTTACTTAAAATTATTTGTCAAACTTTAATTAACTTAAAATTATTTTTCAAAATTTAATTAACTTAAAATTATTGTTCAAAATTTAATTAACTTAAAATTATTTTTCAAAATTAATTAACTAAAAATTATTTTTCAAAATTTAATTAACTTAAAATTATTTTTCAAAATTAATTAACTTAAAATTATTTTTCAAAATTAATTTATTTTAATTAAACATAACGTTTAAAAATTTTGTAAAAAAAAAGGGACACGTAGGCACCCAGCGGAGGCGCCTCCCACACGAGGGATGAGCGCTTAATCACGGCGGGAAATTTCCCGCAGCCTTAACCAAAGGCGCCTCGGATGGTCTCCGAGGCGCCTCTAACGTCACAATGAAGGCACCTTAAAAACCATATAAGGCGCCTCCAACTCGAGATTTCAGAAACGAACAGAAGCATTTCTGTTCGTTCTTTCTGTCCACAATTCCCTCTCTACAGCGTGCAATTTCGTCGTCAAAGGCGCCTTCAACCCACCTTTTTCTCCTCTACTCCTAGCGATGCCTCCTAGGTATATCTCAAACCTCCCTATTGTCCTTACTTGTAGTTATTCTGCATCTTTTTATATATATTGTCAAAAATAGGAAACGTCGCATTGTTGATCCTACACCGGCTAGGGCCCCTTCTACGGACCCTAGATTCCCCTCGGAACAACATAGGATAGATTTTGCTAGGTTTACCTTTGAATCCATTAAACCTAGGTATATAGGTAGGGCATTTTTTGCCCAATTTTGTCTCCTCGCGGTTCAGATGATAGACTACTATCACCTAGATAAACTGGTTGACTACAATACCACAGTGAATCAAGACTTGTGTGCCCAGTTCTATCACAACCTTGAAAAGGTTGATGATAACACCTATTCCACCAGAGTTGGTGGAACTGACATTCAGTTTACTCCCTCCCTACTTCGCACTAGCTTAGAGCTTAGGGAGTCTCCATGTACATTCTTATGTTACCCGAGTAGGGATCTACCATTCGGTGATCCTTATTCCCATATTACCTTAGACGACATCTACATGCATTTTTTTGGGGAGGAGAGACCCTTTGGCCTGACTGAGTTCAGGTCTACTCTTCTTCGAGTTCAGGACTATGTTATGTATAGAGTCCTGACAGCATGCATCCTGCCCATCACATCTCGAGACGTCTCGAAGATGCGATCATCCCACTCATTCTTTTTGTACGCTCTTAGCCAGCGCCTAGATATAGATATTGCACTGCATATGTTTTATAACATCATTCAGGCATCTAGTACAGTCACGTCTGGCGTGATCCATATGCCCTACTGCCATATCCTGACCCAGATTTTCTCCACCTCTAGGATAGACACTACCAGAGGGGCACTCATCCCACTTACTATATATGATGAGCTAGGTCAACGTAGTCTTAGATTAGCGGGTGTAGAGGTCACTACCGAGGGGATTCTGGCCTGGAAGGGCCGACCACCACCACTCGCTGCTCCTGTTGCTCCAGAGGTCGAGGATGTACCAGGTGAGGGTGAGGAGTGGCCCAACTTCTTGGTAGAGGAATTTTTCGCAGATCCTTCCACCTCTGTCGGACCCTCCACATAAGCCGGGCCTTCAACTTCGGCACCTCCTTCCGTCGAGGACAGACTCGCTCGACTCGAGATCCAGTCTATTCAGACGCGACGGGCTGTGCTAGATAGCCATCGCTTCCTCCGATCTCTTCGTTCCGAGATAGCTGCAGGGTTCGCGTCTCTCCGAGGCGAGATACGGCGCCAGGGACAGCCTCAGCCTGCACCCGAGCAGCCTCTTGCACCACCTCCAGCTGATGATCCTGCTTTCGATGATCCTGCCTTTTGACACTATCACTTGATGTATCTTGGCCAGACAACTATTTGTCTTCTCTGATTGTACTAGGATTTGGTTGACCTCTACTTATTTATGGTTATGAGTTTTAGTTGTTTACAATATGCACAAATGGTAATATGTTGGGTAGAATAGTTTTTGATTTTCAAATCAGTTTCCTACATTTTTTTTTGTTGCATCTTAAGTTAAAAAAATTCTAGGAAAATATTGTTTTTAAATTCCAATTTTACTAGATTTTCAAAACATGGAATTAGCTTAGGCTCTACCCTAGAAATCATGCTCCCCTAGAATTCAGCCAGAGCATCTCACAAACACCTAGGTTTACCTTGCCTGTGTTTGAAAAACATAGAACGGCGTGAGATGCATAGGGTACAACCTAGACTCAAGAATGCTTATATCTGTGCATCAATATGAGTCTGGGCGTTAAACACCTAGTTAATAGTAATCAAGTCAAGTCTTCCAGCACTAGTCAAATCTAACTAGATCTATTGACTTAACTTGACTAACCAAGTGAAAGTTGTTTCCCTCTAGGTAATCAGCTAGTAGCTAAATGGTTAGACATGTGGCCGCAAACCTACGTGCTTGATTTTTAAACCTTTTGAGATCGCTCAGGCATGAACATTAAGGCTCTGATACCTTACTTAAAGAGAAATTAGCTAATTTACAATCAATCTAACTTAACTCATGCTTGGACATTAAGGATTGAAGCTCCTCCCTTGCCCTCAAAAGCTTTAAATTAATTATTTGTCTAAAAGAAAAATTCTTTCAAATTTAGCTAAGTTTTAAAAAATTTAAACTTTCAAAAGTCATTTGTGCTGTACTTTTTAGACTAAGCTTTCAAAATTCTGGCCATTTTAAAAGCTAAGTATTTTGAAAATTTAACTAAGTATTTTTCAAAGTCAACTTTTTTAGCTTTTTGAAAGAAAAATTGCTCTTTAGACCTTGGTTTCACTTAGCTAAGAATATTAATTATAAAAAGCTAAGTGTTACCAAAATATTTTTTCCTCTTTAAAAACCTAAGGTTTCAAAATTTTGACTAAGTTGTTTAAAACTAAAGTTGCTTTTGCTATGCTACAAAAGAAAAAATCTTTCTCTAGCAAAATTAATTGATAAAGTTTTAGAAAACTAACTTCGAGCTCAAACTATTTTACTTAGCGATTTGATTTACAAGAAATATCACTTTTTTAAAGTGTCTTAAAGATTCTTTACTTAGTCTTTTTCCTCTTACCTTTGTCCTAAAATCTTTATGAAAAGTTAAGATTTTTTCAAACGTGTTCATTCTTTTTGATAAATGGCAAAGGAGGAGAGTAGAGAAATTCAAAATTCAAAAGCAAAAATTCAAATACCTTTATTAAGGGGAGCCTGACAAAGTTTAAGTTTTAGCTTAACCATACGTGTATTCAAAATTTATTAAGCTTGCTTACTTAAACTTTATGCATCCGTTTTACTTAGCTTTGAATTTCAGTTGTCAAAATCAAAAAGGGGGAGATTGTTGGTGCGTGAAGCATCCGACGATCGACCGTTCTTTTGATAATGACAAAGGAATTCAAAGTTAAGTTGTTTTGTGATCTAACGTACTTAATTGAGTGTTTAAGGAAAGTTCTAGCTGCGGTTAGGCAGGTAGAAAACCCTAGGGGGTGGTAACCCTAGGTCATAGGGGGTGGTAACTCTATGCGGAAAGTCTTGGCGGGTCGAGAGCTTCAGGAAAAAGTCCTAGGGGGTAACCCTAGGTGGAAATCCTGGTGTCGCGAGCCAGGTGAGAGACTGGATCAGCTGGGAAGCGGAAGTCCAGCAGAAAGTTCGGAAGCATCGAACGCTGAGCAAAAATCCAGTCGATCTGGAGGATCACACTGGCATAAGGGAAATCTCCTGAGTGGAGTAGGTGAGGACGCATTCCCCATAGAGGGAACAGTAGGCGTCAGGTTGACCTAGGGTTTCCGGTTGGAAATCCGAAATCATACCCGGACAGTCCGACGACTGTCAAGTATATCTATCATATTGTTTCTGTGCTAACTTTATTTTTTAGGGTTTGTGTTTGGGACTAACACAATTTGCCGGAACAAAGGAGCAACTTAGACCTCGGATGAACAGTGTCCGAGGCGCCTCCATGCGGCTTGGTGGCGGCTCGGGTGCTAGTGTTAGTTAGAGTCCTAAAGCCAATCATTTGATGATTGTATTATGGACTTGTTGTATCATATTCTTATATAAATAAAGGCATTTGTTTTCGTTATTATACTTACTTGTATTGGTGCCAAATAAACTAAGTATAATAGCCTCCTTGAGTAGAAGGTTCTCACCTATATCAATCGGTTAGTTGAACCGATAGTGAGATGATATAGGGAACACTACTCTTAATCATTCCTAGTCGAGTATTAACATTCAGGGACAATGTTAATGCAAAAAGACTAGCATGTAGGTCTACTCGATGACTTGATCTCTGAAGTCATGGATATAGAGATATCAAGTTGACACATGAGTATACATTGGAGAATGTATACTGAATGACCCGCCATGAGAAAGTATCATGGATCGTTATATGAGTGTCATATACTTTCTCATGTGGCTATTAGTATGACTACTAGTCCTTAGACCTGAAGTCACCATGGATCCCTACATAAGGAGTTATGTACTTTGGTTTCGTCAAACGTCACCCGTAACTGGGTGGACTATAAAGGCGATTACTGGGTATGTAACGAATTATGCAGAGGGATGTGAGTGATGTAGATGGGATCTATCCCTCCTATATGACGGGAGCGACATCGATATTCTTGATAGAGTGAGACCACGAAGTGCATGACCATGCCCAAATGAGTCAATATGAGATATTGAGCTCATTTGATTTAGTGAGTCTACTTGGAGATCAAGATTTAGATTGGTCAGAGGATGACACGGTCTATGCCTCACATTGATCAATCTAGATGTCTAGGATAGAAGGACACTTGTCATATATTGTGAGGAGTCACAATTGGTAGTCACAAGGTGATGTTGGATCTCAACATTCTTGTAACTTGGGTAGTAATGATGTGTTGCTAGATACCGCTCATTACTTATGTTCCTAAACGGGTTTAGGGGCATTGCCAACGTTACAAGAACCTATAGGGTCACACACTAAGGACAATTAGATGGAGATTAGGTTCATATGATGAACCAAGAGGATTAGATTCATATGATGAATCAAATTGGATTAAGAGTAATTCAAATTGGGCTAATTGAGTTGGACTCAAGTTGATTCATGTGTTCAATGAGTCTAATTTAGATTATGACTCATTGAATCAATTTAATTAAATGAATTAGATTCATTATATTAAGTTGGCTTGAATCAAATGGTTAGATTAGATCAACCATTAAAGAGATTTGGTCAAGTTTGACTTGACTTGAGGAGAAAGAAGAAGAGTCAAGTTTGACTTGACTATTTGCCACATCATTAGTGATTTGGCATTAGGAGGACTAATCAAAGTATGCCACCTCATGGAGGTTACAAACCTCTTCCCATTTAATGTGGCCGGCCACATTAATTGTAGAGGAGTTACAATTGTGGCCAGCCACTCAAGAATTGAATGGGATTGAATTTTTCATTCAAGGATTCATTCTTCTTCTTCCTCCTAGTGCTCTCTCTTCTTGCTCTTCCTCTCCTCATCTTGCCGAACCCTACTAAGGTGCTAGCACACTTTAGTTTGGTGATCTCCTTCTTGTGTTCGTGTGGATACTTCTAGAGGGTTGTCTACTTTGACAATCTCGAGATCCGACAAACCGTTGGACTAGCGGGATAGCGAAGGGCATCGCATCGAGGGTAACACTCTTATCTAGTGTAAATTTAGAATTTGTAAACTCGTACTCGTATTTTGTTTTCATTTTTCTTCGCACGGATCTATGTGGCGGGGGTTTCGGGGTTTCCGCGACGCGAAAAAGCGGTTTTCGCGTCCCGAAAAATCCAACAGTGGTATCAGAGCCACGTGCGAAGACTTGTACGAGTTTAGTTTAATTTTTATAAAAAATATAGCTTCTGTGATTTTTTGTAAATTTAAGTTTTTATGGATTTTTATGAGTAATTTTCTCGTAGAAGCGAAGCACAAGTGTTTCGACACTTGTAGGCTTCGACTACCGAGAAGCTTTTTCCGAAACGGCAAGGTTTCGCCCCAAAACTTTTTGGGACAGCGGACTAAGGCACTGTAGGATCGCTTAGGGACACTCGTGATGGTTAGATCGAGGGTAGGGGCACTGCCCCTGGCCCCGCAAGGGGATTCGTTCCGCGATTGCGCCCGAAAACCGCTAAACGGGACCGCCGGGAATTTTTACTCGTAAAAATTATAAAAATTAGTATTAAAATTACAGAAAATTATGGAAATTACATAATTTAGAATTATATATAATTTGTGATGGTCATGTCTCAAAACGACCCAATTTGATTGGAAATGTGTTGTAATTCATATTACGGCCTGCACGCCGTCATTTGTATTGTGTGTGCTGTATATTTGATACGTGACCTGCGCGTCGTGCCTTTCTCCATTTATTATTATTGTAAATTAGTTTAGACTCGAATGTAACTCGAATTTCAAAATTGTAATGTACAAAAATTGGAGCGGTGGAAGGTCCACTCGAGACGGAGTTACGAGGAGGGCGCGAGCAACACAAGGTGGTCAAAGGGAGGAGCTTGAGAAGCTGTTGACCTTAGGTTGACCATCCGATCTTCTCATTGGCTTGAGAAGATCGTAGTAGTGCCATGACTAATCATAAATAAATTTAATTAATTGCTTGTGTGTATGTGATGCATGATTAGTAATTAATTAGTGCCTAACGATTAGATTAGATCTAAATCGTGTACAAGATGCACCCTTTCGATTAGATTAGATCTATCGCATATCTGATACACATCGACGATTATATTAGATCTAAATCACGTCAACTCTAATGCCTACCGTGCCGTGATACCTATCACTACCTCGATCACATGTGTTGTTGAATCTGCCAAAGCAGAGCAACACATATTATCTTGGTAGGGTACGGAGGGACAATCTTGGTCCCGCTTATCAACGCATGGGCGAGTACAAACCCAATTAGATTGAGTATTCCTAGATAACTCGGTTGGATCGAGTACAACTATAGGCATTCTTCCAATGGTTGGAAAGATAGGACATAAATCACATTTATATTAATTCTTGGGCGTATTAGCCAAAGCTAACTCAAGTTTTAATATAACTGCGGATAATGATCCTATAAACAAGAGTTGCATAGAGATGTAATTGGTAAATCGTTACCTACCGATTATACTAAATCTTGGGCGTATTAGCCAAAGCTAACTCAAGGGTTAGTATGATGTGGATCTTGTCCCACATGAATTATAGAATTCAGTGGGAGCATCATTTAGTTAAAGGCCTAATTAAATGATTTAAAAGAATATGATATTTATTTTCTGCATTTTTCTATTGTAGATAACCATGACGTCGAATACGAACTATTTCTCCCTGCGTTCTGTCCTTGAGAAGGACAAGCTCAACGGAGCAAATTTCCTGGACTGGTACAGGAACTTGAGAATAGTTCTCACCCAAGAACGTAAACTGTACGTTCTGGAGCTGCCCATTCCGGAGGCTCCTCCTCCCAATGCCACGCGAGCAGACAAAGATGCTTACAAGAAGCATCAAGATGACACATTAGATGTGTCCTGTCTAATGCTCGCGACCATGAACTCTGAGCTTCAGAAGCAACATGAGTTGATGGGCGCTTACGATATGGTTGAACATCTTCGTTAACTCTATCAATGACAAGCGAGGCATGAGAGATTTGAGATCGCAAGGGCACTATTTCAGTGCAAGATGTCAGATGGGGCTCCCGTAGGCCCATATGTACTCAAAATGATTGGGTACATAGAAAACCTACAGAGGTTGGGATTCCCGCTTGGCCAAGAGCTGGCCACTGACCTGATCTTGCAATCCTTGCCGGATAGCTATAGTCAGTTCGTTCTAAACTACAATATGAACGAAATTGACAAGCCACTGCCCGAGCTGCTTAGCATGTTAAGAACTGCTGAGCTGAACCTTAAGAAGGCAAAGCCCCACTCTGTTCTGAAGGTTCAGAAACACAAGGCCAAGGGCAAGCCCAAAGGCAAGGGAATGTCCTAAGCCAAGGGTAAAGGCAAGGCACTACAGCCTAAAGGAGGGGTCGCCAAGGATGCTACCTGCTTCCACTGCGGTCAGACCGGGCACTGGAAGAGGAATTGCAAGGTGTACCTGGAAGATCTTAAGAAGAAGCGAAGTGAGACTTCCACTTCAGGTATATATATGTTATAGAAGTCAATCTATCTATTTCTTCATCGTGGGTATTAGATACCGGATGTGCATCGCACATTTCTACTAATGTGCAGGCGCTGAGAAATAGCAGGACATTGGCGAAGGGCGAGGTGGACCTACGCGTAGGCAATGGAGCACGGATTGCTGCTGTTGCTGTAGGGACTTATTTTCTATCTCTGCCCTCTGGGCTTGTATTAGAGTTGGATGATTGTTGTTATGTGTGTTGGGTTTTTCGGGCCGTGAAAACCGCTTTTTCGTGTCGCGAAAACCCCGAAAGTCCCTAGCCAACGGATCCGTGCGAAGAGTATAAAACAAAATTTACATGTACGAATTTACTAACTAGATCTACACTTAGATCTACATGTTTAGAAGGTTACCCTTGTTGCGTGCCCTTTGCAAATCCCGCTCGTCCAAGGTACGCCGGATCTCGAGTGTGTTCAAATGTACACACCTCTAGTAGTATCCACACGAACAAGATGTGTTCTCTAACACACAAGGATGGAGAAGAGAACACCTCAAGTGTGCTAGCACTTATTGATGCTCTCGGATGGGATTGGAAGAAGAAGAAAATAAGAGAACAAACTCCTCTAAAATCTCTATGTGACTTTCACTAACCTTTCTTCTTGGATTAGACTCACTCTCCTTTCTTCTCCCTTGCTTGAAACCCACGGCAACAGTAGAGAAAGGAGCAAGAAGAGAGCTTGGGAGGAGGAAGATCACTTGAATGAGAGTTATTCACCAAAATGAAAAAAAAAACCCTTCTTTTTCATCAATTGGCCGGCCACTACAAGAGGTGTAACCCCCTTCACATTAATCACAATTAATGTGAAGGCCATTAAAGAGAATAGTTGTAACCTCCATGAGGTGGCACATGTGATGATGTGGCACATCATCATTAGTTCTCCTAATGCCAAGTCACAAATGATATGGCATAAAGTCAAGTCAAACTTGACTCTTCCTCTTCCTCTCAAGTCAAGTCAAACTTAACTTAATCTCTCTCATGGTTGATATAATCCAACCATTTAATTCAAGCCAATTTAATATAATGAATCTAATTCATTTAATTAAATTGATTCAATGAGTCATAATCTAAATTAGACTCATTGAACACATGAATCAACTTGAGTCCAACTCAATTAGCCCAATTAGGATTACTCTTAATCCAATTTGATTCATCATATGAATCTAATCCTCTTGGTTCATCATATGAACCTAATCTCCATCCACTTGTTCTTTTTGTGTGACCCAATAGGTTCTTGTAACGTTGGAAATGCCCCTAAACTCATTTAGAAGCATAAGTAATGAGCGGTATCTAGAAATACATCATTACTACCCAAGTTACAAGAATGTTGAGATCCAACATCACCTTGTGACTACTAATTGTGACTCCTCACAATATATGACAAGTGTCCTTCAATCCTAAACATCTAGATTGATCAATGTGAGGCATAGACCGTGTCATCCTCTGATCAATCTAAATCTTGAACTCCAAGTAGACTCACTAAAACAAATGAGCTCAATATCTCATATTGACTCATTTGGGAATGGCCATGCACTTCGTGGTCTCACTCTATCAAGAATATCGATGTCTCTCCCGTCATATAGGAGGGATAGATCCCATCTACATCACTCACATCCCTCCGCATAATTTGATACATACCCAGTAATCGCCTTTATAGTCCACCCAGTTACGGGTGACGTTTGACGAAACCAAAGTACATAACTCCTTATGTAGGGAACCATGGTGACTTCAGGTCTAAGGACTAGTAGTCATACTAATAGCCACATGAGAAAGTATATGACACTCATATAACGATCCATGATACTTTCTCATGGCGGGTCATTCAGTATACATTCTCCAATGCATACCCATGTGTCAACTTGATATCTTCATATCCATGACTTGTGAGATCGAGTCATCGAGTTGACCTACATGCTAGTCTTATTGCATTAACATTGTCCCTGAATGTTAATACTCGACTAGGAATGATTAAGAGTAGTGTTCCCTATATCATCTCACTATCGATTCAACCAATCGATTGATATAGGTAAGAATCTTCTACTCAAGGACGTTATTATACTTAGTTTATTTGGCACCAATACAAGTAAGTATAATAACCAAAAATCAAATGCCTTTATTTATATAGAATATGATACAACAAGTCGAAAATACAATCATCAAATGATTGGCTCTAGGGCTCTAGCTAACAATCTTCCACTAGCACTAGTGCCAATCAGTGTAGGCTCTAAGCCCCAATGACCTAGTGTGACCATCATGCTTCCTCTGTGCCAAAGCCTTGGTCAAGAGATCTGCGATGTTAGCCTCTGTAGGTACTCTGCAAATCTTCACATCTCCTCTCCCGATGATCTCTCGAATGAGATGGAAGCGCCGTAATATGTGTTTGGTCCGCTGGTGTGAGCGAGGTTTCTTTGCTTGTGCTATAGCTCCATTGTTGTCACAATAGAGCTCAATAGGGTCAGCAATGCTAGGAACCACCCCAAGTTCAGTGATAAACTTGCGAATCCAAACTGCCTCCTTTGCTGCCTCTGATGCAGCAATATACTCGGCCTCTGTCGTAGAATTAGCTACTGTGTCCTGCTTCGAACTCTTCCAGATCACAGCACCACCATTTATGCTAAACACGAACCCTGACTGCGATCGATAATCATCCTGGTCAGTCTGGAAGCTAGCATCACTATAACCCTTTACAGCTAGCTTATCATCGCCTCCATATATCAAGAAATATTCTTTAGTCCTTCTTAAGTACTTAAGAATATTCTTGGCTGCTATCTAGTGACTTTCACCTGGATCTGACTGGTATCTGCTCGTCATGCTCAAAGCATACGAGACATCAGGTCGAGTACATAGCATGGCGTACATAATCGATCCTATGGCTGAAGCATAAGGGATCTGATCCATGCGGTCTCTCTCCTCTCTAGAAGAGGGGCCCTGAGTCTTCGAAAGACTCACGCTATGTGACATCGGCAGAAATCCCTTCTTGGAGTTCTGCATGGCAAACCGAAGGAGTACCTTGTCAATGTATGTACTCTGACTTAGGCCAAGCAGTCTCTTAGATCTATCTCTATAGATCTGTATCCCAAAAATGCGGGATGCCTCACCTAAGTCCTTCATTGAGAAACAAGTCCCTAGCCAAGTCTTGACAGACTGTAGCAAAGGGATGTCTTTCCCAATGAGCAATATGTCATCCACATACAATATGAGGAAGACAACTGTGTTCTCTACAACCTTCTTGTAGACACAAGGCGCATCTTCGTTCTTGATGAAACCAAACTGTTTGATTGCATCATCGAATCAAAGATTCCAACTCCGAGAAGCTTGCTTTAGTCCATAAATGGACGTATGCAGCTTGCATACTCTGCTAGTATGCTGTGGATCTACAAAACCCTCAGGTTGTGTCATGTACACATCCTCGTGTAGGTTTCCATTTAGAAACGCGGTTTTGACGTCCGTCTGGCAGATCTCGTAATCGTGGTAAGCTGCAATAGCAAGCATGATCCGAATGGACTTAAACATCGCTACTGGAGAAAAGGTTTTATCATAGTCAATACCATGAATCTGCTTGAAACCTTTAGCTACCAAGCGACCCTTATAGATAAGTCCAGCCATGTCAGTCTTTCGCTTAAAGACCCACTTACACCCTATGGGTTTTACCCCTTCAGGTGGATCAACCAAAGTCCATACTTGGTTGGTGTACATGGAATCCATTTCGGATCTCATGGCTTCTATCCATTTCTCGGAATCTGGTCTCATCACAGCTTCCTGATAGGTGGTAGACTCATCCTCTATGAGCACAACGTCATCATGGTTAGACAAGAGAAATGAATATCTCTCAGGCTGACGACGTACCCTATCAGACCTGCGAAGAGGTATGTCTACTTGAACTGGTTGTTGTTCCTCAACTCCTTGTGGAACAACCTCATCCACAACACTTTGTGGTTCCAGTTCAACTTCCATTGAGGCTTCAGTGCTAGGATCCGTATCTTGAACTTCTTCAAGATTGAATGTACTCCCACTAGTCTTTCTAGAAACAAAGTCCCTTTCTAGAAAGACTCCAGTCTTTGCCACAACTATCTTGTGCTGACTGGGAATGTAGAAGTAATATCCCTTAATTTCCTTGGGATATCCAATGAAATAACACTTGTCGGAATTGAGTCCTAATTTATCTGAGACTTGACGTCTAACGTAAGTCTCACAACCCCAAATCCTCATGAAAGACACCTGGGCATCTCTCCCAGTCCATATCCTATATGGTGTCTTTATCACGGCCTTGGATGGAACTCGGTTGAGTATAAAAGCTGCCGTGTCTAGAGTATAGCCCCAAAGGAATGTCGAAAGATCTGTGTGACTCATCATAGACCGTACCATATCTAATAAGGTACGATTCCTCCTTTCGGATACACCATTCCACTGTGGTGTTCCAGGAGGAGTGAGTTGGGATAGAATCCCACACTCAGCTAGATAGTCACGAAACTCATGGCTAAGGTATTCTCCACCTCGATCTGATCGAAGTATCTTAATACTCTTGCCAAACTGGTTCTGTACTTCATTCTTGAATTCTTTGAACTTTTCAAAGGATTCAGACTTATGTGTCATCAAGTACACATAACCATATCTACTGAAGTCATCAGTAAATGTGATAAAGTACCTATAACCGCCTCTAGCCGCGACATTGAAAGGGCCACATACATCACTATGTATAAGTCCGAACAAATCAGTCGCTCTTTCGCTGTGCCCACTAAAGGGTGTCTTGGTCATCTTGCCTAGTAGGCATGACTCGCACGTCTCATAAGATTCAAAATCAAATGAGTCCTGCAAACCTTCCTTATGGAGCTGGGATAAGCGATTGTCATTTATATGACCTAAGCGACAGTGCCAGAGATAGGTTTGGTTCAGGTCATTTGACTTGAACCTCTTGGTATTTATGTTATAAATAGGGCTTTCAAGATCTAGAATATAGAGTCTGTTTATCAGAGGTGCACTGCAATAGAAGATATCGTTTAAATAGACGGAACAACATTTGTTCTTTATTGTCCAAACAAGAAACTGATATAATGTTCTTAGTTAATGCAGGCACATAACAACAATCATCTAATTCTAGTACAAGCCCAGAGGGCAGAGATTGATGATAAGTTCCTACAGCAACAGCAGCAACCCATGCTCCATTGCCTACTCGTAGGTCTATCTCACCCTTCGTCAATGCCCTGCTATTTCTCAGCGCTTGTACATTAGTACAAATGTGCGAAGCACATCTGGTATCTAATACCCACGATGAATATATAGAGAGGTTGACTTCTATAACATGTATACCTGAAGTAGAAATCTTATTTCTCTTCTTCTTAAGATCTTCCAGGTATTCTTTGGAGTTCGTCTTCCAATGCCTTGCTTGTCCTTGATATAGGTGACAAAGATGTTCAACCATATCATAAGCACTCATCAACTCATGTTGCTTTTGAAGCTCAGAGTTCATGGTCGCGAGGATAAGACAGGACACATCTAATGCGTCGTCTTGATGTTTCTTATAAGCATCTTTGTCAGCTCACGTGGTAGTGGTAGGAGGTGCCTCCGGAATGGGCTGCTCCAGAATGTACAGTTTACGTTCCTGAGTGAGAACTATTCTCAGATTCCTGTACCAGTCCAGGAAATTTACTCCGTTGAGCTTGTCCTTCTTAAGGACAGAACGCAGAGAGAAGATGTTCGTGTTTGACGTCATGACAATTCTACAACAGAAAAATGCAGAAAATAAATATCATATTCTTTTTAAATCATTTAATTAGGTCTTTAACTAAATGATGCTCCCACTGAATTCTATAATTCATGTGGGACAAGATCCACATTATACTAACCCTTGAGTTAGCTTTGGCTAATATGCCCAAGATTTAGTATGATCGGTAGGTAACGATTTACTAATTACATCTCTATGCAACTCTTGTTTATAGGATCATTATCGGCAGTTATATTAAAACTTGAGTTAGCTTTGGCTAATACGCCCAAGAATTAATATAAATGGGATCTATGTCCTATCTTTCCAACCGTTGGAAGAATGCTTATAGTTGTACTCGATCCAACCGAGTTAACTAGTTACTCAATCTAATTGAGTTTGACTCACCCATGCGTTGATAGGCGGGACCAAGATTGTCCCTCCGTACCCTACCAAGATAATATGTGTTTCTCTGCTTTGGTAGATTCAATAATGACATGTGATCGAGGTAGTAGTAGGTATTACGGCATGGTAGACATTTTGAGTTGTCGTGATTTAGATCTAATCTAAATGTTGATGTTGTATCATATACTCGATATAGATCTAAACTAATCGATAGAGTGCATCTTGTACACGATGTAGATCTAATCTAATCATAAAGGTGCATCTTGTGCACGATTTAGATCTAATCTAATTCGTTAGGCACTAATTAATTACTTAATTAAGCATGCATCACATACACAAGTAATTAACTAAATTTTGTGATTATGTCATGGCCCTACTACGATCTTCTCAAGACAATGAGAAGATCGGATGGTCAACCTAAGGTCAACAGCTTCTCAAGCTCCTTCCTTTTGACCACCTTGTGTTGCTCACGCCTTCCTCGTAACTTCGTCTTGAGTGGACCTTCCACCGCTTCAAAATTTACATTACAATTTTAAAACTCGAGTTACATTCGAGTCTAAATCTAATTTACAACCAGAACATAAATAGGAAGGCACGATGCACAGGTCACGTATCAAATACAGCACACACAAACACATGACGGCACGCAGTCCGTATTATAAATTACAACACAAATCCAATCATATTGGGTCTTTTTGGGCTATGACTATCACAAAAATAATATATAATTCTAAATTATATATTTTTCATAATTTTTTGTAATTTTTCATAATTTTACAATTTTATGAGTAAAATTTTCCCAATGGTCCTGATTAGCGATTTCAGGCGCAATCGCGGAGCAAATCCCCTTGCGGGGTTAGGGGCAGTACCCCTACCCGCGATCTAACCATCGCGAGTTGCTCCTAAGCGATCCTACAGCGCCTTAGTTCGCTGTCCCAAATGGTTTTGGGTTGAAACATTGCCGTTACGAAAAAATCTTCTCGGCAGTCGAAGCCTACAAGTATCTAAACACTTGTGCTCCGCTTCTACGAGAAAATTACCCTGTAAAACTATAAAATTCATGAAATTAAAGAAATTCAACGAATGTTTATTTTTCATAAAAACCAAAATAAACTCGTACACGCCTTCGCACGTGGCTCTGATACCACTGTTGGGTTTTCGGGCCGCGAAAACCGTTTGTTCGCGTCGCGGAAACCCTGAAAGTCCCTAGCCAACGGATCCGTGCGAAGAGACTTTCGGGGTTTCTACGACGCGAAAAAGTAGTTTTTGCGGCCCAAAAAACCCAACACACATAACAACAATCATCCAACTCTAATACAAGCCCAGAGGGCAGAGATAGAAAATAAGTCCCTACAGCAACAACAGCAACCGGTGCTCCATTGCCTTCTTGGAGTGACATCGGCAGAAATCCCTTCTTGGAGTTCTGCATGGCAAACCGAAGGAGTACCTTGTCAATGTATGTACTCTGTCTTAGGCTAAGCAATCTCTTAGATCTATCTCTATAGATGTGTATCCCTAAAATGTGGGATGTCTCACCTAAGTCCTTCATTGAGAAACAAGTCCCTAGCCAAGTCTTGACAGACTGTAGCAAAGGGATGTCTTTCCCAATGAGCAGTATGCCATCCACATACAATATGAGGAAGACAACTGTGTTCTCTACACCTTCTTGTAGACACAAGGCTCATCTTCGTTCTTGATGAAACCAAACTATTTGATTGCATCATCGAATCGAAGATTCCAGCTCCGAGAAGCTTGCTTTAGTCCATAAATGGACCTATGCAGCTTGCATACTCTGCTAGTATGCTGTGGATCTACAAAACCCTCAGGTTGTGTCATGTACACATCCTCGAGTAGGTTTCCATTCAGAAACATGATTTTGACGTCCATCTGCCAGATCTCGTAATCGTGGTAAGCTGCAATAACAAGCATGATCCGAATGGACTTAAACATCGCTACTGGAGAAAAGGTTTCATCATAGTCAATACCATGAATTTGCTTGAAACCTTTAGCTACCAAGCGACCCTTATAGATAAGTCCAGCCATGTCAGTCTTTCGCTTAAAGACCCACTTACACCCTATGGGTTTTACCCCTTCAGGTGGATCAACCAAAGTCCATACTTGGTTGGTGTACATGGAATCCATTTCGGATCTCATGGCTTCTAGCCATTTCTCAGAATCTGGTCTCATCACAGCTTCCTGATAGGTGGTAAGCTCATCCTCTATGAGCACCACGTCATCATGGTCAAACAAGAGAAATGAATATCTCTCAGGCTGACGACGTACCCTATCAGACCTACGAAGAGGTATGTCTACTTGAACTGGTTGTTGTTCCTCAACTCCTTGTGGAACAACCTCATCCACAACACTTTGTGGTTCCAGTTCAACTTCCATCGAGGCTTCAGTGCTAGGATCCGCATCTTGAACTTCTTTAAGATTGAATGTACTCCCACTAGTCTTTCTTGAAACAAAGTCCCTTTCTAGAAAGACTCCAGTGCCACAACTATCTTGTGCTGACTGGGAATATAGAAGTAATATCCCTTAGTTTCCTTGGGATATCCAATGAAATAGCACTTTTCAGAATTGGGTCCTAATTTATCTGAGACTTGACGTCTAACGTAAGCCTCACAACCCCAAATCCTCATGAAAGACACCTGGGCATCTCTCCCAGTCCATATCCTATATGGTGTCTTTATCACAGCCTTGGATGGAACTCGGTTGAGTATAAAAGTTGTCGTGTCTAGAGCATAGCCCCAAAGGAATGTCGGAAGATCTGTGTGACTCATCATAGACTATACCATATCTAATAAGGTACGATTCCTCCTTTCGGATACACCATTCCACTGTGGTGTTCTAGGAGGAGTGAGTTGGGATAGAATCCCACACTCAGCTAGATAGTCACGAAACTCATGCCTAAGGTATTCTCCACCTCGATCTGATCGAAGTATCTCCATCAACATGGATGGACTTATCTATAAGGGTCACATGGTAGCTAAAGGTTTCAAGCAGATTCATGGTATTGACTATGATGAAACCTTTTCTCCAGTAGCGATGTTTAAGTCCATTCGGATCATGCTTGCTATTACAGCTTACCATGACTATGAGATATGGCAGATGGATGTCAAAATCATGTTTCTGAATGGAAACCTACTCGAGGATGTGTACATGACACAACCTGAGGGTTTTGTAGATCCACAACATACTAGCAGAGTATGCAAGCTGCATAGGTCCATTTATGGACTAAAGCAAGCTTCTCGGAGCTGGAATCTTCGATTCGATAATGCAATCAAACAGTTTAGTTTCATCAAGAATGAAGATGAGCCTTGTGTCTACAAGAAGGTTGTAGGGGATATAGTTGTCTTCCTCATATTGTATGTGGATGGAATACTACTCATTGGAAGGACATCCCTTTGCTTCAGTCTGTCAACACCTGGCTAGGGAGTTGCTTCTCAAAGAAGGACTTAGGTGAGGCATCGCGCATTCTAGGGATACAGATCTATAGAGATAGATCTAAGAGATTGCTTGGCCTAAGTTAGAGTACATACATTGACAAGGTACTCCTTCGGTTTGCCATGCAGAACTCCAAGAAGGGATTTCTGCCGATGTCACATGGCATGAGTCTTTTGAAGACTCAAGGTCCCTCTTCTAGAGAAGAGAGAGACCGCATGGATCAGATCCCTTATGCCTCAGCCATAGGATCTATCATGTATGTCATGCTATGTACTCGACCTGATGTCTCATATGCTTTGAGTATGACGAGCAGATACCAGTCAGATCCAGGTGAAAGTCACTGGATAGTGGTCAAGCATATTCTTAAGTACTTAAGAAGGACTAAAGAATATTTCTTGATATAGGGAGGCAATGATGAGCTAGCTGTAAAGGGTTACAGTGATGCCAGCTTCCAAACCGATCAGGATGATTATCGATCGCAGTCAGGGTTCGTATTTAGCATAAATGGTGGTGCTGTGAGCTGGAAGAGTTCGAAGCAGGACACAGTAGCTGATTCTACGACAGAGGTCGAGTACATTGCTGCATCAGAGGCAGCAAAAGAGGTAGTTTGGATCCGCAAGTTCATCACTGAACTTGGGGTGGTTCCCAGTATCGCTAACCCTATTGAGCTCTATTGTGACAACAATGGAGCTATAAGCACAGGTGAAGGAACCTCGCTCACACCAGCGGACCAAACACATACTATGTCGCTTCCATCTCATTCGAGAGATTATCGAGAGAGGAGATGTGAAGATTTGAAGAGTACCTACAGAGGCTAACATCACAGATCCCTTGACCAAGGCTTTGGCACACAGGAAGCATGATGGTCACACTAGGTCATTGGGGCTTAGAGCCTACACTGATAAACACTAGTGTTAGTGGGAGATTGTTAGTTAGAGCCCTACAGCCAATCATTTGATGATTGTATTATGGACTTGTTGTATCATATTCTTATATAAATAAAGGCATTTGTTTTGGTTATTATACTTACTTGTATTGGTGCCAAATAAACTAAGTATAATAGCATCCTTGAGTAGAAGATTCTCACCTATATCAATCGGTTAGTTGAACCGATAGTGAGATGATATAGGGAACACTACTCTTAATCATTCCTAGTCGAGTATTAACATTCAGGGACAATGTTAATGCAATAAGACTAGCATGTAGGTCTACTCGATGACTTGATCTCTGAAGTCATCGATATAGAGATATCAAGTTGACACATGAGTATGCATTGGAGAATGTATACTGAATGACCCGCCATGAGAAAGTATCATGGATCGTTATATGAGTGTCATATACTTTCTCATGTGGCTATTAGTATGACTACTAGTCTTTAGACCTGAAGTCACGATGGATCCCTACATAAGGAGTTATGTACTTTGGTTTCGTCAAACGTCACCCGTAACTGGATGGACTATAAAGGCGATTACTGGGTATGTAATGAATTATACAGAGGGATGTGAGTGATATAGATGAGATCTATCCCTCCTATATGACGGGAGCGACATCGATATTCTTGATAGAGTGAGACCACGAAGTGCGTGGCCATGCCCAATGAGTCAATATGAGATATTGAGCTCATTTGATTTAGTGAGTCTACTTGGAGATCAAGATTTAGATTGGTCAGAGGATGACACGTTCTATGCCTCACATTGATCAATCTAGATGTCTAGGATAGAAGGACACTTGTCATATATTGTGAGGAGTCACAATTGGTAGTCACAAGGTGATGTTGGATCTCAACATTCTTGTAACTTGGGTAGTAATGATGTGTTGCTAGATACCGCTCATTACTTATGTTCCTAAACGGGTTTAGGGGCATTGCCAACGTTACAAGAACCTATAGGGTCACACCCTAAGGACAATTAGATGGAGATTAGGTTCATATGATGAACCAAGAGGATTAGATTCATATGATGAATCAAATTGGATTAAGAGTAATCAAAATTAGGCTAATTGAGTTGGACTCAAGTTGATTCATGTGTTCAATGAGTCTAATTTAGATTATGACTCATTGAATCAATTTAATTAAATGAATTAGATTCATTATATTAAGTTGGCTTGAATCAAATGGTTAGATTAGATCAACCATTAAAGAGATTTGGTCAAGTTTGACTTGACTTGAGGAGAAAGAAGAAGAGTCAAGTTTGACTTGACTATTTGCCACATCATTAGTGATTTGGCATTAGGAGGACTAATCAAAGTATGCCACCTCATGGAGGTTACAAACCTCTTCTCATTTAATGTGGCCGGCCACATTAATTGTAGAGGAGTTACAATTGTGGCCGTCCACTCAAGAATTGAATGGGATTGAATTTTTCATTCAAGGATTCATTCTTCTTCTTCCTCCTAGTGCTCTCTCTTCTTGCTCTTCCTCTCCTCATCTTGCCAAACCCTACTAAGGTGCTAGCACACTTTAGTTTGGTGATCTCCTTCTTGTGTTCGTGTGGATACTTCTAGAGGGTTGTCTACTTTGACAATCTCGAGATCCGGCAAACCGTTGGACTAGCGGGATAGTGAAGGGCATCGCATCGAGGGTAACCCTCTTATCTAGTATAAATCTAGAGTTAGTAAACTCGTACTCATATTTTATTTTCATTTTTCTTCGCACGGATCTATGTGGCAGGGGTTTCGGGGTTTCCGCGATGCGAAAAAGCGGTTTTTGCTGCCTGAAAAATCCAACAGCTAGCCGAAGCCAACTATCCAGAGACGCTGGAGGCGCCTCGGAGGACACTGGAGGCACCTTGGACCAGGCGTTGAAGGCGCCTTGGAGCAGCTTGGAGGCGCCTTCAGTGGGATAAGGTGCGACCAGATCAGAGCTGATCCACGCGTGCGACTCGGCGGCCTAGAGGTGCCTCGGATAGGCTTGGAGCTGCCTCCCGCACTGTTTAAAAGGGGGTTTGAGGCAGAGGCTCTAAACATCATCTTCCAAGCGATCAAGCTACAACGCGCTGCCTCAAAAACACCCTGAAGTGCTGCTACAAGTTTCTAACGATCCGGTGCTCCGTGATTCTAAGATTCTATCGTCGGTATAAGCTTACTTTAATTATTGCACTTATTGTAATTCTCAGTTGTACAAACTTTTGCGCGATATAGTTGTTGCCCACAGTAAGCGATCAACGATCGCGGGCCTTGGAGTAGGAGTCGCCCTATGCTCCGAACCAAGTAAATCTTGGAGTCTTCTGTGTGTTGGTTGTTTTTATTTATTTATTTCCGCTACGTTACTCGTAAGATTTCCAAAACGAAAAGTGAAAGACACGAGCGCTATTCACCCCCCCCCCCCTCTAGCGCTTTCGATCCAACATGGACAACAAGACAAACATATCAATATGCTTGAAAATCAAGTTGCTCAAATAGCTAGTTCTTCCTCCTCAAGAGTTCAAGGAAATTTTCCTGGTAAACCTGAACTAAACTCCATGGAGGATTGCAAGGCAATTGAGCTAAGAAGAAGACAAACCTTGGGTAATCCCCAAGTGATCGCTACAATCGAAGATGGAATTAACTATAGTGAATAGTTGTTTTGTTCTCCTCATCATCTAAAGCGTGATGAGAAGGAAGATGAGATTACCATTAAGGTTGGAGATTTCTCACTTGCAATCAAATTTCAAATAGTTCCATTCCCACAAAGAATGCTCAGAGCACAAAAAGATGTAGAGTTTGAAAATTCTTAGAAAAGATCAAAGAAATTTGTATTGATATACCTTTGTTGGACTCTCAACATCAAATGCCCAAATTTTCTAAATTTATGAGGGACATAATTTCAAACAAAAGAAAGAAGGATGAGTTTGAGACAGTGGCCTTAACGGAGGATGTTAGTGCATTGATTTTAAATGCCTTGCCTCCCAAGCTCCAAGATCCAAGATCCAAGTACTTTTTCAATACCATGCAAAATAAATGATATTATGATTGACAAAGCCTTTTGTGATTTGGGAGCTAGCGTTAGTCTCATGCCATTCTCCATTTGTAATAGGCTAGGTTTAAGTGATCTAAAGCTAACTACTATCACACTTCAATTAGAGGACTTGTTACGCTCCGCAAGTGTACGGAAATGTCGCAAGTAATATAAAAGATTATCGTATCCACAGGGACTTGAATAAGCACTAGGAATGTCTCAATGAGAATTAGCTAAACAACTATCCAATCGTTTCAAAAGCAAAGTAAAGGTAAACAAATCTAATATTAGAGATCAACAAACAAGAGTTTAGTGTTTTGGGTTATGATAAAGGGAGATTCTAGGAGTTTCGGTTTCTTTGTAAGATTTCTTGAATGTAAATGGTTCACCAATTCTTATTCCTCAATTGCCAAACGTGTAGAAAGTTGCCGGTTCCCTCTTGCAATAGACAACCGGCTAAGGACTGAGAAATGTATCTAAATAGGATTAATTAGACATGAACCTACGTTGTCCTTACACAGAAGCGCACCTATTACTATGCCTTCCTCGGATATCAACATAGAAGCCCACACCTTATTAATCTATAAAGATACAAGAAGATAATCATAGAATCCATCCTACTCTCTTGAATATTCCTATTTCCTCTTCAAGATTATCTCTCAAACGTCCTTACACGGGCTTGCACCTGTCACGTGGATCCCTCGGATGATCGAGTGAGAGTTTATCCTTACCAAGTCCATAAGAAATCCAAACAATCAATCAAGAATGAGAATTAAGCACAAACCACCATCAATCATTCAAGATCTAATTGATACAAGCAAGATAATGTCATTGAAACAAGAAAATGGCAAATCCATAAGAGATTACATCAATCCATCATACAAATACTCCCTTAATCCTAGAATACAAGATCTACTCCATGAATCGAGGAAGAAAACCCGAAAGAATAGAGATTACAAGCATTCCTTGAATCCCCAATCCAAGAAAACAAGAAGAGGGGAAAAGAGAAAACTTATCTACGAAGAAGCCTTGTCTTCGGATCCAATCCTCGCTCCGGAGTCGAAATCGTCGAGATCTCCCTTAGAATCGCCCAGAAATCCTCCCAAGAATGGGAGGAAACCACCAAATCTTGCTTTCTCCCAAAGGGGGAGAGATCCCCTTTCAAATCATGAAGGAGGGTTTAAATAGAGGAGGGATTCGGGCGCCACACGGCCCCGTGACACGGCCGTGTGAGATTCACATGGCCATGTCCAGTTCCTCCTCTGCCTAACCTGCACGGTAGTGTGACTCACACGGCCAGAACCTTCTGCTCTCTGGAAATGATACACGGCCGTGTGGTGCACACGGCCACAGCCGGCCGTGTGGTGCACACAGCCACAGCCTGCTTGGTCTCTGGAAACCTCATACGGCCGTGTAGATCCACACGGCCATGTAAGGCTTCTGCTCTGGTTGGCTTCAAATCTTGACACGGCCGTGTGAGGTTCACACGGCCATGTCATCTTCCTCTTCTGCTGGTGCCAAAACTCCACACGGCCCGAGCTCCATCCCAGTGCATGGTCGTGTGAGGTACACGGCCTGGTGCTTTCTCCCTTTGTTTCCTCTAAGGCTTGCCCAAAGATGTAAATTCTTCATCAAATCGACCCCTGCGTACATTAAATGCACAAAAAGCAGATCTCCGAACCAAAAGAGTAAATATGCTAAAAGGAAAGCTGGAAGTATACAAATGCATAGATCAAGCATGCTCAAAGTATGTAAATGTGCGTAAAAACGTGCCTAAAAGAGTATATAATCTACGCACATCACACCCCCAGACTTAAACCTTTGCTTGTCCTCAAGCAAAATGTTGCAGTCTAAATTCATATGTTCTACAACACATTCATAAAACCCAGTGCACTTTGTTAATTCTATCATAAAGTTTCATTAGCAAGCTTGATCATGGAAACAAGTAAAGTATGGTTCAAGCATAAGAATCTTGTGCGCAGTGTAAAAGTAACTCAACACCCTTCAAGTTTCAATCCATGTCCTAGTCAAGTCGTCATCAAATTTGAGTTCCTAATGTTTCCAGTGAAAGACAAGTAACCAGTGATAGGCACTTACTTACCATTCACTTGGTTCATATTTCTCAACTAACCCAAGGTCTCAAAGGTGTGCTCAATCTCAAGGGAAGCTAAGCAGTCATTTCCCCAGTAACCTAACTCGGTCTCAAAGGGGTGACTTGCTAGATTCCACTCATGACAACTATTTTTTATATCCCTTATTGTTCATTTTTTCATTTTTTTTTATAAGCGTTTGCATTGTGCAAAACTTATTCACAAATGTACTTTTAGCACACATGTTGGGATATTTTGATTTTTCCAAATGAGCTTTAATGATTTGAGCCTCATCCAGTAACCAAAATGAAAGTTGAGAAATCACCATGAAAACCAAGTACTAAGCAAACAAGATGAATCATGACTATTTCAATGACATCAACTATTCAAGCATCAAGCACAAGTGTAGTGAAGATAAAATCCTTAAGGTTGAACCAAAACTAAAACTCATCACCATAAGATTCTTAGCTTGTTTCATGCTACCCAAGATAGAAAAAAGAACTACACAAAGTTTACTAGTAGCATCATGCGAACATCATGAATCGAGACAATAATCATGCTAACATTTCACTTGAATCCAAGAAAGCACATAAGTGAAGATTTGATGTTCTCAAAATTTTTTGCCATGATTATTTCAAAAACAAGCAAAATAAAGCAACAAGCAATGAAAATAAGAACCAACATGAAAAACTAATCAAAAACTAAAAATTGAAAACCAAACTAAACAGTACATAACACCCCCCCAGACTTAAACTTTTCATCGTCCCGATGAAATCAGTATGGTGGAGGAGGTGGAAGATCAGGGAAATCAGGGAAGGAAGATGCAAAATCGTTAACAAATCATTTAACTTCGTTTCTGAAAAAATTATGATATTCAAACAATTTATCAATATCATCCTGCACAAATCTCATACAACCTCTAAGATCTTCATGAAATTCCATTTTAGCCCTATAAGCATTCATCATTTTAGAAATCTTATCACACAATTCTCTTTCGCTCTTGAAACAATCTTGTAGCTTCTTAAATAGTTCCTCCTCCATAGGCTTCTTATCTTCAAGAAATTCATTAGTTGAATCTAAATCACTATGAATATTCTTTAAAGCAGAATTAAGTTCTTGAAACATAAAACTATGAATCTCTTGGTTACCCTTAGAAACATTTTTTTGAGTAAAAGTTGACAAGGCTCTAGATTGTTGCCTAGCTAACTTTAAACACCAATTCTCTTTATTATGAATTGTAGTAAAATCATGATTGGGCAATTTTAAAGGGAAATCATTTTTAATGACTAAACTAAATCCATGCTCTTCATGCTTAATCATTTTCATTGCTAAACATGAATTGAAATCCAACGTACAAAAACTCTCCACCACCTCTAACTCACTCAAATCACATCCCAATACTAAGGCCAATTGAGTAAGTAATCCCTCCAAAATAATAGGTGTGGTAGAATTTGATTTCCCTAATTTTGCCAAATGTCTAAGAAAGAAATAACCAGAATTAATTGGAACATTTTCGACCATTGCCCACAAACAATACAAGTCTACAAGTCTTACCAATCCCTCTTTGTCCTCCCTTCCAAATATAGTGTTTTTCATGACCAAATAAGCATATTTAAAAATAGGATTGATAATTTGGCAAACTCTGGAATTATGAGGATCAAATAACGGTTATTCAGAAATTTGTGGCCAGAAATGTGAATTCTCAAATTGGGGCAAAATCACACACACATCATTCTTTGGCAACTCATAACAAGTATTAAAAATCTCCCAACGTCCATTCATAATTTTCATTAAACAACCGGAATTTACACTTCCCCCCTCCTTGAACATTATCAACTTCTATTGAGCTTAAAAATTCAAGAACAATTCTAGGATAAGTAGGATATCTCATGTTCACTAAACCACTCCATCCTATCCTTTCAAATAGCCAAACTAAATCATCCTTAAACCCCAAAGTTTCTAAAGTTTCAACATCAAGAAACCTAGTGCCTAAAAGAGGTCGTTTACATAAAGACAAATATCTATACCGTTGCTCATCACTAGAGAAAACAATACTAAAGTCATTAGAAATACCTTTAAAACAAACATTCCTCTCCTTTCTTGCAACCACCTTCTCCTTCCCTTTTCCTGTGGCCGAAGTCTCCTCAATCACGTTCTCCATGGAAGAAAATCTAATCTCCTAAAGAAGAATGAGAAGGAAAAATTGGAAGAAGTAATTCAATCCTTTAGAAATGGGGAGATAGGGAAAAGGAGAAAGCGGCGGTACACGGTCGTGTGCCGCCCCCACCCCGTGCCCTAATTCCTTAAGAAGATGTGGATCAGGCCGTGTGATATCACACGGCCATGATCATTTCTCGTCGCACGGCCGTGTCTGTGACACGGCCTCCTTCCCTTTCTTCTCTGGATTCTAGACACGGGACGTGTCTGCGACACGGCCTAAACATCTTTTTTTCACGGGTTTCTTCGCACGGCCGTGTCTGGGACACGGCCTATTCGTCTTTCTCCTCGGGAGATCCCACACGGCCGTGTCTGGATGACACGACCCAAACACTTCCCTTCTCTGCAACCTTTGCCTGGCCGTGTATAGCACACGGCCTGACTCTGTTTTGCACCTAACCTGAAAACAAAAATAAAAAACAAGTAAAAACCAACAAAATGAATTTATACTAGCTAAAAGAATTCAATCTGGAGGGCGAGGTTCAGAAAAATACAACCTTTGTACCTCTTCTATTTTTGTGCCATGAATATATTTTTTCAGTCGTTGACCATTTACCTTAATTATCCCAAAATCTTTGTTCCAAATATCTACAGCTCCAAAAGGATAAACCTTCTTTACCTCATATGGACCCGTCCACCTTGACTTAAGCTTCCCAGGAAAAAGTTTTAATTTTGAATTGAACAACAAAACCAAATCTCCCACATTAAAGTCTTTACGAAGAATGTGTTGATCGTGCCATTTTGTTGTCCTTTCTTTGTAAGATTTAGCATGCTCATATGCATCCATCCTTAATTCATCAAGTTCGTTCAACTGAAGCTTTCTTTTCTCCCCTGCTCCTTTTAAATCCATATTCAAATTTGCAATCGCCCAATAAGCCTTATGTTCTAGTTCAACTGGAAGATGGCAAGGCTTACCATAAACTAATCGAAATGGGGTCATCCCTATAGGAGTTTTATAAGTAGTTCGATAAGCCCATAAAGCATCATCTAGTTTCAACGCCCAATCCTTCCTTGAAGTAGATACGGTCTTTTCCAATATGGACTTAATTTCTCGGTTAGATATCTCAGCTTGCCCATTAGTCTGAGGATGATAAGGTGTTGCTACTTTATGCTTCACTCCATATCTTCTAAGTAAGTTTTCAAACTGTTTCTCTATAAAATGTGATCCTCCATCACTAATGACTGCCTTTGGCACCCCAAATCTTGGAAAGATAATACTCCTAAATAATTTGATAACTGTTCTCGCATCGCACGTAGGAGATGCCACAGCTTCTACCCATTTGGACACATAATCTACTGCCACAAGAATATACCTATTCCCATATGAAAGAGGGAAAGGTCCCATGAAATCAATTCCCCAAACATCAAATAACTCAACCTCAAGAATGTAATTTAACATCGTTTCATTTCTTCTAGTTATATTCCCAGTTCTCTGACATTGGTCACAGGATTGAACAAACAACTTAGCATCCTTGAATAAGGTTGGCCAATAAAATCCTGCTTGAAGAATCTTCGTAATCGTTTTTGAACTACCCAGATGTCCTCCATAGGACGAAGAATGGCAATGAAACAAGATATCTCTAACCTCTTCTTCAGGTATACATCTTCGATAAATCACATCATTGCATTTCTTGTACAGGAGAGGTTCATCCCAAACATAATTCTTAACTTCTGAAAAAAACTTTTTCCTTTGTTGATGAGAAAAATCCGGAGGTAACACTCCACTAGCAAAGAAATTCACAAAATCTGCATACCAAGGAGTTTTCACACTTGATAAGGCTAGTAAGTGTTCATCCGGGAATATGTCATCAATAGGCAAATCAACATCCACCTCATTTTCTGACTTTTGAGATATTCTAGACAAATGATCCGCTACTACATTTTCAGCTCCTTTCTTATCCCTAATCTCAAGGTTGAACTCTTGCAAAAGTAAAATCCACCTGATTAATCTAGGTTTAGCGTCCTTCTTTCCAAGTAGATACCGGATAGCTGCATGATCAGTATATACTATTACTCTTGATCCCACTAGATAAGATCTGAATTTATCGATAGCAAATACCACTGCCAATAATTCTTTTTCCGTAGTAGAATAGTTTACTTGGGCTGCATCAAGTGTTTTACTTGCATAATGGATCGCATGCAAAATCTTATTTCTTCGCTGTCCCAAAACTGCTCCTACAACAAAATCACTAGCATCACACATTATTTCAAAAGGAAGATCCCAATCAGGTGCTTGAATGACTGGAGCTGTTGTAAGAGCACTCTTAATTTTATTGAAGGCTTCAATACATTCGCTATCAAAACAAAACTCAACATCTTTAATCAACAGATTAGTTAATGGCTTGGAAATCTTTGAAAAGTCCTTAATAAAGCGTCTATAGAAGCCAGCATGTCCTAAAAAGCTCCTAACTCCTTTTATATTGATGGGTGGGAGTAATTTGCCTATTACTTCCACTTTTGCTGGATCCACCTCAATACCACGCTCTGAAATTTTATGCCCCAAAATTATCCCTTCCTTAACCATAAAATGACATTTTTCCCAGTTCAACACTAGGTTTGTATCTTCACACCTTTTTAGAACAGTAGAAAGATTTGACAAACAAGAATCAAAGTCATTCCCATAAACTGAGAAGTCATCCATGAAAACCTCCATAATTTTCTCTATTAGATCTGAAAAAACTGCCATCATGCACCTCTGAAAAGTGGCTGGAGCATTACAAAGCCCAAATGGCATCCGACGATAGGCAAAGGTACCATAAGGACAAGTAAAAGTAGTCTTCTCTTGGTCTTGAGGATGAATCGGAATTTGAAAAAAACCAGAATATCCGTCCAAGTAACAAAAATAAGAATGTTTAGCCAATCTTTCAAGCATTTCATCAATAAATGGTAAAGGGAAATGATCCTTCCTTGTTTCTTTATTCAACTTCCGATAATCAATGCACATTCGCCACCCCGTCACTGTTCATGTTGAAATTAGCTTATCTTCTTCATTCTTGATAACCGTCATTCCTCCTTTTTTTGGAACCACGTGGACTGGACTCACCCATGCACTATCCGAAATTGGGTAAATAATCCCCGCATCAAGTAGTTTAATCACTTCCTTCTTTACTACCTCTTTTAAATTTAGATTTAGTCTCCTTTGATGCTCAATTGAGTTCTTTACCCCTCTTCAAGTAAAATTCTATGCATACAGAGAGATGGACTAATCCCTTTTATATCATCTATTATATATCCAATGGCCTTTCTATGCAACCTTAACTCATCCAACAGTCTCTTTGTTTCAAACTCATTTAACTGAGCACTAATTATAACTGGATAAGTAGAATTCGGCCCAAGAAATTCATACTTAAGATTTGGGGGTAATGGTTTAAGTTCAAGTTGAAGTGGTACTATTTCTGGAAAAACTGGCTCTTGTTCTATCAACATAGTCTCCTCCTCAGCCAAGCTTTCTTCTAACAACTCTTCATTGTCTAAAGACAGATCTTCCTCCTTATGATCACCAAGACATACCCCCTTTTCTGTTGAAAATGCTTTTTCACCAAATGTTTTTGATAATGATGCACAACACCAAGGAAATAATGTTTGGAAATCACTTTGATTCAAGATAAGCCCTTTTTCAACATCATCCTTTCCTCTAACGATATCCATTGTCAAGAATGAACTATCTTGCTCTGCCCAATCATTGGAATTTTGCGTGATTCTGCCAACTATCTCAAAAGTTTCTTCTAGACTTTTTTTCAAAAATGATCCTCCAGATGCTAAATCCAGTTGATTCTTATTTGAGAAAGAAAGCCCAACATAGAACAAATGCATAATTAACCATTTCTCAATTCCATGATGTGGACATAACTGCAGAAGAGAAGAATATCTTTCCCAGGCTTGGTACAATTTTTCTCCATCCAATTGCTTAAAATTTAAAATTTGACTTCTCAAATAAGTAGTTTTCCTTGGAGGGAAATATTGGTCAAGGAATTTTTGCTCTAACTCATCCCATGTTCTGATACTTTGAGACTTTAAAGAATTGTACCATCTTTTTGCAGCACCCTTCAGACTAAAAGGAAAAGCGCAGCTGAATAATATCAGATGAAACTTCTTCATATTTCAAAGTACAACAATATCTATAAAACTCCATCAAATGGGAATAAGGATTTTCAATCTCTAATCCTCCAAATTGAGTTTTCTGAACCATGGAAACAAAAGATGGTTTGAGTATAAAATTTCTTGCTTGTATGTTAGGGTAAACAATTGCTCCCATTTGTTTTGCAGACTTCGGAGCTCCATAATCTCCTAGTGACTTGCACACCATGTTTAGATATTCTTGTTCTTCGATTTGCCTCTGCAGAATTCTTCTTTTATGGAAAGTTCTATCAATCTCAGGGTCAAAAGGAAAGAATTCCCCTGCAAAGTTAGATCTTTGCATACACAAGAACAAGATAACAATTGACAATTCAACAAAAAAAAAATAAAAGAATCAAAAATGCAGAAATGAATTTGTACACAAAGAATTAGCAAGAAGTGAAAGTTATACAAGAAAGTAAAAAAAAATAGAAATCTAATGATTAGTTACAACTATGCAATATGAAAGGAAAATAAATGTTATGTTTAGTCTAGCTCAATTGATAATTCCTAATGTTATAGCGCAGTCCCCGGCAACGGCGCCAAAAACTTGTTACGCTCCGCAAGTGTACGGAAATGTCGCAAGTAATATAAAAGATTATCGTATCCACAGGGACTGGAATAAGCACTAGGAATGTCTCAATGCGAATTAGCTAAACAACTATCCAATCGTTTCAAAAGAAAAGTAAAGGTAAAGAAATCTAATATTAGAGATCAACAAACAAGAGTTTAGTGTTTTGGGTTATGATAAAGGGAGATTCTAGGAGTTTCGATTTCTTTGTAAGATTTCTTGAATGTAAATGGTTCACCAATTCTTATTCCTCAATTGCCAAACGTGTAGAAAGTTGCCGGTTCCCTCTTGCAATAGACAACCGGCTAAGGACTGAGAAATGTATCTAAATAGGATTAATTAGACATGAACCTACGTTGTCCTTACACAGAAGCGCACCTATTACTATGCCTTCCTCGGATATCAACATAGAAGCTCACACCTTATTAATCTATAAAGATACAAGAAGTTAATCATAGAATCCATCCTACTCTCTTGAATATTCCTATTTCCTCTTCAAGATTATCTCTCAAACGTCCTTACACGGGCTTGCACCTGTCACGTGGATCCCTCGGATGATCGAGTGAGAGTTTATCCTTACCAAGTCCATAAGAAATCCAAACAATCAATCAAGAATGAGAATTAAGCACAAACCACCATCAATCATTCAAGATCTAATTGATACAAGAAAGATAATGTCATTGAAACAAGAAAATGGCAAATCCATAAGAGATTACATCAATCCATCATACAAATACTCCCTTAATCCTAGAATACAAGATCTACTCCATGAATCGAGGAAGAAAACCCGAAGAAATAGAGATTACAAGCATTCCTTGAATCCCCAATCCAAGAAAACAAGAAGAGGGGAAAAGAGAAAACTTATCTACGAAGAAGCCTTGTCTTCGGATCCAATCCTCGCTCCGGAGCCGGAATCGTCGAAATCTCCCTTAGAATCGCCCAGAAATCCTCCCAAGAATGGGAGGAAACCACCAAATCTTGCTTTCTCCCAAAGGGGGAGAGATCCCCTTTCAAATCATGAAGGAGGGTTTAAATAGAGGAGGGATTCGGGCGCCACACGACCCCGTGACACGGCCGTGTGAGATTCACACGGCCATGTCCAGTTCCCTCTCTGCCTAACCTGCACGGCCGTGTGACTCCACACGGCCAGAACCCTTCTGCTCTCTGGAAATGATACACGGCCGTGTGGTGCACACGGCCACAGCCTGCTTGGTCTCTGGAAATGCTACACGGCCGTGTGGTGCACACAGCCACAGCCTGCTTGGTCTCTGGAAACCTCACACGGCCGTGTAGATCCACACGGCCATGTAAGGCTTCTGCTCTGGTTGGCTTCAAATCTTGACACGGCCGTGTGAGGTTCACACGGCCATGTCATCTTCCTCTTCTGCTGGTGCCAAAACTCCACACGGCCCGAGCTCCATCCCAGTGCATGGCCGTGTGAGGTACACGGCCTGGTGCTTTCTCCCTTTGTTTCCTCCAAGGCTTGCCCAAAGATGTAAATTCTTCACCAAATCGACCCCTGCGTACAGTAAATGCACAAAAAGCAGATCTCCGAACCAAAAGAGTAAATATGCTAAAAGGAAAGCTGGAAGTATACAAATGCATAGATCAAGCATGCTCAAAGTATGTAAATGTGCGTAAAAACGTGCATAAAAGAGTATATAATCTACGCACATCAGGACTCAACATTTTGATATCCACGGGGCATAGTTGAAGATGTGAAGGTAGAAATAGGAAGTTTTATCATCCATACAGATTTTATAGTTCTGGATATGGAAGAGGACCCATATATCACTATAATTCTTAGAAGGCCTTTCCTCGCCACAGTTGGAGTTAATATAGATGTGAAGAATCATAGGCTATCACTGAAAGTTGGCAAGGAAGAGCTTACTTTTAACTTATCCCTAGTTTTACCATATACTTCTTCTGAAATAATATCAAACTCCTCTCTATGTACTTTAATGTTAGTTGATGATGACTCTAGGTTTGGAGAAGAAAAGCAAGAAAATTTTTTGTATCATCCGATTCAACCCCCGGACATAACAGTTAGCCTAGGGGAGCAAGATGCAGTATTGGTAGGTAACCATCAGGTTTAGCTTCACCATCTTTCTGACATATCTAGATGTGGAGGGGAACACCTCCCTTTCAAGGCCAAGGCTCCTAGTTGAGCCATGTCAAAGGTTGATCTTAGGATCTAAAACAAGCGCTCCTGTTTCTTAATTTTTTGTTTTGTGGATCCTAATACTTTGATTTCTATACTTTTTAGGTTTTTGGACTTGGTCATGCCATTTGACATGCTTGAAGAGCAAATAAGGCTATGCCTATGCCATTTGGCATGGGGCATAAGGAAATAAAGGCTCTACCTGTGCCAATTGGCAGAGGCAAACATAGGCTTGGGAGCAAAACAGAGTCATTTTGGCTTTGCTCGTGCCATTTGGCACGGGCACAAAGTAGTAAAGGAGGTTGCCCGTGTTAAAAGACACGACCATAAAATCACAGGCAGAGCCATTTTAGCTCTGCCTGTGTCTAAAGACACAACCACTTATAATGTTGTGCTAATAACACACGACTGAGTTATAAACCTAGCGGTGGATGTGCCCTAGGGCATGACAGTCACATCCCACCATCTTCTCTCTTCTACTACTCATCTCCTTTCTCCTAAACTCCTTCCATTCTCAAAAATTTTTCTTCTTATACGAGATCTACTCTTCCCATTCTTAAAATTTTCTATTTTTCTGCCAAATAAGAGTAAATCTTGAATAGATTCTTCCTTTCTCCACTGAAAATCTAGATCTCCATCCTTTTCTCTCTTTTTCTTACATTTTCTCATCTAGATTTGATTTCTTTAATTGCAAATAAATCTTTTCATCTTGAATATATTTTGATATGTCTAACGTCATGAAACGAATTCGCAGGTTGGGGGGATCTAACAGAGAGGATGATTCGAAAAAGGACAAAGGGAAAGGCAAAGCACCCATGAAGGAGAAAGCATTAACAAGAGTAAAAGGAAAGCATCTAGCTCAAGACAAAGGTAAAACTAATGAATTTAACATTTTACTTGGAAATGAAGAGCGGAAATTTAGATTTGATAACTTGTTTAGCCGTAAATTAGTTTGTACGTGTTACATTGATAGTACAACAATGGAGTGATTGGGAATAAGAGATAATGTGGATTGGTTGATTGATAATTTCAAATGGAGTGAATTGATGTACACAAGTGAACCAACCTACCCATGCCTTGTCCTCGAATTTTTAAGTTCCTTAGAGTCTTAGTTCACTTTCGACAATGATCATGATGGGCAAATTAGTTTTAGATTAATAAATCATGATTTCCTTTGGACTCTTTATTAATTTAATAACTTTTTTCGATTACCTACATGGGTACCTCACAAGTTTGATTATAGATACAATGCTAATTTCTTGTGGAGTTTGATCACCAGTTTAAGTGAACCCCATGCCCCATCTAGATCTAAAGCCTCCCTTATGTAGAACCCTATCTTTCAATACTTTCACTGTGTTATGAGCAAGACTATCTATGGCAGAGGTGAGAGTGATGAAGTGGTATAAAATGTGGAGCTTTATTCTATGTGGGCCATGATTCAGAAAGTAGAATTTGATGGAGGGTTCCATTTTTTGTAAACTACGTAGAGAGCGGGGAAGGAAAACTCAGGAACAATCGTATTTGGTGGGTTCATTATGACCATTGCTAGGAAACATGAACTAGACATCTTGAGTCTAGAAACTATACATGGAAATATCAAAATAGACATAGACACGTGTTGGTTAGTTCTAGGAAAACGTACCGGTTCCACTGTACAAAATTTTTTTGTACAAATGTCGAACCTTTTCTTAAATAACCTATTGTGTTCTTTAGAAGTTAAATTAGGAATCGCAGATGGAACTTAACATCATTGATTCCAAATTTAACTTATCTGTTCTTAATGGTTTAGATTTGAATCGCAAGCGGAACTTAACACTATTGATTCAAATCTACCTAAGTTATTAATTCCATAAATATTAATTTCCAAAACTGGCTTCCAGGACTGCATGGCGAGGCACATGACCTTCTTGGATATGGGAGCAACCACCACCGCCTAGGCAAAGCCTTTTAAGGAAAGCTAATATTTATTTCCTTAAATAACTCTAGATTAACCAAAAAGAACAATCGAATCACAAATTCGAAAAAGAAGAAAACACAAACTCAAAAAAAACTATTTCGAAAACTCTAGAATCATATGCCTCTTGTGTTTGGTATTTCCATAAATAACTATACAAAGAAAACTAGTATGATGCGGAAAACAATTACTAGTTATACCTTTCTTTTTAAGCAAAATAACCTCTTGATCTTCTACCGTATTCCTCTTTTAACCTCGGACGTTGTGTGGGCAACGATCTTTCGAGATGAGAACCACCAAGCACCTTCTTCTTCTTTGCAAGGTTCGACCACCACTACCAAGCTCCAAGGGATGCGAGAACGAAGCCTCCTTTCTCTCCTTTTCTCCAAGCTAGATCCGGCCACCACAAGGACTCCAAGAGAACAAGATGGTTCGGCCACAAGATGGAGAAGAGAGAAGAGGAAGAGGCCGGCCACCACACCAAGGTAGAGAGGGAGGAAAAGAATAATAGAGTCGTTCACAATGAAGACACCTCTACCTCCTCTTTTATAATCCTTGGTCTTGGCAAATAAGGAAATTTTAATAAAAACTTCCTTAATTCTTTTGCCATGAAAAGGAAAATTTATTTTAATTAAAAAACAATTTTCTTCTCATTAAAACAATGGCCGGCCACTAATCTCCAAAACAAGGAAAGTTTTAATTAACACATGAATTAAAACTTCCTAATTTGTCTCCGGAAATTTATAAAAAATTTCTCCAATAATTTTTCCCTTCATGGTGGATTATTAAAAGAAATTTTATAAATTAAAATCTTTCTTTTAAACATGTGGAAGATTTCCAAAAAGGAAAGTTATTTCTAAAAATTAAAATCTCAAATCTTTTCTTAATCTTTTGTAGAAACTTATAAAAGAGAAAATATAATTTTTAAACTCTCTTTTAAATCATGAACATGGTTAAAAAGGAAAGTTTTCTCAAAATTAAAATATACCTATCAATCTACAAATAAGGAAAGATTTCAAATCTTTTCTTAATCTTTTGTAGAAATCTATAAAAGGAAAGATTTAAATTTCAAACTCTCTTTTAAAACCATGATATCCACATAAGAAATAATTTTAATAAAAAACCCTTTTTAATATGATGTGGCCGGCCACCTAAGCTTTGGCTCCAAGCTATTGGCCGGCCACCTTAAGGCTCAACCTTTAGGCTTGGCCGGCCCTAAGCTTGAGCTTCAAGTTTAGCTTGGTCGGCCCCTATTGGTTGGGTAAGAAGGTGGGTATATGGTGGGTATAAATCTCTATATATAAGAGGCTACGATAGGGACCGAGAGGAGGAATTGGTTTTGGTCTCCCGATGAAATTAAGCTTCCCGTGTTCGCCTCGAACACACAACTTAATTCCATCAATAATAATTCATTCCACTAAAGAACTATTATTGAACTACCACACCAATCCCAAATTACATTTTTGGGCTCCTTCTTATTATGAGTGTGTTAGTTTCCCTGTGTTTAAGATGTCGAATGTCCACTAATTAAGTGAGTTACTGACAACTCATTTAATTAATATCGTAGTCCAAGAGTAGTACCACTCAACCTTATCATCATGTCAGACTAAGTCCACCTGCAGGGTTTAACATGACAATCCTTATGAGCTCCTCTTGGGGACATTATCAACCTAGATCACTAGGACACAGTTTCCTTCTATAATCAACAACACACACTATAAGTGATATCATTACCCAACTTATCGGGCTTATTGATTTATCGAACTAAATCTCACCCATTGATAAATTAAAGAAATAAATATCAAATATATGTGCTTGTTATTATATTAGGATTAAGAGCACACACTTCCATAATAACTGAGGTCTTTGTTCCTTTATAAAGTCAGTATAAAAGAAACGACCCCTAAATGGTCCTGCTCAATACACTCTAAGTGCACTAGTGTAATTATATAGTTAAGATAAACTAATACCTAATTACACTACGACCTTCCAATGGTTTGTTCCTTTCCATCTTGGTCATGAGCTACTGTTTTTAATTAATAAAGAACTTGTAATGCCCGAAAATTCTCAAAACTATTTTAGAAATATTCTATGCTTTTTCTGGAATTTTAGGATATTTTTACAGAATTTTTAGAGTAACGGAAGTAGCAAAAACAAATAGAAAACGAAAACGGCCTAAGCGGGAATTGAACCCGAGACCTACGGTTTACGGATAATGTTAGTATCCAATTGAACCCAGCAGGGCCGTGCTGAAAGGAAAGGGAGGCAATTAAATTTATATTAGAGTTGGGCTGAAATTACCCACTTAATATAAATAGGGAATTTAATTAGGTGAAGAGTTATTTTTCTTGGATCGTAGCTTTCTCCACCCCAACCTAATTCCGCCGCCCACTTCTCCTCTCCCTCTCTCGACGCCAACCATAAGGAAGGCTGAGGTTCGGCCCAAGGACACTTTCCGGTGACGACTTCGACATGAGGACGTTCCCCTTCGCGAGAGGAACACTTAGACGCGAGAAGATCGTCGAAAGGATCGTCTCCTCCGGAAAATCTCGCGATTAGAATCGTAAGAAATTACGAATAGGAGGTAAGAAACCCCTCACCTGCAGTATAAGTAGCTTCTGTGTGAATTCCATGTTTTAGTTTAGTAATATGTAGACTTTCGGCACAAGGATGCGAATTAGTGCATACTAAGTGTTCGATTAAATTATTTAGCACAGAAAAGTGCAACTTAGGCATTTTAATAGCTCAATAAATGCAATAAAAGCATTTAAATAGTTTAGTTAGCCTTGCCACAGTATATATGGGACTACGGTCCAATGGGTGGGCACCCACAGTCGCCTCTAGGTTCAGATAACCTAGTAGAAGCAAGGTAAATTAATTAGCTATGATTCAGTATTTTATTTTCAGTAGTGGCACTGTACAGGATTAGATATCCATTGGGCTGGGCTCCCATAGTCGGTCCCTAGGTTTAGATAACCTAGTAAACCTTACTAAATTCGGGATTTGCAACCCCGGGTCTAGTTAAGGATGCGCGCATAGCATGTACAGTTGTCGGGCCCACTAGCAGTATGATTATGTATTTTAATCTATTATATTATAGTTTTTCAAAACTCACAAAGATCAGTTATGTTAGTTGAGTTTGAATTCAGTTCCAGACTAGCTTAATTCATGTTCAGCTCCGTTTTCTTTATTGTTACACATGATAGTTATGGTTAGCTTTGTATGCCATGCTTTGGTGTTCATGTTAAGCTTTTATTACACATGTTTAGATGATAGTATGCCATGACTAGCTTTGATTTCTATGTATGATAACATGCCATGTTTCAGTCTAATCAGTGCACTTTCAAATAGCATGATTTTTTTTAAAAGCATATTGCATCGAATGCATGTTTTAGTGAGGTAGATGGTTCCTTACTAAGCGAAAGCTTATAAATACTTTCTTTTCCTTATACTGCAGATAAAGGTAAGGAAAGATGGACTAGCGGAGGCTGGAGGACAATGCTACGAAGATGTGTGTGGGCAGGAACTTGGAAAGAAGATCTTAGGGAACTCTAGCAAGCTTTGTTTAAACATTAGTACTTTTTAGTATTTTAGCAATTTGCACTTTAGTATGTTGATCACTATGAATTAGTTAACCATGCGCTCTATCAGTGAGCCACTGGATCGGTCTATCGACCGATCAGTATACTCCTAGATCGGTCGGTAGACCGATCCAGCCGTATACAGAAGCAATATAGCTTATGGATCGGTCAGCCGACCGATCCAGAGTTTTTCTCCGTGCCAGTATCAAGCTGGATCGATCACTGGATCGATCCGACAGCCCAATTGATTCATGGATCGATTGAAATGCTTGATTACAGCTAGCAGGACATCCGAGAGGCATAGATTATCTTCCCTAGCATGTGTACAACTCCTAGGTACACCTAGAATATTAAGTTCAGATTTTACAGTAATCAGTTTAGTAAAATTTTAATCAATCCAGATTTCTGCAATAGTAATTTAGCACAGCATAATGTAGCGATCGGCCTCACAGCCTAGTCAGTAGAAGGTGGGTCGTTACAGAACTGATAACACGATCTTCTGTGTGTGACACCACACACTATGTTATCTACAATATAAATTAATTGAACATCTACATTTGGTATATATAAATGTAGACATTTAACCAATGTGATTCTTATAAATGTTTATACAAAAGCTAGGCTTTTAGTATACACTCCAACAACACGTGCCTAGCAATGGAAATGATATCTCTGTTAGAGTGTATACTAAAAGCCTAGTTTTTTTGTAAACATTTATTTCGAAATAAAGAAGCACATTGGTCAAATGTCTACATTTATATGCTAAGTGTAGTTGTTCAATTAATTTATATTGTAGATAACATGGTGTGTGGTGTCATATATAGAAGATTATGTTATCAATTCCTTATAAATTATAAACAGTAGCTCATGACTAAGATGGAGAGGAACAAGCCATTAGAATAGTCATAGTATAATTTGGTATTAGTTTTTCTTAACTATAAAATTACACTAGTACACTCAGAGTGTATTGAGCTGGACCATTTTAGGTAAGTTCTTTTATACTGACTTTATAAAAGAACTAGACCTTTGTTAGTATGGAAGTGTGTGCTCTTAATCTCAATATAGTAACAAGCACGTGTACTTAGTATTTATTTCTTTGACTTATCAAAGGGTGAGATTTAGCTCGATAAATCAAGAGGCCCGATAAGTTGGGAAATGATATTATTTATAGTGTGTGTTGTTGATTATAAAAGGAAACTTTGTCCTACTAATCTAGGTTGATGATGCCCCCAAGAAGATCTCATAAGGATTGTCATGTAAACCCTGTAGGTGGACTTAGTCCGACATGACGATAAGGTTGAGTGGTACTACTCTTAGAGCTAGATATTAATTAAGTGAGTTGTCAGTAACTCATTTAATTAGTGGACATTCTATATCTTAAACACAGGGAGACTAACACATTCATGATAAGAAGGAGCCCAAAATATAATTTGGGATTGGTGCGGTAGTTCAATAATAATTCTTTAGTGGTATGAATTATTATTGATGAAATTAAGTTGGGTGTTCGGGGCGAACACGGGAAGCTTAATTTCATCGGGAGACCAAAATCAATTTCTCCTCTCGGTCCCTATCATAGCCTCTTATTTATAAAGTATTATACCCACCCATACCCACCTTCTTACCCACCTTAAGGTGGTCAGCCAAGCCTAGCTTGGAGCCCAAGCTAGGGTCGACCAAACCAAGGTGAGTTGGTTTCATTAGGTGGCCGACCCTATCTTGAACCCAAGCTTGGTGTGGCCGGCCAAAATAATTTAAAATATTTTTATTTTTTAAAATCTTACTTATGTGGAAGCCATGGTTTTAAAAAAGAGTTTAAAATTTAAATATTTCCTTTTATAGCTTTCTACAAAAGATTAAGTGAAAGATTTGATATTTTTCCTTATTTGTAGTTAAAAGGAAGATTTTAATTTTTGATAAAACTTTCCTTTTTTGTAACCATCCTCATGATTTAAAAGAGAGTTTTAAAATTAAATCTTTCCATTTAATAGTTTCTACAAAAGATTAAGAAAAGATTTGATATTTTTCCTTATTTGTAGATTGAAAGGAAGATTTTAATTTTAAAGAAAACTTTCCTTTTTGTAAATAATCCACATGTTTTAATAGAGAGATTTTAATTTATAAAAGTTTCCTTTTATGACCAACCATGAAGGGAATTTTTTAAAGAGAAATTTTTATTTACAAATTTCCAGAAACAAATTAGGAAGTTTTAATTTTGTGTTTAAAACTTTCCTTGTTTGGAGGGATTAAGATGGCCGGCCATATATAGTTTGAAAGGAAATTTTATTATACTTTCCTTTCATTGGAAAAGAGAATAAGGAAGTTTTTAATAAAACTTTCCTTATTTGCCAAGACCAAGGAATATAAAAGAGAGGGTAGAGGTGCCTCACCTCAGAACAAGATATCTTCTTTGGTTCCTCTCTTCCTTGGTTGGTGGTCAGCCCCTCTCTTCCTCTCCATCTCCTATTCTTCTTCCTTGGTCGGCGACATCTTCATCTCAAGGTTTTTGGTTGGTGGCCAGATTTTGCTAAAGGAAGAAGGAGAAATAGGAGGCTTTGTTTCTAGCATCCCTTGGAGCTTAGTGGTGGTGCCTAAACCTCATCTTCTCTTGGAGTTCTTGTGGTGGCCGAAACTTGTTGGAGAAGAAGGAAGCTTGGGTGGTTCTCGTCTTGGTAGATCGTGACCCACACGACATCCGAGATAAGAAGAGGAATACGATAGAAGATCAAGAGGTTGTTGCTTACAAAGAAAGGGATAACTAGTAATTCTATTCCGCATCATACTAGTTTTCTTTGTATAGATTTTAAAATACCAAACACAAGAGGCATATGATTCTAGGTTTCAACTTTGTGATTCGAGTTTGTGTTTTTTTTGAACTTGTGATTCGATTGTTCTTTTTGGTTAAACCTAGGGTTACTATAAGGAAATTAAATATTAAATTTCGTTGAAAGGCTTTGTCTAGGAAGTGGTGGATGCTCCCATACCCAAGAAGGTCTAATGCCTCGCCATGTTTATCCTGGAAGCCGATCTCTGAAATTAATATTTAATTGAAATTGTAACATGAGTGGATTTGGATCAATAATGTTAAGTATCGTTTGCGATCCAAGTCTAAACCTCTAAGAACAGATAAGTTAAATTTGGAATCACTAATGTTAAGTTTCGTTTGCGATTCTTAATTTAATTTCTAAAGAACACAATAGGTTGTTAAGAATGGTTCAGGACTTGTACAAATTTTTTGTACAGGGGAACTGGTACGATATTCCGAGTATCAACCAACAATGTCAGGATGAAAATGGATTCAGTTTTCCTAGAAGGGACGGGTTCCCTATCCCTTTACCAAATCTCAAGTGCACAATGATTCATAACCCCAACAATTAGATTATTAAGGATCCAATTCCCAGTTCCTTCGCATCCCCCAGAGAGCATCACGAGTATCCCTCACCTAGAGGCATGCCTTCTGTCGGATTTTTTAACCCGACTAGACATTTATTTGCTTATGGTAGTACAGGGCCTTCTAGCTTTAATTTCTCTACTTTTAGTACATCATTGGATTCTCTTCATGAGAAGCAAGATATTTCTCAAAAGATGTTGGAGGACCACTGTGACTTCACTCATGATCAGTTCCAATATGTGCAGGACCAATTTCAGAAGAACGATCATTTTTATAGTAGGGTATCCAATTTTATTGGAGACTACTACACTCAAGAAGGGAAAATTAATGAGTTTATGGACTCCATCTCCCTAGAGTCCCTAGATATCTCCCTGGGCCAAGATCTCCATCGGGGAGTAGGCCCCCTTCGGGTGGTACATCTTTAGCGAGTGGTAGGCCTATCCATTTTCGACCCCCTTTCCCTTACCCACCCCCGTAGTTTAGTTTCATTGAGGACAATGAGGTGTCCAAGTTTGGGAAGTTTTATTTACAGTCGCATTTTGCTTTCTTAGTCTAGTTGCACTTTATTTTCTCTCATGTTTTAAGGCATTTTGAGTTATATTATCCACACTATTACTACTGACTTGTCCAAAAGTAAACTTCTAGCACGATCATTATCTAGAGGTCATGAGTTACACTTCTTAGTGCCACTATATTGTAAGGATCTAGAGCACTAAACACACAGAAAGTGCAGTGGAAAAATTATCTAGATCTTATCCATAAGATCCATGCGAAGGAGAAAAACACATATACTAACTTTAATGAGATTTATACCTTTGTTCTTTGCCCTTCACAATCCTGGCAGCAACTTTTTTTTTGATGCAGATGTCAGCGTGATCAAGTAGCCACGCCTCTATAGTATCCACATGAACATGTTTCGTTCGTCACACGAACATGGCTTCAGAGAAGAACCACCTTCTTGTGCTAGCAAGCAAGAGTGGTTCGGCCATGAGGAAGGATCAGCCAAGAGGAAGAAGAGGAGGAAGAAGGAGAGGAAGATCAAGAGTCTCATTTTTTATTTCTAATGAAAAATCCAATCAAAAACCTATTTATATTCATCCAATGATTACCAAAGGTCATGTGTCTTTTGATTGTCCTTCATGAATTAATCTTAATCATCTTTCATGAAGACTCTTTTGGTCTTCCTTCTAGAATTCAAATTAATATTTGAATTCTTCATGAGTCAATGGTCATTTTCGAATTGACCTTTCATCTTCCTTAGTGAATTTAAGTTCACCCAATGAGTCTAACTCATTAAACCATATCAATTCCAATTGTCTCCATGAACATCAATCCAAATTGATTTTATGAATCTAATTTAAATTAGACTCAATTCAATAATGGATTCAATTGAGTCTAACTCAATGAGTTTAATTTGGATTAAACGTCTCTTTGTTTTTCTCTTAATGGGTTGGATTATTATATTGGATTAACCATTAACCCAATAACCCAATAAGTCTAATCATCTCATAGTTGGCTCTTAGGTCTAATACTAACAATCTCCCACTAGCACTAGGTGTCAATCATTACAAAAATGGCACAAACACTTTAGATTAACTCATTAATCTTAAGATCCTTAGTATTTTAGTTAAACTAAAATACTCATCTCCAAATCAACATGTTCGTTGGCAATGTATCCAAATCAACATTTGCAATACATAAGCAATGAGTGGCATTTAGCAAGGCATCATTGCTACACAAGTGACGAGAAAGTTGAGATCCTACTTAACCTGTCCGTGGCTATATCTTGTATGACTCAATCCTTATATTCTTGATATCTAGATTGATCAATGAAGTAAAGACCGTGTCATGCTCTTATCAATCTTTGTGTTTCTTGATCTCTAAGTAGACACACTCAAAACAAATAAGCTCAATATCGTATATTGACTCATTTGAGCATGATCATGTATTTTTGTATCCTACTAATCAAGGGGCCCATAGATATCACTTTCATTATATGGAAGAGATAGATCACATCTACATCCCTCACATCCCTCTGCATAACTCATTGCATACCCAGTGATCGACTTTATAGTTTACCTTATTACAGGTGACATTTGCTGAAACAAAAGTACACAACTCCTTATGTAGGGAAACATAGTGACTTCGAGTCTAAGGACTATTCATACCAATAGTCACTTGAGAATATTTATGACACTCATATAACGATCCATGACATATTCTTAAAGTGGGTCAGTTCAGTATATATTTTCTAATATATACCCATGTGTCAACGTGATATCTCATATCCATGATTGTGGGATTAAGTCATCAATTAACCTACATGTTAGTCTCAATTTATTAATATTGTCCTTGCATATTAATTCTTGACTAGGAATAGTTAAGAATAGTGTCTATATGTACTACAGGCTCCCACTATCAATTCAACAAATTGATATATTATAGACTAGAACCTACTACCCTAGGACATTATTATACTTATTCATTCGACACTGAACTGAAATAAATATAATAACCAACTTTGCCTTTTTATTAATAAAATAAAAAATGATACTCATAATTGGTACTAGGGCTAATACTAACATTCTCCTTATGTCACTAGTGTCAATCACAAAAATATCTAATGTCCATTGACTTAGTGTGACCATCATGCTTTCTCTATGCCAAAGCATTGGTTAAAGGATCTGTAATGTTAGCATCGGTGAATATTCACAACAACAAAAACCCTCATAGACATCGGTTTTCCACCGGTGTCTATTACATTTTCGACCGATGTCTATGAAGGCGATGTAAAAGGTTTGTCATTTTAGACATCGGGTTAAAACTGGTGTAGTATCACTTAACGACACCGGTGTTCGAATCGGTTATTAACCGGTGTAGTATCACTTAACGACACCGTTTCATCAACGGTGTAAAACCGATGTAATATTATATGTTAATAACACCAGTTTTGGCAACGGTATACGACCGTTGTAATATTAGTTAATGACACCGGTTTTGCAGCGGTGGAAAACCGATGTAATATCAGTATTTTTTAACAACACAAATTTGATTTCCGAAACAGTGAAAAACCGACAATAACCAAAAAAATACACAAATATTCACAAATTACACAAATATTCTTCATTCAACAGTATCCATAAAATACACAAATATTCACAAATTACATAAATATTCTTCTTACAACAATATCCATAAAATACACAAACATTCTTTTTACATCAAAAGATAATAGATATCAGAATCAAGGTAGAACATTGTTTTAACAACACATCAAGGTATAACATCGTGAGTCAAAAATCAAGCTGAGGCTACATTAAATTATGAGAATCAGAATATGTTCAACTTGCTATACTGCTCCATTCTTCTTGCACCTTTCATTTCCCTAATCTCACCGCTTTTCACCTTCAAATGCCTAGTTTTCTGAGTTAAAACATCCATTGTTCTAATCTGTCAAACAAAAGTATCATTTGGTCTACTTAACTACAGCAAAGAACAAAAACAGAAGAATTATACATGCTGCAGAAGTCCTAGAATATCACCATTAGAAAGAAATTGACATGGGACAATATACGTAATTTACATTCCATGTAAATCCATGCATCATCCAAAGTTTTCAAAAATCAAATACCTTTCCTACTCAAATGTAATCTAGCATGCATTCAGCCCACTCAAACCGCACTTCATCAATTTCAACTCTGGAGTACTTGAGATTTGTAAACTGTAAAAACACATAAATAATATATTAGTAAACCAAGACCAAAAATCATAGTTAAAAAAGTAGTAAGAGCACCAGGTAACAAGATGACTAATTTGAATGCTTAAAAAGAGACACATTCATCATTTATCTCAACCACATCATATAGTGATATATCTATCATTCTAAAGATGAGTAACATCAATTCATTTATATGATTTCCAATGATACAATAACATCAAAACAAGTTTTTATTTCAAGGGGAAAATAGATAAAATGCTAACTAGTCAACATGAATTTCAACCATATATAGATGCAACCATATATATAAGTAAATAAATAAAAGAAAAGAAAAAATGCATCACATAAGAAAGTATCATGTTACTTACATTGATGGATTCCCATATCATGTTAATTCCAATATCGCAATCGTATTTTCCCATGTTATATCAGAGGAACATTCGTGCAAATGTTTTCTTCGGAATATATCAAACCAGCTGCACTTCATTAGTACTTAAATATTTTTTTCATTTACTCAAGAATTTAGTTTACTACATCATATATCTAGTATTAAGAGAAATTAAGAGTACAACTTTTTTCTATAGAGAGAACACAACGCAGGCTCTATATGCTCCTACTACATCTTATTCGAAATGTTAAGTTGCTCCAAGGTTCTTGTAGTGCTCCAAACATGGACTCTTAGCAAACTCTTCAATCACCTGATAATTGAAAAGAATCAAACAATTTGTTACCTTCGGTTAGTGATCATGTTGATAGTTTTTCAAGTAGCACAAGTAAACAAGGCATGCTTACTTCAATGCTTGCAATAAGGATCTTCAGTAGTTCACAAGGTATCAGAAAGTTGAATTTGCAGTTACAAATTAAGTAAAAGAATCATATTCAGCTATCAAAAGATAACTAGGTTCATGCTCTTAGAGAGAACCATACAAAACAAAATGAAAGGTTTCGAACATTAAAAAAAAAAATGTTAGCCATGCCAAGACTGAGATCACTCATCTATCTATCATTTCAACCTAATAAATTAGTTACTTTGGTTTTGCAAAGTCTCCCAATTGTGTAGGAACCTCAGTAGCTTTTATCCCAAGTTCAGAGAAGAAGAATAATAATGAGGAAAATCAATTTCTGTATTTACAACACTATTTTGATGTTAACATGTTTGTTTAACATTGTTGTCTCCTTGTTAGGAGCATTCTTCATAGCCCACATGAATTTTTAAGCAAAAATCATGTCTAGTACTATTTTTCATTTTTCTTATTGATGGAATTGAACCCAAATCCATCACTAAGAATTAATTTGTCTCTGGAGCACAAAAAATTAAAAGAGTTAACGCAGCAACAATTTTGTTTCCAAGTCATAAAGAATGCAGATAGATGCAACAATAAAGTGCAAACATCAAAAGAGTTAACGCAACAATACTTGCATCCATGTATCCTCAATATGACGTTCCGGTGATGTTTCAGGAGAATGGAAGGCAGGAGGTAAGGGATGAATTAGCTTTGGGACAACCACAAGATCTCGTCCCAAAACCAAAATTGCCCCCACATTATTTGCTGTTTCTGGATATATGGATTGAAAGAAAATTAGGAGAATTAATAGACAAACAATAGACTGAGCAAAGCTATGGATCCTCACCACAATAGTTAGTTGCAGAGAAAAGAGTGATTAATGACCCTGAGCAAATCGTTCAAAACCATCCATGACACACTCATGTGCCCTTACTATCAACTGGAGGTCATTATTATTACAGAACTCAATAACTAACTCGGTCAGGTTGTCACATCAAAAGATCAAAATTTTGAAACCATTGTATAGGAATTGAGTAGAAAATGGTCCGAGCCAAACATATAATCACTCACCCCAAAAGTTACCAAGCCAGGCCCCCTAGCATTTGGTCTTAACCCCTCAACACTGTCATTCTCTGTTGGATCAAACCTGCATGAATAACAAACAGGAAATAGTTATTCACAGAAATAAGGTATTTCTTTTTAGTTATTTATTTGTATGACCATAGCAGATCCACAAGAACTATTGCGCCAGTTTCCATTGTGATAGGTCATTTAAGGTTTTCAATCTGCTCTACATGATTTATGGAATGACCAATACCACCATGCATGCAGATAACTTTCTTCTCCATTAAAGCAGCTAAAGGCAACCAATTAAACAATCTGTTAATACGGTGACATGCCCAGATTCCGTCTTGTTCTCCCTGTTTCCAAACAATAAACAATGATATTGTCACGCCCCGGGGGAGTCCCTGTCCGAAAAAAAATTTCGGCAGCACCTCCCCTGTACGGGTGACAATCTGAAACATTTCTACAGACATAATATACATCAGCCACATGTGGCTGGAATATATACACAACCACGCAGTTAATAATCTCAGCCTACATGGCTGGACAAATATAACAACAACCACGTAGTTATATATATTTTTATCAGCCCACTCAGCTGAAATCAAAACCAACACAGCGGAAAAACAATGGACAACACATACAAAACTAAAAGTGAAGACTGCTAGCCGGCTAGGCTTACACCACAACAATACGAAATACACTCCAGAAACAAAACCAGAAAACAAGCTAGATACACAAATACCAAAATACAAATAGACAACAGCGAAGACAGGTCTTCTGATGTGACATGGGGACCAGCATACAGGATACTCCAAGCGACTCCATAACGACCTAGTACCTGAAAAAGATAGTGTCCATGGGGGTGAGTTCAACAACTCAGCGAATACCAATAGACATGCCTAGTAAGATATATCTAACAACAATAAACATGGAATACAGCTTCCTAATCATATATAGGAAAAATGCAAGACTGACTGGAAACTCAGGAAGCTGTACTCACCAGGAACTCCTATCCAGAACAAAAGGATCGTCAAACCAGATACACAATATGCCTCCTGTATGCATGTCAAACAAATGCATCCACCAAAATGCAGCATATAAGTGCAGTAAACACAAACAAATAAATGCAATAAATGCATATGGTGCTAATGACATGGTCACCCATGACGCCAGTCAGTCATCTCACACACAATGGTGAGATTGAGTGGGTAGGGCTGTGACAACCGTGCACTCTGACATCACTACCCCTGATGAGTGACCGAGTGGACAGGATGCTGTCGGAGTACACACATACTCCTACCCCAAATCATAAATGGGGGAGCACAATGATCTCATCTCCCGGTACACCATGACGGGGAGGGATCCCTGACGTGCTATAACGCTGTGTCACACTACCCATGAGCGGACCAACGGAGCACCGAATAGAACAAAACTGACGTGCTACCACGCTGCGTCACGCTACCCATGAGCGGACCAACGGAGCACCGAACAGTGATGAAACTGGCGATATGCTCTACAATAATGGAGCAACCTATCACGCAGCATGCAATCATGCGAATGATGCATGAAACTAAGCATGACAATATCCTGAACCAAATCCACATATATATATATATATATAAATGTGTACCCTAGTACAAGTAAGTCAAATCCACAGATCTAGGGTATACAGGTCCTCTATGGTATAGCAACCTAGGTCTTGAACATATCCACCTCTATAAAATATGTACCAACAATGTACATGGATCAAAGCAAAAGGTCTAGGTACACAGATCAGGTATGATATAAAAATATAGATACACATGTCAGATAATAAAAATCTAGAATCTAGTCCTAAACTCAGTAAAGCATGGTATGTCACTTACTCTAGGAACTAAGGTACTCATGGCAATAATCATGAAACATAAACATGGATACATAACAAACGCCCAACAGAACATGCTACGGGTAACAAACAGTGACATACCAAAAGCAAACATGATCATTGCTTGTAGCTATAAAATACTATGCATATTAAATTGACAATATCATAAAAGATAAGTCAAGAGGTACCCGCCTCCGATATGAAAAGTCCAAATCTAGTCCAAATACGACGTCGAGATACTCGTCTCACGTCAAAGTCCTGTGTCACAAATAGAAACATATTTTATTTAGCTACAATCCTTCTAAATAGCCAAATAAAATCTCTAATCCTAAATGAGGGAAAAACCCTAATCATATTACCATCATTCTTCCCACAAGAATTAATCTACACATGATCAGCTATCTAAAATAATCGAATCCAAATCATGACCGATAGCATATATCAAATGCTCTACACCTTACCGTACTTCTTACCTAGATTCACAACCGTTGCAGGAATCCAGTAGCTACTGAATGGAGTGGCTGCCAGAACCGAGTAGCTGCTGGAAACCCATGTAACGCCCTGAATTTTACTGTCCAGATCAAAATGAAACTTATGAAATCGACATCCAAACAACAACCAAACTTCCAGAACAACCTGAGCACCTTACCTTCTTTTCACCAAACCACTACTGTGATCCACAGCCGGAATGGTTGCTGCCAGAATCAAGAGCAACCCCACAACACTTGCCATCCTGAAATCAATAGAGCAGTAATGCTACTGATCGAACCTGCAACCCTCTATAAATGGAGAACAACATTTAGTGATGATCCACGGTAGATATAGGACAAGAACATAACACAAGATAAAAATCTAAATCCTCACCCTGCTGTCACATTGCAGAATCACTACTGCCTTGGTTTGGATCCGGCAGGAAGAGGAAATCCGGGGCACAACAATAATCTTGGCTGCTTGTTGCGAGAAGTGGCTCTACACTGTGGCTCACGACTAATTGGGAAAAAGAGATAGTCTCCAGCGATGGTCAGCAGAGGGGCGGTCGTCTGCCGTCGCTAGGGCAGAGGAAATTTGGCCGACTAGTCTGCGCTCGGGAGAGGAGAGGAGGGAAATCGGTGGCTGGATCGGCAGTGGTGCTCAGGGGCATAGGAAGTCAGCTGGCTAGGGCATTGCGACGGCGTTGGTTTCCCGTGACCGGCAGTGTCTCAAGGAGGAGTCGGCCACTCGGCGCAAGAGGGAAGCGAGCAGCGTCGGATGTGGCTAGGGCAGAGACGAGAGGAGGAAGAGAAGAGATCGGGAGAGGAGGGAACCGCTCGTGCGGTTAGGGCACGAGAGGCTTCGACGAGGATTAGCTTGGCCACGCGCACGGGGAAGGAGAAAAAAAAATAAAGAAAAGAAGAAAAAGAAATAAAAAGGGAAAGAAAACTTTTCCTCGTTAAAATGGGGTAGCCTAAACAGGCTTTCCTGGGCCCCATTTCTATCCCCGTTAACTCGTCCATACGAGCTCCGAAAAATTCCTGAAAATTTTTCAAAAATTCCGGAAAATTCTCTTATCTTTATTCACCATTTTTCGGTATTTTACAGATATGGAACATAATTTTTTCTTGATAAACTAAATAATGACAGCAAATAGAAATTAGTGGTACCATTCTCTCGATGCACTCGATACGAAACCCAAATAAAGCATTAATGTCTGTTGCCTCATGGTTTCCACGAATTAAATGTATATTATGTGGATATTCAATCTGTAACATTGATTCTGAAAATTTTGAAAAGTTTAAAGATACAACATATTTGTAAACATAAACCTGTACAAGAAGAGTGCAAAGTAATACCTTCAAGAATTCTTTGATGCTAAATATTTTCATAAAAATATTTGCTTGGATAAGACTGATCACATTGACAAGCTTGAGGGGAAAGTAATACCTTCAGGCTATGTTGGCCACGATCAACGTAATCATCCAAAAAGAGATAATCAATATAACTGAAAGTGGCAAAAACATAAGACAGTGTCACAAGCGGATAAAGAAAAATATGAACTAAAATTAACACTACAAATTAAAAAAAAAAAGATGCACCCAAGTGTGTAGCCAAAACTGTGTATCAGCATCTATTTTCATGTTGCAATATATGCAAATAGGCCAAAGCAAACATAAACCTAGGATCTGAATAACTGAAGTCATAGAGTACAAGTGCAAACCAAAATACTACAGTCTACAGGTCAAAAAAAAGCTGCACATTATCATCTGGGACACTTTGAATTTGCAGAGCTCAATCCTAAGATGCTTCACCAATTAAAGGAATTCAAGAACTATCACTTATATGTACAAGCCTGAACAACCACAGCACTTGTAACAAGGATTTAGTACATGTCGATGAAAAAGTTATGCTTTACAAAAGCATCCAACAATTACAAAAGGTGACAATGCATATTGTAAGAATAAGATGAACTATACCTCTACATCGAGCCCTAATGAATTCCTTCGAATCACATCTTTTAGATGTAATATATGCAACCAGTGTAGTATCACTTCGAATTCCTTCAATTTGCACCTTCCCTCTAGCAACCTTGAAGAAGGATGATGGAGTGACATTTGCTCCTATGCCTCTCACACGTCCACCATGTTAGTTAGAATTCAAGGCCTTCGTGAGAATATCATCACGAAGCGCTGATGAAAGTTGCGAGCTTTTCCATCACGAAGAATGCCAAAGTGGAGATTTCCTTTTCAATTATGTTTAATTGAAAAGTACAATTATGTTTAATTGGTGTTCCTTTTCAAGAGACGTAATCATCATTATAATTTTTGTAGTTATCGACAAAATCTAACACCAAAGTCAATAAGGTTTAACTTCTCTTTTTTTACCTATCAAATAACATTCCTTTCTATCTAACATAATTTTTAACCAACAGATCAATTTCTGGTTAGTCATCTCTATTTGGATTATAACAAACATCTCAATTTCTTGTTTATTCCCAAAGATTATATTGAGTTAACAAACAACTCAATTTCTGCTGTAAATTTACAATGTCGTATGGTAAAATTTGTTTAATCAATAATATCTCTATAAGAAACATCTCAAATCTCCAAGTGAAGAAACTCTTAGATATGAAAACAGAGATACTTCAGAGTCCAGTGAAATAAAAATGATAGATTAACAAAAACAAAACTAACTTTAGCAGAAAGGGCAAGCTAGCATGGAAATCAAGCAATCAGTAGTTGGGGTTCATAAAGCAAAAGGACATTTCAACCAACGAAAGCTGCACTCTACCTTGTATTAGATAATCACAAAAAAAGTTGACAAGGAAAGTTACGTGAGAGGTGAAGGATTGAGCATCTGTAGCATATCTCGTACTGAATCAGAATTACAAAAAAATAATAAGAAGAAAGATCTTGGTGCCTTACAACAACAAGGGAAGTTGAAAATTGATGGCAAAGCAATGGTATAGAATCCCTCACCTTTCAGCTTCTCAAAGAGCCATTTAGCCTTCTCCTCCACTTTGCTTGAAAAATCGCTGATGAAGTCAAGATCAGATCATCATAAGACATCAATCGAGAAAAGATCGGATTAAAAAGGTAAACGCAGGCATGCATGCGATTTCTCCCTTGTATGAACTAGAAAAGGGCAAAAACCAGAATGTAAAAGACTCAAGCATCACGGTTGTGTGGCGAACGTCAGAAATATGATCCACGAGATGACCTAAAAAAATTCCTTGGATTGGGCTAGGGAACATCCTGGATCTCAACGCGCACACTACTCTTCCTCCGCTCAAGATCGACATTTGGGCGAAAATGCTTTCTTTTACACCGCTTCTTCCATGAGATCAAAGAAACCGGTAGGGCTCATAGAGAAAATCTGAGAAAATTCAAAAAAGGAAAGGTTCTGCTTACAGAAAGGTCATCGCTCATGGAGGAAATCTCTGCTTTGGCTTTAAAATGACCAGAATGCGAAGAAGGCCTCCTCTTCTCACCCAAAGGGAGGAGTTGGAGGAGATGCGGTGTGGTTGGACGGAGAAGCAAGGGCGTCGTATCTTGATCCTAATCGAGAGAGGAAGGGGCGTCGATCTAGGAAGGGGAAGAGGGAGATGAGGCTGAGAGAGATGGGTGGACGGCCAGCGGCTAGGAGGAAAGTCGTGGTGGTGTCACGACGGTATATGGTGGACGGTGCGATATAGGTTTAGGTTTGGAGGGAAGAGTGAAGTGTTGCAAATTTTGGCTAAGTATTGGTGGAAAAATTAAATTATTTTATTTTGGTTCATTAACGCCGGGTTTTAAAAACCGCTGTTAAAACCGGTGTCTATTAACGAAAAAAAGACGCTCATAGACATCGGCTAAAAAACTGATGTCTATGAGCGAAAATCTGTGCTCATAGACACCGATTTTTGGAAAAATCGGTGTAAAATACTCAAAGACATCAGTTTTTACTTAAAACCGTTGTTGTTCCACCGATGTCTATGAGGGTTTTTCTTGTAGTGATTCTGCATAGTCTCACATCTCCTCTATTGATGATCTCTTGAATAAGATGGAACTGCCAGAATATCTAATACCCAGCATCATCATTTAAGTAAAATACATACCTTGACTATGATTTGGAATCATCCTTGTCAGTTTGGAAGTTAGCATGGTGCAACCCTTTATAGTAAGCTCTTCATCGCCTCCAAAGATCAAGAAATAATCTTGAGTTCTTCTCAAGTACTTAAGAATATTCTTGACTACTGTCCAGTGGCCTTCATCTGTGTCTGACTAGTATCTGCTAATCATGCTTAATATATATGAGACATCTGGGTGAGTATAAAGTATGGCGTACATGATAGACCATATAGTAGATGCATAAGGAATTTGATCCATGCAGTCTTTGTCTTCCTTAGAAGAGGGGGATTAAGTCTTCGAAAGACTCATACCATGTGACATCAGCAAGAATCCCTTCTTGGAATTCTGCATGGCAAAATAATTAAGTACTTTGTCAATATATATATACTCTAACTTAGACCAAGTAATCTCTTAGATCTATCTCTATAGATCTTGATGTCTAAAATGTAGGCTGCTTCACCTAAGTCCTTCATTGAAAAATAATTCCCTAGCCACGTCTTGACTAACTAAAGAGTAGGGATATAATTTCCAATAAGAAGCATATCATCTACATACAATATGAGAAAGATTACTGTGCTCCCACTAACCCTCTTGTAGACACAAGGTTTATCTTCATTCTTGATGAAGTCAAACACTTTGATTGCATCATCAAATCAAAGATTCTAGCCTCTAGAAGTTTGCATTAATCCATAAATGGATCGTTGCAACTTACATACCTTTATAGCATGCTCTGGATCTACAAAACTCTCAAGTTATGTCATGTACACATCCTCGAGTAGATTTCCATTAAGAAATACTATTTTGACATCCATCTTCCAGATCTCATAATCATAGTAAGTTGTAATTGTTAGTCCTTTTGGAGGCCGGCAAGAGGGGAGGGGTGAATTGCCTTTAAAAAAAAATAAATCTACCCTTTCTCAGACTATCAACCAAATAAAGAATACTTGTAATTAAAAAGAAAGAGACTAATTAAAATAAAGTAGACACAAAGGAGTTACATGGTTTACAATCAGAAGATTGCTAATCCAAGGAAAAAGTAGAGCACTATCTAAAGATCTCCTTTGGGTGGAGTAGTCTCTTATAGTGTTAATAGCACAAAAGAAAAGTATGGCATAGTGAAATGGATTACAAGTGAATTACAAGTTGTTTTTTTGGCTTCTTGGACCAAGGCTATATTTATAGCCTTGGTCGGGGCGCCTGGAAGGGTTTCAGGTGCCTGGGAGGGGATAAAATTTTATCCCTTCTCGTACAGATTGTGTTGACCATGATCTGGATAATCATCCAGGTCCGAGCGCCCAGAAGGGTTCCAGGCGCCCCCGACTGGTCCGGGCGCTCAAAATGGTTCCGAGCGCCCGGAACAAGAAAGTCAATAGAATTGACTTTTTCAGTCCGGGACCTCTTCTCCGGTTCAGCTCACCTCGGTCCGGGTTTTCGGCTCCGGCTCTGCTTGCTTGGGTGATCTCAGCCATCCGAAAAAGGGCTCAATCGAACCCAAGTTCTGGTCTTCTCCTCGAGCAGTCTTCCTTCCCGATTTCTATCCCTCGAACGTCGCATACGTTCTTCTCGTCCACCGGTGTACTCTCCCGTAGCACCTCTTCCCTCGGATGCACCGAGCCCGTCGGCTCTCTCCCCATGTCGTCCTTCTTGCTAGCCGCGTCTTCCGCTCGACTTCCTATGCTCCTAAGCTCCTGCACACTTAGACACAAGGGTTAAACCAAACAGGACCTAACTTAACTTGTTTGATCACATCAAAACACCTTGGGGTTCCAACAATCTCCCCCTTTTTGATATGAATAACCCAAATTAAGTTAGGGTAAAACAAACATAATGTAAAGACAAATAATTTTGCAAATAAGTGCAAATAAGATTTTTCAATGAAATTTTTTTTGATTATACCTCCCCCTAGACTTAACATTCTTCTCGCCCTTTGATCACATAAAAATATGGGGTTCGTAACACGTCTAAGGTTTACTTTAACACTTTAAAAAAATATACAAAAAATTTTAAGTGTTAAAAAAATTAAGAAAATTTTTAGGCAGAAAAAAAATTATAATTAAGAAAATTTCTAAGTAAGAGCAATTTAATTTTCTAAGTTAAAAAAAAATTGTGTTAAAAAAAATTTAAGTTAGAAAATTTTCAAGCAGAAAAAAAAATTCTTATTAAGAAAATTTCTAAATGAGAACAATTTAATTTTCTAAGTAAAAAAAATTTTCTAAGTTTTTGTAAACATAAATATTTTTGAGAATTTTCTTAAACAAATTGAATAACCCTTAAAAGCATTAAGTAATTTCAATTCAATGCCTTTTCAGTTAGTCAATTAAACTTTTTATTTCAATACTTGGCTTCCAGGAAATGGCGAGACAGTAGGCCTTCTTGGTTATTAGAGCAACAACCACTTTCTAGACAAAGCCTCATAAAGAATTTAAAAGTTTAATTTTCTCGATGAAAGTGCTAGGTCTTAATTTTATATTTAAATTAAACAAGTTTTTGGAAGCCAATAGAGGTTCCTTCCTATAGGGTTAATCAGATATTTTCTAGGTATATAGGCTTTTGATATTTTTTTATCTGACTTTTGTGAAACCTATAGTACCAGTTTAATCCTCTATAATTTCTAAAAGCAGAAATATTTGAACAAGTAGAATTTTTCAAGTTTTCTATTTCTTCTTTTAATTTATCATTTTCAAGTCTTACTTTATCAAGATCTTCTAACAAACATGATTTTGCTAAAATTCTTTTTATTTCTAAGTTTTATTTTTTAATTTATTATTTTTACTTTTTAATTTGTACATGAATTTTTCCATAGACTTAATACCATAATAAAGCTGATCAGGAGGTAAGAGGCATACCTCAGTTACCATATCAGACTTGAAGCCTGACTCTCCCCCTGCTTCGTTTCTTTCATCTGAAGTCATTCCTCCTTCATCGATGTTGGCTTCTGATGCACTTTGCCATTCATAGCTCGCTATCAGTACTAGTCCGGCATATTCTTGTATTTCGGATTCAGATGATGAATTATTATCCCAAGTTGCTTTTAGGTTCTTGTGCTTCTTGGGTATCTTGACTTTATCCTTCTTGAGTTCTGGGCAATCTTCTTTTAAGTGTCCTTCCTTTTGACACTGGTAACCATGAACCCTTCTTCTATTTCTTGGATTTTTCTTATTCTGCATTTCTTTAAATTTATTAGATCTGAAGAACTTTTTGAAATTTCTTACCATATAAGTTTCTTAATCTTCTTTTGAATCTGACTTGGGTTCATCCTTCTTGGTTGCATTTAGTGCCATAATCTGGCTTGAGTCTTTTGATGTTCCTGCACATCTGGTTTCAAGTAATTCAAGAGTAGAAAATAATTCCTCTAAGGTACTTACCTCCAGGTCCTTTGAGATGTAGTAGGCATCGATGATTGAAGTCCATTCTGGAGTTCTAGGAAAGGCGTTGAGTGCGTAGCGTATCGTGTCCTGGTTGGTTACCATTTCACCGAGGTTCTCGAGTCCGGTAATTAGATCTTTTACCTTTACGTGTAGATCGGCAACCTTCTCACCTTTTTCCAGACGGATATTTGTCAGTTTGGTTCGAAGTATATCTCTTCTAGCGAGCTTGGCTTCGGACGTGCCTTCGTGAAGTTCCAAGAATTTTTCCTAGAGTTCTTTGGCCGACGAGTAGCTTCCAATGTGGTTGACTTCTTGAGATGGCAACACACTCAGCAAGTGATACTCCGCTCGGTTATTCTGTTGGATTTGTCGGGCCACGAAAACCGCTTTTTCGCGTCGCGGAAACCCCGAGTCACCCAAAGCTGTAGATCCGTGCAAAGATTCGTAAACAAAAACTTTTCGAAAAACCTTTTCTTGTACGAGTTTGTAAAACCTTTAGATCTACACTAGATAAGGGTTATACCTTCGAAGCGTGCCTTTCGCTTATCCCGCTCGTCCAAGGAGTTGCCGGATCTCTAGACCGTCAAGCGCCAGTCCTCTAGAAGTATCCACACGGACACGTAGGTGGAGAAAACCTCACACAAAGCTGTGCTAGCACCTTGGTGAGATTCGGCCAAGCAAGGAGGAGAGGGAGAGGGAGAGCTTGAAAGGAAGAAGGAGGAAGATTCACCACACTTGAATGAAAATGAATGAAAATCAATCCAATTCAAAAGTGGCCGGCCACTTCTCATCAAGAGTAACTCCCCATTAAATGCAATTAATGTGAAGTTAATAAGAAAATGGCTTTCTAACTTCCATGAGGTGGCACACCATGATGATGTGGAACATCATCATTGGTCCACCTAATGCCAACTCACCAATGAGGTGGCAAAAGGTCAAGTCAAAATTGACCTTTGGTCTTCCTTCTCTAGTCAAGTCCAACTTGACCCAATCTCTACCATGGTTGATCTAATCCAACCATTTGATTCAAGCCAACTTAATATAATGAATCTAATTCATTAAATTAAATTGATTTAATAAATCATAATCTAAATTAGACTCATTAAATACATGAATCAACTTGAGTCGAACTCAAGTTAGCCCAATTAGGATTACTCTTAATCCAATTTGATTCATCAAATGAATCTAATCCTCTTGGTTCATCATATGAACCTAATCTCCATCTAATTGTCCTAAGTGTGTGACCCTATAGGTTCTTGTAACGTTGGCAATGCCCTAAACCCATTTAGGAGCATAAGTAATGAGCGGTATCTAGCAACACATCATTACTACCCAAGTTACAAGAATGTCGAGATCCGACATCACCTTGTGACTACTAATTGTGACTCCTCACAATATGTGACATTGTCCTTCTATCCTAGACATCTAGATTGATCAATGTGAGGCATAGACCGTGTCATCCTCTAATCAATCTAAATCTTGAACTCCAAGTAGACTCACTCGATCAAATGAGCTCAACATCTAATGTTGACTCATTTGGGCATGGCCATGCGCTTAGTGGTCTCACTCTATCAAGAATAGCGATGTCACTCCCGTCATATGGGAGGGATAGATCCCATCTACATCACTCACATCCCTCTGCATAATTCGTTACATACCCAGTAATCGCCTTTATAGTCCACCCAGTTACGGGTGACGTTTGACGAAACTAAAGTACATAACTCCTTATGTAGGGATCCATGGTGACTTCAGGTCTAAGGACTAATAGTCATACTAATAGCCACATGAGAAAGTATATGACACTCATATAACGATCCATGATACTTTCTCATGGCGGGTCATTCAGTATACATTCTCTAATGCATACCCATGTGTCAGCTTGATATCTCTATATCCATGACTTGTGAGATCAAGTCATCGAGTTGACCTACATGCTAGTCTTATTGTATTAACATTGTCCCTGAATGTTAATACTCGACTAGGAATGATTTAGAGTAGTGTTCCCTATATCATCTCACTATCGATTCAACTAATCGATTGATATAGGTATGAACCTTCTACTCAAGGACGCTATTATACTTAGTCTATTTGGCACTAATATAAATAAGTATAATAACCAAACAAATGCCTTTATTAATATACAAGAATATGATATACATGAGTCCATACAATCATCAAATGATTGGCTCTAGGGCTCTAACTAACAATCTCCCACTAGCACTAGTGCCAATCAGTATAGGCTCTAAGGCCTAAAGACCTAGTGTGACCATCATGCTTCCTCTGTGCCAAAGCCTTGGTCAAGGGATCTGCGATGTTAGCCTCTGTAGGTACTCTGCAAATCTTCACATCTCCTCTATCGATAATCTCTCGAATGAGATGGAAGCGCAGTAGTATATGCTTGGTCCGCTGGTGTGAGCGAGGTTCCTGTGGTATAGCTCCATTGTTGTCACAATAGAGCTCAACTAGGTCGCGATGCTAGGAACCACCCCAAGTTTAGTAATGAACTTGTGGATCCAAACGCCTCCTTTGCGCCTCGATGCGAATATACTCGGCTTGTAGAATCACCATCGATCCCGCTTGAACTCTTCCACCGACACCACCATTAATGCAAAATACGAACCTCGATCGCGATCGGTAATCATCCCGATCGGTCTGAAAGCATCACTGTAACCCTTTACGTTAGCTCATCATTGCCTCCATATATCAAGAAATATTCTTTAGTCCTTCTTAAGTACTTAAGAATATTCTTGACCGCTATCCAGTGACTTTCATCTGGATCTGACTGGTATCTGCTCGTCATGCTCAAAGCATACGAGACATCAGGTCGAGTACACAGCATGGCGTACATGATCGATCCTATGGCTGAGGCATAAGGGATCTGATCCATGCGGTCTCTCTCCTCTCTAGAAGAGGGACCTTGAGTCTTCGAAAGACTCACGCCATGTGACATCGGCAGAAATCCCTTCTTGGAGTTCTGCATGGCAAACCGAAGGAGTACCTTGTCAATATATGTACTCTGACTTAGGCCAAGCAATCTCTTAGATCTATCTCTATAGATCTGTATCCCTAGAATGCGGGATGCCTCACCTAAGTCCTTCATTGAGAAGCAACTCCCTAGCCAGGTCTTGACAGACTGAAGCATAGGGATGTCCTTCCCAATGAGTAGTATGTCATCCACATATAATATGAGGAAGACAACTATGTCCCCTACAACCTTCTTGTAGACACAAGGCTCATCTTCGTTCTTGATGAAACCAAACTGTTTGATCGCATCATCAAATCGAAGATTCCAGCTCCGAGAAGCTTGCTTTAGTCCATAAATGGACCTATGCAGCTTGCATACTCTGCTAGTATGCTGTGAATCTACAAAACCCTCAGGTTGTACACATCCTCGAGTAGGTTTCCATTCAGAAACGCGGTTTTGACATCCATCTGCCATATCTCATAGTCATGGTAGGCTGCAATAGCAAGCATGATCAGAATGGACTTAAACATCGCCACTGGAGAAAAGGTTTCATCATAGTCAATACTATGAATCTGCTTGAAGCCTTTAGCTACCAAGCGACCCTTATAGATAAGTCCATCCATGTCAGTCTTTCTCTTAAAGACCCACTTGCACCCAATGGGTTTTACCCCTTCAGGTGGATCAACCAAAGTCCATACATGGTTGGTGTACATGGATTCCATCTCGGATCTCATGGCTTCTAGCCATTTCTCAGAATCTGGTCTCATCACAGCTTCTTGATAGGTGGTAGGCTCATCCTCTATGAGCACAATGTCATCATGGTCAGACAAGAGAAATGAGTATCTCTTAGGCTGACGACGTACCCTATCAGACCTGTGAAGAGGTATGTCTACTTGAACTGGTTGTTGTTCCTCAACTCTTTGTGGAACATCATCCACAACACTTTGTGGTTCCAGTTCAATTTCCATCTGGGCATCAGTGCTATTGTTCGCATCTTGAACTTCTTCAAGATCGAACGCGCTCCCAATAGTCTTTCTAGAAACAAAGTCCCTTTCTAGAAAGACCCCAGTCTTTGCCACAACTACCTTGTGCTGACTGGGAATGTAGAAGTAATATCCCTTAGTTTCATTGGGATATCCAATGAAATAGCACTTGTCGAATTTGGGTCCTAATTTGTCTGAGACTTGACGTCTTACGTAAGCCTCACAGCCCCAAATCCTCATGAAAGACACCTGGGCATCTCTCCCAGTTCATATCCTATATGATGTCTTTATCACGACCTTTGATGGAACTCGGTTGAGTATGAAAGCTGCCGTGTCTAGAGCATATCCCCATAGATATGTCGGAAGATCTGTGTGACTCATCATAGATCGTACCATATCTAATAAGGTACGATTCCTCCTTTCGGATACACCATTCCACTGTGGTGATCCAGGAGGAGTGAGTTGAGATAAAATCCCACACTCAGCTAAGTAGTCACGAAACTCATGGCTTAAGTATTCACCACCTCGATCTGATCGAAGTACCTTAATACTCTTGCCAAGCTGGTTCTGTACTTCATTCTTGAATTCTTTGAACTTTTCAAAGGATTCAGACTTATGTGTCATCAAGTACACATAACCGTATCTACTGAAATCATCAGTAAATGTGATGAAGTACCTATAACCGCCTCTAGCAGCAACATTGAAAGGGCCACATACATCACTATGTATGAGTCCTAACAAATCAGTTGCTCTCTCGCTATGCCCACTAAAGGGCGTCTTGGTCATCTTGCCTCGTAGGCATGACTCGCATATCTCATATGATTCAAAATCAAATGAGTCCAGCAAACTATCCTTATGGAGCTGGGATAAGCGCTTGTCATTTATATGACATAAGCGACAGTGTCAGAGGTAGGTTTGGTTCATGTCATTTGACTTGAACCTCTTGGTACTAATGTTATAGATAGGGCTCTCAAGGTCTAGAATATAGAGTCCGTTTATTAGAGGTGCACTACAATAGAACATATCTTTTAAATATACAGAACAACATTTGTCTTTTATTATAAAAGTGTATCCTTTCTTGTCTAAACAAGAAACTGAAACTATGTTCTTAGTAAGAGCAGGCACATAACAACAATCATCTAAATCTAGTACAAGCCCAGAGGACAGAGATAGCTGATAAGTTCCTACAGCAACAGCAGCAACCCGTGCTCCATTGCCTACTCGTAGGTCCACCTCTCCCTTTGCCAATGCTCGCTATTTCTCAGCGCATCAGTATAAATGTGAGAAGCACATCCAATATCTAATACCCATGATGTAGAAATAGATAGATTGACTTCTATAACATATATACCAGAAGTGGACTCACTTCGCTTCTTCTTTAGATCCTCCAAGTATACCTTGCGGTTCCTCTTCCAGTGCCCGGTCTGACGGCAGTGGAAGTAGCATCCTGGCGACCCCTCCTTTAGGCTTCAATGCCTTGCCTTTGCCCTTGGTTTGGGACTTTCCTTACCTTTGGGCTTGCCCTTGCCCTTGTGCTCGGACCATCGAATGGGCTTAACCTTCTTAAGGTTAATCTCAGCAGTTCGTAACATACTAAGTAACTCGGGCAGTGGCTTGTCAATCTCGCTCATGTTATAGTTGAGAACGAATTGACTATAGCTATCCGGCAAGGACTGCAAGATCAAGTCAGTGGCCAGCTCTTGGCCAAGTGGGAACCCCAGTCTTTGTAGGTTCTCTATGTACCCAATCATCTTGAGTACATAAGGACCTACAGGAGCCCCGTCTGACATCTTGCACTGAAACAGTGCCTTAGAGATCTCAAATCTCTCATGCCTCGCTTGTCCCTGATATAGTTGGCGAAGATGCTCAACCATATCAAAAGCGCCCATCAACTCATGTTGCTTCTGAAGCTCTGAGTTCATGGTCGCGAGCATTAGACAGGACACATCTAGTGCGTCGTCTTGATGCTTCTTGTAAGCATCTTTATCGGCTCGCGGGGCATTGGCAGGAGGAGCCTCCGCAATGGGCTGCTCCAGAACGTATAGCTTACGCTCCTGGGTGAGAACTATTCTCAAGTTCCTGTACCAGTCCAGGAAATTCGCTCCGTTAAGCTTGTCCTTCTCAAGGACAGATCGCAGGGAGAAGGAATTCGTGTTCGACGTCATGGTTATCTACAACAGAAAATTTGCAGAAATAAATATCATATTCTTTAAAAATCATTTAATTAGGCCTTTAATTAAATGATGCTCCCACTGAATTCTATAATTCTTGTGGGACAAGATCTACATCATACTAACCCTTGAGTTAGCTTTGGCTAATACGCCCAAGGCTTAGTATGATCGGTAGGTAACGATTACCAATTACATCTCTATGCAACTCTTGTTTATAGTATCAATATCCGTATTTATATTAAAACTCGAGTTAGCTTTGGCTAATACGCCCGAGAGTTAATATAGATGTGATTTTGACCTATCTTTCCAACTATTGGAAGAATGCCTATAGTTGACTCGATCCAACCGAGTAACTATGAATACTCAATCTAATTGAGTTTTTATTCACCCATGCGTTGATAGACGGGACCAAGATTGTCCCTCCGTACCCTACCAAGATAATATGTATTGCTCTACTTTGGCAGATTCAACAATACATGTGATCGAGGTAGTGATAGGTATCACAACACGGTTAGGCATTAGAGTTGAGTCGATTGAGATCTAATCTAATCGAAAGGGATGCATCTTGTGCATGACTTAGATCTAATCTAATCACAAGGGTGCATCATGTGCACGACTTAGATCTAATCTAATCGTAAGGCACTAATTAATTAACTACTTATTAAATATGCATCACATACACAAACAATTAATTAATCTATTTTTGATTTAGTCATGGCCCTACTACGATCTTCTCAAGCCAATGAGAAGATCGATTGGTCAACCTAGGGTCAACAGCTTCTTCAAGCTCCTCCCTTTGACCACCTTATGTTGCTCGTGCCCGCCTCGGAACTCCGTCTCGTGTGGACCCTCCACCGCTCCAATTTGTACATTACAATTTGAAACTCGAGTTACATTCGAGTCTAAATCTAATTTACAACAAGAAAATAAGAGAAGGCACAACGCGCAGGTCGCGAATATAATACAACACTCGCAAACACATAACGGCACGCAGGCCGTATTATGAATTACAACACAACCAATCATATTGGGCTTTGGGCCATGACTATCACAAAATTAATATATAATTCAAAATTATATATTTTCGTAATTTTCTATAATTTTAAAATTAATTTTTACAATTTTTACGAATAAAATTTCCCGGCGGTCCCGTTTAGCGATTTCGGGCGCAATCGCGGAACGGATCCCCTTGCGGGGCCCAGGGGCATCGCCCCTACCCGCGATCTAACCATCGCGAGGGTTCCTTTGCGATCCAACAGCACCTAAACCCGCTGTCCCAAAACGATTTGGGTCTAGACATTGCCGTTTCGGAAAAATCTTCCCGGCGGGTTCGTTTTTCGCGATTTCGGGTGCAATCGCGAAGCAAATTCCCTTGCGGGGTTAGGGGCTATGCCCCTACCCACGATCTAACCATCGTGAGTTGCTCCTTTGCGATCTAATGGCACCCGACCCCGCTGTCCCAAATGGATTTGGGGCAAAACGAAGCCGTTTAAAAGAAAACTTTCCGGTAGCCGAAGCCTACAAGTGCTTCGCTTCTACGGAAAAATTACTCATAAAAACTCTAAAAACTCAATTTTTACAGAAAATTACAGAAGGTTTATTTTTCATAAAAAATACAAACGAACTCGTACAAGTCTTTGCACGTGGCTCTGATACCACTGTTGGGTTCGTCGGGCCGCGAAAACCGCTTTTTCGTGTCGCGGAAACCCCGAGTCATCCAAATCCGTAGATCCGTGCAAAGATTCGTAAACAAAAACTTTTCGAAAAACCTTTTCTTGTACGAGTTTGTAAAACCTTTAGATCTATACTAGATAAGGGTTATACCTTCGAAGCGTGCCTTTCGCTTATCCCGCTCGTCCAAGGAGTTGCCGGATCTCTAGACCGTCAAGCGCCGGTCCTCTAGAAGTATCCACACGGACACGTAGGTGAAGAAAACCTCACACAAAGGTGTGCTAGCACCTTGGTGAGATTCGGCCAAGCAAGGAGGAGAGGGAGAGGGAGAGCTTGAAAGGAAGAAGGAAGAAGATTCACCACACTTGAATGAAAATGAATGAAAATTAATCCAATTCAAAAGTGGCCAGCCACTTCTCATCAAGAGTATCTCCCCATTAAATGCAATTAATGTGAAGTTAATAAGAAAATGGCTTTGTAACTTCCATGAGGTGGCACACCATGATGATGTGGAACATCATCATTGGTCCACCTAATGCCAACTCACCAATGAGGTGGCAAAAGGTCAAGTCAAAATTGACCTTTGGTCTTCCTTCTCTAGTCAAGTCCAACTTGACCCAATCTCTACCATGGTTGATCTAATCCAACCATTTGATTCGAGCCAACTTAATATAATGAATCTAATTCATTAAATTAAATTGATTTACTAAATCATAATCTAAATTAGACTCATTAAATACATGAATCAACTTGAGTCGAACTCAAGTTAGCCCAATTAGGATTACTCTTAATCCAATTTGATTCATCAAATGAATCTAATCCTCTTGGTTCATCATATGAACCTAATCTCCATCTAATTGTCCTAAGTGTGTGACCCTATAGGTTCTTGTAACGTTGGCAATGCCCTAAACCCATTTAGGAGCATAAGTAATGAGCGGTATCTAGCAATACATCATTACTACCCAAGTTACAAGAATGTCGAGATCCGACATCACCTTGTGACTACTAATTGTGACTCCTCACAATATGTGACATTGTCCTTCTATCCTAGACATCTAGATTGATCAATGTGAGGCATAGACCGTGTCATCCTCTAATCAATCTAAATCTTGAACTCCAAGTAGACTCACTCGATCAAATGAGCTCAACATCTAATGTTGACTCATTTGGGCATGGCCATGCGCTTAGTGGTCTCACTCTATCAAGAATAGCGATGTCGCTCCCGTCATATGGGAGGGATAGATCCCATCTACATCACTCACATCCTCTGCATAATTCATTACACGCCTTTATAGTCCACCCAGTTACGGGTGACGTTTGACGAAACTAAAGTACATAACTCCTTATGTAGGGATCCATGGTGACTTCAGGTCTAAGGACTAATAGTCATACTAATAGCCACATGAGAAAGTATATGACACTCATATAACGATCCATGATACTTTCTCATGGCGGGTCATTCAGTATACATTCTCTAATGCATACCCATGTGTCAGCTTGATATCTCTATATCCATGACTTGTGAGATCAAGTCATCGAGCTGACCTACATGCTAGTCTTATTGTATTAACATTGTCCCTGAATGCTAATACTCGACTAGGAATGATTTAGAGTAGTGTTCCCTATATCATCTCACTATCGATTCAACAAATCGATTGATATAGGTATGAACCTTCTACTCAAGGACGCTATTATACTTAGTCTATTTGGCACTAATATAAATAAGTATAATAACCAAACAAATGCCTTTATTAATATACAAAAATATGATATACATGAGTCCATACAATCATCAAATGATTGGCTCTAGGGCTCTAACTAACATATTCGCTATGGAATCATTTTGCTCCTTCGCCCAAAGACTCTCTTCTTTTTTTCTCCATTTTGATTCATAGGAGCTACAAAATCGTATTTTATTATTAAATGAAGTTCAAAATCGGTTTTTAGAAATACCTCCATACGACATTTTCAGTGTGCGAAGTCTCCATCGAATTTTGGTGGAACGATGCTTGGTCCGACCATTGGTTGCTTTGCTTCAGTCGACGGTTAGTCCTTCTGAAGCGTCCTTGCTTTGATACCACTTGTTGATCCCTTTGGAGGACAGCAAGAGGAGAGGGGTGAATTGCCCTGAAAAAAAAAAAATAAATCTACCCTTTCTTGGACTATCAACTAAATAAAGAATACTTGTAATTAAAAAGATAGAGACTAATTAAAAGAAAGCAGACGCAAAGGAGTTACTTGGTTTGCATTCAGAAGATTACTAATCCAAGGAGAAAGTAGCACACTATCTGAAGATCTCCTTTGGGCGGAGTAGCCTCTTACAACGTTAATAACACAGAAGAAAACTATAGCACAGAGAAATAGATTACAAGTGAATTACAAGTTGTTTTTTTGGCTTCTTGGACCAAGGCTATATTTATAGCCTTGGTCGGGGTGCTTGGAAGGGTTCCAGGCGCGTAGGAGGGGATAAAATTTTAACCCTTCTCGCACAGATCGTGTTGACCGCAATCTAGATATCATCCAGGTACGGGCGCGTGGAAGGGTTTCGGGCGCCCCGAACTGGTCCGGGCGCCTGGAATGGTTCCGGGCGCCCAAACCAAGAAAGTCAACAGAATTGAATTTTTTAGTCTGAGACCTTTGCTCCGGTTTAGCACGCCTCAGTTCGAGTCTTCCGCTCTAGCTCTGCTTACTTGGGTGATCTCGGCCATCCGGAAAAAGGCTCACCTGAACCCAAGTTCTGACCTTCTCCTCGAGCAGCCTTCCTTCCCAGTTTCTCGTCCCTCGAACATCACGTACATTCTTCTCGTCCACCGGTGTACTCTTCCATGACACCTCATCCCTCAGACGTACCGAGCCCGTCGGCTCTCTCCCCATGCCGTCCTTCTCGCTAGCTGCGTCTTTTGCTCGACTTCCTATGCTCCTAAGCTCCTGCACACTTAAACACAAGGGTTAAACCAAATAGAACCTAACTTAACTTCTTTGATTACATCAAAACACCTTGGGGTTCCAATAGTAATAGTAAGTATAATCTAAATAGACTTAAGCATCGCAACTGGTGAAAAAGTTTCATCATAGTCTATACCATGAATCTGCTTGAATCCTTTAGCTACCAATCACCCTTTATAGGTATGCAGATGACCATCCATGTCAGTCTTTCTTTTAAAAACTTACTTACACCCAATGGGTTTGATCCCTTCAGGTGGGTCAACCAAAGTTCACACTTGGTTAGTGTACATGGATTCCATTTTGGATCTCATGGCCTCTAGCAATTTCTCAGAATTTGGTCCCTGTATAACTTCCTGATAGGATGTAGGCTCGTTGAGACCAACAAGCACTACATCACCATGGTCAGACAAGAGAAAAGATTATCTCTTAGGTTGGCGATGGGTCCTATCAAATCTGTGTAGAGCTTGTGCTACTTGAACAGGTTGTTGCTCCACAACTTCTTGTAGTCTAATAAAATCATGATCCACAATATCTTGTGGTGTCTGTTCAATTTCCATCAAGACTTCAGTGCTAGTTTGTGAATCTTGAATTTTTTTCAAGATTGACTTTACTCCCACTAGTTTTTCTAGAAATAAACTCCCTTTCTAGAAAGACACTATTTTTGGCAACAAACACTTTGCCTTGGGTGGGATTATAAAAATAATATCCTTGTGTTTTCTTGGAATATCCTACAAAATAGTATTTGTCTAATTTGGGTCCTAGTTTATCTCAAACTTGTCATCGAATGTATGCCTCACATCCCTAAATCTTCATGAAATACATTTTGGGACTCTTCCTAGTCCATATCATATATGGTGTCTTTATGACAGCCTTTAATGGAACATGGTTAAGTATGAAAGTGGTCGTTTCTAGAGCATGCCCCCAGAAGGAAGTAGAAAGATCTATTTGACTCATCATTGATCGTACCATATCTAATAAAGTTTGGTTTTGCCTTTCTGATACACCATTCCATTGTGGTGTTCCAAGTGGAGTGAGTTGAGATATGATCTCACTCTCAATGAGATGGGCATGAAACTCTTGGCTAAGGTATTCCCCACCTTGATCTGATCGAAGCATCTTAATACACTTTCCAAGTTAGTTTTACACTTTATTCTTGATCCTTTAAACTTTTCAAAGGATTCTGACTTATATCTCATCAAATACACATAGTCATACCTACTAAAATCATCAGTAAAAGTAATGAAGTAATGATAGCCTCCTCTAGCTACTATTCTGAAACGGCCACATACATCAGTATGTATGAGTCCTAATAAGTCATTACCTCTTTCACCATGTCCACTAAATGGAGTCTTTGTGATCTTACCTTGAAGACAAGATTCACATACCTCATATGATTCAAAATTAAATGAGTCCAAAAGTCCATCCTTATAGAATTGTGATATGTGACTCTCATTTATATGACCTAAGCAACAATGCCAGAGATATGCTTGGTTCAAATCATTAGACTTTTACCATTTAGTATTTATGTTATAGATTAGGTTTTCAAAGTCTAGAACATAGAGTCCATTCACAAGATGTGCACTGTAATAGAACATTTTATTAAAATAAATAGAACAACATTTGTCCTTTATTATAAATGAAAAACTTTTCTTGTCTAAATAAGAAATAGAGATAATGTTCTTAGTCAAGGCAGGCACATAACAATACTTTTCAAGTTCTAAAACAAGCCCAATGGGCAAAGATAAGGAAGATGTTCTGACAGCTATAGCAACAACTCTTGCACCATTGCCTACTCATAGGTCCACTTCTCCCTTTGTCAATGTTCCATTATTTCTCAACTCTTGCACATTAGTACAAATATGAGATGCACACCCAATATTTAATACCCATAAAGAAGAAATAGATAGATTGACCTCTATAACATATATACCTGAGGTAGAAATCTCACTTCTCTTCCTTTTTAGTTCCTCTAGGTACAACTTACAGTTCCTCTTCAAGTGTTCTGTCTCACCACAATGGAAGCAGGTTCCTTCCTTAATAACCCCACATTTGGGTTTTAATGCATGAGTCTTTCCTACCTTTGGGCTTCCATTTTCCTTTGCCCTTTTGCACCATCAAAATGATACTAGGCTTTACCTTCTAAAGGTTGAGTTCAGCTATCCTCAACACGCTCAACATCTCAGGCAATGGTTTATCAATTTCATTCATTCATGACAAATTGATTGTAGTTTTCAGGTAATGACTGTAGAATAAGGTTAGTAACCAATTCATGGCCCAATGGAAATCCTAGTCTTTGTAGATTCTCCACATATCTAATCATTTTGAGTACATATGGTCCTACGAGACTTCCTTCTTGCATTTTTCATTGAAATAAAGCCTTAGAGATCTCAAATCTTCATGCCTTCCTGTCCTTGATATAGTTGTCTAAGATGTTCAATCATATCATAAGCATCCATATTCTCATGTTGCTTCTGGAGCTCAGAGTTCATAGTGGCAAGCATAAGGGATGATACATCTAATGCATCATCTTGATGCTTCTTGTAAGCATCCTTACCAGCTCTAGTGGCAGTAGTGGGGGTGATTCAGGAATGGGCTACTCTAGGACGTATAGTTTTCTCTCTTGCTTGAGAACAATTCTCAAGTTTTAATACCAGTCTAGGAAGTTAGCTCCATTGAGCTTGTCCTTATAAAGGATAAATCACAGAGAGAGTGTATTTGATGTACTAGACGATATGGTGATCTATAACAATAAAATGAAGAAATAAGTATCATACTCAGATAACTTAATTAGGCCTTTAATTAAATGATTCTCCCACTGAATTCTAAAGCTTGGTAGGAGCAAGTCACTACTAGCTCTAAACCCAAAAATAAAGGCATTCAAGTGGGACAAGATCCATATTATATCTCATCTTGAGTTAGCTTTGGCTAATCGCCAAAGACTTATAAAACTTAGGTAGGTAACATGTACCAATTGAACAAGATCCATATTGTACCTTATCATGAGTTAGCTTTGGGTAATCACCCAAGACTTCTATAACTTAGGTAGACAACGTTTACCAATTACATCCTATGTAACTCTTGTATCATTGGGTGAACAAGACTATTTGTTTGTTTGCCCATCTTATGAAATTCATATTATAACACATCTTGAGTTAGCTTTAGCTAATCACCCAAGACTAGTATAATTTGAATTACAAATCATGAGATATGACTCTAAGTTCTCAATTCAATTGAGGTAACTTAGTTAAGTCACACCCAAAGTCCAATAGTTGGACATCACAATTGTCCTATCGCACTCTACCAAGATAAAGCAAGTCACTTTGCTTGGACAAAACCAAACTTCAGATGATCGAGGTAGTAGTGAGTACCGAACTTTGGTAAGCATATTAAAAGGACCTAATTATGATAGCTACATATGCATCACATACAGTTATGGAATATCATGGCATACATCAACATATACGCTAATTAAATGTGACGTGGTTATGGCCTCATAAACTATGATCTTCTCAAGCCAATGAGAAGATCGAAAGGTCAACCTAGGTTAAAGCAGTTTCTCCGAGTGTTTCCTTGGTCATCGTGTGTTGTTGTCTTTCTCCCTTTTGTTCACTATTGTCAAGTAGACTAGTTCTTTTTCTAATTTGTACATTACAAAATATAAAGAACCTCAAGTTACATTTGATGGTAGTCTAAATTTACAATAGGAATGAAAAAGAAGAAAGGCACGACACACAGGTCGTATTATGAATTACAACATACACACACATCCAATCACATTGGGGTTAAAGGTCATAATCATGCACCATGTCATATAACATTCACAATATTTTATGACATAAAATCTACTATGATTGCAATAAAGAATTATGAGTCATAATGCCACGACGGGCCCATACTGCCCACTAAACCTTTGGCCAAAATTTTAATGTTCACAATAGTTTTGGCCGAGACCTTGTTGTTCACAACATCTTTGGCCTAGACCTAGTTTGGTTGAAACCTTTATATGGTCGAGACTTGGTTTGGTCGAAACCAAGTTTGGCTGAAACCTTGTATGGCTGAGACCTAGTTTGGCTGAGATCATTTTGTTCACAACAACTTTGTTTCGGTCCCAACAAAACAAGGACTCATAATCATACAAATCATAGTAAACATCTCATGTAATTTCTATATCACATATAAAAATCTAACAATTAGTATATGCCTTCGTAAGTGGCACTGATACCACTGTAGAGATCTAGAGCGCTAAACACATAGAAAGTATAGCGAAAAAATTATCTAGATCCTATCCAGAAGTTCCATACGAAGGAGAAAAACACATATGCTAAGTTTGATGAGATTTATACCTTTGTTGCGTGCCCTTCGCAATCCTGGTAACAACTTTTCTTTGGATGCAGATCCCTATGGTATCCACACACAAACACGTTCCATTCATCGCACGAACATGACTTCAGAGGAGAACCAACTTCTTGTGCTAGCAAGCAAGAGTGGTTCGGCCATGTGGAAGTATCGATCAAGAGGAAGAAGAGGAGGAAGAAGGAGAGGAAGATCAAGAGTCTCATTTTTCATCTCTAATGAAAAATCCAATCAAAAACCTATTTATATTCATCGAATGAATACCAAAGGTCATGTGTCTTTTGATCTTCCTTGATGAATTGATCTTAATCATCCTTCATGAAGAGTCTTTTGGTCTTCCTTCGAGAATTCAAATCAATATTTGAATTCTTCATGAGTCAATGGCCATTTTCAAATTGACCTTTCATCTTCCTTCGTGAATTCAAGTTCACCCATTGTATCTAACTCATTGAACCTTATCAAACCCAATTGACTCTATGAACATCAATCCAAATTGATTTCATGAATCTAATTTGAATTAGACTCAATCCAATAATTAGATTCAATTGAGTCTAACTCAATGAGTCTAATTTAGATTAAACATCTCTTTATTTTCCTCTTAATGGGTTGGATTATTATATTGAATTAACCATTAAATCAATAACCTAATAAGTCTAATCATCTCATAATTGACTCTTAGGGCTAATATTAACATATATTTAGTGAATTATCTTTTCTATCTTCAGTGAAACAAAATGAACATATCATTTGTTTGATAGCAAAATATTTTGAGCATTTACTTTTTAGATTCATGTTGATAGGTTATGAGTGCTAGTATGTTTGGTGATCTATTATTCTCTATCATCAATAGTAGGACATGAGCATAGTATTTTCATTGAAAAGATTTGATTCTAGTCTAGCTTGAGGATCTCTATACACTTTGCCTTATTTCGATAGTTGAAAGTTTTAAAAATAGTTGTGATTCATTAGATTTGATGAGTACTTGAATTCCCATGGTGATTTCTTAACAACATCTTGGTTATTAGATTGATGCTTGAAACATTAAAGCTCATTTAGAAAAATAGAAATCCCACTAATTGCATCATTAGAAATGTGCAATTGAAAAAAAAAAGCAAACTAGAATATGAAATAAGGGATTGAAAAATTTGTTATCATGAGTGAAAACTAGTTGTTTACCCCTTTGAGACTGAGTTAGGTTACTGGGGAAATAAACACTAGATTTCTCTTATTATCAAGCACATTCTTTAGACCTTGGGTAGATCTAAGATAGATGAATCAAGCAGTGTTTGCTATCGGGAATAAAAGGAAAAGATGGTTTAATGATGGGTTGACTAAGACTATGAATCGATACTTGAGGCATTGAGGACACGATTTGCACTGAGCACAGAGAACTCATTCTTAGGCTAATTAAATCCATTTATGATCATGCTCATTATTGAAATTGGTTGATAGAGTTTAATTGACTCACCAAGGATTATGACACACTTACTCCTACACATGCTTTTAGACTACAGAATTTTGATTGATAACAATCATGGGCTTTATTATATATCATTCTTGATTATGCTCATTAGTTTCACTAGCTTAATAAAATTGAATAAAATCACTAGGGATAAACATTTTTAGCTCATGATTCTAGATTGCATAGTTTGCTTGAGAACAAGCAAAGGTTTATGTCTGGGGGGGGGGGGGGGGATGTGCGTAGATTATATATGTTATTTTATATTGTTTAACGCACATCTTTCTGTATTCATTGCCTGTGATCTATGCTTTCACCCTTTTTTATCATATGTAAGCATAATTACTATTTTTGCATCCAGAGATCTACTCGGTGTTTATTTTCACTTTCAGGAGTAGTTTAGAGCAGAAAAAGATGTTAAAGATGTAAAAGAAGATCAATTGAAAACACCATGATCCAACCTTGTTTACACCAAGGAGAGAAAAGCAAGGATTGGAGTAACCAAGTCATTTTAGAAGCAAATTGGGCCTTGCCATGCCTTGAAGCATGACCAAAAGAAGAAATAAAGGTAGAGGTCTTGCCTTGAAGCATGGCCAAGGAGAGGACTAGTTAAGAAATGGTCTTGGTCACGCCTCAAAGCATGGCCAGAAGCTTCCCGTGCCACACTCCAGATCCGATTTATTCTTGGTCATGCCTTAAGGCACGATCGTACACCTGAAGAGCAATTTTGAAGATCTGGTCTTGCCAAATGGCACGACCTAGAGGCAGAAAAGCAGAGTAGCCCTACTTTTGCCACGCCAAATGGCATGACCTAGCTTTATGGATAGAGCCAAGTTGGCTCTGGTTGTGCTTTATGGCACAACCAAGAAGCCAGACTCAGAAATGGTTGTGCCAAATGGCACGGCCAAGCTACTTGTGCCCGAGACAGGTTGGCTTTGGTCGTGCCAAATGGCATGGCCAAATTCCCAAGCAGCGGTTAGGCCGTCTCTCTAGACACGACTGTTGGGGATCGGTCAGCCGGCTTGAAGGGGGGTTGGATAGACGGCACCCCCAAATACTCGCTTCTTTCTACAACGTTAGTGCGCAAGCGGAAATGCAAACACAGCAAGTAGAAAGCTAAATATTAAAGGAAAGAATGCAAACCAAGCTACACGATTATTTACGTGGTTCGGAGATAAGACTCCTACTCCATGGCTGCCCGTAAGGTGGACGATCCCTATCCGTCGGTGGATTACTCCCCGGAAGACCTCCGGCTAGCTCACGTAGCTCCTTGTGGGTGGAGAAACCTCACCACAACTCTTACCAAGGACTCTTGAGAAGCTAGGGCACTGGTAGACTACTAATAGGGGTTAACCACCTCTATTTCGTCAACCTCAACCAAGCTTCCAAGGCTTGGTTATATAGGCTACGGGTTGGAAAACCCCACCTACCAGCCGACTGCTAAAACATGCAGTCGACTGCCCTCTGTGGAAATTCGACCGTTACATCCCAACGGCTCGATTCCACACTAACCGAGCGAACAGAGACATTCTATTCACTGCCAGTCGACTGCCCCAGTCGACTGCTAAAACATGCAGTCGACTGCTACAGTACTGCTACAGTAAAACCCTGAAACTAGGATTTTACTCCGAGTACAATCTCTCGTGCACTCGTACCCTCACCCTTATGACTCACTTGACACTTATTTGCAGCCTTGATATATTGCCTTCAAGCTTACTTCCTTTGGCTCTCGTCCCTCAGATGCATTCAAGCCCGCGGCTCGTCCCCAATGCCATCCTTCGCATATGCCTCAAAGTCGCTTCCCTCGGCCCTTGTCCTCGCTGCCTTGTCCACGGTCCCTCGGATGCTCCATCCTTCACTGGACCCGAAGCCATCAACCTGAGTCATATGTGTATCCTGCAGTCCTACACAACTCAAGTACACATATCAAATAATAAGGGTGAACCTAACTTAAACCCTTTGCCCAAACACCAAAACACATGGTCGCACGGACCATTGGGATTGCTCCAACAATCTCCCCCTTTTTGGTGTTTGGCAATACGTTTAAGTTAGGAAAAACAAATAGCAAATAAACATGCTAATACATACAATGGACTTACGATGCCAAGGCTACACACTTGGACTTACTCCGCCGAATGGACTTACGATGTCAAGGCTACACACTTGGACTTACAACGCCGAATCAATGCATCATGCATTTGAACCTATCCCAAGGCTCCCCCTACACCTACGCTCACCATTGAGCTTGGATTTTTACAACGGGCTTTTTAAGAACCTATCCCAAGGCTCTCCCTACGCAAAGGTACTTTCAGGTTTTCCCAACTAAACTTTACTTCTCCCCCTTTGCCTAACATCCAAAAAGTTCTCCAACAATATCCTAATTGTTGAAAACTTGTCATCCAAATGACCCTAAACTCATGTATGTACCCCCCATGGATCCCATACACATATAAGAGCTAACCCGGTTAAAATCCAGTGCTGAAAACACTTTCAGACTGGTATCAGTCGACTGCAAGAAGTACCAGTCGACTGCCCCCATGAAAACGAGCTTACAGAGACATTCTGTGCTCGTGAACAGTATTACCAGTCGACTGGTACAGTTACCAGTCGACTGGTATACTATTCATGAAAAAATTAATCTTTTCTAGCCAACTTCATAAATACGCCAGAAATTCCACAGACCTCCAAAAATCCCCAAATTTTGTGGAGAGGTCTATTATATCAATATATACTTGGGAAAAATATATATAAAAATATATCTATCACCAATCCCAAGATTGACATAAAACACAAAACTAGCTAAAAAGTTCAATTGAACCTTGACCTAAAGTCCTAGTTTTGGCTTCCTCTTGATGTATTTGCCCATACTAACCCACAATGCATCCCTAGCATTGGTTTATATGGCATCTATACATCCAAAACCAATTATCATGCTATATGACCCCAATGTTATATTTTCAAGCATGAAACACAACCCATGTGTGCCAATTCCCTAGGTTTGAGACTCAAGTCCGTCTCCAAACCACTTGGCACATTCCATGACCTAACCTAGACTCCCAAGTAAAACTCACTTGAGATCCATTGGCCATGGGTCCCAAATTGACTCTTTGAGCTCCCCCTAGAGCTCTTAGCCTTAGCCACCTCCCTAGGTGACTCATCCACAATGGCTAGGTCATTCCGGTGCACCTCCGGTGACACTTGGCCTACCAATCTTACTTTCTTAACCTTGGACACTTTGTCCTTGGTTAATTTCTCCTTACCATTAAATGGATTTCCCTTGCCATTTATTGGCTTCTCCTTACTATAGTCATATGCAACCCTAGCATAAGACTTTCCCTTAGCTTTGGAGGACTCTCCCTTGCCACGATCATTTGCCACCCTAACACATGATCTCTCATTAGCCTTGGAGAAACTAGATCGGTATCCCAAGCCCAATCTATCATGGTTGGATCTTTGGCTACACAACACCATATTTAATTCCTTAGATCCAACATTGAATCTCTTAAGGAATTGGTCTAACTTATCAAGCTTTCCCCTTAAGGCTTGATTCTCCTTCTCTAGGTTCCTAACCCTAGAGTTAATTTGTCCAAATTGGACATTCCTAGACCTACCCTTTCTAGGCATATGTCTCCCCTTCTTGGGATTAATGCCTTGGGTCTCCTTAGGTCTACCATTTTTAGATTTTTCATGAATGGGTCTCCTAGGGTTTTGATCTACAATTACCCTACTCCTATCAAGATATTTGAAACCAAAATTTTGCATGGGCATATAATGATTAACATTATTTTTCCTAACATGCATGGGAACATAAGAATTTGAATTTGAATTACACTTCAAATTAGGGTATACCTCCCTTACCCTTGAAGCTCCCCCTTGACTTGAGCTCCTCTTCTTCTTCTCCCACTTCTTTAGATGCTCCAACTTCTTGAACTCTCCCTTCCTTGAGCATCTTGTGTGGTAGTGTCCAAGTTCTCCACACGTGAAGCATCTAATGTGCTTCTTCTCCTTCTTCTTCCTACAACTCAAATTAGATTCTAAAGAGATTGAATTGAGTTTAGGAGATACCTCTTTCTTACCCATAGGACATCTACTCTTGTAGTGTCCCTTCTCATTACACCCGAAACAAATGATGTGATCTTTTGACTTTGCTTCGGTGGAGGTGCTCACTAGGTTGACTTCTTCCAAGATTTCTTCTTCTTCTTCTTCACTTGTCTTGGATTCTTCTTCAACCTTTGAGGATGTAGATGCTATATTTTCCTCATCCACACTTGTGGATGACCTTTCTTCATCCTTTTCCTCAAATGTGACCAAATTTACTTCCTCTTCTTCTTTTGATGTTGAATTGGTCTTCACATTCGATTGGTCCTTCTTCTCCTCTTGGACCACTTCATCACTTTCTTCGGATTTTTCTTCTTCTTCTTGTGTAGGCAAAAATTCCTCCCATGGTAATTTCTTCACTTTGCTCCACAATTCATGGGTGTTCTCATATTTACCTACACCACTTATCACATTAGGAGGGAATAAATCAATTAATATTGCTATTACCTTTGAGTTTGCCTCCGATCGTGAGGTTTGCTCCTCCGTCCAATGCCGTGTTCGGAGCTTCTTTCCTTTCTTGTCCTTTGGGACTTTGAATGGCTCCTTTACCACCATCATGACGTCCCAATCCGTGTTGAAGAAGATCTCCATCTTCATCATCCAATAGGTGATGTCCCCAATGCTTCCTCCTTCAAACTTTGGAGGTTCAATCAAGCCGGTCATCTTTTGTCTCCTTGGCGGTTAATCCAATAGAGAGCAACCTCGCTCTGATACCACTTGTTGGGGATCGGTCGGCCGACTTGAACGGGGGTTGGATAGACGGCACCCCCAAATACTCGCTTCTTTCTACAACGTTAGTGCGCAAGCGGAAATGCAAACAAAGCAAGTAGAAAGCTAAATACTAAAGGAAAGAATGCAAACCAAACTACACGATCATTTACATGGTTCGGAGATAAGACTCCTACTCCACAGCTGTCCGTAAGGTGGACGATCCCTATCCGTCGATGGATTACTCCCCGGAAGACCTCCGGCTAGCTCACGTAGCTCCTTGTGGGTGGAGAAACCTCACCACAACTCTTACCAAGGACTCTTGAGAAGCTAGGGCACTGGTAGACTACTAATAGGGGTTAACCACCTCTATTTCGTCAACCTCAACCAAGCTTCCAAGGCTTGGTTATATAGGCCACGGGTTGGAAAACCCCGCCTACCTGTCGACTGCTAAAACATGCAGTCGACTGCCCTCTGTCGAAATTCGACCGTTACATCCCAACGGCTCGATTCCTCACTAACCGAGCGAACAGAGACATTCTGTTCGCTGCCAATCGACTGCCCCAGTCGACTGCACCAGTCGACTGCCCCAGTCGACTGCTACAGTACTGCTATAGTAAACCCCTAAAACTAGGATTTTACTCCGAGTACAATCTCTCGTGCACTCGTACCCTCTCCCTTATGACTCACTTGACACTTCTTTGCAGCCTTGACATATTGCCTTCAAGCTTACTTCCTTTGGCTCTCGTCCCTCAGATGGATTGAAGCCCGCAGCTCGTCCCCAATGCCATCCTTCGCGTATGCCTCGAAGTCGCTTCCCTCGGCCCTTGTCCTCGCTGCCTTGTCCACGGTCCCTCGGATGCTCCATCCTTCACCGGACCCGAAGCCATCAACCTGAGTCACATGTGTATCCTGCAGTCCTGTATAACTCAAGTACACATATCAAATAACAAGGGTGAACCTAACTTAAACTCTTTGCCCCAACATCAAAACACATGGTCGCACGGGCCATTGGGATTGCTCCAACAACGACCACCTTGAGCCTCACCACTTTAAAAGGAGCACTTCATCTCCTAGCTCAGGGAGGAGATCCATGGTGAAAAGGGACCATCTAGGTCAAATCCTTACACTCGGAGGTGTCATCTGGGTGATCCAAGGCCATCCTGCTACACCATCCTCATTGGCACTCCAAGATCTTCGTCCGAGAGCTTCAATAGACATCAAGGATAAGTTTTTCTTACCTTCCTTTAGGGTTCTTGAAATTTTTATGTATTTGAGCTCTTGGATTGTAGAGTTTTAACTTATGAAGTAGATTTCTATTATTCTAGGGCGTAGGGAGTAATTGTAATGTGTGGAATGTTGTACTCTATTGAATTTCCAATTTCCTTATTTGATTATTCTTGTATGGCACATGTTCTATTCGATGAAATGCAAGCAAGTAGGCTATCTACTAGAAATATGATCTATTATGACACTTTCTTTATGACATTTAATTTTAAATGTCATTATAAATAATTTTTAATGACATATATCGAAAGAGATTATTTTAAATATTAAAATATCATTTTAGATTATTTATGGTGACAAATTTTAATAATGTCATCATATAACATAATAATTTAATGTATAACCTATATAATTTTGTGTATTTTTTCCGCAGTCGCGTCTATAGATTTTTCTCGAGCACTGTTCCCTCAAGAGAGCCGATTCTTTCTTCTCGTACAATCCCTAACTCTCGTCGTCACCGCTCCTCAAATCACCCATGCTCAAGGGCCGCTAGCTCCTCTCCATTTCTCCTCCCTAACTTGCTCTTGTCGTTGCCACTCTTCTCACCCATGCTCATCATCTTTATCACTGCTCCTCACCCTTTTTCCTAACTTGCTCTCACTGTCGCCGCTCCTCTCACCCACGTTCACACATCCTTGTCGCCGCCGGCCTCCATCGCTCGTCTCCACCACGATTCATCCACGGCACTGCCTCCTCTATGATTCCTTAGGTTTACGGTATCTTTTGAATCCTTAAATTAACCAAATCATTCTCCTTATCATTGATCAACAAGCATTAGGAAATTTTGAGAACCTTAAAACCTCAATTGTAGGAACAGAAGGAAGCAATGAGTGGAGGTTTTGGTCTAAGAAATTTGAAGTTTTAAAGGTATTTTTTTGTTACCTGTTACCTTTTGTTTTTGTGTATTGTTAATTTTTTCAATCCGAACCCTACTTCCATGAAAGTAAGACTGATTGATTCCCCAACCATACAAGTAATTCCTTGTTGCATTGCTTGTAGTTTAGAGAGGTGTTTGATGCAATTTCAATACATTTTTGTGTCATTTTCATGTAATCTATAAATGATTACTTAGAATTTGTTTAATCCATGCATGATTCTGAAATGGTCATAATTGAACTACAAGATATAGTCCATACAGTGGAAGTTTTGGTCTAAGACGCCGGAAGCTTAAGCTTTAAAGGTCTTTCCTTGTTACCTATCTTTTTTTTTCTGTATTGTAAATTTTTCTTTTGTACTGTGTATTTTTCTTAGGTGAGGGAAATTATGAGATACCATATATTGTTGTATCATCTTAAGTCATGATGTTTCATTCTTAATATGTAAAGCCTTATCCCATGTCTCTTTAAATTTCATTTAAACTATATTTGTGGTCTATAGTTCTTATTATACTTGAATTTCACTTGTAACTTAATTCTTTATTTATGAATGTTAAATTTAGTATATATGCATTTTAAAATTTAACAATTTATTATAATATTAAATTAATTTTAATAAGTGTTTTCTGTAGAATCATTATGGATAAGAGTTGGATATTTTTACAGAGACAAACTAAGGAGTATAGAAATGGTGTTAAAAGTTTATTACATTTTGCATTTTCTAATGCAAATATAAATGGAATCATTTTATGTCCTTGTATATGATGTAAGATTGGCATATTTGTTTCAAGAGAGGTTGCCTTTGATCATTTGATAGTTAATGGATTTATCAAAGGTTATACTCACTGGGTAGCTCATGGAGATATAACATATAGTGCATCTACAAACTCTACTTTTGTTCCATCTAGAAACGATGCAGATGATATGCAAGGTTTAGTTTATGTGGCATTTGGGATCTCTGAGCACAACGATAATATAATTAGTATATCAGAATTTGAAAATGATAAGGAGATTCCAACTAGAGAGGTTGAAAAATTCTATAAATTGATTGATGATTTACAAAAAGAATTATATCTAGGATGAAAAAAATTCTCAAAACTTGCAAGGTAACATAATGAAGGTAGCATAGTGAAGGTAACATAAGAATTGTTGATGTGCAAGGTAATATCCCACCTGTTGAAAACATGTCTTCAGTTCCATACCAGAATTTATCTAAATAAAATACGATGTTTATTTGAAATAAGATACAATGCCCTTGTAGTAATAAGATCTATAAGGACATACATAAATGTCCTTATAGTATACTTTTATCTATCTAGATTGTATTTTTATATGTATAGATCTTATTTCTAAGTTAGATACATTGTTGTGTGTCTATAATTAGGACTTGGTATGAACCTGAATTTTCATTGATCAGATGCATAAATTGTTATCTCTTTTGAGTATACGTTTCGATATAGCTCGGGATAGCCTTAGGATACTTGTTTAATGTTGAGTATCTAAGGTAAATATCCTTCTATATGAAACGTAATCTCTTAAGGGAAAATGATTCTATGTATGGATAAGTCTATCACTTAATCTAATGGGCTTCCCCAATCATATGCTATGCAAGTGACCTACATAATCTAGAGACGTACACCCGGAGGAGACCTTGTGATAGGAGGTACTCTGCTGAAAACCAAGACTCTCTAACTTACTTCTTCACTTAAAGGCATACTTGGTTACTAGAAGGGGAAGACTCTGATATACCGTCACGGGGTGGAATTCGGTAATAGTTTAGACTATCCTACAAACATGCAAGTGGAGGGGTGAATTCATAGCACAACATCCACCAATACAGTGAAACCCTCGACCTAAAATATTTTTTGAACCAAGGACTTCCTCAATTATTTTTCTTTTCTTTTATTTTAGTATCTTAGTTGAAAATCAAAAACAATGTTTATTGATTGTTGTCTAGATAAATTTGAATTGAAAAATCAATTAGCAAATAATCCTCAATCCTCGTGGGATTGACTTATAAATTTTATTACTTAACAACAACGGTGCACTTGCGGTCACACATCAATGTTGTAAACTAATTCAAATTAACATTGAATCAATCATAAATTATATATATATATATATATATATATATATATATATATATATATATATATATATATATATATATTACACTGAATTACTAAATAATGTGTTTATTTATGTTTGATCATGGCTACTAAGAACATCATAGACGAACTCAATAAGGGAGAGAAACTATATGGAGATAATTATAAAATATGACACCTCAAGATACAATATGTTCTTGAGGACAAGAAGTTCAAAAGGTCATAAATTAATTTATGGATGAACTTGCTGATGGTTCAACAATACAACATGGATGTTATATTGATGCCTATAAGGCATGGAAGAAAAAGGACTCCATTGTTAAGGAAATATTGATTAGTTCAATGGTATACAACCTAGTATTTGAATATGAGAAATACCATTGGCTCCTGCTGTCTAGGTAGCTCTTAGAGAGAAGTATAGTGGAGTAAGTCTAAGCAAGCTTCGTCAGCTGACAATCAAGTTTGACAGCTACAAAAAGTGTCCGAATATTAATATACCCTAGCATCTGACCCTAGCATCTAAGGGAAATGACAAATATGATTTGGGATTTAAAGGTTGTCAGTCATGAGTTAACTGATGAACAATAGGTTCAGGGAGTTATCCATTCCCTTTCTGATTCTTGGGAACCGATAAAACATAATCTGACTCATAGTGAAAGTATCAAAACATTCACTGATGTCTCCTTTCGTTGAACTGGAGGCAGAGAGAATAGATTTTGCAAGGATTTCTAATCAAGCTATTGTAGTTGAAGGTTCTGGATCCAAGAATAAGATAATTGTTGGATCGAGATGCACGTGAGAGGGGGGTGAATCACGTGGTTTTCAAAAATATTTTATTTTTGATTTTGAAATTAAAGTGCTTAGCAGAAAAGTACAAAAAATAGGAAGCAAGAAAAAAGAACAAGTTCAGTTTTTACTTGGTTCGGAGCCTTCGGCGGCTCCTACTCCAAGACCCAGGTCTCACGAACCTATCAACGGGTAATCCACTAAATGCCTCTTCCAGAACTGCTGGAAGAGGGGATGGAATACACAAGAATAGGAAGAGTGTAATAACCTACACTTTCCGTTTGTAGAAATTAAATATAGAACTTAAATTTCTTTTACTAAACAATTTTGTAGATGGTCGGCTTAAGCTTGTAGGACAGTAGCAGGAAGGTAACCTACACTTTCCGTTTGTAGATGGCTTCTCAGTGGCAGTCGAGTGTAGTAGAGTCATAGTAGGACAGTAGCAGGAAGGTAAAGTAATCGAAAAGTCGATCAGATGTGTAGAAGCTTGTATAGAAGTTGTATTTTGAATACTCCTCGAGACACTCTTATAAAGAGTGAGAAAGAAGCCTTCCATAGCCTTGAAGGTGCCTCCTACATGTAAAGTTTGATTCTGAACTCGTTGCTCCTTATCTGTGATGAAGTCTAAATTTTATCCTTTGGAAGGCGCCTTTCATAGCACCGAAGGTGCCTTCCATGAACAGTATGAAGGTACCTTCCAATGCTTGAAGGTGCCTCAGGTACTGTTCACCCGAGGCCTTTTTGCTCCTTTCTCTCTGTAAGTTAGGTTAGTCCAACACAACAATAATATAACCTACAAAATAAAGTTAGCACAATAATAATATAATTAATTTATGACTTAGACTCTGTCTTCTAGATCAGAATCTAGTCAGGGTCTCAATTTAGGATCTCGAAATGGACCTAAATTGGATTGATGCCTACTATCCCCTCAACCGAGACGTGTCCTCACTTAGTCACTCTCCTTCAGTGACTTACCTTTACTTACTGTGTGTCAAGTTACCTTCTTGACGTCAATTTGATCACCAAGTCTTCCTTCCAGAATCGCACATTCAAACTTCGCCACTCGAGAATCGTACATCCTGATCTCTTGTCGAAATCAAACATCCAAACTTTACCATTTAGGAATTGAACATCCTGATTAGACTTCCTGCCTGGTGTTAGTGTAACGCCCGCCCCTCCTGCTAGTAGAGGTGGGGTTACTTTCTACATACATACATTCATGAATGAAAAAGACACAGCGGAAGTAATTATTTTCTTTTCATTTAAAACACAACTAATCATACGAGCATGCTTAGCATAGTTATGAACTTAGAGAGTCGTAATATCCATTCCTAACATAAGCATAAGTAAAGTGATCATGCAAGACATCAACATGAATTAAGCAAAGTTCATATCAATCCTAAATCAACGTAAGCAGGTCTTTCTTTCTTAGCCAAGACACCACCACACACATCTCCTGCCCCTCCTGCTGCTCCTTTAGTTTATCCATCCTTTACCTTTATCTGTGGTACAAGGAAAATAACTATAAGCACACAAGGCTTAGTGAGATTCTTTCCTACTCACAAATAAAACATGTCATAGCAAAATCATACAACATATAGCATGGACACATGAGAATCTAACCAACATATCATGTAAGAGTATCATATCACATTTTAACATAACATAAGAGAGAACATTATATCATACCATATCATAGCATAAAAGAATATCATGTCATGTCATATCATAAAAGAAACATCATGTCATATCATGTCATAACACAATTGAAGACATCATATCATATCATATCATAACATAAAGTAAGCATCATGACATATCATATCATAGCATAAAGAACATCACATCATAGCATAAAGAACATCATATCATATCACATCATAACATAATCATGTATGCAATGAAAAATGTCCTTTAAAACATGGGTAATATCATGTGCAAGATGCTTTTAAAAACAAAATATATCATATAATACTTGAACATAATATCATCATGAGGGCCCGGCTTGTACCACATACATACATAAATGCGCGCAATCCCTAGGACAGGGTAGCTAGCCCCGAACCTACTAGGGATCTAGGTCCGTTCATAGTCCGTCGACCTATGGGCATACTAAGGAGCCCATCCCTTTACTAGACTCGTTCATAGTCCGTCGGTCTAGGGGCGCTTATGGAGCCCACCCTTGGTACAAGCCATACAAAGTAAAATAACATGTCATATAATCATAGTATATCATATTCATGTCATTCATAGCATATAATGTTCATGTCATTCATCATTCATCATGTTCATGTCATTCATCATTCATCATGTTCATGTCATTCATAACTTAACTTAGCATGAAGAGTGCTCTTAGTCCCACTTGATAGGGAAGCAACTCTTAGGCCTTTCACTTAGCATATCATAAAGAGTGCTCTTAGTCCCAACAAGTAGGGAAGCAACTCTTAGGCCTTTCACTTAGCATATCATAAACATACGTGCTTGAGCATATAGCACATCATAGGAGACATTTTAAATGCATGATTCATAAGCGTACATAGATGAACATATATCATATCATGGGAACATAATCATGCATGGAACATAAGTTAATATCTCCTAATTCATATCATGGCATGTGAAGCACATAATGAGTCATAATTGGGTCTCAATCATCAACCTATCATAGGTGGCCGAAACATGTAAGGAATCACCTAGGTTGAAAGCAACATACAAGCATATGAACCCTAAACCAATTTCATATCATTTATCATAAGGAACATCATGAGCATTTTTAGTTTAGGTTCTAAGCTTCCTAGGTCTACAAACATGTTGTGGCCGAAACATACAAGGCCTAAACCTAGGTTACAAATAGCATATAAACATGTGAACCTTAAACCAATTCCATATTATTTATCATAAGGAACATCATGAGCATTTTTGGTTTAGGTTCTAAGCTTCCTAGGTCTACAAACATGTTGTGGCCGAAACATACAAGGCCTAAACCTAGGTTGCAAATAGCATATAAACATGTGAACCCTAAACCAATTCCTTATTATTTATCATAAGGGACATCATGAGCATATTTGGTTTATGTTCTAAGCTTCCTAGTTCTACAAACCATGATGTGGCCGAAAGTCATGAAGTGTGAAAGTAAGTTCTAAACCAAAGACAAGTATAAGAATATCATGTTATCCTCATATCATATCATAGGGAAAAAAAACATGAGCATGTTAGGGTTGAGTTTAAGCTTGCCTAGCCCTTTTAATCCTAAGTTGGCCGAAAGTTCTAAGCATGAATACCTAGTTCTAACCAACATAAAATTCATAAGTACATCAAGTTATCTTCCTACCATATCATGAGGAAGATCATGAGTAAGTTGGATTTGTGTTTAAATTTTTCTAGGCTTTTTAAACTTGTCATGGCCGAAACCCTAAGGTGGGGTTCATCTAATTCCATGTGACATACAAGCATGAAACACCAAGGAAATATTCATATCATGTCATAAGAAAAATCATAAACATGTTAGATTTGAGTTTAAGCTTTCCTAGGCTTTTAAACTTGGCATGGCTGAAACCCTAAGGTGGGGTTCATCTAACTCCAAGTAACATACAACATGAAACACCAAGGAAATATTCATATCATGTCATAAGAAAAATCATAAACATGTTAGATTTGAGTTTAAGCTTTCCTAGGCTTTTAAACTTGTCATGGCCAAAAGTTGTAAGAAAACTTCCTAGGTTTTTAAGCCATTTAAATCTATGGAAAAATCATGAGCTACTTGTACCACAGGTGAGGGAATACTCACATCCTTTCGCTTGTGGTTCCTAATGAAAATGGTACCCTTGTGAGGAGGAAGAAGAGAGCTCCTCCTTCTAGCACTCCCTTTTTCTTCTCTTGCTTGGAAGGGGTAGATCTTGAAGGTTCCTTCTTGTGGATTAGTATTCTTAGGAAGAAAGACCTTAGGTGGATTTCGAAATTAGGAGAGGGAGAGCTCTAGGTTTCGGCAATGGTGAGGAAGGGAAAAGAAAGAAGAAAATGAAATCTCTTTCTTTCTTTCTTCTTTATGCTAAGTGGGAGGAAGAAACAAAGATGAACTTTGTCTTCCCTTTCTCCTTAACTCATTCATATCATTCCCTAATGAGAATATGTCCCCATTCATCCCCTTAATTTCTTCAAATCCTATCTCCTCTTCATTCCCACGAAAATGGAAGGGAGAAGAAGAGAAAGACAATTGTCTTTTTGCTTGTTCTTAATCAAAAGAAGGAGGAAGAAAACTACTTGATATTTTCTTGTTTCCTTCTCTTAACCATATTCTTACTTTATCTAAAATTTCCATCCCCTTTTCAACAATAATTCATAATGGCCTAGTGGGCATTCCATAACTCCTAAAAATTGCCATTTAATAAAAAGGTTCAAGGTTCAATCCTTGACTTCACCTCTTTTCTTTTTATATCTTTTTGGTTCTATCTCCCTTTTTATTCTACAAAAACAAAGGATACTCACATATGTATAACTACTAGTTTTCGTGGGTGTTACAGTTAGGTCCTCTTAACTAATCAAGTTAGTCAACCTTACACACTCAGTAACAAGGTTAGATTATGATAACACCAAACTTAACTCACTTGTCATTCATCAAAACTTGAGTTAAATTTTTAGTACATATTGAACTAACAATCTCACCCTTTTTGATTCAATGAAAACCTAGGGTAGAGTTAGGAAAAGATATGAAAAAATTGTAATAATAACTTATTCAAGAGAAAAACACTTAAGAAAGATCAATTACTATTTTATTCTCTTGATCATTTTAGGATTAAGGTTTTCATGTTAAAGAATTAGATTTCCTTTTTTTTACTTACTCCCCCTTTGACATTCATCAAAATTGATGTAGATAGTTATCCCAAATTACAAATATACAAGTAAATAATAATTTATGTAGAGTAATAAAAAACTTATAGGTCTATTAGAGGGAGGAGTTAGTAAAATTTTAAAAGTATTTTAACAATAATTTTTTACTATTCAAAGGATTTTCAACATTTTGAAAATTGATTTTGCAACATAAACCATTTGTAACACTAAATTTTACAAACCCATTTTAAGATAGATTTCAAAAAATAATTGAGATTACATTGCAAATTATCATTTCAAAATATTTTCAAAATAAAAACCATTATCCAAGCAAAATAATTTTGGAAATAATTACAAAATAGTTTTTAAATAAAAATATTTAACAAGTTTTTTCAAACATATTTTTCAAAGTGAAAAGATAACCTTTGAATAAATTTTTCACAAATTTTCAAAAGTGTTTTTCAAAAATATCTTTCAAAATGTTTTTCATCATATGTTAATATAATTTTCAAAAATACTTGCATTTTTCAAAATAGATAGTTTGAACATTTATAAGAATATTTACAAAGCAAGTATCATAAAAGTAATTTTGAAAATATTTTGCAAAAAAAACTTTTGAAAAAATGATTTTGAAAGTGATTTTTGCAAAAAGTATTAGGAAAGGAAATAAATTATTTTAAAAATTATTTTTAATTATCCTCCCCCTGAACCTGATATAAAAAATTTATCTAAATATTTGACCTTAAATGTCTAACCGTTAGTTACTAACTAACTACCAGAAAATAGCAATATTTACTTGGTTAGTTATGTTAAATAAATGTATCCAATTAGTGTTTGACTAAAATAGATTACTTAACTTAATCACTGTAATTATGGTATTTTTCGCCCAGACTTGTAGTGATTCACTGATATAAGTATCTAAAGTCCAAGCAATAGGCCTATACATCTCACGTCATTCTAAGTTTGCAAATATACAATCAAGGTAAACCTATTGTATTTGTGAGATGCTCAAGTCCTAGATCTATATAGGAACATGTTTTTATATGGATTTGATCTATTATAAGGCCAAAATTAATTTTAAAATACAAAGGAAATGGAAATTTTAATAAAATATAAGTAAATAATTTTCCCTATAATTTATAAATCATTTGAAAAAGTATTTTAAAAATACCAGTCCTTGTCTAAAAAATAGATTATCCTCGAGTACCCAAATAAAATCGCAAAAAGTAGTTAACTGTATAGATCAAGTCAACAAGATATACAATGTATAACAGTGTACTAAGTAAAATCAGGTCTTGTCATCATCAGCAGGTGGATGTGGGAGTTGCTCAGGCACTTATAACGCTTGAAGGATCAACTGTATCTATATGTCTAGCTGTCAAAATCTGATGGTCATCACCCCCTAGAGAGAGGAGAAATACTCAGAGACTGACCACTGGATCTGCACAAAAGACTCCTCAAGTCGAGCAAGTTGTTCCTAGACGGATAATGAAGTCGAGGGCAGAGATGAGGATGAGGGCTGGGTCGGAAGAAGTCTAAAGAGCTCCTTAGCCGTAAATGTAGGTAACTCCTCCCACTCAGCCAAAATGATAGGTGGAAAATCATCCTCGGCCTTGTCTAGAACATCTGACTATGGTCCCACTCTCTAAACTAGTCCCTCCTGAGCAGTGACGTCTATATGGACTAATACAGACTGGCGCTGACCAATCTCATCATATGCACTAATGGAGGTGGGCGTACCTTAGGCCATATCTACCTCTATGGTTGAGAATATGTAAGTTAAAATATGACAATATGGCATATGAACCTGTTGTTGGGGCAATTTCCCTAGGTCAAGTTTGACCAGTTTGACTAAGCTTGTGTTGAGTCAAGTTTGAGTCGGGATTTGAGTTTTGATGTTTGACAATATAAGGAGATTGCTGGAGCAATCATCCGGTTGTGGATATGGTCAATGGATTGACCAGGTTGATGAGAATACAAGTCAAGTAGGTCAAGGTTGACAGGAGACTTAACTGGAAAAATCCTGGTGAGGAGCCAAGCAACAGGAAAGTCCTAGTGTGGAGCTAGGCAGGAGAAAGTGTAATACCTCGGTTCTGAGATTCTGGTTAAATATAGCTTAAAAGGTTAGACGGTACTATCCATAACACCAAGGTACACCTTTCTTTTCGGAAATCCAAACTTAAGAACTCCAAAGTTAAGCGTGCTTGGCTTGGAGAAATCTGAGGATGGGTGACCTCCTGGGAAGTTTTCCAGTGTGCGTGCGAGTGAGGTCAAAGCACGCTGAAAGGACCTACAGTGGTCTGAGGAGCTAGTCGTCAACTCGTTGGGCAATTCTGGTGGCGTTCCCCATTCGGTCTGGGTGGGGTCGGGCCGGGGCGTGTCAGATGGTATCAGAGCGACCTTGCGACCATGAGTGCGCCTATGGCAGGAGCACCGAGGGCACCACTTAACAAGGGAGATTCTAGGATTTGTCTGTGGTATGATTCATGGTTACACAACAAGGACGTTGTGTCTTTAAGTGGGGGTGATTGTAATACCCCAGTTTTGAGATTCTAGTTAAATATACCTTAAAAGGTTAGATGGTACTATCCATATCACTATGGTGCACCTTCCTTTTCGGAAGCCCAAACTTAAGAACTCCAAAGTTAAGCGTGCTTGGCTTAGAGAAATCTGAGGATGGGTGACCTCTTGGGAAGTTTTCCAGGGTGCGTGCCAGTGAGGTCAAAGCACGCTGAAAGGACCTACAGCGGTGTGTGGAGCTAGTCGTCAACCCGATGGGCAATTCTGGTGGCATTCCAGGTTCGGTCTGGGTGGGGTCAGGCCGGGGCGTGTCAGAAAGTCCTAGTGTGGAGCTAGGTAGGAGAAAGTCCAAGTGTGATCTTGGCAAAGGAGAAAGTCCTGGTGAGGAGCCAGGCAACGGGAAAGTCCTAGTGTGGAGCTAAGCAGGAGAAAGTCCAAGTGTGATCTAGGGAAATCGTACTGGTTCCACTGTATAAAAATTTGTACAAGTGTCGAACCTTTCCTTAAATAACCTATTGTGTTCTTTAGAAGTTAAATTAGGAATCGCAGACTGTAACGCCCGAAAATTCTCAAACTTGCATTAGAATTATTCTATGATTTTGCTGGAATTTTTAGATATTTTTCCGGAATTTTCCGAGTAGCGGAGGTAGCAAAAATAATTAGAAGAATAAAAAGGCTTAAGCGGGAATCGAACCCGGGACCTCTCGGGTCCGCTAAACCTTTAGTTAGCCTTAGTAACCGGTGAACCCAGCAAGGCCGTGCTGAAAGAAAGAGGAACCAATTATATTTATATTAGAGTTGAGTTCAATAATCCACTTAATATAAATTAATAACTTAAGTGGGGTTTGGTTGGAATTGGTTCGGCAGCCCTCTCCTCATAAAACCTCACGCCAAATCCCTTCTCCTCTCAAAACCCTCACGTCGGCGCCCCTCTCCCTCTCCTCCTTCTCACGGCACACCAAGCCCAAGGGCCACGGGAACTTCTTCCGGCGAGATCTCCGATACGAGGACGTCCCCCTTCGCGAGAAGAATAAGTTGACGCGAGCGGATCGTCGAGAAGATCATCTCCACCGGAGTTCTAGCGAATAGAATCGTAAGAAATTACGAATAGGAGGTAAGAAACCCCTCACCTGCAATATAATAGCTTCCGTTTGAGTTTTTATGCTTTAGTTAGGATGTATGCAGATTTTTATCGATATCTAGGGTGTATTTAACTCTCTTCGCTGATTAGGGATTTAGTTGGGCACCTCTAGATGGGCCGGGCACGTTTTTCCTCTTCAGATAGGAGGTTGGACGTTGTCGGGTGCCTAGAGGTGGTCTCCCTAATAGGGAGAAGAGTTAGAGCATCCTAGGCGCTCGATTAAAGGTCTAACTCAGTAATAGACAGTTTAATTAACTTATTAAATGCACTAGAAGCATTTAAAACAACAAATTAGATTTATTTCGACTTATGTAGGACTACGGTCCAATGGGTGGGCTCCCATAGTAGCCTCTAGGTTCAGACAACCTAGCTCTAGGTTCAGATAACCTAGATTCAGCAAAATAAGAATGTAGCATTCAGTATTTTATTTTCAGGGGTGGCACTGTACTGGATTAGATATCCACTGGGATGGACTCCCATAGTCGTCCCTAGGTTTAGCTAACCTAGTAAACCCTACTAGATTCAGAACTTACAATCCCGGGTTTAGATAGGGATGCGCGCACAGCAAATACAGTTGCCAGGGCCCATCAGCAGCATGTTTAGTATTTTCACTTATTATGATATATAGCTTTTCAAATTCACAACAGTTAGGTGAATATCAGTTTAGCTTTAGTATCAGCTCAGTTAACTTAACTCAGTACATGATCAGCTTAGTTCAGTATTCATGTTCAATTTCCTTATTCATATTCAGTTTCAGTATGCATGTTCAGCTATTAGTACTATGCCATGATCAGTTTGAATATACATGATTGAATGCCACGCCATGTTCAGTACAGTTTTCAAATAGCATGTTTTAAAAACATATCGGCATCGTATGCATGTTTTTGTGAGGTAGATGGTTTCTTACTAAGCTTTTTTTTAGCTTACAGATACTACTTTTCTTATACTGCAGATAAAGGTAAAGGAAAAGTGGACCAGTAGCGGAGGCTGGAGGGCAATGCTATCCGGATGTGTGTGGGCAGGAGTTGGAATAAAGATCTTTGGGATCTAAACAGTTTTACTTCAGTATTAGCACTTAGCGTTTTCAGTTTTATTATCATTCAGTTTTTGATTTGTTAAGCGTTATGAAATAGTAAACCATGCACTATGTAGTATGCCAGGTTTAGAAAATTAGTAAGTTTATATTAGTATGATTTGCATTGGTTTATAAGTGTGGTGTGAGATTTTGGGCACGAACTAGTGCTGAAATCAGAGTTTCAGTGCGAAATCAGAAACCCCAATCGATCGGTGGATCGATTGGGGTGTCCCAATCGATCAGCTGATCGATCGGGCAAGTTGCTCCGCGAATAGTAGGCTTCTGGATCGATCATCCGATCGATCCAGCAATTTCTGTAGCGAACAGGAGGTTCAGGGATCGATCACTGGATCGATTGGTCAGTCTGGATCGATCAGCCGATCGATCCAGAATATCGTCCCGAGCACAGTAGCGCGTTGGATCGATCACTGGATCAATCCAACCTACGTCCCGCGTACAATAGTCGGCTGAATCGATCCCTGGATCGATCCGACGTTCCAATCGATCAACGGATCGATTGGGAGGTCTGATAACAGCTGGGAAACATTTATTTCAGTTCCTTGACCATAGGGGATGTAGTATATGTTAGGTATACTTTAGATTACGTCCTTCAGTACATATAGAACCAAGAATAGTTATCAGTTAGCAACTAAAATTTAAATTAGATCAGTTTCCGCACAGTTAGCTCAGCATAACTGTAGCGATCAGCCTTACAGCCTAGTAGTAGAAGGTGGGTCGTTATAGAGTGGTATCAGAGCAGTGTTCCATACTTCCTACACACACATCAGCATTGCACCTACAGCTTCCAAGTAAGAATACCTCTACTTTATTTATGCTCCTTGTTTTGTTATTACAGTTCATGTTTATATGCCTACTGCTTGTTAGTATGTGATAGTTTTAAACATGATATCAGTAGTTATATAACTATGATTACATTAGTTATGTTATGTTCTCTATGTCTTTAGAAATGGCACGAGGACGCCCAGCTAGAAGGGCACTAGCTACTGAGCCCCAGCAAGAGGCAGGCAGTTCAGTGCCTCCTCCAGACCTTACAACATTAGTGGCTCAGTTACAGCAGCAGCTAGCTGAACAGCCTTAAAGGCTAATCAGCAGAGTACCCCCACAGTCACCCCGGAACCGAATTTGACGACTCCGGTAGTCTTAGAGGTTCCACCAGCTCAGCCTACAGCACCAGCACCAGCACCAGCAGCCCCAGCAGCTGAGCCAAGAAAGGAAGCCTATCTGATCCAGTGGCAGCGAGTCAAGCCAGAGAACTTCTCAGGCACTAGTGAACCATGGGATGCACAAGCCTGGTTCAAAACACTGGAGAGCACGATGGAGCTTCTGGACTGGCCAGAACACGAGAAGGTGAATTGTGCCTCCTTCTGTCTGACAGGAGATGCACGCATGTGGTGGGAAAGGATCAGAACGAAGCGCCCAGTGAACCAGATGTCATGGGCTGACTTCGAGAAACAATTCTTCGAGGAGTTCTTTCACGTGCGGGTTACGAACTGCCACTACGACGAGTTCACTGAGTTTTTCCAGGGCAACCTTTCAGTTGAGGAAGCCGTGAAGAAATTCAACAGGTTGGCTCGTCTATGCCCAGAGCTAGTCAGCACAGAGAAGGAACGAATCCGGTTGATGCTCAAGATGCTGAGGCCAGAGATAGCAGTGAACGTGGCTGGTGGCATACATAGGCCACAAACCACAGAGGAGTTAGTGAGCAGTGCCTTGACCACAGAGCATTACCAGAACAGCATAAGGCAGCAGAAGCAAGTCTCCTCAGAGTCCAAGGGCCAAGGAAACTCTCACACTCAAAAACAGCAGGGCCACAGCTCGAACTGGAAAGGGAACTCCAACAGCAAGCGCAAATCAGGGAGTGACCCAAAAGGAGGACCATCTAGCAAGCGACCCAGTTATCCAAAGTGTGCTACTTGTGGGAAATTCCACCCGGGGGTTTGTCGCAAGGGCACAAGAGGATGCTTTGAATGTGGACAAGAAGGGCACATGGCTAAGCAGTGCCCGAACAAGACCGGTCTTCCTCAGCCACAGCAGATTCAGTATGCAGGCCAACCAGCTCAGTTATATCAGATGCAGGCTGCTCTAGAAGGTCCACTTATCAGCCAAGGCAGATTAGAAGCCCCTCCAGCTATGGCGAATGCGAGGATCTACTCACTCACCAGAGAGGACGTAGCCAATGCCTCGACAGTTGTCACAGGTCAGATTAGCATTTTACAGTATAGTGCTACTGTTCTATTTGATACTGGGGCAACCCATTCATATATAGCCAGGATGTTCTCCGAAAAATTTGAAATACCCTCAGAGGTACTCAGTGGTCATGTTTTGACGACACTACCTTCAGGAGAAATCATGGCATCCACGCACTGGCTCAGAGCAGTGCCGATCATTATAGCAGACAGAGAGCTCTTTTGTGATCTGATAGTGCTAGAAATGACCGACTATGACGTTATCTTCGGAATGGACTTTCTGATCAGATACGGTGCTACCATAGAGTGCCGTAAATAGAAGGTCATCTTCCAACCTGAAGCGGCAGTACAATTTGAATACAGCGGGGAACCAAAGAGAAAGGCCAAGAAGTTTCTCTCAGCTATGAAAGCACAGAAGCTACTGGATTCAGGATGTACAGGGTTCCTAGCACACATAGTCAACGCCAGCCAGGACAAGAACCAACAGCTAGCAGAGGTTCGAGTTGTATGTGACTACCCAGCAGTCTTCCCTGAAGAGTTACCAGGCTTAGCACCAGACAGGGAGATTGACTTTGAGATAGAGCTCATTCCCGGTACAAATCCTATCTCCAAAACGCCTTATCGCATGGCTCTAGCAGAACTGAAGGAACTTCAGGACCAACTACAGGAGCTGCTTGACAAGGGTTTCATACGCCCGAGTCACTCACCATGGGGAGCGCCTGTATTGTTCGTGAGGAAGAAGGATGGAAGCATGCGACTGTGCATAGACTACAGATCACTGAACCAAGTCACGATCAAGAACAGGTATCCCCTCCCCAGAATAGATGACCTGTTCGACCAGCTGAAGGGAGCAGCAGTGTTCTCTAAGATAGATCTTAGATCAGGTTATCATCAGGTGAAGGTTAAAGAAGGGGATATACCCAAGACAGCGTTCAGAACCAGATACGGACACTACGAGTTCGTAGTCATGCCCTTTAGCGTGACTAATGCTCTAGCTACATTCATGGATCTCATGAACAGAGTATTCAGGAAGTATTTAGATAAGTTTATTATTGTGTTTATCGATGACATTCTTATCTACTCAAGAACTCAGGAAGAACACTCAGAGCACCTGGAACTAGTATTGCAGACCCTTCAGCAGAACCAGCTATACGCCAAGTTCACGAAATGTGAATTTTGGTTAGATCAGGTGTCCTTCCTGGGTCACATCATCTCAAAGGATGGTATTATGGTAGATCCCAGCAAGATAGAAGCAGTAAGTAACTGGAAGAGACCCAAGAACGCCAGCGAAATCAGGAGATTTCTGGGATTAGCAGGATATTACAGGAAGTTTGTAGAGGACTTCTCCAGGATAGCCTCCCCACTGACAGCTCTTTCCAGAAAGAATAGGAAATTTCAGTGGACAGAGGACTATGAGAACAGCTTCAGCGAGCTAAAAAGGAGATTGACCAGTGCTCCCATTTTGGCTCTACCAGACAACACTAGCAGCTTTGACATCTATAGTGATGCCTCTAAGTTGGGACTAGGAGCAGTATTGATGCAAAATGGCAAGGTGATCGCCTATGCCTCCAGACAACTCAAGGATTATGAGAAGAATTACCCTACTCAAGACCTTGAGCTCGCAGCAGTAGTGTTCGCTCTCAAAATTTGGAGACATTACTTATATGGAGCTCAGTGCAGAGTGTATACAGATCATCAGAGTCTGAAGTACTTCTTCACTCAGAAGGATCTGAACATGCGACAGCGCAGATGGCTTGAGCTGGTCAAAGACTATGATATAGACATCCTCTATCATCCAGGGAAAGCCAATAAGGTAGCCGACGCACTTAGCAGAAAATCCAATGCTACCTTATTATCTCTTACAGCCATGTCACCGCCCCTACAGAAGGAGATTGTAGATTTCGGTCTCGAACTCATCGTTGGACAGCTCTCTACTATGACCTTAGAGTCTACCTTGCTTGGTGATATTCAGTCAGCTCAGGAGCAGGACCCTGAAATTCAGAAAATCAAGCAAGGGCTAGCAGAATCAGAAAGTAGAGAATTCAGAGTGTCCGATAGCGGGGTGTTGTATTTTGGTGGCAGACTCTGTGTTCCAGATCAGGAGGAGCTACGGAGACAGATTTTAGATGAGGCTCACAAGACTCCCTATGCGATGCATCCAGGTTCCACCAAAATGTACCAAGACCTGAAGAACCGTTTTTGGTGGCCCGGGATGAAGCGAGACATCGCCAGATATGTTAGCATCTGCCTCACCTGTCAGAGGGTCAAGGCAGAACATCAGGGACCAGGAGGAGTTCTGCAGCCTATACAGATTCCAGAATGGAAGTGGGAGAATATCTCTATGGATTTCATAGTGGGACTGCCCAGAACCACGAATGGTTTTGACGCCATCTGGGTAATAGTCGACAAGTTGACTAAATTAGCCCACTTCTTAGCTATCAAGATATCCTACTCTATGGAGAAGTTAGCTCAGTTGTATCTCCAGGAGATCGTCAGACTACATGGAGTCCCACGCACCATCATTTCAGACAGAGACAGCAGATTCACATCACACTTCTGGGAGTGTGTACAGTCAGCGTTGGGCACTAAGTTAAAGTTCAGCACAGCATTCGATCCTCAGACAGATGGTCAGACGGAGCGAGTAAACCAGGTACTCTAAGATATGCTCCGAGCGTGTGCCCTAGACTTCAAGGGAAGTTGGTGCAAATATCTGAGCTTAGCAGAATTTGCATACAACAACAGCTATCAGGCCACTGTCGGCATGGCACCTTACGAGGCTCTCTATGGGCGGAGGTGTAGATCTCCAATCTGCTGGTATGAGAGTGGTGAACAGAAAGAGCTAGAACTTCAGACAGATCTAGTAGCAGATACCACAGCAGCTATACAGCAGATCCGCCAGAGGATAGAGACAGCTCAGAGCCGCCAGAAAAGCTATGCTGATACACGGCGCAGACCCTTAGAGTTTTCAGTCGGAGACATAGTGTTCCTCAGAGTAGCTCCCATGAAGGGAGTGATGCATTTTGGGAAGAAGGGCAAGCTTAGTCCCAGATATGTGGGACCATACCTTATCAGCAGAAGAGTGGGCAAGGTAGCATATGAGCTAGAGCTACCCCAAGAAATGTCAGCTGTCCACAACGTATTTCATGTCTCTATGCTGAAGAAGCATACCCCAGATGCCACCCAGGTGATTGAGCCCCAGTCGGTACAGATCCGCGAAGACCTCAGCTATAATAATCGGCCTATTCAGATAATAGACTTAGCAGTTAAGAAATTACGGAACAAGGAGTACCATTAGTCAAAGTCATTTGGCACAGTCATACAACAGAAGAGGCAACTTGGGAGACGGAAGCCAGCATGAGACAGAAGTACCCAGAATTATTCTAAGTTCGACGACGAACTTTTTATAAGGTATGGGGGATTGTAACGCCCGAAAATTCTCAAACTTGCATTAGAATTATTCTATGATTTTGCTGGAATTTTTAGATATTTTTCCGGAATTTTCCGAGTAGCGGAGGTAGCAAAAATAATTAGAAGAATAAAAAGGCTTAAGCGGGAATCGAACCCGGGACCTCTCGGGTCCGCTAAACCTTTAGTTAGCCTTAGTAACCGGTGAACCCAGCATGGCCGTGCTGAAAGAAAGAGGAACCAATTATATTTATATTAGAGTTGGGTTCAATAATCCACTTAATATAAATTAATAACTTAAGTGGGATTTGGTTGGAATTGGTTCGGCAGCCCTCTCCTCACAAAACCTCACGCCAAATCCCTTCTCCTCTCAAAACCCTCACGCCGGCACCCCTATCCCTCTCCTCCTTCTCACGGCACACCAAGCCCAAGGGCCAAGGGAACTTCTTCCGGCGAGATCCTCGATACGAGGACGTCCCCCTTCGCGAGAATAACACGTAGACGCGAGCGGATCGTCGAGAAGATCATCTCCACCGGAGTTCTAGCGAATAGAATCGTAAGAAATTACGAATGGGAGGTAAGAAACCCCTCACCTACAGTATAATAGCTTCCGTTTGAGTTTTTATGCTTTAGTTAGGATGTATGCAGATTTTTATCAATATCTAGGGTGTATTTAACTCTCTTCGCTGATTAGGGATTTAGTTGGGCACCTCTAGATGGGCCGGACACGTTTTCCCTCTTCAGATAGGAGGTTGGACGTTGTCGGGTGCCTAGAGGTGGTCTCCCTAAAAGGGAGAAGAGTTAGAGCATCCTAGGCGCTCGATTAAAGGTCTAACTCAGTAATAGACAGTTTAATTAACCTATTAAATGCACTAGAAGCATTTAAAACAGCAAATTAGATTTATTTCGACTTATGTAGGACTACGGTCCAATGGGTGGGCTCCCATAGTAGCCTCTAGGTTCAGACAACCTAGCTCTAGGTTCAGATAACCTAGATTTAGCAAAATAAGTATGTAGCATTCAGTATTTTATTTTCAGCGGTGGCACTGTACTGGATTAGATATCCACTGGGCTGGACTCCCATAGTCGTCCCTAGGTTTAGCTAACCTAGTAAACCCTACTAGATTCGGAACTTGCAATCCCGGGTTTAGATAGGGATGCGCGCACAGCAAGTACAGTTGCCAGGGCCCATCAGCAGCATGTTTAGTATTTTCACTTATTATGATATATAGCTTTTCAAATTCACAACAGTTAGGTGAATATCAATTTAGCTTTAGTATCAGCTCAGTTAACTTAACTCAGTACATGATCAGCTTAGTTCAGTATTCATGTTCAATTTACTTATTCATATTCAGTTTCAGTATGCATGTTCAGCTATTAGTACTATGCCATGATCAGTTTGAATATACATGATTGAATGCCACGCCATGTTCAGTACAGTTTTCAAATAGCATGTTTTAAAAACATATCGGCATCGTATGCATGTTTTTGTGAGGTAGATGGTTTCTTACTAAGCTTTTTTTTAGCTTACAGATACTACTTTTCTTATACTGCAGATAAAGGTAAAGGAAAAGTGGACCAGTAGCGGAGGCTGGAGGGCAATGCTATCCGGATGTGTGTGGGCAGGAGTTGGAATAAAGATCTTTGGGATCTAAACAGTTTTACTTCAGTATTAGCACTTAGCGTTTTCAGTTTTATTATCATTCAGTTTTTGATTTGTTAAGCGTTATGAAATAGTAAACCATGCACTATGTAGTATGCCAGGTTTAGAAAATTAGTAAGTTTATATTAGTATGATTTGCATTGGTTTATAAGTGTGGTGTGAGATTTTGGGCACGAACTAGTGCTGAAATCAGAGTTTCAGTGCGAAATCAGAAACCCCAATCGATCGGTGGATCGATTGGGGGGTCCCAATCGATCAGCTGATCGATCGGGCAAGTTGCTCCGCGAACAGTAGGCTTCTGGATCGATCATCCGATCGATCCAGCAATTTCTGTTGCGAACAGGAGGTTCGGGGATCGATCACTGGATCGATTGGTCAGTCTGGATCGATCAGCCGATCGATCCAGAATATCGTCCCGAGCACAGTAGCGCGTTGGATCGATCACTGGATCAATCCAACCTACGTCCCGCGTACAGTAGCCGGCTGAATCGATCCCTAGATCGATCCGACGTTCCAATTGATCAACGGATCGATTGGGAGGTCTGATAACAGCTGGGAAACATTTATTTCAGTTCCTTGACCATAGGGGATGTAGTATATGTTAGGTATACTTTAGATTACGTCCTTCAGTACATGTAGAACCAAGAATAGTTATCAGTTAGCAACTAAAATTTAAATTAGATCAGTTTCCGCACAGTTAGCTCAGCATAACTTTAGCGATCGGCCTTACAGCCTAGTAGTAGAAGGTGGGTCGTTACACAGACGGAACTTAACATCATTGATTCCAAATTTAAGTTATCTGTTCTTAATGGTTTAGATTTAAATCGCAAGTGGAACTTAACACTATTAATTCAAATCCACCTACGTTATAAATTCCATTAAATATTAATTTTCAAAATTGGCTTCCAGGACTGCATGGCGAGGCACATGGCCATCTTGTATATGGGAGCAACCACCACCGCCTAAACAAAGTCTTTTAAGAAAAGCTAATATTTAATTTCCTTAAATAATTCTAGGTTAACCAAAAAGAACAATCGAATCACAAATCAAAAAATAAAGAAAACACAAACTCAAAAAATAAATTCGAAAAACTAGATCTAATGCCTATTGTGTTTGGAATTCTTACAAAGAGAAATAACTAGCATGATGCGGAAAATAATTGCTAATTATACCTTCTCTTTGTATGCTAATGACCTCGAGATCTTTTGCCGTATTCCTCACCTCGCCTTGGACGTTGTGTGGGCGACAATCCTCCAAGATGAACACCACCCAAATAGCTTTCTTCTTCCTCCTCTAAAATCCGGCCGCCACCACACCCAAGGAGAAGAGAGCAAAGGGAAAGGGAGAAGAGAGTGGGTCGACCACCAAGAGATCACCAAGCAAAAGAATAAGAGTTGTGTCTCATGAAGCCCCCTCACCCCTTTTTTTATATTACTTGCCCAAGGCAAATAAGGAAAAACTTTTGACAAAAAATAAAATCATCCTCTAGTTTTTCCTTTTTCCTTTTTATTTTTTCCTTTTCTTTCCTCTTGATTGAATCAACCACCAAATCAATTGATGATGATTTTATTTTAATTATGGCCGGCCACCTTGCTTGGGCACCAAGCAAGGGTGGCCGGCCCCCAAGAGAGGAAAGAAATATTATTTTTTTTATAAAATTTTACAAGAAGAAAAACTCTTATAAAATTTTACAAGCAATCTTTCCTAAAGTAGGAGTTAAAAAAGGAAAGTTCTAAAAATTAAAACCATGTTTCAAAATTTAAAACTTCTCTTATAAAATTTCCTTTTTTAACATGGTGATAGAAAATTTAAATTTTAAAACTTATCTTCCTTTTTTCTTAAACCATGAGGATGATTAAAAAAGGAAAGTTTTAAAACTTTTAAAACTCTCTATTAAAACATGTGGCCTAATTCAAATAAGGAAAGTTTTAAAAATTAAAATCTCTCTTTTAAAACTTATAGTTTTCTACAAAGAGAAAATTTTAAAAAAAAATCAAAACAAGCCTCCTTGTTTGAATTATTGTGGCCGACCCCTACTAGCTTGATCACCAAGCAATAGGGCCGACCCCTATAGAAGAGGATGTGGTCGGCCCTTGCTTGGTCACCAAGCATTGGACCGGCCCCCTTCTTGAACACCAAGATGGGCTTATATTTGGATGGACTTGAGGCTATAATGAGGCTACGACAGGGACCTAGAGGAGAAATTGGTTTTGGCCTTCCGATGAGCTTGAGTATTCCGTGCTCGCCCCGAACACACAACTCAAGTTCATCGATAATAACTCATCCCACTAGAGAGTTATTATCGCACTACCGCACCAATCCCAAATTACATTATGGGCTCCTTCTTATCAAGAGTGTGTTAGTCTCCATGTGTTTAAGATAACAAATGTCCACTAATTAAGTAAGTTACTGACAATTCACTTAATTAATATCTAGCTCCAAGAATAGTACCACTCAACCTCATTGTCATGTCGGACTAAGTCCACTTGCAGGGTTTAACATGACAATCCTTATGAGCTCCTCTTGGGACATTCTCAACCTAGATAACTAGGACACAGATTCTTTCTATAATCAACAACACACACTATAAGTAATATCATTTCCCAACTTATCGGGCATATTGATTTATCGAGCTAAACCTCACCCTTTGATAAGTCAAAGAAATAAATATTAAATATATGTGCTTGTTATTATATTAGGATTAAGAGCACACACTTTCATAATAACTAAGGTCTAGTTCTTTTATTAAGTCAGTACAAAAAGAACTTACCTAAATGGTCCTACTCAATACACTTAGAGTGTACCAGTGTAATTTATTAATCAAGATAAACTAATACTTAATTACACTATGACTACTTCAACGGTTTGTTCCTTTCCATCTTAGTCGCGAGCAACTGCTTATAATTTATAAAGAACTGATAACATGATCTTCTGTGTGTGACACCACACACCATGTTGTCTACTATATAAATTAATTGAAAAAATTACATTTAACAAATAAATATAGATATTGACCACTGTGATTCTTTATTTCTAAATAAATGTTTATACAAAAGCTAGACTTTTAGTATACACTCTAACAATCTCCCACTTATACTAAAAGATAATGCTGGCATAAATGTTACCATGCATCTGATTCTCAACCCTTCAATATGCCAATCAAAAGCTCTTGCCTTAAGGACCTTAGTGAAAGGATCTACAGGTCATCACCTGATGCAATCTAGGTGGCAACAACTTCTACTCGTTTATACGATTTCTCGTATTGGGTGGTACTTGCACTCTATTGTGTTTACTTTCCTTATGGTCTTATAGTTTCTTCGAGTTTGCTACTGCACCACTATTATTACAGTAAATTGTAATAATTTTTGGGCATACCAGAAAACATGTCTAAGTCCATCATGAAGTATCTGAGCCATACAGCTTCTATGACTGCCTCAGAGGCTGCCACTTACTCAGTTTCTATGGTGGAGTCCGAAAATGCACCTTTGCATATCACTCTTCCATAGTTATGACTTCACCTCCTAAAGTAAACACAAAACTCCGAAGTCGACTTACTATTGTCCCTATCCGATTGGAAGTCAAAATCCGTGCAACCCATAGGGACCAAATTATCTACCTTGTAAGCTAGTATATAATCTTTAGTACCTCTAAGGTACTTCAATATATGTTTTACCGCAATCCAATGTCCTTGTCCAGGGCTACTTTGATATCTGCTAACTATGCCCTCGGCAAAATAGATTTCTGATCTCGTGCATAGCATACATTAGGCTTCCGACAGCCAAAGCATAAGGAACTGCCTTCATTTCCTCTATCTCCTTTGATGTCTTCGGAGACATCTCTTTAGATAAAGCTACTCTATGCTGAAAAGGTAAGTAACCTTTCTTGGAGTTTTGCATGCTTAAAACGAGCAAGGATTGTTTCGATATATGAAGCTTGGGATATTTTTTTCTTGTGATCCCTTATTACTTTGATCCCAAGAATATATGTATTCTCTCAAGTCCTTCATATCGAATTATTTGGACAACCATACCCTTACTTCTGACGACACTTTGATATTGTTTCCAACTACCAAAAATATCATCTACGTATAGTACAAGAAATACCATTACGTTTCCATCACACTTCTTGTATACACAAGACTCATTCGGTTATTAAATAAATCCATAGGTCCGGATTACTTTATTAAATCAGATGTTCCAAGACCTTGAAGCTTTACTTCAGTCCATAGATTGATTGAGCTTACACACAAGATGCTCTTTGCTCTTTGCAATGAATCCTTCTGGTTGTTATATATGGATGTTTTCTTCAAGACTTCCATTAAGGAAAACTGTCTTGACATCCACTTGCTAAATCTCATAGTCCATATGAGAAGTGATAGATAAAAGAATCCGGATAGACTTAAGCATGACTACCGGTGAAAAAGTTTCCTTTTTCCACAAGCTTGCTTTGAAAGTTTCTACCTTTCCGTCTATCCCTCTTTTCCTATTGTGGACTTATTTTCATCCAATGGCTTTTACACCATTTGGTGATTTTATAAGCTCCCAAACTCTATTAGAATACATATATTCTAATTCTGTATTTATTGCTCTTTGTAAAGATGCTGCATCTTTATCTTGGAGTGCTTGTCATATGTCCGGGGATCAGGTTCATGTCCACCAGGGATCAAGTCCAAAGACTCTCCCAAAACATTAATCTTTTAGGTTGCCTAACAACCCTCCCACTACGACGAGACATTTTCTGTAATTGTGTATCATTTGTGATATGTGTTGCAGTTTCTTGCGATATTTCATCTTGTACAGTTGGTACTAGATTAGACGTGCCCTTTAATTTCCTTAAGAACAATTTTTACTCATGGGCTTGTGGTTCATAGTATAGTCTTTTTCTAAAATCGAGCATTGGTGCCAATAATGACCTTCCGATTTTAAGGACTATAAACCTCTTTTCATTTTTCTAGGATAACTCACAAACAAGTGAACTCATGTCCAACTTATCAGTGTCTCTCATGTGCTAGACCACCCAAATCCGAATATGCTTCAGACTAGGTTTACGCCCATTCTGCAATTTTATGGGAGTAGAGAGTTCTGACTTAGAAGGTACTATGTTCACTTCCGTTTCTAGTGTATATCCTTAAAACGAATTTGGTAATTTTCTGAATAACTCATCATCGATCTAATTATTCCATAAGAGTCTTATACCTTCTTTCTACTACACCATTCTGTTGGGGTGTACCAGGTGCAGTTAGTTGGGATTAAATCCCGACTTCTGATAAGTGACTCCTAAACTCTCCTAAGAGATACTCGTTACTATGATTTCACCGTAGTGTCTTAATACTTTTACTTTGACGTTACTCCACATCAGCCTAGTACTCTTTGAACTAATCAAAGCACTTAGACTTGTGCCGCGTCAAGTAAATGTATCCTTATCTCGAATAGTCGTCTATAAAATAGACGAAATATTCGAAACAACCTCTTACCTGGATAGTCAAATGTCTACACAAATTAGAATGAACCAATTCCAACATATCTTTGGCTCCATACCCCTTACACTTAAAAGCTTCTTGGTTATTTTTCCTTCCAAGTAAGACTCGCAGGTTGGAAAGATTTCCACTACCAATGAACCCAAGAGTTCATTAGTTATTATCCTTTGAATACTACTCAAGTTAATATAACCTAGCCTTAGATGCCAAAAATTTGATTCATTTTCGAAGGTTACTTTCTCTTATTAAAGTTAAAAAATGTGTTATTATTTTCCATTTATTGCATCGTGGGAGTTATTGGATTATAAATTATCAACCAACGTACTAGAATAGATAACTTCCCTATTTTTCTTGATAACAAGTTTGTTATCAAAATAGACAGAATATCTATTCTTTAATAGTTTAAAAATCGAAATCAGGTTCTTTCTAAACTTAGTACGTAAAGACAATTTCTGAAAATCCATATTTTATTCCTATCAGAGGATAAACATCTCCCACTGCAACAGCTGCTACTTTTACAGTAGTGCCCATGTAGACGGTGTTTTCCTTTTCATATAGTTGTCAGGTTTCCTAGAACTCTACAATGAATTGCAGACATGATTAGTGACATCTGTATCTACACTCCAGGTACTTGTAGATAACACCACTAAACATGTTTCAACAACTAATGAAAAATTGTTCTCAGTTCTAAGAGGACAGTCTACCTTAATGTCTAAGTCCTATCATTATAATTGGGACTACTAAGTCTTTTCTATAGTATAACAACTAGGGTATTGACAAACATTTAAAATCCTAAGAATCACAAAAATATTTGGTCAAGACCATCATTTTAAAATCCCCGTGAATTTTGTATGCCACGATAGTGTGGACGTATACAAATTCAAAAAGGAGATTTTGTCCATTAATTTTATTATCTCGCCATCCTAACTTCATGACAAATAAAATTTATAGTTGGTCTATCTTTGATCAAATATTTTGGTCAAAACTTTGAATTTAAAATAATATTGATTCCTCAAACAATATTATTTAAATTCACCAACACCTCAAACACCGGGAATTTTGTATGCCACGATAGTGTGGACGTATACAAATTCGAACATTTGTAAGAGGGGTTTTACCCATTAATTATCTTGTCAATAAATCTTTATGACAAATAAAATTACCTCAAACACCGTGAATTTTGTATGCCACGATAGTGTGTACGTATACAAAACCAAACATTTGTAAGAGGAGTTTTTCCCATTAATTTTATTTTCTTGTCATCCTGACAAATAAAATTACCTCATACACCGTGAATTTTGTATGTCACGATAGTGTAGACGTATACAAACACTCGACATTTGTAAGAGGGGGTTATAATTTTATTATCTTGTCAACTTATCTTTTTGACAAATTAATAGTTGGTTTTCCTTTGGTCACATAAATAACAGCAATGACTCCGATGGGGAGGATACTATTAGACGTGCCTAAGTGTGTATACCATTACTTGACACTAAGTCCATTAATAAGATTATGCCCCTTCCGATGGGGAAGATCACACGCTCTTATTTAATTTCCTATAGTCATCCTAAATGGAAGTTTGATCTAGTGATCCATAAACAAACTCATCCGATATGGAGGAAGGCACTCAGAGCCAACGCGTAAGTTTATTTGCATCACTTACAAACCAATAATGGAGACCGTGGAATTTATTAAAATAAATCCCTCTCCCAGATAGTTATTTAAAGTGAGGAATTTTAAACTATCCTGGCATACATCACATGCATACATACACATCACAATAAATAAAAGCAATAAATATGGAAATTATTTTTCCAAATATTATGGCCTTTTCCATCACTGTCCTCCGTGTGCTCCAACCCTAGCTACTGCCACCTTTAGCCACCGTCATCGGGTCGAGATGTCGCATCCATCTTGCTTCTTATTCCGTTGCGCCTCTGGTGCTACAAAAATACCACGCCTCGCAAGCATCCGATCCGTGACAAAAATAGAATTTTACATGTGTCGATCCTATATTCCATGAGGGAATGTACATGAAATCTAGATCAAAAATAAAATTCTAAAATCCTAGGTCTAATACAGCTCCTGCTGTATTAATTACATACAATCATGCACACACACAATAATGCCCTTGACATGTCCAAGGGTCCAATCACACACAACATCTATAAGTCATAATAGTTGGAGCCTGCAATCAAAAAGTTAGCACATCACTATAATCTTGCCTAAATTATGTATGACATGTGCATAACATATTTGAATTCTAAACACACAGAGGCAAACCCTAGCTCTGATACCAATTGTTCGTTAGTCCTAGGAAAATCGTACCGGTTCCACTGTACAAAAATTTGTACAAGTGTCGAACCTTTCCTTAAATAACCTATTGTGTTCTTTAGAAGTTAAATTAGGAATCGCAGACAGAACTTAACATCATTGATTCCAAATTTAACTTATCTATTCTTAATGGTTTAGATTTTAATCGCAAGCAGAACTTAACACTATTGATTCAAATCCACCTAAGTTATAAATTCCATTAAATAGTAATTTCCAAAATTGACTTCCAAGACTGCATGGCGAGGCACATGGCCTTCTTGGATATGGGAGCAACCACCACCGCCTAGACAAAGCCTTTTAAGGAAAGCTAATATTTAATTTCCTTAAATAACACTAGGTTAACCAAAAAGAACAATCGAATCACAAATTCAAAAAATAAAGAAAACACAAACTCTAAATATAAATTCGAAAAACTAGATCTAATGCCTCTTGTGTTTGGAATTCTTACAAAGAGAAATAACTAGCATGATGCGGAAAACAATTGCTAATTATACCTTCTCTTTGTATGCTAATGACCTCGAGATCCTCTGTCGTATTCCTTGCCTCGCCTTGGGCGTCGTGTGGGCGACAATCCTCCAAGATGAACACCACCCAAAGAGCTTTCTTCTTCCACCTCTGAAATCCGGCCACCACCACCACCAAGTAGAAGAGAGCAAAGGGAAAGGCAGAAGAGAGAGGTCCGACCACCAAGAGATCACCAAACAAAAGAATAAGAGTTGTGTCTCATGAATCTCCCTCACCCCTTCTTTTATATTACTTGCCCAAGGCAAACAAGGAAAAACTTTTGACAAAAAATAAAATCATCCTCTAGTTTTTCCTTTTTCCTTTTTATTTTTCCTTTTCTTTCCTCTTGATTGAATCAACCACCAAATCAATTGATGATGATTTTATTTTAATTATGGCCGGCCACCTTGCTTGGGCACTAAGCAAGGGTGGTCGGCCCCCATAAGAGGAAAGGAATATTATTTTTTTATAAAATTTTACAAGAAGAAAAACTCTTATAAAATTTTACAAGCTCTCTTTCCAAAAGTAGGAGTTAAAAAAGGAAAGTTCTAAAAATTAAAACCATGTTTTAAAATTTAAAACTTCTCTTATAAAATTTCCTTTTTTAACATGGTGATAGAAAATTTAAATTTTAAAACTTATCTTCCTTTTTTCTTAAACCATGAGGATGGTTAAAAAAGGAAAGTTTTAAAACTTTTAAAATTCTCTATTAAAACATGTGGCCTAATTCAAATAATGAAAGTTTTAAAAATTAAAATCTCTCTTTTAAAACTTATAGTTTTCTACAAAGAGAAGATTTTAAAAAATTCAAAACAACCCTCCTTGTTTAAATTATTGTGGTCGGCCCCTACTAGATTGATCACCAAGCAATAGGGTCGGCCCCTATAGAAGAGGATGTGGCCGGCCCTTGCTTGGTCACCAAACATTGGACCGGCCCCCTTCTTGGACACTAAGATGGACTTATATTTGGATGGACTTGAGGCTATAATGAGGCTACGACAGGGACCTAGAGGTGAAATTGGTTTTGGCCTTCCGATGAGCTTGAGTATCCCGTGCTCGCCCCGAACACACAACTCAAGTTCATCGATAATAACTCATTCCACTAGAGAGTTATTATCACACTACCGCACCAATCCCAAATTACATTATGGGCTCCTTCTTATCATGAGTGTGTTAGTCTCCCTGTGTTTAAGATAACAAATATCCACTAATTAAGTAAGTTACTGACAACTCAATTAATATCTAGCTATAAGAATAGTACCACTCAACCTCATTGTCATGTCGGACTAAGTCCACCTGCAGGCTTTAACATGATAATTCTTATGAGCTCCTCTTGGGGACAGTCTCAACCTAGATAACTAGGACACAGATTCCTTCTATAATCAACAACACACACTATAAGTAATATCATTTCCCAACTTATCGGGCATATTGATTTATCGAGCTAAACCTCACCCTTTGATAAGTCAAAGAAATAAATATTAAATATATGTGCTTGTTATTATATTAGGATTAAGAGCGCACACTTCCATAATAACTAAGGTCTAGTTCTTTTATTAAGTCAGTACAAAAAGAACTTACCTAAATGGTCATACTCAATACACTTAGAGTGTACCAGTGTAATTTATTAATCAAGATAAACTAATACTTAATTACACTACGACTACTTCAACGGTTTGTTCCTTTCAATCTTAGTCGCGTGCAACTGTTTATAATTTATAAAGAACTGACAACATGATCTTCTGTGTGTGACACCACACACCATGTTGTCTACTATATAAATTAATTGAAAAAATTACATTTAACCAATAAATGTAGATATTGACCACTGTGATTCTATATTTCTAAATAAATGTTTATACAAAAGCTAGGCTTTTAGTATACACTCTAACACAAATGTGATCTTGGCAAAGGAGAAAGTCCTAGTGAGGAGCCAGGAAATTGGAAAGTCCAAGTGTGACCTTGGCAAAGGGTGCAAGTCTAAGCATGTGTTCTTGGCATGGTAAGTCCTGGTATGACTTGGCAAAGAAGACCCGACAACTAGGATGAGGCCGAAGGAAGCTCCTGAAGGCAAGGCGTGAAGGATGGGGATATATCCGAGGGACGCGAGTCTGATGGAGGAGGCTAGAAAGCTAGTTCGAGGTTGGTTGGGTGTGGCCAAATGCCAGGCATAGAGACCCAACAGGTCACGGTTGACCGGGAGTGGGTTGGAGACTTTGGACTTGAGATTGAGTCAAGTCCAGGATGGTCAATCGATTGGGAAATTGATTGAACCAGGGTCCAATCGATCAGCCGATCGATTGGAGTGTGCGGCAAAGGAAGAAATGGCCCAATCGATTGGTCGATCGATTGGGAGCATGAGTCACGAGCACGGTGTTACGCTCCGCAAGTGTACGGAAATGTCGCAAGTAATATAAAAGATTATCGTATCCACAGGGACTGGAATAAGCACTAGAAATGTCTCAATGCGAATTAGCTAAACAACTATCCAATTGTTTGAAATGCAAAGTGAAGGTAAACAAATCTAATATTAAAGATCAACAAACAAGAGTTTAGTGTTTTGGGTTATGATAAAGGGAGATTCTAGGAGTTTCGATTTCTTTGTAAGATTTCTTGAATGTAAATGGTTCACCAATTCTTATCCCTCAATTGCCAAACACTAGTAGAAAGTTGCCGGTTCTCTCTTGCAATAGATAACCGGCTAAGGACTGAGAAATGTATCTAAATATGATCAATTAGACGTGAACCTACGTTGTCCTTACACAGAAGCGCACCTATTACTATGTCTTCCTCGGATATCAACATAGAAGCCCACAACTTATTAATCTATCAAGATACAAGAAACTAATCACAAGATCCATCCTACTCTCTTGAATATTCCTATTTCCTCTTCAAGATTATCTCTCAACCGTCCTTACACGGGCTTGCACCTGTCACGTGGATCCCTCGGATGATCGAGTGAGAGTTTATCTTTACTAAGTCCACAAGAAATCCAAACAATCAATCAAGAATGAGAATTAAGCACAAATCACCATTAATCATTCAAGATCTAATTGATACAAGCAAGACAATGTCATTGAAACAAGAAATTGGTAAATCCATAAGAGATTACATCAATCCATCATACAAATACTCCCTTAATCCTAGAATACAAGATCTACTCCATGAATCGAGGAAGAATACCCGAAGAAATAAAGATTACAAGCATTTCTTAAATCCCCAATCCAAGAAACAAAGAAAAGGGGAAAAGAGAAAACTTATCTATGAAGAAGCCTCGTCTTCAGATCCAATCCTCGCTCCAGAGTCGAAATCGTCAAGAACTCCCCTCGAATCGCCCAGAAATCCTCCCAAGAATGGGAGGAAACCACCAAATCTTCCTTCTCCCAAAGGGGGAGAGATCCCCTTTCAATTCATGAAGGAGGGTTTAAATAGAGGAGGAAATCGGTCGCCACAATGGCCGTGTGAGATTCACACGCCATGTCCATTCCTTCTCGCCAAAGTCGCACGTGTGACTCACACGCCGGGACCTTTCTTCTCTAGAATGCTACACGTGTGGTGCACACGACCACCACCGCTTGGCCTCTGAAATCTCACACTGCAGTGTAGATTTACACGGCCATGTTAGGCATCCGCTCTAATTTCTTCAAATCAAGACGGCCGTGTGAGATTCACACGCCATGTCCTCTTCCTTCTCTATACACGGCTGTGTGTGGTACACGACCTGATGCTCTCTCCTTCAATTCCTTCCAAGCTTGTCCGAGGACGCATAATCTTCACCAATTTTGACTCCTGTGTACAGAAAATGCACAAAAAGCAGATCTCCGAACCAAAAGAGTAAATATGCTAAAAGGAAAGCTGGAAGTATAAAAATGCATAGTTCAAGCATGCTCAAAGTATGTAAATGTGCGTAAAAACATGCATAAAAGAGTATATAATCTACGCACATCACACCCCCAGACTTAAACCTTTGCTTGTCCTCAAGCAAAATGCTGCAGTCTAAATTCATATATTCTACAACACATTCATAAAACCTAGTGCACTTCCCTAACTCTATCAAAAAGTTTCATTAACAAGCGTGATCATGGAAACAAGTAAAGTATGGTTCAAGCATAAGAATCTTGTGCACAGTGTAAAAGTAACTCAACACCCTTCAAGTTTCAATCCATGTCCTAGTCAAGTCGTCATCAAATTTGAATTCCTAGTGTTTCCAGTGAAAGACAAGTAACCAGTGATAGGCACTTACTCACCATTCACTTGGTTCATATTTCTCAACTAACCCAAGGTCTCAAAGGTGTGCTCAATCTCAAGGGAAGCTAAGCAGTCATTTCCCTAGTAACCTAACTCGGTCTCAAAGGGGTGACTTGCTAGATTCCACTCATGACAACTGTTTTTTATATCCCTTATTTTTATTTTTATTTTTATTTTTTAAGTGTTTGCATTGTGCAAAACTTATTCACAAATGTACTTTTAGCACACATGTTGGGATATTTTGATTTTTCCAAATGAGCTTTAATGATTTGAGCCTCATCCAGTAACCAAAATGAAAGTTGAGAAATCACCATGGAAATCAAGAACTAAGCAAACAAGATGAATCATGACTATTTCAATGACATCAACTATTCAAGCATCAAGCACAAGTGTAGTGAAGATAAAATCCTTAAGGTTGAACCAAAACTAAAACTCATCACCATAAGATTCTTAGCTTATTAATGCTTCCCAAGATAGAAAAAAGAACTACACAAAGTTTACTACTAGCATCATTCGAACATCATGAATCAAGACAATAATCGTGCTAACATTTCACTTGAATCCAAGAAAGTATATAAGTGAAGATTTGATGTTCTAAAAAATGCATGATTATTTTAAAAACAAGCAAAATAAAGCAACAAGCAATGAAAATAAGAACCAACATGAAAAACTAACAAAAACTAAAAACTGAAAACCAACCTAAACAGTACATGACACCCCCCCCCCCAGACTTAAATTTTTCATCGTCCCGATGAAATCAATATGGTGGAGGAGGTGGAGGTGGACGAGGGAAAGGAGGTCTACGACGTGGTTGGCCAATAGGAAAACTAGGAAAACCTGGAATCTCACCCAAGGATCTATGATACTCATATAAAGCATCTACTTGTTGGCTAGTAAGCATCATGCTCTGCATAAAATCTCTCATCCTAGCCTGATCAGTATCATAATCCTGCACAAACTCAGCCACTTGACCTTGAAAATTCCTCGTAAACTGAAAATGATTTTGTACCTCCCTAAACTGATCATCAGATAAAGAGAAGCGCCCCTCCAACATTTTTCGTTGGGCATCTTGCTTCTCATGAAGTGATTCTAGAGACGTACGAAAATCTGAAAAATCAAACCTAGAAGATCCCGTGCCATATGCAAAAGAATGCCTAGCAGGCTCCATAAAACTAGAAGGTTGCGGGTGTCCATATGACGAGGGCTCATGATGTGGCTCAGTGTCTCCAGGTATAGAAGGGTTATCCTCAAAATCTAACTCAGAAATTACCCAATTAGCCGGGTTACGAATAGTAGTTCGTTCAGGAAAAGGAAGGGGTAAAGGAGAACCACTCCTCCTAGGAAACGCGAAACCATTCTCATCCCGAACGATCATTTTCATAGCAAGACATGCATCAATGTCAATCATGTCATTACCATGAATTATTTCCAACCCATCAACATCAAGATTTAAATTATAAGCTATTCGGGTAATCAAACCACCAAAAACAATTGATCCCGATGATGCCCTAGCAGATCTTAATAAGGTTTGAACAAAATGATAACCGTAATCAAATTCAACCTTATAAAGCATAGCCCATAAAGCATAAAGCTCTATCTTTTTAACCACCCCATCACTCTCTCCCCTACCAAAAATAGTTTTACCCATGACTCTATGTAGATACCTAAAGATGGGGTTTTGCATATGGGAGGCCTTAGCTCTTGAAGGCTCATAAGGTTGATCTAACCCAGTTATTGCATTCCAAAAATGATTCCAATTAAACCTTGGATCAAACCTACGAGGGCTACCGGTGGTTAATCCAAAACAAGAATTAAAGTCACTAAATGCCCATAGAAATTCTTGATTCATTAGTCTAAATGAGATTTTTCCAAAATAATCATCTTCATTAGTAAAATGGACATCCAATGAACTTAAAAATTCCAAAACAAGACGAGGATATGTAGGCAAATGTGTGTACATAATATCACTCCAATCCAAAAACCCAATCATCAAATCTACATCTTTCCTAATTCCAAGCATATCAAGAACAGTTGGGTCCATATATCTAGTACACACTATCTTTCTATTGACAAGAATTGCAAATCTAGTTACTTGATCATCATTTCTAAACACAATATTGAATTCATTGTCATTACCTTCGTTGCGTGAAGTCCTTTTGCCTTTGCCCTTTACTGGTTGTTTTCCTTTGTCCCTTGATGGCTCCTTCTCTTTGTCTCCACTGGATCCACCACCTCCTTTGCGAAGTTTCTTCAAAATATTGGACATCTTGATGAGTTTAGATAGAGGAAGAATTATCTAGGGTTGGAAAAATGGAACTCAAAGAACAAAACTTCAAAGAGCAAAGATCTTAGGTTAGGAGAATAAAAAGTCCAAGTCTTAGAGAGGAGGAGAATCCGGATCTAAGAGATCTTGAGAGATTAGAGAGGAGTTTTTAAGAGATTGGGAGAGAAAGATATGTTTTGGAGAGTTGGGGGTGTGCGGAACACGGCCAAGATCTGGCCGTGTAAGGTAGAAAGAAGACTTTAATAACTCTCCTACACGGGCCGTGCAGATCCACACGGCCTCCCCCTCTTCCTTCTTTGGATTCTTCGCACGGCCGTGTCTGGGACACGGCCTCTCCATCTTTCTTCTCTGGATTCTTCGCACGGCCGTGTCTGGGACACGACCTCTCCATCTTTCTTCTCGGGATTCTTTACGCGGCCGTGTTTGAGACACGGCCTAGACCTCTTTCTCCTCGGGAGATCCTACACGGTCGTGTCTGGATGTCACGGACCAAGCACTTCCCTTCTCTGCAACCTTTGCCTGGCCGTGTATAGCACACGGCCGGGCTCTGTTTTGCACCTAACCTGAAAACAAAATTAAAAACAAGTAAAAACCAACAAAATGAATTTATACTAGCTAAAAGAATTCAATCTGGAGGGCTAGGTTCAGAAAAATACAACCTTTGTACCTCTTCTATTTTCGTACCATGAATATATTTTTTTCAAACGTTGACCATTTACCTTAATTATCCCAAAATCTTTGTTCCAAATATCTACAGCTCCAAAAGGATAAACCTTTTTTACCTCATATGGACCCGTCCACCTTGACTTAAGCTTCCCAGGAAAAAGTTTTAATTTTGAATTGAACAACAAAACCAAATCTCCTACATTAAAGTCTTTATGAAGAATGTGCTGATCGTGCCATTTCTTCGTCCTTTCTTTGTAAGATTTAGCATGCTCATATGCATCCATCCTTAATTCATCAAGTTCATTCAACTGAAGCTTCCTTTTCTCCCCTGCTTCCTTTAAATCCATATTCAAATTTACAATTGCCCAATAAGCCTTGTGTTCTAGTTCAACTGGAAGATGGCAAGGCTTACCATAAACTAATCGAAATAGGGTCATCCCAATAGGAGTTTTATAAGCAGTTCGATATGCCCATAAAGCATCATCTAATTTCAATGCCCAATCCTTTCTTGAAGTGGATACAGTCTTTTCCAATATGGACTTAATTTCCCGGTTAGATATCTCAGCTTGCCCATTAGTTTGAGGATGATAAGGTGTTGCTACTTTATGCTTCACTCCATATCTTCTAAGTAAGTTTTCAAACTGTTTCTCTATAAAATGTGATCCTCCATCACTAATGACTGCCTTTGGCACCCCAAATCTTGGAAAGATAATACTCCTAAATAATTTGATAACTGTTTTCGCATCGTACGTAGGAGATGCCACAGCTTCTACCCATTTGGACACATAATCTACCGCCACAAGAATATACCTATTCCCATATGAAAGAGGGAAAGGTCCCATGAAATCAATTCCCCAAACATCAAATAACTCAACCTCAAGAATGTAATTTAACATCGTTTCATTTCTTTTAGTTATATTCCCAGTTCTCTGACATTGATCACAAGACTGAACAAACAACTTAGCATCCCTGAATAAGGTTGGCCAATAAAATCCTGCTTGAAGAATTTTTGTAATTGTTTTTGAACTACCCAAATGTCCTCCATAGGACGAAGAATGGCAATGAAACAAGATATCTCTAACTTCTTCTTCAGGTATACATCTTCGATAAATCACATCATTGCACTTCTTATACAGGAGAGGTTCATCCCAAACATAATTCTTAACTTCTGAAAAAAAACTTTTTCCTTTGTTGATGAGGAAAATACGGAGGTAACACTCCACTAGCAAGGAAATTCACAAAATCTGCGTACCAAGGAGTTTTCACACTTGATAAAGCTAATAAGTGTTCATCCGGGAATATGTCATCAATAGGTAAATCAAAATCCACCTCATTTTCTGACTTTTGAGATATTCTAGACAAATGATCCGCTACTACATTTTCAGCTCCTTTCTTATCCCTAATCTCAAGGTTGAACTCTTGCAAAAGTAAAATCCACCTGATTAACCTAGGTTTAGCATCTTTCTTTCCAAGTAGATACCGAATAGCTGCATGATCAGTATACACTATTATTCTTGATCCTACTAGATAGGATCTAAATTTATCAATAGCAAATACCACTGCCAATAATTCTTTTTCTGTAGTAGAATAGTTTACTTGGGCTACATCAAGTGTTTTACTTGCATAATGGATCGCATGTAAAATCTTGTTTCTTCGTTGTCCCAAAACTGCTCCTACAGCAAAATCACTAGCATCACACATTATTTCAAAAGGAAGATCCCAATCAGGTGCTTGAATGACTGGAGCTGTTGTAAGAGCACTCTTGATTTTATTGAAGGCTTCAATACATTCGCTATCAAAACAAAACTCAACATCTTTAATCAACAGATTAGTCAATGGCTTGGAAATCTTTGAAAAGTCCTTAATAAAACGTCTATAGAAACCAGCATGTCCTAAAAAACTCCTAACTCCTTTTACATTGATGGGTGGGGGTAATTTGTCTATTACTTCCACTTTTGCTTGATCTACCTCAATACCACGCTCTGAAATTTTATGCCCCAAAACTATTCCTTCCTTAACCATAAAATGACATTTTTCCCAGTTCAACACTAGGTTTGTATCTTCACACCTTTTTAGAACAGTAGAAAGATTTGACAAACAAGAATCAAAGTCATTTCCATAAACTGAGAAGTCATCCATGAAAACCTCCATAATTTTTTCTATTAAATCTGAAAAAATTGCCATCATGCATCTCTGAAAAGTGGTTGGAGCATTACAAAGCCCAAATGGCATCCGACGATAAGCAAAGGTACCATAAGGACAAGTAAAAGTAGTCTTCTCCTGGTCTTGAGGATGAATTGGAATTTGAAAAAATCCAGAATATCCGTCCAAGTAACAAAAGTAGGAATGTTTAGCTAATCTTTCAAGCATTTCATCAATAAATGGTAAAGGGAAATGATCCTTCCTTGTTTCTTTATTCAACTTCCGATAATCAATGCACATTCGCCACCCCGTCACTGTTCGTGTTGAAATTAGCTTATCTTCTTCATTCTTGATAATAGTCATTCCTCCTTTCTTTGGAACCACGTGGACTGGACTCACCCATTCACTATCCGAAATTGGGTAAATAATCCCTGCATCAAGAAGTTTAATCACTTCCTTCTTTACTACCTCTTTTAAATTTGGATTTAGTCTCCTTTGATGCTCAATTGAGTTCTTGTACCCTCTTCAAGTAAAATTCTATGCATACAGAGAGATGGACTAATCCCTTTTATATCATCAATTGTATATCCAATGGCCTTTCTATGCAACCTTAACTCATCCAACAGTCTCTTTGTTTCAAACTCATTTAACTGAGCATTAATTATAACTGGATAAGTAGAATTCGGCCCAAGAAATTCATACTTAAGATTTGGTGGTAATGGTTTAAGTTCAAGTTGAGGTGGTACTATTTCTGGTAAAACTGGCTCTTGTTCTATCAACATAGTCTCCTCCTTAGCCAAGCTTTCTTCTAAAAACTCTTCATTATCTAAAGACAGATCATCCTCCTTATGATCACCAAGACATACCCCCTTTTCTGTTGAAAATGCTTTTTCACCAAACATTTTTGATAATGATTCACAGCACCAAGGAAATAATGTTTGGAAATCGTTTTGATTCAAGATAAGCCCTTTTTCAACATCATCCTTTTCTCTAATGATATCCATTGTTAAGAATGAGCTATCTTGCCCTGCCCAATCATTGGAATTTTGTGTAATTCTGCCAACTATCTCAAAAGTTTCTTCTAGACTTTTTTTCAAAAATGATCCTCCAGATGCTAAATCCAGTTGATTCTTATTTGAGAAAGAAAGCCCAACATAGAACAAATGCATAATTAACCATTTCTCAATTCCATGATGTGGACATAACTACAGAAGAGAAGAATATCTTTCCCAGGCTTGGTATAATTTTTCTCCACCCAATTGCTTAAAATTTAAAATTTGACTTCTCAAATAAGTAGTTTTCCTTGGAGGGAAATATTAGTCAAGGAATTTTTGCTCTAACTCATCCCATGTTTTGATACTTTGAGACTTTAGAGAATTATACCATCTTTTTGCAGCATCCTTCAGACTAAAAGGAAAAGCAAGCAGCTGAACAATATCAGATGAAACTTCTTCATATTTCAAAGTATAACAATATCTATAAAACTCCATCAAATGGGAATAAGGGTTCTCAATCTCCAATCCTCCAAACTAAGTTTTCTGAACCATGGAAATAAAAGATGGTTTGAGTATAAAATTTCTTGCTTGTATGTTAGGGTAAACAATTGCTCCCATTTGTTTTGCATACTTCGGAGCTCCATAATCTCCTAGTGACTTGCACACCATGTTTAGATATTCTTGTTCTTCTATTTGCCTTTGCAGAATTCTTCTTTATGGAAAGTTCTGTCAATCTCAGGGTCAAAAGGAAAGAATTCCCCGGCAAAGTTAGATCTTCGCATACACAAGAACAAGATAGCAAATGACAATTCAACAGAAAAAGAAAAATAAAAGAATCAAAAATGCAGAATTGAATTTGTACAAAAAGAATTAACAAGAAGTAAAAGTTATACAAGAAAGTAAAAACAGAAATCTAATGATTAGTTACAACTATGCAATATGAAATGAAAACAAATGTTATGTTTAGTCTAACTCAATTGATAATTCCTAATGTTATAGCGCAGTCCCTGGCAACGGCGCCAAAAACTTGTTACGCTCCGCAAGTGTACGGAAATGTCGCAAGTAATATAAAAGATTATCGTATCCACAGGGACTGGAATAAGCACTAGAAATGTCTCAATGCGAATTAGCTAAACAACTATCCAATTGTTTCAAATGCAAAGTGAAGGTAAACAAATCTAATATTAAAGATCAACAAACAAGAGTTTAGTGTTTTGGGTTATGATAAAGGGAGATTCTAGGAGTTTCGGTTTCTTTGTAAGATTTCTTGAATGTAAATGGTTCACCAATTCTTATCCCTCAATTGCCAAACACTTGTAGAAAGTTGCCGGTTCTCTCTTGCAATAGATAACCGGCTAAGGACTGAGAAATGTATCTAAATATGATCAATTAGACGTGAATCTACCTTACACAGAAGCGCACCTATTACTATGCCTTCCTCGGATATCAACATAGAAGCCCACAACTTATTAATCTATCAAGATACAAGAAACTAATCACAAGATCCATCCTACTCTCTTGAATATTCCTATTTCCTCTTCAAGATTATCTCTCAAACGTCCTTACACGGGCTTGCACCTGTCACATGGATCCCTCGGATGATCGAGTGAGAGTTTATCTTTACTAAGTCCACAAGAAATCCAAACAATCAATCAAGAATGAGAATTAAGCACAAATCACCATTAATCATTCAAGATCTAATTGATACAAGCAAGACAATGTCATTGAAACAAGAAATTGGCAAATCCATAAGAGATTACATCAATCCATCATACAAATACTCCCTTAATCTTAGAATACAAGATCTACTCCATGAATCGATGAAGAATACCAGAAGAAATAAAGATTACAAGCATTTCTTAAATCCCCAATCCAAGAAACAAAGAAAAGGGGAAAAGAGAAAACTTATCTACGAAGAAGCCTCGTTTTCGGATCCAATCCTCGCTCTGGAGTCGAAATCGTCAAGAACTCCCCTCGAATCGCCCAGAAATCCTCCCAAGAATGGGAGGAAACCACCAAATCTTCCTTCTCCCAAAGGGGGAGAGATCCCCTTTCAATTCATGAATGAGGGTTTAAATAGAGGAGAAAATCGGGTGCCACATAGCCCCATGACACGGCCGTGTGAGATTCGCACGGCCATGTCCAGTTCCTTCTCTGCCAAAGCTGCACGGCCGTGTGACTCACACGGCCAGGACCCTTCTGTTCTCTGGAAATGCTACACGGCCGTGTGGTGCACACGGCCACCACCTTCTGAAACCTCACACGGCCGTGTAGATCTACATGGCCATGTAAGGCATCTGCTCTAATTTCTTCAAATCAAGACACGGCCGTGTGAGATTCACACGGCCATGTCCTCTTCCCTTCCTGTTAAAACTACACGGTCGTGTGTGGTACACGGCCTGATGCTCTCTCCCTTCAATTCCTTCCAAGCTTGTCCGAGGACGCATAATCTTCACCAATTTCGACTCCTGTGTACAGAAAATGCACAAAAAGCATATCTCCGAACCAAAAGAGTAAATATGCTAAAAGGAAAGCTGGAAGTATAAAAATGCATAGATCAAGCATGCTCAAAGTATGTAAATGTGCGTAAAAACATGCATAAAAGAGTATATAATCTACGCACATCACACGGAGGCCTTCCTAATCGATCGGGCAATCGTTTGGGAATCTCCAATCGATCGATTGGAGCTGGGAGTTCTCACGCAAACGCGAGAACAAAGAAAGCATATGAATCGATCGGTGGATCGATTTCGATTGGCTGATCGATTGGGATTCGATCATTGCGCAGGATGCAGGTGATGGACAACTGCAATTATGCAGAGCTAACATGGCAATCGATTGGGGTTGATTCCAATCAATTGGAGGTACTGTATATAGCCTGGGTGGAGCGTCTTCTTTGCCAGATCTTTGTGATTTCTTCCTGCGATTTCTTTGTGATTTTCAGCGATAGTCTCCAGCATTCACTGCCAGTCTTGAAGGCACTTGGAGGTGTTTCTCCAAGATTCAAGAGGCAACAACAAGCAATAAGTAAGCAAGAAGAAGTAGTGTTTTCATTTGCTTCTTGTATTTTCTTCTTGTGTGAGTTGTTTGTGTGTGTGAGAATTTGTACAAGGCTTCTCCGCCTTCGGCTGTGATCGAGAAGGTGGGTTTTCATAGTGGAGGAGCGTGTCATGTGTGGATCCTTGGATTAGTCACCTCTTCTTGAGGTGGATACCAAGTAAATCTACTTGTTAGCGTTGTGTGAGTCTTGTATTTTATTTTCCACTGCATATCGTCATCAAGATGCAACCGACGAGCGCACGACAAGACGCTATTCACCCCCCCCCCCCCCCCGTTTAGCAGGCATATTGGTCCCAACACCTATCACCTAGTGATGAGACTAGATTCATGAACGACAATCTGGAACATGTGTAATGTCTATGTCTAGACGCTGACATAGTACATATAGGAAGGAGTAGGAGGGTCGCATCATCGTAACATTACAAGATGTGATCGACAGGTGGTCAAGAGAGCAAGACCTAAAGTAAGTCACAGTAGGTAGAATCTCCTACCAAAAAAATGCATATGGATAGGATCCAATGTAATGTGGGAGTAGGATTTGCCAAATGGCAGATCCCTACTAAGGTAACACAAAAAGGATAGGCAAATATCCTAAGTCCTAAGCTATCATACAATAGAGTGTGTGAGAAGCTAAAGTGTCGCGCCTCGAGGGTAAGGGTGTCCAATCAAAAATCGGACAGCACCCCCCCCTGTAACAGTGACAATTGGAACCAATATACATCCATACTCAACATATAAACATATTCAACAGCCCACACAGCGGGATATAAGCACAACCACGTAGTTTATAAGCAGCCCACATGGCTGAAAGTAAACACAACCACACAGTTTGTAAGCAGCCCACACGACTGAAAGTAAACATGGTGGAAATCACAAAAAAATATATGAATGTAAAATTAACAAAACAATTACCCAAAATACCTGTAATCACCAAACTAGTCTCCAAAATCCACATCAACTAGTTATAATGCAAATTCACGAAAGCAATATACCACTCAAACAGAAATAAGACCGAAAAGAAAACTATCCTTGAATGTGTAGTGGGATTGCCAGCCAGGACTCTCCAAGCACCCTTGATTCATCTACCTGCTACCTGGTGAAAGAAAAATTAGTTTGTGGTGTGGTGAGTGCTGGGACTCATCGGGTAAAGGAAAGATATGTTGGGTTCTTCGGGCCGCGAAAACCGCTTTTTCGCGTCGCGGAAACCCCGAAGAACCCAAAGCCGTAGATCCGTGCAAAGATTCGTATACAAAATTCGAAAAACTATTTCTTGTACGAGTTCAAAAACCGATCTACTACTTAGATCTACGAGAAAATGTGTTTACCCTTGTAGCGTGCCTTTCGCAATCCCGCAAGGTCCAAAATCGTCGGATCTCAAGATTATCAACGTAGACAATCCTCTTTCGGTATCCACACGAACAAGGAGGGTTCTCTAACTCTCAAGGATGGAAGAGAGAGCACCATAAGTGTGCTAGCACTCTCTAGATGCTCTCGGATGGGATTGGAAAGAAGAGAAAAGAAGAGAAAACAAGAAGAATCTCACCACTCCTCTAGTAGTCTTCTCCTTTGTGACCTTCACACTCTCTTATTGTCTTGGGCTTAACTCACACCTCTCCTCCCAATGAAGTGCACGGCAACAATCAGCCATGGAGAGAGGAAGCAAGAAGGAAGATGATACAATAAAACCACATCAATACACACAAATGAAAAAACTCTACACCATTAAGTGTGGTCGGCCACATAACTCCTCTCATTAATGTGGCCGGCCACATTAAAGAAAGGAGAGTGTAACCTCCAATGAGGTGGCACACCTCATGAGGTGGAGGTGATGTGGCAACTATGTGTCATGCCATGTAGGATGAGTCAACCTACATGATGTGGCAATGCATCAAGTCAAACTTGATGTTTCAACTTCCAATTTGGTCAAGTCAAACTTGACCCAATCTCTTCCTTGTTGAGTTAAATCCAAGCTTTGATTCAAGTCAATTTTAATTTAATGAATCTCAATTCATTAATATAAATTGACTCAATGAATCAAATGTAAATTAGACTCATTCAACAATTGAATCTAATTGAGTCTAACTCAATAAGTCTAATTCGAATCCAATCTTTGGTTCATCATATGAACCTAATCCTATTGGTTCATCATATGAACCTAATCTCCATCCACATGTTCTTTGTGTGTGACCCAAAGGTTCTTGTAACGTTGGCAATGTTTCTAAACTCTTTTAGAAACATAAGCAATGAGCGGCATCTAGCAATACATCATTGCTACCCAAGTTACAAGAAATGTTGAGATCCAACATCACCTTGTGACTACTAATTGTGACTCCTCACAATATGTGACATTGTCCTTCTATCCTAGACATCTAGATTGATCAATGTGAGGCATAGACCGTGTCATCCTCTAATCAATCTAAATCTTGAACTCCAAGTAGACACACTCGATCAAATGAGCTCAACATCTAATGTTGACTCATTTGGCCATGGCCATGCACTTAGTGGTCTCACTCTATTAAGAATAGCGATGTCGCTCCCGTCATATGGGAGGGATAGATCCCATCTACATCACTCACATCCCTCTGCATATTTTGTTATATACCCAGTAATCGCCTTTATAGTCCACCCAGTTACGGGTGACGTTTGACGAAACCAAAGTACATAACTCCTTATGTAGGGATCCATGGTGACTTCAGGTCTAAGGACTAATAGTCATACTAATAGCCACATGAGAAAGTATATGACACTCATATAACGATCCATGATACTTTCTCATGGCGGGTCATTCAGTATACATTCTCCAATATATACCCATGTGTCAACTTGATATCTCCATATCCATGACTTGTGAGATCAAGTCATCGAGTTGACCTACATGCTAGTCTTATTGCATTAACATCGTCCCTGAATGTTAATACTCGACTAGGAATGATTAAGAGTAGTGTTCCCTATATCATCTCACTATCGATTCAACCAATCGATTGACATAGGTAAGAACGCTCTACTCAAGGACGTTACTATACTTAGTTTATTTGGCACTAAAACAAATAAGCATAATAACCAAACTATTGCCTTTATTAATATAAGAATATGATATACATGAGTCCATACAATCATCAAATGATTGGCTCTAGGGCTCTAACTAACAAGATAGTGCATGAACATAACATACTATACAATTAGGGAGTGAGCCAAAAAAATGCAGTCTCACAAGAGGAATAGCATATACTAAAATAAAATCATAATATATGCTCATATCTAAAACCATATCCTAGTTTAGGTAATAGAAGATAAGGAGTAATACCGATTGACTACTGAACTGTTCATCACTACGAAGGTATCATGTGAGGTAAAGACATTCTATCAATAAGTAAACCTGAGTCGAACAACATGCAATCAATACATATATAGCTCAACAAGTATAAATGTATCACATGGCAAAACGAACAATTATAAACATAAGAAAGCAACAACATAGGCAGGTATAACAATAATAAAAATGTATGCACTAATGGTCACTCTCGCCCACCCCTCTGCTCCATGATCCCTGTATGGTCGAGAGGTCGGGTCAGTGACAAATTGTATAACACTCCAGCTACCACTCTCTCGAGTGGCCGAGTGGACAATTGCATAATAGCTAACTAGCTACATCTGGGATGGGGGTCCCCGCTACTCGCAACTCCAGCTTCCTCTACTCATGAGTTAGCGAGTGGGGACATGACAGGACAAGCGACATCTGCTCCAGCTACCACTCTCTTGAGTGGCCGAGCATGCGACCCTGGTTAACGACTCTCTCGACCGCAAGGGAGAATTTGTCATTATCATGCATGCAATGATATGATGCGCAAAATAAAATAGTCATCATATACATATAAACAGGAATCAGGTATGCTACATGAAGCCAGCATGTTCAATACGGTACATAAATAAATAACAATTAAAATATACAAGGTTGGTATCTAATATCTGCTACACATCATAGATGGCAACAAGAGACTGTATGGATATAGAAATGAATATCTCAAAGGTTTGAGTGGAAGTATCAAGCATAAGAAAAATATGAGTGGAGTCAAGATAAACACAGAAACTATCTGGATAAATAGCTCATGCACTAAGATCAATATACTAAAGAGACAAAGCAGGAAGTACCCGCCTTTATATGCAAATCGAGTCAAACCATCTCATGTTGAGACGCTCATCTCGATTCAAAGTCCTGCAAATCCATGACGTACAGATTTAGCTAATTACATATAAACTAAATAGCTAAATCAAATCTCCAAATCTATTTAATGTAACTACAAATCGAATACGATCCTCGATTAATCACATAAATCAGAGTTAAATTGGTTTAACACTAATTAATCCATCATCCTTCTTAGGTTAAAATAAATCTCTTTAATTAACCCTAACCATTTTATAACCTACTAGATTAGGTTTAACTCTATGCATGAATCAACCCAATCCATAAACAATCACAACTACATGGGATTAAGCATTCCATAATCAAAACAGATTAAGCTAAACATAGTTCAATACCCACCACTCACCGAAGTTGATACCTCAACCAATGATTCACAATTGGAATAACTCACTGCCGGTGAAGATGAAATTGTTGTCCCCAAGTTCAGAATCCCAACCGCTCGGTGAAGAACTTAGATCAATCTGTGAGGAAGTGGAGCTCCTCTTCCTCGGTGGTCGATCATTGCTCCAATAGTAGTTCGATAGGCGAAGGAGAGACAACAATATTGGCTCATCAGATGAAACAACAACCAAAGAGGGTTGCGACAACTGGGAGGTCACACAGCAAGCCTTTTGCTCAGACCAATGTCGCGGGAGGAGAGGGATCTATTGGAACCCCAAGGTTGTTTTGGTGTGATCAACAAGTTAGGTTAGGTCCTGTGTGTTTCTAACCTTGTGTCTAAGTGTGCAGGAGCTTAGGAGCATAGGTAGTAGAGCGGAATACACAGCTAGCGAGAAGGGCGGTAGTCCGAGGGACGAGGTGCTACGGAAGAGTACACCGGGCGGACGAGAAGGAAGCGTGTCGTGGTTCTGAGGGATGAAAGTCGGAGCGGAATATTGCTCGGGAAGCAAGAGACGCAGCTAGCGCGATGGACGGCACGTGGTGCATCCAAGGGACGAAGACTGCGGATGAGTACGTCGGCAGACGAGAAGGAAACACACGGCGATTCCGAGGGACGAGAAGCCAGAGGGAAGCCTGCTCGAGAAGATCGGAAGTTGGGTTCGGGTGAGCCCTTTTCCGGATGGCAGAGATCACCCAAGAGAACGAATCCGGAGTAGAAGACCTGGACCGAGCCAAACCGAACTGGAGAAGAGGTCCCGGACGAAAAAGTCAACTGCTGTTGAATTTTAGGCTCCAGGGCGCCCGGAGCTGTCCGGGGCGCCCGGAGCAGCCCGGGGCGCCCGAAACCCCTCCGAGCGCCCGGACCTAGTTTTTTTACCAGATCACGTCAAACGCGATCTGAACGTTGGGGATAAAGTTTTATCCCCCCAGGGCGCCCAGAACCCCTTCCAGGCGCCCCTACCAAGGCTATAAATATAGCCTTGGTCCAGAAGCTCTTCATCAGTTCAGAAATTGTAACAACACTTGTGTGCTTCCACTGCTAAGATTAGCTTCTTTCTTTTTGTGCCTACACTACTGTAAACGAGGCTTCTCCGCCTGAAGGAGTTCTTAGTGTGACGATCTTCCTTAGATTAACAATCTCCCCGGTTGTAACCAAGTCAAATCCGGTGCCTCATTTTTATTCTTTATTTTCTGCTTAATCTATTCCTCAAGTGTTTGCTTAATCGTTCGAGAAAGGGTTGTGTTTTATTCAGGGCTATTCAACCCCCCTTCTAGCTGGCCCAACGGTTCTACAAGTGGTATCAGAGCCGAGACGCTTCAGGAGGACTAACCGCCGAACGAAGCAACGAGATGGCCGGATCTAACATCCACCCACCAAAATTCGAAGGGAACTTTGCAAGCTGGGAGAAGCACATGGAGGTATTTTTTGATACCGATTTCGATTTATTACTAACAATGGAACTCGATTTTGAAGCTCCCGAGGGCAGAGCGAAAAATCAATGGACAAAGAAAGAGCAGGCCGAGTACGTGGCAAACAAGAAAGCAGAATTCCATCTGCTAAGCGTACTTCCGCCACAAGAAGTCAACCGGATCGGCACCTACAACTCGGCAAAGGAGCTTTGGGAAAAGTTCCTTGAACTACACGAAGGAACATCCGAAGCCAAGCTTGCGAGACGGGATTTACTTCGCAACCAGCTCACCAACCTCCGTCTTGAAGAAGGTGAAACAATTGTACATCTACACTCAAGGATACAGGTGCTCATCACCGGACTTTCGAATCTTGGAGAAGAGGTAAGTAACCGAGATTCGCTCAGGTACGCTTTAAATTCCTTTCCGAGAAATTCAAAATGGGCATCAAAAGTAGATGCCTTCTATATTTCAAAAGACCTAGAAAAAATTTATTTAGAAGATTTTTTTCTCGACATTTGAAGTGCATGAATCAAGATGCGCAGGTTCGAAGGAGCCCAAGAACAACATCGCCCTCAAAGCACCGAAAGACAAACTTGAGTCGGAATCTTCTCTCGACGACGAGAAAATGGTAATAATGGTAAGACGATTTAAGAAGTTATACAATTCTAGAAAAACTAACCATCCACAGGGTAGAAAGAAAAGAACCATCCGCTGCTACCATTGCGATGAAGAAGGGCACGTCAAGGACAATTGCCCCAAGATGAAGAACAAGGACAAGGAGAAGTGTAAGAAGACCATCCAAAAGCGAAAGGCCCTAAAGGCGACATGGGATGATACGTCGTCCTACTCGGAAGTCAAGGCATTCTCCGGACTCGCACTAATGGCGAGTCATCAAGACGACGACTGCGAGTCAAGCTCTTCCGAGATGAGCATCGATGAAGGGGGAGCTTCGTCAGAATAAAGTAGCAGTTCAGGGGGAGACACAGACAACGAACTCGACAAGGTAAGTCAAGTACGTTCTCTTCCTCCCGATAAACTTTTTAAATTTGTTAAGTTATTAAATAAAGACTGCTGTAAATTAGAAAAACAAATAATAAAATTTTAAAAAAATTTAGCTAAATCTTACCCTTTAGAAGAATTAGATAAATCAAAATTGGAAAATGAAAAATTGAAATTAGAAAATCAAAATTTGAAAATTCAAATAGATAACTTAAAAAACTATGCATGTTTATCTAAAACCAATATTAGAAGATTTAATAATTTAAATTGGTACTTTAAATATCACCCGGGACAAAATAGGAACATTTCAAGAAAATAGGTCCCTAAAAACTTTTTAGTTAATCCAGTAGGTTGGAACCTATATTGGGTTCCGAAATCATGATTAAACTAAAATTTAAAATTAAAATTAGCGCTTTAAGTGAGAAAATTAAACAAAGAATTTCTTTATGAGGCTTTGTCAAGGAAGTGGTTGTTGCTCCAATAACCAAGAAGGCCTAGTGCCTCGCCACGACTTGGAAGCTAAAATATTGAAATAAATGTTTAATTAACTTACTAATGGAGCATTAATACAAGAATTAATTAGTGCTTTTAAAAAGGTTATTCAAAACATTTTATTTCAATTTAGAAATTTACTTACTTAGAAATTTTTTTATTTCCTAAGTCTTTTTTTTTTTTAAAACAAATGTGCTTAAAAATTCTCAAAAATTTAAGTTAGAATTTTTTTTAATTTCAAAAATATTTTACTTAGGATGTTTTATACTTAGAAAAATTCTCAAAAATCATTCTTTCCTAAGTTAAAAACTTTTTCCTGAAACTAGAAATCTCAGCTTACATTACTTAGAAAAATTTTCTAAATTTCTTAAAAACTTAGAACTTTTTTTTAGAAATATTTTTCTAAGTCTTTAACCCTTAGATTGTTTTTCTTGGAACCCCATTTTTTTGTGATCAAAGGGGGAGAAGGGAAAGTATAAGTCTAGGGGGCGGTAGATAGATTTAATTTTTTATCTTTTCTATCTTTTTGCACTTAAATTGCAAATTAAGTTAATTTACTTTTATGTCTATTTTAACCATAGCTTAACTTGGGTTGATTACACCAAAAAGGGGGAGATTGTTGGAACCCCAAGGTTATTTTGGTGTGATCAGCAAGTTCGGTTAGGTCCTGTGTGTTTCTAACCTTGTGTCTAAGTGTGCAGGAGCATAGGAGCACAGGTAGTAGAGCGGAAGACGCAGCTAGCGAGAAGGACGGTAGTCTGAGGGACGAGGTGCTGCGGAAGAGTACACCGGGCGGACGAGAAGGAAGTGTGCGATGGTTCCGAGGGACGAAAGCCGGAGCGGAAGATTGCTCGGGAAGCAAGAGACGCAGCTAGCGCGAAGGACGGCACGTGGTGCGTCCAAGGGACGAATACTGCGGATGAGTACGTCGGCAGACGAGAAGGAAACACACGGCGATTCCGAGGGACGAGAAGCCAGAGGGAAGCCCGCTCGAGAAGATAGGAAGTTGGGTTCGGGTGAGCCCTTTTCCGGATGGCAGAGATCACCCAAGCGAACGGATCCGGAGTAGAAGACCCGGACCGAGCCGAACCGAACAGGAGTAGAGTTCCTGGACGAAAAAGTCAATCATTGTTGACTTTTAGGCTCCGGGGCGCCCGTAGCTGTCCGGGGCGCCCGGAGCTGTCCGGGGCGCCCGGAACCCCTCCGGACGCCCGGACCTGGTTTTTTGACCAGATCGCATCAACCATGATCTGAACGTTGGGGATAAAGTTTTATTCCCCCAGGGCGCCCAGAACCCCTTCCAGGCGCCCCTACCAAGGCTATAAATATAGCCTTGGTCCAGAAGCTCTTCATCAGTTCAGAAATTGTAACAACACTTGTGTGCTTCCACTGCTTAGATTAGCTTCTTTATTTCTGTGCCTACACTACTGTAAACGAGGCTTCTCCTCCTGAAGGAGTTCTTAGTGCGACGATCTTCCTTAGATTAACAATCTCCCCGGTTGTAACCAAGTCAAATCCGGTGCCTCATTTTTATGCTTTATTTTCTGCTTAATCTATTCCTCAAGTGTTAGCTTAATCGTTCGAGAAAGGGTTGTGTTTTATTCAGGGATATTCAACCCCCCTTCTAGCTGGCCCAACGGTTCTACAAGTGGTATCAGAGCCGAGACGCTTCAGGAGGACTAACCGCCGAACGAAGCAACGAGATGGCCGGATCTAACATCCACCCACCAAAATTCGAAGGGGACTTTGCAAGCTGGAAGAAGCACATGGAGGTATTTTTGATACCGATTTCGATTTATTACTAACAATGGAACTCGATTTTGAAGCTCCCGAGGGCAGAGCGAAAAATCAATGGACAAAGAAAGAGCAGGCCGAGTATGTGGCAAACAAGAAAGCAGAATTCCATCTGCTAAGCGTACTTCCGCCACAAGAAGTCAACCGGATCGGCACCTACAACTCGGCAAAGGAGCTTTGGGAAAAGTTCCTTGAACTACACGAAGGAACATCCGAAGCCAAGCTTGCGAGACGGGATTTACTTCGCAACCAGCTCACCAACCTCCGTCTTGAAGAAGGTGAAACAATTGTACATCTACACTCAAGGATACAGGTGCTCATCACCGGACTTTCGAATCTTGGAGAAGAGGTAAGTAACCGAGATTCGCTCAGGTACGCTTTAAATTCCTTTCCGAGAAATTCAAAATGGGCATCAATAGTATATGCCTTCTATATTTCAAAAGACCTAGAAAAAATTTATTTAGAAGATTTTATCTCGACATTTGAAGTGCATGAATCAAAATGCGCAGGTTCGAAGGAGCCCAAGAACAACATCGCCCTCAAAGCATCGAAAGACAAACCTGAGTCGGAATCTTCTCTCGACGACGAGGAAATGGTAATGATGGTAAGACGATTTGAGAAGTTATACAATTCTAGAAAAACTAACCATCCACAGGGTAGAAAGAAAAGAACCATCCGCTGCTACCATTGCGATGAAGAAGGGCACGTCAAGGACAACTGCCCCAAGCTGAAGAACAAGGACAAGGAGAAGGGTAAGAAGCCCATCCAAAAGCGAAAGGCCCTAAAGGCGACATGGGACGATACGTCGTCCGACTCGGAAGTCGAGGCATTCTCCGGACTCGCACTGATGGCGAGTCATCAAGACGACGACTGCGAGTCAAGCTCTTCCAAGATGAGCATCGAGAGCATCGATGAAGGGGGAGCTTCGTTAGAAGAAAGTAGCAGTTCAGGGGGACACACAGACAATGACCTCGACAAGGTAAGTCAGGTACGTTATCTTCCTCCCGATAAACTTTTTAAATTTGTTAAGTTATTAACTAAAGACTGCTGTAAATTAGAAAAGGAAATAAAAATTTTTTAAAAAAATTTAGCTAAATATTACCCTTTAGAAGAATTAGATAAATCAAAATTGGAAAATGAAAAATTGAAATTAGAAAATCAAAATTTGAGAATTCAAATAGATAACTTAAAAAACTATGCATGTTCATCTAAAACCAATATTAGAAGATTTAATAATTTAAATTGGTACTTTAAATATCACCCGGGATAAATTAGGAACATTTCAAGAAAATATGTCCCTAAAATCTTTTTAGTTAATCCAGTAGGTTGGAACCTATATTGGGTTCCGAAATCATGCTTAAACTAAAATTTAAAATTAAAATTAGCGCTTTAAGTGAGAAAATTAAACAAAGAATTTCTTTAAGAGGTTTTGTCAAGGAAGTGATTGTTGCTCCAATAACCAAGGAGGCCTAGTGCCTCGCCACGACCTGGAAGCTAAAATATTGAAATAAATGTTTAATTAACTTACTAATGAAGCATTAATACAAGAATTAATTAGTGCTTTAAAAAGGTTATTGAAAACATTTTATTTCAATTTAGAAATTTACTTACTTAGAAATTTTTTTATTGCCTAAGTCTTTTTTTTAAAAAAAAAATGTGCTTAAAAATTCTCAAAAATTTAAGTTAGAATTTTTTTTAATTTCAAAAATATTTTAATTAGGATGTTTTATACTTAGAAATATTCTCAAAAATCATTCTTTCCTAAGTTAAAAACTTTTTCCAGAAACTAGAAATCTCAGCTTAAATTACTTAGAAAAATTTTCTAAATTTCTTAAAAACTTAGAACTTTTTTTTAGAAATATTTTTCTAAGTCTTTAACCCTTAGATTGTTTTTCTTGGAACCCCATTTTTTTGTGATCAAAGGGGGAGAAGGGAAAGTATAAGTGTAGGGGGAGGTAGATAGATTTAATTTTATATCTTTTCTATCTTTTTACACTTAAATTGCAAATTAAGTTAATTTACTTTTATGTCTATTTTAACCCTAGCTTAACTTGGGTTGATCACACCAAAAAGCGGGAGATTGTTGGAACCCCAAGGTTGTTTTGGTGTGATCAGCAAGTTAGGTTAGGTCATGTGTGTTTCTAACCTTGTGTCTAAGTGTGCAGGAGCTTAGGAGCACAGGTAGTAGAGTGGAAGACGCAGCTAGCGAGAAGGACGGTAGTCTGAGGGACGAGGTGCTGCGGAAGAGTACACCGGGCGGACGAGAAGGAAGCGTGCGGTGGTTCCGAGGGACGAAAGCCGGAGCGGAAGATTGCTCGGGGAGCAAGAGACGCAGCTAGCGCGAAGGACGGCACGTGGTGCGTCCAAGGGACGAAGACTGCGGATGAGTACGTCGGTAGACAAAAAGGAAACACACGGCGATTCCGAGGGACGAGAAGCCGGAGGGAAGCCCGCTCGAGAAGATAGGAAGTTGGGTTCGGATGAGCCCTTTTCCGGATGGCAGAGATCACCCAAGCGAACGGATCCGGAGTAGAAGACCCGGACCGAGCCGAACCGAACCGGAGTAGAGTTCCTGGACGAAAAAGTCAATCACTGTTGACTTTTAGGCTCCGGGGCGCCCGGAGCTATCCGGGGCTCCCGGAGCTGTCCGGGGCGCCCGAAGCAGCCCGGGGCTCCCGAAGCAGCCCGGGGCGCCCGAAGCAGCCCGGGGCGCCCGGAACCCCTCCGGGCGCCCGGACCTGGTTTTTTTACCAGATCGCGTCAACCGCGATCTGAACGTTGGGGATAAAGTTTTATTCCCCCGGGACACCCAGAACCCCTTCCAGACGCCCCGACCAAGGCTATAAATATAGCCTTGGTCCAGAAGCTCTTCATCAGTTCAGAAATTGTAACAACACTTGTGTGCTTCCACTGCTTAGATTAGCTTCTTTTTTTCTATGGCTACACTACTGTAAACGAGGCTTCTCCGCCTAAAGGAGTTCTTAGTGCGACGATCTTCCTTGGATTAACAACCTCTCCGGTTGTAACCAAGTCAAATCCGGTGCCTCATTTTTATGCTTTATTTTCTTCTTATTCTATTTTTCAAGTGTTAGCTTAATCGTTCGAGAAAGGGTTATGTTTTATTCAGGGCTATTCAACCCCCCTTCTAGCCGTCCCAATGGTTCTACAGGATCGACTGATTTGTGAGGCGTTGCCAATTGATCTGCACCTAGGGCTTGACCCAAGTGAAGATAGCTATGATGCTAGCGCACGGCGACCTATCTGCTCCGGCTATGACAAGGGAGGAAGAAGATCGCTGATGGTGAATCATCCACAAGGGCTCGAATCTCCTCCTCTTGGCTTATTCACGTCTAATGGCCGATTGTCGAGTGGCGTCGACACTCGGGAGTAGAGCACGGGTAGGCTGGCAGCAATGGTTGCAAGCTAGCACCGGTGAAGGGGTAGCACGACATGACGTAGACGACTAGTCGGTGGTGATTTGGGATCTCCGCGGCGTGGAGGCGATGGGCAGAGAAGGGGAAAATGATGGGGAAGAAGGTGGTATCACGCGGTGGTGCGGCATCTCGGGTGCTCGCATAAGGGACCGCCGACGACTGTCGTGCTGGAACTCATGAGTGGGAGAGGGAAGAAGGCAGGTGGCGGTGGATTTTGGGAGAAAAGGGTTCGGCGAAGGGGGGGGAGGGGAGGCGTCGTTGCGAGGTGAGGGCTCGGGGAAGGGGAGTCGGCGGTGGATTTGGGAGCTAGGGAATGGGATGTAAATATATAACTTAGGGATTTTTCAATTAAACCCTAGATCAATTTCTCAATCAACTCCCACCTCCGAGTGTTCCAAACAGGCTTTCTCTACGCCGAATAACTTTATCTCCTTAAACGTCTCATACGAACTCCGTTTAAATCCTAGAAAAGTTTTAAAATTTTTTTAAAAATTCCAATAAGATTATTTGTCAAATAACCTTATTATTTAATTATTATTTAGGCATTATATTTTACATTCTCCTCCACTAATAAAAAATCGGTCCCCAAATTTACTGCTCAACACAGCGATCCTCATCTAAGAGTCACAACCAAACTACATACTCATATATCACTCCATCCAAGTATCATAACAAATCTCCAATCGTAAAAGATGACTCTGTGGGTGATGAGCTCACCCTGCTTCCGTTACTCCCCCACTACTATCTAACCAACCGTGGGTAAATCAACCATCTCTAAAATCCATAACGCCCACTATCAGCAAAACCTCAAAATCACCAAAAACGTGAGGTGAATCATGGATCTTAATCCAATACAATACTCAGAGATATACCATAAAGTCTGGTAATCCTTGTACAGTATAACATTGTTATTCGATCCAAAGAATCCATCCCTCGAATCGATGGAAAGGGAGCGAATTAGTCAACCAAACACTAATTACCTAAATTGCATCATATCCTCTCCATGTCCTAGATAATCCCATAACAAAGTCCATCAGATCATGCTCCCATTTCCATTCTGATATCCGAACCTACGGATACAATCCTACTAATCTCCAGCAGTGTTTGATGGATCTAACTAATGACTGACATAACCCAAGTCATACATGGTATAAACAATGTTAGCTAGAGCCCTAGAGCCAATCATTTGATGATTGTATTTTTGGACTTATTGTATCATATTCTATATAAATAAAGGCATTTGGATTTTGGTTATTATACTTACTTGTATTGGTGCCAAATAAATTAAGTATAATAATGTCCTTGAGTAGATGGTTCTCACCTATATCAATCGATTAGTTGAACCGATAGTGAGATGATATAGGGAACACTACTCTTAATCATTCCTAGTCGAGTATTAACATTCAGGGACAATGTTAATGCAATAAGACTAGCATGTAGGTCAACTCGATGACTTGATCTCACAAGTCATGGATATAGAGATATCAAGTTGACACATGAGTATACATTAGAGAATGTATACTGAATGACCCGCCATGAGAAAGTATCATGGATCATTATATGAGTTTCATATACATTCTCATGTGGCTATTAGTATGACTGCTAGTCCTTAGACCTGAAGTCACCATAGATCCCTACATAAGGAGTTATGTACTTTGGTTTCGTCAAACGTCACCCGTAACTGGGTGGACTATAAAGGCGATTACTGGGTATATATCAAATTATGCAGAGGGATGTGAGTTATGTAGATAGGATCTATCCCTCCTATATGACGGGAGAGACATCGGTATTCTTGATAGAGTGAGACCACTAAGTGCATGGCCATGCCCAAATGAGTCAATATAGGATATTGAGCTCATTTGATTTAGTGAGTCTACTTGGAGTTCAAGATTTAGATTGGTCAGAGGATGACACGTTCTATGCCTCACATTGATCAATCTAGATGTCTAGGATAGAAGGACACTTGTCATATTTTGTGAGGAGTCACAATTAGTAGTCACAAGGTGATGTCGGATCTCGACATTCTTGTAACTTGGGTAGTAATGATGTGTTGCTAGATACCGCTCATTACTTATGCTCCTAAATGGGTTTAGGGCATTGCCAACGTTACAAGAACCTATAGGGTCACACACTAAGGACAATTAGATGGTGATTAGGTTCATATGATGAACCAAGAGAATTAGATTCATTTGATGAATCAAATTGGATTAAGAGTAATTCTAATTGGGCTAACTTGAGTTGGATTTAAGTTGATTCATGTGTTCAATGAGTCTAATTTAGATTATGACTCATTGAATCAATTTAATTTAATGAATTAGATTCATTATATTTTAAATTGGCTTGAATCAAATGGTTAGATTAGATCAACCATGGAAGAGATTTGGTCAAGTTTGACTTGACTTGAGAGGAAGATTAAAAGTCTAGTTTGACTTGACTTTATACCACCTCATTGGTGAGTTGGCATTGATGTGGACTAATGAGTTGGCATTGATGTGGACTAATGATGTTACTCCACATCATCATGGTTGCCACCTCATGGGAGTTACTAGTGAGTGCCACCTCATGGAGGTTACATTCTCTCCTTGATGACAACTTAATGCATTAATGAGGGGAGTTACACATGAGAAAGGTGGCCGGCCACATTTTGAATGGGGTGTGAATTGATTTTCATTATTCATTCAAGTGTGGAATTTTGCATCTTCTTCCTCTCAAGCTCTCCCTCTCCTCCTTCCTTGGCCGAACCACATAGGTGCTAGCACACCTTGGTTTTTGGTCACCTCCACCTAGTGTGTTCGTGTGGATACGTGTAGAGAGTTGTCTACATTGACAACTTCGAGATCCGGCGTACCGAGGACGAGCGAGATACACAAAAGGGCACGCAACAAGGGTAAAGATCTTCATCATGTAGATCTAGAAGTTTTGTAACTCGTACTCGTATGTTTTCGAATTTTTCTTCGCACGAGATCCGTTGGCTAGGGTGATTCGGGGTTTCCGCGACGCGAAAAAGCGATTTTCGCGGCCCGAAAAACCCAACAAACAACTAGTCAAGTAACAACGGAAGTGTATGATAACAATATACAACATACCTCCTATAGCTTGGATATTTCTGCCGCTTCTGGTCCCAAAACTCAAAAAGTTACATCGAGAAACTAAATCATGAAAATCTAAAACATAGAAAATAGGCCTCGTAAACCTGTGGCTCTGATGCCAATAAATTGTCACGCCTCGAGGGTAAGAGTGTCCAATCGAAAATCGGACAGTACCTCCCTTGTAACAGTGACAATTGGAACCAATATACATCCACACTCAACATATAAACATATTCAACAGCCCACACGACTGGATATAAGCACAACCACGCAGTTTATAAGTTTATAAGCAGCCTACATGGCTAAAAGTAAACACAACCAAACAGTTTATATGCAGTCCACACGACTGAAAGTAAACACAGCGGAAATCACAAAAAAATATGAATGTAAAACCAACAAAACAATTACCCAAAATACCTACAATCACCAGACTACACTCCAAAATCCACATCAACTAGTTACAATGCAAACTGGAGAAAGCACTATACCACTCAAACAAAAATAAGATCGAAAAGAAAACTATCCTCGAATGTGTAGTGGGACTGGCAGCCAGGACTCTCCAAGCACACTTGATTCATCTACCTGCTACCTGGCCAAAAAAATAAAATCAGTTTGTGGGGTGGTGAGTACTAGGACTCAACGGGTAAAGGAAAGAAAGAGCATGAATATAACATACTATACAATTAGGGAATGAGCCAAAGATATATAGTCTCATAAGAGAAATAGCATATACTAAAATAAAACCATAATATATGCTCATACCTGAAACCATAGCCTAGGCTAGGTAATAGAAGATCAGGAGTAATACCGATCGACTATTGAACTGTTCATCACTAAGAAGGTATCATGTGATGTAATGACATTCTATCAATAAGTAAACCGGAGTCGAACAACATGCGATCAATACATATATAGCTCAACAAGTATAAATGTATCACAAGGAAAAATGAACAACTATAAACATAAGAAAGCAATAACATAGGCAGGTATAACAATAATAAAAATGTATGCACTGATGGTCACTCCCTCCCACCCCTCTGCTCCATGACCCCTGTATGGTCGAGAGGCCGGGTCAGTGACAAATTGTACAACACTCCAGCTACCACTCTCTCGAGTGGCCGAGTGGACAGTTGCATAGTAGCTAACTAGCTACATTTGTGATAGGGGGTCCCTGCTGCTCGCACATCCAGCTTCCTCTACTCATGAGTGAGTGAGTGGGGGCACGACAGGACAAGCGACATCTACTCCAGCTACCACTCTCTCGAGTGACCGAGCGTGCGGCCCTGGTCAACGACTCTCTCGACCGCCAGGGTGAATTTGTCGTTAACATGCATGCAATGATATGATGCAAAAAATACAACAGTCATCATATACATATAAACAGGAATAAGGTAAGCTATATGAACGCATCATTCTCAATACAGTACATAAATAAACAACAATTAAAGCATATAAGGTTGGTACCTAATATCTACTACACATCATAGATGGCAACAAGAGACTGTATAGATATTGAAATGAATATCTCAAAGGTTTGAGTGGAAGTATCAAGCACAAGAAAAATACGAGTGGAGTCAATATAAACACAGAAACTATCTGCATAAATAACTCATGCACTAAGATCAATATACTAAAGAGACAAAGCAGGAAGTGCCCACCTTTATACGTAGATCGAGTCAAACCATCCCATGTCGAGACGCTCGTCTCGACTCAAAGTTCTATAAATCCATGATGTGCAGATTTAGCTAATTACATATAAATTAAATAGCTAAATCAAATCTCCAAATCTATTTAAACTAACTACAAATCGAATACGATTCTTGATTAAGCACATAAATCAGAGTTAAATTGGTTTAACCCTAATTAATCCATCATCCTTCTTAGGTTAAAATAAATCTCTTTAATTAACCCTAACCATTTTACAACTTACTAGATTAGGTTTAACTCTATGCATGAATCAACCCAATCCATAAACAATCACAACTACATGGGATTAAGCATTCCATAATCAAAATAGATTAAGCTAAACATAGATCAATACCCACCACCCATCGGAGTTGATTCCTCAACCAATGATTCACAATTGGAATAACTCATTGTCGGCGAAGATGAAATTGTTGTCCCCAAGTTCAGAATCCCAATCGCTCGATGAAGAACTCGAATCAATCTATGAGGAAGTGGAGCTCCTCTTTCTCGCTGGTCGATCATTGCTCCAATAGTAGATCGACAGGCGAAGGAGAGCCGACAACAGTGGCTCATCAGATGATGCAACAACCAAAGAGGGTTGCGACAACTGGGAGGTCACATAGTAAGCCTTCTGCTCGGACTAGTGTCGCAAGAGGAGATGGATCGACTGATTTGTGAGGCGCTGGCAATGGATCTACACCTAGGGCACGGCCCAAGGGAAGATAGCTATGATGCAAGGGAATGGTGACCTATCTGCTCAGGCTATGACAAGGGAGGAAGAAGATTACCGATGGTGAATCGTCAGCTAGGGCTCGGATCTCCTTCTCTTGGCTAGTTCAAGTCTGATGGTCGACGGCCGAGTGGCACTGGCACTCAGGAGTAGAGCACGGGTAGGCTGACAATGATGGTTGCGAGCTACCACCGGTGAAGGGGTGGCTCGACGCGACGTGGACGGTTAGTCAGCGATAATTTGGGATCTCCGCGGCGCGGAGGTGACGGGCAAAGAAGGGGAAAGTTACGGGGAAGAAGGTGGTATCACGTGGTGGTGCGGCGTCTCAGGTGCTCACGTGAGGGGGAGAGGGAAGAAAGCAGTCGACGGTGGATTTGGGGAGAAAAGGGTTCGGCGAAGGGGGGGAGGCGGCGTCGCGAGGTGAGGGCTCGGGGAAGGGGAGTCGGCGGTGGATTTGGGAGCTAGGGCATGGGATGTAAATATATAACTTTGGGATTTTCAATTAAACCCTAGATCAATTTTTCAATCAACTCTCACCTCCGGGTGTTCCAAATAGGCTTTCTCTACGCCGAATAGCTTTATCCCCTTAAACGACTCAAACAAACTCCGGTTAAACCCTAGAAAAATTTTAGAAAATTTCTAAAAATTCTAATAAGATTATTTGTCAAATAAACTTATTATTTAATTATTATTTGGGCATCGTATTTTACATAAAGTTCTTCCTATCAACTCAAGTGGAGTAAGTCAAATCATCAATCTTAATTGGATTATTATAAAACTGGGCACACAAGTCTATGTTTACTAAATAACTATAATAAACTAGCCTATCTAACTGGTAATAGTCAATGATCTCTATGATAGGGGCACAATGTCAGATGAAGAATGACCTACTCAGAAACCTAGATTTAAGTGCAATATATGAATATTGTAGAAAATCTAGCCTAAGTCACTTAGTGGGAAATCTAGCATTGAGAGAGGGGATACTACTCGAACTAGACTAGGATGGTACAACATTTGTTGTTTCATAAAATAGTGTATACATACAAATATTCACAAAAGAAACACACAATTGGCAAAAACTAATTAGATAGATTGAGTTAGAGTGTAACAAGGAGGCATTGTTAAGGTTTAGAAGGAGAAAATTAGAGAAGGTGGTCTGAAACATCACTGGAAGGTGCCTTGAAGGAGTGAAAATGAGAACAGAGCTATCCTCTGTTCACTGTGAAAAAGTCAGGTTGAAGACGCCTTCAGCCTGATGGAAGGCGTCTTCCATGCGTTATGGAGGGCGCCTTCAACTGACTGAAGGCACCTTCAATCGGTTAGGGCAGGATTTTTCCTGCCCTTCTGAGGGAGCCTCCAATTATATCGGAGGCACCTTTGGTGGCTGTAGTAATTTTTTTTATTTTTTATTTTAAAGTTTAAAGTTAATTTATTAAGCTTTTAGTTTTAAGTTTACATTTAGATTTTGATTTAATTGAATTTAATCTTAGTTTTAACTTTAATTTTAATTTAATTTTAATTTTAATTTTAATTTTAATTTTAATTTTAATTTGAGTTTGAATTTAATTTTAATTTTATTTGTTTTAAATTTAATTTTTAATTTTAATTAGATTTAAATTTAATGCTAATTAAATTTTTATTCATCTCACCTGATCTATATTTTCAATCAGAGAATTCTATTATTTGGTGAGATGAGTTAGGTTGAATTTCAGGGTTTGGTTTAACTTGTGTTAGATTCAAGTTTAGCTTTGGGTTCAACAAACAAACATTCTTTACATAAACTTCTAAGTTGTGGTGAGTTACCTGGATATCATTAGAGTAACCATGCCTTTAAAATTTTCCAAATAGTCCTATCTACTGAACTTAATATAAAACTTTGGTCTAACCAGTTATAATTAGTAAGGGGTAGCTTCAGCTAGTTCCACTAAGACAAATGTATCAAGTCGAAGTCATATCTTCCAAGACATGTATAGATAAAGCTTCCTGATGTACATAGATTATATACACTTTTATGTATATTTTGACGCACATTCACATACTTTACACATGCCTTATCTATGCATTTTTATACCCCCTTATCTTACTTTTAGCATAATTACTTTTATTTGTTCAGAGATCTGCACTTTATGCATTTTCTATTGACAGGATTCAAATTCGAAGAGAAAATGGCATTCGTGGTTGATCCAGGCAGCAAACGAAGGCAACCGATACTAGCCGTGTAACCCTACATGGTTATGTCAAAGAAGCAAGGAGAAGGATGCCTCTGGCTGTGTGAATCCACACGGTCGTGTGGCTTCACCAGAGGAGGAGCAAGGTGTAGGACCGTTGCGGCCGGCTAGGAGGGGGTTGGATATCCTGCAAACACAAAAAGACAAACCCTCCTCGAACTCTTTAAACTAACACTTGTATATATAACGTAAGCTGATAAATTAAAATCATAAAGAAAAAGCGAGGCACAAAAGGTTTACTTGATTACAACCGATGTGGTTGTTAATCCAAGGAAGATTAAGCTCACTAAAAACTCCTTCAGGCGGAGAAACCTCGTACAGCAATGTAGTGCAGAAAATAGAAGCTAAACTAGAACTGAAGCACACAAGTGTTTGGAATTACAATTTAGAGTTCATTGAAAAGCTTATGGAGCAAGGCTATATTTATAGCCTTGGTCGGGGCGCCTGGAAGGGTTCTGGGCGCCCTGGGGTGATAAAACTTATCCCCCAACGTTCAGATCGAGTCAAAACTCGATCTGGTCAATTTTACTGCTCAGGGCGCCCCGGACTGCTCCGGGCGCCTCGGAGCCCAAAGTCAACAGTTGTTGACTTTTTCATCCGGGACTTCTTCTCTGGTTCAGTCCCGCCTCGGTCCGGTTCTTCTCCTCCGGATCCGCTTGCTTGGGTGATCTCTGCTATCCGAAAAAGGGCTCACCCGAACCCAACTTCCTGTCTTCTCGAGCAGCCTTCCGCTCTGGCTTCTCGTCCCTCGGAATCGCTGTGTGTTTCCTTCTTGTCCACCAGTGTACTCATCCGCAGTCTTCGTCCCTCGGTCGCACCGCGTGCCGACCTTCTCGCTAGCTGCGTCTCTTGCTCCCCGAGCATTCTTCCGCTCCGGCTTTCGTCCCTCGGAACCACCGCACGCTTCCTTCTCGTCCACCGGGGTACTCTTCCGCAGTGCCTCGTCCCTCGGAAGCACCGCGTGCCGTCCTTCTCGCTAGCTGCGTCTTCCGCTCGAGTACCTGTGCTTCTAAGCTCCTGCACACTTAGACACAAGGTTAAAATAATGCAGGACCTAACTTAACTTGTTGATCACACCAAAACAACCTTGGGGTTCCAACAATCTCTCCCTTTTTGGTGTGATCAACCCAAGTTAAGCTAGGGTTACAAATAGACATAGAATAAAAACAATTTATTGCAATAACATGCAACATGAGAAAAAATTGAATTTCAAAATTTTCAAATTTTAATTTTCAATTTTCTACCTCCCCTTAGACTTATACTTTCCCTTCTCCCCCTTTGATCACAATAAAAATGGGGTTTTAAGAAAAACAATCTAAGGGTTTGACACTTAGAAAAATTATAGAAATTTATTTCAATGTTTTTCGGAGACAAAATATTTCCAAGTTAAAGAAAATAATTTCTAAGTCAAAGAATGGCTTTTGAAAATTTTCTAAGTTTTCACCAAAAATAAATCTTTCTAAGCCCAAAAAATTTATGCAAGAAAATTTAAGAAAATTGATAGCATTAAAAAAAAATTCTATGCATTTATTTATTTATTTATTTTATACTGATACTTATATCAGCAAGTTTTAAATTTTCATTTCAATTTTTCATAACTTCTCAAATTACACTTTTTCAAATTTAAAGCCACAGATATTAAACATGCAATAATTTGCATCATGTTAATTTCTATTATTTTTTGAATTTTAACTTCACAAAAATATTCAAATAGCATAGATTCTAACTTGATAAAAATTTTCGACAATATAAAAAATTCTTTCGGCAATGTGCAAAATTCGTTTGAAAGAATATTTTGTAATTTGCAAGAATTTTTTAACAACAAAAATTCTAATTTACAGGAATCTATTAACAATAGATTTCTTAATCCGAAACACCTTTTCGGTGACTCAATTTCTAAATCGCAAAATTCTTTCGAAAGAGTAATTTGTAATTCAAAAAAATCTTATAATATGCATAATTCTTTTTTCAAAATATTTTTTAATTTACAAATTTATTTTGATAATATTTCTAATTTGCAAGACAAATTTGACAATTGATTTTCTAATTCAAAAAACTTTTTCGGTAATTCAATTTTTAAATCGCAAAAATCTTCAGGCAATTTTTCTATTGAATTAACCGGTTGTTCAGAGGGTAGAGACCATACCTTACTTACCTCGTTGATCGTTGGTTCTTCCCCTATTGAATTAATTTCTTCCGAAGATTCTCCCCCTTCATCGATCTCGGGATGTACTTCGACTGTTGGGGCTGTCTCGGTAATTTCTTCCGTCTCGGATTCTTCTGATGATGGCTCGATGTCTATTGAGGGGACGGCTTCAATCGGTTCTTCGTAGAGTTTTAAGAAATTTTCCCAAAGTTCTTTTGCGTTGTTGTATTCGCCAACTCTATCAAAGTCTTCGTTTGGTATTGCGGTTAAAATGTGAAATTCTGCCCGACCGTTTGCCATTGACTCATCACGTTGCTTCTTGTTCCATAGGCGTAGATCGAGTTCTTCTCCATTCGTTGTCTTTGGTGCTTCATAACCTGTTTTCATTATTAGAGAAATACCAATATCAGAGTTAAGAAATACCGTCATTTGTTGCTTCCAAAAAGCAAGCTCCCCCTCGAATGTTGGTGGGTAGTCACTAGCTCCGGCCATTGTTTTGTTGCTTTAGACGACGGTTAGTCCTTCTGAGGCGTACTCGGCTCTGATACCACTTGTAGGACCATTGCGGCCGGCTAGGAGGGGGTTGGATATCCTGCAAACACAAAAAGACAAACCCTCCTCGAACTCTTTAAACTAACACTTGCATATATAAAGTAAGCTAATAAATTAAAAGCATAAAGAAAAAGCGAGGCACAAAAGGTTTACTTGGTTACAACCGATGTGGTTGTTAATCCAAGGAAGATTAAGCTCACTAAAAACTCCTTCAGGTGGAGAAGCCTCGTACAGCAATGTAGTGCAGAAAACAGAAGCTAAACTAGAACTGAAGTAGACAAGGATTTGGAATTACAATTTAGAGTTCATTGAAAAGCTTCTGGACCAAGGCTATATTTATAGCCTTGGTCGGGGCACCTGGAAGGGTTCCGGGCGCCCTAGGGGGGATAAAACTTATCCCCCAATGTTCAGATCGAGTCAAAACTCAATCTGGTCAATTTTCTTGCTCAAGGCGCCCCGGAGGGCTCCGGGCGCCCCGGACTGCTCCGGACGCCCCGGAGCCCAAAGTCAATAGTTGTTGACTTTTTCGTATGGGACTTCTTCTCTGGTTCGGTCCCGCCTCGGTCTGGTTCTTCTCCTCCGGATCCGCTTGCTTGGGTGATCTCTGCTATTCGGAAAAGGGCTCACCCGAACCCAACTTCCGGTCTTCTCGAGCAGCCTTCCGCTCCGGCTTCTCGTCCCTCGGAATCGCTGCGTATTTCCTTCTCGTCCACCAGCGTACTCATCCGCAGTCTTCGTCCCTCGGTCGCACCGCGTGCCGACCTTCTCGCTAGCTGCGTCTCTTGCTCCCCGAGCAATCTTCCACTCCGGGTTTCGTCCCTCGAAACCACCGCACGCTTCCTTCTCGTCCACCGGGGTACTCTTCTGTTGCGCCTCGTCCCTCGGACGCACCGCGTGCTGTCCTTCTCGCTAGCTGCGTCTTCCGCTCGAGTACCTATGCTCTTAAGCTCCTACACACTTAGACACAAGGTTAAAACAACGCAGGACCTAACTTAACTTGTTGATCACACCAAAACAACCTTGGGGTTCCAACACAAGGCACGGTCGTGTGACCCACACGACCGTGTGACCCACACGGCCATGCAACCCCATCAGCAGTATCCAGAGCATGGTTGTGTAGATCCACACGGCCATGCAACATTTCTAGAGAGCAAGCAGAGGTTGGCCATGTAGATCCGCATGGCGTGCTGCATGTTCAGAAAGAAAGAAGAGCTCGGTCGTGTGACCCACACGGCCATGTAGCCAAAGAAGAAGAAAAGAAGAACATGGTCATGTGAATCCACACGGCTGTGTAACTCATCCAGAGCTAAAGTAGAACATTGTCGTGTGACCCACACGGTCATGTCAACCACATGGCCGTGTCTCCCTGGCAGATAGAGGAAAGAAGGAGGTCGTGTGGATTCACACGACAGTGTCATGGCCCGTGCAAGGGTTGTGCTAAGTACTATAAAAGGAGTTTTTCTCTCATTTTCATGGATCTTTGGCTTGGGGATCATCCCCATTCCTTGAAGAAGGGTTCTCTCCTTGGGGGAACCCTAGAAGCCTCATCTTCTCCAATCCGTCCACCTCCGGATCAAGGGAATGCCTCCAAGGACGCCATGCTTCAAGGATAAGCTTTCTCTTCTCTCTATCTCCATGTATTGAGTTGTAGATTTCTTTACATATCATCCTTGGTTATAAATCCCTTTGCTTTGGAGTAGATCTCTAGATCTAGGATGTAGGAAGTAGTTATGATGTGATTATGAATGTATGAACTATGTATTTGGATATTTTCCTATGCAATGAAGTGTTTATGCCATGATCTATGTGTTTTGTGCCTTGTACATTTTTGATGAAATGTGTGTGTGGTAGATGTATGTGGATTGTGGTGGATTTGTCTCTATGTTAAGGTTGCTACTAGACTAGATAACCGGGGGATCCTTAGTGACAGAGGATACCTATTCAACTAGACATATTGTACCCTTAGTGATAGAGGGCATCGATACTAATCCACTTTCTAGAGTTAATAGATCTTAACATAGGGACTAATCCTTGTTAAGGTATTTCAATTGGAGTGGATACTCCGGTGCTATTGTTAGGAAGTACATTAGATAACTCTAGAAATGTATGACCGGGGGCCCTATGACAGAGGGTAATTCTTTAACCAGACTTTCTAAAGTTGCTTCTTTACTTAATGACATTAGGACTCGGGTAGACTTTCCAGTATAACCTACATGAGTATAACCATGGAGTTAGGTAGATAAACAATGCATAGGGACATTAATTAGTATCATAAGGAAACTGAAATCCTAGCATCTATCCATCCCCAAATCCAACTTCACTCTCTTGTTTCTTCTCTCTCCATCTCCTTAACCTTTCTTATACTTACTCTCTTTCTCAACCAACCTCTCATTTGTCTAGATAATTTGCCATGTGAAGTTAACTAGTGCTTAATCAGCAGTCCCTATGGGTTTGATATCTTTTTATTACTTACGACAAAATCGTGCACTTGCGGTTCGTAACAATATTTTGATGTTGTTGTCGGAAACTGTTTTCGATTAATATTAGTTGATTAGCATATGAGTTACTCTAGACATTTTCATTTTCCTTTTATATTTTATTTCTTATTTTTTATTATGCATTTTATTTCCTCTCTTTAATTTTATTTTTTTAGTTTTTCTTATATTTTTTTATATATCATGAGTAATAACATGTCAAGCAGGCCTTCGAGAAAATTTTTCACACCTATGAGCGCAAGAGCAAGATCTCCCATTAATGAAAATTATAATTTGGATGATGATCGATTTGAGTTCCATTATAGTGTGTGTGGTAGCACATCTCATCCAGCTGCTATTTGTCACTTCTTCCAAAAAGATGCTAATACTCCGGAACTTCAATATTTGGTTCTACCTCAACATCAAGATACATATGAGAAAGTTCCTAATACTTAATCTATGACTGGGGAGATCATCAAATTCAGAACCTTCAACCCCAACTAATTCCAGAGCAGAGTGGGCAATCACTATCCCAGCAGCAAATCTTTAACCCACCTCAACATTATAATCAATTTTGGATGGATCATTAAAATTTGGACTACAACTACATACAAAATGTTGAGCATACTTCCTAAGTAAATCATAGTTCATCAGAGTTTCAGGATGATTCATTATTAGATAGACCACATCATTCACAATTCGATGGGCCAGCTGACTGAGAGGACTCCTAAAACCCAAATTCTCCTACTCCTAGTTAGATGAAGACCATAACACATGATTTTGTAGAGCTAATAGTACAATAGGGTATCCTAGTTTTACGACTATTACAACAAATTTCTAATAAAACTATCGATCCTTCTTTTAATGATATTGATGTTAGTGGACTCTTCACCACTTATGATGATGATGTGGATAAAAGTGTAGGGACATGTACTATGGAGGAAACGTCTCAAGAATCACCATATTTGATCACACAATCAATTGACACTATGGAAATTGAAAGAATGGAATTGGTTAATGACAAATGTGTAAGGACTTATGCATTGAAAGCAAAGCCCCAAGAATCACCACTTTCAAAAGCACCACCACTTGAGTCAGAGCCAGAGCCACTTCATGATTCAGAAGAAGTCACATCCACTGGTTGGAACTTTTAGGTATCTCTTAGCAATGCAAAGTAAGTATCACTAGTGATCTTTTAGAAAATCTCATGGAGGTACCTATAATTGATTTTGTTGGATATGATTCAATTTTTAATACATACTCAGTTCATTCTAATATGGTTCTATTTCTTTCTTATATTTCATGCTTGTGGGAGGTGTGCCTTTCTTTTGGGTGTGCAAGTTTTCATGAGGCTGACAATTGGAAGCTCAATCTGAACCATCTCCGACCACCGAAAAGGACTCTTAAGGAGACGAAGATGAAGAGAGCAATGATACACTACATTATTCTTATATTGACAACTCTCTTAATAATAAATTAGGCAATTGGAAGAAAAGTCTAGAAGTATTCTACTAGGGCTAGAGCTCATTTTCGATGAACCAAATAAGGGGTTGAGCTAATGACCTTAAACAAGCACTTCTTGGGAGGCAACCCAAGTTCTTTTTCCTTGTCTTCATTTATGTTTTTAGTTCTTTCTTGTTTCATTTCTTTCCTCATAATAAGCTCATATCCTCTACTTAATTTTTCTTATCTATTTCTTTTTGTAAGATTACAAGTTGTGGAGGAGCACAATTCACATATAGGGAAGTATCTTCAGAACATGAATGTCTCAACAATTTGTAGCTTATCACTTGGTAACTTCTCTTACTTTAAATCTCCTCCATATTATTTTTAGTTTCATTGGCACAATGAAAAGTTTAAGTCTGAGGGATGCATTATATGCTTTAGGTTTAGTTAGCTTTTGTTATATTCTTTCCTTTTGTATAATAAAATTTTTTCTAGTTGCATCATTCATCACATCATGATTGTTTGTTCCTTAATGCAAAATACTAGCACGTTTATTCTAGATTTCATGTGGTTTATTGGTTACTTATGGTGCTATTATGTTTAGTAATCTATCTTTTCTTATCTATGATAGCATGAAGTGAGCAATGTTTTTACTATAAGAGTTTAAGTATTAGCCTTGTTTTAGGATCTCTATATACTATGCCTAGTTTTGATGGTTGATAACTCTGAAAATAGTCATGATTCATAGAATTAGACTAGTACTTGTGTTTCTAAGGTGATATCTTAATTACATTTGGTTACTAGATGACCTCGAATCATGGCAACTCACTTGAAAAAATCAAAATCCCTGCATTTATATTTATATTTGCATATGTGATTAGTACTTCACCTTATAAAGAACCAATAAAAATAAAAGAAAAAAAAATCATATGAATAAGGGATAAAAGACAGTTGTCGTGAGTTAACCCCAACAATTTATCCCTTTGAGACCGAGTTAAGTTACTGGAGAAATAAATGTTATGTTTCTCTTGATTCTGAGCAGTCCTTTGAGACCTTGTGTAGTTTTAGAGGTATGAACCAAGCATGTGGTAGGTAAATGCCTATCTCTGGAAGCATAAGGAACATAATTTTATGATGACTTGACTAGGCTTAGGGATTGATACTTGATAAATTTAGGCCACTATTGCACTGAGCATGGAGAACTATTACTTAGGTCATACTCAAACAACTTCTGTATCTTGCTTACCAATGAAATCATTTGATAGGATTAGATAAACTTGCTTGATATTATGATGCACCATTTAACCACATGAGTTTAGATGTGGGTTTTGCTTGAGGACAAGCAAAGGTATATGTCTGGGAGTGTGATGCATGTAGATTATATACACTTTTATGCATGTTTTGATGGATATTCACATACTTTATGCATACCTTATCTATGTATTTTTATACCCCTTCTCTTACTTTATGCATAATTACTTATCTTTGTTCAGAGATCTGCTCTTTGTGCATTTTCTATTGATAGGAATCAAATTCAAAGAGACAATGACATTCATGGTCGATCTGGATAGCAAACGAAGGCAATCGATATTAGCCGTGTAACCCTACACAGTTATGTCAAAGAAGCAAGGAGAAGGATGACTCTGGCCATGTGAATCCACACGGTCGTGTGCCTTCACTAGAAGAGGAGCAAGGCATGGTTGGGCGACCCACACGGTCGTGGAACCCCATCAAAAGCATCCAAAGCGTGGTCGTGTAGATCCACACGACCGTGTAACATTTCCAGAGAGCAAGCAATGGTTGGCCGTGTTGATCCACACGGCCATGCAGTATGTCCAGAAAGCAAGAAGATCTCGACCGTGTGACCCACACGGCCATGTGGCCAAAGTAGAAGAGAAGAAGAACACAGCCATGTGAATCCACAAGACCGTGTAGCCAAAGCAGAACACAGTTGTGTGACCCACATGGCCATGTCACCCTGGCAGATAGCAGAAAGAAGGAGATCGTGTGGATTCACACGACGTGTCATGGCCCGTGCAAGGGCTGTTCTAAGTGCTATAAAAGGGGGGTTTCTCCCATTTTCATAGATCTTTGGCTTGGGCCTCATCCCCATTCCTTGGAGAAGGGTTCTCCTCCTTGGGAGAACCCTAGAAACCTCATCTTCGCCGATCCATCCACCTCCAGAGCCAGGGAAAGCCTCCAAGGATGCCACACTTCAAGGATAAGTTTTCTCTTCTCTCTATCTCCATGTATTGAGTTTTAGATTGCTTTACTTCTCATCTTTGGTTGTAAATCCCTTTTCTATAGAGTAGATCTTTAGATCTAGGATGTAAGAAGTAGTTATGATGTGATTATGGATGTATAAACTATATATTTGAATATTTTCCTATGCAATGAAGTGTTTATGTCATGATCTATGTGTTTTGTGCCTTGTACATGTTTAACGAAATGTGTGTGTGGTAGATGCATGTGGATTGTGGTTGATTCATCTCTGTGTAAAGGTTCCTACTAGATTGGATAACCAGAGGATCCTTAGTGACAGAGGATGCTCATTCAACCAGACATATTATGCCCTTAGTGACAGAGGGTATCAATACTTACCCACATTCTAGAGTCAAAAGATCTTAACATAAGAACTAATCCTTGTTAGGCCATTTCAATTGGAGTGAATATCCTGATGCTACCGTTAGGAAGTACATTAGATAACATTAGGAACATATGACCGGGGGGGCCCTGTGACAGAGGGTAACCCTTTAATCAGACTTTCTAGAGTTGCTTATTTACTTATTGGCGTTAGGACTCGGGTAGACTCTCCAGTGTAACCTGCACGGGGTTGTGTCAGACTCTAGTTAGAATCCCTATATGAGTATAAGCATGGAGTTAGGTAGATGAACAATGCATAGGGACATTAACTAGCATCATAATGAAACCAAAATCCTAGTATCAATCCATCCCCAAATCCAACTTCACTCTCTTATTTCTTCTCTCTCCTTCTCATTAACCTTTCTCATTCTTACTCTCTTTCTCAACCAACCTCTCATTTGTCTAGATAATTTGTCATGTGAAGTTAACTAGTGCTTAATCAACAGTCCCTGTGTGTTCGATATATTTTTATTACTGATGACGAAATCATGCACTGGCGGTTCATAACACTTCCCTAACCTACTATCATCAAAAACTTCTTCAATTCCATTTATCAAGTTAAACTTTTGTCCCTATTTATTCTAGTTTTAATTACCCAGCCAGGTAAATTATTATTTTTGGAGGTGTCAACTAATTTGGAGCCTTCTCCTAAATTATTAAACTTTGAGTTTGTGTTTTATGTCTGTGTTGATTTGCTTTATAGTTATCATAGACTTAGTTATAGTTTGAGTTTAGATTGATTTTGTTTTTATTCAATTTAGGTTTGGTTTTGATTTATTTGATTTGATTTTATATTTTAGATTTGAGATTATTTTTAAAGATTTAATTTTTGAGATTAAGAGTGATTTATTTTGATTTATGTCATGAATTTTATTTTTCGGTACATAGTATTGTTTGAGTCCTACTTGCGTGGTTAGTCATGCTTTTAGAATCTAAGCTTTGATTAATTTCTTATTCTAAGTTAAGGTTAAAAATGATTTAAATGCTGAGTTAGACTTGTATCTGAGTTTGGATTTATTATACACAACTCTTTGGGATCCGAGTATCATATTTAGATACTTGGATCATGAAGTAAACTTTTTCAACTATTCTTTTAGCTCTTTAACTTGATTTTTTCAAAACATAATTTTCTTCCTCAAGATTTACAGCTTGACTTGAATTTCTGTCTTGAACTTGATCAGTTAAAGAGATAAAGTTCAGTTGTTTCTTAAGGATGTTATTTTCCTTAAGGAGTAGGTTAGCGTATTCCTCAATTTTAGTTAAATTTTGGTTTAGGCATGAAATAATATTAAAGAAATTTGCAATATAATTGAATTTTACCCCAGTTGGTTTGTCTAAATTGGATGCAGATCCATTGCTTGACTCATATTCTGACTTGTCCTCTTGATCTATTTCACCTCTCGTTGCCATTAGTGCGAGGTAGCTCGCTTGCTTTGGTTCGCCCTCTCCCGATCCACCCGAAGAAGATTCATCCCAAGTCGCCTTTAGTGCTTTCTTTTTCTTTGTCTTCTTGACTTTATCTTCATTCGGGCATTCATATTTGAAGTGCCCTTCTTGTTTTAGCCATAGCATGTGACGTTTGCCTTTGAGTTGTTGGATGCAGACTTAGACATCTTCTTCATGTCACGTTTGGTGAAATTTTTCTTGCGTCTAGTGAACATCTTCCTTTCTATGTTCAATAGTTTCTCTTTATCCTATGATTTTGATTCGGACACAATTTCTGCTTCAGGTTTAGCTCCCTTCAAAGTACCTGCTCGAATAACACTTGTTGGATCGAGATGCACGTGAGAGGGGGGTGTATCACATGATTTTCAAAAACTTTTTCTTTTTGATTTTGAAATTAAGTACACAATGGAAAAGCACAAAAAATAAAAATCAAGTAAAAGAACAAGTTCATTTTTTACTTGGTTTGGAGCCTTCGGTGACTCCTACTCCAAGACCTAGGTCCTGCGGACCTATCTGTTGGTGTAGGGAGCACTAGATGATCAAACATGAGTTTTAATAATAGCAAAGAGTTTAAAATTTAAGATGTCTTGTGATCTAACAAGTGTGACTGAGCTTATAGGAAAGTCAAGAGTATTTTTAGGCAAAAGTTCTAGTGGATTTTAGGGAGGTAGGAAACCCTAGGGGGAGGTAACCCTATGTCCTAAGGGGAGATAACCCTAGATCCTAAGCGGAGTTAATGCTAGGTTATGGAAAGTCCTAGCTATGATTAGACAATGAAGTCTTGGTTCGAGGGGCTGGGCGGGACGTTAAACATGAAGTCCTGATGTCTCGGACGTTGAGAAAATGTCCAGATGGTCTGGAGGATTAATCTGACAAAAGGTAAACTCTTCTGAAAGGAGTAAGTGAGGATGCATTCCCTATTGAGGGAACAATAAGCGTTGGTTAGACCTAGGGTTTTAGGAAAATCCAAAAGTCAAAACTGGTAAGTCCAAAGACTGTTAAAATATCTTTTTACATATTATTCTAACTTTGTTTTACAGAAAACTAATATTTTATAGGTTGAAGTTTGTGACCTTGATCAGTCAACCAAACCTCTAGGTTAGTCGACTGAACCCTAGAGATCATATCAGCTTGTGGTTATGTTTTGACCAAGTATCAGTCGATCGAACCTTAGGTTCACTTCACCAAACGTTGGATAAGAAATGAGTTAATTAGACTAGATTGATCAGACCAGATAAGCCCACAAAGATAGCGGGATTGGTCGACAAAACGGAAGGATCGGTCGACCAAATGAAGACTTTATCTTAAGTGGTAAAATCTGGATGAGAGGCTAGGCAGGTTCAAAAGATTTGGACGACCGATTAGCGTCGAGTCAAACCTGGTCCCAAGATCAATGGATATGGATCAAGCTCAACTGGGCTATAAAAGAAGACCTCGATCAAGCACTTCAATAAACATTCAGGCATTCATTCAGAATGATATTCTCACATACGCGCTGCTTAAAAGATGAATGTACAATGCCATAACTCTACTCTGAGAATGACTACGTAAAAGATCCAACTTCCCATGTCATCGGTAAACTTTGTTTTATTTCAATGCTTATACTTATAATCTTTCGATTTATTAGTGATTCCCCATCGAAAGCACTCTCACGTACAGGCCTTAGAGTAGAAATCGTCACAAGCTCTGAACTAAGTAAAATCCTTGGTGTCTTGTTCTGTGTTCTTTACTTTCCGCTACATTTTATCGATTGATTTTAAAAAAAAACAAGTAAAAAAATCACGAGTGCTATTCACCCCCCTCCCCCTCCCCAGCTCGTGTCGATCCTACACTATCGATGAGTAATCCACTAAAAGCCTCTTTCAAAAATGCCAAAAGAGGGGATCGAATACACAAGAATCAGAAGAGTGTAACAACCTAAATTTTTGCTTATAAATAAAATACAGAACTTAAATTTCTATTACCAAATAATTTTGTAGATGGTCAGCTTGAGCTTGGTATTTGGATGGCTTCTTAGTGGCAGTCGAGCATAGTAGAGTTGTAGCAGGGCAGTAGCAGGAAGCCGGAGAAGTTAAAAAGCTGATCAGATGAGTAAAAGCTCGTATAGAAGTTGTATTTTGAATACTCATATAGAAGTTGTATTATAAAGAGTGTGGAAGGTGCCTTCCATATCCTTGAAGATGCCTCCAATGTGTAAAATTTGATCTCGAACTCATTGCTCCTTATCTGTGACAAAGTTTGAATTTTATCCATTGGAAGGCGCCTTCCATGGTACTGAAGGCACCTTCCATGAATAGTACAAAGGTGCCTTCCAATACTTGAAGGCGCCTCGAGTACTGTTCACTCGAAGTCTTTTTACACCTTTCGCCCTGCAAGTTAGGTTAGTCTAACACAACAATAATCTAACCTATAAAATAAAGTTATCACAATGATAATATAATTAATTTATGACTTAGACCCTATCTTCCAGACCAGGATCTAGTTGGGGTCTCAATTTAGGTTTTTGAAATGGACCTAAATTGGATTAATGCCTACTGTCCCCTCAACCGGGACGCTTCCTCACTTAGTCACTATCTTCCAGTGACTTACCTTTATTTATCGTGTGTCAAGTTACCTTCTTGACATCAATCTGACCCACCAAGTCTTCCTACCAGAATCACACATCCAAACTTCGCCACTCAAGAATCGTACATCCTGATCTCTTGTCGAAATCAGACATCCAGACTTTGCCACTCGAGAATCAAACATCTTGATTGGACTTTCTACCTGATGTCAAGTCCTCTTGACCTGTCAAGCTAGTCAACCTGCACACTCAGTAACAAAGTTAGATTACGATAACACAAAACTTAATTCACTTGTCAATTATCAAAACCTGAATTAGACCGTTAGTGCAAATTGTACTAATAAAAAGATGATTTAAAAAAGGAAAGGGAAAGAAAAAGAAGCTAGTGTTATTGATGGGCAAGGTCCAATCAAGAAGAAAGGAAAGAAGTATAGAAAGAAACCTCAAAGTAAGTTGACTTATTATATTTATGGTAAGAATGGTCACTTTGCTTGAGAATGTACTGAGCTGAAAAAAGTAGATCCATGTTTATCTTCTTTCCATAAGTATTATAGTGTTAATTCAGTGTTGTTTGTTGATTCTTATCCTTTGTGGATTATAGATTCAGGAGTAACGAATCATGTAGCTCTTGATTGAGTTACATAAGTGGAGTACTATCAAGTACCAACTAAAAACAAATAGATATATGTGGAAAATAATGCAAGGATTGAAGTCAATGGAGTTGGCACTTGCAAGCTCAACCTACATGGTGGACATACTTTATTTCTACATGATGTCATGTATGCTCCTGAGATTCAACAAAATCTGGTTTCCATTAATAGTCTTCTTGATTTGGGTTATTTGTATAAACTTTTATAGTCGTTGTGTGTAACTAAGAATTAACTGTGTTAATAGGATATGGTTATGTATCAAATGGTTTTATGGTTCTTGATGTACAACCAGGTATTGATTATAGCAATAATGGTTATTTTTCAAACATTACTCTTATTAGCGATGCTGATGTAAATAATGAGGTTTGGCATGCTGGATTAGGACATATAGCACAAAAACGAATGAAGAGATTAGTTAAAGAGGGTTTGCTCAACACTCATGCTAAAGTTAACTTGTCTATATGTGATCATTATCTTGCTAGATAAGAAACTAGGAAACCATTTGGTAAGGTTATTAAAGCTAAATCACTATTGTAATTAATTCATTCGGATATTTATGGTCCAATAAATGTGAAGGCTAGATATGGAAGTTCTTATTTCATTACATTTATTGATGACTCTACATGTTTTGGTCATATGTATTTGATTTCTCACAAATTTGAAGCAATAAATTACTTCAAACATTATTTAAACAAAATTGAGAATCAATTGGAATATAAGGTTAAAACTTTTTGCATTGACCGTGGAAGTGAATATTTGTCTGATCAGTTCAAGATAATATGTAATGATAAAGGGATTATTTAACAGCTCACTATCCCTGAAACTCCACAACAAAATGAGATTGTTGAAAGAAGAAATTAAACTCTTTTAGATATGATTAGGTCTATGATGGCTCAAGCTAATTTGCCAATTTCCTATTAGGGAGATGTGTTATTAGCTGCAACCTATATACTTAACCGAGTGTCTTCTAAATTTATTCCAACTACTCCATATGAATGTTAGGTAGGCAAAAAACTAGATTTGAGTAATTTGAGACTTTGGGGGTCAGCTACTTATGTTCATGATAAAACTCACAAATATGAAAAATTTTGAACCAGAGGTAAGAAATGCATTTTTGTAAGGTATTCTAGTACTCTAAGAGTTATGCTTTCATTGGTGAGCAATAAGATGGAAATATCTTTGAAATAGAGTCGAGAAATGCTATTTTTCTTGAAATTAAATTCCCAACAAGAGGTAAAATTGATAAGACAATTCCTTTATTTACAATAGGGAAAGAGGATAATGTTCCTCTACAATAAATCAAGAATCACGAGAGATGCTTGAATCTAGTCAACCTAATGGGAGTAATTTGTCATGTCATGAGTTGATGAAATGACCCAACTCTCTCTACTCTTAAATTTTAAAATAATCACTATTCATGTCACTATTTATGTGAACAGTGTGTTAGTTAAAGCCCTAGAGCCAATCATTTGATGATTGTTGTATGGACTCATTGTATCATATTTCTTATATATATAAAGGCATTTGTTTATGGTTATTATGCTTACTTGTATTGGTGCCAAATAACTAAGTATAATACCGTCCTTGAGTAGAAGGTTCTTACCAATATCAATCGATTGGTTGAATCGATAGTGAGATGATATAGGGAACACTACTCTTAATCATTCCTAGTCAAGTATTAACATTCAGGGACAATGTTAATGCGACGAAACTAGCATGTAGGTCAACTCGATGACTTGATCTCACAAGTCATGGATATGGAGATATCAAGTTGACACATGGGTATGCATTAGAGAATGTATACTGAATGACCCACCATGAGAAATTATCATGGATCATTATATGAGTGTCATATACTTTCTCATGTGGCTATTAGTATGACTATTAGTCCTTGAACCTGAAGTCACCATGGTTCCTTACATAAGGAGTTACATACTTTGGCTTCGTCAAACGTCACCCGTAACTGGGTGGACTATAAAGGCGATTACTGGGTATGTAACAAATTATGCGGAGGGATGTGAGTGATGTAGATGGGATCTATCCCTCCTATATGACGGGAGTGACATCATTATTCTTGATAGAGTGAGACCACTAAGTGTATGGCCATGCCCAAATGAGTCAATATGAGATGTTGAGCTCATTTGATTGAGTGAGTCTACTTGGGATTCAAGATTTAGATTGATTAGAGGATGACACGGTCTATGCCTCACATTGATCAATCTAGATGTCAAGGATAGAAGGACACTTGTCATATATTGTGAGGGGTCACAATTAGTAGTCACAAGGTGATGTTGGATCTCAACATTCTTGTAACTTGGGTAGTAATGATGTGTTGCTAGATACCGCTCATTACTTATGTTTCTAAATGGGTTTAGGAGCATTGCCAACGTTACAAGAACCTATAGGGTCACACACAAAGGGCAATTAGATGGAGATTAGGTTCATTTGATGTACCTAGAGGATTAGGTTCATATGATAAACCAAATTAGATTAAGAGTAATCCAAAGTAAACTAATTGAGTTGAACTCAATTTGGTTCATGTGTTAAATGAGTCTAATTTGGACTTAGACTCATTGAGCCAATTTAATTAAATGAATAAAGATTCATTAAATTAAAATTGACTTGAACCAATGGTTAGATTTGATCAACCATGGGAGAGAAGTGGTCAAGTTTGACTTGGCTTGAGAGGAAGATGAAAGGTTAAGTTTGACTTGACCATTGCCACCTCATTTGTGAGTTGGCATTAAGTGGGCCAATGATGATGTTCCACATCATCAAGGTTGGCTTATGTGTGTGCCACATCATGAGGGAGATCAAGAGTTGTGACTCTTGATATCCCATGGAGGTATATAACCTTATTTCGATGTGGGCGGCCACTTTAGGTCATTGTGGGAGTTTCATTTTTGTGTGTGTAACCTCCTTCTTCTTCCTCTCCACCTTTCTTCTCTCCCTCTCCTCCACCATTGCTGATACTCTAAGGTTGCTAGCACATCTTTAGAGGTTCTATCCATCGATTTGTTCGTGTGGATACGCATAGAGGGTTGTACACTTGACAACCTTGAGATCCGACGAACCTTGGACGAGCGGGATACACGAAGGGCTTCGCTACAAAGGTATAAGTCTCTTCCTTGTAGATCTAGTGTAGATCTAGGCTAGAAAACATGTACACGAAGTTTTTACAAAATTTTATAACTTCGCACGGATCCGGTGGCATCGGATTTGGGGTTTCCGCAACGCAAAAAGCGGTTTTTGCGGCCTGAAAAACCCAACAGTGGTATCAGAGTCACGTGCGAAGCGTGTACGTGTTTTATTTGTATTTTTATGAAAAATATCAATTCTGTAACTTTCTGTAAATTTATGATTTTTGTATATTTTATGGGTATTTTTCTCGTAGAAACGAAGCAACAAGTGTTTGAACACTTGTAGTCTTCGACTACCGAGAAACACCTTCCGAATCGGCAAGGTCTCGCCCAAACTATTTTGAAACAGCGGGCTATGGCGCTGTAGGATCGCTTAGGAACACTCGTGATGGTTATATCATGAGTAGGGGTGCTGCCCCTAACCCCTCAAGTGGCTTCGTTCCGCAATTGCGCCCGAAAATCGCTAATCGGGACCGCCGGGAAGTTGCGACTCATAAAATCGTAAAAATATTGTAAAAATTACAGAAATTTATGAAAATACATAATTTAGTATTATGTATAATTTTGTGATGGTCATGGCCCAAAACCCCAATTAGATTGGAAAAATTGTGTTGTAATTCATAATATGACCTGCGTGCCATTTTTTGTGTTTGTGCGTGTTGTATATGATCGCGACCTGCGCGTCGTGCCTTCCTTTATTTTATATTCCTGTTGTAAATAGTTTAGACTCAAATCTAACTCCAGTTTCAAATTTGTAATGTACAAAAATTGAAGCGGTGGAAGGTCCACTCGAGGAGGAGTTACGAGGAGGGTGCGAGCAACACATGGCGGTCAAAGGAAGGAGCTTGGAGAAGCTGTTGACCACCCTAGGTTGACCGTCCGATCTTCTCATTGGCTTGAGAAGATCGTAGTAGGGCCATGACCTAACAAAATTTAATTAATTGCTTGTGTATATATGTGATGCATGCTAGTGTAGAGTAATTAATTAATGCTTTAACGATTAGATTAGATCTAAATCGCGTATATGATGCACCACGATTAGATTAGATCTAAATCACGTATATGATACACATCAACGATTAGATTAGATCTTAATCGCGACAACTCAAAAATGCCTACCATGCCATGATACTCATCACTACCTCGATCACATGTTGTTGTCGAATCTGCCAAAGCATAGCAACGCATATTATCTTGGTAGGGTGCGGAGGGACTGTAGCGCCCGAAAATTCTCAAACTTGCATTAGAATTATTCTATGATTTTTCTGGAATTTTTAGATATTTTTCCGGAATTTTTCGAGTAGCGGAAGTAGCAAAAATAATTAAAAGAATAAAATAGCTTAGGCGGGAATCGAACCTGAGACCTATGATGTAAGGGATAATGCTAGTAACCGGTGAACCCAGCAGGGCCGTGCTGAAAGGAAAGGGAGACGATTTAATTTATATTAGAGTTGGGCCGGAATTACCACCTAATATAAATAGAAGGTTTAAGTGGGGTTTGGGTTATTTCTTTTATTGGTTCGGCAAAACCCTTCCTCTCCAAAGCCTCACGCCGACACCTTCCTCTTCCTCCTCCTCTCTCGGCGCCCAAGCCCCAAGGGCTCTCGGATCACCTTCCGGCGATGACTCCAACACGAAAAAGGTTCTTCTCCGCGAGAGGAACACGAAGACGCGAGCGGATCGTCGAGAAGATCATCTCCACCGGAATTCTAGCGAATAGAATCGTAAGAAATTACGAACAGGAGGTAAGAAACCCCTCACCTGCAGTATAATAGCTACCGTTTGATTTTCTGTGCATTAGTTTAGTTATATGCGTATGTTTTCGACACATAGGGTGTATTTAACCTTCCTCGCAGGTTTAGGGTTTTAGTGAGTACCTTTAGATGGGTCGGACACGTCTTTTCTCCTTCAGTTGGAGGTTTAGATGCTGTTGGGTGCCTAAAGGTAGTCTCCCTAATAGAGAGGGGAGTTAAAGCACACTAGGTGTTCGATTAAATAACCAGCTTAGAAAAGAATGCAACTTAGGCATTTTTATGAGCACAGTTGAATGCATTAGAAGCATCTGAATTAGTAAATCAGCTTAGTCTAGCTTATATGGGACTACGGTCCAATGGGTAGGCTCCCACAGTCACCTCTAGGTTCAGACAACCTAGCTCTAGGTTCAGATAACCTAGAAACAGCTATTTAGAACAGTTTAGCTATACTCAGTATTTTACTTTTCAGTTGGCACTGTACTGGATTAGATATCCATTGGGCTGGGCTCCCATAGTCGGTCCCTAGGTTTAGATAACCTAGTAGCTCTACTAAATTCGGGATTTGCAACCCCGAGTCTAGTTAGAGATGCGCGCATAGCACGTACAGTTGCCGGGCCCATCAGCAGCATGTTTAGTATTTTCACTTATTATGATATTAGCTTTCAAACTCTTAATCTAATCCAGTGATTATAGTTTAAGATCAGTTTTAGCGTAGTTCAGTTTCAGTCAGTATTATGCTCCAGCTTAGTTTTTCCGTGTGAATATGCATGATAACTTTATGTGCAGTTGTTATACATGTTTATATGTTCAGCTTTAGATATGCCATGATTGTATGCTTATATGCCATGCCATGCTTAGTTTATTCAGTATATCCAGCATATGTTTTAAACAGCATGATTTAAAATCATATTTGCATCGTTGCATGTTTTTGTGAGGTAGATGGTTTCTTACTAAGCTTTTTAGCTTATAGATACTACTTTTCTTATACTGCAGATAAAGATAAAGGAAAAGTGGACTAGAAGTGGAGGCTGGAGGTCAATGTAGATCAAGATGTGTGTGGAAGGAACTGGAATAAAAGATCCTTAGGGGTTTAGCAAGCTTAAATAGTAGAAGTCTTAGAAATTCTTCTTTTATGCAATTTTGGACCTTAGAGTGTTTAAATCATGGTAGACTTGTTTAGTTTGTTATCAATTATGTTAGAATGCTGGTTAATAGCTGTTAGAATATATTTCCATTGTTTTTAGAATGTTTTGTAATTGATTTAGAATTGTTATAGGCGATTTTGGCACGAACAAGTGTTGAAATCAGAGTTCCCGGGCGAAATCAGAACCCTGATCGGTCTCCAGACCGATCAGGGCCTGGCTGTGCCACTGGATCGGTCAGCCGACCGATCCAGACAGATATAGTATGCGATCCAGCGCGATACAGTAGCGATCCCAGGTGTTTCGGGTGCCTGGATCGGTCAGCCGACCGATCCAGACATACCTGGATCGGTCTGCCGACCGATCCAGTCACACCTGGATCGGCCTGCCGACCGATCCAGTTGGGAACAAAAACTTCCCCAGCTTCGATCGATCTATAGATCGATCAGCAGGCCGGCAGGTAGTTGGGAAGTTAGTTTCTAGTCCCTAGCTTAGTTGGATGTTCAGTTTTCCCTCCTTAGCATATGTACACCAGCAAAGAAAGTCTTTAGACCTTTCTTATCAGTTGTATCCGTCATTAGTAGAGTAAAATTTTAATTAGCCCAGCTTTCCGCACAGTATAGTTCAGCATAACTGTAGCGATCCGCCTTACAGCCTAGTAGTAGAAGGCGGGTCGTTACAGGGACAATCTTGGTCCCTCCTATCAACGCATGGATGAGTACAAACTCAATTAGATTGAGTAAAACTAGTTAAACTCAATTGGATCGGGTTTAACTATAGGCATTTTCCAATGGTTGGTAGATAGGTCAAATCACATTTATATTAACACTTGGGCGATTTAGCCAAAGCTAACTCAAGTTTTAATCTACATGCGGATCTTGATCCTATAAACAAGAATTGCATAGAGATGTAATTGGTAATTAGTTACCTACCGATCATACTAAGTCTTGGGCGATTTAGCCAAAGCTAACTCAAAGCGTAGTATGATGTGGATCTTGTCCCGCAAGAATTATAGCTAGTTCGTTAGACAAAAGTTCTATAATTCGGTGGGAGCATCATTTAGTTAAAGGCCTAATTAAATGATTAGTGGAATATGATTATTTATTTTCTACATTTTCTGTTGTAGATTGCCATGTCATCAAACACGAACACCTTCTCCCTACGTTCTGTCCTTGATAAGGACAAGCTCAATGGAGTTAACTTCCTGGACTGGTACCTGAACCTGAGAATTGTTCTCACACAGGAACGAAAACTGTACGGCCTGGAGTAGCCCATTCCTGAGGCACCTCCTGCCACTGCCACGTGAGCTGATCGTGATGCTTACAAGAAGCATCAAGATGATGCATTAGATGTGTCATGTCTTATGCTCGCGACCATGAACTCTGAGCTTCAGAAGCAACACGAGTTGATGAGCGCTTATGATATGGTTGAGCATCTTCGTCAACTATATCAAGGACAAGCGAGGCACGAGAGATTCGAGATCTCTAAGGCACTGTTTCAGTGCAAGATGCAAGATGGGACTCCCGTAGGCCCCTATGTACTCAAAATGATTGGGTACATAGAAAACCTACAGAGGTTGGGATTCCCACTTGGCCAAGAGCTGGCCACTGACCTGATCTTGCAATCCTTGCCTGATAGCTATAGTCAATTTATTCTAAATTACAACATGAACGAAATTGACAAGCCACTACCTGAGCTGCTTAGCATGTTAAGAACTGCTGAGCTCAACCTTAAGAAGGTTAAGCCCAACTCTATTCTGATGGTTTAGAAACACAAGGGCAAGGGCAAGCCAAAGGTAAGGGAAAGTCTCAAGCCAAGGGTAAAGGCAAGGAACTGAAACCCAAAGGAGGGGTTGCCAAGGATGCTACCTGCTTCCACTGAGGTCAGACCGGGCATTGGAAGAGGAACTGCAAAGTGTACCTGGAAGATCTTAAGAAGAAGAGAAGTGAGACTTCCACTTCAGGTATATATGTTATAGAAGTCAATCTATCTATTTCTTTATCATGGGTATTAGATATCGGATGTGCTTCTCACATTTGTACTAATATGCAGGCGCTGAGAAATAGCAGGGCATTGACGAAGGGCGAGGTGGACCTATGAGTAGGCAATGGAGCATGGGTTGCTGCTGTTGCTGCAGGAACTTATTCTCTATCTCTGCCCTCTGGGCTTGTACTAGAATTGGATGATTGTTGTTATGTGCCTGCTTTGACTAAGAATATTATATCAGTTTCTTGTTTAGACAAGAAAGGCTTTTCATTTATAATAAAGAACAAATGTTGTTCAGTTTATTTAAATGATATGTTCTATTGTAGTACACCTCTGATGAACAGACTCTATATTCTAGACCTTGAAAACTCTATCTATAACATAAGTTCCAAGAGGTTCAAGTCAAATGACATGAACCAAACCTATATCTGGCACTGTCGCTTAGGTCATATAAATGACAAACGCTTATCTCAGCTCCATAAGGATGGTTTGCTGGACTCATTTGATTTTGAATCATATGAGACATGCGAGTCATGCCTACTGGGCAAGATGACCAAGACTCCCTTTAGTGGACACAGTGAGAGAGCGACTAACTTGTTAGGACTTATACATAGTGATGTATGTGGCCCTTTCAATGTCGCTGCTAGAGGTGGTTATAGGTACTTCATTACATTTACTGATGACTTCAGTAGATATGGTTATGTGTATTTGATGACACATAAGTCAGAATCCTTTGAAAAGTTTAAAGAATTCAAGAATGAAGTACAAAACCAGCTTGGCAAGAGTATTAAGATACTTTGATCAGATCGAGGTGGTGAATACATTAGCCATGAGTTTCGTGACTATCTAGCTGATTGTGAGATCCTATCCCAACTCACTCCTCCTGGAACACCACAGTGGAATGGTGTATCAGAAAGGAGGAATCATACCTTATTAAATATGGTACGGTCTATGATGAGTCACACAGATCTTGCTATGTATCTTTGGGATTATGCTCTAGACACAGCAGCCTTCATTCTCAACCGAGTTCCATCTAAGGCTGTAATAAAGACACCATATAGGATATGGACTGGGAGAGATGCCCAGGTGTCTTTTATGAAGATTTGGGGTTGTGAGGCTTACGTTCGACGTCAAGTCTCGGACAAATTAGGACTCAAATCTGATAAGTGCTATTTTATTGGATATCCCAAGGAAACGAAGGAATATTACTTCTACATTCCCAGTCAACACAAGATAGTTGTGGCTAAGACTGGGGTATTTCTAGAAAGGGATTTTGTTTCTAGAAAGACTAGTGGGAGTACGTTCGATCTTGAAGAAGTTCAAGATGTGAACCATAGCACTGAAGCCTCGATGGAAGTTGAACTGGAACCACAAAGTGTTGTGGATGATGTTGTTCCACAAGAAGTTGAGAAACAACAACCAGTTCAAGTAGACCTACCTCTTTGCAGGTCTGATAGGGTGCGTCGTCAGCCTGAGAGATATTCATTTCTCTTGTCTGACCATGATGACGTTGTGCTCATTGAGGATGAGCCTACCTCCTATCAAGAAGCTGTGATGAGACCAGATTCCGAGAAATGGCTAGAGGCCATGAGATCCGAGATGGAATCCATGTACACTAACCAAGTATGGACTTTGGTTGATCCACCTGAAGGGGTCAAACCCATTGGGTGTAAGTGGGTCATTAAGAGAAAGACTGACATGGATGGACTTATTTATAAGGGTCGCTTGGTAGCTAAAGGTTTCAAGCAAATTCATGGTATTGACTATGATGAAACCTTTTCTCCAGTAGCGATGTTTAAATTCATTCGGATCATGCTTGCTATTGCAGAGTACCACGATTATGAGATCTGGCAGATGGATGTCAAAACTGCGTTTCTGAATGGAAACCTGCTCAAGGATGTGTACATGACACAACCTGAGGGTTTTGTAGATCCACAGCATACTGGCAGAGTATGCAAGCTGCATAGGTCCATTTATGGACTAAAGCAAGCTTCTTGGAGCTGGAATCTTCTATTCGATGATACAATCAAATAGTTTGGTTTCATCAAAAATGAAGATGAACCTTGTGTCTACAAGAAGGTTGTTGGGAGCACAGTTGTCTTCCTTATATTGTATGTGGATGACATACTACTCATTGGGAAAGACATTCCTTTGCTGCAGTCTGTCAAGACTAGGCTAGGGACTTGTTTCTCAATGAAGGACTTAGGTGAAGCATCCCGCATTCTAGGCATACAGATCTATAGAGATAGATCTAAAAGATTGTTTGGCCTAAGTCAGAGTACATACATTGACAAGGTACTACTACGGTTTGCCATGCAGAACTCCAAGAAGGGATTTCTGCCGATGTCACATGGTGTGATTCTTTCGAAGACTGAAGGTCCCTCTTCTAGAGAGGAGAGAGACCGCATGGATCAGATCCCTTATGCTTCGGCCATAGGATCTATCATGTACGACATGCTATGTACTTGTCCTGATGTCTCGTATGCTTTGAGCATGATGAGCGGATACCAGTTAGATCCAGGTGGAAGTCACTGGATAGCGGTCAAGAATATTCTTAAGTACTTGAGAAGGACTAAAGAATATTTCTTGATATATGGAGGCGATGACGAGCTAGCTGTAAAGGATTACAGTGATGCTAGCTTCCAAACTGACCAGGATGATTATTGATCGCAGTCTGGGTTCGTGTTTTGCATAAATGGTGGTGTTGTGAGCTGGAAGAGTTCGAAGCAGGACACAGTTGCTGATTCTACAACAAAAGCCGAGTATATTGCTGCATCAGAAGCAGCAAAGGAGGTAATTTAGATCCGCAAGTTCATTACTGAACTTGGGGTGGTTCCTAGCAAAGTTGATCCCATAGAGCTCTATTGTGACAACAATGGAGCAATAGCATAGGCTAAGGAACCTCACTCACTGTTAGTTAGAGCCCTAGAGCCAATCATTTGATGATTGTATGGACTCATGTATATCATATTCTTGTATATTAATAAAGGCATTTGTTTGGTTATTATACTTATTTATATTAGTGCCAAATACACTAAGTATAATAGCGTCCTTGAGTAGAAGGTTCATACCTATATCAATCGATTAGTTGAATCGATAGTGAGATGATATAGGGAACAATACTCTAAATCATTCCTAGTCGAGTATTAGCATTCAGGGACAATGTTAATACAATAAGACTAGCATGTAGGTCAGCTCGATGACTTGATCTCACAAGTCATGGATATAGAGATATCAAGCTGACACATGGGTATGCATTAGAGAATGTATACTGAATGACCCGCTATGAGAAAGTATCATGGATCGTTATATGAGTGTCATATACTTTCTCATGTGGCTATTAGTATGACTATTAGTCCTTAGACCTGAAGTCACCATGGATCCCTACATAAAGAGTTATGTACTTTAGTTTCGTCAAACGTCACCCGTAACTGGGTGGACTATAAAGGCGATTACTGGGTATATAACGAATTATGTAGAGGGATGTGAGTGATGTAGATGGGATCTATCCCTCCCATATGACGGGAGCGACATCGGTATTCTTGATAGAGTGATACCACTAAGTGCATGGCCATGCCCAAATGAGTCAACATTAGATGTTGAGCTCATTTGATCGAGTGAGTCTACTTGGAGTTCAAGATTTAGATTGATTAGAGGATGACACGGTCTATGCCTCACATTGATCAATCTAGATGTCTAGGATAGAAGGACACTTGTCATTATTTTGTGAGTAGTCACAATTGGTAGTCACAAGGTGATGTCGGATCTCGACATTCTTGTAACTTGGGTAGTAATGATGTGTTGCTAGATACCGCTCATTACTTATGCTCCTAAATGGGTTTAGGGCATTGCCAACGTTACAAGAACCTATAGGGTCACACACTTAGGACAATTAGGTAGAGATTAGGTTCATATGATGAACCAAGAGGATTAGATTCATTTGATGAATCAAATTGGATTAAGAGTAATCCTAATTGGGCTAACTTGAGTTTGACTCAAGTTGATTCATGTGTTAAATGAGTCTAATTTAGATTTTGACTCATTGAATCAATTTAATTTAATGAATTAGATTCATTATATTAAGTTGGCTCGAATCAAATGGTTGGATTAGATCCACCATGGTAGAGATTGAGTCAAGTTTGACTTGACTTGAGAAGGAAGACCAAAGGTCAATTTTGACTTGACCTTTTGCCACCTCATTGGTGAGTTGGCATTAGGTGGACCAATAATGATGTTCCACATCATCATGGGTGCCACCTCATGGAAGTGACAAAGCCACTCTCTTAATGGTTTCATATTAATTGCAATTAATGCAATTAATGTGATTTTATGGTTTCATATTAATTGCAATTAATGCAATTAATGTGAATTTTGAAATGTGGCCGGCCACTTGGTTTTTGGGTGAAAAAATTCATTTTTCATTCACTTGTGTGCATCTTCCTCCTTCTCCCTCTCAAGCTCTCCCTCTCCCTCTCCTCCCTTGGCCGAACCACATAGGTGCTAGCACACCTTGGTTTTTGGTCATTTCCATCTAGTGTGTCCGTGTGGATACTTCTAGAGGACCGACGCTTGACGGTCTTGAGATCCGGCATCATTTGGACGAGCGGGAACGCGAAAGGCATCGCATCAAAGGTATAAATGGTTTATCCTTATGTAGATCTACTGTAGATTAAAGTTTTTCAAACTCGTACTCGTATTTTCGTTCGGTTTTACCTTGCACGAGATCCGTGGCTTGGGCGATTCGGGGTTTCCGCGACGCGAAAAGAGGTTTTCGCGGCCCGAAAAACCCAACAGTGGTATCAGAGCCACGTGCAAGGCTTGTACGAGTTTATTTTTATTTTTATGAAAAATAAAACCTTCTGTGATTTTCTGTAAAAATTAGTTTTTTTATGATTTTATGGGTAATTTTTCCGTAGAAGCGAAGCACAAGTGTCTCGGCACTTGTAGGCTTCGGCTACCGGAAAGATCTTTCAAAACCGGCTTCGTTTTGCCCCCAAATCCTTTTGGGATAGCGAGCTTTGGGTGCCATTAGATCGCAAAGGAGCAACTCACGATGGTTAGATCATGGGTAGGGGTACTGCCCCTAACCCCGCAAGGGGATTTGCTCCGCGATTGCACTCGAAATCGCTAAAAACGAACCCGCCGGGAAGATTTTTCCGAAACGGCAATGTCTCGACCCAAATCGTTTTGGGACAGCGGGTTTAGGTGCTGTTGGATCGCAAAGGAACCCTCGCGATGGTTAGATCGCGGTTAGGGGCGATGCCCCTGGGCCCCGCAAGGGGATCCGTTCCGCGATTGCGCCCGAAACCGCTAAACGGGACCGCCGGGAAATTTTATTCGTAAAATTGTAAAAATTAATTTTAAAATTATAGAAAATTATGAAAATATATAATTTTGAATTATATATATTAATTTATGATAGTCATGGCCTAAAGCCCAATATGATTGGTTGTGTTGTAATTCATAATACGGCCTGCGTGCCGTTATGTGTTTGCGAGTGTTGTATTATATTCGCGACCTGCGTGTCGTGCCTTCTCATATTTTCTTGTTGTAAATTAGATTTAGACTCGAATGTAACTCGAGTTTCAAATTGTAATGTACAAATTGGAGCGGTGGAGGGTCCACACGAGACGGAGTTCCGAGGCGGGCACGAGCAACACAAGGTGGTCAAAGGGAGGCGCTTGGAGAAGCTGTTGACCCTAGGTTGACCAATCGATCTTCTCATTGGCTTGAGAAGATCGTAGTAGGGCCATGACTAAATCACAAATAGATTAATTAATTAATTATTATGTATTTGATGCATGTTTAATAATTAATTAATTAATTAGTGCCTTAACGATTAGATTAGATCTAAGTCGTGCACATGATGCACCCTTGCGATTAGATTAGATCTAAGTCGTGCACAAGATGTATTCTTCTCGATTAGATTAGATCTAGATCGAACCAACTCTAAAATGCCTAACCGTGCCGTGATACCTATCACTATCTCGATCACATGTATTGTTGAATCTGCCAAAGCAGAGCAATACATATTATCTTGGTAGGGTACGGAGGGACAATCTTGGTCCCGTCTATCAACGCATGGGTGAATACAAACTCAATTAGATTGAGTATTCATAGTTACTCGGTTGGATCGAGTCAACTATAGGCATTCTTCCAATAGTTGGAAAGATAGGTCAATATCACATCTATATTAACTCTCGGGCGTATTAGCCAAAGCTAACTCGAGTTTTAATATAAATGCGGATATTGATTCTATAAACAAGAGTTGCATAGAGATGTAATTGGTAATCGTTACCTACCGATCATACTAAGCCTTGGGCGTATTAGCCAAAGCTAACTCAAGGGTTAGTATGATGTGGATCTTGTCCCACAGAATTATAGAATTCAGTGGGAGCATCATTTAGTTAAAGGCCTAATTAAATGATTTTAAAAGAATATGATATTTATTTCTGCAAATTTTTCTGTTGTAGATAACCATGACGTCAAATACGAACATTTTCTCTCTGCGATCTGTCCTTAAGAAGGACAAGCTCAACGGAGCAAATTTCCTGGACTGGTACAGGAATCAGTTGAGCAGCCCATTCCGGAGGCCCCTCCTGCCACTGCCACGCGAGCAGACCGAGATGCTTACAAGAAGCATCGAGATGACGCATTAGATGTGTCTTGTCTTATGCTCGCAACCATGAACTTTGAGCTTCAGAAGCAACATGAGTTTATGAGCGCTTACGATATGGTTGAACATCTTTGTCACCTATATCAAGGACAAGCAAGGCACTGGAAGAGGAACTCCAAAGAATACCTGGAAGATCTTAAGAAGAAGAGAAATAAGATTTCTACTTAGGTATAAATGTTATAGAAGTCAACCTCTCTATTTCTTCATCGTGGGTATTAGATACCGGATGTGCTTCGCACATTTGTACTAATGTACAAGCGCTGAGGAATAGCAGAGCATTGACGAAGGGTGAGATAGACCTACGAGTAGGCAATGGAGCACGAGTTGCTGCTATTGCTGTAGGAACTTATCATCTATCTCTGCCCTCTAGGCTAGTACTAGAATTAGACGATTGTTGTTATGTGCCTGCCTTGACAAAGAACATAATATCAGTTTCTTGTTTGGACAAGAGAGGATACTCGTTTATAATAAAGAACAAATGTTGTTCCGTCTTTTTAAACGATATGTTCTATTGTAGTGCACCTCTGATAAACGGACTCTACATTCTAGACCTAGAGAGCCCTGTCTATAACATAAATACCAAGAGGATCAAGTCGAATGACTTGAACCAAACTTACCTCTGGCACTGTCGCTTAGGTCATATAAATGACAAGCGTTTATCTCAGCTCCATAAGGATGGTTTGCTGGACTCATTTGATTTTGAATCATATGAGATATGCGAGTCATGCCTACGAGGCAAGATGACCAAGACTCCCTTTAGTGGGCACGGCGAGAGAGCAACTGATTTGTTAGGACTCATACATAATGATGTATGTGGCCCTTTCAATGTTGCTGCTAGAGGCGGTTATAGGTACTTCATCACATTTACTGATGATTTCAGTAGATACGGTTATGTGTACCTGATGACACATAAATCTGAATCCTTTGAAAAGTTCAAAGAATTCAAGAATGAAGTACAGAACCAGCTTGGCAAGAGTATTAAGGTACTTCGATCAGATCGAGGTGGTGAATACTTAAGCCATGAGTTTCGTGACTACTTAGCTGAGTGTGGGATTTTATCTCAACTCACTCCTCCTGGAACACCACAGTGGAATGGTGTATCCGAAAGGAGGAATCGTACCTTATTAGATATGGTACGATCTATGATGAGTCACACAGATCTTCCGACATATCTATGGGGATATGCTCTAGACACGGCAGCTTTCATACTCAACCGAGTTCCATCAAAGGCCGTGATAAAGACTCCATATAGGATATGGACTGGGAGAGATGCCCAGGTGTCTTTCATGAGGATTCGGGGTTGTGAGGTTTACGTTCGACGTCAAGTCTCAGACAAGTTAGGACCCAAATCCGACAAGTGCTATTTCATCGGATATCCCAAGGAAACTAAGGGATATTACTTCTACATTCCCAGTCAGTTGTGGCAAAGACTGGGGTCTTTCTAGAAAGGGATTTTGTTTCTAGAAAGACTAGTGGAAGCACGTTCGATCTTGAAGAAGTTCAAGATGCGAACAATAGCACTGATGCCTCGATGGAAATTGAACTAGAACCACAAAGTGTTGTGGATGATGTTGTTCCACAAGGAGTTGAGGAACAACAACCAGTTCAAGTAGACATACCTCTTCGCAGGTCTGATAGGGTACGTCGTCAGCCTGAGAGATACTCATTTCTCTTGTCTGACCATGATGACATTGTGCTCATAGAGGATGAGCCTACCACCTATCAAGAAGCTATGATGAGACCAGATTCTGAGAAATGGCTAGAAGCCATGAGATCCGAGATAGAATCCATGTACACCAACCAAGTATGGACTTTGGTTGATCCACCTGAAGGGGTAAAACCCATTGGGTGCAAGTGGGTCTTTAAGAGAAAGACTGACATGGATGGACTTATCTATAAGGGTCGCTTGGTAGCTAAAGGTTTCAAGCAGATTCATGGTATTGACTATGATGAAACCTTTTCTCCAGTAGCGATGTTTAAGTCCATTCGGATCATGCTTGCTATTGCAGCCTACCATGACTATGAGATATGGCAGATGGATGTCAAAACCGCGTTTCTGAATGGAAACCTACTCGAGGATGTGTACATGACACAACCTGAGGGTTTTGTAGATCCACAGCATACTAGCAGAGTATGCAAGCTGCATAGGTCCATTTATGGACTAAAGCAAGCTTCTCGGAGCTGGAATCTTCGATTCGATGATGCGATCAAACAGTTTGGTTTCATCAAGAACGAAGATGAGCCTTGTGTCTACAAGAAGGTTGTAGGGGACATAGTTGTCTTCCTCATATTGTATGTGGATGACATACTACTCATTGGGAAGGACATCCCTATGCTTCAGTCTGTCAAGACCTGGCTAGGGAGTTGCTTCTCAATGAAGGACTTAGGTGAGACATCTCGCATTCTTGGGATACAGATCTATAGAGATAGATCTAAGAGATTGCTTGGCCTAAGTCAGAGTACATATATTGACAAGGTACTCCTTCGGTTTGCCATGCAGAACTCCAAGAAGGGATTTCTACCGATGTCACATGGCGTGAGTCTTTCGAAGATTCAAGGTCCCTCTTCTAGAGAGGAGAGAGACCGCATGGATCAGATCCCTTATGCCTCAGCCATAGGATCGATCATGTACGCCATGCTGTGTACTCGACCTGATGTCTCGTATGCTTTGAGCATGACGAGCAGATACCAGTCAGATCCAGGTGAAAGTCATTGGATAGCGGTCAAGAATATTCTTAAGTACTTACGAAGGACTAAAGAATATTTCTTGATATATGGAGGCAATGATGAGCTAACTGTAAAGGGTTACAGTGATGCCAGCTTTCAGACCGATCAGGATGATTACCGATCGCAGTCAGGGTTCGTATTTTTCATTAATGGTGGTGGAAGAGTTCGAAGCAGGATACAATAGCTGATTCTACAACAGAAGCCGAGTATATTGCTGCATCAGAGGCAGCAAAGGAGGCAGTTTGGATCCGCAAGTTCATCACTGAACTTGGGGTGGTTCCTAGCATCGCTGACCCAGTTGAGCTCTATTGTGACAACAATGGAGCTATAGCACAGGCGAAGGAACCTCGCTCACACCAGCGGACCAAGCACATACTACGGCGCTTCCATCTCATTCGAGAGATTATCGATAGAGGAGATGTGAAGATTTGCAGAGTACCTACAGAGGCTAACATCGCAGATCCCTTGACCAAGGCTTTGGCACAGAGGAAGCATGATGGTCACACTAGGTCTTTAGGCCTTAGAGCCTATACTGATTGGCACTAGTGCTAGTGGGAGATTGTTAGTTAGAGCCCTAGAGCCAATCATTTGATGATTGTATGGACTCATGTATATCATATTCTTGTATATTAATAAAGGTATTTGTTTGGTTATTATACTTATTTATATTAGTGCCAAATAGACTAAGTATAATAGCGTCCTTGAGTAGAAGGTTCATACCTATATCAATCGATTAGTTGAATCGATAGTGAGATGATATAGGGAACACTACTCTAAATCATTCCTAGTCGAGTATTAACATTCAGGGACAATGTTAATACAATAAGACTAGCATGTAGGTCAGCTCGATGACTTGATCTCACAAGTCATGGATATAGAGATATCAAGCTGACACATGGGTATGCATTAGAGAATGTATACTGAATGACCCGCCATGAGAAAGTATCATGGATCGTTATATGAGTGTCATATACTTTCTCATGTGGCTATTAGTATGACTATTAGTCCTTAGACCTGAAGTCACCATGGATCCCTACATAAAGAGTTATGTACTTTAGTTTCGTCAAACGTCACCCGTAACTGGGTGGACTATAAAGGCGATTACTGGGTATATAACGAATTATGTAGAGGGATGTGAGTGATGTAGATGGGATCTATCCCTCCCATATGACGGGAGCGACATCGGTATTCTTGATAGAGTGAGACCACTAAGTGCATGGCCATGCCCAAATGAGTCAACATTAGATGTTGAGCTCATTTGATCGAGTGAGTCTACTTGGAGTTCAAGATTTAGATTGATTAGAGGATGACACGGTCTATGCCTCACATTGATCAATCTAGATGTCTAGGATAGAAGGACACTTGTCATTATTTTGTGAGTAGTCACAATTGGTAGTCACAAGGTGATGTCGGATCTCGACATTCTTGTAACTTGGGTAGTAATGATGTGTTGCTAGATACCGCTCATTACTTATGCTCCTAAATGGGTTTAGGGCATTGCCAACGTTACAAGAACCTATAGGGTCACACACTTAGGACAATTAGGTGGAGATTAGGTTCATATGATGAACCAAGAGGATTAGATTCATTTGATGAATCAAATTGGATTAAGAGTAATTCTAATTGGGCTAACTTGAGTTCGACTCAAGTTGATTCTTGTGTTAAATGAGTCTAATTTAGATTTTGACTCATTGAATCAATTTAATTTAATGAATTAGATTCATTATATTAAGTTAGCTCGAATCAAATGGTTGGATTAGATCCACCATGGTAGAGATTGAGTCAAGTTTGACTTGACTTGAGAAGGAAGACCAAAGGTCAATTTTGACTTGACCTTTTGCCACCTCATTGGTGAGTTGGCATTAGGTGGACCAATAATGATGTTCCACATCATCATGGGTGCCACCTCATGGAAGTGACAAAGCCACTCTCTTAATGGTTTCATATTAATTGCAATTAATGCAATTAATGTGATTTTATGGTTTCATATTAATTGCAATTAATACAATTAATGTGAATTTTGAAATGTGGCCGGCCACTTTGTTTTGGGTGAAGAAATTCATTTTTCATTCACTTGTGTGCATCTTCCTCCTTCTCCCTCTCAAGCTCTCCCTCTCTCTCTCCTCCCTTGGCCGAACCACATAGGTGCTAGCACACCTTGGTTTTTGGTCATTTCCATCTAGTGTGTCCGTGTGGATACTTCTAGAGGACCGGCGCTTGACGGTCTTGAGATCCGGCATCATTTGGACGAACGGGAACGCGAAGGGCATCGCATCAAAGGTATAAATGGTTTATCCTTATGTAGATCTACTGTAGATTAAAGTTTTTCAAACTCGTACTCGTATTTTCGTTCGGTTTTACCTTGCACGAGATCCGTGGCTTGGGCGATTCGGGGTTTTCGCGACGCGAAAAGCGGTTTTCGCGGCCCGAAAAACCCAACACTCACACCAGCAGACCAAACACATATTACGGCGCTTCCATCTCATTCGAGAGATCATCGATAGAGGAGATGTGAAGATTTGCAGAGTACCCACTGAGGCTAACATCGCAGATCCCTTGACCAAGGCTTTGGCATAGAGGAAGCATGATGGTCACACTATGTCATTAGGCCTTAGAGCCTATACTGATTGGCACTAGTGCTAGTGGGAGATTGTTAGTTAGAGCCCTAGAGCCAATCATTTGATGATTGTTGTATGGACTCACTATATCATATTTCTTATATATATCAAGGCATTTGTTTATGGTTATTATGCTTACTTGTATTGGTGCCAAATAACTAAGTATAATAACGTCCATGAGTAGAAGGTTCTTACTTATATCAATCGATTGGTTGAATCGATAGTGAGATGATATAGGGAACACTACTCTTAATCATTCCTAGTCAAGTATTAACATTCAGGGACAATGTTAATGCGACGAGACTAGCATGTAGGTCAACTCGATGACTTGATCTCACAAGTCATGGATACGGATATATCAAGTTGACACATGGGTATGCATTGGAGAATGTATACTGAATGACCCGCCATGAGAAAGTATCATGGATCGTTATATGAGTGTCATATACTTTCTCATGTGGCTATTAGTATGACTATTAGTCCTTGAACTTGAAGTCATCATGGTTCCCTACATAAGGAGTTACATACTTTGGCTTCGTCAAACGTCACCCGTAACTGGGTGGACTATAAAGGCGATTACTGGGTATGTAACAAATTATGCGGAGGGATGTGAGTGATGTAGATGGGATCTATCCCTCCTATATGATGGGAGTGACATCATTATTCTTGATAGAGTGAGACCACTAAGTGCATGGTCATGCCCAAATAAGTCAATATGAGATGTTGAGCTCATTTGATTGAGTGAATCTACTTGGGATTCAAGATTTAGATTGATTAGAGGATGACACGGTCTATGCCTCACATTGATCAATCTAGATGTCAAGGATAGAAGGACACTTGTCATATATTGTGAGGGGTCACAATTAGTAGTCACAAGGTGATGTTGGATCTCAACATTCTTGTAACTTGGGTAGTAATGATGTGTTGCTAGATACCGCTCATTACTTATGTTTCTAAATGGGTTTAGGAGCATTCCCAACGTTACAAGAACCTATAGGGTCACACACAAAGGGCAATTAGATGGAGATTAGGTTCATTTGATGTACCTAGAGGATTAGGTTCATATGATAAACCAAATTGGATTAAGAGTAATCCAAAGTAAACTAATTGAGTTGAACTCAATTTGGTTCATGTGTTAAATGAGTCTAATTTGGACTTAGACTCATTGAGCCAATTTAATTAAATGAATAAAGATTCATTAAATTAAAATTGACTTGAACCAATGGTTAGATTTGATCAACCATGGGAGAGAAGTGGTCAAGTTTGACTTGGCTTGAGAGGAAGATGAAAGGTTAAGTTTGACTTGACCATTGCCACCTCATTTGTGAGTTGGCATTAAGTAGGCCAATGATGAAGTTCCACATCATCAAGGTTGGCTTATGTGTGTGCCACATCATGAGGGAGATCAAGAGTTGTGACTCTTGATATCCCATGGAGGTATATAACCTCATTTCAATGTGGGCGGCCACTTTAGGTCATTGTGGGAGTTTCATTTTTTGTGTGTGTAACCTCCTTCTTCTTCCTCTCTACCTTTCTTCTCTCCCTCTCCTCCACCATTGCTGATCCTCTAAGGTTGCTAGCACATCTTTAGAGGTTCTCTCCATCGATTTGTTCGTGTGGGTACGCATAGAGGGTTGTACACTTGACAACCTTGAGATCCGGCGAACCTTGGACGAGCGGGATACGCGAAGGGCTTCGCTACAAAGGGATAAGTCTCTTCCTTGTAGATCTAGTGTAGATCTAGTCTAGAAAACATGTACATGAAGTTTTTACGAAATTTTATAACTTCGCACGGATCCGGTGGCATGGGATTCGGGGTTTCCGCAACGCAAAAAGTGATTTTTGCGGCCCGAAAAACCCAACATAGTGACTCAGATCAAAGTTCTCATTCTAACCCTTTCGCACAAAAATTATAATGTCAAGGGAATAGAAATTAGATAGAAATATCATCAACCGTCAAATGTTTGAATTTAACCATAAGATATTTGACAATCTTAAAAATGCATCAACCCTATGTAATACTTTTTATCTTGACTCAAACCGAAACTATTTTCAATCAAAAATTCCAAATATACTTAAAAACCAACTTCAGTCAGATTGCACTCCAACTTCAATCGGAATCACTACTTCACTCCCATATACCAAGTGAAAAGGAGTAATTCCTGTGGCTTCTCTAGGAGTGGTACGATATGCCCACATATACTGACTTCATGAAATTCAGCTTTTAATTTGTCTAATGCCTCTACATATAACTTGAGCCATTCATTACTAATTTCAAAGTTACCTGTTAATTGTTGTGCTGCCAATTGAGAATCAAAATGAATTACTACACGAGTAGCTCCCACATGCTTAGCAGCCTACAAGCCTGCTATCAATGCGCCTCATTGTTGGTGGCTCTATAATTCAATCTAACAGATAGCTGTATTCGATCTTCTCTAGGAGATATAAGCAGAATCCCTTCTCCACTACCTTGCGAGTAGAGGCTCCATCCACATAGATGATCCAGGTTTCCTCTGTTTCTGGGCTTGGTATTTCTGTTATGAAGTTTGCCAGAGCTTGATCCTTGATGGCCATATGAGGCTGATACTGTATCTCATATTAACTAAGCTCGGTCATCCACTTGTTCAACCTTCCAGATGCCACTGGGTTAATGAGTACCCAACCTAAAGTGTTATTAGTCAACACTATAATTGGGTGTGACAGAAAATAAGGACGCAATCTTCGGGCCGCTAAAACCAATCCATAGGCTAACTTCTCGAGTGTCGTATATCGGCACTCTGCTCCTTTTCATAAATGGCTCAAAAAATACACAGGTAATTATTCTTTTTCTTCCTGCCTCACTAATACAGAACCAACAGCATGCTCATTGGCAGACAGGTACATCCACAAGGTTTCTCCTACTACTGGTTTAGCTAACACAGGGAGAGTAGAAAAATATTCTTTTAACTCTTTAAACGCCTTGCTGTAGTTCTCATCCTATTGAAATTTAGTTTCTCATTGGAGTATTCTAAAGAAGGGAAGATTCTTATCAGCCGATCGAGAGATGAAGAGAGACAGGGTGGTAATCCTTCTCATCAATCTTTGGGCTTCATTGAGGTTCTGTGGTGGAGCCATGTCTTGCAATGCTTTCACTTTCCTCTAATTGGCTTCTATTCCTCGCCCGATCACCATGTATCCCAGGAACTTCCCACTCTTGGTGTCAAATAAACATTTATTGGGATTGAGCTTAAGTCCATACCTCCACAAAGTTCTTTCCCTGATCCTCTTTGGCAAGAGGGACCTGATGATATCCCTGATAAGCATCCAGCATACTGATAAATTCATATCTAGCAATGGAATCCACCACTTGATCTATGCAAGGCAGAGGATAATAATCTTTCGGGCAAACTTTGTTGAGATCCTAAAAATCAATGCAAACTCTTCACTTGTTCCCTGGCTTGGAAACCAAGACGACATTAGCCAGCTAGCTTGAGAATTGTACTTCCCGAATATATCCCTCCTTCAATAGTTTGTCTACTTCTTCTTTGATAATTTTATTTGGATCAGCTCTGAAGTCTCTTTTCTTTTGCTTGACCGGCCGAGCATCTGGATACACATGAAGAGTGTGTTCCATAACTATTAGTGCCACAACTTTTACCTCTGTAGGGGTCCATGCGAACACATCACTATTCTTCATCAGGCATTTTACCAAGCCCTCTTTTAGTTCAGGAGTGAGATCAGACGCAATGTGAGTAGTAGCTTCCGGTCGACCAATTTGTATTTGTACCTCTTCCTTTTCCTCATATACAAGGATGGGTGGCTTTTTATGGATGACATTAATCTCCATCCTTTGTACCTTTCGAGCAGCATTAGCCTCCATCCTAACAACTTCCACATAGCATTTGCCCACCATTACTTGATCTCCCTTGACCTCGCCCACTTGGTCATCAACAGGGAATTTAATCTTCTGACAGAAAGTAGAAACGACCGCCCTGAACTCATTCAAGGTTGGCCGACCCAATATAATATTATATGTTGATGGAGCATCCACCACCATGAAGGATGATCAACGTGTCCGCATAAGGCGCTCCTCCCCTAAAGATATGGCTAACTTTATTTGACTCAGTGGATGTACTTCATTACTTATAAACCCATATAACGAACTAACCATAGGCTGAAGCTCACTTGGGTCTATCTGTAGTTGATTAAAAGCTTGTTTAAATATAATATTAACAGAGCTATCGGAGTTAATAAAAGTACAAGAAATGTTATAATTGGCTATAACAGCCTTGATTATTAGTGCATCATGATAGGGCACCTCTACCCCTACTAAATCTCTGGGCCCAAAACTAATTTTCGGCCCCGCTGCCTTCTCAGAACTGCATCCAACGGTATGAATTATTAATCACCGAGCGTGCGATTTTCTTGCCCAGTTGGAATCACCATCAGTGGGTCCTCCAGCTATTATATTTATACTACCCCTAACAGCATTGTTGCAATTTTCTTCTTGTCGAGTTGACTGTTGTTCTCGTTGTACTTGATCCGACCCTTGACTTTGTCCTGTCGGGAGGGGTAAAATTTCCGCTTGTGATCCGCTCAACTGATACTCAATTTTGAGAGGACTATTCTGTCATGGATATCGCTGGCGATTTGGAATTGGGGAATGCCGATGATAACGAGTGTTACCCGCCTATTAATTCTTCAAAGTAAAACAATTCTCCGTGTTGTGAGTATTTGTCAAATGATACGTGCACCACCTTTGAGGAAAATGTTGAGGAACATCCACATGTTGTACTAATTGAGGCCAAGGCTCTGGGTGATGATAATGAGGATCTGCCCGAGATCCTTTAGGAGGTTGGGCAGGTCCCCCAAGACGTACTACAGTAGTAACTGATGTAGAAGTGGTAGTATCCTTCCTCTGAGTGGCTTGAGCCTCCTCCACATTGATAAACTCCAAAACTCGCTCAATTAAAATTGGTGGGAGGGTTCCTGACTAAATCTTTAAAGAAATCATTATCGTTAAGCCCCTAGGGAAAAGCTCTTACCAAGATCTCCATGGTGGCCGAAGGGACATCGATGGCCACTTGATTGAATCTTTTAATATAAGCTCTGATAGATTCTTTAGGTCCTTGCTTGATTAAAAAAAGACTCCAAGGGATTTTGTGATACCTCTAATTGCTAGAAAAATTATATAGAAATACCTTACGAAAATCCTTGAAGCGCCGAATAGAATTATCTGGTAATCGCTTGAACCATCTTTGCACCACTCCTCTAAATATAGTAAGAAACATTCGACACTTGACACCATCGGAAAATTGTTGAGCAAAGCAGCGTTTTTAAATTTCAATAGATAGTCCTCAGGATCAGTTGTTCCTAAATATTCTCTGATATTCAAATTATGTTAATGCTTTGGAAGCTGATCATCCAGCACCCGCTGAGAGAATAGAGTGACGATCCGTTCCGAGGAGCTATCACTAGCCACTATCTTCCCTTTGCGCTTATGACGTGTCGGTGCTGTTGGTTGCTACTCGGTAAACCTAATGGTTCCACTATACAAAAATTTTGTACAAAGGTCTGAACCTTTACCTAGCTACCATGTGTTCTTTTAAATTAAACTTGGATCGCCTGCAGAACTTAACACATTTGATCCAAAGTTTAATCTATTTGTTCTTTTAGGTTTAGACTCGAATCTCCTGTGGAACTTAACACGTTCAATCCAAATCACCTAGGTTATTAATTTTATTAAATATTAGTTTCTGAAATTGGCTCCCAGTACTGACGTGGCGAGGCACATGGCCTTCTTGGATATGGGAACAACCACCACCGACTAGACAAAGCCTTTTAAGGAAAGTTAATATTTAATTTCCTTAAATAACTTTAGGTCAACCGAAAAGAACAATCAAATCACCAGGGAAAAAAATAAAAGAACACAACATCGAAAACAAATTCGAAATACTAGAATCGTATGCCTCTTGTATTTGGTAAAATTTTCAAAAATAACTAGTATGATGCGGAAAGGAAAAATACTAGTTATACCTTTTAGAAAGACCTCTTGATCTTCTACCGTATTCCTCTTCTAACCTCGGACGTTGTGTGGGCAACGATCTTCCAAGATGAGAACCACCTAGCACCTTCTTCTTCTTCCTTCAAGTTTCGGCCAAGCACCAAAAATCCAAGGATGAAGAACTTTTTCCACCAACCAAGCTCCAAGGGATGCAAACTTTCTCTCCTTCTTCTTCTTCTTCTCCAAGTAGTATCCGGCCACCACAAAAGCTCCAAGCAATGGAAGAGTTTCGGCCACCACAAAGAGGAAGAGAGGGAGAGAGGATGGCCGGCCACAACACCAAGGAATAGAGGGAGAGAATAATAGAAGTTGTGTCTCATGAAGGCACCCCAACCCTCTCTTTTATATTTCTTAGCTTTGGCAAATAAGGAAATTTAATTACAATAAAATTTCCTTAACTTTCCTTGACATGAATTAATTAAGAAAAATTAAACAAAATTTCTTAAAACTCCATGTCTTGGCCGGCCACATCAACAAGACCAAACAAAGCAATTTCAATCAACAATTAAAATTCCTTATTTGTCTTCGAAAATATTTAAAAAATAAAATTTCCTTTTAAAATCCCTTCATGGTTGATAAAAAGAAATTTCTATAATTTTAATTTTTCAACATGTGAATAATTTTCAGAGAAAAAATAAAATATCTTTCCTATCTACAAATAAGGAAAGAGATCTAATCTCTTTTCTTAATCTTTTGTAGAAGAGATATTTTAATTTTAATTCTCTCTAATAAATTATATCTTCCACATAAGAAAAAATTAAAATTAAAATTCTTTTTAATTTCATTAGGGCCGGCCCCCTTTAGCTTAGGTTCAAGCTAAGGCCGGCCACCCATAAACCATGCTTAGGCCGGCCCTAGCTTGATCCCCAAGCTAGCTTGGCCGACCCCCTTTAGGTGGGTATAGAAGGTGGGTATAGTACTCTATAATTAAGAGGCTACGATAGGGACCGAGAGGAGGAATTGGTTTTGGTCTCCCGATAAAATTAAGCATCCCGTGTTCGCCCCGAACACACAACTTAATTTTATCAATAATAATTCATTACACTAGAGAACTATTATTGAACTACCGCATCAATCCCAAATTACATTTTTGGGCTCCTTCTTATTATGAGTGTGTTAGTCTCCCTATGTTTAAGATGTCGAATGTCCACTAATTAAGTGAGTTACTGACAACTCATTTAATTAATATCTTAATCCAAGAATAGTACCACTCAACCTTATCGTTATGTCGGACTAAGTCCACCTGCAGGGTGTAACATGACAATCTTTATGAGCTCATCTTGGGGACATTATCAACCTAGATTACTAGGACACAGTTTCCTTCTATAATCAACAACACACACTATAAGTAATATCATTTCCCAACTTATCGAGCTTATTGATTTATCGAACTAAATATCACCCATTGATAAATTAAAGAAATAAATATCAAATATATGTGCTTGTTATTATATTAGGATTAAGAGTACACACTTCCATAATAACTGAGGTCTTCGTTCCTTTATAAAGTCAGTATAAAAGAAACGATCTCTAATGGTCTTACTCAATACACTCTAAGTGTACTAGTGTAATTATATAGTCAAGATAAACTTATACCTAATTACACTACGACCTTCCAATGGTTTGTTCCTTTTCATTTTGGTCGTGAGCTAATGTTTATAATTTATAAGGTACTGATAACATCCTCTTCTGTATGTGGCACCACATACTATGTTATCTACAATATAAATTAATTGAACAACTACAACTAAATGTAAACAATTTGACCAAATGTGATTCTTTATTCAAAATAAATGTTTACAAAAGCTTAGGCTTTCAGTATACATTCCAACAGGTGCTTCTCTGGAGGATTCTTGGGGAAATTCCTTTCAACCTCTTTATTCAAAAGGGGTATGGAAGAATGCTCTAGGGCGTCGAGTTGGAGAGAGAGGAGCAGGGAATAGATAAATCGGATCAGTTTCTTCTGCCCCTCTTTCCCTCGGATGAGCAGTTGTTGATATAGCATGATTTGGACTTCCAGGCACCGTACCTCCAGTGTTGGCTTGATGTTGTTGAAAAAGCTTTTGCGCTTTGGCCTGGATAAGCAGATCCAGATCCTCCTGTGATATAGTAACAGTGTTGAGCTTTCTAGCTTCCTCCATCTTCGTAGCTTCAGATTCAGGTGAATAGTTCCCATAGACGGTGCCAAATTTGATCCTATCTGAAATCTGTGAAGTGGTGCGCTGGCTCCGGTGAACGACGATCCTTGATGAAGATAGCCTCTTGAAGATTTAGAAGAACCTCTCCATGATTCTGCGCATAGTGCGACAAACCAACAAAGCATTAGTGACCTAAGACCAGGGTGGGAATCCCTGGCTAGTCCCTCTGATGCTCAAGTCTATTTTTCTCTCAAGAGTGGAAGAAGAAGAAGAAGAATGTTAGGGTTGTTTGGTGCTAGAGGGGGGTGAATAGCTCGTCACACATTTGTTGCTTGCTTCATGACGATGATGTGCAGCGGAAAAAACACAAAACCCAATACAACACTAACAAGTAGGATTTACTTGGTACCCACCTCAAGAAGAGGTAACTAATCCAAGGCTCTACACACGACACACTCTCCACTAATGAAAACACTCCTCGGTAACTACAGGAGGTGGAAAACCTCATACAAGACTCACCCAAGCATACAACTCAACACAAGAAGAAAATATAAAGAATACAACTGAAAAACCTTTCTTCTTGCTCACTTGATGCTTATAGATGCCTCTTGAACCTTGGAAGTGCCACGACACTTATTTCCAAGAGCTTCTAAAAACTGGCGGCGAGTAGTCAGAGAAGTCATGTGTAGATCGGGAGAAGAGATGCGAAGAAGAAGCTCACCAACGACTATAAACCTCGCGCTCCTAGGGCTCCCAATCGATTGGGCATGCTCCCAATCGATTACCACGTCAGATCTGCATCATCACAACCGTCCATCGCTCGCTTCCTATGCAACGGTCGAATCCCAATCAATCGGCTGATCGATTGAGGAGGCTTGAATCGATCGGTCGATCGATTCAAAACGCCTCTATGCTCTCTAGAACTGGCCTGAATCGATCGACTAATCGATTCAGGCTTTCTCGCGAGAATTCTAGCCCCAATCAATCAACTAATCAATTGGCATCTTTCAATCGATCAACTGATCAATTCAGAAGCTCACTGTTCACTCAGAAACTCTCCCAATCGATTGACCAATCGATTGAGGAAGTTTTGATCGATTACCCAATCGATCAAGACACTTTCTGCACAAAATCATGTCAACTAATTAATTGGCTGATCGATTGACCCCCCCCCCTCCAATTGATTGTCCAATCAATGGGCAAGTAGAAAAATGTGTAGAGCTTGAAACGAGCTTCGTTTCACATCAGAGATCACCTCATTCCGATATCCGAGTCAAAAGTTATGGCCTTCGGAAGTTTACTACGTTCGAACTTTCATGCCAACTCCCTATTGGACTTACAACCGCTAAGTGTTTGGTCAACTTTTGAACCATCTAGACTTTCTCTTTGCCAACTTCTCATTGGGCTTCTGATCACCAAGTATGGTTCTCCTTGACCCGCTTAGATTTATCGTCTCGCGCCAAGTGTAAAATACTGAACTAAATAATAATGTTTAATAGGCTAATAGCCTTAATGGAATTTTTAGAAATTTTTAGAAATTTTCTGAGAATTTTTCAGAGCTCGTATGACATATTTTAAGGGGATCAATTATTAGATTGTAGGAGAGTTCGTTTGGATATCCCAATTAAATGGGAGTTGATTGAGAAACTAATCTAGGGCTTAATCAAAGATACCTAAGTTTATAATATTAAGTAAATGGGTTAAAATTGAATTTTTATTAGTATCGGATAGGATGATTTGAATTTGTCCATTTAGAATAAATTGAAATAATTTAGTAATATTAATTATTATCATAATAATTGATTGTAAGATAAAGTGAGATAAATCCGTGTAGGGACTTTATTGGAATTAATTGGATTTATTAACTTTATATTTAATCAAACCCTAAGAGTTGATAACAATGCACGTTATCTCTTTTCTCCCTTTCCTCGTGTACATCGACGCCGTCGCCACCCTGGTGCACAATCCCTCTTGCCGTGGTCTCCACCGCCACTAGCACCTTCGCGCCATTGCTAGCCTTCCTCCTCCTTCCCGCGTGCACAATTCTCACATGACAGTTCCTATGCGTTGATCATTGGTTGTTCCTCTCCTTTTTTTTTTATTCCGGCGCTTACAAAGAAAAGGCTCTGCTTTTCCCTTGCGCCACCGATGAAGGAAAAGCTCTATATTTTTCATTGCTACTGTCAACTGAGACAAGAGGAGTCTTGTGTAGCCACCAGCAGCCTCTGCCAGCAACGTCGGATAGCAAGGAGAACCTATCGCCTTGTTGCTGCTACTGGTCAGTCCTGCTGCCACCCAAAATGATTCACCGCCGGCCTTTGCGTGAGGTCAATACGACGATGTCGCCGTCGCTGGCTCGAGACGCCATCGTCCATTGCAGAGTCACTCCTCTGCCCATGCATTTGTGACGCGTATCCGTACGAGTTGTGCTTCTTGTTGGGAGCACGAGCCGATTATTATTCCGACTACAGCACCACCAGCCACCGACCCGCTTCACTGTCATAGGAAGCCATGGCCACAAATCATCGTCTGTCTCCATCTCTAGAGAGAAGAACTTGGGTAATATGAATAATGATTTTGTTAGTTGCTAGATTATGATTAGATATAATTAAAGGAATTATGGTTATGATGATCAGGTATTGATTTTGATTATGGAATTGATTAATTGAATGTAGTTATTGCTTGATTTGATAATTATCAAGTAACTAATTGTTGGATTAAAACGGTGGGCCAAAGGGATTAACTTAGCAGTTAGTTATAATTATTAATCACATTGATTTGATTTCAATTGAGTATTACTTGAACTAATATGTAGTTGATTCACTGGAGATTATTTGGATTAGTATATAGTTGGAATAATAAATGAAGCTTAGTTGATTAAGTATTTATAATTTATTTGGATAAATTAATTAGATGATTGAGAGTTGGGTAGATCTTGGTTATTTTTTTTAGCTTGGATTATATTGAATGATGGTTTACTATCATGTCTAATGAGGTTACAGTTACTTGCCTACTTTAAACCTGTCCTATATTGATACTTTATCATTGTCCTTATATCCTTATATGTTGACCTATCGATTGATAGCTATGTAGGCTCGATTAAGATGAAAGGTTGGATTTAGACTAGGGATAGTTTAGATTCTAGGCTTATAGTTAACTGAGTTAATGACAGAATTTGGGTTCTAAATAGGAGTTCAAGTTTATTATTGGATACATAGGGTATAGATTAATTATATGTGTTGTTACAGGACTTTGACATACGACGAGTCACTTGATGGGTGGATAAGTGTGGACGCTCGACCTATATTAAAGGCGGGTACTTCTTGCTTTGTTTCTTTTAGTACTTTGACCTTGGTGCATGAACTATTTTGGATAAGAAATTATTTTTACCTTGACTCCACTCTTATTTTCCTGCGCTTGATACTTCCATGCGATCTTTGAGAAATTCGTTTCCATATCTATACAGTCTCTTGCTGTTGTCCATGATTAGAAGCAGATACTAGATACCATGTTTGTATGCTTTGACTGTTGTTTATTATGTACTCTAATAGGCATGCTGGCTTCATGTAGCATACCTAATTTTGTTTATATTTGTATGATGATTGTTGCATTTGGCGCATCATGTCATGACATGCATGTCAACGACCAATTCTCCCTTGCGGTCGAGAGAGTCGTTAAAAAAGGGCCGCATCCTCGGCCACTCGAGAGAGTGGTAGCTGGAGTTAATGCCGCTTGTCCTGTCGTGCCGCACTCGGCCACTCATGGAGAGTGGCAGCTGGAGTTACGAGCAGCAGGGACCCCGTCGCAGATGTAGCTAGTTAGCTACTATGCAACTGTCCCCTCGGCCACTCGTGTGAGTGATAGCTGGAGTGGTGTACAGTCTGTCACTGACCCGACCTCTCGACCATACAGGGGTCATGGTGCAGAGAGGTGGGCGGGAGTGACCATCCGTGCATACGCTGTTATTATATTTGCTTGGGTTGCTGTTGTTTATATATGCTGATATTGCTTACTTACTGCTATTGTTCACATATGCTGATATGCCTACTTATGTTGAGATATATTCTCATTGTAGATGTTTAGTTATTGGAAATTTGTATATACCTTGCTTATTACCTCTGTAGTTATGAACAGCAACGTAACAGATTAGTACCAGTTCTGACCTACTATACCTAGTCTAGGACATGGTTTCAGGTATGAGTATTTATTTTGGTTCTATTATAGTATCTGTTATTTCCTCTTATGAGACTGTATATTCTTGGCTCACTTTCTAATTGTATTTTATGTTCATGCACTATCTTTCTCTTACCCGCTGAGTTCCAATACTCACCACCCCACAAAATGGTTTTTCTTTCGCCAGGTAACAGATAGATGAGTCATGGATGCTTGGAGAGATGTTGGTTGCCAGTCCTGGGTCCTACGTCACACTCGAGGATAGTTTTCGTTTTGGTTTTGTTATCGTTTGGAGTGGTATATTGATTTTGTGTATTTTGTTTTTCAACAAGTCGATGTGAATTTTGGGTCAAGTCTGTGATGACAGGTAATTTTTATTAGTGTCGTTGTTGGTTTTACGTTCGTATCGTTTTATGTCTTCCGCTGCTGTGTGTTTAGGTTCAGCCGTGTAGATTTATTAAACTACGTGGTTATATTTATTTTGTTCCAGCCGAGTGGGCTGATGATATAAACTGCGTGGTTGTGTTTATTTCATTTTTGTCCAGCCGGGTAGGCTGAGTATATTAAATTGCATGTGCTGTTGTTTATATTTTGTATATATATTCCAGCCGAGTATGGCTGAGGTATATTTTGTATGTAGTAATGCTTCAGATTGTCACCCGTACAGGGGAGATGCTGTCGAAATTTCTTCGAACAGGGACTCCTCTGGGGCGTGACACTAAGTGTCTGGTCCTCCATGACCCACTTGGACTTCTTTCCACTAGATGTTTGGTCACCCTTGACCCATCTGGATTTCTTTATACCAAGTATCAGATAAATCCTTTGACCTATTTGGGCTTCTCAATACCAGGTGTCCGATCAACCTTGACCCACCTGGATTTCCACGTGCTTCGCTTCATTCACTAGGTATTTCCATCTACCTAGCTTCACTTACTAGGACTTCTCATCTGCCTGGCTTCACTCATCAGGACTTTCACCTAGCTTCACTCACTAGGGTTTTCACCTGGCTTCACTCACCAGGATTTTCCCATCTACCTAGCTTTATTGACTATGACTTTCACCTAGCTTCACTCATTAGGATTTTCACCTGGCTTCACTCGCCAGGATTTTCCCACTACCCGACTTCACTCACCAGGACTTTCACTTGTCTGGCTTCACTCACCAAGACTTCCACTTACCTTCACTCACTAAGATTTTCCAACTGCCTAGCTTCACTCACTAGGTCTTTCACCTGACTTCACTCACTAGGATTTCCCAACAGCCTGGCTTCACTCACCAGGACTTTCAACTGCCTAACCTCCAGTTAGGACTTTCCCAATCAAGAATCCGGTCAACCCTTTAACTTACTTGACTCTTCTTCACATCTAACTAGTCAACATTGACCAAAGGGGAATTGTATCAACAATCTCCCCAAATGGACGATTGCATCTGCAATCTCCATGTATTGTCAAACATCAAAACCCAAACATCAAGACTCAAGCTTGTACCAACTCAAGGTTAGTTAACCTGGTCAACCTTGACTAGAGGGATATTGCACTAACAAAGAAGAATAGTAACTGAAGTACTTTGAAACAAAGTTTAGATGCTAGAACTTGCTTACCTTGCCAACAGAGAGGATCCCCCTTTTTATACTACCTCATGTAACCTCCGTAGTCATGAAGTGGTCCCCGGTTTGTTAGAGTTTGTTAGGAGATGAAGTCATCTCCTAATCTTCATGTAATAATCTTTTTTGTACACCAGATGTACCTTTTTTATCATTTGTGACTTATATTTATGATGAGATATGCATATGAACACATCATTATAACTAAAGAATCTTCTAGAAGATATTTCCCGCCGAATTTACTAGGTTGTCACACTTATATACTTCTGTTAAGTATTTCTCGACCGATCGTTCAAGTCAGTCATATATACATTGAGAATATCATAAGAATACCTTTTGTTAAGCATGTTCTAGCCGAAAATGTTTATGTGCTTTATAAGGATGAATGCCCTTACGTTCGGTCAGGTTTTACCTGGCCGAGCACATATACACATACTAGCACTCGTTCGGCCCTCACTTGATCGATAATATACTATGAGCTTCTATAAGGCTAAGTACCTTTACGCTCAGTCAGACTTTGCTTGACCGAGCGCGTGTAGGGACATTGGTACTCGCTCGACTTTTGCTCGGCCGGTAATATACTACGAGCTTCTATAATGCTAAGTACTTTTATGCTCGGTCGGGCTTTGCCAATCCAAGCGTGTGAAGGCACCTTGGTATTCGCTCGGCCTTAGCTTTGACGGTAATATACTATGAGTTTCTATAAGGCTAAGTACCTTTACGCTCGGTTGGGCTTCGCCAGACTGAGCGCGTGTAGGCATATTGGTACTCGCTCGGCCTTCACTCGGTCAATAATATACTATGAGCTTCTGTAAGGCTGAGTACCTTTACGCTCGATCGGACTTTGCATGACAGAGCGCGTGTAGGCACATTGGTGCTCACTCGGCCTTCACTCAACCAGTAATATACTACGAGCTTCTATAAGTCTAAGTACCTTTATACTCAGTCGAGTTTTGCCTAACCGAGCGCATGAAGGCACCTTGGTGCTTGCTCGGCCTTCACTCGACCGGTAATATACTATGAGCCTCTATAAGGCTAAATATCTTTATGCTCGGTCGGGCTTTGCTTGACTGAGCGTGTGAAGGCACCTTGGTGCTCACTCGACCTTCACTCAGTCGGTAATATACTACGAGCTTCTATAAGGCTAAGTACCTTTACACTCGGTCGGGCTTTGCCTGATCGAGCGTGAGTAGGCACATTGGTGCTCACTCGTCCTTCACTCGGCCGATAATATTGTTGGTTAGTCCTAGGAAAATCGTACCGGTTCCACTGTATAAAAAATTTGTACAAGTGTCGAACATTTCCTTAGATAACCTATTGTGTTCTTTAAAAGTTAAATTAGGAATCGTAGACAGAACTTAACATCATTGATTCTAAATTTAACTTATCTGCTCTTGATGGTTTAAATTTGTATCGCAAGCGGAACTTAACACTATTGATCCAAATCCACCTATGTTATTAATTCCATTAAATATTAATTTCCAAAATTGGCTTCCAGGATTACATGGCGAGGCACATGGCCTTCTTGGGTATGGGAGCATCCACGACCGCCTAGACAAAGCCTTTTAAGGAAAGCTAATATTTAATTTCCTTAAATAACTCTAGGTTAACCAAAAAGAATAATCGAATCACAAATTCGAAAAATAAAACAAAAGAAACACAAATTCGAAACAAATCCGAAAACTCTAGAATCATATGCCTCTTGTGTTTGGTATTTCCAAAAATAACTATACAAAGAAAACTAGTATGATGCGAAAAAATAATTACTAGTTATACCTTTCTTTGTAAGCAAATAACCTCTTGATCTTCTACCGTATTTCTCTTCTAATCTCGGACATTGTGTGGGCAACAATCTTCCAAGATGAGAACCACCCAAGCCCTTCTTCTCCAAGCAAGTTTCGGCCACCATCAATTTTCCAAGAGAAGTATAGGTCCGGCCACCACCACCATGCTCCAAGGGATTCAAGAAACAAAACCTCCTTTTTCTCCTTCTTCTCCTAGCTAGAACCGGCCACAATCAAGAGCTCCAAGAGGGGATAAAACCGACCACTAAAGAAGAAGAGAAGAGGAGAGGGAGAACCTCTAGGGTCGGCCACACCAAGGAGAAAAAGAGAGGAAGAAAAGAATAAAGTCGTTAGCCATGAAGGCACCTCTACCCCCTCTTTTATAATCCTAGGTCTTGACAAATAAGGAAATGTAAATAAAAACTTCCTTAATTCTTTTTCCATGAAAAAGAAAATTTATTTAATTAAAAATAATTTTCTATTCTCAATTGTAATGGCCGGCCACTTTTAAAAACAAAACAAGGAGAGTTTTAATTAACACAAGAATTAAAACTTCCTAATTTGTTTCCGAAAATTTAAAAAAATTTCTTCAATAATTTTCCCTTCATGGTGGTTTGTAAAAAGGAAATTTTATAAATTAAAATCTTTCTTTTAAACATGTGGATGATTTCCAAAAAGGAAAGTTATCTCTAAAAATTAAAATCTCCTTTCAATCTACAAATAAGGAAAGATATCAAATCTTTTCTTAATCTTTTGTAGAAACTTATAAAAGAAATATTTAATTTTTAAACTATCTTTTAAATCATGAACATGGTTAAAAAAGGAAAATTTTCTCAAAATTAAAATCTACCTTTCAATATACAAATAAGGAAATATTTCAAATCTTTTCTTAATCTTTTGTAGAAAACTATAAAAGGAAAATTTAAATTTCAAACTCTCTTTTAAAACCATGATATCCACATAAGAAATAATTTTAATAAAAATCTCTTTTTATTTTCTATGTGGCCGACCACACCTAGCTTGGACTCCAAGCTAGGGTTGGCCACTAATCTTGACTCTATCTTTGGGTCTTGGCCGGCCCTAGCTTGGGTTCCAAGCTAGCTTGGCCGGCCCCCTTGGGTTGGGTAAGAAGTGGGTATGTGATGGGTATACATCTCTATATAGAAGAGGCTACGATAGGGACCGAGAGGAGGAATTGGTTTTGGTCTCCTGATGAAATTAAGCTTCCCGTGTTCGCCCCGAACACACAACTTAACTTCATTAATAATAATTCATACCACTAAAGAATTATTATTGAACTACTGCACCAATCCCAAATTACATTTTGGGCTCCTTCTTATTATGAGTGTGTTAGTCTTCCTATGTTTAAGATGTCGAATGTCGACTAATTAAATGAGTTACTGACAACTCACTTAATTAATATCTTTGTCCAAGAGTAGTATCGCTCAACCTCATCGTCATGCCGGACTAAGTCCACCTGCAGGGTTTAACATGACAATGCTTATGAGCTCCTCTTGGGGACATTCTCAACCTAGATTACTAGGACACAGTTTCCTTCTATAATCAACAACACACACTATAAGTAATATTATTTCCCAACTTATCGGGCTTATTGATTTATCGAACTAAATCTCACCCATTGATAAGTCAAAGAAATAAATACTAAATATATGTGTTTGTTATTATATTAGGATTAAGAGCACACACTTCCATAATAACTAAGGTCTAGTTCTTTTATCAAGTTAGTATAAAAAGAACTTACCTAAAATGGTCCTACTCAATACACTTAGAGTGTACTAGTATAATTTATTAGTCAAGATAAACTAATACCTAATTACACTACGACTATTCCGATGGTTTGTTCCTTTCCATCTTAGTCGTGAGCAACTATTTATAATTTATAAAGAACTGATAACATGATCTTCTGTGTGTGATACCACACCCCATGTTATCTACAATATAAATTAATTGAACAACCACACTTAACAAATAAATGTAGGTATTTTACCATTGTGATTCTTTATTTCTAAATAAATGTTTATACAAAAGCTAGGCTTTTAGTATACACTCTAACAAATATACTACGAGCTTCTATAAGGCTAAGTACCTTTATGCGCCCGGACCAAGGAAATCAACATCCTGTTGTCTTTCGATCCTGGTCTTCCACTCCAGTTTGCTCACCTTGGTCTAAGTCTTTCGCTCCAGCTCCGCTCGCTTGGGTGATCTCGAATATCCGAAATAGGGCTCACCTAGACCTAACTTTCAGCCTTCGATCAGTCTTCTACTCCGGCTTCTCATCCCTCGAAAATGTCGCGCGCCTCCTTCTTGTCTGCCCTCGTACTCTTTCGCAGTACCTCATCCCTCGAATGCATCTAGCTCTTCTGCTCTCTCCCGTGTCGTCCTTCTCGCTAGCTACATTTGTCGCTTGACTTCCTGTGCTCCTAAGTTCCTGCACACTTAGATACAGGGGTTAAAAACCAGCAGGACCTAACTTGACTTGGTTGATCACATCAAAACTACCATGGGGTACTTACATGATCTTCTTGTTCAGTAGTTCGATCAGACTTGAATCAAACTCCACTTTGTTCTACTCTGATATGATCTTTGGTCTGAGTCCACCTGGTTTGGTCAACCGATCTCTACATTTGGTTGATCGATTAGGCTAGATCTGTAAAATAGTGTTAGACAATATAATTCTGCAAAACAAAGGTTAGCACAGTAATATTATATTTGATGCATGAGTAGTATTATACAGTAGAACTATCTTGATCTCAACTTAGAAATCTTCCGAGTTTCTTCAGTTGGATCAGTGACCTTAGGTTGTTCCTTTCAGGAAAATGAACTCACTATCGCTCCTCTAGTTTCTTACCTCAACTTACCTACCAAACCTTGGTCCTTCAAACCTATTTGGACTTTGCTGCTTAGCATTGGATCGACCACCCTGGACTTTCCCTCGATCTTCAGTCCTCTAAACCTATCGAGCCTCCCTACCAAGTGTTGAGTCCTTTCGACCCACTTGAACTTTCCGCCTGGCTTCCATGATCTACAAAGTCTTTCCTGCCTAGCCTCCAACTAGGACTTTCCCGATTGAGTAAACAGCATGTACACTTGGTCAACTTGTTAGATCACAACAAGACTTAACTTGAACCTTTGACAACATCAAAACTTAGATTTGATTCTGGTGCACCCTATACCAACAATCTCCTCTTTTTTGTTGTTTGGCAACCAAGGTTCATAGTTGAGTCAATATATGCAAACATATAAGTAAACAAGCATTTATTTTTCACTTAATTCCCCCTGAGTTTAACAACTCCCCCTGAATCACTATCTCTCCCCCTTTGACACGCATCAAAAGTGGGGGTACTTGAACAACGAGTTAACAAAATAACTTGAATATAAAATCCCAAGGTGATTTTGAAATCTTCGATTTCTAAGATATACACTAAGAATTTCTAAGGTATGATGAAATATCTTTTCTCAAAAATATTCTCACTGTATTCTTAAGGTATTCCCTTACCCTTTCGAAAGACTATAAGATGTAATTAGGATTTTCAAAATGATTATGATTCAAATATATTTTGAAAAACATGTGTTCATAACTTCAAGAAATCTATCGAAGGAATCATTTACAAATAATTTTCAAAAAATATTTCCAAGCCAAAAATGTTTTTCAAGGAATTATCAAAGAGTTCACTTAGTAAAATTTTTCAAGAATATATTTCAGAAAGACATTTAATTTCAAAACTTAAAATAAAAACTAAGATATAGAAGAATTAATGCTTGTAATTTTTTCAAAAATTTTTGCCAAGGAATAAAAGTTTCTTTCAAAAAGATTTGCAAAGAGTTTTTATCAAGCATCCTTTTCATAAATTTTTAAAGGAATTTTCAATGTATTTTTCAAACTAGGATTTTTCAAAATATTTTCAAAAGTATGATTTTGAAGAAATTTTTAAAATAATGTTGAAAATATGTCTTTCAATAGAGTCTCTCTCCCTTAGCCAAACACTCATTCTAAAGACTTAGATGATGATCTAAGGGTCAAGATTGACTTAAGCATCTAAAGACTTAGGTGATGATCAATAATTTATATATAATACACCAAATCAATCACCAATCAAAATTTTCAAAAATAGATTTATAAGTTTTCAAAAACTATATTGTTAATTGGCTTTAGCATCTCACTCATCTATATTATCAAATATGATAATCCTATAGTTCTGTGAGATAACTTAATTAATTTTGAGTTGTAATTTGAATTGAGTTAAAATTGAGTTTGAATTGAACTTGGATTAAGATTAAGTTAATGGTGATATTATTATTTTGTGAATTAACTAAATTAATATTGTTTATTAATTTATTAACTTATGTTTAGTTTAGAAATTGTAAGGTTAATTGTTAAAGATAGTTGATTAATTAAAAATTAATTTAAGGTTAAGTTGATTTTTGATTATTAATTAGTTTAAGAATTAATTTTAATTGTTATGGTAAATTTATATAGATTGATTTCTAGATTAATTTAATTTTGCTTAAGGTTAAAGTACTTTATTTGTTGATTAAAGTTGAAATTCATTAAAGATTAATAATGTATATTAAGTTAAATTAGTTAAAGACGATAGTTAATTAATTAAGTTATCAAATTATGAAGTGGAAAATTGATTTTTATTATGAAATATTTGTATTTAGAGTTTAGAATTGTGTTTTGAATTGGTTTAGATTGATTTTATTAGTTTAGAAAATTTATTGATTAATGTTATTTAATTAAAGTTAAGATTTCAAGTTTAGATTCATTAAGAGTTAATTACGTGTATTAGATTTTAAAGTTTAATTATTAATTTAATTAAGTTAAAATTATTTAGCAATTGATTAATAATTTATAATTAATTTAGTTTTAATTAACTCAATTTAGATTTAATTTTACATTTTTAAGTTTTAAATTAAATTTACGTTTAAGTTTTAGTTAATGTTTTAATTTTAAGTTTTCATTTAACTTTAAATTAGGTTTAATTTATTTAAGGTATTAAAAATTATTTATTAATTTTGAATTAAATTTTATTTAGTTTTTTTATTATATTATTTATGATTATGAATTAACTTGAATTGGGTTTCGAATTAAAGTTTAGATTTTTAGTTAATTAATCAGTTTTATATTTAATTAAACAATGTGATTGTTTTAGTTGAAACTTCTTTGAGATTAAATAATTGTTAATTTTAGATTAATTATTGATATTGAATTCATTAAGTTGATTAATATAGTTTATTAATTGATTAAGTTTAATTAGATTAATTGATTAATTAATAATTAATTTAGTTTGAATTTAAAGTTGATTTACTTTGTCTTTATTTAAGTTCTAAATAAGTTAATGTTTATTTAATTTAAGTTTTAAGTGATTTTAATTTTGAATTACATTTTATGTTTTATTTTATTATAGTTTTAATTAAATTTTAATTGGTTTTGATTAATTTTGATTTTAAGTTTTAACTTATTTAGTTACTTCTACTAAGTTTAAATTAAGTTAATTAGATTTAAATTATTAAGAATTTTGAAAAGGTTGTTTAACCCATATTAGATTCAAACTTTGGATTATTCAAGCAAGCTTCCTAAGGATAAGTTTTCAGTTTAGTGGTGAGGTATATAACCTTCTTGTGTATCAATAGTGAATCGCTTGCTGAATACTTTCTAAAATATTCCTACCCAAAGGACTTAATACTAAGTTTTAGTCTAACTAGCCCATGTTTGACTGGGGTAGCTTCGGCCAGATCTACTAAGTCTAGTGCACCAGAAAGAATACACAAGATTCAGCCTAGACATGCTTTCGACAAAACTTTCTTGACATACTATCATCTCAATCCACTATAGTGCTATGTTATTAGGGTTTGGTAAACCTTTTATAGTTAAACGTTCTAAACTAATAGCATAAGGATAGAATACATGACATGATATGCAACAGATAATTAAAGTATGCATGATAATGGCAAGTCACTTAAATCAAATAAGTCATATTATTTATAATTATTATTGTTATTATTTTATTATTATTATTAGTTATTATTAGTATTGTTTTTTTGTTATTATTATTATTGTTATTATTGTTGTTATTTATTATTATTGTTGTTATTTCCATAGTTAAAGGGTACATTATTATAATTAACTTTGTGGAAGTTCTGTTTTAGATTTGGCTTTGATTTGTAATCTAAATCTAGATTTTGTGAATTGATAAAATTAATAATGATGTTTTCTAGTTTATCAATTTTATTTTTCAAGAGGTTATTTCGTTTTTCTAATTTTCTTAACTTTGATTTTGAATTTTTAAGTTTAGAAAAATTATTTTCATTGTTATTTAATTTTAAGATAGAGTTTTGATTTTTATAAGTTGAAAATTTATTTTCCAAATCCTTATGTTCTAAGGTTAAAGGATTATCTAAATCTTTATTTTTAATTTCTGAATTTTTAATTAAATTTTGTTAATTTTAAGTTATTTTTAAATGTTTATTATTCATATTTAAATTTAAATTAACTTGATTAAATATATTTGGATCTATGTTTTGATCAAAGAAATTAAAGCTTGAGTTAATTTGATCAAGGTTAGTTATACTAGTTAAATTTTTATGAATTAAATTATTCTTGTTAAGTAGTGTTGATGTAAAATATTCAAGCATTTCTATTTCTTTAGTATAATCTAAACATGAAAAATCTAAAGCATACAAATGTTTATGTAAGTTAAATTGATTTACCTTAATTACTCCCCCTAAGTCCTTGGGTCTACTCTCTGAGTATTGAGATTTGTAATATTCCATTCTTTTGCACTTGGAGCATTCGATCTGGTCCTTCCTTTTTCGGACTCCAGGCATCGATTCCTCCTTTGGCTTCAGTTCTGCAGAATGGTTCTTTCGATATTTGCTTTTGTAGTGCCTTTTTCACTGCACTTAAAATATGTTATGTCATCTTTAAATTTTATATTCACAATGTTACCTTTTGAATCCTTGTTAGGATTCTCCCCCTTGACTATTGCCATTTCGGATTTAGTCTTGGACACTTGTTTTGACTCAAGTTTGAATTCATCAGCTTCTTCCTCAGCGATTAGTGTCATAAAATTGATTTCGTCTTGCTCTTCTATATCTGACTCTGAGGGTAGCTCTTCGGATTCGGACTCAGATTCGAACTCACTTTTTCCTTCATCTTCTAGCCTCGACAGAGTCTCGTGAAGCTCGATCAATTTGGTCCATAGCTCGAATGCGTTCTTGTAATCTTCTAATCGACATAAAATTTTATTAGGCAAAAACACTAATTAATATATCTATTACTTTTATATTTGCTTCTGAGTTTTGAGAAGGTTGTCTTAGTGCAATCCAATTGTTGAAATTGTTGCTTCCTAAAAACATTCCATCATTCGTCTCCAGGAATTGAAATAGTCTTGATCGTATGGTGGAGGTTCACAGATGCTTCTCCCTTCTAGATAAGAAGTCGACATTCTTGCAAGAAAAATATAGAAAACAAATTTTCAAGACTTTTGTCTTGGGATTAGCAATGTAGGATAAAGAATACAAAAGTATTACCTAAGTATTAAAGAAAAAAAAGTTTTTAAAATTTCTCTAAAAATGGTTAAGTAATTTCAGATCAACCAAGCTCTAATACCAATTGAAGGATCGAGAAAGTGCGATAGAGAGGGGGGGGGGGGGGGGGGGGAAAAATCACCTTTTAAAAAAAAACTCTTTTCTTTTTAAGTGTTTAAACCAAATTAGTATAGCGGAAAATAAAGAACACGATTAGGTTACTTGGTTTGAAACTTAGGTCGACTCCTACTCCAAGATCAGTGATCCTTGATGGCACCGTTGGGTGATTCACTAAAATCTTTCTTTTCAAAACATTCGGATAAAAATAATTCATAAAATGAAATGTGTAATATAGTAACAACCTACTATCTTACTTGAAATTAAAGTACAAAGCAAGGTAAATAAAAATATACCGGCACTAGATGTAGGATGAAGCTCGGTCGGTACTTCTTGGATGGAGCAGTAGCTTACTTGGAGATGAGTAGTAGACTTGTCGCATGAATAGAAACTTTTCACAGAGATGAACTCAAAACCGATGCTCAACCTCAAACCTCAAGCACCACTTTTATAAAAATCATCAACGTTCAGTCGACTGATCATTGGGTTCGATCGACTGATCCTTGGGTTCGGTCAATCGAACCCGCTCCCTTCCTTCTTTGATGAGATTTGATCTTCGAGCATTAATTGATCTTTAATGGTCTGGTCAACCAATCCCCTTGTTCGGTCGACCGAACAGTGACCTTCCCTGTTCGTCGAGATTCGTTCTTAATACGCCTTTAATGCAATGATCATTCGGTCGACCGATCCTATTGTTCGGTTGACCAATCAGCCAGGTTTCCTTCTCTACATTAGCTCGGTTTGATCTATGATGCATCATCAAGGTTCGACCGACCGATCTTCTTATTCGGTCGACTGATTAGACTTGAATCAAACTCCGCTTTGTTCTTCTCTAATATGATATTTGGTCTGAGTGCACCTGATTTAATCGACCAATCCCTACGTTCGGTCGACTGATCAGGCTGGATCTACAAAATAGTATTAGACAATATAATCCTACAAAACAAAGGTTAGCACAGTAATATTATATTTGATGCATGAGTAATATTAGATAGTAGAACTGTCTTGATCTCAATTTGGAAACTTTTCTGATTTCTTCAATTGGATCAGCGACCTTAGGTTGTTCCTTTCAGGAACACGATCTCACTATCACTCCTCTAGTTGCTTACCTCAACCTACCTGCCAAACCTTGGTCCTCTATGGATATGTCCTTACTGTTAGATAGCCCGATGCGGGTGTGTACTAAAACAAGTTTCGTAAACATGCAGAAAGAAAAATAAAAATAATAATAACAACTAATTATTATATCACACACACCATACGCATACAAGGATATAACATGTCAGATATGATCACATAATTAGAATTTTATGAAAAGAAAATTTACGCTAAGTATACTTGACGGATAATCCGTAGAAGATTCCATCGGATGATCCGGAGTGGGATGAAGATCGACCAAGCGACGCATGAGCCTCGCCTCTACTTGTATGCACGTTGAGCTATTTTCAAGACGACTTCAATAAGTCCAAGTTATGTCTCCGCTCCAGTACTAGTAGAAGGTGGGAGACAATAGAATCCGAGGGATCACATCTCATTATCTCAACTTGGTATTGGACGGCTCGAGACAACCAGGCGATACCAAACGAGATGGACAACAGCCATGTGGCTGCTATCCGGAGGCTGGACCTTGCTGCCCAACACGGGACAGCAGGTCTGGCCCGGCAATGTTCCAGCAGCAACAATTGCTGGCCCGAACAGTGCTCTGGGCCACCGGAAGTGGGCTGCGGAAACACCCTCGAACAGCCCCTCAGCTGCAAGCTGTTGCTACAGCTGTTCGCCGGAAGAGGGGCAGTAGTAAACTTGCTGCCGGAGCAGCAGGTTCGACAGCACAGCCTCTCATCCATCGGTGGAGAAAAGAGACAGTCGGCAGAACAGTTTCTACCGGCGTTTGGTCTGGACGGTAGCAACTCCCTTGCTGTCGGTGACCTTGCTTCCTCCTCTGCCGGAACAGCAGATGGGCGGCTAGGGCTGGGCGGCTCCTTGCTCCGATCGGCAGCAGCACCAGTCGGCAGCAGGTGGTCCGGCCAACAGTTGGTCGGGGCTTGCTTTCGGCGGTGGGCTACTACGGCAACACAAGAGGAGATGACTTCTCTTGTCTTGGTCGACGACGGCAAGGAAAAGGGAAGCTCCCTTTTTCTTGGTAAGCGGCGGTGGAAGGAAATCGTTCGTGTGAGCGGTAGAAGAAAAAGAGGAGAAGAGAGAATCATAACGCTACAGTTGTCCGGAAAGGATATAAAAGCGTAAGCTTTTATGTTGATTAAAAAAACACCCTAATCTCGTTAGTATTTAATCAAGGCCATTGAAAACTAACTTTTAGATTTCAATCCAAGCCATCCATTTCCTCTCTTCTCTTAATAGGTTTGCATCCAATCCAAAATCATATTTACTAATCCACAATTCAAACCATTTACTTAAGTTTAGTTCAAGATCAAATCAAATTGGTTCAAAATCAAATCACTTGGTTCAATAACCTAAAACACCTCCAAATTAGAACCAAACCAATTAGGTTCATTTTGTTTTCAAAAGAAGGGACTCATCCGCTTTTTTATTGCACCTAACATTTTCTATATTTGTCCTTCGTTTGGTTCGACCAGATTCAATCTCTCTCGATTTGAGAATTCAATTTCTAAACTCATTTTATCTTTCGGATAAAATCATAGTACGTGTGACCTTATAAGTTCCCAATCCATAATTAACTATTAATTATGAAATGATCATAAGTGACACTTAATAGTACATCATGCTCCCTAATTAATCAGAAAATCATAGGTTGATCTTTGAACCACTTCCAAACCTTTCAACAGCTATAGTAAGTCATGTCTCATTCCTTTCACTTATCTTATAACCACTTGGTTCAAGACGTGGTCTATGTGTCAGTCCCTACTAGGCTGACTACGTGACACCTAGCCCAAGTAAAACTTCCTCGTCTTGTAGATTTTATTGGGGTTCAATCAAAGTCCCACATTGGAAAGATTTGGTAAAGATCATGGAGTTTAAATGATGCATGATATCTCCATTAGCATGAAGTCTTTTGGGCAGAGCCCAAAAGCAAAGCCATGAGGGCTTAGGCCCAAAATGAACAATATCATATCATTGTGAAGATATGTGGGCATCCCTTTGGGTGCAACAAATGGTATCAGAGCTATGGTCCGGACCAGATGCCATGTGGGATGGCTTTGAATGAAGTTGAGGGTGGGCCCGGAGCAGGTCAAAGTGACTGGATACTTGCAGGGAGATGAGTAGGTCAGGGTGACCGGATACTCGTGGGGAGGCATGAAGCAGGTCAAGGTGATCGGATGTTCACGGATAGGCTTGAAGCAAGTCAAGATTGACTGGATCAGGCTGCTTACGGGGGGTGGGGGGCCCGGAACAGGTCAGGATAACTAGATACTTGTGGGAAAGACCCCGAAGTAGGTTAGGGTGATCGGATACTCGCGGGGAGGCCCAGAGTAGGTCGGGATGACTAGATGCTTGCAGAGAGGCCCGAAGCAGGTCAAGGTGACCAAATGCTCGCGAGGAGGCCCGGAGTAGGTGAAGGTGACTGAGTACGGATGCTTGTGGGGAGGCCTAGAGCAGGTCAAGGTGACTAGATGCTCGCGGGGAGGCCCGGACCATAAGAGTAATTGTGGTCCTTCGTTTGAGGGGAGGATTGTTGGGGTTCAATCAAAGTTTCACATTAGAAAGATTTGATAAAGATCATGAGATTAAAAGGATGCATGATATCTCTATTAGCATGAGGCCTTTTAGGAAGAGCCCGAAAGTAAAGTCATGAGGGTCTAGGCCCAAAGTGGACAATATCATGTCATTGTAGAGATATGTGGGCATTCCTTTGGCCGTAACAAATTCAAATTACTCCAACATGTGTTAAGAGTCCAATACTCTTAACATGTGATAATTTGGCCAAAGACTTTGAGTAATAATCTTAATGAGTGACCATAGGATATATGTCTTCTCACAAGGAGCAATGAATCCTCTATGAGCTATCCATACACGTTCGGATACTTCAACTTATATCCAATCATCGTGGGTCAACATCTCTAAGGAGATGCTTGCTTAAGATGTCAAAGTGTAATGCTCCATGACTAAGGTGACTTGAATATCTCAAGTCGAAGAAAACTTGCACTCAAGCTGCAATAAGAGCTTCATTGACATATCCATATATGTAGAGAACCATATGAAGTCTTATAGCAGGTCACTCTAATGAACTAGTTACCATAACTGGTATCCATGTTTAACTCTCAACATCTCGATAGCTCCAACTAGTGAAAAATACCTACTTGATTAGACCAAGGAGTGTAATCCATGCTAATCTATCAGAATTGATGATGTCCGAACTCATCAATTCATTGATAAGGGGATAATCTAATACATTCATAATTGCACATGTAGAGATACTCACAAGTTGTGATCCAATCACAAGTTCTCTCATGCTATGAATCGTATCGCGAACATTCAATACGTGAGTTTAAGATCTAATTATATACATAAAGAATGTACACTCAAATAGTGAATCTCTATTTATCCAATAAATAGCATATTCCATAAGGTGATTCGCCTTAGGACACCTTTAAAAAATTAACACTTTGTTTCAATGATATGTTTATGTTTGGTTTTTATTTGATTAAATGCATGTGTGAATCTTCATTGCTAATACATGATGTTTAATCGAATGGATGCATGGATTGGTTGTCATGTAACGGGAATACTAAAAAAAAAGGTAGATCCGCTACCTTACCAACCCCCCTAATGCCGTGTAACGGGAATACTCAAGATAGTATGTTCGGTGGTCCCGATGTGATGGATAACCCTCAAATCGGACCTCTTGTGGATTCCCTCGAAATGGAGGCTAAATCCATGCAAAGAGGAATTTCATTTATGCTTAAAGGGGGTTCTCATATTCATGCTAATGGATGATGGGTGTGCTTTAGATTATATGACCAGGGGTTCCTAGGTGACAATAGGATAACCATTAAACTGGACTTTCTATGTTACCCTTCTTACTTATTAGCATTGGATATCAATGGGAAACCACTCCGATGAGACTCTCATGAGATAGCATTGGTAAATAATTAGGTTCCCTACGAAGTATAAACTTGGAGGAAAAAAGAATTGGCAATCCATATTACATTAAAGAGCATCATAATGAAACCGACATCCTTGAACTGCTTTTCCAACTTAGATTTCCCTAAACAACTCTTCCTCTAGATCCCTCTTTCTTTCTCTGCCTAGCATCTATTCTTCTTCTTGTTTACGAATCATCAACCTCTCATTATTCTAGGCAATCTGCTTTGCAACATCCTTAGTTCTTACCACTAGTTCTTGAGGATCGATATTTTTAATCCTTAACGACTATTCCGTACACTTGCGAACGATCAATAATTAAGAACCAAAAAATTAAAAATAACTTTCAAAATTTAACTAAAATAAGAAATCATCAAATATTTTAATTAATTGATTGATTAATTAAAAAGGGGTAATTGGAAGATTAATGGCATTAATTAATTAAATAATGTGTGTAATGAAATAATTACGACTTTTTACTGAATGACATAAGTCAATTTTTGAAATTACCAAAGCACGTAGGATAGTTTCAAAATTACTAAATCACGGATCCATTTTTCGTTTTAACCCTATTAGTTGACTGATTTTTTTAATCAATCAAATCAATTTTACTCTGTGCTAAAGCACCGAATTTTGAGTAAATCAGACAACTAATTTATTTATTTTTTTTTATCAAAGTTGATTGTAGGTAAAGTTGGTTGATGGATGATCTCAGATTGATAAGAAACTTGTTATTTGTCTTGCTACTTTTCCTAATTATATTCATTCCCTCAAACATCAATTTAATTCAATATATTGAGAGCAATGATTTTTTGAACACAAATACATTTGAAAAATTTAATTCATGTTCAAAAAATCATTACTCTCAATATATTGGGTCAAATTGGTATTTAAGAGTATGAATATAATCACAAGAGGTAGATGAATATACAAGAACTAGTTTCATGTCAATCCATGGTCATGTATGTAGGATCGAAAAAAATTTATATATCTCCATAATAGTATGATATTGTCCACTTTGGGCCTAAGCTCTCATAGTTTTGCTCTCGGGCTCTACTCAAAAGGCTTCACACCAATGGAGATATCTTTTTCTCTTATAAACCCATGATCTTTCCCATTTGTTTTCAATGTGGGACTATGTTTGCGACCTTACAACCCTAACAATCCTCCCCTCAAATAAAAGACCACAGGCTTCCCACGTTCGATCCTCGACCCACCAGGTCTTCTTGCCCCTTGGTCCATCCGACCTACTAGGACTTCCTTGCCTTGCCCAACTAGGACTTCCTGCCTATTGTCTGGTCCTCTTGATCCAAACATAGGAGCCCCCACTTTCTTTATTCGAGGTCAATATTGTACCCATGAGGGCTCTGATACTAATTGAAGGATTGAAAAGAATTTAGATATCTCCATAATTGCATAAATTGTCCACTTTGGGCCTAAGCCCTCATGGTTTTGCTCTTGGACTCTACCCAAAAGGCATCATGCTAATGGAGATATCTTTTTCTCTTATAACCCATGATCCTTCCCATGTGTTTTCAATATGGGACTATATTTGCAACCTTGCAACCCCAACAATGTAGTCCATCAAGCAGTTTTGGACAAAATCAACTGATTGACCAAATGACCTCGGATTGACATGAACTAATTCCAATGTATTTAGCTACCTCGTCTAATTATATTCATTCCCTCAAACGTTAATTTGACCCTGTATATTGAGAGCAATAATTTTTGAATATGAATTAAACTTTTTAAATATATTTGTAATTAAAAAATTATTACTCTTAATATATTTAGTCAAATTGATGATTGATGGTATGAATATAATCAAGAGAGGTAGAAGAACATATATGAACTAGTTTCACACCAATCTGAGGTCATTTGGTCCATCAGTTAGTTTGGGTAAAATTGATTGATGAACTGAATGACCTCGGATTGATATAAACCTAATTCTTATGTGTTTATTTACCTCTCCTGATTATATCGATGCCCTCAAATACCAATTTGACCCAATATATTGAGAACAATGATTTTTTTGGGCACGAATTAAAATTTTCAAATATATTTATATTAAAAAAACCACTACTCTCAGTATATTGAGTTAAATTGATATTTAAGGCCATGGATATAATTAGGAGAGGTAGCCAAATGAATAGGAACTAGTTTCATATCTATTCGAGGTCATTTGGTCCATCAGTAATTTTTTCCAAAATCGGTTGATGAACTAAATGACTTCAGATTGACATGAAACTAGCTCCTATATATCCATCTACTTCTCCTAATTATATCTATGCCTGAAAATATCAATTTAGCCTAATATATTGAGAGTAGTGATTTTCTGAATATAGATTTGATCCGGTGGTAAGCATAGGGGGACCCACATGGGCAGTGGTCAACGACACGTGGGGGTCAAAGTCAAGAGGGTCAATCTAAGGGTCTTGCTGATCAGAGATGTCGTATGTCCACTCGACCAGGATAGTGCCAGGGCCGGCGCGAAGATAGCTCGACCACGGGTCGGGCTTCCGACGCTCATGATTTGCCCGTATAGAGGAGTTGTTGCGCCAAGTGGCTCGTCCGCTCAGCTGAGTTGCAGATCAACTAAGGACGCATTCCCGTCCGAGTATGTGCCCGAGGGGCCTTCCCGCTCGGTCCGGTACGCCTTGACGCCCGACCGCCGGGGTGGCCGAGCAGCCCTCCCGCTCGGCCCGGAAACAGACAAAAGGCGCAAAAGCGGACAAAGGAGGCAGACAGCTGGTGATATCCTTCTCGAGCCAGGTGCCGCTGACGGATCGCATGTTCGGCGGCTGGACCGAACAGAGAATCGTACGGTGGAAGTTTCCACTGTCATGTCAGAGATATGCTCGGACAGTTGCGGTATGGCGTCAGACACACTTTTCTGACACGCCCATTCTGAGGTACACTTTGGGAAGCGTGCACGTCTTGAGAAGCATGCACGCACCTCCCCGGGACCCTATATAAGGCCCCCCAGACTTTGACGGAGGTATGGGCTATTCATCACTGTAGCTACAGTCTTGTTACTCTGCTTCTGTTTCATCCCGCCGTTGCCTGACTTGAGCGTCGGAGGGTCGTCGCCGGGAACCCCTTCCCGGCTCGGGTTTGTTGCAGGTTCACTAGAGGTCCACATCACCTCAGAGCTCACCCAAAGACAGCAGCGAGCGCCACGTCCCCAGCATCCGTCGACTCGACTCTCGGATAGGATCAAATTGGCGCCGTCTGTGGGAACGCACCTGAATCTGAGCGGAGAATATGGAAGGAGCTGGATGAACGCACGTCGTGACACTCTCTCAAGAGGAGCTCGACGCTCTTATCGAGGTGAGAGCAGCAACAACAAAAAGCGTTAGCCGAGCGGATGGCGTAACGGGCGACCTCGGCATCGGGCGGCAGAGCGGCTCAAGAAGATCGGCCGGAGCGATACTCCACTTGGGCACAGAATAAAGGTCAGACCGGCACATCAGGAGACGCGCCGCCTGCCCCTATTCTGTTCCATCGGGCCCTATTCTAGACTTCGTCCGAGCTAGCTCAAGCCAACCAAGGGTCATCTGATGAAGCCCCCGCACGGGATGTTAAAAAGGGCAAGGCACCTCATACCGAGTCATCTCCCGAGCGGATTAATCGCCAATTTTCTGAAGCAATCTTGCAGGACCCGCTCCCGAGGCACTACGCCCCACTAGCGATTGGGGAGTACAGCGGCGTAACCGACCCGGACGATCATCTCGGTAAGTTCGACAATGCTGCTACTCTCCACCAATATACTGACGGGGTTACGTGCCGAGTCTTCCTTACCATGCTGTCCGGCTCAGCCCAACGTTGGTTCCGAAGACTGCCGGACGGGTCAATTTAGAGTTTCAAAGACTTCTGAACGACATTCCTTCACCACTTTACCAACAGCTGACGCTATCAGAAGACCAACGTCAGCTTATTTTCTGTGAAGCAAGGGTCAAGAGAGACCCTCCAAGCTTACATCCAGCGTTTCAACCAGGCAGCCATGGATATCCCTACGGTCTCATCCGAGACAATGATGCATGCATTCACCTGCGACTACGATGACATGTTGAAGAAAGCGAGCGAATATATCAACGTAGAGGAAGCTCAGGCGGTCAGGAGGAAAGAAGCAACGTCCGAGTCTTTAGCTCCGGCTGAGCGGAGGCCACTGACCAGCCATCAGCCACCAAGAGGACCCCGCTCTGAGGGAGCGCACCCTCATTAGGAAACAAGGTCGCACACTGTCCAACATGTGGTGACCGATCGGCCCAAGCAGAAAGGAAAGGTATGGACTCCCATGTTTTGTTCGCTTCACTAGTCAGCAACCCACAACACCCGTGATTGTCGGAGTCTCGACCCGATTGCTCACCTGGTGCCGAGAAGCTAACGACGCCGATCACCTTCGTCCGATCGACGCCATCGACACCAGAGTATCGGGCGACGGGTGCCTAGGGAGTCCCTCGAACGGCAACATCATCATCAGCCGAGGGTCAATCCCTGAGTCTCGCAGGAGCGAATGAGACTGTCCGCTCAGGAAGAAGAAAACAGGAGCAACACTGCTCGGGGCGAGATCAACATCATTGCTGGTGGACCAATAGGCGGTGACTCAAATCGGGCCAGAAAGTCACACGCTCTGTAGCTAAGGATCCATGCAGTAGGCTGCAGTCAAGAGCGGGCACAGGGCCCTGAGATTAGCTTCGGGCCCAGAGACCTTGAAGGAGTTGAAGTGTCGCATGACGACGCACTCATCATCCGAGCGGTAATAGCAAATTACACTATTCATCGCATATTCATTGATACAGGTAGCTCGGTCAACATTATTTTTAAGAAGGCGTTCGATCAACTGTAAATTGACCGAGCCGAGCTACTACCCATGACAACCCCGCTGTACGGATTTACTGCCAATGAGGTTCTGCAGGTCGGGCAAACCCGATTGGCCATCTCGCTAGGAGAGGAGCCCCTGCGGAGGGCGCGGACCACAAACTTCATTGTGGTCAATGCCCCCTCCGCCTATAATGTGATACTGGGGTGACCGACTCTCAATAGGTTTCGGGCGGTCGTCTCCACTTTTTGTCAAAAGATTAAGTTCCCCGTGGAGGATGAGGTGGGAGAAGTCCAGGGAGATCAGTTGGCCGTCCGACGATGCTATATGGAGATGATCCGAGCAGAATCGAGGTCCGCTCGAAAAGCACCGCGCCTGGAGGTAAACACCATAAACGAAAAACCTTCGACTTTAGTTTATGAAGAAAAAGAGGAGGTGCAGATCCAGACGAGTCGACCGGAGGCCACCACATTCGTTGCATCCGACTTGGAAGCGGGCCGGAAGGAAGAGCTGATCAAGTGCTTGTAGTGCAACCACGACGTCTTTGCGTGGTCGACACACGAGCTACCAGGCATCTCGCCTAGCGTCGCGTAGCATGAGCTCCATGTCCGGCCGGACGCGCGACCCGTGAAGCAGAGGAAGAGGGACTTCAGTGCCGAGCAGAACGTCATCATCCGAGCGAAAGTCGAGAAGCTTCTAGAGGCCGACCATATACGGGAGATTCAATTCCCGAGCTGGCTTGCGAATGTGGTGCTAGTCTCCATGCCAGGTAACAAGTGGAGGGTCTGCATCGACTTCCGGGATCTGAACAAGGTGTGCCCAAAGTGTTGGTGCAATCGACTAAGGTTTTGATGTGTGTGTCAAAGAGTTTAAGTTAGGCTTTCATATGTATTTGATATGTGTTTGAGTCTTGCAGGACTTGGTGAAACATATGAGGAACTTGGTGCGGCCAGGTGTTGAAGCTCATCCAAGGGCTTGGATCGTTGAGTTAGTGAAGGATGGTGTGGAAGACATCCGAGGGACCGCCGGACGAGGAGCAATGGAGTGGAGTTGAGGAAAGCGAACTTCTAGACAACGTGAAGGATGGCACTGAGAGGAGCCATGGACTCGGGTGCATCTGAGGGATGAAGGCCGAGGAAGAGGGCTTCAAAGGTGACTCCGGAAAGGATGAGAGGAGTGAATGTACTGGGACCAATCGACTGGTCATGGGATCAGTCGACTGATCCAAATTGACAGAATGCACAGAATGGTTCTGTGCTCGTCGGCTACGGGGACCAGTCGACTAGTACTGGGACTAGTCGACTGTACATAGTCGTTGGCAGAATTTGGCTTTCTACAGAGAGCCGTTGGCCGGGTCCAACGACACACCAGTCGACTGATGCTTGGACCAGTCGACTGGTGTCAGGGTTTGAGTTGATTTGTGATCAACTCTCTCCTCTTATTTAAGGGAAGCTTTGGGGCATTAAGGAGGTTACTGATACTTGTAGATTAACTCCTATTCTGTGCCCAAAGCTCCTAAGTCAATTCTCTTCCTCCCAATCTAAACTCCATCTTGTAAAGAGGAAGAGAACCTTTGTGAGAGGTTTGCTCCACCGAAAAGGAGAAGCTCTAGCCGGAGATTGCCGGGGACTGATCCACCGAAGGATCAAGGGCTCGCCCACCTCAAGGACACGTCGTGGAGTAGGAGCAAGCAATCTCCGAACCAAATTACATCGAGCTTGTTAGCGTTTGTATTTTTCCTTGATTGCTTTCATTGTTTTGTTTAGTGTATTCCGCTGCGTACTAATCTTCTTGTAGTGAAGAAATCGATTTGGGGGTGGCCTAGCTATCCAACCTCATTCAAACTGACCACCGATCCTCCAACAATGGGTATCAGAGCGAGGACGCCCTTCAACAGACTAATCGCCGAAAAGAGCACTTCATCAAAATGGTCGGCTCAAACATTTATCCACCCAAATTTGAAGGGGACTTCTCTTGTTGGAAAAAGAGAATTGAGGTATTTTTCGAAACCAATTTTGACATAATGCTAATCATGAAAAATGGTTTTGAATTGCCCAGGGATCAAGACAATAAGATACTTGAGAAAACAAGGTGGAGCAAGAAGAGAAGGGAAGAACATTTAGCGAATTCTAAAGCCATACATCATCTACACAATGTTCTTCCCCAACAAGAAATAACAAGGGTTGGAACCTACTCAAGCACCAAGGAGTTATGGGAAAAGGTAGTGGAGCTTCATGAAGGGACATCGGAAGCAAAATTGGCAAGAAGAGGCCTCCTTCAAACTCAACTCAACGATATCAAGCTTGAGAAAGGAGAAAAGGTATCAATTTTACATTCTAGAATTAAGGAAATTATTAATGGACTAATAAGTGTAGGTGAGACACTTTCAAATCGAGACATGATGATGAAAGCCCTAAATGTTTTCCCAAGAACCACAACTTGGAGCTCCATTGTAGATTCATACTACATATCAAAGGACCTAGAGAAATCCTCTCTAGATGAACTCTTCTCAAGAATGGAGCTCCACGAAACAAGAGTTGAAGGATTAGATGGAGAAGCACATAGATCAAGAGGAGTAGCCCTTGTGGCAAACAAGGGAAAGGGTAAGAAGAAGAAGTCTTCATCCCCACCATCCTCCGACTCCGAAGAATCAAGCGCCTCAATAGATAGTGATCAAGAGGCGTATATGGTAAGAAAAATGAGAAGGGCATTTAAAAGGTTTTCTACTAACAAATCGCATGCTAGGAAAAGCTAAAGAAGCAAAAGTAGAATAAGAAGGGTAATTTGCTACAATTGCCAAGGAGAGGGACACATAAGAGATGATTGCCCTCTCTTAAAGAAGAAGGAAGGGAAGAAGAGGGAGGAGAAGAAGACAAAAGAAAAGGGGAAGAAGGCTCAAAACCTAAAAGCAACATGGGATGATCCTTCATCATCATCGGAGGAAAAAGAGCACCATGTAGTCAATTTTGCTCTAATGAGAATTAATGATGTAGCCTCCACCTCATCCGAGCAAGAAGAAGGAAGGAGCTCAAGTGAAGATGAAGAGGGGAGCTCAAGTGAAGGGGGAGGTCAAACTTCGGATTCGGACTTCTCGGGAAGTGAGGTACATAATCTTCCTCCCCATATTTTAATTAAAATTATTTTAAGCACGAATGATGATTTGTTCAAGGCAAAAAGGAGAAATAAATCCTTGAAACATGATATTATGTGTCTTGAAGAAAAATTAGAATCCATGTCTTCTAAGGACAATGATATGCATGCTTCTTCTTCTTCAAGTTCAAATGTATCATGTTTAGGAGAAGAAAATAGGGAATTAAGGGAAAAGATAGAATACCTTACCAATGCCCTTAGGAAATTTGAAATTAGCTCTAAAACCCTAAATATGATCATTGGGAGCCAAAGGGCAAGTTTTAAGAAAAATGGGATAGGATACAATGAACCAAATAATGAAAAGACCTACCAATGTTTACTTGCTAGAGGGCAATCAAAAACCAAGACCATAGATAGAAAATGGATCCCCAAGGAATATTTGGTTAACCCAATTAGAAAGAATTTCTATTGGGTGCCAAAATCAATCCTCAAGGGTTAGAGGATTTTGGGTTTAGTCAACCAATGAAATCATAACTCAAATTTTTGAAAAATGGTTGACTTGGAACCTTAAGGGGAGGACTTAGACTTGATAAAGATTCATGATCAAGAGGGCTAAGTAGATGTTACCTTTATCTCACAATGATTTGCATTATTTTCTAACCATGAATGTGAGATATTAGGATGATACAAATAATTCACTTATGCTTATGGCATTTTTGATGAGTTATGAATTGTATCATATGGTTAGTAATCATAGACCAACTATGGGGAAAGCAAATGTTTAAATAATGGACATCTTGCCCATAGATCATAGTTGAATATTTTAATATTTTGAAAATAATTATATGTTTTATTTACTATGGTATAGCTATGTTGAAACATATGATTGCAAAACTAAGGTTTAACTTAATACAAACTTGCATGGTTTTAAGATTTTTGAGATTTGGTCAAAATTTCAAAAATACTTTGACTTTTCATAAAAACATATTTTTTTCCTTGTTAAAGAACATGCCAAGAATTATGCTGTCAAAATTTCATGATTTTTTGAATTTTCTAGAATTTTTTTATGTATTTCTGAAGTTGACCTCAGAAGGCTGAAATTTGGGTTCAGCATGTACCAGTCGACTATGACAAGTACCGGTCGACTGGTACCAGCCGTTCAGCACTCTAAGGGGTTCTGAAATCAATTTTTTTGTTTGTCCACATTTGGTTAGAACTGATACCATAGTATGTTGTAACGCCCGCCCTTCCAGGTAGAACTAAGGCCACCCCGGAGGGACGGACGTCACTGAAACATAGACATCAATTATACTAATGCATATGGATTCATGGCAGCGGAAGACTTATTTAAATCTTTTTTTTTATCATATGCATTTAGTTTACTTATCATGGCATGTGAATCAAAGCATACTGAACATTATCATCATATCATCATTATTCTAATATGAGTAAAATATCATAAGTGTATGAAATACTAGCTGAAATCATCAGCATAAGCATAGGTCCAACATTGTTCACATGCATAACTTAGATAATTCAAAGAAACTTAAATAGATCTATCCACCAGCACTTCCACACACATCTTCCTTGCCTTTCCTGCTCTGCTCCCCTTAAACAATCCATTCCTTGCCTTTATCTGCAGTACAAGGAAAACGTGTAGCTATAAGCCAAAGGCTTAGTGAGATCCTTGCCTACCCATAAATCCGAAAGAAACACATAACATAACATAACATGTAGAAAACATGGCATAGCATAACATAGCATGGAGAGTCATAACATAGAGCATATCTTATCATGTAAAAACCATAACAACTCATAGCGTCACATGAGGGAAAGCAGAACATAATATATCATATCACATAAGGAGCATAACATATCCAAGTCTATCATGTGAAGGTATATCATGATTCATATCACATTCTTTAAGCACATATCATGAAGCCTATCATATCATGTAAACATGCATCATAACTCATACCTGTTCATAAGGGTGCATAAACATAATTTCATAAATATGTGCATGTAGATGCAGTATGTATATTTTTAAAACATGTATCATGGAATGCACATATGCATCATGCTTCTTTCAAAACATATAGTATACATACTTGAATATCATATCATCATCATCATGAGAAGGGCCCTGGCTTGTACCACATGTAAACATAAATGCGCGCAATCCCTAGGACAGGGTAGCTAGCCCCGAACCTACTAGGGATCTAGGTCCGTTCATAGTCCGTCGACCCCGGGGCGCTTATGGAGCCCATCCCTTAACGAGGTCCGTTCATAGTCCGTCGACCCCGGGCGCTTATGGAGCCCACCCTTGGTACAAGCCATACAAAGTAAAATATCATGCATATCATATCTCATCATATCATACATGTCATAATTCTTGTCATATCATTAAGAGAGCTCTTGATCCCAACTTAAGGGAAGCATCTCTTTACCATAGCATGAAGAGTGCTCTTGATCCCAACTTAAGGAAAGCAACTCTTTTCCATAACATGAAGAGTGCTCTTGGTCCCAGCTTAAGGGAAGCAACTCTTTAGGCTTTTCTTCTTACATAAGTCATTCATACATGCATTATGAAACATAACATGTTCTTATCATAACATAAAGCATAACATGTCATTTTCATATCATCAAACATGGCATATCATCTCATGAACTTAACATACATATCATGAACATGGCATATCATATCATGAGTCTAGCATATCATATCATTAACATGGCATATCATGTCATAAGTCTATCATGTCATATCATAAGCATGGCACATCTTATCATAAGACATAGAAATGCAACATATCATAAAGCATGAAAGCTTACTTCACTTATATATCAAAGACTACATATCATGAAAATGCCTAAGCATGTTTGGTTAGGTTTAACTCTTTCCTAACCCAATTTATCCATCTTGGCTGAACCATATCAGTAGGTTTCATCCTCATTTCATTCCATATTAAGTATAGAACTTACCCACATAACATGTAAAACTTAATCTAAGCACATACAAGGTAATATACTTCATAAATAAGCATGTTTGAGTTCAAAACTCTAACCTTAACCCATTTATCTCAATTTGGACAAAACATATCAGTAGGGTTCTTATATCATTTGGTTCCATATGAAGCATAAAACTTATCCACATAGCATGTAAACTTGATCTAAGCACATACAAGGTAATATATTTCATGAATAAGCATGTTTGAGTTCAAAACTCTAACCTTAACCCATTTATCTCAATTTGGACAAAACATATCAGTAGGGTTCTTATATCATTTGGTTCCATATGAAGCATAAAACTTATCCACATAGCATGTAAACTTGATCTAAGCACATACAAGGTAATCTACTTCATGAATAAGCATGTTTGAGTTCAAAACTCTAACTCTAACCCATTTATTTCAATTTGGCCGAAACATATCAGTAGGATTTTATATCATTCTACTCCATAAGAAGCATAAGTCTTAACATGTAACATGCACATTTAATCTAAGTTCCTATAGAGCATAGTACAAGTACCTACAAGGAACCATACTTCATGAATAAGCCTAATTGAGTTCAAAACTCTAACCCTAACCCTTTTATTTTCATTTGGCCGAAACATATCAGTAGGGTTTCATGTCTTTTTATCCCTTAGGAAGCATAAAACTTAAACATGTAGCATGCACATTTAATCTAAGTACCTATAGAATATTGTACAAGTACTTACAAGGAACCATACTTCATGAATAAGCCTATTTGAGTTCAAAACTCTAACCCTAAACCTTTTATTTTCATTTGGCCGAATCATATCAGTAGAGTTCCATATCATTTTATTCCATAAGAAATATAAAACTTAAACTTATAACAAGCCCATTTAATCTAAGTGCCTACAAGGTATTGTACTTCATGTTCTAAGCATATTTGAGTTCAAAAACTTAAACCCTAACCCATTTATTCAATTTTGCCAACCATATCAGTAGGGTTTACCACCATTTCATTCCATATGAAGCATAAAAACCTTAGTTATAAACATGTAAAAATTCATACATCACAAAGAGGTTCAACTAGTATGGTTTCTAACTAAAATTCTTGACCTAAGGCCTTATAATCAATTTGGCCGAACCATATAGCTAGGTTTCTTTTTTTTTTTTTTTTTTTTTTCTTCACGACATGAAGAATGAAGACTAAATTAACAACATATGAAATTCATATATCATAGAGTAGAAATTTAAGTATGTGATCAAAGAAAAACTTATTCTAGATCCTTTCTTCCATCCTTGGCCGAATCATGCAACAAGTTCTAAATTTCTTTTTTTTTTTTTTATAACATGAAGCATCTCTTATCACTTGTTAACCCTAAGTAACTACCTATTCTTTATCTTGACCATCTTCTTTCAAGAAAAGTTTTAGAGTTTAGAAAGAGAAAAACATTCTAAAAACTGAAGCTACTTGTACTGCAGTGAGGGGATACTCACATCCTTGCGCTTGTTTTCCTTAGAGATTTAACCTTTTGTTGTGGATCCTTCCTAGAGAGGGGAAGCTTCCTTGCTCCTTGGTCTCGGCAAGAAGAAGAATGGGTGAAGAAGGGGGCACGGTGAAGGAGGAAGGAGTAAGAGAGTGAATGAGAAAAATGCCAACTCATTTTAATTTCTTCCTTTTATTCATCATGAGAGGAGGAAGGAAAAATATATTTTTCTTCCTCCTTTCTTTTACTCTCTTCATCATTAAGAAAAGTCTAGATACATCCCTTCTTGGTGAGTAAGAAAGGAATATTCTAGAGCATCTCTTCATTAGAGAGGGAGAAGACAACTCTCACTTCTCCTTCTTAAGAGAAGAGCCTTTTCTTCTTACATTTAATTATGGTTTCCCTCTCTTTCCTTACAATAATTTCTCTTGGTCTAGTGGTTATCTTATTCAGGTATCTAATGAGAGATCTAGAGTTCAAGTCCTAGACCTTATGTATTTTTATTCCTATTTTATTTATTTAAGTGTTTGGCTAGGAGCAAAAATTCAACTAAAGCATATATATTTTTCTTTATTCTTTATTCATGATAGAATATTCTAGAATTTTGCTAAGGATCCTATGGGTGTTACATATGTGTATATGTCTGGTACAATATTTTTGATGGTGTCAAAGGGGGAGAAAAGAGAAGGTTTAAGTTAGAAACCTACTTGGTTAATCTGTGAAAAATTAAGGTTGAGAGCATGTGTTAAGGGGGAGCTTGGGTTTATGCTTCATGTTTACATCTTGCTTCTAATTTTCAAAGTTGTTTTTTATGTCTAACTTAAACATATTGCCACACATCAAAAAGGGGGAGATTGTTGGTGCAATCGACCAAGGTATTGATGCGTGTGTCAAAAAGTTTAAGTTAGGCTTTCATATGTATTTGATATGTGTTTGAGTCTTGCAAGACTTGGTGAAACACATGAGGAACTTGGTGCGGCCAGGTGTGGAAGCTCATCCAAGGGCTCGGATCGTTGATTCGGTGAAGGATAGTGTGGAAGACATCCGAGGGACCGCCGGACGAGGAGCAATGGAGTGGAGTCGAGGAAAGCGGACTTCAAGACAATGTGAAGGATGGCACGGAGAGGAGCCGTGGGCTCGGGTGCATCTGAGGGACGAAGGCCGAGGAAGAGGGCTTCAAAGGCGACTCTGGAAAGGATGAGAGGAGTGAATGTACTGGGACCAGTCGACTGGTCATGGGATCAGTCGACTGATCCAAATTCACAGAATGCACAGAATGGTTCTGTGCTCGTCGGCTACGGGGACCAGTCGACTGGTACTGGGACCAGTCGACTGGTACATAGCCGTTGGTAGAATTTGGCTTTCTGTAGAGAGCCGTTGGCCGGGCCCAACGGCACACCAGTCGACTTGTGCTTGGACTAGTCGACTGGTGTCGGGGTTTGAGTTGATTTGTGATCAACTCTCTCCTCTTATTTAAGGGAAACTTTGGGGCATTAAGGAGGTTACTGATACTTGTAGATTAACTCCTATTCTGTGCCCAAAGCTCCTAAGTCAATTCTCTTCCTCCCAATCTAAACTCCATCTTGTAAAGAGAAAAAAAACCTTTGTGAGAGGTTTGCTCCACCGAAAAGGAGAAGCTCTAGCCGGAGATTGTTGGGGACTGATCCACCGAAAGATCAAGGGCTCGTCCACCTCAAGGATACGTCGTGGAGTAGGAGCAAGCAATCTCCAAACCACGTTACATCGAGCTTGTTAGCGTTTGTATTTTTCCTTGATTGCTTTCATTGTTTTGTTTAGTGTATTCCGCTGCGTACTAATCTTCTTGTAGAGAAGAAATCGATTTGGGGGTGACCTAGCTATCCAACCTCTCTTCAAGCTGACCACCGATCCTCCAACACAAAGGACTTTTATCCTTTGCCCCGAATTGACCAAATGGTGGACTCCACCGCTGGGTGCGAGCTGATATGCATGTTGGATGCCTATCAGGGATACCACCAAGTCCCGCTCGCCAAAGGTGATCAGGAGAAGGTAAGCTTCATCACGGCGGATGGCACCTACTGCTACAATGTGATGTCATTCGGACTGAAGAACGTCAGGGCTACATATCAGCGGCTCATGAACAACGTGTTCCGGAAGTAAATCGGGCGGAACTTGGAGGTATATGTTGATGACATACTTATTAAATCACTCCAAGCGGGCAACCTTTCTGCAGATATAGAGGAGACCTTCCAGACACTGAGGGCGTACGGAATCAGGCTAAATCCGCAGAAGTGCCTATTCGGAGCGAAGAGCGGTCACGTTTTGGGCTATATTGTCACCGAGCGGGGCATAGAGGTGAATCCCAACAAAGTGAAGGCACTGCAAGACATGTTGCCTCCCAGAAATCTGAAGGAAGTACAACGCCTTACCGGTCGGATAACGACCCTTTTACGGTTCATATCCAAAATGGGCGATCGGAGCTTGCCCTTTTTCAAGATTCTGCGCCGAGCCACCAAGTTCCATTGGGATGAAGAATGTGACTGAGCATTCGAAGAATTGAAGGTTTATCTGAACTCTTTACCTGTATTAGCTAAGCCGACTATTGGCAAGCCGCTCCGCATCTACTTATCCTCGACCAAACATGCTGTTGGCTCGGCGTTAATGCGGTCGGACGGCGAAGAACAACCAATGTATTTTCTGAGTCACATTTTAAAGGATGTTGAATCCCGCTACATTGACCTCGAGAAGCTTGACTTCGCGTTGGTCCTCGCCGCCCGGAGACTCCTGCCCTACTTTCTCGCACACACAATTGTCGTCATGATGAACATCCCTTTGGGAAGAGTACTTCTTAATCTCGAGGCGTTCGGAGGATTGATTAAATGGACAATAGAGCTCAGTGAGTTCGACATACAGTACCAACCCTGGATGGCCATTAAATCCCAATCATTGGCAGACTTCGTCACCGAGGTACAAAACCCCGAGCCCGGAGCCACTTGGAAGGTGTATGTGGACGGGTCATCCATGCGGCAGGGAAGCGGCATCGACATTCTGTTAATTTCACCACAAGAAGAGTGTATGTATTTGTCCATTCGGCTGGATTACCGCGCAACTAACAATGAGTCTGAGTATGAGGCCCTCATAGCTGGTTTGTAGGCCGCTCGACACGTAGTAGCCAGTAAGGTTCTAATTTATTCAGACTCACAGTTGGCCGCTCAGCAGCTCTTGAGAGCCTTCTAGATAAACAACGCAAGGTTGAAGCTATACGCGGAGGCCTTCAAAAATCTCAAGGCCAACTTCGACGAAGTCAGTCTGCAGAAACTTCCCCGAGCGGTTAACCAGGCGGCGGATGATTTGGCTAAACTTGCGAGTTCGATATCACCGATCGTCATCCAACAACCGATCGAGCAGGTATCCTTAGTGGCTCACATTGACAGGATGGAGAGCCTCGCGCTCCTGAGGGACTGGAGGACGACCATAGTGGAATTTTTGCGATCAGGAGCTACGTCTTCCGATCAGGAAGAAGCTCAGTTGCTGAGGAAGAGAGCTGGTCGGTTCACCCTCATCGGGGATCAGCTTTATAAAAAGGCTTTTTCCATACCACTGCTAAAATGTGTCAGCTCGGAAGATGCGGAGTACATTTTATAGGAAATGCGTCGAGGATCCTACGGAGGGCATCCGGGCGGTTGCTCGCTGGCAAGGAAGATTCTGCTGGCCGGGTACTTTTGGCTGACTCTCTAGGAAGATGCTGCTCGGACCGTCACTACCTGCCTATCCTGTCAAAAATATCACAATTTCTCCCAATGGCCAACGGAGGAAATGAAGGCGTCTACAATATCTTGCCCGTTCGACCAGTGGGGCATGGACATTGTGGGACCGTTCCCTATGGCGACCGGCAACGGAAATTTTTACTTATGGTGGTGGAATATTTCTCCAAATGGGTCAAGGTCGAGCCACTGGCAAAAATAACTGAGCAGATGGTCAAGAAGTTCATCTAGCAGCACATAATATGTCGGTTTAGCATTCCACGTCGGCTTGTGTCCGACAATGGGCGGTAGTTTGTCAGCTAGCATATCCGAGAATGGTGTGAAGGGTACGACATTCAGTAACACTTCACCTTCGTGGCCTATCCACAAAGCAATGGACAAGCCTAAGTCGCTAATCGGGAGATCCTTCAGATTCTTCGAGTTCGGCTCGACCATGTCGGAGGCAGTTGGGTGGACGAGCTCCCAGGCGTATTATGGGCGATCTGCATGACCCCTAAGGAGGGAACGGGGGTCACTCCTTTCAACTTGGTGTACGGAGGGGAGGTTGTCGTTCCCGTGGAGGTTGGAATAGAATCCGATCGGGTGCAACAGTACAACACGGATAATGCCGAGAGGAGGTAGCTGGAGCTGGACTTGATAGACGAGGCGCGAGCCAAAGCAGTCGTCCGGTTATTTGCGTACAAGCAAAGAATGAAGCAGAATTACAACAGGCGAGTAGTTCCTAGAGCATTCCAGGTCGGCGACCTAGTATGGAAGAAGGTGAGGTCGATCGGCGACGTAAGCAAGCTGGAGGCTCCCTAGGCTGGGCCCTTCAAGATCATCAAGAAGCTCCGATCGGGCGCCTATTACCTTGAAGATGAAGACGGACGACAGCTAGAACGACCATGGTGTGCTAACCATCTCCAGCCATACCGAGCTGGATGAAAGGTGCGCCAATATAATTCATTATGTGTATTTTCATTCTTCGGTACCCTTTGACTACAGGAATGAAATCATGAAACACAATGGTATAACAAATTTGCACCGAATGGCTAAGCTCCATCAAACCGTCGAGCAGCGATGTTAAACTCTAGAGTCGAACCAGCGACTATAAACCCCCCGGCCTGAAGACCGTCGAGCGGCGACGTTAAACTCTAGAGTCGAACTGGCGACTATAAATCCCCCAACCTGAAGACCGTCGAGCGGTGACGTTAAACTCTAGAGTTGAACCGGCGACTATAAACCCCCCGGCCTGAAGACCGTCGAGCGACGACGTTAAACTCTAGAGTCGAACCGACGACTATAAACCCCCCCGGCCTGAAGACTGTCGAGCGGTGACGTTAAACTCTAGAGTCGAACCGGCGACTATAAACCCCCAGACCTGAAGACCGTCGAGCGACGACGTTAAAATCTAGAGTCGAACTGGCGACTATAAACCCCCCGGCCTGAAGACCGTCGAGCGACGACCATAAATTCCAAAGGGAGGAAACAATGACCCTCTAGCACGGCACCTGCTAGGGCCACACGATTATTTGTGCCGACCAGGGAAAACGAGCTAACAGAGCAAAAAGCAAAGTTCCATTCAAATTAAGGTTTTCCGACCGAGCGGTAGAATTACAAAGACACTTCACTCAAGGTAGTTAAAAACATGTTTTGGTATGACGGTGAGAAGCGCAGCGTGTTCCCGGACGGGGATAGTAAATGACTCGGGGAGGTGACCCTTGGCCTTTAGATGATATGCCTCGGCAGTGATGGCCACCTCGAAGGCGAGGACGAGCCGGTCGCAAACCTTCTGAATGAATTCGTCCGAGCGAATGTAGTTCTGCCTCATTACAACGAAGCGGCTCAGCTCCACCTCTTGGTACTCTTTGAAAGCAGCACGAGAGGCCTCGAGAGCCTCCTGAAGGGCCTTCATTTCATCCTTGAGAGCTGCCACCTCCGCCGAGCGACCTTTTTTCTCAGCGTCCAGCAGGTCGGCCAATTCCTTCACCCGTTGCTCCAGAGCTCGAGCTTCCACATTCTTGGCGTCCAGATCGGCGATGGCACGATGCTTCCAAGTGGTCGCTAGCTCTATCTTGTGCTCAAAGGTTTTGACCTGTTTCTCGAACTGGCCAAGCATGTACGCCTGATCAGCTGATTTCTTCCGCTCGGCCTCCAGTAGTGCCTTAGTTTTGGTCAGCTCCTTTTGTAGCTCGGCGTATGATGGTGCCTGAGAGAAGCACGACCCGCCAGAAATTTTGAGCTTCTTCAGCTCTTCCTCTAACATTGCCATACAACTGGCGACGACCACGCTTTCCACCCAGTTCTGACAAATAAAGAGTTGTTCAGTGCCAATCGTAAAAGACACGCGAATGAGTATGGACAGGAAACTTACACCGGCGGCATGCTGCATGTAGCTATTGGCCAGCAGACCGGGGGGCATTGCGGTGACACGGGCGCGGGCGTCCTCCCATACTTTGGCGAGCGGCCCTCTGATGGTGTTAACGTGTTCAGGGGTCGTAGGCCGCTTAGATTCTTCCATATAGGCCTCCGTTGGAAGGTGTAGAATGACCTTTATTGTGCGGCGCCCACCTAGCATTGTATGAGCAGACGCTGAGAGACCAGATGGCTGGTCGGACGGTGCAGAAAGTATGCCCGAGCGACGAATCCTTTGACGCACTAGAGGTAAAGAACTGACCGGCTACGCCACGATGGGGTCAACTGGCAGATCCAGCTGGGAGGGAGTCCGATCGGAGGAGAGGGTCTCGACAGATGGTGCATTTTCTTTGAGGGAGAGCGCACCCGTCTGTTCGGATGCTTGTACCGCTGAAGTGGATGAGAGCAGAGGCGTTCCCGTCCTGCGTCGCTTTCATCCGGAAAGGGGAAGATCATCCTCCGGCTTAGAGTCACCACCCCGAGCGGCAGGCTGTCGGCTTGAAGTTGCTTCACCCACCACCTCCACAAGAGAGGTATGAGCGGTGGACTCTCCAACATCCGCCTCGCTCTCACCCTCATGAGAGCCGACCGGAGCAATGTCAAGTCGCTCCATTTCTTTGGCCGCTGCTGCCTCGATCGCTGCGGCTTTCTTCTTCAGGATGTTGAATAGCATGGACTCCACCACGATGTTCGCTGTGAAAGAAAAGGAAAAAAATCAGTTAGATTTAAAGTAAAGACATAAGTAAATTCCTTACAAAAGCTGCTCGGGAGCTTCGTTCGGATCGGACTCAGACCAAACATGTACATCACCCCCTCTGGTAGCAGCTTGTGGATATCGAGCTTCAGGCCGGCCAACATATTTGCTGCTTGGAGATAGTTCGATCGGGTCTTATATCTCTTCAGCATGGGAGGAGTAGGAAGCCCGACCTGCCACTTTGTTTGGAAGGGAGGCAGTTCGGGGAGTCACAGGAAGAAGAAGTAATCTTTCTAGTGTTTATTAGAGGAAGGCATCTTATCGAAAAAGACTAAGTCGATCCGAGACTGGAACAAATAAGTGCCCAGCTCGGACTACTTGGGATAATAAAAGTAGTAAAAAACCTCAGGACGGAGAGGTATGTCGTGGATTTTGAATAACACCACAACCCCACACAAGAGGCGAAAGGAATTAGGGACGAGCTAGGCGAGAGGAATACGAAAGAAGTTACAGACTTCGATGATAAAGGGGTGGATAGGAAACCGTAGCCCGACCACAAACTGCTCTCGGAAGAAGCAGATCGTGCCGCTCGGCGGCATGTGTGGCCGGTCGGAAGGCGAAGCCAAAACCAGTTCAAAATAAGAAGGAAGGTCGAGGGCATTGGTCAGGCTCTCTGTGTCGCTCGCGTTGAACCGTGACTCCATGGTCATGTACCATGGGCCAGGAGCAAGTTCTGAAGGCTGAGAAGGACTAGCCATCGCCGGAACAGTAGGAAAGGCAAAAGCCAAAGAAAAATGGAGGGGTCGATGGAGGAGATGATCGGAATAGTGCCTGAGGGGTATAAACACCGCTAGAGTGTAAAGAAAAATGCGAAAGAACATAGAGACAAGGGGCGGAGAAGCCTTACAGGGAAAAGGGTGATCGAAGAAGAAGAGGAGTTGCCGGAATGCTGAGGAACGGGTTCACCGGAGTACCGAACGTAGTTGAAGGCCTTCGGACGCATGAGCACGAAGATAGGCGGCGGAGGAAGGTGATGAAGGCTTTATACAGACGAGGCTCAATTCCTCCGATCCATTGGATTCAGGTCATAAGAATTGAGGACCAGATCTCACCGTCAAATTCAAAAAGCCAAAGGTCACATCGTCCGATCATGCAATGACGACGGCCTCGCCACGCGTCTCCTGCTCATAGGATCACATTTAATGAGCCCCATTACACAGCCGTGGCCGCGTGCTCAGCCTTAATGGTGAGGATTTGCATGAATTCCGAGGGAATCCTAAAGACGTCAGCATTGACCGCCATTGGATCGGCGAGGCAATTAGCGGCAAACAAAAACTCTTGAAGTTCCAGGGGATAGTTTGCCGAGCGGCAGTGTTCACCTCCATGCTGCCCGAGTGGAGAGACGTTTTTGTCAGTGGCAGAGCGACTATCACATCACCAGGCTAATAGTCCAGTCAGTCGGACTTGCGGGCTCCTTCGACTAGACTTGAAGGGGAGGCACGTGATCCGGTGGTAAGCATAGGGGAACTCACATGGGCAGTGGTCAACGACACGTGGGGGTCAAAGTCAAGAGGGTCAACCTAAGGGTCGTGCTGATCGGAGATGTCCCATGGCCGCTCGGCCAGGATAACGCCAGGGCCGGCGCGAAGATAGCTTGACCACGGGTCGGGCTTCCGGCGCTCATGATTTGCCCGAATAGAGGAGTTGCAGCACCGAGCGGCCTGTCCGCTCGGCTGAGCTACAGATCAACTAAGGACACATTCCCGTCCAAGTATGTGCCCGAGGGGCCTTCCCGCTCGGTCTAGCACGCCTTTACGCCCGACCGCGGGGGTGGCCGAGCGGCCCTCCCGCTCGGCCTGAAAACAGATAAAAGGCGCAAAAGAGGACAAAGGCGGCAGACAGCTGGTGATATCCTTTTCGAGCCAGGTGTCGCCGACGAACAGCATGGTCGGCGGCTAGACCGGACAGAGAATCGTACGGTGGAAGTTTCGATTGTCATGTCAGAGATATGCTCGGACAATTGCGGTATGGCGTCAGACACACTTTTCCGGCACTGCCATTCTGAGGTATGCTTTGGGAAGCGTGCACTTCTCGAGAAGCGTGCACGCGCCTCCCCGGGACCCTATATAAGGCCCCCCAGACTTCGACGGAGGTATGAGCTATTCATCACTGTAGCTATAGTCTCATTACTCTTCTTTTGTTTCATCCCGCCATTGCATGACTTGAGCGTCGGTGGGTCGTCACCGGAAACCCCTTCCCGGCTCGGCTTTGTTGCAAGTTCACCGGAGGTCCACATCACCTCGGAGCTCACCCAAAGATAGTAGCGAGTGCCATGTCCCCAACATCCGTCGACTCGACTCTCGGTCAGGATCAGATATGTATTAAAAAATTTTAAACATCGAAATTTTGAGCAAAATAGTCATTGATTTGCTTTTTTTTTATCAAAGTTGAGTTTAGGTAAAATAAGTTGATAGACCAAATGACCTCGTATTAATATGAAAGTAGCTCTTATGTATTTGACTAGTTCTTCTGATTATATCTATGCTCTCAAATATCAATTTAATCTAATATATTAAGAGCGGTGATTTTTTAAACATGAATCTGTTTGAAAAACTCTATTCATGTTTAAAAAATTACTGATTTCAATATATTAGATCAAATTGATATTTGAGGGCATAAATATAATTAAAAGAAGTAGTCAAATATAAAAAACTAGTTTCTTGTCAATCTGAGGTCATTTGGCCCACCAACCGATTTTAATTTTGCTCAAAATCGATTGATGTGTCAAATGATCTCAGATTGACATAAAATCAGTTCCTATATGTTTATCTACCTCTCCTGATTATATCCATGCCTTCAAGTGTTAATTTAACTTAATATATTGAGAGCAATAATTTTTTGATCAGGAATATATTTGAAAATTTTAATTCGTGTTTAAAAAATCATTGCTCTAATATATTAGGTTAAATTGATGTTTGAGAGCATGGATATTGTTGGATCGAAAAGAATTTAGATATCTCTACAATGGGCCTAAGCTCTCATGGTTTTACTCTTGAGCTCTATCCAAAAGACCTCATTCTAATAGAGATATCTTTTTTCTTATAAACTCATGATATTTCCTATGTGCTTTTAATATGAGACTATGTTTGTAACTTTGCAACCCCAACAATCCCCCTGTTAAACAGAGGACCACAGGATCCCTTTTAAGTATCGGGTCACTATTGACCTGCTTAGGGCCTTCTCTCGAGTATCGAGTCATTCTTGACCTGCTTAGGGCATCTCTTCAAGTATCAAGTCACTGACCTGCTCAGGGCCTCCCCTACTTCATTTAAGGTTTCACTCACATGGTTCAATCTTGGATCATGGATCTGGCCCATGCTTCTTCCAGCGGTTAGTCTGGTAAAGAGCGACGTTACTCTAATACCAATTGTAGGATCAAAAATAATTTAGATATCTCAACAATGGTATGATATTATCCGCTTTGGCCCTAAGTCGCCCTCATAATTTTGCTCTTGAGCTCTATTCGAAAGACCTCATGCCAATGGAGATATCTTTTTCTTATAAACCCATGATCTTTCGCATGTGTTTTTAATGTGAGACTATGTTTGCAATCTTATAACCCTAAACAGATAATCAAGAAAGATAGAAGAACACATATGAACTAGTTTCATGTCAATCCAAGTTATTTGGTCTATCAGCCCATTTTGAACAAAATCGGTTGATGGGTCAAATGACCTCAGATTGACATGAAACTAGTTATTATGTATTCGTCGACTTCTTCTGATTATATTCATGCCCTCAAATACCAATTTTACTAATATATTGAGATCAATGATTTGTTGAACATAAATTAAAATTTTCAAATATTTTTGTGTTTAAAAAATTATTAGTCTCAATATATTAGGTAAAATTAACACTTGATGTTATGGATATAATCAGGAGAAGTGGATTAATATATAAAAATTAGTTTCATGTCAATCCGAGATTATTTGGTCCATCAGCCACTTTTAGACAAAATTGGTTAATAGACAAAATGACCTCGGATTGATATGAAACTAGTTTTTATGTGTTCATAAACCTCTTCTGATTATATAAAAAAATAGTTGACTGATAGAGCTAAAATAAAAATAAGTACGTGATTTGTTAATTTTGAAACTACCCTATGCAATTTGATAATTTTAAAACTTAACTAAGTGGTTTGATAAAAGCCTGTTATAATTATTGAGTAATTAATCAATTAATTGGTTCATGACCTCTATAATGCCAGTATTATCGGCTGGTAACTGGTATTGACCGATAGTCAGTGGAAAATTTTTATGAGCTCGGACCGATTATTTCAGGATATACGGTGAAAAAAATATATAAATGGCACGCATCTGCAATTAAAAGCAAAATTACTTGATTAATTAATTAAACCAATTAATGAGTCTTTTCCCTTGCTATAAATACATCCCTATCTTATAGGGCAAAACGGATTCAACCTACTCAATTCTCAAAATTTAGACTTCGAAAGCAAGAAATTAAAGAATGTTAAAACTCAAAATTTAAAATGTTCCTATTTTAAAATATAAATAGGATAAGATCTATATCGTCATATCAAACTCCACTGATTCATGTGATGCATCGACTCAATCTTTGAGCTACTAACTAGTCCCCAAGTTGTTAGTTCAACACAGATAATTTAGGGAACCCCTGGCAGTTAAGTTATACCATCCGGCTTCCAATTTGGGATCCATGCTTTGTCTTTGTCATGATTTCCAGGTAAAAATTTAATTCATACTATTTCGCTATGTCAGAATTACGTCCGTGTGTCGACTCCGGGCTGAGAACTATTGCTTCCGTGAAGCCTGTGGAATGTCGTCGCGAGTTACGGGGAAGAAAGTCCCCCTACTTTCGCTACTTGGAGAGCAGTCGCAAGCCACTTTGGCATCTTCCTTCTCCCAATCTCCAGTCTCAGACAAAGCAGCTCAAGTCCACAATTCTCTCGTTGTCCGGCCGTATGACTTTGGCATCCACATTTACGCATCTCAATCAATGCTCCAACTTCTCTAGGTAAGAATTTATCACAATTGAGTTACATTATGCAGTGACCACCAATGGGTAGCCCTGTGCATGTGCATCGACGACGAATCCTACAAAATTTAACTTGAGATATATAGTGTTCTTGATACATTCACAACGCATAATAAGATTCTTTTTTTCTGTTCTGCGATTTAGTCTCACTCTTTAATTGAATCTGGAACTGTCCCATTAATGGGAGGGGTGCCTTGGTTCACGCACCCTATCGCGTTCATTTATTCACGACTCCATTAATTTATAAATACTTCCTCAGCTCATCGCCATCGCCATCGCCCTCGTCCTCCCGGGAATCCAAAGGCTTCTCCTCCTCCATGGGAGGTGTAACTAGCAAGTGCTTCGTCTCCTCCAACAAGGAACTCAGAGCTACAATTCTGCTACTCGAAGAAGAGATAGAAAAGTCGAAGAGCGTCAGGCAGCAAGAGGCCTGGGATTATGGCCGGCGCACGGCGGAGTTCGCTGCCAAGGAGGAGGAATGGGTGAGAGAGAGGAGGAGTCTCGCGGAGGAGGCTCTAGAGCAGGAAGCCGCGCAAAGGACGAGGCGTTTGAAGAAGTGCGAGAGTGACGGAGGAGATGACGAGGAGTGGTGGTGCCTCGTGGAGTCCATGAAGGAGGAGCAAAGGCAGCGGGAGGGGGCAGTGGAGAGGTGGAAGAAGCTCTATCTCACTATAAAGACTGAGCTTGACGACCTTATACAAAGAACCAGCGAAGGTCAGATAACCACCCAACTCCCGTAGCATTCCAAAATATTACAAAAATAATAAAATAAAGTTCATCTACTAAATCCTTCTTGCCTTGCTAGAAATTAATACGACATTTCGGCCATCCGATTTTTCCTACTTCTAATGAATGAACCTGTTGTTCTTGTTGCCCAAGATGCATCTTAATTTAAACATCAGCTTTTGTATTGCTTTTGCAGGGGAGAGATTTAGCAGCGGAAGTGAAGAAAGAATGGTAGAGCAGCTTCAGAAAGAGTTGAGGGAGAGCGAGAAAGAAATAGAATCTTTGAGATCTCGCGTTGCGGTCATGCAGAAGGATGCGATTAGGAAGGACACAGAAATTGATATTTTGAGACAGAGCTTGAGAATATTAAGCGTTAGGAATTCAAAAAGGAGCCTAATCAGAGAGTTTTTGAGGGAAGAATTGGTTGATATGTAAATTAATTATATGACACAGACATCCAACAAAAGATCTATTGAAATCAAGTCTACTTATCTTTCTATGAATACCACTTTCCCCTCTTTCGTTGATGAATTGCTTCTTTACTTAGTTTTGCATTCATTCATTGGAGATAACAATGGTTTTACCCAAAGTCATTAAATTCGGATCCAGCCTGATTGGCTCGTCCAACCAAAAAGTATCAGATTTGGGTCCCAATCTAGATTGTTGGTAGCTTTTAGTACCTAAATTCATAAGTTTCCAAGTCATCCACCATACTTTGCTTTGAGTACTTGAATCCAAACAATAACAACCAAGTTTGTATCCTATTAAGTGAAATCGTCGATATAAATCCTCCTATGACATGGAGTGTGATTCCCTACTATATCCTCATCGATATTTTATTAGTTCAGGGCAAGCATAAAATTATAAATAAAATATTGAAATTCAATTAGTGACTTATATGTTGTGCAAAGAGAGCACAATTCCTAAAAATCATAACTCATACTGAAGAGCTTAGGCAGTGATCAAGGAGTTGAGTGACAAGTCGAGGTGCTTGGGATACAACTAAATTAGGGTGCTTAGAAAATTAGGTTGAGTCAAGGAGCTAGGAGACAACCGAGTTAGGAGTGCTCAAGAGACTAAGTAGAGTTGGAGTACTTGGTGGTCGAGTTGTTGGAAAACTTTGGGAAGCTAAGCCAAGTGGTCGGGAAGGAGACAGAGTTGTTGAATGACTCAAGAAGTAGAGTCAAATGGTTTAGAGATTGAGTTGAGTCAGGTTGTTGGTGCAATTGTTAATGGGTCAAAGTTGATCAGTTTGATTCAAATTTGAGTTTTGATGTTTGATAATATATGAAGATTACAAGTGTAATCATCCATTAGGGAGATTGTTGGTGCAATTCTTTACTGATCATAGGAGAGAGTAGTCATCTAGGTCAATGTTGACTAGATACTTGATTAGGAAAGTTTTAACTGAAGGTTAGGTAAGGACAAGACCAATGGGATGGTTGATATAAGAATAAAATTCAAGTGGATCATGGATGACCGGACGCTTGGTACGCTTGGTGTGAAAAGTCCTGGTGAGTGAAGTTGGATAGTAAAAAAAGTCCTGGTGTGTGAATTCAGACAATTGGAAAGTCTGGATGAGTAAAATCAAGTAATTGGGAAGTCCTAGTGAGTGAAATTAGAGAATAAGAAACCCTTGATGAGTGAAGCCAGGTGGGAAAATCCTAGTGTGTGAAATTAGGTGAAGAAAAGTCCTAGTGAGTGAAGTCAAATATTGAAAAATCTAGGTGGGTCAAAGGCTGACCAGACACCTGGTATTTGAAAGTTCAAGTGGGTCATGGAGGACCGGACACTTGGCATGAGAAGAAAAGTCCAAGTGAGTCAAAGGTTGACCAGATACCTGGTATTTGAAAGTCTAAGTGGGGCATAGAGTACCAGACACTTGATACAAGGAGTGTAACGTCCCGCCTCCTACTGATTAGGCTGCGAGGCCGGACCGTCACATTATGCTGTGCTAAACTATAAAGTTGCGGAAAACTGTACAAATTAAAACTCTCTGCTATCCACTATACACTTCTAAAGTTGTACATATACTAAGGAAGGGAATCTACACTTTCTATTTGATCAAAACTGAATTGAAACCCTTCCGCTGAAATCAGACACTCCAATCGATCAGCTGATCGATTGGAGTCATCTGATCGATCCACTGATCGATTCAGCGTGCTACTGTGCATGGAAGAATTTCTTGATCGGTCGGCTGATCGATCCAACCTGGTCAATCGATCCGATGATCGATTCAAAAGCTCTCTGTTCGCGGGAGTGAATTCCCCGATCGATCGGCTGATCGATCCATGGTCGATCGATCAACTGATCGATCCGTCAGCTTTTTGTTCGCGATAGATCGCTTGCTTCCCAATCGATCGGCTGATCGATCCCATAGTGTTCTGTACGCAGGGACTTCCTCCAATCGATCAGTTGATCGATTGAGGACTGCTCAATCGATCCACTGATCGATTGGGTTTTTGATTTCAGCCGAAATCTCACCCGAACTCGTACAGGACCTTTCAGAAATGAACTAAGAGCATAAAATCACTATTAGGAATATCATTACTCACATTTACTATCTATTAGTAAGACAATTAGCAGTCGAAGCATGGCATAATACTTAAGTTCACCATTTCTGATACTTATCATCCTAAAAGTGCAGAAAGGTAATAACATAAGAAAAGTGCAGAAAGCTAATTCCCAAAGATCTTTATTCCAAATTCCTCTTTCACACACATCTGGTAGCATTGTCCTCTAGCCTCCACTAATCCGTCTTTCCTTTACCTTTATCTGCAGTATAAGGAAAATGCAACTATAAGCTTGGGAGCTTAGTAAGAAACCATTTACCTCACAAAACATGCATTCGAAGAAAATCATGCTTCCTTTTAAAAGATGCTATTTAAAATACATGCTATTAATCATGCTGAAAACACTAAAACATGGCATATGAACATGTAAGTCATGCTAACAATTACTGAAGAAAGGCTATCCATTGTATCGACAAGCTAACTAAATTGATACATAAGCTAAGCTGATTATTATAGCAATGAGAAAACTAACTGAAGCTAAGCTGTATCCGCATATCTAGTTGTGAAGTTTGAAAACTATTTTCATACGTAGATAAAAATACTAAACATGCTGCTGTTAGGCCCATCATCTGTACATGCTGTGCACGCATCCCTAACTAGGCCCGAGGTAGCAAGTCCCAAATCTAGTAGAGTTACTAGGTTATCTAAACCTAGGGACGACTATGGAAGCCCAACCCAAGGACAACTGAAGTCCAGTACAGTGCCACTGTTAAAGTAAAATACTGTTTATAAACTGATTTATCATATCTTGCTTTTTACTAGGTTATCTGAACCTAGAACTAGGTTATTTGAAGCTAGAGGCGACTGTGGGAGCTCACCCATTGGATCGTAGTCCCATATAAGCTAAAGAAAGGCTAAGTCTACTATTTAAATGTGTCTACAACATTTAACTAAACTATTAAAATGCCTACTGTGGCATTTAGCTGTGCTAACCATTTCATCGAGCACTTGGTGTGCACTAATTCACACCCTACGTACCGATGGATTTGCATATGACAAAACTAAAGCATAGAAACATACAAATAGCTACTTATACTGCAGGTGAGGGGTTATTCACATCCTGCGCTAGTTTTCCTTACAATCCAATCGCTAGGTTTTTTTGAGAAGAGATCTCTTCGCCGATCTTCTTGCGTCTACGTGTTCTTCTCACGGAGGGGAGCATCCTCGTGCTGGAATCATCGCCGGAGGGTGCTCCTACGACCTTAGGGAGGAAACCCTAGGTCTTCTTGAGCTTGGGCGCCGAGAGGTTTTGGAGAGAGAGGGGTCGGCGGGTGAGGTTGAGGGAAAAGAAGAATTATCGTTCAAGAAAATAACAATCCTCACTTAAATTCCCTATTTATATTAAGTGCTAATTTCATCCCAACTCCATCATAAATATAATTGTTCCTCTCTTCTTTCAGCACACCCCTGTTGGGGCCTCCTGGTTACTAAGTCACCCTATAAGGCATAGAGTTCGCTAGGTCTCGAGTTCAATTCCCGCTTAGGCTATTTTATGTTTTTATCTAATTTTTGCTACTTCTGCTACACCAAAAATTTCATAAAAATATTCTAAAATTTCAGAAAAATCATAGAATATTTCTAAAATTACTTTGAGAATTTTCGGCCGTTACAATCCCCCATACCTTATAAAAAGTTCGTCCTCGAACTTAGAATAACTCTGGGTACTTCTGCCTCATACTAGCTTCTGTCTCCCAAGTTGCCTCTTCTGTTGTGTGATTCTGCCATATAACTTTTACTAATGGTACCTCCTTGTTCCGTAATTTCTTAACTGCTCGGTCTACTATCTGAATAGGCCGACTGTCATAGCTGAGATCTTCGCGGACTTGTACCGACTAGGGCACAATCACCTGGGTAGCATCTGGGATATGTTTCTTTAGCATAGAGACGTGAAATACGTTGTGGATAGCTGACATCTCCTGGGGTAGCTCTAGCTCATATGCTACCTGGCCAACTCTTCTAGTGATAAGGTATGGTCCCACATATCTGGGACTTAGTTTGCCCTTCTTCCCAAAACGCATTACTCCCTTCATGGGAGCTACTCTGAGGAATACTGTATCCCCAACTGAAAACTCTAAGGGCCTGCGCCGTGTATCAACATAGCTTTTCTGGCGGCTCTGAGCTATCTCTATCGTCTGGCGTATCTTCTTTATAGCTGCTATGGTATCTGCTACTAGATCTGTCTGAAGTTCTAGTTCTTTCTGTTCACCACTTTCATACCAGCAGATTGGAGATCTACACCTCCACCCGTAGAGAGCCTCGTAAGGTGTCATGCCGATGGTGGCCTGATAGCTATTGTTGTATGTAAATTCTGCTAAACTCAGATATTTACACCAACTTCCCTTGAAGTCTAGGGCACATGCTCGGAGCATATCTTCTAGTACCTGATTTACTTGCTCCGTCTGACCATCTGTCTGAGGATGGAAAGATGTGCTAAATTTTAACTTAGTGCCCAATGCTGACTGTACACACTCCCAGAAGTGTGATATGAATTTACTGTCTCTGTCTGAAATGATGGTCCGTGGGACTCCATGCAGTCTGATGATCTCCCTGAGATACAACTGGGCTAGCTGCTCCATGGAGTAGGATATCCTGATAGCTAAGAAGTTGGCTGACTTAGTCAATCTGTCGACTATTACCCAGATTGCATCAAAACCATTTGTGGTTCTGGGTAGTCCCACTATGAAGTCCATGGAAATATCTTCCCACTTCCATTCTGGGATTTAAATAGGCTGCAGAATTCCTCCTGGTCTCTGGTATTCTGCCTTGACCCTCTGACAGGTCAGACAGATACTGATATATCTAGCGACGTCTCTTTTCATCCCAGGCCACCAAAATCATTTCTTTAGGTCTTGGTACATCTTGGTGGAACCAGGATGCATCGCATAAGGAGTCTTGTGAGCCTCATCTAGAATCTTTCTCCGTAGTTCCTCTTGATTCAGAACGCATAGTCTGTCACCAAAATGTAGTACCCCTCTATCTAATACTCTAAACTCTCCACTTTCTGATTCTGCAAACCCTTGCTTGATTTTTTGAATTTCAGGGTCCTGATCCTGAGCTGTCTGGATGTCACCAAGCAGGGTGGATGCTAAGGTCATAGTAGAGACTTGTCCTAATATGAGTTCAAGACCGAAATCTACAATCTCCTTCTGTAGGGGCGGTGACATGGCTGCTAGGGATGGTAAGGTAGCACTGGTCTTTCTGCTCAGTGCGTCTGCCACCTTATTGGCTTTTCCTGGGTGGTAGAGGATGTCTATATCATAATCTTTGACCAGCTCGAGCCATCTATGCTGTCTCATATTCAGATCCTTCTGGGTGAAGAAGTACTTCAGACTCTGATGATCTGTATACACCCTACACTGAGCTCCATACAAGTAGTGTCTCCTAATTTTGAGGGCGAACACAACTGCTGCAAGCTCAAGGTCATGAGTAAGGTAGTTCCTCTCATAGTCCTTGAGTTGTCTGGAGGCATAGACAATCACCTTACCTTCTTGCATCAGTACTGCTCCTAATCCTAATTTAGAGGCGTCACTGTAAATATCAAAGCTGTCTGTGTTTTCTGGCAGAGTCAGAATGGGCGCACTGGTTAATCTTCTTTTGAGTTCCATGAAATTGTTCTCACAGTCCTCTGTCCACTGAAATTTCCTGTTCTTCCTGGTGAGAGCTGTCAGTGGGGAGGCTATCCTGGAGAAATCCTCTACGAATTTTCTGTAATAACCTGCTAGTCCCAAAAAGCTTCTGATTTCACTGGCGTTCTTAGGTCTTTTCCAGTTACTCACAGCCTCTATCTTACTGGGGTCTACCATGATACCATCCTTAGAGATGATGTGACCCAGAAAGGACACCTGATCAAGCCAGAATTCACATTTCGTGAACTTGGCGTACAACTGGTTCTGCTGAAGGGTCTGCAGTACTATCTTCAAATGTTCTGCGTGTTCTTCCTGAGTTTTGGAATAAATAAGAATATCATCGATGAACACGATAATAAACTTATCTAAGTATTCTCTGAATACCCTGTTCATGAGGTCCATGAAAGTAGCTGGAGCATTTGTCACGCCAAAGGGCATGACTACGAACTCATAATGTCCGTATCTGGTCCTGAAAGTCGTCTTGGGTATATTACCTTCTTTAACTCTAACCTGATGATATCCCGATCTGAGGTCTATCTTAGAGAACACTGCTGCTCCCTTTAACTGATCAAACAGGTCATCTATCATGGGGAGAGGATACCTGTTCTTAATCGTGACTTGGTTTAGTGCCCAGTAGTCTATACACAAGCGCATGCTCCCGTCCTTCTTCTTCACGAACAATACAGGCGCTCCCCATGGTGAGTGACTAGGGCGTATGAAGCCCTTGTCAAGCAGCTCCTGTAGTTGCTCCTGAAGTTCCTTCAGCTCTGCTGGAGCCATGCGATAGGGTGCTTTGGAGATGGGATTCGTACCGGGGATGAGCTCTATCTCAAATTCAATCTCCCTGTCTAGTGCTAGACCTGGTAACTCCTCAGGGAAGACTGTTGGGTAGTCACATACAACTCGGACCTCTTCTAGCTTTTGGTCCTTGTTCTGACTAGTACTGACTACATGGGCTAGGAATCTCGGACACCCTGAATCCAGTAGTTTCTGTGCTTTCATAGCTGAGAGAAACTTCTTAGCTTTTCTCTTTGGTTCTCCGATGTAACCAAACTGCACTCCTGCTTCAGGTTGGAATACCACTTTCTATTTACGACACTCTATAGAGGCACCGTACTTGATCAGAAAATCCATTCCCAAAATGACATCGTAGTCAGCCATATCTAGCACTATCAGATCACCAAAAATCTCTCTGTCTGCTATAATGACTGGCACTGCTCGAAGCTAGTGCGTGGATGCCATGATCTCCCCTGAAGGCAATGTTGTCAAAAACTGACCACTAAGTGCATCTGGAGTTAGTGCTAACTTTTTGGCAAATGCCCTGGATATATAAGAATGGGTTGCCCCAGTATCGAATAAGATAGTTGCACTTTGCAGTAAAATACTAATCTAACTTGTAACAACTGTCGAGGCATTCGCTACATCCTCCCTGGTGAGTAAGTAGATCCTCGCGTTCGTTGCGGCTGAGGGGGCTTCTAGTCTGCCCTGACTGATGTGTGGTCCATCTATAGCAGCCTACATCTGATGTAACTATGCTGGGTTACCTCCGTACTGAATCGGCTGTGGTAGGGGAACACTAGTCTTGTTCGGGCATTGCTTAGCCATATGCCCTTCCTGGCCACATTCGAAGCATCCTCGTGTGCCCTTGCGACAAACTCCTGGTGGAATTTCCCACAAGTGGAACATTTGGTATAACTAGGCTGTTTACTAGCTGGTCCTCCTTTTGGGTAACTCCCTGGTTTACGTTTGTGGCTAGAGTTCCCTTTCCAGTTAGAGCTGTGGCCCTGGTGTTTCTGAGTACCTGAGCTTCCTTGGCCTTTAGACTCTGAAATGGCTTACTTCTGCTGTTTGATGCTGTTCTGATAATGTTCGGTGGTCAGAGCACTACTTACTAATTCTTCTGTAGTTTGCGGCCTATGTACGTCGCTGGCCACATTCATTGCTATCTCCAGCCTTAGTATTTTGAGCATCAACCGGACTCGTTCTCTTTCAGTGCTGACTAGTTCTGGGCATAAACGAGCCAGTCTGTTGAATTTCTTCACAGCTTCCTCAACTGTAAGGTTGCCCTGTCGAAATTCAGTGAACTTGTCATAGTGGCGGTTTGTGACCCGCATGTGAAAGAACTCTTCGAAGAATTCTCTCTCGAAGTCAGCCCATGTCATCTGGTTCACTGGACGCTTCGCTTTAATTCTCTCCCACCACATACGTGCATCTCCTGTCAGGCAGAAGGAGGCGCACTTCACTTTTTCATACTCTGGCCAGTCCAGAAGCTCCATCGTACTTTCCAGTGTTTTGAACCAGGCTTGGGCATCCCATGGTTCACTAGTGCCTGAGAAATTCTCTGGCTTGATTTTCTGCCACTGGATCAGATAGGCTTCTCTTCTTGCCCCTGCTGCTAAAGCTACTGTGCTGCAGGTTGGACTGGTGGAACCTCTATCACCACTGGGGTCGCAAAGTTAGGTTCTGGGGTGACAGTGGGAGTGTTCTACTGGTTAGACCTTAGGGTGGCTATCTCCTGTTGCTGTTCAGCTAGCTGCTTCTGTAACTGAGCCACTACTACTGCAAGGTCTGGGGGAGGCACTGAGCTGCCTGCCTCTTACTAGGACTCAGTAGCTGGTGTCTTTCTAACTGGGCGTCCTCGTACCATTTTCTAGAGAAATAGAGGACATACATAACTAATACAATCATGTTTATATAATTACTACTATCATGTTAGGTGCTATCGTAAATGAACATGCTACGGTTATCTATAAACATGAAAGCAAAACATAACTAAAGTGAGAGGTATTCTTACTTGGAAGCTGCAGGTTCAATGCTGATGTGTGTGTGAGGAAGTATGGAACTTTGCTCTGATACCACTCTGTAATGTCCCGCCTCCTACTGACTAGGCTGCGAGGCCGGACCGTCACATTATGCTGTGCTAAACTATAAAGTTACGGAAAACTGTACAAATTAAAACTCTCTGCTATCCACTATACACTTCTGAAGTTGTACATATACTAAGGAAGGGAATCTACACTTTCTATTTGATCAAAACTGAAATGAAACCCTTCCAGCTGAAATCAGACACTCCAATCGATCAGCTGATCGATTGGAGTTATCTGATCGATCCACTAATCAATTCAGCGTGCTACTGTGCATGGAAGAATTTCTAGATCGATCGGCTGATCGATCCAGCCTGGCCAATCGATCTGATGATCGATTCAGAAGCTCTCTATTTGCGGGAGCGAATTCCCCGATCGATCGGCTGATCGATCCATGGCCAATCGATCAACTGATCGATCCGTCAGCTTTCTGTTCGCGACAGATCGCTTCCCAATCGATCGGCTGATCGATCCCATAGTGTTCTGTACGCGGGGACTTCCTCCAATCGATCAGCTGATCGATTGAGGACTGCTCAATCGATCCACTGATCGATTGGGTTTCTGATTTCAGCCGAAATCTCACCCGATTTCGTACAGGACCTTTCAGAAATGAACTAAGAGCATAAAATCACTACTAGGCATATCATTACTCACATTTACTATCTATTAGTAAGACAATTAGCAGTCGAAGCATGGCATAATACTTAAGTTCACCATTTCTGATACTTATCATCCTAAAAGTGCAGAAAGGTAATAACATAAGAAAAGTGCAGAAAGCTAATTCCCAAAGATCTTTATTCCAAATTCCTCTTTCACACACATCTGGTAGCATTGTCCTCTAGCCTCCACTAATCCGTCTTTCCTTTACCTTTATCTGCAGTATAAGGAAAATGCAACTATAAGCTTGGGAGCTTAGTAAGAAACCATTTACCTCACAAAACATGCATTCGAAGAAAATCATGCTTCCTTTTAAAAGATGCTATTTAAAATACATGCTATTAATCATGCTGAAAACACTAAAACATGGCATATGAACATGTAAGTCATGCTAACAATTACTGAAGAAAGGCTATCCATTGTATCGACAAGCTAACTAAATTGATACATAAGCTAAGCTGATTATTATAGCAATGAGAAAACTAACTGAAGCTAAGCTGTATCCACATATCTAGTTGTGAAGTTTGAAAACTATTTTCATACGTAGATAAAAATACTAAACATGCTGCTGTTGGGCCCGTCATCTGTACATGCTGTGCGCGCATCCCTAACTAGGCCCGATGTAGCAAGTCCCGAATCTAGTAGGGTTACTGGGTTATCTAAACCTAGGGACGACTATGGGAGCCCAACCCAAGGACAACTGAAGTCCAGTACAGTGCTACTGATAAAGTAAAATACTGTTTATAAACTGATTTATCATATCTTGCTTTTTACTAGGTTATCTGAACCTAGAACTAGGCTATCTGAACCTAGAGGCGACTGTGGGAGCCCACTCATTGGACCGTATTCCCATATAAGCTGAAGCAAGGCTAAGTCTACTATTTAAATGCGTCTACAACATTTAACTAAACTATTAAAATGCCTACTGTGGCATTTAGCTGTGCTAACCATTTCATCGAGCACTTGGTGTGCACTAATTCACACCCTACGTACCGATGGATTTGCATATGACAAAACTAAAGCATAGAAACATACAAATAGCTACTTATACTGCAGGTGAGGGGTTACTCACATCCTGCGCTAGTTTTCCTTACAATCCAATCGCTAGGTTTTTCGGAGAAGAGATCTCTTCGCCGATCTTCTTGCGTCTATGCGTTCTTCTCGCTGAGGGGAGCGTCCTCGTGCTGGAATCGTCGCCGGAGGGTGCTTCTACGACCTTAGGGAGGAAACCCTAGGTCTTCTTGAGCTTGGGCGCCGAGAGGTTTTGGAGAGAGAGGGGTCGGCGGGTGAGGTTGAGGGAAAAGAAGAATTGTCGTTCAAGAAAATAACAATCTTCACTTAAATTCCCTATTTATATTAAGTGCTAATTTCATCCCAACTCCATCATAAATATAATTGTTCCTCTCTTCTTTCAGCACACCCCTGTTGGGGCCTCCTGGTTACTAAGTCACCCTATAAGGCATAGAGTTCGCTAGGTCTCGGGTTCAATTCCCGCTTAGGCTATTTTACGTTTTTATCTAATTTTTGCTACTTCTGCTACTCCAAAAATTCCATAAAAATATTCTAAAATTCCAGAAAAATCATAGAATATTTCTAAAATTACTTTGAGAATTTTTGGGCGTTACAAGGAGAAATGTTCAAATGGGTCAAAGGATTGACAGGACACATGGTGGAGAAGTCCCAATAGGTCATGATTGACCAGAGATTGAGCAAGGGAACCCTAGACTTAGATTAAGCAAGTTAGGGCTGGGCAATCGATTAAGACAATCAATTGGATCGACCTAAACTAATCGATTAGGAGGTTCTTACAAGAACACAGAGAGGACCCGAATCGATTTGTCAATTGATTAGATCGAGCCTAATTGATTAGGGCCAATAGATTCACGAAGAGGAATTCACGAAAAATATGGTTGAATCGATTGGGTCTAATCGATTCAACCACTTCTAATCGATTAGGTCAATCTATTCGGCAGTGCTTCAATGCGAGAAGAGGGAATAGATTAAAGCAATCGATTAAGAAGGCTTAATCGATTGGACTTATTATCAAGGCCTTTTGGGAGTGAACAGAGAGTTGTGAAATTGATTAGGGCTCTCTAAATCGATTGGGATGGATCATCAATCGATTATAGTTTGAAAAAAGAGCCATTATGTAGGTGTTGGATGGTAGGATAACATGACAGTTGATTAGGAGTGAGCCTAATCGATTGGGAGGTATTTGAGAACCCTAGAAAAGGGTTTTTGAGGAATTTTTCACTAGAGCTTTCAACACCTGTTCTTGAGATTTGGGGGAGATAAGTGTTGTTGCATTTCCCTCCTTCAAGAGACATTCCAAGACAAGAAAACCTCAATAAAATCAAGGTTCAAAGTGCCAAGTCATGTTTCGATTTGTATTTGTGTTTGTTTCCTTGTTTCGAGTTGTATTCTTGTTCTTGAGCTTGTATAAGACTTCTCTGCCTTCGAATTATTTTTGAGAAAGAGCTCTTTCATAGTGTATATGTTAAGAGGTGCTGGATCTTTGGATTAGTCACCTCAAGGAGGTGGATACCAAGTAAATCCTCATATTAGCATTGGATAGTTCTTTGCTTCAAGTATTTTGCTGCAACTTAACTTTGTCAAAGCAAGAGAAGCTATTCTCTCTCCCCCCCCCTTTCTAGCTCTCCTTGATCCCAACAAGTAGTATCAGAGTAAGGTCACTCTTCATCGGACTTATTGCTAAAATGGGAAATGAGCTAGAGGAAGAAGAAGAAGTTGGAGCCCTAAAGTCAATTAGTCAAAGATTATCATCAAGGGAGCTCAACTTCAAGATGGATTTCCAAGATGGACTCGGATATGATACTAGAGCACCTCCATCATTCATATCGATAAGCTTTTGGTCTTTGGAAATCAAGGATAAAAAATTTCTTGATGATGGAGATAGAGCAATGGTTTTCTCTAATAGAGGGGTTTCAAGCTCCAACGGATGACAAAGGAAAAATCCTTAACAAGAGCAATTAAAGCGAGGAACAAATCAAGAGATGAGAGGCCAATGATAAAGTAACCAAATTATTAGTTAACTTATTGCCAAGCAACATGTTGAGCCAAATTGAAGATTATGAAGATTCTAAAGAGGTATGGAGCAAATTGGTGAAGCTCCATGAAGATTCATCCTCAATTGAGAGCAACGACAAAGGCAAAGAGAGAAACTCTTTGTTTCATCTACATGAGAATTTAGAGGATGAGAGATGCTCAACATCCGAGGATGAAGATGAAGAGACATCCACCTTAAGGATTGAGGGGGGAATGTAGATCATTGGCATTGGAGCAAGAAGAACCCTCTACATTCGGATCGAATGAAGAATTTGCCACCCCTACATGCAAAGGTATAAAAATTTCAAATTGTAATAATAAAAATCACATTTTTTACTTTGAGTATAGGGAAAAAGGACATTACAAGAGTAAGTATCCTAAATTACTAAATCGATTGGGATGAATCACTAATCAATTCGAGTTAAAAAAAAAGAGCCATTATGAAGGTGTTGGATGGTTAGAGGACGTGACAGTCAATTAGGAGTGAGCCTAATCGATTGGGAGGCATCTGAGAACTCTAGAAAAGGGTTTTCGTGGACTTTTCACTAGAGCTTTCAATGCCAGTTCTTGTAATTTGGGGGACATAAGTGCTGCTACATTTCCCTCCTTCAAGAGAAATTCCAAGACAAGAAAAGCTCAAGAATCTTTATATTAGTCATATTTCAATTTGTATTTGCATTTGTTTCCTTGTTTCGAGTTGTATTTTTATTGTTGAGCTTGTACGAGACTTCTCCGCCTCCGAATTGTTTCTGGGAAGGAGCTCTTTGATAGTGTATGTGTGAGAGAGGACTGAATCTTTAGATTAGTCACCTCAAGGAGGTAGATATCAAGTAAATCCTTGTGTTAGCATTGGAGAGTTCTTCACTTCAAGTATTCCACTGCAACTTATTTTTGTCGAAGCCAGAGAAGCTATTCACTCCCCCTTCAATTTCCTAATCGAAGATCTTGAGACACTCGATGGACAAGATGAAGAATGGTAGGCCAAGCTATCAGATGACTCGAGACGTAGAATTGTGACTCTATAGGAATCCATGCCAGAGTACTTGAGAAGAAAAGTTGAGGAGCTGAACTAGAGCTCTACCAAGACTATGTTAAATATAGTTTCCTTAAAATATTTTCATCCCCTCTTCAATGATGCTTAGAAATTTCATAAAACGTATGTTTTCTAGGATACTATGGCTCAACCACGTTTGCAACCATGCACTGATTATTTATAGTGAACTAAACGTTCTACCCGACCACTATCACCAGAATGAGAGAGGTGGAGGAAGAACAATGGGAAGAGTGATCGCTAATGGATGAAAAATTTTGACTCTCATGTTGATGTTGCCTAGGGAAGAGCCTCTATTTATAAGCTCAAAATCCTTGTTGTCATGCCCCAGAGGTATGCTTGCCGATAAGAGGACAACATCTCCCTCTCTCTTATGACAACATATGAAACCTGGATACATTACAACAAGGTTGTACAAGTGTAATAACTACAACCCACACGGTTGGAAACAAACATAGCGAAAGATTGAGGGATTTACACGATCCACTCACAACAAGAAAATTAAAAGTGATTGTGTGTCGGTACAGCTTAACTCAATAATTACAAATACACCACAAGACTAAAATCCACTAACATAACCAAAATGCAAATACAAAGCAACAAGACATAACGTAGAAAACACAATATCAAGTGTGATGTGGGACTAGCAGCCAGGACCTCTAAGAGACACGACACATCCTCTATCTACTAACCTAGAAATAAAAGTGAACATAAGGGGTAGTGATTACAAAATACTCAATAGGTATAAGATAGATAGTGAATAATCAATATAGTATAGGAGATCAAAGGAAATACAGTCTTTGATAAATACTTACCATAAGCGTAAGAGAAGTAATATAATCATCTTCTAACCAAAAGTCTAACCAACAACATAAAACTCCACTAACCTACTCAATCAGGTATAACCAACAAATCAGGAATACACACAGTACATCCAAACCTACACAAATAAATATATGATTAACATATAGAAAGCATGTAACAAGTACTGACTAGCACAACGATATGATATCACGAATGGTTCTCATGGGAAGTCAATGACTATCTATGAGAAAATGGTCTACCACAGATGATCTTATGGGCAGATAGGATGAGGTAGATATCTAGCTTCTTAGCCACTGGCTACGGGAGAACACTCTGTTGGAACCCCAAAGGTTGTTTTAGTGTGATCAACAAGTTAAGTTAGGTCCTGTGTATTTTTAACCTTGTGTCTAAGTGTGCAGGAACTTAGGAGCACAGGTAGTCTACCGGAAGACACAGCTAGCGAGAAGGACGACACGCGGTGTGTCCGAGGGACGAGATGCTGCGGAAGATTACACCGGCGGACGAGAAGGAAGCGTGCGGTGCTTCCTAGGGATGAGAAGCCGGAGCGGAAGATTGCTCAATGAGCAAGAGACACAGCTAACGAGAAGGCTGGCACGGGGTGCGACCGAGGGACGAAGACTGCGGAAGAGTACGCTGGCGGATGAGAAGGAAGCACGCAGCGATTCCGAGGGACGAGAAGCCGGAGCGGAAGCATGCTCGAGAAGATCGGAAGTTGGGTTCGGGTGAGCCCTATTCCGGATGACAGAGATCACCCAAGCGAGCGGAAGACTCGGTCTGAGACGAACGAGTCGGAGCAGAAGACCCAAGCTGGAAAAAGTCAATGGGGTTGACTTTTTCCTCCGGGGCGCCCGGAACACTTCCGGGCGTCCGGAGTTGACTTTTTGACCCGATCGAGTTTTGACTCGATCTGAACATTGGGAGATAAAGTTTATCCCCCCCCCCGGGCGCCTGGAGCCCTCAGGGCACCCCGACCAAGACTATAAATATAGCCTTGGTCCAGAAGCTTTTTCAACAACAAAAGTAATTCATTCTTTCTACACTTGTACGCTTTCTCTGTAGTTAAGTTTCTGTTTTCTGCGCTTCATCGTTGTAAGAGGCTTCTCCGCCTAAAGGAGTTTTTAGTATGATCATTCTCCTTAGATTAACAAACTCCTCGGTTGTAAACAAGTCAACTCCGGTGCCTCGTATTTTCTGTTTTATGTTATTGCTTTTCGATTTTATGCAAGTGTTAGTTTAAAAGTTCGAGAAGGGTTTGCGTTTTATTTTCAGGCTATTGAACCCCCCTTCTAGCCGACCGCCACGATCCAACAAGTGGTATCAGAGCCAAGTCGCTTCAGGAGGACTAACCGCCAATCGAAGCAAAGATAATGGTCGGACCAAGCATCTACCCGCCAAAATTTGAAGGGGATTTCACTACCTGGAAAAAGCGAATGCAGGTATTTTTTACAACTGATTTTGAATTAATTTTAATAATGGAATTTGGCTTTGTAGCTCCAGAGGGCAAAGAAAAATATCAATGGACAAAAAAGAAACAGACCGACTACGTGGCGAACGACAAAGCAGAATACCATCTGTTAAGCGTTCTTCCGCCACAAGAAGTCAATCGGATGGGAACTATGACTCAGCAAAGGATATAAAATTTACTCTAGTATTATATTTTATGATGTAGCTGCTGCAACGTGCAACAACTAGTGCAATACCTGCTACGACGCTGTAGTAGATACTGCTAAATAAAATAATATAAAATTTTTTATTACCAAGTTAATATACATAATAATATTATTTTTATTATTTTTACTAGCTCTAGATGTACTGCTACAAGGTGGACTTGCCAACTTCACAATACATGTAGTAACTGCTGCACCATTGTAGTAACTAAACCATTATTTCCACATAACACATTAAAGGCAACCGGATGGGGTGGTGAAATATAATTATAATTTATCAAGATACAGTATTAAAGTGATCTCCTACAAATTGCTAGTGACCGTGTAGCATGCTACACTCTATGACTAGTAATAGCGATTATCTGCTACAATGTATAGCATTTCTTCTATGGTTGTGACTTAATGTTGTTGCTGCTTCAATGTGTAGCATCTCGTCTGTAGATTAGCTGCTACACGTTGTAGTAGCTACTGCCAATGATAAACATATACAATTGTATTTTGCTACATTTAATATAAATAACAGTAATATTGGTATGGTTGATATGTGCTAGAATTCCTTTAGCTGTTATAAATAGGACTTACCAAGCGGCAGCTCATGTTAGCAGCTATAAGGTGGACTAGGCAGCTTCACAGTACATTTACCAGTGATTTATATTAGAATAATCCAGCTTTTATTTGTCCCTTATAGCAGCTACTGCTGATGCACTACAACACGTTGTAGCAGCTACTACCGAATAACTGCCACAATCTATCAGTAGATACTTAATATTTGGCTGTTATACCCTGTATTAGCTTCGTAAGGCATTGACAACAACATATTACAAAACAGTTACACAACCGAGGCTAATTTTATGGGAATCAGAAAACCTTTATGATACGGTACATTATCGTGGGGTCAGTAAGATGATGTGGTTAGGAGTCAAGACTACAAAATGGTCAGAAGTCAAGCTTACGTGGAGGTCAGGAGTCCAGCCTCCGTGGCTGGTCAGAAATCCAGCTTACGTGGAGGTCAGAAGTCCAGCTTCCGTGGAGGTCAGAAGTTAAGCTTGCGTGGCCAGGGTCAAAGTCTCAACTGACGGGGCAGTCAAAGGATAGGATTACAAGTCGGACAATAGCTAGCCTCGATGGCAATCAAGAACCGAGCTCATAGGCCAGGTATAGTGGATAACTGGGCTCACATGCCAGGTACGGCTAAGAACTGAGCCCACAGGCCAAGCAAAGGTTAGGAAAGGAAGGCCTCTAGCGCAGAACATACCTGGCGTGTAGGTCGGGACGTAGAAGTCATGGATTACAGTAAACAGATGCAAGTCGGGATACAGACCTGGCGTACAGTTCGGAACGTACAGGCCATAGATAACAATGGACAGAAGCAAGTTGGGATACAGACCTGGCGTACAGGTCGGAACGTACAGGCCATGGATAACAGCGGACAGAAGCAGGTCGGTATACAGACCTGACATACAGGTCGGAACGTACAGGTCGCGGATAACAACAGATAGAAACAGGTCGGTATACAGACCTGGTGTACAGGTCGGAATGTATAGGCCATGGATAACAGCGGACAGAAGCAGGTCGGGAAACAGACCTGGCGTATAGGTCGGAACGAACAGGCCATGCATAACAGCAGATAGAAGCAGGTCGGTATACAGACCTAGCGTACAGGTCGGAACGCACAGGCCATGGATAACAGCGGACAGAAGCAGGTCGATATACATACCTAGCGTACAGGTCTGAACGTACAGGCCATGGATAACAGCGGACAGAAGCAGGTCGATATACAGACCTGGCATACAGGTCGGAATGTACAGGCCGTGGATAACAGCAGATAGAAGCAGGTCGGTATACAGACCTGACATACAGGTCGGAACATACAGGCCGTGGATAACAGCAGATAGAAGCAGGTCGGTATACAGACCTGGCGTACAGGTCGGAACGTACAGGCCATGCATAACAGCGGACAGAAGTAGGTCGGGATACAGACCTAGCGTATAGGTCGAAATGAACAGGCCATGGATAACAGCAGATAGAAGCAGGTTAGTATACAGACCGGGCGTACAGGTCGGAACATACAGGCCATGGATAACAGCGGATAGAAGAAGATCGGGATACAGACCTGGCGTACAAGTCAGAACGAACAGGCCATGGATAACAGCAGATAGAAGCAGGTCGGTATACAGACCTGCGTACAGGTCAGAACGTACAGGCCATGGATAACAGCAGACAGAAGCAGGTCGGTATGCAGACCTGGCATACAGGTTGGAACGTATAGGCCGTGGATAACAGCAGATAGATGCAGGTCGGTATACAGACCTGGCGTACAGGTCGAAACGTACAGGACATGGATAACAGCGGACAGAAGCAGGTTGGGATACAGACCTGGTGTACAGGTCGGAACGAACAGGCCATGAATAACAACGGACAGAAGCAGGACGGTATACAGGTCTAGCGTGCAGGTTGGGACGTACAAGCAATGGATAGCAGCGGACAGAAGCAGGTTGGTATACAGGCTTGGCGTATAGGTCGGAATGTGCAGGCCATGGATAACAGCTAACAGAAGCAGGTTGGGATACAGGCTTGGCGTATAGGTCAAGACATACGAACCATGGATAACAGCATACAGAAGAAGGTCGGAGTACAGACTGCGGAATGCAGACCTAGCGTCCAGGCACTACAGGATAAACAAGACAAGGAATCGTAACTGGCTGTCAGAGAATGTTAGAGAATAATCAGTGTGTTAGGGAATATGCTAACAGTCGGGGCACATTACCTCTTTGATTCTACCGCCATCCTATGAGAAGGTGTCATGTGTCATTCACTGCAAGACAAAGTCTGACAGCCGACATTCCTTGACACCCGTCAAACCCAGAAACATCTGTTGCAGTATAAAAAGGGATGCTTTGTCCCTTATGCAGGTACGCTCACTCGTCACTTCTTACTGGTCTTTACTTTTCGTCCTTTTGTATGTGCTTCTGGGAAAAAAGTACCTGATTTGATCATCGGAGGGCCTGACCCAGGGACTTTTTCCCTGGTTTCTGGTCTCTAACGACTTGTGGGCTTGTCTGAGTGTGCGCAGAGCCCTAGCGTCATCTTCCCGGTCATCATCCTTCGTCATCCGCCCGTGTGAACCCTTTCGGAGGGGTGCCAGGTAGATTGGATGTCGCCACAACTTTTCGTCAACTTCCAGTACATCAAGGCCCGTCTTCATCCGACTCAGCTTCCGAACGGGATCAAATTTGGCGCCGTCTGTGGGAACACAACAACCTATTCTGGAACGTGAAGATAGAGGAGTCTGGCCGCATCAACGTCACCATAACTGCAAGGGAGTACAAGCTCTTCAAGGAGGCCAAGAGGTGAGCAGCCTCCGAGAAGCAGGCGACTGTCTCGCGACCGCGTCAAGCTCCTGTTGAAGCTTCCAAGGAGCCCATCGCTGTTTCAGATCGGGGCTCTAAGAGAAAACTGCCCGAGGGGTTTCCTCAGGTTCCTTATCGCGAGCTTGACTTGGGGTATTATCTGCTAGGACCCCATGGCCTCAGCCTTAAGAAAGAACAACCTCAAGCCTCTATGGCTGAGAGTTCCCTACCTAGAGAATCAAGGAAAGGGAAGGCTCTCATCATACCAAAAGTATTCCCGGAAGATCTGGACGAGAGAGTACCTTTCTCGGCTAGGATTTTGAATGAAAAGTTGCCTAAGGGCTACTGGGCTCCGTCGATCGGAGAATATGAAGGGAGCAAAGACCTTGAGGATCATCTACGCAAGTTCAAGAATGCATCCCTGTTTCCTTGAATATGTCGAGTTTTCTTAAATACTTTAGCTGGCTCGACACTAAAGTGGTTTGATGGGTTACCACAAGGATCCATCACCTGTTTCATGGATTTCAAGATGGCCTTCCTGCATCGTTTTGCCAATAGCAAAAAATATCAGAAGATGGATCATTGCCTTTTTGCTCTTAAGCAAGGGTCGACTGAGCCTTTAAGAAGTTATATTAACCATTTCAACCAAGTGACCCAGGACGTCCCCACCGCCACTTCAGAGATTCTGATGAGCGCTTTCTACCACGGATTAGGAGAGGGAGAATTCTTTAGAGATCTCATCAAAAATCCCGCTCGGAATTTTGATGATATAGTGGAAAAAACTGTCTGCTATATCAAAGTAGAAGAAGCACAGGCGACCCGGAGGAAAGCTGAAAGACCACCTCCATCTACCAATAAGCCGGAAAGAAGGGTGCCTCAACCCCTGTCGCGCGCTCGGGAAGCCAGACCTACCTTTCATCCCGAGCCGGAGGTTAGACTAGCCCCCCAAGTCGCAGTTGTGCACGCTCCTCGACCTGGACCGTGGAACACTCGGTATTACACTTATCATCGATCTCGTACTCATGATACTAATCATTGTTTCTAGTTCGCTCGGGACTCCAAGCGGGCTACAGAGTTAGGCTTACTACCGGCCGAGTTAGCCCCTCAAGTACTCAAGATGATGGAAGAGCAGCGAGCCGCGGCTGGACAGGCTGGGCAACCCCGCCCCGACCTAGCGAGACCCAGTACTCATCAACCCGGTCGGGGGAGAGGGAGGGAGCCGGAGGTAGTACGGGAGGTCGAGAATAGAGGCAACGCTGCCGTTCGAGAGATTGGCATGATCTCTAGAGGGCCAACTAATGGAGATTCGGGAAGAGCGCGCAAGTCTCATGCGCGTCGCTTGGAGGTCCACACTGTTGGATGCAGCCAGGAGCAGGCTTCTGGCCCTGTCATCAGCTTCGGGTCAATAGACCTGGAAGGTCTGGAGCTGCCTCATGATGATGCCCTTATCATCAAGTCCATTATCGCCAACAGCCGAGTGGCTCAGGTTTTCGTTGACACCGGGAGCTTGGTTAATATTCTGTTCAGAACTACATTTGAGGAGATGCAGATCGATGCCACTGAACTTCAGCCTGTGGCTACGTCTCTATATAGATTTACAGGCAATGAGGTGAAGCCAATGGGTCAAATTAAGCTGGTCATATCTTTGGGCACCGAGCCATTAGTGCGCACCAGGAGGAGCACTTTTATAGTGGTTTATTCCCCCTCCTCTTATAACGTCATCTTGGGAAGGCCCACCCTGCATGAATTTAGGGCCACTATTTCTACCTTTCATCAAAAAATCAAATTCCCCGTGGGCGAGCAGGTCGGGGAAGTTAAGGGAGAACAGAAGGTTTCTCGCTGATGCTATATTGATATGATCCGGGGGGAGGCTCGGAAAAATCAAAGAATGCAAGATGGTGGAGTCCATGCTGTCCAAGAAGAGCCTTTGCCTATGGTTGAAAAACTCATCCCCTGGGAGGAGGTGCAATTATACGCTGAATGCCCTGAAAGTTTAACTCACTTGGCAAGCGACCTGCCTTCTCCTCTTAAGGAAGAATTAGCTCAATGCTTGATCCGCAACCGGGATGTCTTCGCCTGGTCCACAAAGGAGTTACCCCGGGTCAGGCTGGAAGTAGCAGAGCACAAATTACATCTACTACCAGACTCCCGACCGGTCAAGCAAAAGAAAAGAAACTTCTCAGCCGACCAGAACAAAATAATCAGAGCTGAGGTGGATCAGCTTAGGAAGGTAGGCCACGTTCGAGAAGTGCAGTTCCCAGCCTGGCTCTCTAATGTGGTCTTAGTAAAGAAGCCCAACAATAAATGGAGAGTATGCATAGACTTTCGAGATCTCAATCGAGCTAGTCCCAAGGATTGTTATCCTCTGCCCCGGATCGATCAGATGATGGACTCAACTGCCGGTTGCGAAAGGATCCGTATGCTGGATGCTTACCAGGGGTATCATCAGATTCCTTTAGCGGTGGAGGACCAAGAAAAGGTTAGCTTCATTACAATTGATGGTACCTTCTGTTATACTATCATGCCCTTCGGTCTCAGGAATGCATGAGCCACATACCAAAGGATGATAGACAAGATCTTCCGGGAGCAGATCGGGCACAACATGGAGGTTTATGTGGATGATATACTCATTAAGTCTCCTTTAGCCGTGAATCTGATTAAGGATGTAGAGGAAACTTGCCAGACTCTCTGGCAATATAGGCTGAAGCTGAACCCATTGAAATGCTTGTTTGGGGCTAAAGGAGGAAAGTTCTTAGGGTACCTAGTGATCGAGTGTGGAATAGAAGCTAATCCAGAAAAAGTTTGGGCACTACGTGATATGCAAGTCCCCCAGAATTTGAAGGAAACGCAAAAGCTGGTCGACAGAATAACAGCCCTGTCAAGATTCATTTCCAGATTTGCAGACCGGGCCACTCCTTTTTTCAAAGTGCTCAGGAAGGCCTCCAAGTTCCAATGGGATGAAGAATGTACCCGAGCCTTTGAGGAGCTGAAGAAGTACTTGGAGGCTCTGCCATCTTTATTAAAGCCAGTTGTGGGGGAACCATTATGGGTCTACTTATATGCCACCCCTGAGGTCGTGGGGGTTGTGCTTGTTAAGAAACATGATAATGTACAACGGTCAGTATATTTCTTCAGTCATCTATTAAAAGGGGTTGAGTCTCGATACACGACTCTCAAGAAGTTGGTTTATGGATTGGTTCTTATGGCTCAACGGTTAAGACCTTACTTCCTGGCACATCCTATCACAGTTCTGACCAATAGCACCATGGGGAGAGCCCTAACTAATGTAGAAGTTGCAGGTCGGCTTATCAAATGGGCGACGGAGTTAGGAGAGTATGACATATAGTACCAGCCATGCACAGCCATCAAGGCGCAGGCCTTGGCAGATTTCTTAACAGAAATTCATCAGACCAACTCTGAAGAAACATAGAAGGTCTATGTGGATGGGTCGGCCACTCATCAAGGAAGTGGGGTCGGGGTCTTGTTGATATCTCCCCAAGGGGATATACTTCAGTTGGCTATCCGGTTGAATTTTCGAGCCACTAATAATGAGGCAGAATATGAGGCTTTATTGGCAGGACTGCAGGCAGCTCGGCACGTGGGGGTTGCTCGAGTAATCATTTACTCAGATCCTTAGCTAGTAACTCAACAAGTGGCCGGCAACTTTATGATAAATTGTCATAAATTACAAGTATATCGGGAAGTTTATGAGAAGATGAAAGAATAATTTACAGATATCACAGTAACCAAGATCCCAGGGCGGAGAACGAGAAGACAGATGAGCTAGCAAAGATGGCCAGTTCCTTAACCACTTGGGTGTTGGACAGGTCAACGGCGCAAACCTTCCTTATAGCTCAAATAGATTTGCAAAACAACAGGGAAGCAACTATTGATTGGCGGGCGCCCATGATCAGCTATCTTAGGCAGGGTACCTTGCCTGTTGACCCAGAGGAATCAAGGCTGGTCAGGAAACATGCCCATGCTTATGTCATGATCGGGGATCAGCTATACAAAAGGTCCTTCTCTAGGCCCTTACTCAAATGCCTGGGTATGGAGGAAGCAGACCAAGCCTTACGAGAAATACATCTGGGGTGTTGTGGCAGTCATATAGGATTTCGGACATTATCTTGCAAGGTACTCCTGGCCGGGTATTTCTGACCTACTTTACAGAGGGATGCTCACAAGCTGGTAAATATTTGCTTGTCCTGCCAAAAACATCAAAATTTAACACATCGACTAACGGCTCTACTAAGAACATCTATAGTCTCGTGTCCTTTTGATCAATGGGGCATGGATATTGTGGGACCATTTCCAATGGCCCCAGGCCAGAAACGCTTCTTACTGGTGGCTGTGGATTATTTTTCTAAGTGGGTAGAAGCAGAGGCCCTGGCCAGGATCATAGAAGATGCTGTCATCTAATTTCTATGGAAGAATATTCTCTGTAGGTTCGGCATTCCGCACAAACTGGTATCAGACAATGGGAGGCAATTTCAAGGGCAAAAAATCCAGGCCTGGTGTAAGGGGTTTGGCATAACACAGGCCTTCACTTCAGTGACATACCCACAAAGCAACGGCCAGACCGAGGTGGTGAATCGAGAAATAGTACACGGTCTGAAGGTTAAACTAGATCATGTGGGAGGTAACTGGGTGGAAGAATTGTCAAGTATCCTATGGGCTTATCGTACAACACCCCGAGAAAGTACAGGTCTGACACCCTTCCATCTAGTTTATGGGAACGAAGCGGTAGTACCCATAGAGATTGGAGTACCATCAGTCAGGAGGACATTATATGATGAAAGAAATGCAGAGCGGCGACTAGCTGAGCTGGATCTCATCAGTGAAACCTGAGAGAAGACAACAGCCAGACTGGAGGCCTACAGATAAAGAATGAGACAAAATTATAACAAAAGAGTAATTCCTCGATTCTTTGGGGAAGGAGATCTAGTCTGAAGGTTAAACTAGATCATGTGGGAGGTAACTGGGTGGAAGAATTGTCAAGTATCCTATGGGCTTATCGTACAACACCCCGAGAAAGTATAGGTCTGACACCCTTCCATCTAGTTTATGGGAACGAAGCGGTAGTAACCATAGAGATTGGAGTACCATCAGTCAGGAGGACATTATATGATGAAAGAAATGCAGAGCGGCGACTAGCTGAGCTGGATCTCATCAGTGAAACCCGAGAGAAGACAGCAGCCAAACTGGAGGCCTACAGATAAAGAATGAGACAAAATTATAACAAGAGTAATTCCTCGATTCTTTGGGGAAGGAGATCTGGTCTAGAAGCAAGTTAAACCCGTGGGGGACGTGGCCAAGTTAGCACCCCAGTGGGATGGGCCTTACAAAGTCATCAAAAAATTATCATCCGGAGCTTATTATTTACAAGATAACCAGGGCAAGAAGTTAGATCGACCATGGAGCGCTAACTACCTGCGACCTTATAGAGTTTAAAGAAGCATATAAAGGAGAATAGGTCGGACTGGCACATGTTTAACAGACCGGGGTAACAGGCCGGGGAAAAAAGTAGACCAGATAGTGCAGTAAGAGGATATGTCAGAGCGCCAATTGTATATCCCAATATTTCTTTCGACGGACTAAGAAATTTTAGCAAAGTAAACCTCAAAGTGAAGGGGATGTGCATTAAGAAAAATAATAAAGTATTTCATAGGAAGTCATTAAATCACATTATGTACAGACAGTCAGTGATGATCATTTGAAAGGAGCAAAGATATCATTCGGAATCTCTTTAAGGATCCGGTCATGATCTAAAAACTCAACAGGAGGAGCTGACTTTAAGTAGTCCTGTTTGTAAAGTTGTCGCAGAGCCCTGGCCGCACCATAGATAACAGATGTGGAGAAGTGTTGTCCTGCTTGTGTACAAAACTCTGGAGAACGCAGGTACAGGTAGCGGCTCTATTTGCAGTGATCGTTGTCCCCTTCTTTGTAGACGGTCAGGGTTGTAGACACCCCCTCTGTAGTAGTGCGAGCTTGCGACAATTCCGCCCGGACGACCATAAGTTCTGCTGCCTGAGATGCCAGTTGGGCCGTTTGGGATTCCAATCTTTTGCTTTGCTCCTGTGCTAGGGTTTCGACGGCGCGTAGCTTCTACGTCAACTGGTCAATGGCTCGTTGATGCACCAAAACTTGTTGATCCATGTGTTGCTGGTGCACGACATCGACCTAAATTTTTTCTTCTTGAAGGCCTTTCAGATTGTGGTTAGCCCACGCCAAGGATACTTCCAGATGGGTCTTCCTTCTGGTCAGATCCTTTATTTCAGCTCTTAGGGCATGACTAGCCTGCGTAGGGTCATTCAATTGAAGCACCAATTTTGTTACCATGTTTCGCAGTACCTTATTTTGGTGATGAACAGCATGGAAGGATTGGTTTATTATCAGGGACTCTACACAGGCCTGAGACATAAAGGAAATATCTGATAAGAGCGGGGAGGATAATAGCTATGGTAATCATGGAAGCTTACCTTGATATACAGCTCTGAGAATCTATCCATCTCGGCAGGGGGCGGCAAGAGTTCCATCTGCTGCATACTTTCTTCCCATAAAGTCACCAAACGACCTTTCATTGTGAAGGAGCTGGTGGGAACATCATGCCGTGACCTTAACTCAACCTCAGAAGGGGCAATGGTATGATAATGGTGATGAACATGTGGTGGTGGCTGTGAAGGCCAAGAAGTTGAGCCCGATGGCCCTGCAGCTGACCCAGAAGGAGCTGAAGGGGGCATATAAGAGGGCTCGGGAGGTGGGGTAGCTGATGAAGGGTGGTGTGACAGGCCGTCTTTGGTGCTCTGACGCTGTTGCGAGGTGGAAGGTTGAGCTAGCTGAGGCTCGACCAGAACCTCAGGTGGAGCAGGAGGAGCATCTGCTGGCTCGGGATAGGAGTGGTGGTTGCAACAGGAGGCGAAGGAGGAGGAACATCGGAAGGGCCTAAGTCTTGTCTAGGATTGGGGGGCCCTACGACGAAGTCTCTGAGCCAAAGGTTGGTCATCCAAGTCAGAATCTTCGGAAGGTAGCCGAATCCTACGCCGAGAAGAAGAAGGGGCATCACGACTCAAGCGGGTGTTTACAGAATGTGCCCGACGAGCCGCCTGAGAAGCTTCTCTGAAGGCAGGGCTGGCATAAGTGACGTTGGCTGATCTTCGACCACGACCGCGACCAGGGCTGGAGGTTGGTCGGGAAGGATTAATCGATTGAAGAGGCGTCAGGGTGAAGGGTCAGGCTGTAGGCGAGGCCCAGGGACGAACGGGAGCGGTAGGCCAGGATGTAGGTGCAGTCCTGGGACTAGCGGGACGAGTAGAGGAGGCAGGTTAGACAGTAGATGAGGCTCTGCAAGGAAAACGGGGTCGGGGATTTGCAGAGGAAGCCACACCGACTGTTAGGATGTATACTAAAAGCCTAGCTTTTGGTATAAACATTTATCTAGAAATAAGAATCACATTGGTCAAGTGTCTACATTTATATATACCGAATGTAGATGTTCAATTAATTTATATTGTAGATAACATAGTGTGTGGTGTCACACACAGAAGATCATGTTATCGGTTCTTTATAAATTATAAACAGTAGCTCACGACTAAGATGGAAAGCAAAAAACCATTGGAAGGTCGTAGTATAATTAGGTATTAGTTTATCTTAACTATATAATTACACTAGTACACTTAGAGTGTATTGAGTAGGACCATTAGAGGTCGTTTCTTTTTATACTGACTTTATAAAGGAACAAAGGCCTCAGTTATTATGGAAGTGTGTGCTCTTAATCCTAATATAATAACAAGCACATATATTTGAATTGGGAAATGATATCACTTATATTTTAATTGTGCTTGTTATTATATTAGGATTAAGAGCACTGAACTCCTAGGACTAACCAACACCGACATGGGTCGAAGTCGAGTAGGGGAGCGATCTCCGTTCTAAAATAACTCGACCGCTCCTCATTATCTCCATATCACTTATAGGAAGAGGCTGAACTTCTGAGGCACGGGTTAACACATCAGCTACACAAGATAGAGTACGGGGTCAGCTACAGTAGGTAAAACAAAATGTATAAAGTTATAAAAGAACCAAAAGAGAAGCTTACCCCGGGAATGAGGCGTCTCAGGAGTAAGATAGCTCAGGCGGAAATATGATAGCAATTCCTCAGATAATAGGCGTGTTAAGTTCAGTTGTCATCCTGCCAACCGAGATGAAGCCTCTATATAGGAAGTATCAAGATGAAAATCCCCTAGTGGCGGGGTCAGGGAAGTGACGACTGCCATTGCAGGGGTCATTTTACCTCATGGGGAAATAGAATGAAGAAGAACTTTCTCCTCCAATTCGCTCCAGAAGGCTGTAGAGGTAAGAAAAAAGTAGTCCGAAACGCGGTTGAAAGCGGAAGGAGCCTTCTTCCTACTGTTGAAGGGTGAAGAAGCAGTAGAACAAAGGGGCAGACCAGGATAGCTCGCATACATCGCAGAGTACTACAAATCCACAAAGGATCCTTATAGAATTCGGCGTCAGTTGTCCCAGGGGAATTTTGAAGTGGCGGCACACATCAGAAAAGAAGGGGTCAAGAGGGAGATGGAGGCCGACCACAAATTGTTCTTTAAAGAAGGTGCAATATCCATCAGGAGGAGCAAAAAATTGGTGCACTCCGGTGGGAATGATCACATGGGCGTTATCCGCAACTCCATAGGTATATCGCAGATCATCCCGGTCTAGTTCATCGAAAGTGGATGAGCCAGGAAAGTACATTGCCGCCAGAGAAGACAGATAGGAGGAGGATGCCATGTGAAAAGAGACAGAAGGAGAAAAGATCAAATGGGAAGCTATCGACGCAAAAACAGAGATTCAAGAGTAGTAATGGATTCCGGCGGGAAGAAGAAGAAGACGTGAAAAGTCTGGAGGCAAAAGCGAGAGGAGATTATTTATAGCCGCTGGGTAGAAGGGCAATTTAGTTAGTTATCATCCACCGGTCCACAACAATTGGCGGGAGCAAGGAGGGCCGATGGATCTTCTTTGAAAATAACGCCCAAGGGTATATCTGGAAAAGCGTCGGCACGGAGTACGAGGAGATAGATTTCGAAAAAAGACGTAACAGTTATAAGTGTCTTATGAACACTTAATTCTCGCTTTCCCGGTCTGGTCTTAACCCCTGATTTCCTGCTCCGGTATTATCCTGTACTGGATTAAGGTAGAAGAAGCAGACCAGGGTGTGTGGCTAAGCCGGGTCGGTCAGTGGGGAAAGGAGAGTGAAACAGGTCGGGTTAAGGAAGTAAGTCCCCACCGGGGTCAAATAAAACTTGAACCAGAACGTCAAAGCACACGTTCATATCACCACAGTTCATATCAGTCAGGAAACATACAAGGCAATTGAAAAGAAACTAATAAGCTAAGGAGAGATCAAAAACAAGCAGTCATATCATATCATGAGAAAGTTAAGTAGTCCAAGGCAAAGACAAATCCGAAATTACAGGCAAGTTTCATTTTTACATCACAATTCAGCATCCGCAGGAGGCTCGGGGAGAAGAAAGAGGTCGTCATCATCCTTGAAGGAAGGATACGACCCGGCCGGAAGCTCGTTCATCAGGCGAGCAGTGTCCAAGAAGTTTTTCGAAGGGGCGGAGTGAAGCAGATCCTGCTCAAACATTTGACGAACCCCGCCGGCCGCGCCGCAGCATAGCATAAGGTTCATCAAACCTCCTATCTTCCTCAAAAAGAAAGGAGATGAGACGTAGGATAACCTATACGCTCTCAGACGATCAGCTTCACCTACCTAATAATTTGCCAGCTCTGCCCGGCCCTTCTCAACATCGGCTTGGGCCAAAGCCAAATTTTTTTGACTCTGGGAAGCATTCTCCTAAGCCTTCAAAAGATCGGTCTACAGTGATTTGATTGTAGTTTGGCTGGCCTCCCAACGATTTTGGATAGCCTATTCCCAGTCGGCGCTGGAGGCTAGTTCACCCTGAACGTTGGATAAGTTTTTCTGAAGAGTCTCCTGAGTTTCTTGTAGACTCTTCAGATCGGAGGATAGGGTGGTCAACCGGGCGTCCTTCTCATCCAATTCAACCACTAGCGATCGACGCCGCTCCCCCTCAGAAGCCAATTTGGACTCGCTGGTCTTCAGAGACGCCTCCAAGGTCCTTATCTTCTCAAAAGCCGCATGGGAGATGTTCCGGGCTGACTCTGTAGATTCCCCAATCAATCGAAGATACCCCGCCAGGTCCCCGGGTGTCGGGTTGAGTGGATCACGAGGTGTAAGTGGCAGCTCCAATTCTTGAAGGTGAGCCTTCAGCACCTCATGCTCCCTCTGCAAATTGGCTGCATATTGGATCGCGCTCAAACTGGCGGAGCAGGCCTGCATAAAACAAAGGAGGAGTTATAAGGAATTCCAGAGGAAGAGCCCTGGGAAAAGAAGAGCTCACCGAAATTATCTGGCGAGAAGCTTGGTCCAGCCCCTCCATCGGCTGATTGTTCCAAAACCTTCGCTTGCCTGCCCTCCAGGACGTGGCTAACTCACCCTGTAACTGAACCAGACCGACAGTAGAAGGAGCATCTTCTGCAGCTTCTTCGGCGTCATCAGGCTAGGTGGAGGAAGGCAGGCGCCAGGAGGCGGTGAAGGCATACTTTTTGGAGATTTTCCCCCTGGTTCGAGAAGTGGAGGCCGGAACGACTATAGGGAGGGAGGCAGATAAAGTTGCAGAACTCCCGGGTTGGTCAACTACAGGAAAAGGGATCTGCCCAAGAGAGAAGGCCTGAGTAGGAAGAGGGGCCTGCTCGGGAGATAGATCCCGACCGGGTGTCGGGGCTGATATTCGGGGCGACAGGATGGGAACCTTTGGCCCCATAGTAATCTCCTGGTCAGGAGTAACAGCCTTGGCTTTCAAAGATTGAGAGGCTGCGGATGAGCGATGGCCAGAAGGAAGGTGTGGAGGAGACGCCTGAACCGTTGGAATAACCCTCTTCCTTTTGCGCTGGAGCCATAGTCGTTTAGCAGGAGGGGGAGAAGCGGCTCTCTCTTCCTCGGCCTGTTCCAAGGTGGCAAAGTCTTCCGCAGGAGCAGCATCCAGGGGAAGAGCCGGGGAAGTTTCCTCCCAGGCTAGCGTAGGTGGGGCAGACTGCGAGGCAAAAGGGGCAGACTGTGAGGAAGCTGCTAAGCCCTGTTTAAGCTCCACACTCAAAGCTTTCAAAATGGTGAGAGATTGTTGTTTTATATTTGAAGAATAGGCCCGGAGCATAGCAGCCTCTGCGAAGTAAAATAAAAATACCTTAGTTAGCGAAGAATAGCAAGAAGGAAAACAGAGTCTTACCTAACGGAGCCCCTATCTCCGCCTGAACTGGGCTGAGCCCGAAAGAATATAAAAAGCCTTCCAACAGTATTATAGACAAGCGAACGCTCACGCCTTGAAGTTTTTCTGAAGCGACGTCGCAGGAAGACTGATGTTGGTGCACAGGGAGGTTGGAAGGAATGTCAGAGCGTCATGGGGTCGGCTCAACCAAGGGTTCAGGTAATCTAATAAAGAAGAAACGAGATTTCCACCCTTTGTTGGAAGAGGGCATATTAGAAAAGAACGTATAACCAGGTCTAGCCTGTACCATGAATACCCCCTGGTCAGAGCGTCTGAAGGAATAAAAATGATAAAAATAGCTGAACGGTCAAGGGGATTTGATATATGTGACATAGAATGACGGTGCCACACACAACTCTGAAGAAGTTGGGAGCAAATTGAGAGGAGCATATACCAAAGTATCGGCTCAGGGAGAAGATGAATGGATGTATAGGAAAATGAAGGTCTCCTAAAAGTTGGTCCTTAAAAACAGTCATGAAGCCTTCAGGAGGGGATGAGGGATGTTCACTGGGTGTGGGAACTCGAAGTTCGTAATCCTCACTAAGTCTCAAGTTAAACCGAATCACGGGCAGGTCATGGTCATCTATGTCAGAAATGTAACACGAATACCAAAAGGAGGCCTTACCGTCCGCCATTATCAAGGTGAGGAAGGTCGAAGAAGAGGTCAGTTGAAAGGAGGAGGAGCACCAGGTATGAGGAGTCAAGAAGGGGAAAGGCTGAGACACCTGAGACAGCAAACCGACGAGGGGACGAAGGTAGTCGAAATGCTCAAGGCAACGACGGTGGACTGCCTTTAGGGCTTATAAAGGGGGCTTTCCTAGGGAATATCGAAAGATGAGTCGAGTATATTTTTGGGTAAAGCACCCAAGGCCGTCCGATCGTAGAACGACATACTCTTATGGGAAGTCGTGTACAAAAAGGAGTGGAGTCGGCGGCGTCATATGGCGTAAGCAATAAAGGCGTGGGGCAGGTGTCACTACTCTAGGAAGCGTATTAATGATAGACGTGATAAGGAAATCATGAGAGGAAGCGGGCGTACGGAAACGTCTGTTACGCGATCTTCTCGGGAAGCAGCGAAGAAATTTGGCGGGAAATAAATTCGAATGTTGCAAGGCCACAAGACATCCTTTTCTCGAGGATTGAGTAAGATTTTAATATTTTTATCCTCACAATACATCTGATACTGTATATCTCTTGACCGCAGACGAGGTCGAAGCGGTCTCTTCAAGCAATCCCTGGTCGGGAACTCCCCCCCCCCCCCAAGGTCGGCAACATCTGTTCTGGTCGGGACTTCACTCCCCAAGTTGGTAGCATCTGTTCTGGTCAGGAACTCACCCCCAGGTCGGCAACATCTATTTCCGAACGGGTTTTCATAAGAATTCTCAGTCGGTTGTCCCAGACTCTCGCCCCAATGTGAGTTATAAGTGAGCATGGCTCTCACGCCCAACGACCTTCCCGGTCGATTGTCCCAGACTCTCGCCCCAGTGCGAGTTATAAGTGAGCATGACTCTCACGCCCAACGACCTTCCCGGTCAGTTGTCCCAGACTCTCGTCCCAGTGCGAGTTATAAGTGAGCATGGCTCTCACGCCCAACGACCTTCCTGGTCGGTTGTCCCAGACTCTCGCACCAGTACGAGTTATAAGTGAGCATGGCACTCACACCCAACGACCTTCCCGGTCGGTTGTCCCAGACTCTCACCCCAGTGCGAGTTACAAGTGAGCATGACTCTCACGCCCAACAACCTTCCCGGTCGGTTGTCCCAGACTCTCGTCCCAGTGCGAGTTATAAGTGAGCATGACTCTCATGCCTAATGACCTTCCCAGTCGGTTGTCCCAGACTCTCGTCCCAGTACGAGTTATAAGTGACCATGACTCTCATGCCCAACGATCTTCCCGGTCGGTTGTCCCAGACTCTCGCCCCAGTGTGAGATATAAGTGAGCATGGCTCTCACGCCCAACGACCTTTTGTCCCAGACTCTTGCCCCAGTGCGAGTTATAAGTGAGCATGACTCTCACGCCCAACGACCTTCCCGGTCGGTTGTCCCAGACTCTCGCCCTAGTGCGAGTTATAAGTGAACATGGCTCTCACGCCCAACGATCTTCCCGGTGGATTGTCCCAGATTCTCGTCCCAGTGCGAGTTATAAGTGAGCATGACTCTCATGCCCAACGACCTTCCCGGTCGGTTGGAACGTACAGCAGATAGAAGTAGGTCAGTATACAGACCTGGCGTACAGGTTGGAACGTACAGGCCATGGATAACAACGGACAGAAGCAGGTCGGGATACAGACCTGGCATATAGGTCAGAACGAACAGGCCATGGATAACAACAGATAGAAGCAGGTCGGTATACAGACCTGGCGTACAGGTCGGAACGTACAGACCATGGATAACAGCGGACAGAAGTAGGTCAGTATACAGACCTGGCATACAGGTCAGAACATACAGGCCGTGGATAACAGCAGATAGAAGCAGGTCGGTATACAGACCTAGCGTACAGGTCAGAACGTACAGACCATGGATAACAACGGATAGAAGCAAGTCGGGATACAGACCTGGCGTACAGGTTGGAATGAACAGGCCATGGAAAACAGCCGACAGAAGCAGGTCGGTATACATGTCTAGCATGCAGGTCGGGACGTACAAGCCATGGATAGCAGCGGACAGAAGCAGGTCGGTATACAGGACTAGCGTACAGGTCAAAACGTACAGACCATGGATAACAGCTGACAGAAGCAGGTTAGGATACAGACCTGACGTACAGATCGGGACATACGAACCATGGATAACAGTATACAGAAGCAGGTCGGAGTACAGACCGCGGAATGCAGACCTAGCATCCAGGCACTACAAAATAAATAAGCCAGGGAATCATAAATGTCTGTCAGAGAATGTCAGAGAATAATCAGTGTGTCAGGGAATATGCTAACAGTCGGGGTACATTACCTCTTTGATTCTACCGTCAACATATGAGAAGGTGCCACGTGTCATTCACTGACAGACAAAGTCTGACAGCCGACATTCCCTAACACCCGTCGGACCCAGAAACATCCGTTGCAGTATAAAAAGGGATGCTTTGTCTCTTATGCAGGTACGCTCACTCGTCATTTCTTACTGGTCTTTACTTTTCGTCCTTTTTTCTATGCTTCTGGGGAAAAATTACCTGACTTGAGCGTCGGAGGGCCTGACCTGGGGACTTTTTCCCTGGTTTCTGGTCTCTAACGACTTGTGGGCTCGTCTGAGTGTGTGCAGAGCCCTAGCGTCATCTTCCCGGCCATCATCCTTCGTCATCCGCCCGTGTGAACCCTTTCGGAGGGGTGCCAGGTAGATTGGACGTCGCCGTGACTTTTCGTCAACTTCCAGTACATCAAGGCCCGCCTTCATCCGACTCATCTTTCGGACGGGATCACTTTACAATCAGTTTATCAATACGTTTACACCCCCCACCATGCCATTAATTCTGTGTTTGCTATTAAAAATTTTATAACCAACATGAAAATTAAATTCTCTCATTCCAGCTTGTCCAAAATCTGTTGGCCTTCAGTACATTAAACTCTCAGCGTATCGCATCACAAAAAATACATAATCTAACTTGAAAGATAGAGTTTATTTCACTCTGTTAATATTATAATTGTTAGCGAAAGTATGGAGATGTATAAAAATTATGAATAAACATATGTACTTACGATTTTACTTGTATTGGACCCGGGATCGTAGATACCTCAAAATCTCTTGACATTAAGGAATGTAGCCCTCGATACCACATTTCATAGTAGGATGGGTCCATATTTTTAAAAAATTCCACCTACACAAGTATGAAATTTGTAACCAATACACACAAACATCTAAAACATTGTGATTTACTCAACATGGCAGTTACTTACATAATTTTGAAACTTAGATGTGTATAGTTCTGAAGCTCCAAGGGAGTTATAATGTATATATTGAGCTTCTTGGAGGTCTATTATAAGTAGGTGCCAGTGATCATCTACATTATTTAATGGATGGAATATATACCTGAGTGTCTTGTCAGTGTCAGTGCTTGCTGATAGCCCAAATGCCTCATAAGACGACATTTCAAACATTTCTTATGCCAGTAAACAAGTATTGTTAAAGGAATATATGGAGAATAAAAACTGGGTTGTAGAAGTTTGCATTATACTCACAACAAATTCAGCAGCACAAAATATAGATGACCAATATGGTATGGAAGAGGTTTTGGCTTCCTCTGCAATGATTACAAAATATGTGTTGATGCAATTGCCATCTATGCCTATAGTCCAATCAAAAACACATAGGAAAGATGACATATCCAATGAAATCATTCCGTTGGACCATATTGCCTTTATCGTAGCCCTACATAAACAAAAAAATAAAACATGTCCATAAATTATGTTTTACAACAATAGTGTCTATTGCTGCTATAATTGGAGTAGTTACGAAAATTATATGTGACATACCAATTTCTATATCTACCATAGTTGATTTTATTCAATAAAATAAAATGTTTGTTTTACAATTCAATACGAATACACTTCTAAAGTAACTTATCCTTGTGTTACCAATATAAGTATACACATATAATCCATCATATAATTGCATTACGGTAAATGTATAACTCAACAAACTTTCAACTCACTTGAGCTGACTCAGTTTCAACAATGCCTCTGCCACCACATCATCTTTGGTTTTCTTAAAATATGACTTCACTTGTTGAACAAATACATAGAGAACATTTTTCAGCAAGAGACTAATTATATGTGATATACGAGTAAAAGATAAAACAATAAACCAACCTAAATCATACCTTCATGATTTTATGTTTGTGTTTGCAAGCATTTGCAAGCGTTTAGATGATGAAGTTGTGGCCGCTACATCAGTTGATGAGTCACGACCCTCTTGAACTTTACCAGGAACTTCAATATTTTCCTCTCCGCTGCCCTTAGCAATCTCTAGCTCATGCTCATCTTGAAAAGTGACTTTTTTAATTCTTTTGGCCAAGGGAACTACCTTAATCTCTTTTGTAGTTGGGGATGTGATTCTCTTTCTAGCACTCCTTTTTTCCCCTTGTTATTGGTCGTTTAGCAGGTAATGCCACTATATCTTTGGCAAGCAACTGACTTTGAAGATCTTTGATTTTTCTCTCTTGCTCTGCTATAATTTTATCTTTTACAATTATAATTCTATCCTTTTCCTCAATCGTATTGTCCTTGCAATCTATTGAAGTTTCTGCATCCCTGGCACCATTTTTATTCTCCTTGATTAACTCAATAATTGTGGCCTCCATCTGGGCAATGATCTGGTCCTTGCCCTCAACCATAGACTCCAACCGAGAAATTTCGGCATCCCTCGCACTAAAATTTGTGCAAGCCCCTTTCTCCTAAATATATTCTAGAGTTAATTTCTCAATAACTTGTTCAGGCATTTCCAGAGCTTCTGCTTCCTGTGGAGGAACTGTGTGGGGAATTTCTTGAGCATAGGTTGCCTCTTTAGGAAATTGCTCAGGAAGTTGTTCAGAATTTCCCTCAGCGGCTAATTGTAAAAACCCCTCTGTAATTTGTTGATCAATATGCTCTACAAGATCTTCTAGGGAATCGTTTGAGAGCAGGTGTGTCTCTAAGTTCGATGGACTTAAATCAATAATTATTTTTGCAGGAGGTAATTCAGCAATCCTAGACTTTATTGTCTCAACGTGGGAGCCTGACCACTTCCATCTGTATATTCTTGGAAGGGCATGTTGTTTGTAAGGATCCATTATTCTGACATGTTCACACATCCAGACCTACAATACAATAAAAAATGTTTAAATATGATACTCTCTGCATAAATCTTATGAGACTATCATTATATTTAGGGACTTATAGCAAGGAGATGTGTGAACCCTCTGAGCATGGGAGCTTGATTTCCCGACAGGCCCTCTGGTTTTGGCCTCTGCGAAAACATCGGATCAATGACCCCCAGCTGTGGGCTGATATAATCATATACAGCCTTACACCAATTATACCTACCTAAATTGGCAAAATCATCTACGCAATCTATTAGTAATTGTACTGGTAATCTAGATATACTGCTAGTAGTAGTAAATAAAATAGTGACAAAGAAATACAATATTAACAACTGGCAAAAGAGAGTATCGGGTTCAGCAGTTGGAGGTTGTTTGCTGAGGGTGACCATCATGTTCTCTAGCTCCTTCTGTGTATACTCCACATTATGGAAGTGTTGAAGAAATAGTGGGGTGGTGGCTGCATGCTGTTGCAAATTAACTTCAGCGCCTTGGTCTGGGAGTCCAAGAATCAATGAAACGTCTTTCCTAGTGAAGCTAATCTCCTTATTTTGAAAGATGAAGCATCTGGCTTAAACGTCCAAATTGTCAAACATATTTTGGATTAGGCTTCGAATATTTGCAATTTCAGGCATGACTACTGCCCAAGCAAATGGGTTTCCATTGATCATCTCCATCTGCCGGGCGTTTATGTGGAGTGATGATATAAACCCCTTGAAGTGAGGGTAGTTACTTTTCCAGTGCACTTTCTTGCGATATGCACGGGAAGCAGCAGTTCTTTGGCTCGCCATTTAGTTATGTATACTAAAAAATGCATGAAACTATTATTTTTATACCATATTTAGATACATTATAATGAATATTCTTTCTCTTAGGTAGTACAACGTGATTAGTAGATTATACAACATAGGTACTGATCACGTTGTAGCAGTTAGGGTAAAGTAGCTGCTACAATAATGAGAACCCAATCAAGAGTGTAGGGTTTAACCACAACGCATCAATCAATAGGGTTTACCTACATTGTAGCAGTTCAACTACAATAGCTGTGACAGAAAATATAAACATATTTTTTAAACCCTTGATTCGCTCAAAGTAAAACCCTCAATCATTAACGAACTAAAAACATTAAACCCAATTGTAGCAGCTAATGATGGTTCAAAACACTAAAGATTCAACCTATCAATGGAGGCGAAGCTTTGGATGAGAAACTCTACCACAATACTTACGATGAAGGCATAGCTTTGGATGAGAAATAAATCGTCGCGGTGAGGTTGATTGAGGAATACTCCGTGGGGCACCGATCAACTATCAATGAAATTCCTTCGAAATATTTGTCACGCGGCGAGTATAGGGGTTAAAACTTTGCCTGGTGAAGGTAAAAATGTAATTGGACACTATATATATTTGCACAATATTTGCAAAAAGAGAAAATGGTAAAAAAAAAAAAAAAAAGGTTATTTGGACCTTTAACTAGTACAATGTGTACTAGCTTCAAACGGCTAGCTGCTTCACCATGCTACATTTGTTTCTACAACGAAATGTAAGAAATCTCATTTACTTGATCTATCTAAAAAATTGTGATTGCTATGATCAATTATTGGTTGAAAATGCAGAGTCACATCTTGGTGAAGCGTTAACGATGAAAGAGTTGTTATGTCGTTGTAGCATATATCCTACCGAGTTAGCTGCCACAAGTTGTGGCAGCTACATAGGGAGTTAGCTACTACATGGTGTAGCAGTTATGAGTCGAAGTAGCTACTACAAGGTGTAGCAGCAAAGCAAAGGCGCTGCAGCAGCAGGAATAATTTTAAATCATTTTTTTTGCAAGTTGATATACAGCTAGAAAAATATGGATACTACAAAAATGAATGAACGAGTTAGGTGCCCCAAGTTGTGGCAGCTACATGGGGAGTTAGCTATTATAAGGTGTAGCAGTTATGAGTCGAAGTAGCTGCTACAAGGTGTAGCAGTTATGATTCGAATTAGCCATTCGAAAAGTGTAGCAGCAAAGCAAAGCAAGGCACTTAAGCAAGACACTTAAGCAAGGCACTGTAAGATTGGGAAATAATTTTAAATCATTTTTTTAGCATGTTGATATAAAGCTAAAAAATATGGCTACTGGGTAAAGCAATGTAAGAAAATAGGTCTACTAGAGAAACAACTTACTAAGTTAGCTGCTACAAGGTGTTGCAGTTATGAGTCAAAATAGCCATTCGCAAGGTATAGCAGCAAAGCAAAGCATGGCACTATAAGACTGGGACAATAATTTTTAATCAAGTTGATATACACAATATGAAAACTATGACTACTGGGTTAATCTCTGCTAGAAAATAGGGCTGCTAGAAACACGACTTACCAAGTTAGCTGCTACAAGGTGTCGTAGCTACACGGAGAGTTAACTGCTACACGTTGTAGTAGCTACCTCTCCATGTAGCTGCTACACCATGTAGCAGCAAAGGAAAATCCAAGTGGTTGCAGGCGGTTGTTGCATAAATCCTTCGGACCTTCTATGACGACCAATCCAAGTCAGATGCTACAAGGACGATTTCCTGCGAAGTAGTTGATGCAACATTTAGAAGCGAAGCAAAGGCGCGGTGCATCTTTATACAATTATTTCAGCTAGCGCCTTTACCAATTTTTGTAGGCAATAACGGTGTGGATTAACACAGTAGCTGTGCGATTGAAGACGCCGAAGAAACTTTACCGCCGGGAGAGCGAGGGATGAGGGACGATGGAGGACGTTGAAGGAGGGAGAGAGAGAGCGGCGAGGGAAATTTTAATATTAAACTTTCCTGGTTTTTACCCATGAGGTCGGCCGGACGACGGAGATGGGGGTTGCGAATGGGAGAGAGAGAGCGGGGAGGGAGATTTTAATTTGGGTAATTTTCACCGCTCAAGTTTTGAACAGAGGCCCGAAGGGGAGAGAGAATAAAAGGAATATTTTATTTGTAGGGAAACCGAGCTGGCAACGCCACGTCTGCGCATCGCTCACGATCGTGCACAAAGCGTCGCCCAACATATCAAATCTATATATATATATATATATATATATATATATTGATCTGGTGGTAAAGACAGGGAATCACTCGTTGGCGGGAGGCCAACGACACGTGGAGTTCAATGGTCAAGAGGGTCAATCTCAAGGTCATGCCGAGCGGCCAGAGGCCGTGTCGAGCGGAGTAGTTCGGCCGACCAAGCATCCGGCCGACCGGACATCTGGCCAAGGGTTTCCCGGATCGGACGAAAGATAGCCCGACCAGGGGTCGGGTTTCCGATGTTCAAGATAAAAGGGTCTATGGGCCGGATGGACAAGCCGCTCGGCCGAGCCGCAGGACAATAAGGTGCAATCCCAACCGAGCACGTGAACAGGGCTTCCTGGAGGCCATGAGCGCCGAGTGGCTGGTCCGCTCGGCCCAGGAACAGGTAAGAGCGCTAGGAGACAAAAAGGACAACTGGTAGCTTCGTCCTCGAGACACCTGCTACCGACAAACAACATGGTCATCGGCCGGAGCGGACAGGATATCGTACGGTGGAAGCTCCCACCGTCACATCCAGGATATGCTCGGACGATTGTGGAATGGCGTCAGACGTACTTTTCTGACACAACCCTACTGAGGTATGTTTAGGGAAACGTGCACGCATCGAGAAGCGTTCCCGCGCCTCCCCGGGGTCCTATATAAGGACCCCCAGACTTCGACGGAGGTATGCAATCTTGATCATTGTAGCCACAGTAACGTTACCTCGTTCTTCTTCTTCTTCGCTGCTTGACTTGAGCGACGGAGGGTCGTCGCCGGGAAACCCCTCTCGGCTCGGCTTCTTTGCAGGTTCGTAGGAGATCTACACCACCAGTTGGAGACAGTGGAGAGTGCCACGTCCCCAGCGTCCGTCGACTTAGCGCTCGGACAGGATCAAATTGGCTCCGTCTATGGGAACGCACCTGAATTCGAGCAAAGAAGATGGAAGAAGCTGGACGCCAACTCATGGTGACACTCTCCCCGAAGAGCTCGACGCACTCATCCAAGCGTGAGCAGCCAAGATAGTCGAGCAATAACAAAAGACTCAAGCCGATCGGATAGCGCAACAGGCAACGTCGGCATCAGGCGGTCGGGTGACACCAGAAGACCGGCCGGAGCAGCTCTCAATATGGGGCCAGAACAAAGGCCCGACCGGCACTCCGGTGGAAGCTCTGCCCACCCCGATACCATTCCATCGGGCTTTATTCCAAACGCCGTCAGAAGTCGCTCAGGCCAACCTCGACCGAGGATCTTCGTCATATGAAGCCCCGCGCGGGATAATAGAAAAGGCAACGCGCCACGGACATTCTCGTCCCCCGAGTGAATCAATAGACAGTTCTCCGAGGCAATCCTGCGCGACCCACTACCACGACATTACGCGCCCCCGGCGATCGGGGAGTACAACGGGACCACCGACCCGGACGACCACCTAGGTAAGTTCGACAACACCGCCACTTTACATCAATATACAAATGGGGTGAAGTGACGAGTGTTCCTCACCACCCTCTCGGGATCAGTGCAACGGTGGTTCCGAGGTTGCCGGACGGATCGATCACAAGCTTCAAAGAGTTCCGCACGACGTTCCTCCATCACTTCGCGAGCAGCAGACGCTACCAGAAGACCAACGTCAGTCTATTTGCCATCAAGCAAGGCGCAAAGGAGTCGCTCCGAGCTTACATCCAACGCTTCAACCAGGTGGCTATGGACATCCCAACGGTCACCTTGGAAACTATGATGAACGCGTTCACATAGGGGCTTGTGGACGGTGAGTTCTTCCGATCGCTTATCCGAAAGCCACCTCGTAGCTACGACCACATGCTAAACAAAGCCAACGAGTATATCAACGTGGAGGAAGCTCAGATGGAGAGGAAAAAGGAAGCATCATCCGAGCCACCAGCCCATGCCAAGTGAAAGCCGCCTTCTAATTATCAACCACCGAGAGGACCCCGCGCAGAGATAGCTCGTCCTCATCAGTAAGCAAGGTCGCACGTCGTTCAACAAGTAGCGGTCGATCGACCCAAGCCAAAAGGGAAGGTATGGACTCCCATGTTTTGCTCGCTCCACCAATCCGCCACACACAACACCCGGGATTGTCGGAGTCTCCCTCCGATCGCTCATCTCGCTCCCAGGAGTTATCTTCGCCGATCCCCATCACCTGATAGGCGACATCGGCACCAAGAGGCCGGGCGATGGACAGCCAGAGAATCACCCGAGCGGCACCTTCACCAGCCGCACAGAGCTAATCCCCGGACGTCGCATGAATGACCTAGGCCGTCCGCTCGGGAGGAAGAGAACAGAGGAAATGTCTCGAGGGGTGAAATCAACATCATCGCCGGAGAGCCGACCGGAGGAGATTCCAACAGGGCACGGAAGGTGCATGCAAGGCAGCTCACGATCCATACAGTTGGCTGCAGTCAGGAGCGGGCGAACGGGCCCGAGATCAGCTTTGGGCCTAGGGACCTCGAAGGAGTCGAAGTCCCGCATGATGACGCCCTCATCATCCGAGCGGTAATAGCTAACTACACTATTCACCGCATCTTTATTGATACAGGCAGCTCGGTCAACATAATCTTTCGGAAGGCCTTCGACCAATTGCAAATCGACCGAGCCGAGTTGCTGCCGATGACAACCCCCCTCTACGGGTTCACCGGTAACGAAGTTTTGCCAGTCGGACAGGTCCGGCTGGCTATCTCGCTGGGGGAGGAGCCACTTAGAAGAACGCGGACCGCCAACTTCATCGTAGTCGACGCTCCCTCCGCGTACAATGTTATCCTGGGGCGACCGGCTCTCAACGAGTTCCGAGCGGTCATCTCCACCTTCTGCCAGAAGATAAAGTTCCCGATGGAAGACCAGGTGGGGGAGGTCCGAGGAGATCAGCTTGCCGCTCGGTGATACTATGTAGAGATGGTCCGAGCCGAGGCTAGATCCACTCGGAAAGTGCCACGAGTCGAGGCAAACGCTATAACCGAAAAGCCACCTTCTTTAGTTTATGAAGAAAAGGAGGAGGTACAGATCCACCCTGCCCGACCGGAGGCCACGACTTTTATAGCAGCCGACCTAGAAGCAAGTCAGAAAGAGAAGCTGATCGGATGCCTCCAGAAAAATTGCGACGTTTTCGCTTGGTCGACCCACGAGCTGCCAGGAGTCTCGCCGAGCATAGCGCAACACAAGCTTCACGTCCGACCAGATGCTCGGCCGGTAAAGCAAAGGAAGAGGGACTTCAGTGCCGAACAGAATATCATCATCCGGGCGGAGGTGGAAAAGCTCTTGGAGGCCGGCCACATAAGGGAGGTGCAGTTCCCGAACTGGCTCGCAAACGTGGTGCTGGTCTCCAAACCAGGCAACAAGTGGAGAGTCTGCATTAACTTTCGGGATTTGAACAAGGCCTGCCCGAAGGATTTCTACCCTTTGCCACGGATCGATCAACTAGTAGACTCCATAACCGGGTGCGAGCTGATATGCATGTTGGATGCTTATCAGGGCTACCATTAAGTGTCGCTCGCCCGAGAAGACCAAGAAAAGGTCAGTTTCGTCACTGCAGACGGCACCTACTGCTATAACGTGATGTCGTTCGGACTCAAGAACGCGGGGGCTACCTATCAACGACTGATGAACAAAGTATTCCGGGAGCAGATCGAGCGCAACCTGGAAGTCTACGTAGATGATATACTAATCAAATCACTCCGAGCGGTCGATCTTTGTACCGACATAGAGGAGACCTTCCAAACACTGAGGAGGTATGGAGTCAAGCTGAACCCCCAAAAATGCCTATTCGGAGCAAAAGACGGGTGTTTCTTGGGCTATATTGTGACTGAGCGAGGCATAGAGGCGAATCCCAATAAGGTGAAAGCATTGCAAGATATGCCTCCTCCCAGAAATCTTCGAGAAGTACAGTGCCTCACCAGTCGGATAATGACGCTATCACTATTCATCTCCCGAACGACCGACCGAAGCCTCCCTTTCTTCAAGATTTTGCGTAAAGCTACCAAGTTTCAATGGGACGAGGAATGCGATCGGGCATTCGAGGAGCTGAAGACTTATCTCAAATCTTTGCCCGTGCGGGCCAGACCGGCTGTAGGAGAACCGCTCCGTATTTACTTGTCTTCGACTAAGCATGCTGTGGGCTCGGCATTAGTGAGGCCGAACAGCGAAGAGTAGCCCGTGTACTTCTTAAGCCACATTCTAAAGGATGCTGAATCTTGCAACACTGGTCTCGAGAAATTAGCTTTTGCCTTGGTCCTCGCAGCGCGGAGATTGCGCCCTTACTTTTTGGCGCATACAATCATCGTGATGACGAACAGCCCGCTGGGAAGGGTGCTCCTGAATCCAGAAGCGTCCGGGCGGCTCATCAAGTGGACAACAGAGCTAAGTGAATTCGACATTCAGTATCAACCCCGCTCGGCGATTAAGGCGCAGTCCTTGGCAGATTTTGTGACCGAGGTGCAAAATCCTGAGCCCAAAGCTATGTGGAAAGTATTTGTGGATGGATCGTCCACTCGGCTCGGAAGCGGAATTGGTATCCTGTTACTTTCCCCACAAGAAGAGAGGATGTACCTGTTCGTCCGGCTGGACTACTGAGCAACCAATAATGAAGCGGAGTATGAGACCCTCATAGCCGGCCTGCAGGCCGCACGACACGTGGGAGCTAGCCGGGTGACGCTATTCTCAGACTCCCAGTTGGCCGCTTAGCAACTCTCAGGGTCCTTCGAGATAAACAACGCGAGACTCAGGCTCTATGCGGAGGCCTTTGAAAAGCTCAAGACCAACTTCGTCGAAGTTGTCATACAGAAAATCCCCTGAGCCGAGAACCAGTCTACGGACGAGTTGGCCAAGCTCGCCAGTTTGATACTGCCGGTCGTCATCCAGCAACCAATCGAGCAAGTGTCCCTGGTGGCGCACGTCGACCGAATGGAAGGCCTCACATTCCCGAGCGATTGGAGGACACCCATAATAGAATTTTTGCGATCGAAGGCCACACCATCCGATCGGGAGGAAGCCCAGCTATTGAGGAGGAGAGCCGGCCGTTTCACACTCATCGGGGATCAACTTTACAAGAAGGCATTTTCCCGGCCGCTGCTAAAGTGCGTCAGCTCGGAGGACGCAGAGTACATTCTCCAAGAGGTACACCAAGGATCTTGCGGAGGTCATCCGGGCGGTAGATCTTTGGCTAGGAAGATCCTGCTGGGCGGATACTTCTGGCCAACTCTACAGGAAGGCGCCGCTCGGACCGTCGCTACCTGCCTTTCCTGTCAGAAGTTCCACAACTTCTCCCATAGGCCAACGGAAAAGATGAAGGCATCTGCTGTGTCCTGCCCGTTTGACCAATGGGGTATGGATATAGTGGGACCTTTCCCCATGGCGACCGGGCAACGAAAGTTTTTATTGGTGGTGGTCGACTATTTCTCCAAGTGGGTCGAAGCTGAACCACTGGCCAAAATAACCGAGCAGATGGTCAAAAAGTTCATCTGGCAGCATATAATCTGTCGGTTCGGCATCCCTCGTCGGCTCATTTCGGATAACGGGCTACAATTCGTTGGTCAGGAGCTCGGAGAATGGTGCAAAGGATACGGCATCGAACAACACTTCACTTCCGTGGCATATCCTTAAAGCAACGGTCAAGCCGAAGTAGCAAATCGGGAGATCCTGCGAATACTTCGGGTTCGGCTCGATCACATGGGAGGAAAGCTGGGTGGACGAGCTGTCGGGCGTACTATGGGCCATCCGCACAACCCTAAAGGAGGGAACACGGGTAACACCGTTCCACTTGGTGTACGGAGGCGAGGCGGTCGTCCCAGTCGAGGTCGGAGTGGAGTCCGATCGGATCCAAAGCTACGATGGGAACAATGCCGAGCGGAGGCAGCTGAAGTTGGACCTGGTGGACGAAGCAAGAGCTAAAGCAGCCGTCCGGCTGATGGCGTACAGGCAGAGAATGAAGCAGAATTACAACAGGCGTGTAATTCCCAGAGCATTCCAGGTCGGTAATCTTGTGTGGAAGAAGGTGAAGCCGGTCGGCAAAGTGGGCAAGATGGCAGCCCCCTGGGCGGGACCCTTCAGAGTCGTTGAGAAGCTCCGATCGGGTGGATGCTACCTGGAAGATGAGGATGGACGGCGGCTAGATCGACCATGAAGCGCAAACCACCTCCAGCCGTACCGTGCTGGATAAAAGGTGCACCAGTGTAATTCATTGCATATATGTTCCGTTCGTCTGCATCCTTTGGATGCAGGATTGAAGATAAGAAAAATTGCGAAGAGTCTGAGCATTATTCGTCGAATGGCAAACTACATGAAGACCGTCGAGCGACGACGTTAAACTCCAGAGTCGGACCGGTGACTATAAACCCCCCCGGCTTGAACACCGTCGAGCGGCGACGTTAAACTCCAGAGTCGGACCGGCGACTATAAACCCCCCGGCCGGAAGACTATCGAGCGGCGACGTTAAACACTAGAGTCAGACCGGCGACTATAAACCTCCAGGCTTGAACACCGTCGAGCGGCGACGTTAAACTTTAGAGTCGAACCGGCGACTATAAACCCCCCGGTTTGAAGACCATCGAGCGGCGACGTTAAACTCTAGAGTTGGACCGGCGAATATAAACCCCCCCGGCCGGAAGACCGTCGAGTGGCGACGTTAAACTCTAGAGTCGAACCGGCGACTATAAACGCCCCGGTCGGAAGACCGTCGAGCGGCGACGTTAAACTCTAGAGTCGAACCGACGACTATAAACCCCCTGGTCGACCGTTGAGCGGCGACGTTAAACTCTAGAGTCGAACCGGCGACTATAAACCCCCCGGCCGGAAGACCGTCGAGTGGCGACATTAAACTCCAGAGTTGAACCGACGACTATAAACCCCCGCCCGGAAGACCGTCGAGCAGCGACGTTAAACTCTAGAGTCGAACCGGCGACTATAAACCTCCCGGCTGGAAGACCGTCGAGCGGCGACGTTAAACTCTAGAGTCGAACCGGACGGGACAACGTCACGTAGTTAGACTGAGGCCCAGCATCTAGGGCCGATGGTCAGCAAGCCTTGATCCTAAGGACAGGGAGAAAATAATGGCGCACGCTTACTAGCTTCGATCAACGAAAAACTAACGGAAGTTCCATGTGGAATGTAGATCGTTAGACCGAGCGGCGCAGTTGAGAAAGACGCTTCTAACAAAAAAAAAACTAACGGAAGTTCCATACGGGATGAAGGTCGTTTGACCGATCGGGGAAGTTAAGAAAGCACATGCGGAAAAAAGGTCGAGCGACCGGTCGGCACAATTACAAGAAGCACCCAAGCGAAAGGCTAACAGAGCAAAAGTTGGCATTCTAACAATTACATTTAAAAGTTCGCCGACTGGAGGCAAAGTTACAGATGCCATTCATTAAGATTAAGGTTTAGCAGATCGGGAGAATTACAGAAAATACTTCATTCAAGGTAGTCAAAAATATGCTTCGGGATGGTGGTGAGAAGCGTCGGATGCTCCGTAGCAGGGATGACCACAGATTTGGGGAGCTGACCCTTGGACTTCAGATAGTCCGCCGTGGTGGTGATGGCCAACTCGAAGGAGATGACCATCCGGTCGCACACCTTCTCCACAAATTCCGCCGAGCGGATGTAGTTTTGCCTCAAGGCAGCAACGCGGCCCGGCTCCGCCTCTTGATACTCCTTGAAGGCGGCACGGGAAGCATCAAGAGCCTCCTGTAGGGCCTTCAAATCATCCTTGAGCTTTGTCACCTCCGCCGAACAACCTTTCTGCTCTCCTTCTAGCAAATCGGCTAGCTCTTTCACATGCTGCTCCAAAGGTCGGGCTTCCACATTCTTTTTATCCAGATCAACGATAGCGGTGTTCTTCCGAGTGGTGGCGAGCTCAATCTTCTGGTAAAAGGTCTTGACCTGCTTCTCGTATTGGGCCAGCATATAGGCCTGGTCGGCCGTTTTCTTCCGCTCGGTCTCCAGCAGATCTTTGGTCTTCGTAAGGTCCTTCTGCAGCTCGGCATATGAAGGGCTTTGGGAAGAAGACGGGCCGCCCGGACTCTTCAGTCTCTTTAGCTCCTCCTCCACCATGACCAAGCGGTTGACAACAACAATGTCTTCTACCCACCTCTGACATATACAGAAATGTTAAATACCGATCGGAAAGGCTACATAAAGAACCAGAAATGAAACTTACCCCTGTGGCCTGTTGCATTTGGCTATCGGCCAGTTTTCCGAGCGGCATGGTAGCGACCCGGGCCTGAGCGTCCGCCCACACCTTAGCAAGCGGCCCGCGGATGGTAAGGACGTGTTCGAGGGTCGTCGCCGGGAAACCCCTCCTGGCTCGGCTTCTTTGCAGGTTCGCCGGAGATCTACACCACTAGTCGGAGACAGCGGAAAGTGTCACGTCCCCAGCGTCCATCGACTTAGCGCTCGGACATGATCATATATATATAAATAATCAGCGCCACAATAGTATCGTATTTAAGTTGTGGTGCTGATTTTTAAAAAAATCAAAATCACAACGATATTAGTGTTTAAGTTGTGGTGTTGATTTTTAAATTATAATGATGAATTTAAAAATTAGCACCAAAATAATTTTTTATTTTGTTTTATTTTATTTTTATTAATAAAATTTGGTCTCTTTATTAATGTTATTTTATTAGTTTTATTATTTTACAATTAAATATTAAAAATAAATTTTTATTAATCTTCTTTTATATTTTTTATTTTAAAAAAACATTTAAAATAGATAAATTTAGAGGATTATATTTGAGTTCAATTTAAGGATATAAGAGAGAAAAGAAAATGAGGACAAATGTTTACCGATGAATAAAAAAGAAATGTTTCCGTTTCTAATAATAATAATAATAATAATAATTAATTCTAAAAAAGATATTTTCTTTATTTTAAATTTTTAGATTTGAATGGCAAATAGACACAATAAACTCCAAAATTAACGAATCATTCCTTGTTTGTTGCCCTCACCGACCTGCCTGCTGTCTCGATCCGGTGCACGATTAAAGCAGAGCCAAGTCACTTCTTCCCCAACTTATCTCTGGCTCTCTCTCTCTCTCTCTCTCTCTCTCTCTCGCCCACTTCACGCGGCGGCGGAGGCGGCCGGATTTTACCTCGTAGCGGCGGCGAAAGGCGACGAGGAGGGAATATGGACCCCCTTTTATGATCCCCTGGCTTTGTTCTCGATCTGCGTTTCCCCTTTGCATTTGGATCTGGATTCCTTGTGTGAGCACGCAGTACTCACCTTCTAGCTTTTCCCACTCGGATGTGGAAAGTTGGGGCCCAGTAGATCGCTGCCTGCAGGAATGCTGCATTCCGTGTGGGTCGTTTTGACCTTCAGTTCTGCTTTCTGGGCTTAAAGTTTGAGAATTTCGCCAAGCTTTTTCTCCCTTCCTCTGGGTTGCTGGAATACTGGGGGTGATTGATTGATGCGCACTGTTGAACCAGTTTTCTGTTCCGTTTATTCTTCGTCTCGCAGTTGTTGGAGGGATGATTTTTCGTGATTCTCCGTAATGTGTCGGTAAACGTTGGGTTCGGGTCGCTGTTCGAAGTGTGTTCGTAGCGATTCTCCTGGAATACGTGCGCGATGCGTTTCCCTTGGAACTATGCTTGCCTTTTTTATTGCAACTTTTTCACAAGAAAACTACTCGACCGATAAAGTTCGGTACGATAATTTGGCCTTGTGTTTTTTCAGTAATCTTTATTGTTTCCCCCGTATTATATCATCCTCCAGGGTTGTGGCTCGATCACGTTTTTGTTTTTGTTTTTGTTTTCCTAAACGATGTCACTTCTTTGGCAACAAAGTTTTTGCAGAATCCTTGGTTGTTTCTACCTCACTGCCTTAAGTGCCTGCTTTTATTTCGTTCTTTCCGCTTTTTAGTTCCTTATTTTATTCTATTTTTTTTCTTTGTGGTCTTGCTTCCTGATGATTAGCTTTTAGTCTCAAGAAACAATCTTGCAAACTTTTCATATTTGTTTCATCCTCAGGAAACCCAATGAACGTCTTCCAGAGCTCGTGGGAGCTACAGAATCCGGAATCTTTTTCAGGATGCATGAGAAAGATGATTAGCATGCTTAACTTGAGCGCCGGCATGGCCAGATCCAGACTTCTTACCGAGAGGCCACATCAAGCGTGTATGCAAGTTTGATCACAGTGCACTTGGGTTCTTTTCTCTGTCTAAGACTGTATTTTTATCCATAGATGTACATATTTGCTAAATTTATTAGCGACTCCTCCCTCGCGTCTTCTAAGGTGCTGTATGTGCTAAACTCACGATCATTCTTTCTTTCTTTTTGGATACGAGTACTTTGGGGATATCTATTTTGTTGGTTTCTAATTGTTTCTTCTGCGTTGAAAAATGAAAATACTGATACTATTATAGTTTCCATCCTCTGGCTCTCATTAATATTGGATATATTCATTTCTTGCAGCTGCTAAAGGTGTTTCCAATGTGATAAAGAGGTCAATATATCCTGTCGCGGAGGATACGGGGAAACAAGTAAGCTTTTGCATTATGCAAAGATAATTACTTTGTATCAGTCTAATTTGTATATAATACAGAGAAGAAGTGAACAAAGGAGTCGCTTTCTCAACAAAATATCAGGCAGAACTCAGGTTAAAATGCTCATATCACAGGAAATGTGTGGTGATACAGGGTCTAGAGAGAAGCCACCAAGTGTGATTGCAAAATTAATGGGTCTTGATTCTATACCAGTGCAGAAATCAGAGACAAGCAGGGGTAAAGTAAAAGGCAATAGCAATGCTTTGACTGGTGAGTTAACACAATGCCAATGGCAGGAGGGAAACTATGTTGGAAAACCCAATGAGGAGGATATAGATGCATATGAAGTAGAAACACCAAGAAAGGATATTTGGATTGAAGAGCAATCTCTGCAGAAGGTAAGAGTTGATGAGAATTCAAATCAAAGAAGAATGGTTCTTGTTCGGGAGAAGTTTCTAGAAGCCAAACGTTTGGCCACTGATGGTAAGCTTGTGGATTCTCAGGAATTCCAAGATGCAGTTGAGGTTCTGAACTCAAACAGAGATTTATTTATTAAATTTCTAGAAGAATCAAACTCAGTGCTCACAAAAAAAGTCTTGAAGCAACAGAATCTCTCTCTACCTTCTCAGACAACTCTTATAACTGTGCTGAAACCTTCCAATACCAGGGACAGTAAAGGAAACCAGCTCATTGAAAACCAGCTTTTATCTGATTCTAATGGAAGTATAGGAAAGAGAAATAGTCATTATTGGAGCACTGGTTCCTGTGAGCCAATGCAAGAAGCTTTATCTCAAGGAACAAGAATAGTTGTTCTAAAGCCCATCCCAGGGAAACCCTTTGACACAAAGACCATACTTCCCAGCAATTTACCAATATTGCTAGATACACATAGCTCTAATGGAGATCTGATCATTTCTGATGAATTGTCAAATTCAAGAAAAGCACTTGAGGAGGTAAGTGAGGATGAGGAAGGAACCTTGTGTAGCAACACAAAATATGAAGCCTTGTCTTCCTCTGTTTTGTCAAATGGATACATTGGTGATGAGAGTTCATTCAATAGGTCAGATTGTGCGTATTTGGAAGATGAGATTGGCAGTACAAGTCAGTCTGATGTTGCAACTTCGGCCATAGAGTGTTGGGATTACATCAATAAAATTGGTAGTCCACTGTCAACCTCATCCTCTAATCAAACATCACATTCTCCTGAATCATCAGTAATTATAGAAGCCAAGAAAGGGTTTTCAGAGAGGCTAGCTGCAGTAGAATCCAATGTTAATTTTCAAGAAGCAAGGCATTTGAAAACCAACAGCACCTTAGGGGAGATGTTTGCCATTCCTGAGTCAATGAAAGAAGGTAACAATGAAGACCTTCCTCATTCCACTGAATCATTTGACGCAGAAGATGCCTTGAATGCACCTTCAGGATTGCTGCCTTCATTTGGGATAAATGACAAACATCCTGAGGAAAATTCCCAGCAGAACTTGTTGAGATTTAAGCTTCTCCCAGTTTCTACTTTAGCTCATAGAATTCATGAGTTTAATGTTGGGACCTCTGGTTCCTCAATGACCAAACCCATTGTTCAAGCAGTGGTTCCCAAGTCAAATAACAGGAAATTATCATTCAAGGGTATGGTCTCAAGTTTTTTCTTCCCTAAAAGCAAAAGACCTAGCAGAGACAAACCTTCTAGAGCTGCGTCTGTTTCTGATGTTTTATCATCCTTCAATGATACTTTTGTACCACGGATTGACGGTGGTACTCCTAATGAATCATATGACAGATCAACTGAAATGTTGATGCTTCCAATGGTAATACATTTTTCCTCCTGTAATATATACAAATGTATTTCATAAAGCCTTTTCACTGTTGGTACTTAGCTGAGATACATTGAGAAAGACGGTATGTCCTTCCACTGTCGTATTCCATATCCTTAGTACACTTTGAATACACTCTGGCCTCACTTTTCTTTCTTATCTTCAATTTGTTAACCATTTACTAAATCATTTTATTTTACTTTTTAAATTGGATGTACTTGATTTGCAGGGTGTTTCCAAGGAAAAATCTGGAACATGTGGAATCCATACTGAATACCAGGATAAGTCTGTCCATAATTCAGCTTCAGAAGACATGTTACTATATGATGCCTATGATAGTTTGTCTGAGTCTTCAGGACCGATGGCCGTTGCTGGATGCCCATGTGAGAATTATGTAACCAGTTATAATTCTTGTGATATATAATAGTGCCTCGTGCTAATTCTGGCTATGCTCATATGCTATCGCTAACCTGTCAATCTAATTCAGCAGCAGTGTCTAGGTCTCCACTAATCAAATCTGTTGTTCGCTCGTTATCACGTTGCACCTTTCACTTGGACTCGGAATCAACAAAATTGTCAAACCCTTTTATGGTCTTCATGAAGGCAGATGAAGAGTATGAGCAATTTGCATTTCTCCAGAAACTGCTATCTTCCTCTGGAATCAACAACAATAACCAAATGGTTTATGGCGGGTGGTATTCGCTAGATTGTCCTTTGAATCCGTCTCTACTGTCTGAGTCCCTGCACATGGAAGACGGAGAAGATAAATGCCAGGAGATGTGCTCAAGCAAAAGGCTGTTGTTCGATTCCATAAACACGGCATTGTTGGACATCGGGCAGCTCGTATTATTTACCACCACCTATCCGTGGAACCAAGGACGGGTTCACGGACCTTGGAAAGACAGTAAAGGAGATGCCACAGTGGCGGAGCAAGTCTGGGCAATTGTTAAAAAAGGGTTAGCAGGTGACAAGTGGGTACCAAAGGATCCCTGCAGCGGTAACAACATGGTAGATGGGTTGGTGAAGGAAGAGATGGCAGGAAGGCAATGGGATGAAACAAGGTGGTTGGAAGTGTGTGAATTCAGCAAGGAGATTGGTGGGAAGGTGTTGGAGGAGTTGGTCGAAGAGTCTCTGTCTGAATTATCCCCTCATTGACCTATCCAGGGTATCTCGTTCCCCATTTTCTTGTGTATTCTTTTCAGTGGCATCCACTATTGAAGGTTGCTATTCTCTTTGTCCTTGACAGGGTACTACTGTATTCCCTCAATCCAACCCGAACCCCAACCTGTAATGTGTGTGCATTATTTGATACTTGGTGCTAATTCATTAATGAGAGCTCTGTTTTTTTTTCTTCTATTATTATTTTTCTATTATTGTTTTTTTTCTATTATGATATTTGGATGCGTATCGGATTAAAGTCATTAATCATTTGGAAAAGAGTAATAATAATACAATTACAGGTTGGATTGAAGGGGCAACTGTGGTATAATAGTAATAATAATAATAATAATAATAATAGTCATGTGGCAATTAAAGAAGGCTGATCTGACAGTACTTGGTTACCCAAATTGAGGTGTTTAACAGTTATATAATGTAGCAATTAAAGAAGGCTGATCTGACAGTACTTGGTGACCCAAATTGAGGTGTTTGATTAAAGAAAAGAGAGAATCTTGGATGACTCAGCGTGACATTTCTGGGGAAGAAAGAAGGCAAGGCGTCGAGAGTGATGGAAAGGAGCCAAACCAGCGGCGGCATCAGATGAAATGAGGCCAGTGCTTTATTCATTATTTGATAGTTGGCTATTTGTAATTTTGTACCAGCCGCACGTGGGAGAATGATATGAGCTTTAAAGAACGCTGTATCTGTTTGGTTAAAAGATCATAGTTTTATTATAATAAAATAAATGATCAATTTCTTGATGTATATTATTAGAGAAAATTTTTTTCTCACCTCCTAATTGATTTGATGATGAATTATAAATTGATCAGTAATTTATTTTTTTATATATAATCTCAGGACAAATTCTGAGGAGTGTTTAAGATAAATGTATAACTTAGTTTTATATTCTATTATTATCTTTGGTTACAAAATCAGTTATACGTATTATTATTTTTTTATTTTTAAATTTTACTTTTTTTTTATAATTTTACATTTTTTTAATATTTATTTTATCATTCCCCTACGTATAGATATAGATATTATTCAAAAAAATGCAACTTTAGTTTTTTAAATAAAATATCATATATTTTTATTTAGTTTTTATAATTTAAAATAAAATTTTTGTTATAAAAACTTTAGGAGTATTTTTATCCTAAAGTGTAAATATTAGAAGATATTTTTGTTAAAAAATTTTGTTAATAGGTAATCAAGAAAAATCTTAGGGTGTGTTTGGTACACGCGTTTTTCATTTTCATTTTCTGGAAAACACGCGTTTTCTTGAAAACAGAAAACGACTTTTTGTCATTTTCTATTTTTCTAGAAAATGCTAGTTATCTTTTTAGAAAAAAAAAGCACGAAAAACGTAAATCAAACACCATTTTTCAGAAAACGCGCGTCTTTCAAAAAATGAAAATGGAAAACGCACGTACCAAACGCACCCTTATTTTTTCAAGAGTTTCTGATTCTAGATTGTATAGTCTTTTTGTCTATATATCGAGCATGAATTATTACTTATAAATCATCGATTATCTAAATTAAATAAGATTTTTTTTAATACTTTTGAATGGACCCAACCAAATGCACCCTTAGGGTGCGTTTGGTTCGGGGTTATTCTTGATAATCTTGGTTATCCATCCAAGGTTATCAACAAAAATCTTGTTTGGTTTAGGTATTCGATGATTCCCAAGTAATGTTCCATGCCCGACACGTCAGCAAAAGGGTCATGCAGCCCGAAATCGGAAAACCTCAGAAGACTAAGATTTTTCTTGATTCCGGGGTTAACGAATTTTTTTTACCAAAAATACCCTCCGATAAGAAAAAACATGAAAAAAAAGAGAAAAAATGTAAAAAAATATTAAAAAATGTAAAAAAATTAAAAAATATTTTAAAAAATTTAAAAATTTATTTTTTTAAAAAAAATAAATAATTTTAAAAAAAATAAAAAATAAAAATTTAAAAATTTAAAAAATGTTAAAAAAATTTAAAAAAAATTTTAAAATTTTAAAATTTTTTTAAAAATTTAAAAAAGTTTTAAAAAATTTATAAAAATTTTAAAAATAAAATAAATAAATAAAAATTAAAAAAATGTAAAAAAATATAAAATATAAATATAAATAATATAAAAATATAAAAACATTAAAAAATAAAAAAAAACACATAAAAAAGTAAAAAAATATACAAGAAAAAGAAAAGTAAAAAAACATTAAAAAATAATAAATAAATAAATAATAATAATAATAATATGTATAGTTAGTTTTGTAACTGAGGGTAATACGGTAAAATATTAAAGTAGGGTATTCATTAAAACTTTTAAACAAATAAGTTTTTGTTGCATTACCTAAGTTGAACCAAACAACATTTGGTTATGTTTTATTCCCTATAACCTTGGTTATGTGATTACCTGGTAATCACATAACCAAGGTTATTCATGATGACTTGAACCAAACACATCCTTAAGATATTTGTTGATCCCTTATCTTATGATAAGAAGGATTCATTCAGGCTTCAATGTAGTTTTTTTAAATGTTCTTTTGACTATTACAATGAATATGAAAATGGTGATACAGGATCGTACATTAATAAATTATTGTATGGATAAGCTTGATATTTAACTTGATAATAAAAAAGAGATAATTTGATGCATGAAATTTTTGTCAATATGAGATTTCGGAGAAAGATTTATTGTACACCTTTTTTATTTTGTAAAAGGTTATTGTTGGTGTAAGAAGCACCAGACGATCGAACTTGAGTTTTAATTATGTCAAAGGGTCCAAAGTTAAGTTATCTTTTGATCTAATAAGGTTGATTGAGCTTGCAAGAAAGTTCTAAGTTGTCTTAGGCAAAAGTCCTAGTAGTTTCTAGGCAGGTGGAAAACCCTAGGGGGTGATAACCCTAGGTCTTAGGGGGCGGTAACTCTAGGTGATGAAAAGTCCTAGTTGCGTTTAGACAGGTGGAAAATCCTAGGGGTGATAACCTTATTGTTGGATCGTAGACGTTCGATAGAGGGGGGGAGGGGGTGAATATCGAAAAACAATATCGAGAATCTGCAGTGGAAAATAATAAAGCGAATGAAAGAGCGACACAAGTAGTTTTACTTGGTTCGGAGCCTGTGTCGACTCATACTCCAAGGCCCGCACGCAAGGGTGTTTTGATGGACAATTTACTAACAATTCGAAATAGTTGTTTACAAATGAAGTACAAGAATGCTAATAAAAAGAAATAATACTAACAAAAAAAGGAATTAAAGAAACAACGCTTTGTCAGAATATCTTCGCAGCGTCGCAGGAGCACAAAAGAGCGAATCATGAGTTGTTGTTCTGACTCTAGCCTTGACCCTCCTTATATAGGAGGTTCGGGGGGCCTGAAACCTCCAGGGCGCCCTGAATATAACGTAGCCGAGCAAACCAGGGTACTCTGCGTGACGAGATGATGTTGTGGATAAAAGTTCGCCTCAGGGCGCCCGGACCCTCATTTTTCAATAAAATCCTTCTTGCAAGAAAACGTTAGTCCAGAGGCAAATATAAGATATATCCTGTAACATAGAGTATTAGAACAGTTTAAAATTAAGCAGAATATTAATTAGATTCCGTCTCTCCGAGACCGGAATCTAGTCAGGATCTCGACTTAGAGTTTCGAAATGGTTCTAAGTTGGATCGGCGCCTAAGTTCCCTTCCCGAGAATGCGTCTTCACAGTCACTCCCCTCCAATGACTTACCTTCACTTACCTGCCAGACGTCCGGTCAGCCCTTCGACCCGTCTGAGCTTCGTGCCAACTATCCGGTCAACCCGTCAACCTAGCTAGACTTCGTGTCAAACGTCCGGTCAGCCCATCGACCCATTTGGACTTCGTGCCAGCTATCTGGTCAGCCCGTCAACCTAGCTAGACTTCATGCCAGACATCAGGTCAGTCTGCCGACCTGTTTGGACTTCTTCTACACACTTGATCAAAGTGTTTAGAACACAAATGAAACTAACTTAACCTACTTTGTCATTCATCAAAACTTGAGTTAGACCGTTAGTGCTAATCGCACCAACAATCTCCCCCTTTTTGATGCAATGGCAACCTGGTTAAGTTAGTGAAAGATATGCAAGTAAAACAAGCAGTTTGGTTTTTAAGTTAGTCTTGATTTGGTATTTTATTGTTTTAACTAACTTAACCACCTAACCCTCCCCCTTTGACATTTATCAAAAAAATAAGCATAGAACAAATGATAATTTAAAATGCAAGGAAGTCTATAAATGTAAGTCAGATCGACTTGGGGGAGTTTAAATTAAAAATATAGAAATCTTTTAAAAATTTTAATTTAAGCTTTATCTTTTATATTTTTGTTTAAAATAGTCAACTTAGGAAAGATAGCTTTGCAAAAAATTTTAAATTAATTTTTCAAAGATAAACTTTGCAAAATTAATCAAATTTTTTTTAAAAAAAAAGTTTTTCAAGTTTAAGACACTTTGAAAAACTCAGTTTTAAAAGTTGAAAAATCCAACTTTGTTTTAAAACCAAGTAGAATATAATTTTCAAAACGAAGTATGAAAAATCTAAATTGCAAAACGAGTAAAGTCTATTTTTCAAAATTAAGCTTGTAAAATCAAAATTTCATACCTAAGTTTGTAAGTTCCAAATTTCAAAACTAATTTTATTAAATTTTCAAAATATGTTTGAAACACTTTTCAAACACTAAGTGAATAAAATTAATTTTCAAAATTAAGTTAGATCCAGATTTTCAAAACTAAGTTACATGTAATTTTCAAAACTAATTTTGTAAAATTTAATTTTCAAAATAGGTTTGCAAACTTAAAAAGAATTTCAACCATAAATTTATAAATCCTAATTTCCAAGTATAAGTTTATTAGAACCAACTTCAAAAAAAACCAAGTTTAGAAAGTCCAATTTTCAAAACTAAGTAAAATATAATTTTCAAAATCAATTTTCAAAACTAAGTTGGATCCAATTCTTAAAAAAAACTTAGTTTTATATTTGTTAGTTTTCAAAAATATAGGTATATCAAATTATATTTGTAAAAATAAGTTAGATTTTTCAAACACATTGAAAATATTTTTAGGAAAATACTTTCCAAAAACTAATTTCAAAATAAAGGAAAAATAAGTATGAAAACAATTAATCCTCCCCCTGAACCTGATATAATTTTTTAAGTAAATATACTTGAACCTCCCCCTGAATTTGATACTCCCTTAATTTATTATTCTCCCTTTATCTTTTAACGAATTTATTACTCCCCCTGAATTTAACATTAAGGTTTGAGTATGTTAAATTTTGTAGCCTTAACACATTTTTGTACCTAAGTGTTTTAGGGGATTTAGTAACACTTATATTATTTATATAATTATTTCTATATCTTGGTATAATTGTTAATTTAAGTTTAATTAATCAAAAAAAATTATTTACTTTAGATTTAGGTGTAATAAGTTAAACTTTAGTTTAAGGTTAAATAAGATAAGTTGTTATTAATTAATCATTATCAATAAATTATTGATTAAATTTTACCTGATTCAATAATTTAATACTTATTAAAATAATTTAAATTTTGTATTAATTGATGTAATGTGTTAGTTATAATTTAACTTTCCATTTACTTCCTTTTAAGTAAGATTAACTTAGTTTAAAGTTAGTAGTAATTTGAAGTTAAATTTATTAAAATTATTAAACAAATTTAAGTAATGCTAAGGTTCAATTTGAGTCAATCTTTAATTATGATAAATTATAGTAAGTTAAGATTTTGATTAACGTTGAAATTAATATTGATTGAATCAAATTAATGTTTAATTAGTTTTTTAATGTAAGGCCATATCTAATTTAAAGTACATTAGAGTACAGTTAATTTTTTAAGTTTAAAATTTTAATTATTTGTAAATCATTTCATTAAGATTTAGATTTAGTTTATCTTATTTTAATTAAATTTCAGTTTTAATTTTAATTTTAATTTAATTTAATTGAATTATAATTTTAAGTTTATTTGAAATGCTTTTTAAGTTAAAATAATTTTTAATTTAAAATGATTTTTCAGATAATAGTTTTTAAATTTTACAATGAATTTTTAATTTAATTTTTAAAAATAATTTTTAAATAAATTTTTAGGTTAATTTTTAAAATAATTTTAAAAATAACTTTTTGAGTTAATTTTCAAAATAATTTTAAAAATAGATTTTAAAATATTTTTTATCTTAAAAGGATTTTAAAATAATTTAAAGGAATTAAAATGATTTTTAAATAATTTTAAAAAAAAATCAAAAGGATTTTTAAAAGAATTTTTAAAAAGATTCTTAAAATGATTTTTAAAATATTTTTTCAGAGGATTTTCAAGAGGATTTCTAAAAGAATTTTTAAAATAATTTTTAAATCATTTTTAATAGAATTATTAAAAGTATTTTTAAAATAATTTTTAAATAATTCTAAAATAGATTTTAATAGAATTTTTCAAAGGATTTTCAAAATTCTTTTTAAAATAATCATTAATGAATTTTAAACGTATTTTTAAAATAATTTATAAAAGAATTTTTAACAGCATTTTTAGAATTATTTTTAAATAATTAAAAAGAAATTAAAAGGATTTTTAAAATAATTTTTAAAAGGATTTTTAAAACAATATTTAAAGAATTTTTAAAATGATTTTTAAAATAAATTTTTAAAGAATTTTTAAAATGAAGTTTAAAGAATTTCTAAAGAATTTTAAAATAAATTTTTAAAGTATTTTGAAATGAATTTTTTTTAAAGAATTTTGATTCTTTTTAAAAGATTTTTAAAATGAATTTTTAAAGAATTTTAAAATGAATTTAAAGAATTTTAAAATAAATTTTTTTAAAAGGATTTTTAAAATAATTTTTAAGTAATTTTTTTAAAAATATTTTTTAAAAGTTTTTTAAAATAATTTTTAAAATCATTTTAAAAGTGATTTTATTTTTTTTAAAATAATTTTTGAAATGATTTTTAAAGTTATTTTATATAATTTTTAATATGATTTTTAAAAATAATTTTTAAAATGATTTTTGAAAGTTTTTTAAAATAATTTTTAAAATTATTTTTGAAAGTTTTTTTTTAATAATTTTAAAATGATTTTAAAATTTTTTTTTAAAATAATTTTTAAAATTGTGTTTAAACTGATTTTTAAAAGGTTTTTTAAAATAATTTTTAAAAGAGTTTTTAAAATGATTTTAAAAAGTTTTTTTAAAAAAATAATTTTGAAAAGTGTTTTTAAAATGCTTTTTAAAAGTTTTGTAAAATGATTTTTAAAAGTAATTTTTAATTTTTTTAAAATGATTTTTAAAATGATTTTTATTTGGTTTAAAAAAATTAATTTAAAAAAAGTTTTTAAACAGATTTGTATTTTTTTAAAAAAATAATTTTTAATGTGTTTTTAAAATGATTTTTAAAAGTTTTTAATTTAAAAATATAATCTTTAAATTAAAAATATTTTTAAAATAGTTTTTTTTAAAAAAATTAAAATTGTTTTTAAGTTAAAGAGTTTTTTTTTTAAAATTTAGTTATTTGTTTAATTTTAATTTAGTTTTAATCTAATTTAATATTTATTTAATTTAATTTAATTTTAATTTAATTTAATTTAATTTAGTTAATTTTAGTTTAATTCAATTTAATTTAATGTAATTTAAATTTAATTTAATTAATTTAAATTTAATTTAATTAATTTTATTTTAACTTTAATTTAGTTTAATTTAATTAGTTTTAATTTTATTTAATTTTAATTTGGTTTTAATTTAATTTAGTTAGTTTTTATTTATTTTAATTTAATTAATTTTAATTTAATTTAATTTTAAATCCTTAGTCATCTCACCCGATCTAAATTTTCAATTAGGGAAACCTATAATTTTGTGAGATTAGTTAAATTCAATTTTTAGGGTTTGGTTGAACTTTGTGTTAGATTCAGATTTAGCTTTGGGCTCAGCAAACATGCATTCTTTGGATAAACTTCTGGGCTATGGTAAATCACCTGGACATCATTAGAGTAACCATGCTTTCGAGGTTTTCCAAATAGTCCTATCCACTGAACTTAGTACAAAACATTGGTCTAACTAGTTACGATCTATAAGGGGTAGCTTCAGTTAGTTCCACTTAGCCAAATACACCAGGTCGAAGTCATATCTTCCTAGACATGCTTAGACTAAGCTTCCATAACCTACTATCATCCAAAACTTCACCAGTACTGTAGGTCAAGTTAAACTTTGTCCCTTTTTATTCTAATCCTAATTACCCTGCCGGTTAGGTTACTTTTGGTTACCCTGTCGGGTAGATTATTTTTAGTTACCCTGTCGGGTAGATTATTTTTGAATGTGCCAACTAGTTTGGAGCCTCTCCCTAAATTATTGATTTCCTTTTTATATTTTTATTTAATTTGTAATTTAAATTTAAGTTTTTAATTTTGAATTAATTAGATGAGTCAAATTATCCTTCTTTAAAAGAGTGTATTTAAAGTTTAAATTTTCATTCAATTTTAATTTTATTAAGTTAATTGAATTATCTTTTTTTAATAGCTTATTTTTAAAGTTTAAGCTTTTATTAATTTTTAAATTTGAATTAATTAAATTTTTTGAATTATATTTCTTTAAAGGTTTGTCTTTTATCCTTTTATTAATTGTTAATTTTGAATTTTCTAGATTATCTTTGTTTAATATATTATCTTTAACATTTAATTTTAAGTTTGTTAAATTTAGTTTTAATTTTATCCTTGTATTTTCTGCCTTTTAAGTTGATATGATTAGTGGAATTTATTACATAAGTCTTATCTTTAAAATTTATTTTTTTGTTAATTAAATTATCTTGGTTTTGGATAGCATCTTCTAGACTGATTTTATCTAGATAATTAAATACTTTATTAAAGTATTTATTGATTTTATCTAAATCCATTCTCTCATTTTTTACTTTTAAATTCAAATTTAGTTTAGTGTTTGACTTACTTATGTCTAAATGTTCACTTAATTTTAAATTTTCTGTATTGACTAAATTATTTAAATTGATTTGGTCATTGTTCTGTTTGACTAAGTCAAGGTTGATGCCAAATTGATCAGAGTCTTGATTGACTTGATCAGAATCTAGATTATTTTGTGATTTTGAATTTAAATCATATAGATCTAGATTATCATGCATCATACTTGGAATAAGATCATACTTATCTGAATCATCATGCAAATTATTTAAACTACTACTTATAGGGGTATTTTGGTAAATTGTACTAACCTTAAGCGCATCTCCTAATTCAGTAGGCTTTTGAATTGGATTTGACTCGAGTCCAGAGTTGATTTTGACTTGATCATCTACCTCCAATGGCTCCTCGTGAAGCTTGGTCAAACAGGTCCAAAACTCGTGGGCATCCTTGATTTTTCCTATCCTGCAATTAACTTTGTTAGGTAACAAATCTGAAACTAACTTTATTACCTTTTGGTTTACTTCTGAGTTTTGTGTTGAACTTCTCAGTGCCAAGCCACTATCAAAGTCGTTCATGAAGATGAAGCTTTCCATCTGCATCCACAAATTGAATTCATGCCTCTCGTATATCTCATATGGAGGTGGTTCGTCGACGCTCTGTCCTTCTAGAAGAGACATTAGTCTTGCACACAAGGAAATAAAAGAAAGATCCCAAGACTTGGTCTTGGATTAGCAGTGCTGGAGGAAAAGAAATATGCGTGAAAAAATAATATTTCTTTAATAATAAAATATTAAAAAATATTAAAAAAAATATTATGTACAAATTTTTGAAAATGCGATATTTCGCTAATATCAACCAATGGTGAAAAGATGAAAATGAAGTTTTCAAAAATAGTTTTGGAGGGAAAAAATGAAAGGCGTAAGGATATTTTTTAAACCCAAACGTTATCTATTTTACTTTTGAAAAGGACCCCCTTGCTTGATTGGTGGTTGCACCAAATTAGAGCGGTACCTGCTCTGATACCACTTGTTGGATCGTAGACGTTCGATAGAGGGGGGGGTGAATATCGAAAAAAGTATCGAGAATATACAGCGAAAATAATAAAGCGAATGAAAGAGCGACACAAGTAGTTTTACTTGGTTCAGAGCCTGTGTCGACTCCTACTCCAATGCTCGCACGCAAGGGTGCTTTCGATGGGCAATTTACTAGCAATTCAGAATAGTTGTTTACAAATAAAGTACAAGAATGCTAATAAAAAGAAATAATACTGACAAAAAAAGGAATTAAAGAAACAGCGCTTTGTCAGAATATCTTCGCAGCGTCGCAGGAGCACAAGAGAGCGAATCGTGAGTTGTTGTTCTGACTCCTGCCTTGACCCTCCTTATATAGGAGGTTCGGGCGCCTGGAACCTCTAGGGCACCCTGAATATGACGTAGTCGAGCCAACCAGGGTGCTCCGCGTGGTGAGATGACGTTGTGGATAAAAATTCACCTCCGGGCGCCCGGACCCCTCCCGGGCGCCTGGACCTCCAGGCGCCCGGAACCATCCCGGGCGCCCGGACCTTCATTTTCCAGCAGAATTCTTCCTGCAAGAAAACGTTAGTCCAGAGGCAAATATAAGATATATCCTGCAACATAGAGTATTAGCATAGTTTAAAATTAAGCAGAATATTAATTAGATTCCGTCTTTCCGAGACCGGAATCTAGTCAAGATCTCGACTAAGAGTTCCGAAATGGTTCTATGTCGGATCGACGCCTAAGTTCCCTTCCTAGGAATGCGTCCTCACAGTCACTCCCCTCCGGTGACTTACCTTCACTTACTTGCTAGACGCTCGCTTAGCCCTTCGACCCGTTTGGGCTTCGTGCCAGCTATTCGGTTAGCCCGTCGACCTAGCTGGACTTCGTGTCAAACGTCTGGTCAGCCCATCGACTCGTTTGGACTTCGTGCCAGCTATCTGGTCGACCCGTCGACCTAGCTGGGCTTCGTGCAAGACATCAAGTTAGCCCGTCGACCTGTCTGGACTTCTCCTGCACACTTGATCAAAGTGTTTAGAACACAAATGAAACTAACTTAACCTACTTTGTCATTCATCAAAACTTGAGTTAGACCGTTAGTGCTAACCACACCAACACCTATGCCCTAGGGGGTGGTAACCATAGGCGGAAAGTCTTGGCGGGTTGAGCGCTTTAGGCAAAATCCTAGAGTCGGGGACTCTAGGTGAAAACCCTGTTGGTCGCAGACCAGATGGAAGTCTAGACGGGTTGTGGAGCGGACATCCAGCAAAATGTCTTGAAGCCTCGGGCGCTGAGCAAAAGTCCAGTCAATCTGGAGGACCGATCTAGCAATAGGTAACTTCTCCTGAGAGGAGTAGGTGAGGACGCGTTAATAGTAGGAGTCGGTTCGACCTAGGGTTTCAGAGGAAATCCGAAATCAGAACTGGATAATCCGAAGGCTGTCAAGTTATTGATTTATATATTATTTGTTATTTTGTCTAACTCTATTTTGCATAAAATTAACAGTTTGTAGGGTTAGACTTAGCCTTGATCGGTCGACCGAACATCTGGATTGGTTGACCGAACCTCAGTACAAAAGGATCATAATTCCAGCTCTCGGTGAAGTGTTGACCATAGGTTCAATCGACTGAACCTCGGGGTCGGTCAACTGAACCGAGGATAATTAGAGACTCAATTGAGCCGGGTTGATTAGATTGGATGAGGCGAAGATCATTAGCTAATCGGTCGATCAAACGACGGGATCGGTCAACCGAACGGTGGGATCGGTCGACCGAACGAAGGCTCTATCCAGAGGGGTTGCATCTGGATAGAAGGCCGAGCTGGTTCAGCAAGTTCGGTCGACCGAACCAGGGGATCGGTCGACCAATCTGTGTCGAGTCAAAACTTGATCCCAAGATCAAAGGATCTGGATCAGGTTTGCAGATGCTATAAAAAGGGGTCTCGGCCAGCACTTCAGGGACACCGAAAATCAGACTGCTTGCACTTCTGTGTGCTGCTCCGAAACACTGCAACAACGCTCAACTATTGCTCCGACAATCGACGACTCTTTTACCTATCCTTATATAGTTGGTATACTTTGTTTCGTTTTGTACTTATAATTGCTTACTTGTAAAGAATTTCTGAGCTATTAGTGATTGCCCATCGAAAGTGATCAACGATTGCATGCATCGTCACAGGCTTCGAACCAAGTAAAAGAAATCGTGTTAGCGATTGCTTTTTTATCTTTTTTTATTCCGCCACATTCTTACTTTGTGTTTTTCGATAAACAAATGAATTAGCCACAAGTACTATTCACCCCCCTCTAGTACTTCATTGATCCTACAGTTATTTATAAAACTCATCTGCGACCTCTAAGTTAGATGATAACACCTTTACCGTTGGCCAATGCTTCCCTTCATTAATTTTATAATATCTATTTACATTTATTTAATAGTATAAATATATTAAAATGAGTAATCTTAAACACTAAGTTTATCTCGTGAACATTCATAAACAAAACTTGTGAATAGTTCATGAACAAACTTATATATTAACTTGTCTAATTCTTAATTATAAATTTATTTCATTTATATATTTGTTAAAATAAAATATATTTCTTTAATTTTATCATTTTAAGTAACTCATAATTTGATAAAATTTAAAAGTTACACAATTAATTTATTAAATTAATTTTTAATAAAATTATAAGATAGATAGTTCTAATTGAGTTTGATAAAAAAAATTAAATTTGATTTAAGCTTGATAAAATTTTTAATAAATAAGCTAACACAAGCTTATATGTAAATGATTAAACTAGAACACAGTAAAATTAGTGTCGACTTAATTACACTACACGTGTATATATAATATTATACAAAGTTAAAAATAAATAATGTACATTTAAAATTTCAAAATTGTATTTTTAATATTTAAATCAAATAGCAAATTAAATTTGGAAAGGAGCTTCTATTTTTAGCATTCAATTCAATATTGATACTCATTTAATTTTTTTATTGACTATGACATATGTCAAGTTAGTATTGCACTATTGTTTTTTTTTAAAAAAATTAATATATGCTATATTTAAAATAAAAAAGTATGTTATATTAGATGAAAATTTTCAAATATAAAAATTATGTCAAGTTAATTAATTAATTTCTATTTAATTTTGTCGAATTTATTCTGCTCAAATAGACAACGTAAACCATTACAACTTGAGGTCAACGTAGGCTTAATTCTCATATTGACTGGCTTTTAGCTACTTTTTTCTCTCTAAAAACTCTATGATAATTTTTTAGAGTCTATATAGGATAAGTGAAAATAGAAATAACCTTATTGCAAAATGTAAGATAAAATCGACCTATTTATTGTCGCTAGGGATTTTAGCTAAAATTTCTTAATGGAGAAAGATTAAATGGGTATCTATCATTTGTAAAATAGTCGGATGGATGCATAATTTCAAATTAAAGTGAAATGGGCATCCATTTAACACAAACGGTTGAAAATATTTTTACATTATCTAATCATTTGGCCATGTAGAAGCTAGCAACTAACTTTTATACGTGCTAGAAATTAGCATCTAGCTTTTATAATAGTGACTTTATATATTTTGATTTTAATTTTCTGAATGATAACCTGATTAAAATAATATTTCAATGAGTAAAACAAATGATGTGGATTCAATAACACTCACTACATTTCACATGAACATTATTTGATCACGATCGATCGTGTAGAAACTAACATGTAACTTTCACAACGTGTAGAAATTAGTTGCTATCTTCTACAATGATGACTTTATATCATTTTAATTTTACTTCTCTAAGTGATAAGTACTCAAAAGTTTGGGCTCCATTAGTGATCACAAGTGACCTAAACCATTTTACACTTCTAGTTTTAATTCCTCCCTTGAGAGACGTAGTAATAATTAACCTTTATCTAATTATCTCACCTGAAAATAACCAACATGAATATGACGATCAAGAGTTTGAGGTCTCACCTGAAAATAACCAACATGAATATGATGATCAAGAGTTTAAGGTTAAAGTCCTAGATAACCCTACAAATGTCACATAGTTTATATAATGTAGAAATAAATTTTGCTTCGTGTAGAATATAAATCTGTCGTATTATTTGAGTTTTTTTTAGTTTAAAATGGTTATCCATAAACTTTGTCCAAAACTTCTTGATGGTGTTACCTTGTTCATGGAAATGAGCTCCTTACAACTTAAGGGCTAGAATAATGGTCTATTTAATTGATCTTAAGTTGGAGATGATCTTCAATTATCTTTACATAAAACTCCTTGATGGTTGTACATTGGTCATTTAGATCAAGTGCAAGTAAAAATGGGTTTATGGAAGCATCGAGAATATAATTGTGTTATTTTTGTCAACCTTTTTCCAATTTAAAATGATTCAACAAAAGATTTACATCAAAGCTACCACAATTGTCACTTGTTTTCTGCTGGTAGAGGACCACACCCTAAAAATGATGTTGTAACAGAATCACAACATAAAGTGTTAGGTGATCACAATGCTAGTAGAGGACTGCTTGTCACTTGTTTTTTACTTTAAGAATGCTCTTAGAGATACCCAAGGATTATAAGTTTTCAGTACAAATCTATTCCAAAGGCAGCGTAGACTCCAAGATTTTGAAGTTCCTAAAGGAGCAACAATGCACTTGTGTGACTTGTCATCTTTATCGCACCTTCAGTTTATTGGCCAACTTGTTTCCAAAAAAAAAAAACACAATTGCCATCATAATCTAAGAGATATGTATTCATACAATCAACCTCTAATTAAGATGATCATGTTCAAATTAAATTTTAATATTTAATTAAAATGCTTAATCGTTGAGTTAGATGTCAAGATTAATAAGATATTTAATAGTAAATAAATTTAAGTGGATTATGAATGACTAGACTTTTGATAATTATAAGTCAAACATAGAATTGACAAGAAAGAAGTCCAAATATGTCACGTTTGATCAAATTCTTAGCAGTTGAAGTCCTACTGTTATTGACGATGGAAGTTCTAACAAACCATTAAGAACTAGATATTAGGCATGCAAAGAAAAATCCTAATAAGTTAAGGGTGAATAGATGTTAAACACATGATGCGAAGTCTTGACAGGTTATGGAGGATTAGATATTAAGTAGTTGATGGAAAGTCCTGATAGATCATGAAGAGTTAAATGTTTGATAGTGGATAAAAATCCAAATAAGTCAAGGACCGAATGCCTAGCATGGGATGAAGTCATAGAGGGTTAAGAGTCACTAGATGTTAGGCAAGATTGGAAGTTCGACATGAGAGAGGTCTCTAGACAATGGAAATCTTGACAAGTTAAAGATGACTTGAGATGGGGTAAAGGATGCATGAAGTCCTAGAGATGAAGAGTCTCTAGGCAAGAGAAGTCATAATATGTTGATGTCATCTCAATATTAGATAAGGATAAAGTCCTAATAGGTTGAGATCGACCTGCACTATGCATATATGGAAGTCCTAGAGATATAGGCATGAGAAAATTTAGTGAACAATATTTTCAGTCGACTTATCGGATTGACGAATAGTATTTTTAATCGACTCAATGTATCAACTTAGTTAACAGTGTTTTCAACATAAATTTGGAAGAATGGGCTAAAAATGAACAAAAGGTTTTTCAATCAAATAGGATAATTGACTGATGCATTAGTAGTCAACTAGGATAGTTAACTCAGGCCAAAATGGGTTTAACAAAAACTTTTATGGTCGACTATAAAAGTTGACTAATGATAATTAGTCAATTGATATGAAATCAAAAAGTTATTGAGAAGATGCGATTCGGATACAACTTTGATAATAATTGAATTCTTACGATCTATAGAGGAGTAGTGGATTAGAAGAGTTATGAGTTGACCAATGGGCTAGCAGTTGACTGGAAGATAGCAAACGATCGATTGATAAGTGGATCTAAGTCATGAACATGAACTCTATAAACATACAAGACTTTGGGAGATCTATCGGCGATGCTTCATTATTTCAGGGCTTCCATAAGGCAATATAAAGCAATCGACAATAATGATTATGTAATTATAATCTTTATTTATTATATTCTTATTATTATTGTTGGTATCTATTTTGTACTTGTGTGTTTCTAAAAGAATATGACATTGTAAGAGGTTTCTTTACCGAAGGTGTTCAATTAGGAGAAAAATAATGATGTTACCAGGGTTGACCCATCTAAATGGGCCAAAGAATACTAATTGAGGATTTTGAGCCAGGCAAAAGGTGTTGTGTGCTTATACTTCTTTATTGTGTTTTGTATTTTATATTTTCTATGTGTACTAATAATGGTAGATAAGAATGATTAACAAGATCAACGAATATAAAATTTAAAAAAAAATGGAACATTCTATTTGTTGGAAAAATGTTAATGAAAAAAACAGGTGGATGCAGGAAGGAGACTCGATTTTTGATTATGAATTTATTTAGTCCTACATTAGAGAATGAGAAACTTTATAGTTAGTTTATATTGAATCATAATAATTAAAGTGTGAACATATATAGGAAGAGATTATTTTTCATGCACGGGCCTAAGGGGAGGTGGAGGGGTGTAAATTCATGGCCTAGATTGCATTGAACCAATATTGATTCGTGTGCAAGCATGATCTATGCCCTTAAATACCGATCAAGGAAAAAGAGTAGAGGACTAATTCCTCAAATAATTATACAAATGTTTATATTGACTATAAACCTTAAGAGCAAAGAAAGGAAATAAACTTCAAAAACAAAAAATACTTATATTCCTGAAAATCCTAAATGAACTCAAAATATAAAAGACAAAAATTACAAAAACAAAAATCCACTATAAAAAAAAAAAATAACTCGTCATAAAAAATAGAGCATTTGCGATGAATTTTGTGATGAATTAAAAAAAATCATCATAAAAAATTTGCAATGACGTCGCAAATAACTCGTCACCAAACTTTGCAATGAAAACATATAAATTCATCGTAAATTCTACGACAAATTTTATTTTCGTTGCTAAATTTATTTTAAATTTTCAATGAAAACAAAATTCGTTGTAAAATTCACAAACCAGATTTGGTGACAAAATTATGTTTTCATCGCATATTTAGCGATGAATTCCATTTTCATCTAAATTTGTAACAAAAAGGATTCATCACCAAATCTTCGACGATTACATTTTCATCCTAGATTTGATGACGAATCCTATTTTGGTTGTTTTCATGAAAGATTTGTAATACATAGTGGATTACGATAGGTTGGCGATGATAAATTTTCATTGTCAAATTCATCGCAAAATGCAAAATTTTTGCCCAAAACCCATCTGTTTTTATATTTGATCATGTATACAAAATTTAAACCTATTTATATGAAGGATCAGAATAACAATAGAAGGGTTGGGGGGGGGGGAGGAGGGTGAATATCGCCGGTTAAAAATCTTTTTTGTTTCGTAAACTAAATCAAAGTATAACAGTGGAATTAAAAACAATAAGCACAGAGATATAGTTGGTTACTTGGATCGGAGCCTGTATTGACTCCTACTCCAAGACTTGTGATCCTTGATTGCACAGTTGAGAAATTCACTAAAATTCTTCTTTTAGAAACCTTTAGAAAAGAGGTGATTCATACAATGAGGTTTACTATAATTATGCAAGCTAAGATTAAATTTACCGACAAATAAAATTTAAGATGAAGATCATCAGAGCTCTTTGGCGTCGTAGCTTGCACACAGAGTTGAAGCGTAGAGTAGTTGTAGCATGAACAAAGAGGAAGAAGATCAAAAGGTTGCACACCAATTTTCTTTTGTTGGCTTGAATCTTGAGGTCTTTTTATAAGCTGTGTTTAGTTGACCAAAAAAGCCTTTGTTAGTTAGAGCCCTAGAGCCAATCATATGATAATTGTTGTATGAACTCGTTGTATCATATTCCTATGTATATAAAGGCATTTCTTTTTGGTTATTATACTTACTTGTATTGGTGCCAAATAACTAAGTATAATAATGTCCTTGAGTAGAAGGTTCTTATCTATATCATCGATTGGTTGAATCGATAATGAGATGATATAGAGAACACTACTCTTAATCATTCATAATCAAGTATTAACATTCAGGGACAATGTTAGTACGGCGAGACTAGCATGTAGGTCAACTCGATGACTTGATCTCACAAGTCATGGATATAGAGATATCAAGTTGACACATGAGTATGCATTGGAGAATGTATACTGAATGACCCGCCATGAAAAAGTATCATGGATCGTTATATGAGTATCATATACTTTATCATATTGCTATTAGTATGACTATTAGTCCTTGGACCTGAAGTCACCATGGTTCCCTACATAAGGAGTTGCATACTTTGACTTCGTTAAACATCACGCGTAACTGGGTGGACTATAAAGGCGATTACTGGGTATGTAACAAATTATGCGGAGGGATGTGAGTGATGTAGATGAGATCTATCCCTCCTATATAATGGGAGTGACATCGTTATTCTTGATAGAGTGAGACCACTAAGTGCATGGCCATGCCCAAATGAGTCAATATGAGTTATTGAGCTTATTTGATTATAGTGAGTCTACTTGGAGTTTAAGATTTAGATTGATCAGAGGATGACACCGTCTATACCTCAAATTGATCAATCTAGATGTCAAGAATAGAAGGATACTTGTCATATATTGTGAAGAATCACAATTAGTAGTCACAAGGTGATGTTGGATCTCAACATTCTTGTAACTTGGGTAGTAATGATGTATTGCTAAATACCGCTCATTACTTATGCTTCTAAATGGGTTTAGGAGCATTGCCAACGTTACAAGAACTTATAGGGTCACACATAAAGGGCAATTAGATGGAGAATAGGTTTATATGATGAACCAAGAGGATTAGGTTCATGTGATGAACAAAATTGGATTAAGAGTAATCCAAATTAAACTAATTGAGTTGGACTCAATTTGGTTCATGTGTTAAATGAGTCTAATTTGGACTTAGATTCATTGAGTCAATTTAATTCAATGAATAAGATTCATTAAATTAAAATTGACTTGAACCAAAGGTTGGATTTGATCAACCATGAGAGAATTTAAGTCAAGTTTGACTTGACTTGAGAGGGAAGATGAAAGGTCAAGTTTGACTTGACCATTGCCACCTCATTTGTGAGTTGGCATTAAGTGGGCCAATGATAATGTTTCACATCATCAAGGTTAGCACATGTGTGTGCCATCTCATGAGGGAAAACCAAGAGCCATGACTCTTGGTCTTCCTTGTGTGGCCGACCACATAAAAGGAGGAATTAGTGCATTTGTGTGCTAATTCAAGGCAACCTTAACTTCATCTTCTTCCTCCTCTCTTCTTGCTCTCCCTCTCCTCCTCCTTGGCCAAACACCATTAGAGTGCTAGCACACTCTATGTGCTTTCTCCATCTCTATTGTTCGTGTGGATACGTATAGAGGTGTGTCCACTTGAATACACTCGAGATCCGACAACTTTTGGACGAGCGGGATTCGCGAAGGGCTTCGCTACAAGGGTAATCTCTTAACCATGTAGATCTAGGGTAGAAAAACTTGTACATGTAAAATTTTATCTTCGCACGGATCCGGTGGCATGAGATTTAGGGGTTTCCGCAACGCAAAAAGCGGGTTTTGCGGCTCGAAAATCCCAACAGTGGTATCAGAGCCACGTGCGAACATGTACATGTTTTTATTTTAATTTTTATGAAAAATTAAAGTTCTGTAAGTTTCTGTGATTTTATGATTTTTATGGTTTTTATGAGTATTTTTCTCGTAGAAGCGAAGCAACGAGTGCTAGGACACTTGTAGGCTTCGACTACTGAGAAATATTTTCTGAAACGGCAAGTTCTCACCCAAAATGTTTTGGGACAGCGGCTTAGGGCACTGTAAGATCGTCGTGGGACACTCGTGAGACTCATTTCTGTAGGACCGTGATCGTTCGATAGAGGGGGGGGGTGAATATCGATTCGAAAAGTCGAGTAAAAATACGCAGCGGAAAAGTAAATGAACACAGTTGTTTTTACTTCGTTCGGAGCCTGTGATGACTCCTACTCGAAGGCCCGTGGTCCTTGACCACTTTCGTTGGGCAATCACTAGCAATTCGAATATAATTACAAAATGAATACAGGAAATGCTAGTGAAACAAAGTAATATCAACAAAGAAATTAACTAAAAACCGAAGGAGCACTTTGTCGGAGCTTTGTTGGCGTCACAGGAACGTAGAGCAGCAGGACCAGCAGTAGAAGAGTTCTCAGATTGATGATTGATGAAGCTCCATCTCTGGGGCTTCTTTTATATGCTACTCCGGGCGCCTGGATCCCTTCCGGGCGCCCTGGTGCGACGTGGCAGGTCTAATCAGCGAACTCCACGTGGCGACGACTCGGCCTGGATAAAATTCACCTCTGGGCGCCCGGATCCCTTCCGGGTGCCTGGACCTCCGGGCGCCCGGATCCCTTCCGGGCGCCTGGACCTCCTGTTTCCAGAAACTTTCTTTCCTGCAAAACAGAGTTAGTCCGAGGCAAATATATATTCTGCAACATAGATTGTTAGCACAATTTATGAAAATAGAATTAATAGTAAAAATATGACTTAGATTCCGTCTTTCTGAGACCGGAATCTAGTCACGATCTCGACTTAGATATCCGAAATGGATCTAAGTCGGATCGACGCCTAATGTTCCCTTCCCGGGAACGCGTCCTCGCAGTCACTCCCCTCCAGTGACTTACCTCACTTACCTGCCAGACGTCCGGTCAGCCCGTCGACCCGTCTGGACTTCTCGCCAGCTATCTAGTCAGCCCGTCGACCTAGCTGGACTTCTCGCCAAGCGTCCGGTCAGCCCGTCGACCCACTTGGACTTCTCGCCAGCTATCCGGTCAGCCCGTCGACCTAGCTGGACTTCGTGCCAGACATCCGGTCAGCCCGTCGACCTGTCTGGACTTCTCCTGCACACTTGATCAAAGTGTCAGACAATAACAAAACTAACTTAACCTATTTGTCATTCATCAAAACCTAGGTTAGACCGTTAGTGCTACCCGCACCAACAATTTCATGAGAAGGGGTGCTGCCCCTAACCCCGCAAGGGGCATTGTCCCGCGATCGTGCCCGAAAATCGGTAAACGGGATCACCGGGAAATTGTTACTCATAAAATTGTAAAAAATAGCAGTAAAATCATAAAAATTTATATAAAATACATAATTTAGAATTATGTATGATATTGGGATGGTCATGGCCCAAATAACCCAATTTGATTGGAAATATGTGTTGTAATTCATAATATGGTCTTCGTGCCATTTTTGTGTGATTGTGCGTGTTGTATATGATCGCGACCTGTGCGTCGTGCCTTCCTTTATTTTATATTGCTGTTGTAAATAGTTTGTACTCGAAAGTAACTTGAGTTTCAAATTTGTAATGTACAAAATTGGAGCGGTGGAATGTCCACTCGAGGAGGAGTTACGAGGAGGGTGCGAGCAACACATGGCGGTCAAAGGGAGGAGCTTGGAGAAGCTATTGACCCTAGGTTGACCATTCGATTTTCTCATTGGCTTGAGAAGATCGTAGTCGGGCCATGACTAATCACAATTTAATTAATTGCTTATGTGTGTGTATGTGATGCATGCTAGAGTAGAGTAATTAATTAGTACTTTAACGATTAGATTAGATCTTAATTGCGTATATGATGCACCACGATTAGATTAGATCTAAATCGCATATATGATACACATCAACGATTAGATTAGATCTTAATCGTGACAACTCAAAATGCCTACCATGCCGTGATACCCATCACTACCTCGATCACATGTTGTTGTTGAATTTGCCAAAGCAGAGCAACGCATATTATCTTGGTAGGGTGCAGAGGGACAATCTTGGTCCCGCCTATCAACGCATGGGTGAGTACAAAATCAATTAGATTGAGTAAAATTAGTTAAACTCAATTGGATTGGGTTTAACTATAGGCATTTTCTAATGGTTGGTAGATAGGCCAAAATCACATTTATATTAACTCTTGGGCGATTCAGCCAAAACTAACTCAAGTTTTAATATACATGCGGATCTTGATCCTATAAACAAGAGTTGCATAGAGATGTAATTGGTAATTGGTTACTTACCGATCATACTAAGTCTTGGGCGATTTAGCCAAAGCTAACTCAAGGCGTAGTATGATGTGGATCTTGTCTCGCAAGAATTATAGCTAGTTGGTTAGAATCTAGTAGGTGTGGTTTGACCACATCCATGACTTGATTCTACAAAAGTTCTATAATTCAGTGGGAGCATCATTTAGTTAAAGGCCTAATTAAATGATTAGTGGAATATGATATTTATTTTTTGCATTTTCTGTTGTAGATTGGCATGTCGTCAAACATGAACACCTTCTCCCTGCGTTCTGTCCTTGATAAGGACAAGCTCAACGGAGCTAACTTCCTGGACTGGTACAGGAACCTGAGAATTTTTCTCACACAGGAACGAAAATTGTACGTCCTGGAGAAGCTCATTCCCGAGGCACCTCCTGCCATTGCCACGCGAGCTGACCGTGATGCTTATAAGAAGCATCAAGATGATGCATTAGATGTGTCCTGTCTCATGCTCGCGACCATGAACTCTGAGCTTTAGAAGCAATACGAGTTGATGGGTGCTCATTGTTGGTTAGTCCTAGGAAAACGTACCGGTTCCACTGTACAAAATTTTTTGTACAAGTGTCGAACCTTTCCTTAAATAACCTATTGTGTTCTTTAGAAGTTAAATTAGGAATCACAGATGGAACTTAACATCATTGATTCCAAATTTAACTTATCTATTCTTAATGGTTTAGATTTGAATCGCAAGCGGAACTTAACACTATTGATTCAAATCCACCTATGTTATTAATTCCATTAAATATTAATTTCCAAAATTGGCTTCCAGGACTGCATGGCGAGGCACGTGACCTTCTTGGATATGGGAGCAACCACCACCGCCTAGACAAAGCCTTTTAAGGAAAACTAATATTTAATTTCCTTAAATAACTCTAGGTTAACCAAAAAGAATAATCGAATCACAAATTCGAAAAAGAAGAAAACACAAATTCGAAAAACTAATACGAAAAACTAGATCTAATGCCTCTTGTTTTTGGAATTCTTACAAAGAAAATAACTAGTATGATGCGGAATAAAATTACTAGTTATACCTTCTCTTTGCAAGCTGATGACCTCGAGATCTTCTGCCGTATTCCTCGCCTCGCCTTGGACGTCGTGTGGGCGACGATCTTCCAAGATGAACACCACCCAAAAGCTTCCTTCCTCTTCTTCAAAAACCGGCCACCACCACCACCAAGGAGAAGAGAGCAAAAGGGAAAAGAGAGGGGAGAGGGAGGGCCGACCACTTGATGATCTCCAAGAAAAAGAATAAGAATTATCTCACATGAAGCCTCCCCACCCCTTCTTTTATAATACTTGCCCAAGGCAAATAAGGGAAGAATTTTTACAAAAAATAAAATCTTCCAAGAGTTTTTCCTTTTCCCTTTTATTTTTCCTTTTCTTTCCTCTTGATTGAATCAATCACCAAAATTAATTGATGATGATTTTATTTTAATTGTTTTGGCTGGCCACATTGCTTGGGCACCAAGCAAGAGTGGCCGGCCCCTATAAGAGGAAGGAAATAAAATTTTTTATAAAATTTTACAAGAAGAAAATCTATTATAAAATTTTACAAGCTCTCTTTCCTAAAGTAGGAGTTAAAAAAGGAAAGTTCTAAAAATTAAAACCATGTTTTAAAATTTAAAACTTTTCTTATAAAATTTATTTTTTTTAACATGGTGATATAAAATTTAAATTTTAAAACTTATCTTCCTTTTTTTTCTTAAACCATGAGGAAGGTTAAAAAAGGAAATTTTAAAATCTTTTAAACTTTCTTTTAAAACATGTGGCCTAATTCAAAGAAGGAAATTTTTTAAAAATAAATCTGTCTTTTAAAACTTATAGTTTTCTACAAAGAGAAGATATTAAAAAATTCAAAACAACCCTCCCTTTTTGAATTATTGTGGCCGACCCCTACTAGCTTGGTCACCAAGCAATAGGGCTGGCCCTTTAAGAGGAGATGTGGCCGACCATTGCTTGGTCATCAATCAATGGACCGTCCCCCTTCTTGGACACCAAGATGGGCCTTTCTTTAGATGGACTTGAGGCTCTAATGAGGCTACGACAGGGACCTAGAGGAGAAATTGGTTTTGGCCTTCTGATGAGCTTGAGTATCCCGTGTTCGCCCCGAACACACAACTCAAGTTCATCGATAATAACTCATTCCACTAGAGAGTTATTACCGCACTACCACACCAATCCCAAATTATATTATGGGCTCCTTCTTATCATGAGTGTGTTAGTCTTCCTGTGTTTAAGATAACGAATGCCCACTAATTAAGTAAGTTACTGACAACTTAGTTAATTAATATCTAGCTCCAAGAGTAGTACCACTCAACTTCATTGTCATGTCGGACTAAGTCCACCTGCAGAGTTTAACATGACAATCCTTATGAGCTCCTCTTGGGAACATTCTCAACCTAGATAACTAGGACACAGATTCCATCTCTAATCAACAACACACACTATAAGTAATATCATTTCCCAACTTATTGAGCATTTTAATTTATCGAGCTAAACCACTCCCTTTGATAAGTCAAAGAAATAAATATTAAATATATGTGCTTATTATTATATTAGGATTAAGAGCACACACTTCCATAATAACTAAGGTCTAGTTCTTTTATTAAGTCAGTACAAAAAGAACTTACCTAAATGGTCCTACTCAATACACTTAGAGTGTATCAGTGTAATTTATTAATCAAGATAAACTAATACTTAATTACACTATGACTATTCCGATAGTTTGTTCCTTTCCATCTTAGTCGTGAGCAACTATTTATAGTTTATAAAGAACTGACAACATGATCTTCTCAGTGTGACACCACATTTCATGTTATCTACTATATAAATTAATTGAACAATTACATTTAACAAATAAATGTAGATATTGACCAATGTGATTCTTTTATTTCAAAAATAAATGTTTACAAAAGCTAGGCTTTTAGTATACACTCCAACAATCTCCCACTTACACTAAAAGACTAAGCTGCCATATCTGTTGCCTTACATATGATTCTCATCCCCTCCATATGCAGATCAAAAGCTTTCGCCGGAAGGGCCTTAGTGAAAGGATCTGCCAGGTTATCTGCTGATGCAATCTTGGCGACGACAACTTCTCCTCGCTTGACGGTGTCTCGTATCAGGTGGTACTTGTGCTCTATTTGTTTACTTGCCTTATGGGCTCGTGGTTCCTTCGAGTTTGCAACTACACCGCTATTATCAGAATAAATTGTGATGATCATGGGCAAACTAGGAATCACATCTAAATCCATTAAAAAGTTCCTGAGCCATACAACTTCTTTGGTTGCCTAAGAGGCAGCCACATACTCAGCTTCCATGGTTGAGTCCGAGACGTATTTCTGCTTAACACTCCTTCATGCAATGACTCCACCTCCTAGAGTAAACACATAGCCTGACGTAGACTTACTATTGTCCCTATCTGATTGGAAGTCCAAATCCGTGTAACCCACAGGGAGTAAATCGTCTGCTTGGTAGACTAGCATATAATCTCTAGTCCTTCTCAGGTACTTCAATATATGCTTTACAACAGTCTAATGCCCTTGTTCAGGGTTACTCTGATATATGCTAACCATGCCCACGGTAAAACAGATATCAGGTCTCCTACATAGCATTGCATACATAAGGCTTCCTACAACCGAAGCATAAACATATCCAACATCTCTTTTGATGTCTTCGGAGACATCTCTTTAGATAAGGCTACTCCATGCCTAAAAGGTAAGAAACCTTTCTTGGAGTTCTGCATGCTAAAACGAGTAAGGATTGTATCTATATATAAAGCTTGGGATAGACACAACATTCTTTTCTTGCGATCCCTTATAACTTTGATCCCAAAAATGTGTGCACATTCTCCTAAGTCCTTTATATCAAATTGTTTGGACAACCATACCCTTACATCCGATAATACCTTGACATTGTTGCCAATTAACAAAATATCATTTATATATAGTAAAAGAAATACCACCATGTTTCCATTACACTTCTTGTATACACAAGACTCATCCAGACACTGAATAAATCCATAAGACTGGATTACTTCGTTAAACCGGATGTTCCAAGATCTTGAAGCTTGCTTTAGTCCATAAATGGACCGATTGAGCTTGCACACTAGATGCTCTTTGCCTTTTTCAATGAATCCCTCTGGTTGCTTCATATGGATGTTTTCTTCAAGACTTCCGTTAAGGAATGCTGTCTTGACATCAATTTGCCAAATCTCATAATTCATATAAGCAGCAATGGATAAGAGTATCCGGATAGACTTAAGCATGGCTACCAGCGAAAAAGTCTCCTCATAATCGATTCCCTCTTTCTGAGTATACCCTTTCGCAACAAGTCTTTCTTTGAAGGTTTCTACCTTCCCGTTTGTCCCCTTTTTCCTTTTATAGATCCACTTGCATCCAATGGCTTTTACACCATCAGGTGGTTCTACAAGCTCCTAGACCTTATTAGAATACATAGACTCTATTTCAGAATTCATTGCCTTTTGCCAAAATACTGCACCTATATCTTGGAGTGCTTCGTCATATGTCCGGGGATCAGGTTCATGTTTACCCGGGATCAAGTCCGAAGACTCTCCCAAAAACATGAATCTCTTAGGTTGCCTTACAACCCTTCCACTACGACGAGGCATTGTCTCTGGTTGTGTATCATGTGTGACACGTGTTGCAGTTTCTTGTGATACATCATCTTGTACTGTTGGTACTAAAGTAGACGTTCCCTCTCGTATTTCTTCTAGAACTTTTTCACTCATGGGCTTATGGTTCATTATATAATCTTCTTCTAAAAATCGAGGATTGGTGCTAACAATGATCTTCTGATTTTTAGGATTATAAAATAAACCACCTTTCGTTCCTTTAGGATATCCCACAAACAGACAAACTTCTGTATGTGATTCCAACTTGTCAGTATCTCCCTTCAGCACATGTGCTGGACTACCCCATATCCGGATATGATTCAGACTAGGCTTACGCCCATTCCATAATTCTATTGGAGTAGAAGGAACTGTTTTAGAAGGTACCATATTCAGAATGTACACTGCTATTTCCAGAGCATATCCCCAAAACAAATTTGGTAATTCTGAATAACTCGTTATCGATCTAACCATTTCCATAAGAGTCCTATTCCTTCGTTCTGCCACACCATTCTGTTGGGGTGTACCAGGTGCAGACAATTGGGATTGAATCCCGATTTCCGATGAGTAATTCCTAAACTCTCCAAAGAGGTATTCGCCACCACGGTCAGACCGTAGTGTCTTGATACTTTTACCAAGACATTTCTCCACATCAGCCCTATATTCTTTGAACTTGTCAAAGCATTCAGACTTGCGACGCATCAGGTAAATCTATCCGTATCTTGAATAATCATCTATAAAGGAGACGAAGTATTTATAACCACCTCTTGCCTGGATAGATATAGGACCACACAAATCAGAATGAACCAGTTTTAACGCATCTTTGGCTCTATACCCCTTGGCCTTAAAAGGTCTCTTGGTCATTTTACCTTCCAAGCAGGATTCACATGTTGGAAAGTTTTCCAACTCTAATGAACCCAAGAGTCCATCGGCTACAAGCCTTTGAATCCTACTTAAGTTAATATGCCCAAGTCTTAGATGCCAAAGATATGTTTGGTTCATTTCCGAAGGTTCTTTTCTCTTATTAGAGTTAGAAGATGTGTCATTAATTTCCATATTTTGTTTTGTGGGAGAAATTGGATTTAAAGTATATAAATTGCCAACCAATGCACCAGAACAGATAATCACCTTATTTCTCTTTATAACCACATTGTTATTAAAGGAAACTGAATATCCATCCAAATACAGTTTAGAAATTGAAATTAAATTCTTTCTAAAACTAGGTACATAAAGATAAATTTTTAAAACCAAATTTCTATTCCTATCAAAAGATAATTAGACGTCTCCCGCTGCAACAGCCGCCACCTTAGTAGCATTGCCCATGTAGACGGTTATTTCTCCTTCAAATAGGCGTTGGGTTTCCTGGAACCCCTGCAAAGAATTGTAGACATGATCAGTGACTCCCGTATCTACACATCAGGTGCTGGTAGATAACACCGCTAAATATATTTCAACTACTAGAGTATGAGATATACCTTTATTGTTCTGATTCCTACAAGGACAGTCCGCCTTCCAATGTCTTGACTGCTTGCAGATGAAGCACTTGCCCTTCGACTTCTTTATTCCAACTTTTTGTCCTGTACCCTGAGGTTTATTCACCTTCTTTGCTGAAAAGACCTGTTTCTTCTTCTTCTTGCCTTTCGACTTAGAAGTAGAACCATTTTTAGCATAGTGAATCTGAGAACTGTGACGAAATATTCCTTCTGCTGCCTATAGTTCTGTCAGAAGTTCCGCCAACGTATACTCTCTTTTGTTCATATTATAGTTCAGGCGGAACTGCTCAAAACTTCTAGGTATTGTTTAGAGAATTATATCGACCTAGGTTTCCCCATTGATTTCTCCTCCAAGGACTTGTATTTCATTTAAATAAGCCATCATTTTGAGGATATGATCCCTTACGGGTGTCCCCTCAGACATGGTGGCTGTCATTAGCTTTCTCATTGCCTCTTGCCTAGCAGTCCGACTCTGATGCCCAAAGAATTCTTTGAGATTGTTCATTATATCATAAGCTGTTGGTAAATCTTGATGCTGATGTTGCAATACATTTGACATTGATGCCAAAATATAACACCGCGCCATCTCATCAGCTTTTACCCATTTCTTATGATACTTTATCTCCTTTGGGGTAGAGTCACCATCAGGTGCATCAGGGCAAGCCTCAGTCAGTACAAACTTATAGCTTTCAGCAGTAAGAACAATGTCCAGGTTCTTTTTCCAATCAATATAGTTGGGACCAGTAAGATTGTTTTCTTTCAGTATAATGGCAAGTGGGTTGAAAGTCATCCTAAGAATCACAAAAATAAACTTTGGTCAAGACTCTAAATTTAGAATAATATTGATTCCTCAAACAATACTATTTTAAATTAACCAACACCTCAAATCACCGTGAATATTGCATGCCACGTTAGTGTGGATGTATACAAATTCAACATTTGTAAGAGGAGGGTGTGACCCATTAATTTTATTATCTTGTCATCCTAACTTTATGACAAATAAAATTAATAGTTGGTTTCACTTTGGTCACACAAAACAATAGCAGTGACTCCATTGGGGAGGAAACTATTGAATGCGTCTAAGTGTATACCATTACTTGATACTAAGTCCATTAAATAGGATTGTGCCCCTTCAGTTGGAGAAGATCACACACTCCTAAATAATTTCCTATAACCATCCATAAAAGGAAGTTTGATCTAGTGATCAACAACAAACACATCCGTTGTGGAGGGAGGCACTCAGAGCCAACACGCAAGCTTGTTGTATCACTTACAAACTAGTAATGGAGACCATGAGATTTATTTAAAATCCCTCTCCCACTTAGTTATTTAAAATGAGGATTTTAACCTATGCTAGCATACATCACATACACATAAACATCACAGTAAATAAAAGTAATAAATTTGGAAATTAATTTTCCAACTATTATGTCCTTTTCCATCACTGTCTTCAGTATGCTCCAACCCTAGCTGCTGCCATCTTTAGCCACCTCCATCGGGTCGAGTTGTCGCATCATCTTGCTTCTTATTCCGCTGTGCCTCTAGTCCTCCAAAAGTACCACGCCTTGCAAACATCCGATCCGCGACAAAAATAGAATTTTACAAATATCGATCCTATATTCTATAAAGGAATGTACATGTATTCTAGATCGAACAAAAATAAAATTCTAAAAATAATACAGCTCCTGCTGTATTTAATACATACAATCATGCACATAAAATAATGCCCTTGACATGTCCAAGGGTCCAATCACACACAATATCTAAATGCCATAATAGTTGGAGCTTGCAACCACAAAGTTAGCACATCCTATTATTATCCTGCCTAAATTATGTATGACATGTGCATAATTAATTTGAAAACCAAAACACATAGAGGCAAACCCTAGCTCTGATACCAATTGTTGGTTAGTCTTAGGAAAACGTACTGGTTCCACTGTACAAAATTTTTTATACAAGTGTTGAACCTTTCCTTAAATAACCTATTGTGTTCTTTAGAAGTTAAATTAGGAATCGCAGACGGAACTTAACATCATTGATTCTAAATTTAACTTATCTGTTCTTAATGGTTTAGATTTGAATCGCAAGCGGAACTTAACACTATTGATTCAAATCCACCTATGTTATTAATTCCATTAAATATTAATTTCCAAAATTGGCTTCCAGGACTGCATGGCGAGGCACGTGGTCATCTTGGATATGGGAGCAACCACCACTGCCTAGACAAAGCCTTTTAAGGAAAACTAATATTTAATTTCCTTAAATAACTCTAGGTTAACCAAAAAGAACAATCGAATCACAAATTTGAAAAAAAAGAAAACACAAACTCGAAAAACTAGATCTAATGTCTCTTGTGTTTGGAATTCTTACAAAGAAAATAACTAGTATGACGCAGAAGAAAATTACTAGTTATACCTTCTCTTAGCAAGCTAATGACCTCGAGATCTTCTGCCATATTCCTCGCCTCTCCTTGGACGTCGTGTGGGTGACGATCTTCCAAGATGAACACCACCCAAAAGCTTCCTTCCTCTTCTTCAAAAACAGGCCACCACCACCACCAAGGAGAAGAGACCAAAAGGGAAAAGAGAGGGGAGAGGGAGGGCCGACCACTTGATGATCTCCAAGCAAAAGAATAAGAATTATCTCACATGAAGCCTCCCCACCCCTTATTTTATAATACTTGCCCAAGGCAAAAAAGGGAAGAATTTTTACAAAAAATAAAATCTTCCAAGAGTTTTTTCTTTTCCCTTTTATTTTTCCTTTTCTTTCCTCTTGATTGAATCAATCACTAAAATTAATTGATGCTGATTTTATTTTAATTGTTTTGGCCGTTCATATTGCTTGGGCACCAAGCAAGAGTGGCCGACCCCTATAAGAGGAAGGAAATAAAATTTTTTATAAAATTTTACAAGAAGAAAAACTCTTATAAAATTTTACAAGCTCTCTTTCCTAAAGTAGGAGTTAAAAAAGGAAAGTTCTAAAAATTAAAACCATACTTTAAAATTTAAAACTTTTCTTATAAAATTTCCTTTTTTAACATGGTGATAGAAAATTTAAATTTTAAAACTTATCTTCCTTTTTTTATTAAACCATGAGGATGGTTTAAAAAGGAAAATTTTAAAATCTTTTAAACTTTCTTTTAAAACATGTGGCCTAATTCAAATAAGGAATATTTTTAAAATTAAAATCTCTCTTTTAAAACTTATAGTTTTCTACAAAGAGAAGATTTTAAAAAAATTAAAACAACCCTCCCTTTTTGAATTATTGTGGCCGGCCCCTACTAGCTCGATCACCAAGCAATAGGGCCGGGCCTTTGAGAGGAGATGTGGTCGGCCATTGCTTGGTCACCAAGCAATGGACCGGTCCCCTTCTTGGACACCAAGATGGGCCTTTCTTTCGATGGACTTGAGGCTCTAATGAGGCTACGACATGGAACTAGAGGAGAAATTGGTTTTGACCTTCCGATGAGCTTGAGTATCCCATGTTCACCCCAAACACACAACTCAAGTTCATCGATAATAACTCATTTCACTAGAGAGTTATTACCGCACTACCGCACCAATCTCAAATTACATTATGGGCTCCTTCTTATCATTAGTGTGTTAGTCTCCTTGTGTTTAAGATAACGAATGTCCACTAATTAAGTAAGTTATTGACAACTTAATTAATATCTAGCTCCAAGAGTAGTACCACTCAACTTCATTGTCATGTCGGACGAAGTCCACCTACAGGGTTTAAAATGACAATCCTTATGAGCTCCTCTTGGGGACATTCTCAACCTAGATAACTAAGACACAGATTCCTTCTATAATCAACAACACACACTATAATTAATATCATTTCCCAACTTATCGGGCATATTGATTTATCGAGCTAAACCTCACCCTTTGATAAGTCAAAGAAATAAATATTAAATATATGTGCTTGTTATTATATTAGGATTAAGAGCCTACACTTCCATAATAACTAAGGTCTAGTTCTTTTATTAAGTCAGTACAAAAAGAACTTACCTAAATGGTCCTACTCAATACACTTAGAGTGTATCAGTGTAATTTATTAATCAAGATAAACTAATACTTAATTACACTATGACTATTCTGACGGTTCGTTTCTTTCCATCTTAGTCATGAGCAACTATTTATAATTTATAAAGAACTGACAACATGATCTTCTGAGTATGACACCACACTCCATGTTATCTAATATATAAATTAATTGAACAATTATAATTAACAAATAATTGCAGATATTGACCAATGTGATTCTTTTATTTCAAAAATAAATGTTTACAAAACTTAGGCTTTTAGTATACACTCCAATAATCTCCCACTTATACTAAAAGAATAAGTTGCCATATCTGTTGCCATACATATGATTCCCATCCCCTCCACATGCCGATCAAAAGCTTTCACCGGAAGGGCCTTAGTGAAAGGATCTGTCAGGTTATCTATTGATGCAATCTTGGCGACGACAACTTCTCCTCGCTTGACAATGTCTCGTATCAGGTGGTACTTGCGCTCTATATGTTTACTTGCCTTATGGGCTCGTGGTTCCTTCGAGTTTGCAACTGCACCGCTATTATCACAATAAATTATGATGATCTTGGGCAAACCAGGAATCACATCTAAGTCCATTAGAAAGTTCCTGAGCCATACAACTTCTTTAGCTGCCTCAGAGGCTGCCATATACTCAGGTTCCATGGTTGAGTCCGAGACATATTTATGCTTAACACTCCTCCATGCAATGGCTCCATCTCCTAGAGTAAACACATAGCCTGACATAGACTTACTATTTTCCCTATCTGATTGGAAGTCCAAATCCGTTTAATCCACAGGGAGCAAATCGTTTGCTTGGTAGACTAGCATATAATCTCTAGTCCTTCTCAGGTACTTCAATATATACTTTATAGAAGTCCAATGTCCTTGTCCAGGGTTACTCTGATATATGCTAACCATGCCCACGGTAAAACAAATATCAGGTCTCGTACACAGCATTGCATACATAAGGCTTCCTACAGCCAAAGCATAAGGAATTGCCTTCATATCCTCCATCCCCTTTGATGTCTTCGGAGACATCTCTTTAGATAAGACTACTCCATACCTAAAAGGTAAGAAACCTTTCTTGGAGTTCTGCATGCTAAAACGAGTAAGGATTGTATCTATATATAAAGCTTGGGATAGGCACAACATTCTTTTCTTGCGATCCCTTATAACTTTGAGCCCAAGAATGTGTGCACATTCTCCTAAGTCCTTCATATCAAATTGTTTGGACAACCATACCCTTACGTCCGATAAGACCTTGACATTATCTCCAATTAACAAAATATCATCTACGTATAGTACAAGAAATACCACCACGTTTCCGTTACACTTCTTGTATACACAAGACTCATCCGGACACTGAATAAATCTATAAGACTGGATTACTTCATTAAACCATATGTTCCAAGATCTTGAAGCTTGCTTTAGTCCATAAATGGACCGATTGAGCTTGGCCACTAGATGCTCTTTGCCTTTTTCAATGAACCCTTCTGGTTGCTTTATATAGATGTTTTCTTCAAGACTTCCGTTAAGGAATGCTGTCTTGACATCCATTTGCCAAATCTCATAATCCATATGAGCGACAATGGATAAGAGTATCCGGATAGACTTAAGCATGGCTACCAGCGAAAATGTCTCCTCATAATCGATTCCCTCTTTCTAAGTATACCCTTTCACAATAAGACTTGCTTTAAAGGTTTCTACCTTCCCGTTTGTCCCCCTTTTCCATTTATAGATCCACTTGCATCCAATGACTTTTACACCATCAGGTGGTTCTACAAGCTCCCAGACCTTATTAGAATACATAGACTCTATTTCAGAATTCATTGCCTTTTGCCAAGATACTGCATCTATCTCTTGGAGTGCTTCATCATATGTCTGGGGATCAGGTTCATGTTTACCCGGGATCAAGTCCGAAGACTCTCCCAAAAACTTGAATCTCTCAGGTTTCCTTATAACCCTTCCACTACGACGAGGCACTGCCTCTGGTTGTGTATCATGTGTGACACATGTTGCAGTTTCTTGTGATACTTCGTCTTGTACTCTTGGTATTAAAGTAGACGTGTCCTCTCGTATTTCTTCTAGAACTATTTCACTCATGGGCTTATGGTTCATTATATAATCTTCTTCTAAAAATTGAGCATTGGTGCTAACAATGATCTTCTGATTTTTAGGATTATACAACAAACCACCTTTCGTTCCTTTAGGATATCCCACAAACAGACAAACTTCTGTACGTGATTCCAACTTGTCAGTATCTCCCTTTAGCACATGTGCTGGACTACCCCATATCCGGATATGATTCAGACTAGGCTTACGCCCATTCCATAATTCTATGGGAGTAGAAGAAACTGTTTTAGAAGGTACCATATTCAGAATGTACACTGCTATTTCCAGAGCATATCCCCAAAACGAATTTGGTAATTCTGAATAACTCATTATCAATCTAACTATTTCCATAAGAGTCCTATTCCTTCGTTCTGCCACACCATTCTGTTGTGGTGTACCAGGTGCAGACAATTGGGATTGAATCCCGACTTCTGATGAGTAATTCCTAAACTCTCCAAAGAGGTATTCGCCACCACGGTTAGACCGTAGTGTCTTGATACTTTTACTAAGATGTTTCTCCACATCAGCCCTATATTCTTTGAACTTGTCAAAGCATTCAGACTTGCGGCGCATCAGCTAAATGTATCCGTATCTTGAATAATCGTCTATAAAGGAGACGAAGTATTCATAACCACCTCTTGCCTGGATAGACATAGGACCACACAAATCAGAATGAACCAGTTCTAACGTATCTTTGGCTCTATACCCCTTGGCCTTAAAAGGTCTCTTGGTCATTTTACCTTCCATGCAGGATTCACATGTTGGAAAGTTTTCCAACTCTAATGAACCCAAGAGTCCATCGGCTACAAGCCTTTGAATCCTACTTAAGTTAATATGCCCAAGCCTTAGATTCCAAAGATACGTTTGGTTCATTTCCGAAGGTTCTTTTCTCTTATTAGAGTTAGAAGATGTGTCATTAATTTCCATAAATTACTTTGTGGGAGAAATTGGATTTAAAGTATATAAATTGCCAACCAATGCACCAGAACAGATAATTGTTCGCTCTCCGTAAGTGTACGGAAATGTCGCAAGTAATATAAAAGATTATCGTTTCCACAGGGACTGGAATAAGCACTAGAAATGTCTCAATGCGAATTAGCCAAACAACTATCCAATCGTTTCAAAAGCAAAGTAAGGTAAACAAATCTAATCTTAAAGATCAACAAACAAGAGTTTAGTGTTTTGGGTTATGATAAAGGGAGATTCTAGGAGTTTCGGTTTCTTTGTAGGATTTCTCGAATGTAAATGGTTCACCAATTCTTATCCCTCAATTGCCAAACATGTAGAAAGTTGCCGGTTCTCTCTTGCAATAGACAACCGGCTAAGGACTGAGAAATGTATCTAAATAGGATTAATTAGACATGAACCTATGTTGTCCTTACACAGAAGTGCACCTATTACTATGCCTTCCTCGGATATCAACGTAGAAGCCCACGACTTATCAATCTATCAAGATACAAGAAACTAATCACAAAATCCATCCTACTCTCTTGAATATTCCTATTTCCTCTTCAAGATTGTCTCTCAAACGTCCTTACACGGGCTTGCACCTGTCACGTGGATCCCTCGGATGATCGAGTGAGAGTTTATCTTTACAAAGTCCATAAGAAATTTAAACAATTAATCAAGAATGAGAATTAAGCACGAATCATCTTTAATCGTTCAAGATCTAATTGATACAAGCAAGATAATGTCATTGAAACAAGAGAATGGCAAATCCATAAGAGATTACATCAATCCATCATACAAATACTCCCTTCATCCTAGAATACAAGATCTACTCCATGAATCGAGGAAGAAAACCCGAAGAAATAGAGAATACAGGCATTCCTTAAATCCCCAATCCAAGAAACCAAGAAAAGGGGGAAAGAGAAAACTTATCTACGAAGAAACTTCGTCTTCGGATCCAATCCTCGCTCCGGAGTCGGAATCGCCAAGAACTCCCCTTGAATCGCCCAGAAATCCTCCCAAGAATGGGAGGAAACCACCAAATCTTGCCTTCTCCCAAAGGGGGAGAGATCCCCTTTCAATTCATGAAGGAGGGTTTAAATAGAGGAGGGAATCGGGCGCCACACGGCCGTGTGAGATTCACACGGCCATGTCCAGTTCCTTCTCTGCCAAAACTGCACGGCCGTGTGGTTCACACGGCCACAACCTGCTTAGTCTCTGGAAATGCTACACGGCCGTGTGGTGCACACAGCCACAGCCTGCTTAGTCTCTGGAAACCTCACACGGCCGTGTAGATCCACACGGCCATGTAAGACTTCTGCTCTGGTTGGCTTCAAATCTTGACACGGTCGTGTGAAGTTCACACGGCCATGTCATTCTCCACTTCTGTTGGTGCCAAACTCCACACGGCCCGAGCTCCATACCAGTGCAGGGCCGTGTGAGGTACACGGCCCGGTGCTTTCTCCCTTTGTTTCCTCCAATGCTTGCCCAAGGATGTAGATTCTTCACCAAATCGACTCCTGTGTACAGAAAATGCACAAAAAGCAGATCTCCGAACCAAAAGAGTAAATATGCTAAAAGGAAAGCTGGAAGTATAAAAATGCATAGATCAAGCATGCTCAAAGTATGTAAATGTGCGTAAAAACATGCATAAAAGAGTATATAATCTACGCACATCAATAATCACCTTATTTCTCTTTATAACCACATTGTTACTAATGGAAACTGAATATCCATCCAAATACAGTTTACAAACTGAAATTAAATTCTTTCTAAAACTGGGTACATAAAGACAATTTCTTTAAACCAAATTTCTATTCCTATCAAAAGATAAGTAGATGTCTCCCACTGTAACAGCCGCCACCTTAGTAGCATTGCCCATGTAGACGGTTATCTCTCCTTCAAATAGTCGTCGGGTTTCCTGGAACCCCTACAAAGAATTACAGACATGATCAGTGGCTCTCGTATCTATACACCAGGTGCTGGTAGATAACACCGCTAAACATGTTTCAACTACTAGAGCATGAGATATACCTTTATTGTTCTGATTCCTACGAGGACCGTCGCCTTCCAATGTCCTGATTGCTTGCAGATGAAGCACTTGCCTTCGACTTCTTCATTCCAACTTTTTGTCTTGTACCTTGAGGTTTATTCACCTTCTTTGCTGAAAAGACATGTTTCTTCTTCTTCTTGCCTTTCGACTTAGAGGTAGAACTATTTTCATGTTGGTTGCTACTCGGAAAACCTATCGGTTCCACTGTACAAAAATTTTGTAAAAAGGTCTGAACCTTTTCCTAGCTACCATGTGTTCTTTTAAATTAAACTCGGATCGCCTGCGGAACTTAACACGTTTGATCCTAAGTTTAATTTACTTGTTCTTTTAGGTTTAGACTTGGATCTCTTGCGGAACTTAACACGTTCGATCTAAATCACCTAGGTCACGAAGACAATTAAATATCTATTTCCAAAATCGGCTTCCAGTACTGCATGGCGAGGCACATGGCCTTCTTGGATATGGGAGCAACCACCACCGACTAGACAAAGCCTTTTAAGGAAATTAAATATTTAACCTTCCCATAGTAACCCTAGGTTAACCTCTAAGAACAATCAAATCATAAGAAAAAAAAATAAAAGAACACAATTTCGAAAACTAATTCGAAAAACCAGAATCACATGCCTCTTGTATTTGGTATTTTTACATGGAGATAAAACTAACATGATGTGGAAAACGATATTAGTTATACCTTTCTTAGTGAATAACGACCTCTAGATCTTCTACCGTATTCCTCTTCTAATCTCGGACGTTGTGTGGGTAATAATCTTCCGAGATGAGGACCACCTAGCACTTTCTTCTCCTTCCTTCAAGATTCGGCCAAGCACAAATCTTCCAAAGGATGAAGATCTTTTTCCACCAACCAAGCTCCAAGGGATGCAAGCTTTCTCTCCTTCTTCTCCAAGCTAAAATCCGACCACCACTTGATCTCCAAAAAGTATGAGAGGTTCGGCCACACCAAGGAGAGAAGAGAACTTGAAGGGGCCGGCCACACCAAGGAAAAAAAGAGGGAGAAAATAGAATAGAGGTTGTTACCACAAAGGCACCCAAACCCCCCTCTTTTATAATCCTTTAGCCTAGGCAAATAAGGAAAATTTAATAAAAACTTCCTTAACACTATTGCCATTGAAAAGGAAAATTTAATAAATTAAAATTAAATTCCTTTTCTAAGTTTATATGGTCGGCCACAACAAATAAGCAAACAAGGAAATTTTTCGCTAGAAAAATTAAAGCTTCCTAATTTGCTTCGAGAGAAATTTTAAAATAAAATTTCTCTTTAATAATCCCTTCATGATTGATGCTATAAAAGGAAATTTCTATAATTTTAAAATTTAACTTTTCAACATGTGGATGATAAATAAGTAAAGTTTTTACCAAAATTAAAATCAACCTTTTAATCTATAAATAAGGAAAGAGATTCAACTCTTCTCTTAATCTTTTGTAGAATCTTATAAAAGGAAATATTTTAATTTTTAAACTCTCTTTCAAATCATGTATTCCACATAAGAAAAAATTTAAAATTAAAATTTCTTTTATTTTTATAATGGCCGGCCACCTAGACTTGGGTTCAAACTAGGGCCGCCACCCATGGACCAAGGCTTGGCCGACCCTAGCTTGGTCCTTAACCTAGCTTGGCCGGCCCCTATAACATGGGTATGAAGGTGGGTATAGGTGGGTATAGTACTCTATAAATAAGAGGCTACGATAGGGAGTGAGAGGAGGAATTGGTTTTGGTTTCCCGATAAAATTAAGCATCCCGTGTTCGCCCGAACAAATAACTTAATTTTATAAATAATAATTCATTCTACTAGAGAACTATTATTGAACTACCGCACCAATCCCAAATTACATTTTGGGCTCCTTCTTATTATGAATGTGTTAGTCTCCCTGTGTTTAAGACGTCGAATGCCCACTAATTAAGTGAGTTACTGACAACTCATTTAATTAATATCTTAATCCAAGAGTAGTACCACTCAACCTTATTGTCATGTCGGACTAAGTCCACCTGCAGGATTTAACATGACAATCCTTATGAGCTCCTCTTGGGGACATTATCAACCTAGATCACTAGGACACAATTTCCTTCTATAATCAACAACACACATTATAAGTGATATCATTTCCCAACTTATCGGGCTTATTGATTTATCAAACTAAATCTCACCCATTGATAAATTAAAGAAATAAATATCAAATATATGTGCTTGTTATTATATTAAGATTAAAAGTACACACTTCCATAATAACTGAGGTTTTTGTTACTTTATAAAGTCAGTATAAAAGAAACGACCTCTAATGGTCCTACTCAATACACTCTTAGTGTACTAGTGTAATTATATAGTTAAGATAAGCTAATTCCTAATTACACTACGACCTTCCAATGGTTTGTTCCTTTCCATCTTGGTCATGAGCTACTGTTTATAATTTATAAGGTACTGATAACATTATCTTCTGTATGTGACACCACATACTATGTTATCTACAATATAAATTAATTGAACAACTATAAATAAATGTAGATAATTTGATCAAATGTGATTCTTTATTCAAAATAAATATCTACAAAAGCTTAGACTTTCAGTAAACACTCAAACAAACTCCCACTTAAACTAATGACTAAGCTGTCATATCTTCTGCCATACATCTGATTCCCATCCCCTCCACATGCCGATCGAAAGCTTTTGCTGAAAGGGCCCTAGTGAAAGGATCTGCCAGGTTATCTACTGATGCAATCTTGGCGATGATAACTTCTCCTTGCTTCACGATATCTCGTATCAGGTGGTACTTGCGCTCTATATGTTTACTTGCCTTATGGGCTCGTGGTTCCTTCGAGTTTGCAACTGCACCACTATTATCACAATAAATTGTGATGATTTTGGGCAAACCAAGAATCACATCTAAGTCCATTAGAAAGTTCCTGAGCCATACTGCTTCTTTTGCTGCCTCCGAGGCTGCCACATACTCAGCTTCCATGGCTGAGTCCGAAACGCATTTCTGCTTAACACTCCTCCATGCAATGGCTCCACCTCCTAAAGTAAACACATAGCCTGATGTAGACTTACTGTTATCCCTATCTGATTGGAAATCTGAATCCGTGTAACCCACAGGGAGTAAATCGTCTGCTTGGTAAACTAGTATATAATCTCTAGTCCTTCTCAGGTACTTTAATATATGCTTTACCGCAGTCCAATGTCCTTGTCTAGGATTACTCTGATATCTGCTAACCATGCCCACGGCAAAACAGATATCAGGTCTCGTACACAGCATTACATACATAAGACTTACTACTGCCGAAGCATAAGGAATTCCTTTCATGTCCACTATCTCCTTTGATGACTTTGGAGACATCTCTTTAGATAGAGCTACTCCATGCCTAGAAGGTAAGAGCCCTTTCTTGAAATTCTGCATGCTAAAATGAGCAAAGATTGTATCTATATATGAAGCTTGGGATAGACACAACATTCTTATCTTGCGATCCCTTATAACTTTGATCCCAAGAATGTGTGCACAATCTCCTAAGTCCTTCATATCAAATTGTTTGGACAACCATACCCTTACGTACGATAATACCTTGACATTGTTGCCAATTAATAAAATATCATCTACGTATAGTACAAGAAATACCACCACGTTTCCGTTACACTTCTTGTATACACAAGACTCATCCGGACATTGAATAAATCCATATGACTGGATTACTTCATTAAACTGGATGTTCCAAGACCTTGAAGCTTGCTTCAGTCCATAAATGGACCGATTGAGCTTGGCCACTAGATGCTCTTTGCCTTTTTCAATGAACCCTTCTGGTTGCTTCATATGGATGTTTTCTTCAAAACTTCCATTAAGGAAAGCTGTCTTGACATCCATTTGCCAAATCTCATAATCCATATGAGCGGCAATGGATAAGAGTATCCGGATAGACTTAAGCATGGCTACCGGTGAAAAGGTCTCCTCATAATCGATTCCCTCTTTCTGAGTGTACCCTTTCACAACAAGCCTAGCTTTGAAGGTTTCTACCTTCCCGTCTATCCCTCTTTTCCTTTTGTCGATCCACTTGCGTCCAATAGCTTTTACACCATCAGGTAGTTCTACAAGCTCCCAGACCTTATTAGAGTACATAGACTCTATTTCAGAATTTATTGCCTTTTGCCAAGATGCTGCATCTATATCTTGGAGTGCTTCGTCATTTGTTCGGGGATCAGGTTCATGTTTACCCGGGATCAAGTCCGAAGACTCTCCCAAAAACATGAATCTCTCAGGTTCCCTCACAACTCTCCCACTACGACGAGGCACCGTCTGTGGTTGTGTATCATGTGTGACACGTGTTGCAGTCTCTTGTGGTACTTCAACTTGTACAGTTGGTATTAAAGTAGACGTGTCCTCTCTAAGTTCTTCTAGAACAACTTTGCTACTGGGCTTGTGATCCATTATAGTCTTCTTCTAAAAACTGGGTATTGGTGCTAACAATGACCTTCTGGTCTTTAGGACTATAAAATAAACCACCTTTCGTTCCTCTGGGATAACCCACAAACTTGCGAACTTCTGTACGAGATTCTAACTTATCAGCATCTAGTTTCAGCAAATGTGCTGGACTACCCCAAATCCGAATATGTCTTAGACTGGGCTTTCGCCCATTCCATAATTCTGTGGGAGTAGAAGATACTGATTTAGAAGGTACTAAGTTCAGAATGTGCGCTGCCGTTTCCAGAGCGTATCCCCAAAACAAATTTGGTAATTCTGAATAACTCATCATCGATCTAACCATCTCCATAAGAGTCCTATTCCTTCGTTCTGCCACACCATTCTGTTGGGGTGTACCAGGTGCGGACAATTGGGATTGAAATCCGGCCTCTGATAAGTAATTCCTAAACTCCCCTAAGATGTATTCGCCACCACGATCAGACCGTAGTGTCTTGATACTTTTACCTAATCGTTTCTCCACATCAACCTTGTACTCTTTTAACTTATCAAAGCACTCGGACTTGCGGCGCTTTAGGTAAATGTATCCGTATCTTGAATAATCGTCTATAAAAGAGACAAAATATTCAAAACCACCTCTTGCCTGGATAGACATAGGTCCACACAAATCAGAATGAACCAATTCTAACACTTCTTTGGCTCTATACCCCTTGGCCTTAAAAGGCCTCTTGGTCATTTTACCTTCCAAGCAAGATTCACAAGTTGGAAAATTTTTCAACTCTAATGAACCCAAGAGTCCATCAGCTATAAGCCTTTGAATCCTACTTAAGTTAATATGACCAAGCCTTAGATGCCAAAGATATGCTTGGTTCATTTCCGAAGGTTGTTTTCTCTTATTAGTGTTAGAAGATGTGTTATAAATTTCCATATTTTGCTTTGTAGGAGAAATTAGATTTAAAGTATATAAATTGCCAACTAATGCACCAGAATAGATAATCACTTTATTTCTCTTTATAACTACATTGTTATTAAAAGAAACAGAATATCCATCCAAAAATAATTTAGAAACTGAAATTAAATTCTTTCTAAAATTGGGTACATAAAGACAATTTCTTAAAACCAATTTTCTATTTCTATCAAAAGATAAGTAGACGTCTCCCACTGCAACAGCCGCTACCTTAGTAGCATTGCCCATGTAAACGGTTATCTCTCCTTCATATAGTCGTCGGGTTTCCTGGAACCCCTGCAAAGAATTGCAGACATGATCAGTGGCTCCCGTATCTACACACCAGGTGCTGCTAGATAACACCGCTAAACATGTTTCAACAACTAGAGCATGAGATATACCTTTGTTGTTTTGATTCCTATGAGGACAGTCCGCCTCCCAATGCCCTGACTGCTTGCAGATGAAGCACTTGCCCTTCGGCTTCTTCACACCAGCTTTAGGTCCTGTACTATGAGATTTATTCACTTTCTTTGCTGAGCTAACTTGTTTCTTCATCTTCTTTCCTTTCGGTTTAGAAGTAGAACCATTTTCAGCATAGAGAATCTGAGAATTGTGACGAAACAAACCTTATGCTGCCTGAAGTTTTGTCAGTAGTTCGACCAATGAATATACACTTTTATTCATATTGTAATTCAGGCGGAATTGCTCAAAACTTCAAGGTAGCGTTTGGAGGATCATATTGATCTGGGGTTCCCCATCAATTTCCCCTCCAAGGATTTGTATTTCATTTAGATAAGCCATCATCTTTAGGATATGATCCCTCACAGGAGTACCCTCTTGCATGGTGGCCGTCATTATCTTTCTCATGGCTTCTTGCCTAGAGGCCCGATCCTGGTGACCAAAGAGTTCCTTGAGATTGTTCATAATATCATAAGCTGTTAGTAAATCTTGATGCTGATGTTGCAATACATTTGACATTGAAGCTAAAATGTAACACTGCGCCATCTCATCTGCTTTTACCCATTTCTTATGATATTCAATCTCCTCTTGTGTAGATTCACCAGTGGGTGCATCAGGGCAAGGCTCAGTCAGTACAAACTTATACCTTTCAACAGTAAGAACAATGTCCAGGTTCCTTTTCCAATATATGTAGTTAGGACTAGTAAGTCTGTTCTCTTTTAGTATAATGGCCAGTGGGTTGAAAGTCATCTTAAGAATCACAAATAACTTTTGGTCAGAACTTTAAATTTAGAATAATATTGATTTCTCAAACAATAGTATTTTAAATTAACCAACACCTCAAAACACCGTGAATTTTGTATGCCATGATAGTGTGGACGTATACAAATTCAACATTTGTAAAAGGAGGGTTTAACCCATTAATTTTATTATCTTGTCAACCTAACTTTTTGACAAATAAAATTAATAGTTGATTTCTTTTGGTCACACGAATAATAGCAGTGACTTCGATAGGGAGGATACTATTAGTCGTGTCTAAGTGTATACCATTACTTGACACTAAGTCCATTAATAAGATTGTGCATCTTCCGATGGGGAAGATCACACGCTCTTAACTAATTTCCTATAGTCATCCAAAATGGAAGTTTGATCTAGTGATCCACAAACAAACTCATCCGATATGGAGGAAGGCACTCAGAGCCAACGCACAAGTTTGTTTGCATCACTTATAAACCAGTAATGGAGACCGTGGAATTTATTTAAAATCCCTCTCCCACTTAGTTATTTAAAAATGAGGAATTTTAACTATGCTAGTCTACTTAACATGCATACTAACAAGTACACACATCACAACATAAAAGCAATAAATAGAAAAATTAATTTTAAACTATTATGGCTTTTATCTATTGTTGTCCTCCGTGTGTCGCCATCCCTAGCTGCTGCCATTTTTGTCCACCGCCATCGGATCTAGTTGTCACATCCATCTTGCTTCTTGTTCCGCTGCGCATCTGGTCCTCAAAAGGTTCCACGCTTTGTAAGATTCGATCCGCGACATAAATAGAATTTTACATTTTTCGATCCTATATTTCTCAAAGAAATGTACATGTATCTAGATCAAAAAATAAAATCCTAATAAAACTAAATACAGCTCCTGCTGTATTTTATAATACAATCATGCACACACAATAAAATGCCCTTGACATGTCCAAGGGTACAATCACACACATAATAACTATAAGCCATAATAGTTGGATCCTGCATCCACAAAGTTAGCACATCCTACTATTATCCTGCCTAAATTATGTATGACATGTGTATAATTAAACTAATACCAAATACACAGAGGCAAAACCCTAGCTCTGATACCAAATGTTGGTTGCTACTCGGAAAACCTATCGGTTCCACTGTACAAAAATTTTGTGCAATGGTCTGAATCTTTTCCTAGCTACCATGTGTTCTTTTAAATTAAACTCGGATCGCCTGCGGAACTTAACACGTTTGATCCTAAGTTTAATTTACTTGATCTTTTAGGTTTAGACTTGGATCTCCTGCGGAACTTAACACGTTCAATCCAAATCACCTAGGTCACGAAGACAATTAAATATCTATTTCCAAAATCGGCTTCCAGTACTGCATGGCGAGGCACATGACCTTCTTGGATATGGGGGCAACCACCACTGACTAGACAAAGCCTTTTAAAGAAATTAAATATTTAACCTTCCCATAGTAACCCTAGGTTAACCTCTAAGAACAATCAAATCACAAGAAAAAAAATAGAAGAACACAATTTCGAAAACTAATTCAAAAAACTAGAATCGGATGCCTCTTTTATTTGATATTTTTACATGGTTATAAAACTAACATGATGCAGAAAAAATTATTAGTTATACCTTTCTTAGTGAATAATGACGTCTAGATCTTCTACCATATTCCTCTTCTAATCTCGGACGTTGTGTGGGCAACGATCTTCCGAGACGAGGACCACCTAGCACCTTCTTCTCCTTCCTTCAAGATTCGGCCAAGCACAAATCTTCCAAAGGATGAAGATCTTTTTCCACCAACCAAGCTCCAAGGGATGCAAGCTTTCTCTCCTTCTTCTCCAAGCTAAAATCCGGACACCACTTTATCTCCAAAAAGGATGAGAGGTTCAGCCACACCAAGGAGATAAGAGAACTTGAAGGGACTGGCCACACCAAGGAAGAAAAGAGGGAGAAAATAGAATAGAGGTTGTTACCACAAAGGCACCCAAAACCCCCTCTTTTATAATCCTTTAGCCTTGATAAATAAGGAAAATTTAACAAAATCTTCCTTAACTCTATTGCCATTGAAAAGAAAATTTTAATAAATTAAAATTAAAATCCTTTTCTTAGTTTATATGGCCGGCCACAACAAATAAGCAAACAAGGAAATTTTTCGCTAGAAAAATTAAAGCTTCCTAATTTGCTTCCGGAGAAATTTTAAAATAAAATTTCTCTTTAATAATCCCTTCATGATTGATGCTATAATAGGAAATTTCTATAATTTTAAAATTTAACTTTTCAACATGTGGATGATAAATAAGTAAAGTTTTTACCAAAATTAAAATCAACCTTTTAATCTACAAATAAGGAAAGAGATTCATCTCTTCTCTTAATCTTTTGTAAAATCTTATAAAAGGAAATATTTTAATTTTTAAACTCTCTTTTAAATCATGTATTCCACATAAGAAAAAATTTAAAATTAAAATTCCTTTTATTTTTAGAATGGCCAGCCACCTAGACTTGGGTTCAAGCTAGGGTCGGCCACCCATGGACCAAGGCTTGGCCGGGCCTAGCTTGGTCCTCAAGCTAGCTTGTCCGACCCCTATAACATGGGTATGAAGGTGGGTATAGGTGGGTATAGTACTCTATAAATAAGAGGCTACGATAGGGACCAAGAGGAGGAATTGGTTTTAGTCTTCCAATAAAATTAAGCATCCCGTGTTCGCCCCGAACACATAACTTAATTTTATAAATAATAATTCATTCTACTAGAAAACTATTATTGAACTACCGCACAAATCCCAAATTACATTTTGGGCTCCTTCTTATTATGAGCGTGTTAGTCTCCTTGTGTTTAAGATGTCAAATGTCCACTAATTAAGTGAGTTACTGACAACTCATTTAATTAATATCTTAATCCAAGAGTAGTACCACTCAACCTTATTGTCATGTCGGACTAAGTCCACCTACAGGGTTTAACATGACAATCCTTATGATCTCCTCTTGGGGACATTATTAACCTAGATCACTAGGACACAGTTTCCTTCTATAATCAACAACACACACTATAAGTGATATCATTTCCCAACTTATCGGGCTTATTGATTTATCGAACTAAATCTCACCCATTGATAAATTAAAGAAATAAATATCAAATATATGTGCTTGTTATTATATTAGGATTAAGAGTATACACTTCCATAATAACTGAGGTCTTTGTTCCTTTATAAAGTCAGTATAAAAGAAATGACCTCTAATGGTCCTACTCAATACACTCTTAGTGTACTAGTTTAATTATATAGTTAAGATAAACTAATTCCTAATTACACTATGACCTTCCAATGGTTTGTTCCTTTCCATCTTGGTCGTGAGCTACTGTTTATAATTTATAAGGTACTGATAACATTATCTTCTGTATGTCACACCACATACTCTGTTATCTACAATATAAATTAATTGAACAACTACATGTTAGCTAGAGCCCTAGGGCCAATCATTTGATGATTGTATTTTAGACTTGTTGTATCATATTCTATATAAATAAAGGAATTTGGTTTTTGGTTATTATACTTACTTGTATTGGTGGCAAATAAACTAAGTATAATAACGTCCTTGAGTAGAAGGTTCTTACCTATATCAATCGATTGGTTGAATCGATAGTGAGATGATATAGGGAACACTACTCTTAATCATTCCTAGTCGAGTATTAACATTCAGGGACAATGTTAATGCAATAAGACTAGCATGTAGGTCAACTCGATGACTCGATCTCACAAGTCATGGATATGGAGATATCAAGTTGACACATGGGTATGCATTGGAGAATGTATACTGAACGACCCACCATGAGAAAGTATCATGGATCGTTATATGAGTGTCATATACTTTCTCATGTGACTATTAGTATGACTACTAGTCCTTAGACCTGAAGTCACCATGGATCCCTACATAAGGAGTTATGCACTTTAGTTTCGTCAAGCGTCACTCGTAACTGGGTGGACTATAAATGCGATTACTGGGTATGTAACAAATTATGCGGAGGAATGTGAGTGATGTAGATGGGATCTATCCCTCCTATATGACGGGAGTGACATCGATATTCTTGATAGAGTGAGACCACGAAGTGCATGACCATGCCCAAATGTGTCAATATGAGATATTGAGCTCATTTGATTGAGTGAGTCTACTTGGAGTTCAAGATTTAGATTGGTCAGAGGATGACACGGTCTATGCCTCACATTGATCAATCTAGATGTCTAGGATAGAAGGACACTTGTCATATATTGTGAGGAGTCACAATTAGCAGTCACAAGGTGATGTTGGATCTCAACATTCTTGTAACTTGGGTAGTAATGATGTATTGCTAGATACCGCTCATTACTTATGCTTCTAAATGAGTTTAGGGGTATTGCCAACGTTACAAGAACCTATTGGGTCACACACAAAGAACAAGTGGATGGAGATTACGTTCATATGATGAACCAAGAGGATTAGATTCATGTGATGAATCAAATTGGATTAAGAGTAATCCTAATTGGGCTAATTGAGTTGGGATCAAGTTGATTCATGTGTTCAATGAGTCTAATTTAGATTATGACTCATTGAATCAATTTAATTAAATGAATTAGATTCATTATATTAAATTGGCTTGAATTAAATGGTTGGATTTGATCAACCATGAAAGAGATTAAGTCAAGTTTGACTTGACTTGAGAGGAAGAGGAAGAGGAAGAGTCAAGTTTGACTTGACTTTATGCCACATCATTTGTGACTTGGCATTAGGAGAACTAATGATGATGTGCCACATCATCACATGTGTCACCTCATGGAGGTTACAACTATTCTCTTTAATGGCCTCCACATTAATTGTGATTAATGTGAAGGGGGTTACACCACTTGTAGTGGCCGGCCACTTGATGGAAAAAGAGAAGTTTTCTTTTGGTGAGTAACTCTCATTCAAGTCATCTTCCTCCTCCTAAGCTCTCTTCTTGCTCCTTCTCTTCTCTTGGTTGTGGGTTTCAAGCAAGGGAGAAGAAAGGAGAGTGAATCTAATCCAAGAAGAAAGGTTAGTGAAAGTCACATAGAGATTTTAGAGGAGTGTGTTATCTTCTTTTCCCTTTCTTCTTCTTCCAATCCCATCCGAGAGCATCAAGAAGTGCTAGCACACTTGTGGTGTTCTCATCTCCATCCTTGTGTGTTAGAGAACACATCTTGTTCATGTGGATACTTCTAGAGAGTTGTCTACTTTGAGAACTAGAGATCCGACATCTCCTTGGACAAGCGGGACTCGCGAAGGGCACGCATCGAAGGTATAAGATTTTCTCCATGTAGATCTAAGTGTAGATCTAGGTAAACTAGTACTCGTAGTTTTTTTTTCGAAATTTTTCTTTGCACGGATTCGTTGGCTAGGGAGTTTCGGGGTTTCCGCGACGCGAAAAAACGGTTTTCGCGGCCCGAAAAACCCAACACTACAAATAAATATAGATAATTTGACCAAATGTGATTCTTTATTCAAAATAAATGTCTACAAAAGCTTAGGCTTCAAGTATACACTCTAACAATCTCCCACTTATACTAATGACTTAGCTACCATATCTTCTGCCATACATCTGATTCTCATCCCCTCCACATGTCGATCGAAAGCTTTTGCTGAAAGGGCCTTGGTGAAAGGATCTGGCAGGTTATCTACTGATGCAATCTTGACGATGACAACTTCTTCTCGCTTCACGATATCTCATATCAGGTGGTACTTGCACTCTATATGTTTACTTGCCTTATGGGCTCGTGGTTCCTTCGAGTTTGCAACTGCACCGCTATTATCACAATAATTTGAGATGATTTTGGGAAAATCAGGAATCACATCTAAGTCCATTAGAAAGTTCCTGAGCCATACTGCTTCTTTAGCTGCCTCCGAGGCTGCCACATACTCAGCTTCCATGGTTGAGTCCGAAACACATTTCTGCTTAACACTCCTCCATACAATGGCTCCACCTCCTAAAGTAAACACATAGCCTGATGTAGACTTACTGTTGTCCCTATCTGATTGGAAATCTAAATCTGTGTAACCCACAGGTAGCAAATCGTCTGCTTGGTAAACTATCATATAATCTCTAGTCCTTCTCAGGTACTTTAATATATGCTTTACCGTAGTCCAATGTCCTTGTCCAGGATTACTCTGATATCTGCTAACCATGCCCACGACAAAACAGATATCAGGTCTCGTACACAGCATTGCATACATAAGGCTTCCTACAGCCGAAGCATAAGGAATTCCTTTCATGTCCTCTATCTCCTTTGATGTCTTTGGAGACATCTCTTTAGATAGAGCTACTCCATACCTAGAAGGTAAGAACCCTTTCTTGGAATTCTGCATGCTAAAACGAGCAAGGATTGTATCTATATATGAAGCTTGGGATAGACACAACATTCTTTTCTTGCGATCCCTTATAACTTTGATCCCAAGAATGTGTGCACAATCTCCTAAGTCCTTCATATCAAATTGTTTGGACAAACATACCCTTACGTCCGATAATACCTTGACATTGTTGCCAATTAACAAAATATCATCTACGTATAGTACAAGAAATACCACCACGTTTCCGTTACACTTCTTGTATACACAAGACTCATCCGGACACTGAATAAATCCATATGACTGGATTACTTCATTAAACCGGATGTTCCAAGACCTTGAAGCTTGCTTCAGTCCATAAATGGACCGATTGAGCTTGGCCACTAGATGCTCTTTGCTTTTTTCAATGAACCCTTCTGGTTGCTTCATATGGATGTTTTCTTCAAGACTTCCATTAAGGAAAGCTGTCTTGACATCCAATTGCCAAATCTCATAATCCATATGAGCGGCAATGAATAAGAGTATCCGGATAGACTTAAGCATGGCTACCGGTGAAAAGGTCTCCTCATAATCGATTCCCTCTTTCTGAGTGTACCCTTTCGCAACAAGCCTAGCTTTGAAGGTTTCTACCTTCCCGTCTATCCCTCTTTTCCTTTTGTAGATCCACTTGCAACCAATGGCTTTTACACCATCAGGTAGTTCGACAAGCTCCCAAACCTTATTAGAGTACATAGACTCTATTTCAGAATTCATTGCCTTTTATCAAGATGCTGCATCTATATCTTGGAGTGCTTCCTCATATGTTTGGGGATCAGGTTCATGTTTACCCGGGATCAAGTCCGAAGACTCTCCCAAAAATATTAATCTCTTAGGTTCCCTCACAACTCTCCCACTACGACGAGGCACCGTCTGTGGTTGTGTATCATGTGTGACACGTGTTGCAGTCTCTTCTGATACTTCATCTTGTACTGTTGGTACTAAAGTAGACGTGTCCTCTCTAAGTTCTTCTAGAACAACTTTGCTACTGGGCTTGTGATCCATTATATAGTCTTCTTCTAAAACTGGGCATTGGTGCTAACAATGACCTTCTGGTCTTTAGGACTATAAAATAAACCACCTTTCATTTCTCTGGGATAACCCACAAACATGCGAACTTCTGTACGAGATTCTAACTTATCAGCATATGGTTTCAGCACATGTGCTGGACTACCCCAAATCCGAATATGTCTTAGACTGGACTTTCACCCATTCCACAATTTGGTGGTAGTAGAAGATACTGATTTAGAAGGTACTAAGTTCAGAATGTGCGTTGTCGTTTCCAGAGCGTATCCCCAAAACGAATTTGGTAATTCTGAATAAATCATCATCGATCTAACCATCTCCATAAGAGTCCTATTCCTTCGTTCTGCCACACCATTCTGTTGGGGTGTACCAGGTGCAGACAATTGGGATTGAATCCCAGCCTCTGATAAGTAATTCCTAAACTCTCCTAAGAGGTATTCGCCACCACGATCAGACCGTAGTGTCTTGATACTTTTACCTAATCGTGTCTCCACATCAGCCTTGTACTCTTTGAACTTATCAAAGCATTCGGACATGCGGCGCATTAGGTAAATGTATCTGTATCTTTAATAATCGTCTATAAAAGAGACAAAATATTCAAAACCACCTCTTTCCAGGACAGACATAGGACCACACAAATCAGAATGAACCAATTCTAACACTTCTTTGGCTCTATACCCCTTGGCCTTAAATGACCTCTTGGTCATTTTACCTTCCAAGCAAGATTCACAAGTTGGAAAATTTTCCAACTCTAATGAACCCAAGAGTCCATCGGCTATAAGCCTTTGAATCCTACTTAAGTTAATATGACCAAGCCTTAGATGCCAAAGATATGCTTGGTTCATTTCTGAAGGTTGTTTTCTCTTATTAGTGTTAGAAGAAGTGTTATAAATTTCCATATTTTACTTTATGGGAGAAATTGGATTTAAAGAATATAAATTGCCAACTAATGCACCAAAATAGATAATCACTTTATTTCTCTTTATAACTACATTGTTATTAAAAGAAACAGAATATCCAACCAAAAATAATTTAGAAACTGAAATTAAATTCTTTCTAAAACTGGGTACATAATGACAATTTCTTAAAACTAATTTTCTATTTCTATCAAAATAAAAGTAGACGTCTCCCACTGCAACAGACGCCACCTTAGTAGCATTGCCCATGTAGACGGTTATCTCTCCTTCATATAGTCGTCGGGTTTCCTGGAACCCCTATAAAGAATTGCAGACATGATCAGTGGCTCCCGTATCTACACACCAGGTGCTGCTAGATAACACCACTAAACATATTTCAACAACTAGAGCATGAGATATACCTTTGTTGTTTTGATTACTACGAGGACAGTCCGCCTTCCAATGCCCTGACTACTTGCAAATGAAGCACTTTCCCTTCGGCTTCTTTACACCAGCTTTAGGTCCTGTACTCTGAGATTTATTCACTTTCTTTGCTGAGCTAACTTGTTTCTTCTTCTTCTTTCCTTTCGGTTTAGAAGTAGAACCATTTTCAGCATAGAGAATCTGAGAATTGTGACGAAACAAACCTTCTGCTGCCTGAAGTTCTGTCAGTAGTTCCGCCAATGAATATATCCTTTTATTCATATTGTAATTCAGGCGGAATTGCTCAAAACTTCTAGGTAGCGTTTGGAGGATCATATCGATCTGGGTTTCCCCATCAATTTCTCCTCCAAGGATTTGTATTTCATTTAGATAAGCCATCATATTTAGGATATGATCCCTCACAGGAGTACTCTCTTGCATGGTGGCCGTCATTATCTTTCTCATGGCTTCTTGCCTAGAGGCCCGATCCTGGTGACCAAAGAGTTCCTAGAGATTATTCATAATATCATAAGCTGTTGGTAAATCTTGATGCTGATGTTGCAATACATTTGACATTGAAGCCAAAACGTAACACCACGCCATCTCATCTGCTTTTACCCATTTCTTATAATATTCAATCTCCTCTTGGGTAGATTCACCAGTGGGTGCATCAGGGCAAGGCTCAGTCAGTACAAACTTATAGCTTTCAGCAGTAAGAACAATGTCCAGGTTCCTTTTCCAATCTATGTAGTTAGGACCAGTAAGTCTGTTCTCTTTTAGTATAATGGCCAGTGGGTTGAAAGTCATCTTAAGAATCACAAATAACTTTTGGTCAGAACATTAAATTTAGAATAATATTGATTCGTCAAATAATACTATTTTAAATTAACCAACACCTCAAAACACCGTGAATTTTGTATGCCACGATAGTGTGGACGTATACAAATTCAACATTTGTAAAAGGAGGGTTTAACCCATTAATTTTATTATCTTGTCAACCTAACTTTTTGACAAATAAAATTAATAGTTGGTTTCCTTTGGTCACACAAATAATAGCAGTGATTCCGATGGGGAGGATACTATTAGACGTTCCTAAGTGTATACCATTACTTGACACTAAGTCCATTAATAAGATTGTACCCTTCCGATGGGAAAGATCACACGCTCTTAATTAATTTCCTATAGTCATCCAAAATGGAAGTTTGATCTAGTGATCCACAAACAAACTCATCCGATATGGAGGAAGGCACTCAGAGCCAACGCGCAAGTTTGTTTGCATCACTTACAAACTAGTAATGGAGACCGTGGAATTTATTTAAAATCCCTCTCCTACTTAGTTATTTAAAAATGTGGAATTTTGACTATGCTAGTCTACTTAACATGCATACTAACAAGTACACACATCACAACATAAAAGCAATAAATTGAAAAACTAATTTTCAACTATTATGACTTTTATCTATTGTTGTCCTCCGTGTGTCACCATCCCTAGCTGCTGCCATTTTTGGCCACCGCCACCGGATCTAGTTGTCACATCCATCTTGCATCTTGTTCCACTGCGCATCTGGTCCTCAAAAGGTTCCACGCCTTGCAAGATTCGATCCGCGACATAAATAGAATTTTACATTTTTTAATCCTATATTCCTCAAAGGAATGTACATGTATCTAGATCAAAAAATAAAATCCTAATAAAACTAAATACAGCTCCTGCTGTATTTTATAATACAATCATGCACACACAATAAAATGCCCTTGACATGTCCAAGGGTGCAATCACACACATAATAACTATAAGCCATAATAGTTGGATCCTACATTCACAAAGTTAGCACATCCTACTATTATCCTGCCTAAATTATGTATGACATGTGCATAATTAAACTAATATCAAATACACAGAGGCAAAACCCTAGCTCTGATACCAATTGTTGGTTGCTACTCGGAAAACCTATCAGTTCCATTGTATAAAAATTTTGTACAATGGTCTGAATCTTTTCCTAGCTACCATGTGTTCTTTTAAATTAAACTCGGATCGCCTGTGAAACTTAACACGTTTGATCCTAAGTTTAATTTACTTGTTCTTTAAGGTTTAGACTTGGATTTCCTGCGGAACTTAACACGTTCGATCCAAATCACCTAGGTCACGAAGATAATTAAATATCTATTTCCAAAATCGGCTTCCAGTACTGCATGGCGAGGCACATGGCCTTCTTGGATATGGGAGCAACCACCACCGAATAGACAAAGCCTTTTAAGGAAATTAAATATTTAACCTTCCCATAGTAACCCTAGGTTAACCTCTAAGAACAATCAAATCACAAGAAAAAAAAAACAAAAGAACACAATTTCGAAAGCTAATTCGAAAAACTAGAATCGCATGCCTCTTGTATTTGGTATTTTTACATGGAGATAAAACTAACATGATGCGGAAAACAATATTAGTTATACCTTTCTTAGTGAATAATGACCTCTAGATCTTCTATCGTATTCCTCTTCTAATCTCGGACGTTGTGTGGGCAATGATCTTCCGAGATGAGGACCACCTAGCACCTTCTTCTCCTTCCTTCAAGATTCGGCCAAGCACAAATCTTCCAAAGGATGAAGATCTTTTTCCACCAACCAAGCTCCAAGGGATGCAAGCTTTCTCTCCTTCTTCTCCAAGCTAAATTCCGGCCACCACTTGATCTCCAAAAAGGATGAGAGGTTCAGCCACACCAAGGAGAGAAGAGAACTTGAAGGGGCCGGCCACTCCAAGGAAGAAAAGAGGGAGAAAATAGAATAGAGGTTGTTACCACAAAGGCACCCAAAACCCCCTCTTTTATAATCCTTTAGCCTTGGCAAATAAGGAAAATTTAATAAAAACTTCCTTAACTCTATTGCCATTGAAAAGGAAAATTTAATAAATTAAAATTAAATTCCTTTTCTTAGATTATATGGCCGGCCACAACAAATAAGCAAACAAGGAAATTTTTCGCTAGAAAAATTAAAGCTTCCTAATTTGTTTCCGGAGAAATTTTAAAATAAAATTTCTCTTTAATAATCCCTTCATGATTGATGCTATAAAAGGAAATTTCTATAATTTTAAAATTTAACTTTTCAACATGTGGATGATAAATAAGTAAAGTTTTTACCAAAATTAAAATCAACCTTTTAATCTACAAATAAGAAAAGAGATTCAACTCTTCTCTTAATCTTTTGTAGAATCATATAAAAGGAAATATTTTAATTTTTAAACTCTCTTTTAAATCATGTATTCCACATAAGAAAAAATTTAAAATTAAAATTCCTTTTGTTTTTATAATGGCCGGCCACCTAGACTTGGGTTCAAGCTAGGGCCGGCCACCCATGGACCAAGGCTTGGACGGTTCTAGCATGGCCCTCAAGCTAGCTTGGCCGGCCCCTATAACATGGGTATGAAGGTGGGTATAGGTGGGTATAGTACTCTATAAATAAGAGGCTACGATAGAGACTGAGAGGAGGAATTGGTTTTGGCCTCCCGATAAAATTAAGCATCCCGTGTTCGCCCGAACACACAACTTAATTTTATAAATAATAATTCATTCTACTAGAGAACTATTATTGAACTACCGCGCCAATCCCAAATTACATTTTGGGCTCCTTCTTATTATGAATGTGTTAGTCTCCCTGTGTTTAAGACGTCGAATGCCCACTAATTAAGTGAGTTACTGACAACTCATTTAATTAATATCTTAATCCAAGAGTAATACCACTCAACCTTATCAACATGTTTTAATTTTAAGTGGCCGGCCATCATTGGATAACAAAAGAGGACAAGTTTGAATCAACAATTAAAACTTCCTAATTTGTTTCCGGAAATTTTAAAAAATAAAATTTCTCTTTAAAATCTCTTCATGGTTGATAAAAGGAAATTTCTATAATTTTAATTTTATCAACATGTGAATAATTTTTAAAGAAAAAATAAAACATCTCTCCAATCTACAAATAAGGAAAGAGATCTAATCTCTTTCTTTAATCTTTTGTAGATCTTTTACAAGAGAGATATTTTAATTTTAATTCTCTTTAAAATATATCTTCCACATAATAATAAAAATTAAAATTAAATTTCTTTTTTAATTTATTTTGGCCGGCCCTACTAGCTTGGGTTCAAGCTAGGGCCGGCCACCCAATCTCATACCTAGGCCGGCCCTAGCTTGATCCCAAGCTAGCTTGGCCGGCCCCTATTTGGGTATAGAAGGTGGGTATAGGTGGGTATAGAACTCTATAAATAAGAGGCTACGATAGGGACCGAGAGGAGGAATTGGTTTTGGTCTCTCGATAAAATTAAGCATCCCGTGTTCGCCCCGAACACACAACTTAATTTTATCAATGATAATTCATTCCACTAGAGAACTATCATTGAACTACCGCACCAATCCCAAATTACATTTTTGGGCTCCTTCTTATTATGAGTGTGTTAGTCTCCCTGTGTTTAAGATATCGAATGTCCACTAATTAAGTGAGTTACTGACAACTCATTTAATTAATGTCTAAGTCCAAGAGTAGTACCACTCAACCTTATCGTCATGTCGGACTAAGTCCACCTGCAGGGTTTAACATGACAATCCTTATGAGCTTCTCTTGGGGACATTATCAACCTAGTATCTCTAGGACACAGTTTCCTTCTATAATCAACAACACACACTATAAGTGATATCATTTCCCAACTTATCGAGCTTATTGATTTATTGAACTAAATCTCACCCATTGATAAATTAAAGAAATAAATATCAAATATATGTGCTTGTTATTATATTAGGATTAAGAGTATACACTTCCATAATAACTGAGGTCTTTGTTACTTTATAAAGTCAGTATAAAAGAAACGACCTCTAATGGTCCTACTCAATACACTCTTAGTGTACTAGTGTAATTATATAGTTAAAATAAACTAATTCCTAATTACACTATGACCTTCCAATGGTTTGTTCCTTTCTATCTTGGTCATGAGCTACTGTTTATAATTTATAAGGTACTGATAACATTATCTTCTGTATGTGACACCACATACTATGTTATCTACAATATAAATTAATTGAACAACTACAAATAAATGTAGATAATTTGACCAAATGTGATTCTTTATTCAAAATCAATGTCTACAAAAGCTTAGGCTTTCAGTATACACTCTAACAATCTCCCACTTATACTAATGACTAAGCTGCCATATCTTCTGCCATACATCTGATTCTCATCCCCTTCACATGCCAATCGAAAGCTTTTGCTGAAAGGGCCTTAGTGAAAGGATCTACCAGGTTATCTGCTGATGCAATCTTGGCGATGACAATTTCTCCTCGCTACACGATATCTCGTATCAGGTGGTACTTGCGCTTTATATGTTTACTTTCCTTATGGGCTCGTGGTTCCTTCGAGTTTGCAACTGCACCACTATTATCACAATAAATTTTGATGATTTTGGGTAAACCAGGAATCACATCTAAGTCCATTAGAAAGTTCCTAAGCCATACTGCTTTTTTAGCTGCCTCCGAGGCTGCCATATACTCAGCTTCCATGGTTGAGTCTGAAATGTATTTCTGCTTAACACTCCTCCATGCAATGGCTCCACCTCCTAAAGTAAACACATAGCCTGATGTAGACTTATTGTTGTCCCTATCTGATTTGAAATCTGAATCCGTGTAACCCACAGGGAGCAAATCGTCTGCTTGGTAAACTAGCATATAATCTCTAGTCCTTCTCAAGTACTTTAATATATGCTTTACCGCAATACAATGTCCTTGTCCAGGATTACTCTAATATATGGTAACCATGCCCACGACAAAACAGATATCAGGTCTCGTACACAGCATTGCATACATAAGGCTTACTACAGCCGAAGCATAAGGAATTCCTTTCATGTCCTCTATCTCCTTTGATGTCTTTGGAGACATCTCTTTAGATAGAGCTACTCCATACCTAGAAGGTAAGAACCCTTTCTTGGAATTCTGCATGCTAAAACGAACAAGGATTGTATCTATATATGAAGCTTGGGATAGACACAACATTCTTTTCTTGCGATCGCTTATAACTTTGATCCCAAGAATGTGTGCACAATCTCCTAAGTCCTTCATATCAAATTGTTTGGACAACCATACCCTTACATCCGATAATACCTTGACATTGTTGCCAATTAACAAAATATCATCTACGTATAGTACAAGAAATACCACCTCATTTCCATTACACTTCTTGTATACACAAAACTCATCCGGACACTAAATAAATCCATATTACTGGATTACTTCATTAAACAGGATGTTCAAAGACGTTGAAGCTTGCTTCAGTTCATAAATGGACCGATTGAGCTTGGCCACTAGATGCTCTTTGCCTTTTTCGATGAACCCTTCTGGTTGCTTCATATGGATGTTTTCTTCAAGACTTCCATTAAGGCAAGCTGTCTTGACATTCATTTGTCAAATCTCATAAACCATATGAGCGGCAATGGATAAGAGTATCCGGATAGACTTAAGCATGGCTACCGGTGAAAAGGTCTCCTCATAATCGATTCCCTCTTTCTGAGTGTACCCTTTCGCAACAAGCCTAGCTTTGATGGTTTCTACCTTCCCATCTATCCCTCTTTTCCTTTTGTAGATCCACTTGCATCCAACGGCTTTTACACCATCAGGTGGTTCTACAAGCTCCCAGACCTTATTAGAGTACATAGACTCTATTTCAGAATTCATTGCCTTTTGCCAAGATGCTGCATCTATATCTTGGAGTGCTTCCTCATATGTTCGGGGATCAGGTTCATGTTTACCCGGGATCAAGTCCGAAGACTCTCCCAAAAACATGAATCTCTCAGGTTCCCTCACAACTCTCCCACTACGACGAGGCACCGTCTGTGGTTGTGTATCATGTGTGACACGTGTTGCAGTCTCTTGTGGTACTTCATCTTGTACTGTTGGTACTAAAGTAGACGTGTCCTCTCTAAGTTCTTCTAAAACCACTTTACTACTGGGCTTGTGATCCATTATATAGTCTTCTTCTAAAAACTGGGCATTGGTGCTAACAATGACCTTCTGGTCTTTAGGACTATAAAATAAACCACCTTTTGTTCCTCTGCGATAACCCACAAACATGCGAACTTCTGTACGAGATTCTAACTTATCAGCATCTGGTTTCAGCACATGTGCTGGACTACCCCAAATCCGAATATGTCTTAGACTGGGCTTTCTCCCATTCCATAATTCTCTGGGAGTAGAAGATACTGATTTAGAAGGTACTAAGTTCAGAATGTGCGTTGCCATTTCCAGAGCGTATCCCCAAAACAAATTTAGTAATTATGAATAACTCATCATCGATTTAACCATCTCTATAAGAGTCATATTCCTTCGTTCTGCCACACCATTCTGTTGGGGTGTACTAGGTGCGGACAATTGGGATTGAATCCCGACCTCTGATAAGTAATTCCTAAACTCTCCTAAGAGGTATTCGCCACTACGATCAGACTGTAGTGTCTTGATACTTTTACCTAATCATTTCTCCACATCAGCCTTGCACTCTTTGAACTTATCAAAGCGCTCAGACTTGCGGCGCATTAGGTAAATGTATCCGTATCTTGAATAATCGTCTATAAAAGAGACAAAATATTCAAAATCACCTCTTGCCTGGATAGACATAGGATCACACAAATTAGAATGAACCAATTCTAACACTTCTTTGGCTCTATACCCCTTGGCCTTAAAAGGCCTCTTGGTCATTTTACCTTCCAAGCAAGATTCACAAGTTGGAAAATTTTCCAACTCTAATAAACCCAAGAGTCCATCGGCTATAAGCCTTTGAATCCAACTTAAGTTAATATGACCAAGCCTTAGATGCCAAATATATGCTTGGTTCATTTCCGAAGGTTGTTTTCTCTTATTAGTGTTAGAAGATGTGTTATAAATTTTCATATTTTGCTTTGTGGGAGAAATTGGATTTAAAGTATATAAATTTCCAACTAATGTACCAGAACAGATAATCACTTTATTTCTCTTTATAACTACATTGTTATTAAAAGAAACAGAATATCCATCCAAAAATAGTTTAGAAACTGAAATTAAATTCTTTCTAAAACTGGGTACATAAATACAATTTCTTAAAACTAATTTTCTATTTCTATCAAAAGATAAGTAGACGTCTCCCACTGCAACAGCCGCTACCTTAGTAGCATTGCCCATGTAGACGGTTATCTCTCCTTCATATAGTAGTCGGGTTTCCTGGAACCCCTGCAAAGAATTATAGACATGATCAGTGGCTCCCGTATCTACACACCAGGTGCTGGTAGATAACACCGCTAAACATGTTTCAACAACTAGAGCATGAGATATATCTTTGTTATTTTGATTCCTACGAGGACAGTCCGCCTTCCAATGCCCTGACTGCTTGCAGATGAAGCACTTGCCCTTCGGCTTCTTCACACCAGCTTTAGGTCCTGTACTCTTAGATTTATTCACTTTCTTTGTTGAGCTAACTTGTTTCTTCATCTTCTTTCCTTTTGGTTTAGAAGTAGAACCATTTTCAGCATAGTGAATCTGAGAATTGTGATGAAATAAACCTTCTGCTGCTTGAAGTTCTGTCAGTTGTTCCACCAATGAATATACCCTTTTATTCATATTGTAATTCAGGCGGAATTGCTCAAAACTTCTAGGTAGCGTTTGGATGATCATATCAATCTGGGTTTTCCCATCAATTTCTCCTCCAAGGATTTGTATTTCATTTAGATAAGTCATCATCTTTAGGATATGATCCCTCACAGGAGTACCCTCTTGCATGGTGGCCGTCATAATCTTTCTCATGGCTTCTTGCCTAGAGGCCCGATCCTGGTGACCAAAGAGATCCTTGAGATTGTTCATAATATCATAAGCTGTTGGTAAATCTTGATGCTGATGTTGCAATACATTTGACATTGAAGCCAAAATGTAATACCGCGCCATCTCATCTGCTTTTACCCATTTCTTATGATATTCAATCTCCTCTTGGGTAGATTCACCAGTGGGTGCATCAGGGCAAGGCTCAGTCAGTACAAACTTATAGCTTTCAGCAGTAAGAACAATGTCCAGGTTTATTTTGGGGATACGCTTTGGAAACGACGACGTACATTCATAACTTGGTACCTTCCAAGTTAGTACTCTCTACTCCCATAGAATTGTGGAATGGGCGTAAACCTAGTTTGAAACACATTTGGATTTGGGGCGTAAACCTCATGAGGGAAAACCAAGAGCCATGACTCTTGGTCTTCCTTGTGTGGCCGACCACTTAAAAGGAGGAATTAGTGCATTTGTGTGCTAATTCAAGGCAACCTTAACTTCATCTTCTTCCTCCTCTCTTCTTGCTCTCCCTCCCCTCCTCCTTGGCCGAACACCATTAGAGTGCTAGCACACTCTAAGTGTTTTCTCCATCTCTATTGTTCGTGTGGATACGTATAGAGGTGTGTCCACTTGAACACACTCGAGATCCGGCAACTTTTGGACGAGCGGGATTTGCGAAGGACTTTGCTACAAGGGTAATCTCTTAACCATGTAGATCTAATGTAGATCTAGGGTAGAAAAACTTGTACATGTAAAATTTTATCTTCGCACGGATCCGGTGGCATGAGATTTTGGGATTTCCGCAACACAAAAAGCGGTTTTTGGGATTTCCGCAACGAAAATCCCAACAGCCTTCAGTTGACTAATCCTTTCGGTCGACTGATCTCCCTATCGGTCAATTGATCACGCGCCCTTCCTTCTTCATTGAGATCCAATCTTTGCCGCATTAATTGTATTTAATATTTGATCGACTGATCACCTTGATCGGTCGACCAATCCCTCCGAGTTCCAACTATTGTTTAGATCAAATATGCCACTGTGTGTTACCAAATTAGGTTCAATCAACCAATCTGCCTGACTTCCAAGTTTGCTCTGAGCGATATGAACTTTGCCACATCAGCTAGGTTCGATCAATTGAACCTTATATTTGATTGATTTATCCCATCACTTTCTGCAAAACAGAGTTAGTTTCACAATATAAAAATATTCCTATAGTACAAAGTTTGCACAATAGTATAATGCTGTATGACTAAGAAAAGATAGTAAGATTTGTCTTGATCTCAACTTGGAAACCTCCTGGTTTCTTTAGTTGGATTAGTGGCCTAGGGTTTGTCCCTTCCCAGGACACGACCCCCCTCCCCCCGCGTTGCTATACTCCAGTTGCTTACCTCAACCTACCTGCCAAACATTTAGTCCTCTAGACCTGTTTGGACTTTCTCTGCTCAATGTCTAATCGACCGATCCACTAAGGCTTTTTCCGCAATACTAAATTAGCCAACAACAATAATAATTATATAAAATATTATGGTAAGACTACATTTAGGTTTACCAAGATCTGCTGGTTCAGTCGATGGCGCGCAACAACAATAATAGTAATGTAAAATACTATGGTAAAACTAAATTTAGGTTTACCAAGATTTATTGGTTCGGTCTACCGCGCACCATCGACTGGAAACCTTTCGATCAACCTTGCTTGGAATTCACTCCTCTAAGACTTCTCGTTACCTAAGATTACCTCCTCCTAGAGTTTTCATTTCTTGACTTCACTCACCAAGGCCTAGGGTTATCTCCTCCTAAGGTTTTTACTGTTGGTGCAGTTGGCACCGATGATCAAATTAGAGTTTTGATAAATGACAAATGGATTAAAGTTAAATGTGTTGTGATCTAATCTTTCTACCAAGTGTGCAGGACTTGATTGGTCTGATACCAGGCTGAAATCCAGCTAGGTCTGGAGGACCTGATAGCTAGTGTAGAAGTTCAAATAGGTCAAAAAGTGACCCATTATCTGGTGGGAAGTCTAGTTGGGTCTGCGAGACCTAACAACTAGCCAAAATCTAGTTGGATCTGCGGATCTGACACCTGGTGGGAATACTTGGTGGACCATAAGGAAGTCAAGCGATTCTGCGTGTAAGTAAGGTAAGTCAATGGATGAGAGTTTCTAGTGAGGACGAGTCCCAGTTATGGACTTTAGGTGTAGGTCCATTTTAAATCCATTTTAGAAACCTAGACTGAGATCTTGACTAGATCCTGGTCCAAGAGAGATAAAAATCTAATTAATAAACTCTTATTTTATTATTGTGCTAACTTTATTTTGTAGGGTACACTTTTTTTTGGACTAATACATTTTGTAGGATAAAAAGGAACAAAAATAGCCTCGGATGAAGAGTGTCCGAGGGGCCTCTAAGGTGCTTTAAGGTGCCTCGAATCGTAGCTTAGAGGTGCCCTGGATGAGCTGTAGACTCCCTCAAGAAGATAAGTCTGAAGATAAGTCTGGAGGTGTTGGATTGAGAGACACGTGAGAAGGGCGGTGAATCATGTGTTTTAAAAAATTTATCTTTTCCTTTTGAAATCAAAAATACATAGCGAAATTAAACACATAAATAGAAAGAAAAAATATAAGTATGTGAACTCAGTCAATTTTACTTGATTTAGAGGCTTCGATGACTCTTATTTCAAGACCCAGGTCTTACAGACCTATCGATGGATAATTCACTAATGACCTCTTTCAAAACTGTCGGAAGAGGGTTATTGAGGACAAAAAGACGAGGATAAGTGTAACACGCTACACTTTCTTTTAAAACAATATTTATGTACAAAATCAAACTTTTGTTACCCAACACTTGTAGATGATCATATCAGACTCAGTGTTGGTCGGCTCCTCAGTAGTAGTCGGGCATAGCAGAGTAGCGCGCAAAGCCGAACCAGTCAGAATGTTACACAATTACGTAGAAGCTTGTAAATGAGGTGTGTCTAAAGCCTTGGTTGAATAGCCCTTTTAAAGGGGATGGAAGGCGCCTTTAACACCACTGAAGATGCCTTCAATACCAACTCTTATCCCCCAAAAACTGACTCTTATTGTCACTGAGGTCTTCTACATTATTCGACTGAAAGCGCCTCCCATGCTCTCGAAGGCACCTTCCATAGCATAGCCTTGCTCAAGGCGCTTTCCTTCGCATGGAAGGCGGCTCGGGTATTGTTCAACCTTGGTATTTTATGCTCTTTTGCCCTCTAAAATGCGTTAGTTCAACACAAACAAAGTATACCCTACACGACAAAGTTAGTTCAATGAAAATAAGCAATTTAGTAATTAGATTCTGTCTCCTCGATACCAGAATCTAGTCAGGATCTCAGTTTAGGTTTCCAAAATGAATCTAAACTGGACCGACACCTACTGTCCCCTCAAATAGGACGCGTTCTCATTGAGTCACTCTCCTTCAATGACTTACCTCCACTTACCAAAAGTCAAGTTACCTCCTTAACGTCTAATTTGACCCAACAGGTCTTCCTATTGGAATCACACATCCAAATTTCACCAATTAGGAATCGAACATCTCGACCTCCTGTTGCAATCACAAATCCAAACTTCAACCCATCGGGAATCGAATATCTCGACCTCCTGCTAGAATCCCATGTTTAGACTTCGCCAATTAGAAATTGCACATCTTGACTAGACTTCTTGCCTGGTGTCTAGTTCTCTTGACTTGTTAAGTTAGTCAATCCTGCACACTTGATAACAAAGTTAGATCACAAGCACATCTAATTTTAATCCATTTGTCATTCATAAAAACTTAAATTTGATTATTGGTGCCAACTGTACCAACATGAGTTGGATTAGACGCATCTTAGAGTGCTTGGAGGCGCCCTAGCACAAATAAAAAGAACAATAAGCAGAGGTTATCCTGACCAAGATTTTCGAGATCACTTCTACACTTGGAGGTGCCTCAGACAAGGATGGGAGGGGCCCTCAACAGCCTATACAAGGAAGGTTCGCCCAAGCTTTCAACACAACTCATATACTACTTCAATAAGCGACCTTTGTAGTTTTTGACTGCTATGACTTCGTCCTCCTGCTATGTCGCGACGCTGCTGCACTTGAATACTAAGAAGCTGTCCAACACCGAGATCAACCTAATAATCTTCAAGTGTTGGATAATAAAATTATTTTTAATTATTTAATTACTGCATAAAGGAAAGTGTAGGTTATACTTGTCCTTTTTTTACTATTGTACTTGATTCCCTCTTCCTACAATTTTGGAAGAGGATTATAGTGGATGGCCCATCGATAAGGTCTGAGAGATCATGAGTCTTAGAGTAGGAGTCACCGAAGGCTCCGAACTAAGTAGCTCCTCGTGTACTTGTGCTTTTTCTTATTCTACTGTGTACTCACTTTTTAAAAACTCAAAAAGATAAGTTTTTTAAAATCACATGATTGACCCTCCACCCTCTCATGTGCGTAACGATCCTACAAGTGGTATCAAAGATAGGTTTTCTCTGCATTAGTGCAACCACCAATCAAGGAGGGGGCTTTTTTCTTATTTGTTTTCAATTTTGAGATTTTTAATTATATTTGAATTGGTATGATTACCCTTTTAGATAAATTTTCTTTCACTTTGATTTTTGCTCGAAGTTGGTGCAACACCACTCGAGCTTTACTTTCTTTATTCTCATACATTACTAATCCAAGACCAAGTCTTGATAATTCTGTCTAGTTTTTCTATTTGTGCAAGAATTCTTTTTAATGGCACAAAGTGAGGGCTACATCACCGCTCATCCACCGCTAGACAATGGAGATGATTTCTCCTATTGGAAGAAGAGGATGGAGGTCTATCTAAAAATTGACATCGATCAATGGTTTCTATTCTACAAGGGTAAAGGGAGCCAATCGATGAAGCAACTAAAATATTTAATGCCCATAAATTTTCTCTATTTAAATAAAGGAAAAAGAAGTAAAAGAAGAGAAAAAGAAATAAAAAATACAATCATAAATGGCCTGGGCTAGGATTAAACCCTAGACCTCTTACTTGAAATTAGTTTAAGTAGCCATTAGGTGGTGGTAAAGCATCACATTGGAAATAGGAAGCAATTGATTATAAGCAGATTTTGGGTGAAGAGATGCTTCAACTTCCACTTACTATAAAAGGGAAAGGAAGAGATGAAAACCTAACTTTCATCTTCTTCTTCCTTTCCTTCCTAGCCGATTTTTCTCTCCTTCCCTTTTCAAGTTCCGGCCAAGGAACCCTAAGGCTTCAATTCTTAAGGTTTTCAAGGGGAGAATCTAAGGGGAGGGTCTCTCCCAAGGAAGTAGTACGTGCTGAAAAGGGTTTATGAGATTAAGGCGTTCAAGAGAGGATTTTCTTCCCTACACCCTCTATAACAGTAAGATCTAGAGAAAGGAGGTAAGTACTTCTCACCTGCGGTATAAGTTGCTCCATCGATGCATGTTGTAGAATGTATCTATGTAAGTTAAAAGAAGATTCATGCCATGATATGTTTTATGTATGTTAAAGGAGATAGATGTTATGATTGTAAGATGCCCTCTAAAGGTTGGGATTAAGAGCACGTTTAGAGTATTTGATTTGCTTCCCATTAAGTTTTGGGACTAAGAAGCATAATCAAGTGCCCCAAGGTGCTTCCCTATAAGTGTGAGGGATTAAGTGCACACAAGGTGTTTGTTGAAATGACAAGTTAGTTCAAGTATAAGAAAGAAGTATTAAAAAGAAAGTATTTTACTTTAAGATGATATGTACTGGACACAAGGTCCATGGGTGGGCTCCTAGATCGCCCCTAGGCCCCTAGGTCGCCTAGTAGTACCTTAATAGGTTCAGGATTAGCTACCTCGGATCTTATTAAGGATGTGCGCAAAGTGGTACAATGTCAGACCCAAAGTAAGTTGATTATTATTTTCACTAGTATGCAATATGAAGTTTTCCCAAGTTCATTATTTATTTAAGTGAAGGCATTCTTAAGTTTGGGAAATAGAGACTATAAGGTGTAGTTTTGATGAACTCTATTGTATGGCAAGGTTTATGGTTTTCATTACTTGTTTTCAATACAAGCATGGTTTTATGTTGACGTCTCATGATAATCCTATTTAAAATATTGATGTTTGCATGATGAGTCTATTTAAAAATACATGCCATGTACATATTTCCAAATTATGGGTTTTAGCATGAGTAATTATTGAGTGCATGTTTTGTGTTCCTTCAAGCAGTTTTGCAAAGCATGTTTTCCCTTTTTAATGCATTGTTTTGTGAGTAGTTGGTACTTACTAAGCATTCACTTACATAATTGCATTCCTTATACTGTAGATAAAGGTAAAGGAAAGCTTGAGTTTGATGAGGCAGCAGGAGCGGTGTCTGGGTGTGTGTGTGTGCTGGAACAGTGGAAGAAGATTGTGGGATTTGTGATAATGTATTTTCTTATCTCAGCTTTACCTGAACATTAGTAAAGGTCATGTATGATGAATTTACAGCTTGGTAGTAAATAGCGTGTCAAAGACTCCCCCTAAAGTAGTGAGATAGAATGGTAAGCCAAGGAGGAGTACAAAGGGGAGAAACACTACTTTAGTGTAGCCGTGTGTGACCCCTGCACGGCTGTGACACGGCTGTGTGACCCACATGGCCATGCATCTCTTGCTCTCGACCAAGGTGACACGGTCGTGTGGTTTCACACGGCCGTGCATCTCTTCCTGTCGGCCAGATTGACACGACCGTGTGGATCCACATGGCCATGCACCCTTTTTGTCTTGTCCAAGGTGACATTGTCGTGTGGCTCACATGACCGTGCACCTCTTCTTCTTGGGCAAGATGACATGGGTGTGCCCCCCCCCTTTCCTTCATCTCAGCCGAGGTGACACGGCCGTGTGAGCCACACGACCGTGCCCCTCTCCCTCTCTGTCAAGGTGACACAGCTCTGTGGTGTCACACAGCCATGTCCTGCTCCAATAGGGAAGGCCTTACATGGCCGTGTGCCACACACGGTCGTGCCCAGACTCGGGTCTGGTATGGTACACGACCGGTCATCACCACATGGCCCAGACCTTCTAGCAGCTCTAGACTTTATCTCAACTATACTTCTCTCCAAAACATGACTTAACAGTCGAAACAAATTCAAAATAGATTTTTGGTTCGAGTAGTGAGCATATAATGAAGTCTTTAGAAGGTATAAAAAGAGTAACGTATGTGCCTTAGGTTAGGGCTAAGAAGGGCGATCGTTACAGATTGGTATCAGAGCAGGTTCCACCCATCCACCACACACACATCAAGCATTGATCCTGTAATTCTCAAGTAAGACAGTACCTTCTCACAACTTTTATGCATATTATTTCTATTATGATTAGTAGGAAATATTTGTAAGATTAAGCATACTTATACATGAAAGTATTAAGGGCAACAAGTAAGAATGATGATGGGCTGATGTATGTCTCATTGGTTGGGTTATGAATATGTAGATGGCAAGAAGATGACCAGCTAGACAGCCGAGGGTTAATGAACCTCAACTAGGGGAAAATGAGTCTGCAACATAGCCTAACCTTTTAAAAGTAGTAGCTCAGCTTCAGAGACAAGTGGTTGAGCAGCAGTAGGTTATTGTCGCCCTGACTGCTAACCAGCAAGCTCCCTATGTGGTTCCGCCGCCGGAAGTCAATGTGGTAACACCTAATATAGCTGAAGTACCATCCGTTACACCTGTAGCCCCAGCAAAGGTGGCGAGGCAAGAAGCATACCTCATCCATTGGTAGAAACTGAAACCAGAAAATTTCTCTGGCACCAATGAATCATGGGATGCTCAGGCATGATTCAAAACCCTAGAGAGTATAATGGAGCTACTGGACTGGCCGGAGGTAGAAAAGATTAAGTGTGCCTCCTTCTGCTTCACTGGGGATGCTAGAATGTGGTGGGAATAGGTCAAGGCAAAACCAAAGGTAGATCAAATGACCTGGTCTGACTTTGAGACTGAGTTCTTCGAAGAGTTCTTTCATATGCGAGTCACGAACAAACATTACGATGAGTTCACAGAATTCCGATAAGGAATTTTATCAGTAGAGGAAGCCGTGAAGAAATTCAATAGGTTGGCTCGCCTATGTCCCGAGCTGGTCAGCATAGAAAGGGAAAGGGTAAGACAAATGCTCAAGATGCTGAGGCCAGAGATAACTCTGAATGTAGTTGGTGGAATTAATAGACCGCAGACTGCAGAAGAGATGATTAGTAGTGCCCTGATCACGGAGCATTATCTGAAAATTATCAAGCAACAGAAGCCAATACAGATGGAGAATAAAGGTCAAGGGAGTTCTGGCACTCAGAAACCCCAGAGTCATGGGTCAACCTGGAAAGGGAGCTCCAAGAGGAAGCAGTGGAGTAATAAGAATGGAGGATCCGCAAATAAGCAACCTAAGTATGCCACATGTTTCACCTGCGGAAAGATGCATCCTGGAATCTGTTGCAAGGGAACGAGTGACTGTTATGCATGTGGTCAAGAGGGGCATATGGCCAAGAATTACCCAACCAAGATCAACCTTCCTCCTACACAACCTGTGCAATATGGAGGCATGCAGGCACAGCTACACCAGATGCAGGCCACGTTGGAGGGTCCTCATATTAGCCAAGGTAGATTGGAAGCTCCACCAAGTTCTACAAATGCTTGAGTTTTCTCCCTTACAAGAGAGGAGATAGCAAATGCCTCCATTGTTGTCGCAGGTCAGATAAGCATTTTTAATCAATATGCAACTGTGTTATTTGATACTAGGGCAACCCATTCGATTATCTCCATAGTATTTGCGAAAAGAATAGGTATACCCCCGGAGGTCATAAGCGGACAATTCTTAACGACACTAACCTCGGGAGAGATAATGACATCTACACATTGGCTGCGAGCTGTGCCAGTCAAAATTTAAGACAGAGAACTGTACAACGATCTGATCTTGCTGAACATGTTTGATTATGATGTTATTTTGGGGATGGACTTCCTAAGCAAGTATGGTGCTTCCATCAAGTGTCGTAAGCGAAGGGTTCTATTCCAACCTGAGGCGGAGTCTAAGTTTGAGTACAACGGAGATTCAAAGAAGAGAACCCAAAAATTTTTATCAGCCCTGAAAGCTCAGAAGATGTTAGCCGATGGATGTGCCGGGTTTCTAGCTCATGTGGTTAATACCCTGTTGGTTGGTCCTTGGAAGATCGTACCGGTTCCACTGTACAAAAATTTTGTACAAGTGTTGAACCTTTCCTAAACAACCTATTGTGTTCTTTAGAAGTTAAATTAGGAATCGCAAACGGAACTTAACATTATTGATTCCAAATTTAACTTATCTGTTATTAATGGTTTAGACTTGGATCGCAAGCGGAACTTAACACTATTGATCCAAATCCACCTATGTTATAAATTCATTTAAATATTAATTTCTAAAATTGGCTTCCAGGTGAAACATGGCGAGGTACTAAGCCTTCTTGGATATGGGAGCAACCGCCACTTCCTAGACAAAGCCTTTTAAGGAAAGCTAATATTTAATTTCCTAATATAACTCTAGGTTTAACCAAAAAGAATAATCGAATAACAAATTCGAAAAACAAAGAAAAACACAAATTCGAAACAAATCTGAAAACTCTAGAATCATATGCCTCTTGTGTTTGGTATTTCCAAAAATAATTATACAAAGAAAACTAGTATGATGCGGAAAATAATTACTAGTTATACCTTTCTTTGTAAGCAAACAACCTCTTGATCTTCTACCATATTCCTCTTCTAATCTTGGATGTTGTGTGGGCAATGATCTTCCGAGAAGAGAACCACCAAGCTCCTTCTTCTCCAAGCTAGATTCGGCCACCATCAATTCTCCAAGAGAAGTAGAGGTCCGACCACCACCACCAAGCTCCAAGGGATGCTAGAAAAAAAAACCTCCTTTTCCTCCTTCTTCTCCAAGCAAGATCTGGCCACCTTCCAAGCTTTAAAGGTTGAAGAAATTTGGCCACCAAGGAGAAGAAAGAAAAAGGAGAGGGAAGAACTTGAAGGGTCGGCCACACCAGGGAAGAGAGGGAGAAAAATAATAGAGTTCGCTTACATGAAGGTACCTTTACCCCCTCTTTTATAATCCTTGGTCTTGGCAAATAAGGAAATTTAAATAAAAACTTCCTTAATTCCTTTACATGAAAAGGTAAAATTTAATTAATTAAAATTAAAATCCTTTTCTTAATTATAATGGTCGGCCACTTTAATCTCCAAAACAAGGAGAGTTTTAAATAACACAAAAATTAAAACTTCCTAATTTGTTTCCGGAAATTTATAAAAAATTTCTCCAATAATTTTTCCCTTCATGGTGGTTTGTAAAAAGGAAATTTTATAAATTAAAAATTTTCTTTTAAACATGTGGATGATTTCCAAAAAGGAAAGTTATCTCTAAAAATTAAAATCTTCTTTCAATCTACAAATAAGGAAAGATATCAAATCTTTTCTTAATCTTTTGTAGAAACTTATAAAAGAAATATTTATTTTTTAAACTCTCTTTTAAATCATGAACATGGTTAAAAAAGGAAAGTTTTCTCAAAATTAAAATCTACCTTTCAATCTACAAATATGGAAAGATTTCAAATCTTTTCTTAATCTTTTGTAGAAAGCTATAAAAGGAAAGATTTAAATTTTAAACTCTCTTTTAAAACCATGGAATCTACATAAGAAAAAATTATAAATAAAAACCCTTTTATTGTGATGTGGTCGGCCACATCATGCTTGGATTCCAAGCATTGGCCGGCCACCAACTTGGCTCAACCACTTGGTCTTGGCCGGCCCTAGCTTGGGTTCCAAGCTAGCTTGGCCGGCCCCCTTGGGTTGGGTAAGAAGTGGGTATGTGGTGGGTATTAATGTCTATATACAAGAGGCTACGATAGGGACCGAGAGGAGGAATTGATTTTGGTCTCCCGATGAAAATAAGCTTCCCGTGTTCGCCCCGAACACACAACTTAATTTCATCAATAATAATTCATACCACTAAAAAATTATTATTGAACTTCCGCACCAATCCTAAACTACATTTTGGGTTCCTTCTTATTATGAGTGTGTTAGTCTCCCTGTGTTTAAGATATCGAATGTCCAGTAATTAAATGAGTTACTGACCACTCACTTAATTAATATCTTAGTCCAAGAGTAGTACCACTCAACCTCATCGTCATGCCGGACTAAATCCACCTGCAGGGTTTAACATGACAATCCTTATGAGCTCCTCTTGGGGTCATTCTCAACCTAGATTACTAGGACATAGTTTCCTTCTATAATTTACAACACACACTATAAGTAATATCATTTCCCAACTTATCGGGCTTATTGATTTATCGTGCTAAATCTCACCCATTGATAGGTTAAAGAAATAAATACAAAATATATGTGTTTGTTATTATATTAGGATTAAAAGCACACACTTCCATAATAACTAATGGTCCTACTCAATACACTTAGAGTGTACTAGTGTAATTGTAATACCCACTAAGCTTGTAAGATAAATATATGAATGTGAGATTTTTCCTTATAAAAATAATAGGAAATGAGTTGAAGCAAAAAGAAATAAAATGAAATAAAAAGAAGAGGAGGTCAAGGATTGAACCATGAACCTCTTATATTATATTTCATAGAATTAATTATTGGAAACCAAATGGGATAGAGAGAAGATATTGATAGCAAAGGAGAGAAACTCATGATAAAGGTAAGAGTAAAAGCTAGCCAAAAGAAAACAAGTAAGGAGCAAGAGAAAGGCAACTTGCCTTCCTCCCTTTCTCTCTTCTCTTGCCGAAAATAAAAGAGGTTAATTAAGGGGATTCATTCCCCCTTATTTCACCATGAATGATGAGGATAAATAAATAAATAAAAATAAAAATAAAATAGAAAAAAAGGCTAAGGGAGAAGGAAAGCAAAAACTAAGTTTGCTACCTCTTCCCCCTTAACATAAAAGAGAGCAAGAAAAGATAAAATTATTTTTCTCTCATTTTCTCTCATTCATTCTCTCCCTCACCGAGAACACCACAGTCCCCTCTCCTCCATCTTCAGCCCCAAAGCCAAGTTTTTCCCTAAGGAAGCCTAAGATACAAGGAGGACTAAGCAAGGGAATCAAGGGAAAAGGAACTAGAAGAAGAGGCTACTTCTTCTCCACCATACCTTAGATCCACAAGCGAAAAGGAAGTCAGCTTCCCCTCACCTGTGGTACAAGGCTTTTATGTGATTTTCGGATTCTATAAAGATTAGAAAACCTAGGAAAGAATTTAAGAAAATTCGGCTAAAGAAAGGGTTTTCAAATCTAGGATGATTTAAACAATTCCTTATTTCATGATATTCTTTCTATGCTATGTAGGAAGGATTTTCTTCATGTTTTTATACTTAAATGATGCTTGATCAGAGGAGTACCTAACCCTAGAATTTCGGCCAAAAATATGCTAAGGAGGTTAGGGAAAAATATTGTTTAACTAAACTAGTACAAAATTTCTCCCATGAAATACTAAGGGTTTTTATTGGTTTTCTTGCTTGAAAGTTACTTGAAACCAAAGAAATCCATTTATAGGTTTCGGCCAAGAAAAGGGTTTAGGGTTAGGAAGACCTTTAAATTTAAATAACCATGTTTGTATGATAGAATATAGAGTTCTATTAAAGAATTGCATGTTGTACATTGCTAGAAATTCATGAACTCTTATTTTAGATTTTCGGCCATGATAAGATGGATAGTTAGAAAAACTTAAACAAAATTCTAATAGGCTCAAGACCTCTGTGATATTATGATATAAAAGTTGTTTAATGCTCTTATGTTTAAATTGAGTATAGAAAATTAGTTACATGATATATGACATGTAAGATCACAAGGATCCTAGCTTGTTTATGAACCAACTTTGTATATGATGTTCTTAGTAATTTTTTCCATGAAACTTACTTAGGTTTTCCATGCTTTAGGCCACTTAAAACCTAGTTTAAAGATTTGTAGGTTTCGGCCATGAGGAAAAAATAAAAGAAAAAGGGAAAGAAACCTAGGAAGCCTAAGACACAATTCACATGTATGTTTATTATGCTTGTCTTTATACATGCTATGAAACTTGTATTATTTCTTATGCTTTTAGGCTATTTGAAGCAAGTTTATATTCTGTGAGTTTCGGCCAAGTAGGGTTTTAAAGACCTAGAGGCCTTAGAAATGAAACCAAATGTGTTAAAAGTACTTCTTATGAAAATATGATAAGGTGTTGATTGTGTCACATATTTGTATAATTTTTCCATGACCTAAATGGATCATTGTGTGTTTCGGCCATGATGGAATAGATGCCCTAGAAACCCTAGAACAAGAATTAAATATGCTTATGTCACTCTACATGAAATATGATAAGTAGAAAACCAAAGTTCTCATACTATATGTTGTTTAGTGACCTAAATGAGGCTAGGGTAAGTTTCGGCCATACCTATTGTATGATGTCTTGTTATGAATTTATACATGATGTTAGTTCAAGTTCACATGCTTGTATGTTTTTTTTTAGCCCTAATGAACACTTGTTAAAAGTTTGACCAAGATATACGTTAAGGGCTTGAAGGACTTAAGAACTAACTCAATGTGCTTACTATGCTATTTGAAAAAAATGCTATAAATTTAAGGTTTCCATGCTTTCATGACATTTGGGATCTTGTTTATATACTGATAGGGTTCGGCCACATGAGTTTAAGGACTTGGAGAACTTAGAAACCAAGTTAATCATGCTTATAATGCTTCCTATGAAATTTATGTGATGATGATTTAGGTTTCACATGCTTGGAGGTTGTTTTTACCTAAATTGAGACCTAAGGGGGTTCGGCCATGATAGGAACCCAAGGGTTTAGGAATCTTAGAACCCAAGTTAACTATATTACCATGTTTCTTATGATAGTATAATCACATGATATACCCTTATGCTTAACCATGTATGCTTGTGATTTATACCTTTTTATGATATGATATGTGGATAGAAATATGCATGTTTTAATGACATGTTATGTGCTTAGAAATATGCATGTTTTAATGATATGATATGTGCTTAGAATATGCATGCTTGATGATATGCTATATGCTTAGAATATGCATGCTTTTTATGATATGCTATGTGGTGAAAATATGCATGTTTTTCTTTATGACATGATGTATGCCTAAGTGATGCATACCTTTATGATATGATGTATGCCTAAGTGATGCATACTTTTATGACATGATGTATGCCTAAGTGATGCATACTTTATGATATGATGTATGCCTAAGTGATGCATACTTTTATGACATGATGTATGCCTAAGTGATGCATACTTTTATGATATGATGTATGCCTAAGTGATGCATACTTTTATGATATGATGTGTGCCTAAGTGATGCATGCTTTTATGATGTATGATATGTATAAGTATGACATGCACTTTACTTTATGTGGCTTGTACCATGGGTGGGCTCCATAAGCGCCCCGGGGTCGATGGAATAAGACTCGGGTCTCGTTAGGGATGGGCTCCTAAGTGCCCCTAGGTCGATGGAGTAAGACTCGGGCCTAGTATGTTGCCTTGTAGGGTTCAAGACTTGCTACCTTGGGCCTACATAGGTTGCGTGCAATATGTAAGTGGTACATAGCCGGGATCCCCTTTAAGTTGAGATTATGTTCAAGTATATATGTAAGAAGAAATGGTTTTAAAGATCATGAGACATACACATGTTTTTCGGATACATGTTTTCAAAAATCATATTGCATATACTTTATGATCATGTTGTGATGATGCTAGGATTTATTGTATGCCATGATATGATTATGTTATGTTTCATGCTATGCTTTAAGAGATGATATGCCATTAGATTATTATGTTATGTTTCATGCTATGCTTTAAGAGATGATATGCCATGATATGATTATGTTATGTTTCATGCTATGCTTAAAGAGATAATATGCCATGATATGATTATGTTATGTGTCATGCTATGATTTAGGAGATGACATGCCATGACTAGTTATGATGTTTGTTATGCTGCATGATATGCTTAAAGAATATGATATGTTATACCATGACTAGTTGAGATTATGTTAAGTTGAGACATTCTTTGATTATATGTTGATTTTGGTTTTAGTGAGTAGGAAAGGAACTTACTGAGCCATGAGTGCTCACAGCTTACTTTCCTTGTACCACAGATAAAAGAAAAAGTTGGATGAGCTAAAGGAGCAGCAGGAGGGGCAACGAAGATGTGTGTGACGGTGGCTAGGCAACTAATTAAAGAACCTGCTTTAAAACCTTTAAGAACTATGCTTTGGTTTTGTGAAATGTAATACAATATGGGTGACTTGATGTTAAGTTTTTATTTAACTTGTTATCATGTTATGGAAACCATATTAGTGTAGTTCGGTTCTTATTAAACCAAGAAAAATGATTTTTAAGTCTTCCGCTGTAATATGTACGTAGAGTATCGTAACCCCGTCCCTTAGGGTTAGCAGGGAGGGCGGGCGTTACAGGTTGGTATCAGAGCCAGGTTATTGCCAGCTCACTACACACACATCAAGCCTCCTACCTGCCGCTCCAAGTAAGAATGTTTACGCTAAATTGACTTGTTATATGCTTATGTTTAATTTTCTTGTTATATGTTTATGTTGATTTTCTTGTCATATGCTTATGCTTAATTTTCATGATTATATAACTTATGCTTTATTTTCTTTCTTGTTATATTTTGTCCATGCTTTATTTTCTTTACTACATTGCTTATGCTTTATTTCCTTATGTTACATTGTTTGTCATTATAATCCTTATTTTTCCTTATGATTGCTTATGCTTTAGTTTCATGTTCTACTTGCTTATGCTTTATTCTATACTTTTAGTTATAAATTAGATTAGGATTACATATTGGTAGGTTAGGAATAATACCAGAACAAATAGATAGAAACAAAACAATAGGTTAGATTGGCTAAAAATGATAACCACTTACACTAGTCTGTTTGTCCTTATTTAGATAAACATGGTTAGGACACGCAATGCCCGAACCGGAGGAACAGTGACTCCACCAGATCTGACACAGGTAGTCGCAGACCTCCAGCATCAGATCGCAGAGCAACAGCAGCTGATCACTACCTTAATGGGTCAGCAAGGCAACCCAGTCACCCCACCGGTGAATCCACTACCTGTTGTACCTACAGCCGCACCAGTGCCCCCGGCAGCCCCTACTCCGATGGTCCGACAAGAGGCCTATTTGATTCAGTGGCAAAGGCTTAAGCCGGAAGCATTCTCGGGAAACTGTGAACCATGGGATGCGCAAGACTGGCTCAAAACCGTGGAGAACATAATGGAACTATTGGATTGGCCTGAACACGAGAAGGTCAAATGCGCGTCGTTCTGTCTTACCGGAGATGCCCGGATGTGGTGGGACAGAGTAAAGGCGAAAAGACAAGTAAACCAAATGCAGTGGATAGATTTTGAGACAGAGTTCTTAGAAGAATTCTTCCATATGCGAGTGACTAACAAGCACTATGACGAGTTCACTGAGTTCCGGCAAGGTGATCTGTCAGTTAATGAAGTCGTTAAGAGGTTCAACCGCCTAGCCCGACTGTGCCCAGAACTGGTCCGAACTGAAAAAGAAAGGGTCCGGTTAATGTTAAAAATGCTCCGACCCGAGATAGCTCTGAACGTAGCTGGCGGAGTTAATAGACCGCAGACTGCAGAGGAGCTAGTCAGCAGTGCCCTGATTACCGAGCACTATCAGGAAGCAATGAATAAGGGTAAGAACTAAGTACTGACCGGAGGACAAAAATCGCACAGTACCAGAACCGACTGGAAAGGAAACTCAGGTGGAAAGAGGAAACAGTGGAATAAATCCAAAGGTGGCCCGGCCAATAAACAAATCAAGTACCCTCAGTGTGCCACATGTGGAAAGATGCATTCTGGAGTATGTCTTCTGAGCACCAAAAAGTGCTACAACTGCGGAAGGGAAGGTCATTTGGCAAGGAATTGCCCTACTCAGCCTCAGGCACCACCTTCGCAGAACTTCCAGAGCAGGAGTGCCCCCGCACAGCTTCACCAGATGCAAGCTGCCATAGAAGGGACTTCAATCAGCCAAGGAAGATTGGAGGCTCCTCCCACTATGACCAATGCCAGAGTCTACTCTCTCGCTCAAGATGACGTGGCGAACGCCTCTACTATCGTCACAGGTCAGCTATCTAATTTCAGTCAGTATGCTATAATTTTTTTATTCAATACTGAAAGCGAACTGATGAGGGAATCCATCGAGAAACTGAAACTTGTTTCATATCCATTAGTTGAAACCATGTCCGGACGACTCTCTACCCTCACCATAACACCAACGTTATTTGAGAACATGTTAGAGAAGCAAACCAGGGACCCGAGCCTTCAAAGAATTAAACAAGAGACCGCAGAAGGAAAGAATGACGGGTTCCGTATCGCAGACGATGGAGTATTATACCTCAGGGATCGATTATGTATTCCAGAGGATCCAGAGTTGTGAAAGAAGATACTGGAAGAAGCCCATACAACGCCTTATGCAATGCACCCGGGTTCCACTAAGATGTACCAGGACCTGAAAAAGAAATTTTGGTGGTCCGGTATGAAAAGAGAAGTGGCTCAGTACGTCAGTACTTGTCTGACGTGCCAAAGGGTAAAAGCTGAACACCAGAGACCCGGTGGATTATTACAACCTGTCCAAATTCCAGAATGGAAATGGGAAGAAATCTCCATGGATTTCATTTCAGGTCTACCCAAGACGACAAACGGGTATGATGCTATATGGGTGATCATGGACAGACTGACGAAGTCTGCACACTTTTTGCCGATCAAGATGACTTATTCAACTGAACAACTAGCTCAGTTATATGTTAAGGAAATCGTCAGATTACATGGTATCCCTAAGACCATTATTTCTGATAGAGACGGACGTTTTGTCTCGCACTTTTGGGAGTGCGTTCAAAAGGCCCTCGGCACGAAGTTGTTGTTTAGCACAGCCTTCCACCCACAGACTGATAGGCAGACTGAAAGAGTAAATCAAATATTGGAGGATATGTTAAGAGCTTGTGCCCTGGACTTCAAGGGGAGCTGGTGCCGATATTTATACCTGGCAGAATTCGCCTACAATAATAGCTACCAAGCTACTATTGGAATGACACCTTACGAAGCTCTATATGGGAGGAAGTGTAGATCTCCTATATGCTGGTATGAAAGTGGTGAAAAGAAGGAAATGGGGTTCCGAATGGAACTTATTGATGACACCACCCGAGCTATACAAAAGATCCGTCAACGAATAGAAACTGCTCAGAGTCGGCAGAAGAATTATGCCGATAAACGGTGCAGACCGCTAGAATTCAACATCGGAGACTTGGTATTCCTTAAAGTATCCCCCATGAAAGGGATAATGAGGTTCGGAAAGAGGAGCAAGCTAAGCCCACGATACGTAGGACCGTATCGGATTTTGGAAAGAGTGGGCCAAGTGCATACAGACTAGAACTACCTTCAGACATGACCGCCATTCACAACGTGTTCCATGTATCGATGCTCAAGAAATGTACTCCCAGCACAGATCAAGTGATTGAGCCTCAGTCGGTACAGGTGCAGGAAGACCTGAGTTACGAAAGTAAACCCATCCAGATTCTGGACCGAGAAATAAAGAGGTTAAGGAACAAAGAAATACCCTTAGTAAAGGTTTTGTGGCGGAATCAACGATTCGAAGAAGCCACCTGGGAACGCGAGGACGATATGAAACAAAAGTACCCGGAGCTATTTTAAAGTTCGAGGACGAACTTTTTATGAGGTACGGGGTACTGTAATACCCACTAAGCTTGTAAGATAAATATATGAATGTGGGATTTTTCCTTAGAAAAATAATAGGAAATGAGTTGAAGCAAAAAGAAATAAAATGAAATAAAAAGAAGAGGAGGTCAAGGATTGGACCATGAACCTCTTATATTATATTTCATAGAATTAATTAGTGGAAACCAATTGGGATAGAGAGAAGATATTGATAGCAAAGGAGAGAAACTCATGATAAAGGTAAGAGTAAAAGCTAGCCAAAAGAAAACAAGTAAGGAGCAAGAGAAAGGCAACTTGTCTTCCTCCCTTTCTCTCCCTCTTTCTCTCTTCTCTTGCCGAAAATAAAAGAGGTTAATTAAGGGGATTCATTCCCCCTTATTTCACCATGAATGATGAGGATAAATAAATAAATAAAAATAAAAATAAAATAGAAAAAAAAGGCTAAGGGAGAAGGAAAGCAAAAACTAAGTTTGCTACCTCTTCCCCCTTAACATAAAAGAGAGCAAGAAAAGAGAAAATTATTTTTCTCTCATTTTCTCTCATTCATTCTCTCCCTCACCGAGAACACCACAGTCCCCTCTCCTCCATCTTCAGCCCCAAATCCAAGTTTTTCCCTAAGGAAGCCTAAGATACAAGGAGGACTAAGCAAGGGAATCAAGGGAAAAGGAACTAGAAGAAGAGGCTACTTCTTCTCCACCATACCTTAGATCCACAAGCGAAAAGGAAGTAAGCTTCCCCTCACCTGTGGTACAAGGCTTTTATGTGATTTTCGGATTCTATAAGGATTAGAAAACCTAGGAAAGAATTTAAGAAAATTCGGCTAAAGAAAGGGTTTTCAAATCTAGGATGATTTAAACAATTCCTTATTTCATGATATTCTTTCTATGCTATGTAGGAAGGATTTTCTTCATGTTTTTATACTTAAATGATGCTTGATCAGAGGAGTACCTAACCCTAGAATTTCGGCCAAAAATATGCTAAGGAGGTTAGGGAAAAATATTGTTTAACTAAACTAGTACAAAATTTCTCCCATGAAATACTAAGGGTTTTTATTGGTTTTCTTGCTTGAAAGTTACTTGAAACCAAAGAAATCCATTTATAGGTTTCGGCCAAGAAAAGGGTTTAGGGTTAGGAAGACCTTTAAATTTAAATAACCATGTTTGTATGATAGAATATAGAGTTCTATTAAAGAATTGCATGTTGTACATTGCTAGAAATTCATGAACTCTTATTTTAGATTTTCGGCCATGATAAGATGGATAGTTAGAAAAACTTAAACAAAATTCTAATAGGCTCAAGACCTCTGTGATATTATGATATAAAAGTTGTTTAATGCTCTTATGTTTAAATTGAGTATAGAAAATTAGTTACATGATATATGACATGTAAGATCACAAGGATCCTAGCTTGTTTATGAACCAACTTTGTATATGATGTTCTTAGTAATTTTTTCCATGAAACTTACTTAGGTTTTCCATGCTTTAGGCCACTTAAAACCTAGTTTAAAGATTTGTAGGTTTCGGCCATGAGGAAAAATAAAAGAAAAAGGGAAAGAAACCTAGGAAGCCTAAGACACAATTCACATGTATGTTTATTATGCTTGTCTTTATACATGCTATGAAACTTGTATGATTTCTTATGCTTTTAGGCTATTTGAAGCAAGTTTATATTCTGTGAGTTTCGGCCAAGTAGGGTTTTAAAGACCTAGAGGCCTTAGAAATGAAACCAAATGTGTTAAAAGTACTTCTTATGAAAATATGATAAGGTGTTGATTGTGTCACATATTTGTATAATTTTTCCATGACCTAAATGGATCATTGTGTGTTTCGGCCATGATGGAATAGATGCCCTAGAAACCCTAGAACAAGAATTAAATATGCTTATGTCACTCTACATGAAATATGATAAGTAGAAAACCAAAGTTCTCATACTATATGTTGTTTAGTGACCTAAATGAGGCTAGGGTAAGTTTCGGCCATACCTATTGTATGATGTCTTGTTATGAATTTATACATGATGTTAGTTCAAGTTCACATGCTTGTATGTTTTTTTTTAGCCCTAATGAACACTTGTTAAAAGTTTGACCAAGATATACGTTAAGGGCTTGAAGGACTTAAGAACTAACTCAATGTGCTTACTATGCTATTTGAAAAAAATGCTATAAATTTAAGGTTTCCATGCTTTCATGACATTTGGGATCTTGTTTATATACTGATAGGGTTCGGCCACATGAGTTTAAGGACTTGGAGAACTTAGAAACCAAGTTAATCATGCTTATAATGCTTCCTATGAAATTTATGTGATGATGATTTAGGTTTCACATGCTTGGAGGTTGTTTTTACCTAAATTGAGACCTAAGGGGGTTCGGCCATGATAGGAACCCAAGGGTTTAGGAATCTTAGAACCCAAGTTAACTATATTACCATGTTTCTTATGATAGTATAATCACATGATATACCCTTATGCTTAACCATGTATGCTTGTGATTTATACCTTTTTATGATATGATATGTGGATAGAAATATGCATGTTTTAATGACATGTTATGTGCTTAGAAATATGCATGTTTTAATGATATGATATGTGCTTAGAATATGCATGCTTGATGATATGCTATATGCTTAGAATATGCATGCTTTTTATGATATGCTATGTGGTGAAAATATGCATGTTTTTCTTTATGACATGATGTATGCCTAAGTGATGCATACCTTTATGATATGATGTATGCCTAAGTGATGCATACTTTTATGACATGATGTATGCCTAAGTGATGCATACTTTATGATATGATGTATGCCTAAGTGATGCATACTTTTATGACATGATGTATGCCTAAGTGATGCATACTTTTATGATATGATGTATGCCTAAGTGATGCATACTTTTATGACATGATGTTGCCTAAGTGATGCATACTTTTATGATATGATGTGTGCCTAAGTGATGCATGCTTTTATGATGTATGATATGTATAAGTATGACATGTACTTTACTTTATGTGGCTTGTACCAAGGGTGGGCTCCATAAGCGCCCCGGGGTCGATGGAATAAGACTCGGGCCTCGTTAGGGATGGGCTCCTAAGTGCCCCTAGGTCGATGGAGTAAGACTCGGGCCTAGTATGTTGCCTTGTAGGGTTCAAGACTTGCTACCTTGGGCCTACATAGGTTGCGCGCAATATGTAAGTGGTACATAGCCGGGATCCCCTTTAAGTTGAGATTATGTTCAAGTATATATGTAAGAAGAAATGGTTTTAAAGATCATGAGACATACACATGTTTTTCGGATACATGTTTTCAAAAATCATATTGCATATACTCTATGATCATGTTGTGATGATGCTAGGATTTATGATATGCCATGATATGATTATGTTATGTTTCATGCTATGCTTTAAGAGATGATATGCCATGAGATGATTATGTTATGTTTCATGCTATGCTTTAAGAGATGATATGCCATGATATGATTATGTTATGTTTCATGCTATGCTTAAAGAGATGATATGCCATGATATGATTATGTTATGTGTCATGCTATGATTTAGGAGATGACATGCCATGACTAGTTATGATGTTTGTTATGCTGCATGATATGCTTAAAGAATATGATATGTTATACCATGATTAGTTGAGATTATGTTAAGTTGAGACATTCTTTGATTATATGTTGATTTTGGTTTTAGTGAGTAGGAAAGGAACTTACTGAGCCATGAGTGCTCACAGCTTACTTTCCTTGTACCACAGATAAAAGAAAAAGCTGGATGAGCTAAAGGAGTAGCAGGAGGGGCAACGAAGATGTGTGTGGCGGTGGCTAGGCAACTAATTAAAGAACCTGCTTTAAAACCTTTAAGAACTATGCTTTGGTTTTGTGAAATGTAATACAATATATGTGACTTGATGTTAAGTTTTTATTTAACTTGTTATCATGTTATGGAAACCATATTAGTGTAGTTCGGTTCTTATTAAACCAAGAAAAATGATTTTTAAGTCTTCCGCTGTAATATGTACGTAGAGTATCGTAACCCCGTCCCTTAGGGTTAGCAGGGAGGGCGGGCGTTACAGTAATTTATTAGTCAAGATAAACTAATCCCTAATCACACTATGCCTTTACCGATGGTTTGTTCCTTTCCATCTTAGTCGTGAGCAACTATTTATAATTTATAAAGAACTGATAACATGATCTTCTGTGCGTGACACCACACATCATGTTATCTACGATATAAATTAATTGAATAACTACACTTAACATAAATATAGATATTTTTGACCAATGTAATTTTTCATTTCAAAATAAATGTTTACAAAAGCAAGACTTTTAGTATACATTCCAACAATCTCCCACTTATACTAAAAGACTATGCTGCCATAAATGCTTCCATACATCTGATTCTCAACTCTTCAACATGCCCATCAAAAGCTCTTGCCTTAAGGACCTTAGTGAAAGGATCTACAGGTTATCACCTGATGCAATCTAGGCGGCAACAACTTCTCCTCGTTATACGATGTCTTGTATTGGGTGGTACTTGCACGATCTATTGTGTTTACTTGTCTTATGGACTTATGTTTTCTTCGAGTTTGCTACTGCACCACTATTATTACAATAAATTGTAATAATTTTTGGACAAACCAGAAATCATATCTAAGTCCATTATGAAGTTTCTGAGCCATACAGCTTCTATGATTGCCTTAGAGGCTACCGCATACTCAGCTTCTATGGTGGAGTCTGAAAAACATCTATCCTTAATACTCCTCCATTGTTATGACTTTACCTCCTAAAGTAAACACAAAACCCCGAGGTCGACTTACTATTGTCCCTATCTGATTGGAAGTCAAAATCCGTGTAATCCATAGGGATCAAATTATCTGCCTTGTAAACTAGCATATAATCCCTAGTCCCTCTAGGGTACTTTAATATATGCTTTACGGCAATCTAGTGTCCTGGTCCTGGGTCACTTCGATATCTGCTAACTATGCCCTGGGCAAAATAGATATCCAGTCTCGTACACAGTATTACATACATTAGGCTTCCGATAGCCGAAGCATAAGGAACTGCCTTCATGTCCTCTATCTCCTTTGATGTCTTCGGAGACATCTCTTTAGATATAGCTACTCAATGCTGAAAAGGTAAGGAACCTTTCTTGGAGTTTTTGTATACTTAAACGAGCAAGGATTGTATCAATATATGAAGCTTGGGATAAACAAAATATTCTTTTCTTGCGATCCCTTATTACTTTGATCCCAAGAATATGTGCATTCTCCCAAGTCCTTTATATCGAATTTGTTTGGACAGCCATACCCTTACTTCCGACAACATTTTGATATTGTTTCCAACTACCAAAAATGTCATCTACGTATAGTACAAGAAATACCACCATGTTTCCATCACACTTCTTGTATACACAAGACTTATCCGGTCACTGAATAAATCTATAGGTCTGGATTACTTCATTAGACCAGATGCCCAAGACCTTGAAGCTTTGCTTCAGTCCATAGACCGATTGAGCTTACATACTAGATGCTCCTAGCCTTTTTCAATGAACCCTTTTGGTTGCTTTATATGGATATTTTCTTCAAGACTTCCATTAAGGAAAGCTATCTTGATATCCACTTACCAAATCTCATAGTCCATATAGATAAAAGAATCCGGATAGACTTAAGCACGGCTACCGGTGAAAAAGTTTCCTTTTTCAACAAGCCTTGCTTTGAAAATTTTCACCTTCCTGTCTACCCCTCTTTTCCTATTGTAGACCTATTTACACCCAATGTCTTTTACATCATTTGGTGGTTCTACAAGCTCCTAGACTTTATTAGAATACATATATTCTAATTCTGTATTCATTGCTCTTTACAAAGATGTTGCATCTTTATCTTGGAGGGCTTCGTCATATGTCCGGGAATTAGGTTCATGTTTACTAGGGATCAAGTCCAAAGACTCTCCCAAAACATGAATCTTTTAGGTTGCCTAACAACCCTCCCACTGCGACGAGACACTTTGTGCAATTGTGTATTATTTGTGATACGTGTTGCAATTTCTTGTGATATTTCATCTTGTACAGTTGGTACTAGATTAGACGTGTCCTTTATTATTTCCTTAAGAACAAATTTACTTATGGGCTTATGGTTTATTACATAGTCCTCTTCTAAAAATCGGGTATTGGTGCTAACAATGACCTTCTGATTTTTAGGACTATAAACCTCCTTTCGTTTATCTAGGATAACCTATAAACAAGTGACTCCTGTCCAACTTATCAGTATCTCTCATGTGCTAGACCACCCAAATCCGAATATGCTTCAGACTAGACTTACGTCTATTCTGTAATTCTATGGGAGTAGAGAGTTCTGACTTAGAAGGTACTATGTTCACTTCTGTTTCTAGTGTATATTCTCAAAACGAATTTGGTAATTCTGAATAACTCATTATTGATCTAACTGTTTCCATAAGAGTCCTATACCTTCGTTCTACTACACCATTCTGTTGGGGCGTACCAGGTGCAGTTAGTTGGGATTGAATCCTAACTTCTGATAAGTGACTCCTAAACTCTCCCAAGAGGTACTTGCCACTACGATCTCAACGTAGTGTCTTGATACTTTTACCTTAACGTTACTCCACATCAGCCTAATACTCTTTGAACTTATCAAAGCACTTAGACTTGTGGCTCATCAAGTAAATGTACCCGTATTTTGAATAGTTGTCTATAAAATAGATGAAATATTCGAAACCACCTCTTTCCTGGGTAGTCATAGATCCACACAAATCAGAATGAACCGATTCCAACATATCTTTGGCTCTATACACCTTAGACTTAAAAGCTTCTTGGTTATTTTTCCTTCCAAGTAAGACTCGTAGGTTGGAAAAATTTTCACTACCAATAAACCCAAGAGTTCATTGGTTATTATCCTTTGAATCCTACTCAAGTTAATATAACCTAGCATTAGATGCCAAAAATATGATTGGTTCATTTCCGAAGGTTGCTTTCTCTTATTAAAGTTAGAAGATGTGTTATTAATTTTCATTTATTGCATCGTGGGAGTTATTGGATTATAAATTATCAACCAACATACCAGAATAAATAACTTCCCTATTTTTCTTGATAACAAGTTTATTATCAAAATAGACAGAATATCTATTCTTTGATAGTTTAGAAACAGAAATCAAGTTCTTTCTAAACTTGGCATGTAAAGACAATTTTCTCAAAATCCACTTTTTATTCCTATCAGAGGATAAACATCTCCCACTGCAACAGCTGCTACTTTTGCAGTAGTGCCCATGTAGACGGTGATTTCCCCTTCATATAGTTGTCGAGTTTCCTGGAACCCCTGCAATGAATTACAGTCATGATCAGTGGCTCCCGTATCTACACACCAGGTAACAATAGATAATACCACTAAACATGTATCAACTAATGAATAAAATACACCTATATTATAAGAGAACAGTCTACCTTAATGTCCAAGTCCTATTTCCAATCATTATAATTATGACTACTAAGTCTTTTCTATAGTATAACAACTAGGGGATTGACAAACATTTTAAATCCTAAGAATCACAAAAATGTTTGGTCAAGACCAACTCCTTAAAATCCCCATGAATTTTGTATGCCACGATAGTGTGGACGTATACAAAATCAAAGAGGAGATTTTATTATCTCGTCAACCTTAATTTATGACGAATAAAATTAATAGTTGGTTTGTCTTTAATCAAATATTTGGTCAAAATTTTGAATTTAAAATAATATTGATTCCTCAAAACAATATCATTTAAATTCACCAACAACTCAAACACCTTGAATTTTGCATGCCACGATAGTGTGGACATATACAAAATTGAACATTTGTAAGAGGAGGGTTATACCCATTAATAACCTTGTCAACCTATCTTTATGACAAATAAAATTACCTCAAATACCGTGAATATTGTATGTCATGATAGTGTGGATGTATACAAATTCAAACATTTGTAAGAGGGGTTTTGCCCATTAATTTTATTATCTTGTCAACCTGACAAATAAAATTTTCTCAAACACCGTGAATTTTGTATGTCACGATAGTGTGGACATATACAAATTCAAACATTTGTAAGAGGAGGGTTGTAATTTTATTATCTTGTCAACCTATTTTTATGACAAATTAATAGTTGGTTTTCCTTTGGTCACACAAATAATAGCAGTGTCTCCGATGGGGAGGATACTATTAAATGAGCCTAAGTGTATACTATTACTTGATACTTAGTCCATTAAATAAGATTATGCCCCTTCTGATGGGGAAGATCACACGCTCTTAATTAATTTCCTATAACCATCCAAAATGGAAGTTTGATCTAGTGATCCGCAAACAAACTCATCCAATATAGAGGAAGGCACTCAGAGCTAATGCGCAAGCTTGTTGCATCACTTACAAACCAGTAATGGAGACCATGGGATTCATATACTAATCTCTCTCCCACTTAGTTATTTAAGGTGAGGAATTTTAACCTATGCTAGCATATCATGCACACATACATCACAGTAAATAAAAGCAATAAATTTGAAAATTAATTTTCCAACTATTATGGCTTCTTCTATCACTGTCCATCGCGTGCTGCTAGCCCTCAGGTTTATATCGTCGGGTCCATCGAGCTTCCTTTTTCCGCTGCTCCTCTGGTCCTCCAATAGCACCACACCTCGCAAGGATACAATCCGCGACAAAAATAGAATTTTTACATATATCGATCCTATATTCCATAAAGGAATGTACATGCATGTAATCTAGATCGAAACAAAAATGTAAAATTCTAATAACTAATACAGCTCCTGCTGTATTTAATTTTACAATCATGCACACACAATAAAATTCCCTTGACATGTCCAAGGGTCCAATCACACACAATATCTATATGCCATAATAGTTGGAGCATGCAATCACAAAGTTAGCACATCCTACTATTATCCTGCCTAAATTATGTATGACATGTGCATAATCTATTTGAAAACCAAACACACAGAGGCAAACCCTAGCTCTGATACCAATTGTTGATTGGTCCTAGGAAGATTGTACCGGTTCCACTGTACAAAAATTTTGTACAAGTGTCGAACCTTTCCTAAACAACCTATTGTGTTCTTTAGAAGTTAAATTAGGAATCACAAATGGAACTTAACATTATTGATTCCAAATTTAACTTATCTGTTCTTAATGGTTTAGACTTAGATCACAAGCGGAACTTAACATTATTTATCCAAATCCACCTATGTTATAAATTCAATTAAATATTAAATTCCAAAATTGGCTTTCAGGTTAAACATGGCGAGGCACTAGGCCTTCTTGCATATGGAAGCAACCACCACTTCCTAGACAAAGCCTTTTAAGGAAAGCTAATATTTAATTTCCTTATATAACTCTAGGTTTAACCAAAAAGAACAATCGAATTACAAATTCGAAAAAAAAGAAAAACAAAAATTTGAAACAAATCCGAAAACTCTAGAATCATATGCCTCTTGTGTTTGGTATTTCCAAAAATAATTATACAAAGAAAACTAGTATGATGTGGAAAATAATTACTAATTATACCTTTCTTTGTAAGCAAATAACCTCTTGATCTTCTACCATATTCCTATTCTAATCTCGGATGTTGTGTGGGCAACGATCTTCCAAGACGAGAACCACCAAGCTCCTTCTTCTCCAAGCTAGATTCGGCCACCATCAATTTTCCAAGAGAAGTAGAGGTCCGGCCACCACCACCAAGCTCCAAGGGATGCTAGAAAAAAGCCTCCTTTTCCTCCTTCTTCTCCAAGCAAGATCCGGCCACCTTCCAAGCTTCAAAGGTTGAAGAGATTCGGCCACCAAGGAGAAGAAATAAAAAGGAGAGGGAAGAACTTGAACGGTCGGTTGTTGGGTTTTTCGGGCCGTGAAAACCACTTTTTCGCATCGCGGAAACCCCGAATCTCCCATGCCACTGGATCCGTGCGAAGTAAAATAAAACAAAAAATTTTACAAGTACGAGTTTCTTACATCTAGATCTACACTAGGAGAAGGAAGTTACCCTCGATGCGATGCCCTTCGCAATCCCGCTCATCCAACGGTTCGCCGGATCTCAAGATCGTCAAGCGTACGATCCTCTAGAAGTATCCACATGAACAAACTAGGTAGAGAGGCCAAACAAAAGGTGTGCTAGCACCTATGAAGTGTTCGGCCAAGGAGGAGGAGAGGGAGAAGAGTTGAGAGCTTGAGGAAGAAGATGATGGAATGAATGCCTTGAATGAAATCAAAATTCCATTCATCACAAAAGTGGCCGGCCACATAATGGAATTGTAACCTCCATTCATATTTAATGTGGCCATTAAAGAGGGGATTTGTAACCTCCATTAGGTGGCACACACATATGCTAACTATGTTGATGTGGCACATCATCATTGGCCACTTAATGCCAACTCACAAATGAGGTGGCAAATGGTCAAGTCAAACTTGACCTTTCATCTTCCTTCTCAAGTCAAGTCAAACTTGACCAAATTTCTCTCATGGTTGATCTAATCTAACCATTTGATTCAAACCAATTTAATATAATGAATCTAATTCATTTAATTAAATTGATTCAATGACTCATAATCTAAATTAGACTCATTGAACACATGAATCAACTTGAGTCCAACTCAATTTGCCCAATTAGGATTACTCTTAATCAAATTTGATTCATCACATGAATCTAATCCTCTTGGTTCATCATATGAACCTAATCTCCATCTAATTGTCCTTTGTGTGTGACCCTATAAGTTCTTGTAACGTTGGCAATGCTTCTAAACCCATTTAGAAGCATAAGTAAGGAGCGGTATCTAGCAACACATCATTACTACCCAAGTTACAAGAATGTTGAGATCCAACATCACCTTGTGACTACTAATTGTGACTCCTCACAATATATGACAAGTGTCCTTCTATCGTAGACATCTAGATTGATCAATGTGAGGCATAGACCGTGTCATCCTCTAATCAATCTAAATCTTGAACTCCAAGTAGACTCACTCAATCAAATGAGCTCAATATGTCATATTGACTCATTTGGGCATGACCATGCACTTCGTGGTCTCACTCTATCAAGAATATCGATGTCACTCCCATCATATAGGAGGGATAGATCCCATCTACATCACTCACATCCCTCCGCATAATTTGTTACATACCCAGTAATCGCCTTTATAGTCCACCCAGTTACGGGTGATGTTTGACGAAGCCAAAGTACGTAACTCCTTATGTAGGGATCCATGGTGACTTCAGGTCCAAGGACTAGTAGTCATACTAATAGCCACATGAGAAAGTATATGACACTCATATAACGATCCATGATACTTTCTCATGGCGGGTCATTCAGTATACATTCTGCAAGGCATACCCATGTGTCAACTTGATATCTCTATATCCATGACTTGTGAGATCAAGTCATCGAGTTGACCTACATGCTAGTCTTATTACATTAACATTGTCCCTGAATGTTAATACTCGACTAGGAATAATTAAGAGTAGTGTTCCCTATATCATCTCACTATCGATTCAACCAATCAATTGATATAGGTAAGAACCTTCTACTCAAGGACGCTATTATACTTAGTTATTTGGCACCAATAAGAGTAAGTATAATAACCAAAACAAATGACTTTATTTATATAAGAATATGATACAACAAGTCCATAATACAATTATCAAATGATTGGCTCTAGGGCTCTAACTAACACCGGCCACACCAAGGAAGAGAGGGAGAAAAATAATAGAGTTCGCTTACATGAAGGCACCTCTACCCCCCTCTTTTATAATCCTTGGCCTTGGAAAATAAGGAAATTTAAATAAAAACTTCCTTAATTCCTTTTCCATGAAAAGGTAAAATTTAATTAATTAAAATTAAAATCCTTTTCTTAATTATAATGGTCGGCCACTTTAATCTCCAAAACAAGGAGAGTTTTAATTAACACAAGAATTAAAACATCCTAATTTGTTTCCGGAAATTTATAAAAAATTTCTCCAATAATTTTTCCCTTTAAGGTGGTTTGTAAAAAAGAAATTCTATAAATTAAAATCTTTCTTTTAAACATGTGGATGATTTCCAAAAAGGAAAGTTATCTCTAAAAATTAAAATCTCCTTTCAATCTACAAATAAGTAAAGATATCAAATCTTTTGTTAAAACTTATAAAAGAAATATTTAATTTTAAACTCTCTTTTAAATCATGAACATGGTTAAAAAAGGAAAGTTTTCTCAAAATTAAAATCTACCTTTCAATCTACAAATAAGGAAAGATTTTAAATCTTTTCTTAATCTTTCGTAGAAAGCTATAAAAGGAAAGATTTAAATTTTAAACTTTCTTTTAAAACCATGGAATCCACATAAGAAAAATTTATAAATAAAATCTCCTTTTAAACTTTCTTTTAAAACCATTGGCCGGCCACCAACTTGGCTCAACTACTTGGTCTTGGACGGCCCTAGCTTAGGTTCCAAACTAGCTTGGTCGGCCCCCTTGGGTTGGGTAAGAAGTGTGTATATGGTGGGTAAAAATCTCTATATACAAGAGGCTATGATAGGGACCGAGAGGAGGAATTGGTTTTGGTCTCCCGATGAAAATACGCTTCCCGTGTTCACCCCGAACACATAACTTAATTTCATCAATAATAATTCATACCACTAAAGAATTATTATTGAACTACCGCACCAATCCCAAATTATATTTTGGGCTCCTTCTTATTATGAGTGTGTTAGTCTCCCTGTGTTTAAGATGTCGAATGTCCACTAATTAAATGAGTTACTGACAACTCCCTTAATTAATATCTTAGTCCAAGAGTAGTACCACTCAACCTCATCGTCATGTCGGACTAAATTCACCTGCAGGGTTTAATATGGCAATCCTTATGAGCTCCTCTTGGGGTCATTCTCAACTTAGATTACTAGGACACAGTTGTCTTCTATAATAAACAACATACACTATAAGTAATATCATTTCCCAACTTGTCGGACTTATTGATTTATCAAGCTAAATCTCACCCATTGATAAGTCAAAGAAATAAATACTAAATATATGTGTTTGTTATTATATTAGGATTAAGAGTACACACTTCCATAATAACTAAGGTCTAGTTCTTTTATCAAGTCAGTATAAAAAGAACTTACCTAAAATGGTCCTACTCAATACACTTAGAGTGTACTAGTGTAATTTATTAGTCAAGATAAACTAATCCCTAATCACACTATGACTTTACCGATGGTTTGTTCCTTTCCATCTTAGTCGTGAGCAACTGTTTATAATTTATAAAGAACTGATAACATGATCTTCTGTGCGTGACACCACACACCATATTATCTACGATATAAATTAATTAAACAACTACACTTAACATAAATATAGATATTTTTGACCAATGTGATTTTTCATTTGAAAATAAATGTTTACAAAAGCTAGGCTTTTAGTATACATTCCAACATACCCATCAAGAAAGAAATCAAGAGCTAGAGGAAGTTAGAGTCGTGTGTGACTACCCGGAAGTGTTTCCCGAGGAGTTGCCAGGTTTAGCGTCGGATAGGGAAATTGAATTTGAAATTGAACTCATCCCTGGTACCCATCCAATCTCAAAAGCACCCTACCGCATGGCTCCAGCAGAATTGAAAGAACTGCAGGGGCAGTTACAGGAGCTACTCGACAAGGGCTTCATTCGCCCTAGTCACTCACCATGGGGAGCTCCAGTGTTGTTCGTAAAGAAGAAGGACAGGTCCATGCGAATGTGTGTAGACTACCGAGTGTTGAACAAAGTAACAATCAAGAACAGGTATCCCTTGCCGAGGATTGATGATCTATTGGATCAGTTAAAGGGAGCCACAGTCTTTTCCAAGATAGACTTGCAGTCCGGATATCATCAAGTGAAAGTGAGGGCAGATGATGTACCGAAGACAACATTCCGAACGAGGTATGGACACTATGAGTTCGTAGTCATGCCTTTTGGAGTGACGAACGCTCTGGCTACGTTTATGGATATGATGAACAGGGTGTTCAAAACATATTTGGATAAGTTTGTAATCGTCTTTATAGAGGATATTCTTATATACTCCAAAAGTCAGGAAGAACATGCTAAACATCTGAAGACAGTATTACAGATTCTTCAACAGGGACATTTGTACGTGAAGTTCTCCAAGTGTGAGTTTTGGCTTGATCAAGTGTCCTTCCTAGGTCACATTATTTCCAAGGATGGGGTTATGGTAGACCCGACAAAAACAGAAGCTATGAGTAACTGGAATAGACCCAGGAATGTTAGTGAAATCAGAAGTTTCCTTGGATTAGCAGGCTATTATAGGAAATTTGTTGAGAACTTCTCAAGGATTGCCTCTCCATTGACAACACTTACCAGGAAGAATAGAAAATTTGAGTGGACAGAGGATTGTGAGAAGAGTTTCATTGAACTAAAAAGGAGACTGACCAGTGCTCCAATCCTGACTCTTCCAGAAAATGGCGAGAGCTTCGATATGTATAGCGATGCTTCTAAATTGGGGCTCGGAGTTGTACTGATGCAGAATGGCAGAGTCATTGCCTATGTCGTGAGACAACTCAAAGATTATGAGAAGAACTATCTCACTCATGACCTCAAGTTAGCAGCAGTAGTTTTCGCTCTCAAAGCCTGGAGGCACTACTTATATGGAACTCGGTACAAGATTTACACAGATCACCAGAGTCTGAAGTATTTCTTCACTCAGAAAGACCTAAACATGAGACAATGGATTTCCACTTTGACACTAGTGTCAACCTTGCTTGATGATATACAGAAAGGGCAGGATGAAAATCCTAATATTCAGAAGATCAAGCAGGGAATACAAGAAGGAAAAAATGGGGAGTTTCGAATATCAGACCGTGGGATGCTATATTATGGAAATCATCTTTGTGTCCCTAATCAAGAAGAACTGCGAAAGAAAATTCTAGATGGAGCCCATAGAACACCCTATGCAATGCATCTTGGTTCCACCAAGATGTACCAATATTTAAAGGAACGCTTCTGGTGGTCTGGAATGAAGAGAGTTGTTGCTAGATACATCAGTACCTGTCTGACATGTCAACGGGTTAAAGCAGAACATCAGGGCCCAGACGGAGTTCTATAGCCTATCCAGATCCCAAAGTGGAAGTGGGAGGATATATCTATGGATTTTATAGTAGGATTACCCAGAACTACGAACGGTTATGATGCTATCTAGGTAATAGTAGACAGATTGACCAAGTCTGCTCATTTCCTAACAATCAGAACATCCTACTCTATTGAGCAGTTAACACAATTGTATGTGAAAGAGGTCATCAGATTGCATGGAGTTCCCAAAACCATAATTTTCGATAGAGATGGTCGCTTTACTTCACACTTCTGGGAGTGTGTTCAGAGAGCTCTTAGCACTAAGCTGCGGTTTAGCACTGCATTTCATCCTCAAACTAACGGACAAATAGAACTAGTGAACTAAGTTTTGGAGGATATGTTACGGGCTTGTGCCTTAGATTTCAAAGGGAGTTGGTGTCGATACCTATGCTTAGCAGAGTTTGCATACAATAATAGCTATCAAGCTACTATCGGAATGACACCTTATGAGGCTCTATACAGGAGGAGATGTAGATCCCCTATCTGTCGGTATGAAGGTAGTGAAAAGAAAGAAATGAGACTCCAGACAGACCTCATCAAAGACACCACCAAAGCTATTCAGAACATCCGCTAGAGAATAGAAACTGCTCAGAGACGACAGAAGAGCTATGCGGATGTGCGTCGTAGACCGCTAGAATTTAAGGTTGGGGATTCAGTATTCCTCAAAGTATCTCCTATGAAAGGAGTGATGCGGTTTGGGAAGAAAGGAAAGTTGAGTCCATGATATGTGGGGCCATACTTGATCACCAAAAGAGTTGGCAAGGTAGCTTATGAGTTGGAACTACCTTAGGAAATGTCAGCTATTCATAATGTATTTCATGTCTCAATGCTGAAGAAGCATGCTCCCGATGCAAACCAAGTAATTGAACCACAGATGGTACAAGTTCAAGAGGATCTCAGTTATGAAAGTCGACCTATTCAGATAATATATCGAGAAGTTAAGAAACTAAGAAACAAAGAGATACCATTAGTAAAAGTGTTGTGGCAAAGTCAACAGTATGAAGAAGCAACATGGGAACGCAAGGATGATATGAAACAGAAGTATCCATAATTATTCTAAGTTCGAGGATGAACTCTTTATAAGGTATGAGGGATTGTAACGCCCATAAATTTCCTCTATTTAAATAAAACAAAAAGAAGTAGAAGAAGAGAAAAAGAAATAAAAAATACAATCATAAATGGCCTGGGCTAGGATTGAACCCTAGACCTCTTACTTGAAATTAGTTTAAGTAGCCATTAGGTGGTGGTAGAGCATCACATTGGAAATAAGAAGCAATTGATTATAAGCAGATTTTGGATGAAGAGATGCTTCAACTTCCACTTGGTATAAAAGGGAAAGAAAGAGATGAAAACATAACTTTCATCTTCCTCTTCCTTTCCTTCCTAGCCGAATTTCCTCTCCTTCCCTTTTCAAGTTCCGGCCAAGGAACCCTAAGGCTTCAATTCCTAAGGTTTTCAAGGGGAGAATCTAAGGGGAGGGTCTCTCCCAAGGAAGTAGTACGTGTTGAAAAGGGTTTATGAGATTAAGGCATTCAAGAGAGGATTTTCTTCCCTACACCCTCTATAACAGTAAGATCTAGCGAAAGGAGGTAAGCACTTCTCGCCTACGGTATAAGTTGCTTCGTCGATGCATGTTGTAGTATGTATCTATGTAAGTTAAAGGAAGATTCATGCCATGATATGTTATATGTATGTTAAAGGAGATAGATGTTATGATTGTGAGATGCCCTCTAAAGGTTGGGATTAAGAGCACGTTTAGAGTATTTGATTTGCTTCCCATTAAGTTTTGGGACTAAGAAGCATAATCAAGTGTCCCAAGGTGCTTCCCTATAAGTGTGAGGGATTAAGTGCACACAAGGTGTTTGTTGAAATGACAAGTTAGTGCAAGTATAAGAAAGAAGTATTAAAATGAAAGTATTTTACTTTAAGATGACATGTACTGGACACAAGGTTCATGGGTGGCCTCCTAGATCACCCCTAGGCCCCTAGATCGCCTAGTAGTACCTTAATAGGTTTGGGATTAGCAACCTCAGATCTTATTAAGGATGTGCGCAAAGTGGTACAATGCCAGACCCAAAGCAAGTTGATTATTATTTTCACTAGTACGTAATATGAAGTTTTCCCAAGTTTATAGTTTATTTAAGTGAAGACATTCTTAAGTTTGGGGAATAGAGACTATAAGGTGTAGTTTTGATGAACTCTATTGTATGGCAAGGTTTATGGTTTTCATTACTTGTTTTCAATACAAGCATGGTTTTATGTTGACGTCTCATGATAATCCTATTTAAAAATGTTGAGGTTTTCATGATGAGTCTATTTAAAAATACATGCCATGTACATATTTCCAAATTATGAGTTTTAGTATGAGTAATTATTGAGTGCATGTTTTGTGTTCCTCCAAGTAGTTTTGCAAAGCATGTTTTCCCTTTTTAATGTATTGTTTTGTGAGTAGTTGGTACTTACTAAGTATTCACTTACAGAATTGCATTCCTTATACTGCAGATAGAGGTAAAGGAAACCTTGAGTAAGAGGAGGCAGCAGGAGTGGTGTCTGGGTGTGTGTGTGTGTGCCGGAACAGTGGAAGAAGATCGTGGGATTTGTGATAATGTATTTTCTTATCTCATCTTTACCTGAACATTAGTAAAAGTCATGTATGATGAATTTACTGTTGGGTTTTTCGGGCCACGAAAACCGCTTTTTCGCATCGTGGAAACCCCGAAACCCTGCCACCGGATCTGTGCGAAGATAAAACTTTCGAAAAACTTACGAGTACAAGTTTCTAAACCTCGATCTATAGTAGATCTACAAAGGATAAGGAATATACCCTTGATGCGAAGCCCTTCGCAATCCCGCTTGTCCTCGGTTCACCGGATCTCGAAAGTGTCAAAGTAGACACTTCTCTATGTGTACCCACACAAGCAAGAGATGGAGAAAAATCTCTAAGGATCTGCTAGCAACCTTAGAGATCAGTAATGGAGGAGAGGGAGAGCAAGAAGAAAGCCAGAGAGGAAGAAGATGGGAGTTACCACAAAAAAAATGAAACTCTCCACATGAAAATAAAGTGGCCAGCCACTTTAGTGGAGTTGTAACCTCCATGGAAGGCCAAGAGTCACAACTCTTGATAACTCCCATGAGGTGGTATCCCACTTAAGCAACCATGATGATGTGGAGCATCATCATTGGCCCACTCAATGCCAACTCACCAATGAGGTGGCAAATGGTCAAGTCAAACTTGACCTTTCATCTTCCTCTCAAGTCAAGTCAAACTTGACCACTTCTCTCTCTTGGTTGATCAAATCTAACCATTGGTTCAAGTCAATTTTAATTTAATGAATCCCTATTCATTGAATTAAATTGATTCAATGAGTCTAAGTCAAAATTAGACTCATTTAACACATGAACCAAATTGAGTCCAACTCAATTAGCATAATTTGGATTACTCTTAATCCAATTTGATCATCACATGAACCTAATCCTTTAGGTTCATCAAATGAACCTAATCTCCATCTAATTGCCCTTTGTGTGTGACCCTATAGGTTCTTATAACGTTGGCAATGCTCCTAAATCCTTTTAGAAGCATAAGTAATGAGCAGTATCTAGCAACACTGTTGGAGTGTATACTGAAAGCCTAAGCTTTGTAAACATTCATTATGAATAAAGAATCACATTTGGTCAAATTGTCTACATTTAGTTGTAGTTGTTCAATTAATTTATATTGTAGATAACATAGTATATGGTGTCACATGCAGAAGATAATGTTATCAGTACCTTATAAATTATAAACAGTAGCTCATGACCAAAATGGAAAGGAACAAACCATTAGAAGGTCGTAGTGTAATTAGGTATTAGTTTATCTTGACTATATAATTATACTAGTACACTCAGAGTGTATTGAGTAGGACCATTTGAGGTCATTTCTTTTATACTGACTTTATAAAGGAACAAAGACCTCAGTTATTATGGAAGTGTGTGCTCTTAATCCTAATATAATAACAAGCACATATATTTGATATTTATTTCTTTAATTTATCAATGGGTGAGATTTAGTTCGATGAATCAATAAACCCGATAAGTTGGGAAATGGTATCACTTATAGTGTGTGTTGTTGATTATAGAAGGAAACTGTGTCCTAGAGATACTAGGTTGATAATGTCCTCAAGAGGAGCTCATAAGGATTGTCATGTTAAACCCTGCAGGTGGACTTAGTCCGACATGATGATAAGGTTGAGTGGTACTACTCTTGGACTAAGATATTAATTAAATGAGTTGTCAGTAACTCACTTAATTAGTGGACATTCGATATCTTAAACACGGGGAGACTAGCACACTTATAATAAGAAGGAGCCCAAAAATGTAATTTGGGATTGGTGCGGTAGTTCAATAATAGTTCTCTAGTGGAATGAATTATTATTGATAAAATTAAGTTGTGTGTTCGGGGCGAATACTTAATTTTATCGGGAGACCAAAACCAATTCCTCCTCTCGGTCCCTATCGTAGCCTCTTATTTATAGAGTACTATACCCACCTATATCCACTTTCTATACCCACCAATAGGGGGCCGGCCAAGCTAGCTTGGGAACCAAGCTAGGGTCGGCCTAGGTATAAATTGGGGTGGCCGGCCCTAGCTTGAACCCAAGCTAGTGGGGGTCGGCCAAATTAAATGAAAAAAGAATTTTAATTTTAATTTTTATTATGTGGAAGAAATAATTTATTAAAGAGAATTACAATTAAAATATCTCTCTTGTAAAAGATCTATAAAATATTAAAGAAAGAGATTAGATATCTTTCCTTATTTGTAGATTGGTGAGATATTTTATTTTCTCTTTAAAATTATCCACATGTTGATAAAATTAAAATTATAGAAATTTCTTTTTATCAACCATGAAGAGATTTTTAAAGAGAAATTTTAATTTTTAAAATTTCCGAAAACAAATTAGGAAGTTTTAATTGTTTATTAAAATTTGTCTAATTTATCTCTTTTAATGTGGCCGGCCATTAGAGATTAATTGGGAAAATTTTATTTTATTTTTCTCAATTAAATCATGTCAAGGGAATTAAGGAAATTATATTGTAATTAAATTTCCTAATTTGCCTAGGCCAAGGAATATAAAAGAAGGGGTGAGGGTGCATTCATGAGACACAACCTCTATTATTTCTCTCCCTCTTTTATTCCTTGGAGTGGCTGGCCATCCTCTTCCTCTCTCCCTTTTTGTGGTGGCCGAAACTCTCAAAGGCTTGGAGCTCTTGTGGCGGCCGGATACTACTTGGAGAAGAAGAAGAAGAAGAAGGAGAGAAAGCTAGCATCTCTTGGAGCTTGGTTGGTGTTTTGTTCTTCATCCTTGGTTAAGCTTTTTGTGGCCGAACCTAGCTAGGAGGAGAAGAAGGTGGTTAGTGGTTTCTCATCTCGGAAGATCGTTGCCCACACAACGTCCGAGGTTAGAAGAGGAATATGGTAGAAGATCAAGAGGTCTTTCTAAAAGGTATAACTAGTAATTTTTCTTTCTGCATCATACTAGTTATTTTTGGAAATAATACCAAATACAAGAGGCTTACGATTCTAGAATTTCGAATATATTTTTCGATGTTGTGTTCTTTTGTTTTTTCTTTTCCTTGTGATTTGATTGTTCTTTTCGGTTAACCTAAAGTTATTTTAGGAAATTAAATATTAGCTTTCTATAAAAGGTTTTGTCTAGTCGGTGGTGGTTGCTCCCATATCCAAGAAGGCCATGTGCCTCGCCACGTCAGTACTGGGAACCGATTATGGAAATTAATATTTAATGGAATTAATAACTTAAGGTGATTTGGGTCGAACGTGTTAAGTTCCGCAGGAGATCCAAGTCAAAACCTAAAAGAACAAATAGATTAAGTTTTGGATCAAACGTGTTAAGTTCCGTAGGCGATCCAAAATTTAAATTAAAAGAACACATGGTAGCTAGGAAAAGGTTCAGACCTTTGTACAAAATTTTTGTACAGTGGAACCTCTAGGCTTTCCGAGTAGCAACCAACAATTGGTATCAGAGCTAGGGTTTTGCCTCTGTGTATTTGGTATTAGTTTAATTATGCACATGTCATACATAATTTAGGCAGGTTAATAGTAGAATGTGCTAACTTTGTGGATGCAGAATCCAACTATTATGGCTTTTAGTTATTATGTGTGTGATTGGACCCTTGGACATGTCAAGGGCATTTATCTGTGTGTGCATGATTGTATTAAAATACAGCAGGAGCTGTATTTAGTTTTATTAGAATTTTATTTTTGTTCTATATACATGTACATTCCTTTTATGGAATATAGGATCAAAAATATAAAATTCTATTTATGTCGCGGATCGAATCTTGCAAAGCGTGGAACCTTCTAAGGACCAGAGGCGCAGCGGAACTAGGAGCAAGATGGATGCGACAGCTGGACTTGGTGGCGTTGGCCAAATATGGCAGCAGCTTGGGATGACAACACACAGAGGACAACTAGAGATAAAAGCCATAATAGTTGAAAATTAGATTTTCTATTTATTGCTTTTATATTGTGCTGTGTGTGCATGTTAGTTTACAAGTTTAGTAGGCTAGCATAGTTAAAATTCCTCATTTATAAATAACTAAGTGGGAGAGGGATTTTTAAGTAAATCCCATGGTCTCCATTACTGGTTTGTAAGTGATACAAACAAGCTTGCGCGTTGGCTCTGAGTGCCTTCCTCCATAACGGATGAGCTTGTTTGTGGATCACTAGAACAGACTTCCATTTTTGGATGACTATAGGAAGTTAATTAAGAGCGTGTGATCTTCCCCAACGGAAGGGGCATGATCTTATTAATGGACTTAGTGTCAAGTAATGGTATACACTTAGACACATCTAATAGTATCCTCCCCATCGGAGTCACTGCTATTATTTGTGTGACCAAATGATACCAACTATTAATTTTATTTGTCAAAAAGTTAGGTTGACAAGATAATAAAATTAATGGGTTAAAACCCTCCTTTTACAAATGTTGAATTTGTATACGTCCACACTAACATGGCATACAAAATTCACGGTGTTATGAGGTGTTGGTTAATTTAAAATAGTATTGTTTGAGGAATCAATATTATTCTAAATTTAGAGTTCTGACCAAAAGTTATTTGTGATTCTTAGGATGACTTTCAACCCACTGTCCATCATACTTCAACAGAATAGACTTACTGGACCAAACTACATAGATTGGAAAAGAAACCTAGACATTGTTCTTACTGCTGAAAGCTATAAATTTGTACTGACTGAGCAGTGCCCTGAATCACCTACTGGTGAATCTACCCAAGAGGAGATTGAATATCTTAGGAAATGGGTAAAAGCAGATGAGATGGCGCGATGTTACATTTTGGCTTCAATGTCAAATGTATTGCAACATCAGCATCAAGATTTACCAACAGCCTATGATATTATGAACAATCTCAAGGAACTCTTTGGTCATCAGGATAGGGCTTCTAGGCAAGAAGCCATGAGAAAGATAATGACAGCCACCATGCAAGAGGGTACTCCTGTAAGGGATCATATCCTAAAGATGATGGCTTATCTGAACGAGATACAGATCCTTGGAGGAGAAATTGATGGGGAAACCCAGATCGATATGATCCTCCAAACGCTACCTAGAAGTTTTGAGCAGTTCCGCCTGAACTATAATATGAATAAGAGGATTTATTCTATAGGGGAACTACTGACAGAACTTCAAGCGGCAGAAGGATTATTTCGTCACAATTCTCAAATTCACTATGCTGAAAATGGTTCTACTTCTAAACCGAGAGGAAAGAAGAAGAAGAAACAAGCTGGCTCAGCAAAGAAAGTGAATAAATCTCATAGTACAGGATTTAAAGCTGGAGTGAAGAAGCCGAAGGGAAAGTGCTTCATCTGCAAGCAGTCAGGGAATTGGAAGGTGAACTGTCCTCGTAGGAATCAGAACAACAAAGGTATATCTCATGCTCTAGTTGTTGAAACAAGTTTAGCAGTGTTATCTACCAGCACCTGGTGTGTAGATACGGGAGCGACTGATCATGTCTGCAATTCCCTGCAGGGGTTCCAGGAAACCCGACGACTAACTGAAGGAGAGATTACCGTCTACATGGGCAATGCTACTAAGGTGGCGGCTGTTGCAGTGGGAGACGTCTACTTATCTTTTAGTAGAAATAGAAATTTGGTTTTAAGAAATTGTCTTTATGTACCCAGTTTTAGAAAGAATTTAATTTCAGTTTCTAAACTGTTCTTAGATGGATATTCAGTTTCTTTCAGTAACGATGTAGTTATTAAAAGAAATAAAGTGATTATCTGTTCTGGTGCATTAGTTGGCAATTTGTATACTTTAAATCCAATTTCTTCCACAAAGCAAAACATGAAAATTTATAACTCATCTTCTAACTCTAATAAGAGAAAAGAACCTTCGGAAATGAACCAAGCATATCTTTGGCATCTAAGGCTTGGTCATATTAACTTAAGTAGGATTCAGAGGCTTATAGCCGATGGACTTTTGAGTTCATTAGAGTTGGAAAATTTTCCAACTTGTGAATCTTGCTTAGAAGGTAAAATGACCAAGAGACCGTTCAAGGCCAAGGGGTATAGAGCCAAAGAAGTGTTAGAATTGGTTCATTCTGATTTGTGTGGTCCTATGTCTGTCCAGGAAAGAGGTGGTTTTGAATATTTTGTCTCTTTTATAGACGATTATTCAAGATACGGATACATTTACCTAATGCGCCGCAAGTCCGAGTGCTTTGATAAGTTCAAAGAATACAAGGCTGATGTGGAGAAACGACTAGGTAAAAGTATCAAGACACTACGGTCTGATCGTGGTGGCGAATACCTCTTAGGAGAGTTTAGGAATTACTTATCAGAGGCCGGGATTCAATCCCAATTGTCTGCACCTGGAACACCCCAACAGAATGGTGTAGCAGAACGAAGGAACAGGACTCTTATGGAGATGGTTAGATCGATGATGAGTTATTCAGAATTACCAAATTCGTTTTGGGGATATGCTCTGGAAACAGCAGTATACGTTCTGAACTTAGTACCTTCTAAATCAGTTTCTTCTACTCCCATAGAATTGTGGAATGGGTGAAAACCCAGTCTAAGACATATTCGAATTTGGGGTAGTCCAGCACATGTGCTGAAACCAGATGCTGATAAGTTAGAATCCCGTACAGAAGTTCGCGTGTTTGTAGGATATCCCAAAGGAACGAAAGGTGGTTTATTTTATAGTCCTAAAGACCAGAAGGTCATTGTTAGCACCAATGCCCAGTTTTTAGAAGAAGACTATATAATGGATCACAAGCCCAGTAGCAAAGTTGTTTTAGAAGAACTTAGAGAGGACACGTCTACTTCAGTACCAACAGTACAAGATGAAGTACCACAAGAGACTGCAACACGTGTCACACATGATACACAACCACAGACAGTGCCTCGTCGTAGTGGGAGGGTTGTAAGGCAGCCTGAAAGATTCATGTTTTTGGGAGAGTCTTCGGACTTGATCCCGGGTAAACATGAAGCTGATCCACGAACATATAACGAAGCACTCCAAGATATAGATGCAACATCTTGGCAAAAGGCAATGAATTCTGAAATAGAGTCTATGTACTCTAATAAGGTCTGGAAACTTGTAGAACCACCTGATGGTGTAAAAGCCGTTGGATGCAAGTGGATCTACAAAAGGAAAAGAGGGACAGACGGGAAGGTAGAAACCTTCAAAGCTAGGCTTTTTGCGAAAGGGTACACTCAGAAAGAGGGAATCGATTATGAGGAAACCTTTTCACCGGTAGTCATGCTTAAGTCTATCCGGATACTCTTATCCATTGCTGCTCATATGGATTATGAGATTTGGCAAATGGATGTCAAGACAGCTTTCCTTAATGGAAGTCTTGAAGAGAACATCCATATGAAGCAACCAGAAGGGTTCATTGAAAAAGGCAAAGGGCATCCAGTGTGCAAGCTCAATCGGTACATTTATGGACTGAAGCAAGCTTCAAGGTCTTAGAACATCCGGTTTAATGAAGTAATCCAGTCGTATGGATTTATTCAGTGTCCGGATGAGTCTTGTGTATACAAGAAGTGTAACGGAAACGTGGTGGTATTTCTTGTACTATACGTAGATGATATTTTGTTAATTGGCAACAATGTCAAGGTATTATCAGACGTAAGGGTATGGTTGTCCAAACAATTTGATATGAAGGACTTAGGAGAGTGTGCACATATTCTTGGGATCAAAGTGATAAGGGATCGCAAGAAAAGAATGTTGTGTCTGTCCCAAGCTTCATATATAGATACAATCCTTGCTTATTTTAGTATGCAGGATTCCAAGAAAGGTTTCTTACCTTTTAGGCATGGAATAGCTCTATCTAAAGAGATGTCTCCGAAGACATCAAAGGAGATAGAAGACATGAAAGCAGTTCCTTATGCTTCGGCTATAGGAAGCCTTATGTATGCAATGCTATGTACGAGACCTGATGTTTGTTTTGTCGTGGGCATGGTCAGCAGATATCAGAGTAACCCTGGACAAGGACATTGGACTGCGGTAAAGCATATATTAAAGTACCTAAGAAGGACTAGAGATTATATGCTAATTTACCAAGCAGACGATTTGCTCCTTGTGGGTTACACGGATTCAGATTTCCAGTCAGATAGGGATAATAGTAAGTCTACATCAGGCTATGTGTTTACTTTAGAAGGTGGAGTCATTTCATGGAGGAGTGTTAAGCAGAAATGCGTATCGGACTCAACCATGGTAGCTGAGTATGTAGCAGCCTCTAAGGCAGCTAAAGAAGCAGTATGGCTCAGGAACTTTCTAATGGACTTAGATGTGATTCCTGGTTTGCCCAAAATTATCACAATTTATTGTGATAATAGCGGTGCAGTTGCAAACTCGAAGGAACCACGAGCTCATAAGGCAAGTAAACATATACAGCGCAAGTACCACCTAATACTAGATATCGTGAAGCGAGGAGAAGTTGTCATCGCCAAGATTGCATCAGCGGATAACCTGGCAGATCCTTTCACTAAGGCCCTTCCGGCGAAAGCTTTTGATCGGCATGTGGAGGGAATGGGAATCAGATGTATGGTAGAAGATATGACAGCTTAGTCATTAGTATAAGTGGGAGATTGTTGGAGTGTATACTGAAAGCCTAAGCTTTGTAAACATTCATTATGAATAAAGAATCACATTTGGTCAAATTGTCTACATTTAGTTGTAGTTGTTCAATTAATTTATATTGTAGATAACATAGTATGTGGTGTCACATGCAGAAGATAATGTTATCAGTACCTTATAAATTATAAACAGTAGCTCACGGCCAAAATGGAAAGGAACAAACCATTAGAAGGTCATAGTGTAATTAGGTATTAGTTTATCTTGACTATATAATTACACTAGCATACTCAGAGTGTATTGAGTAGGACCATTTGAGGTCGTTTCTTTTATACTGACTTTATAAAGGAACAAAGACCTCAGTTATTATGGAAGTGTGTGCTCTTAATCCTAATATAATAACAAGCACATATATTTGATATTTATTTCTTTAATTTATCAATGGGTGAGATTTAGTTCGATGAATCAATAAACCCGATAAGTTGGGAAATGGTATCACTTATAGTGTGTGTTGTTGATTATAGAAGGAAACTGTGTCCTAGAGATACTAGGTTGATAATGTCCTCAAGAGGAGCTCATAAGGATTGTCATGTTAAACCCTGCAGGTGGACTTAGTCCGACATGATGATAAGGTTGAGTGGTACTACTCTTGGACTAAGATATTAATTAAATGAGTTGTCAGTAACTCACTTAATTAGTGGACATTCGATATCTTAAACACGGGGAGACTAGCACACTTATAATAAGAAGGAGCCCAAAAATGTAATTTGGGATTGGTGCGGTAGTTCAATAATAGTTCTCTAGTGGAATGCATTATTATTATTGATAAAATTAAGTTGTGTGTTCGGGGCGAACACGGGATGCTTAATTTTATCAGGAGACCAAAACCAATTCCTCCTCTCGGTCTCTATCGTAGCCTCTTATTTATAGAGTACTATACCCACCTATACCCACCTTCTATACCCACCAATAGGGGGCCGGCATAGGTATAAATTGGGGTGGCCGGCCCTAGTTTGAACCCAAGCTAGTGGGGGCCGGCCAAATTAAATTAAAAAAGAATTTTTATTTTTATTTTTATTATGTGGAAGAAATAATTTATTAAAGAGAATTACAATTAAAATATCTCTCTTATAAAAGATCTATAAAAGATTAAAGAAAGAGATTAGATCTCTTTCTTTATTTGTACATTGGTGAGATATTTTATTTTCTCTTTAAAATTATCCACATGTTGATAAAATTAAAATTATAGAAATTTCTTTTTATCAACCATGAAGAGATTTTTAAAGAGAAATTTTAATTTTTAAAATTTCCGGAAACAAATTAGGAAGTTTTAATTGTTGATTAAAACTTGTCTAATTTATCTCTTTTAATGTGGCCGGCCATTAGAGATTAATTGGGGAAATTTTATTTTATTTTTCTCAATTAAATCATGTCAAGGGAATTAAGGAAATTTTATTGTAATTAAATTTCCTAATTTGCCTAGGCCAAGGAATATAAAAGAAGGGGTGAGGGTGCCTTCATGAGACACAACCTCTATTATTTCTCTCCCTCTTTTATTCCTTGGAGTGGCCGGCCATCCTCTTCCTCTCTCCCTCTTTGTGGTGGCCGAAACTCTCAAAGGCTTGGAGCTCTTGTGGCGGCCGAATACTACTTGGAGAAGAAGAAGAAGAAGAAGGAGAGAAAGCTAGCATCTCTTGGAGCTTGGTTGGTGTTTTGTCTTCATCCTTGGTTAAGCTTTTTGTGGCCGAACCTAGCTAGGAGGAGAAGAAGGTGGTTGGTGGTTTCTCATCTCGGAAGATCGTTGCCCACACAACGTCCGAGGTTAGAAGAGGAATACGGTAGAAGATCAAGAGGTCTTTCTAAAAGATATAACTAGTAATTTTTATTTCCGCATCATACTAGTTATTTTTGGAAATAATACCAAATACAAGAGGCTTACGATTCTAGAATTTCGAATATGTTTTTCGATGTTGTGTTTGTTAGGACCTTCGGATAGCGGCTAGAGAGGGGGGGTGTGAATAGCTGACCCCAAATTCTCGTTTCTTCCTACAATTTAGGTTAGCGCAGCGGAAATACAATGTAGAAACGAAAGTAGAGAAGATCAAACCTCAAACACGATGATGTAACGAGGTTCGGAGATGATACTCCTACTCCTCGGCGTATCCGTAAGGTGGACGAAACCTATCAATCCGTCGGTGGATGAGACCCCGGAAAATCGGCTAATAGAAACTCCTTCTGGGTGGAGAAACCTCGCCACAAACTTCTTGCAACAGCAAGATAGGAGTACAAAGATACAACACAATACAAAGGCAGTAAGAATGTAAAAACACAGCTTGCCTTCTCGTCGACTGGATGAAGCAGCAACTTCACGAAACACCTACAACAGCAGGAACCAGCCGAAGGAAGCTTCCACGAAGCTTCAGGAAAATGAGAGCTCAGCCAAGCTCTGATTACAGTAAGATCAGAAAGAAAAGAGAGGCAGTCCCTTTACTGTAGAGGCACTCGACCCCTTTATATCCCTGAACCTGCGAACCTGCGAAGAGGGCAGAAGACACAGCAGAAATCTAGCCGTTGTGACTCAACGGCTAGAGCTGGACCGATCAGGCTCCACCCTGATCGGTCCAGACCTTCTCTGATTGGTCTTGGGACCGATCAGTTAACCCACAGAAAGTTTCTGTGTGGTTCCTGATCGGTCACCAGACCGATCAAATAGCCCACAGAAAGTCTGTGTGGTTACTGATCGGTCACCAGACCGATCAGTGATCTTTTAGTATCACTGGATTGGTCTGCAGACCGATCCAGACGACCAAGGTATCACTGGATCAGTCTGCAGACTGATCCAATGCTCATGTGAGTTTTGCAGCTTTCCAGCCCGAAACCCTAAGGTCTTCCTGGTCCCGAGAACGAGCTACCGAGCCCTCTCTGACCTAGTCCGGAGAACGAGCTACCGAGCCTCGTCCGGTCCAGAGAACGAGCTACCGAGCCCTCTCTGACCTAGTCTGGAGAACGAGCTGCCGAGCCCTCTCCGACTTCGTTCGGTCCAGAGAACGAGCTACCGAGCCCTCTCTGACCTAGTCCGGAGAACGAGCTACCAAGCCCTCTCCGACTTCCCATGCCAAGTTTCCATACTTGGACTTTCCCGTGCCATGCTCCCTGCTTGGACTTTTCCGTGCCAAGTCTCCATACTTGGACTTTTCTCGTGCCAAGCTCCCTGCTTGGACTTTTCCGTGCCAAGTCTCCATACTTGGACTTTTCTCGTGCCAAGCTCCCTGCTTGGACTTTTCCGTGCCAAGTCTCTATACTTGGACTTTTCCGTGCCAAGTCTCCATACTTGGACTATTCCCGAATCAGGTCAACTCAAGTCGGGTCAACCAGGTCAACCTTGACCAAAGGTTGCACCCACACTCCCAAGTTTGTATTCTTGTCAAACATCAAGATACAACTTTTCTATCCTCGTCAAACATCAAAATACAACTTCTCTATTCTTGTCAAACATCAAAATATATCTCGAGTCAGGTCAACTCGAGTCGGGTCAACCAGGTCAACCTTGACCTAAGGTTGCACCAACAATCTCCCCCTTTTTGATGTTTGACAAAAATCATAATCAAGTTAGGTTAACCCGATAACCTAACTTAGGTTTTCCAATAGTTCTCCAATCAATGTTCTTCCTTGAACATTCTCCCCAAACTCCAATGTTCTTCCTTGAACATCCTCTAGACATTTCTCCCCCTTTTTGACACACATCAAAAAGAGTGAATCAAGGTTAAGAGTTTCTTCCTAATGAAAGTCCCATACCTTTCATTGAAACCCTTAATTTCCCCCTTGATACTAAATACAACAATCAACATAGTGACCATCCCATATCACTCATCTTGACGAGTAAAAACTCCCCCTAAAGGTCAACTCCCCCTTGACCATTGCACCAACAATGTCTTGGAGAGTTTCAATCCTTTAGAAATCTGAAATACCAACTTCCAGCTGAAATTTCAGACAATCAATCGAAAATCAGCATTTTGGCACGCTCAGCCCTTTACTGGATCGGTCACCAGACCGATCCACACTTCCCTGGATCGGTCCAGTGACCGATCCAGACCTCCCTGGACCGATCAGCATCCCCTCTGATCGGTCCACAAAACTCTGATAGGAATTTTTTATTTTTCTCCCGAAATTCAGAAACCCCTAAACATTACAGAAAATTCCAAAAATTGTAAAATTTTGAGGATACATTCCTCATAACATATATTATCATGGAAAAATAGTTTTCTATGAAAATAACTTCCATTTTCAAATCTTGATACAAAGTTCGAAAAACTTTGAAATAGCTCAAGGTTAATCCATCTTTGTATCAACTTGCTCAATGATGAATGCTATCACTAGAAAAGCTTCATCAAGGTTTTTCAAATCAATTTTGAAATGATTTTAAACCATTCAATTTAGGACCACAATCTTAGGGCTAAATGTACATGACTTGTACACAAGCTTTCCCTATGATCCTCAATTTAGAATTAGGCTCATCTAGGTACAAGAGCTATGCACCTTGATCCTAACTCATAATTCTAATATCTCACACACATCTAAGGTGTATCAAACACATCCAAGTCAATTTTGATGTGAGATATGGGTTTAGGTCATCTTAAGCTAAGTTCTCATGCATTTTCTAGACAACAATTTGATTTCCATATCAAATTGAGTTTTTGTCCTTAAATCAATTTAATTGATCATAAATGCAAGAGATGATGACATGGCATAAAATAATATCATAAGTGAAAACATGTGCCTACGTCATGATGTCATGTCATAAAGTATGAAACTTAAATAAGGCATGACATATAACTAACCTAAGCATTATCATGACATTTCAAATGATAATAAAATAAATATGATGTCATGACATGGCATATGGCAAACAATATATGGCAAATAACATATAAAGGTATAGAAAATACCTAATTCTAGCTTTAGTTGCCATTTTTGATAATTTTGATCATTTTGCCATAAATTCTATATTCCTAAGTGTAATAGATCTAAAATCATATGCTAAAGATTTTTAGATCATTATGTGCCAATTAGATTGACCCTAGAAAATTCCTCAAATGTGGTTGGCACATCCTAATCACCTTAGGAATAATTTTTAATTTCATTTTCAAGGCTTGGTTATACCTTGAAACTTCCTAAAATGCCACCTTTTGCCATGATTAGGTTAACTACCTATCCAAATAAGGTTGGCACACCCTAACCCATCTAGCGTGATGGAATCACGCTCCTAGGAACCCAAAACCTATTTGAGCTCATTGGGTTCACTAAATATTCACTAGGGATGACTTCCCTAGCAACCCTCCTAATGACCCTCCTAGGCTTTAAAGTCTTGGTCATTTGGGACTCATCAAGATCAACTCTCAGGGTGACTCCCCTTGTGACCTTGGTGATGGTCTTCCTAGCCCTAGGTCTTGTTCCATAATCGAATGGAACATTATGATAAGTGGGCTTGACCACTTGAGACTTAGGTTTGTGACTCAAACCTCTCATGTCCTTGGGCTTTTGTTTTTGACCCTTAGACCCTAGAGTTGACTTCTCCAAATTCTTAAGGGCCTTTTCTAAAGTGTCAAGTCTTGACCTCAAGACTTGATTTTCCTTCTCTAATACCTCAAGCTTTAATTTTCCATTTTTCTTTGAGGTATTCCTAGGCATATGTCTAGTTGTTTTGGGATTCCTATCTAGGTTTTCCTTAACCTTAGATGAGTTAATTCTAGGGTTGGCATTTCTAGTATTATCCTTACCTAGACTAACATGTTTGGCACCTAAGCACATGTATCGGTTTCTATAGTTATCATGCTTATCATTATTGACAAATGCAATAAAGCTACTAGCATGTGTCTTATTAGAATTGCAATAATGTACCTTAAAAGATACCTTAGGGTTTGCCTTAGCTCCCCCCATAGATGTGCTTGGTCTCTTGTCCTTGTGAGGTTGCCTCCCCCTCGGACATTGGCTCCTATAATGTCCCCTTTGCTTGCATTGGAAGCACACCACGTGCTCCTTGCCCTTGCGTATCGGGACTCCGGCTTCCTTGACCTTTGGTGCCGGTGGAGTCTTCCTAATCCTCTTTGGACATTTACTCTTGTAATGCCCATATTCCCTACACTCAAAGCACATTATATGTAATTTACTTGAAATTAAGTTGCTTGAGTTACCTAGGGTTGAGGATGAACATAAACTCTCTTCTTCATCCCTTTCGGAGGTAGAGGCTTCTTCTTGCACCAATCTTGATGAAGAACTCTCCTCCTCTTCTTCCTTAGATGTTGAATAGCCCTCAACTTCTAATTCCATACCTCCATGATATGAGCTACTTGACTCAGTTGACTCCTCTTCATGACTTGAATTGGAGCTTCCCTCATGGAACTTGGCCAAGTTGTTCCACAATTCCTTGGCATTGTTGTAACCACCTATCTTACACAAGATATCGTTAGGTAATGAGAATTCAAAAATTTTCATTACCTCGTCGTTGATTACGGATTGGTGGATTTGTTCCTTCGTCCACCTCTTCTTCTCAAGAATTTCTCCTTCTTCATCCCTTGGAGGAACAAAACCTACTTGTACACAATTCCAATTAACTAAGTTAGTCATAAGAAAGTACTTCATTCTTACCTTCCAAAACACGAAGTCGTCACGATTGTAGAAGGGTGGATTCGTGACGTCTTCTCCAAGTCCATCCATTCTCTAGCTTGTGCTCCCTTGGGTGTTAATCCGACGAAGAGCGACCTCGCTCTGATACCACTTGTTAGGACCTTAGGATAGCGGCTAGAGAGGGGGGGTGTGAATAGCCGACCCCAAATTCTCGTTTCTTCCTACAATTTAGGTTAGCGCAACGGAAATACAATGTAGAAACGAAAGTGGAGAAGATCAAACCTCAAACATGATGAAGTAACGAGGTTCGGAGATGATACTCCTACTCCTCGGCGTGTCAGTAAGGTGGACGAAGCCTATCAATCCGTCGGTGGATGAGACCCCGGAAAACCGGCTAATAGAAACTCCTTCTGGGTGGAGAAACCTCGCCACAAACTTCTTGAAACAGCAAGATAGGAGTACAAAGATACAGCACAATACAAAGGCAGTAAGAATGTAAAAACACAGCTTGCCTTCTCGTCGACTGGATGAAGCAGCAACTTCACGAAACACCTACAACAACAACCGAAGGAAGCTTCCACGAAGCTTCAGGAAAATGAGAGCTCAGCCAAGCTCGATTGTAAGATCAGAAAGAAAAGAGAGGCGGTCCCTTTAGAGGCACTCACCCTTTATATCCTCGAACTCGCGAACTGCGAAGAGGGCGAAGACGAAATTCAGCTGCCAGACTCAACGGCTAGAGCCGGACCGATCGCTCCACCGATCGGTCTAGACCTTCTCTCGATCAGTCTTGGGACAGATCAGGGCCGATCGGTCCCGCATCGATCAGACGCTTCACGAGAGTTTCAACTCTCCGACGGTCTGTGGACCGATCAGATTGTGTGATCGATACCGATCCCCCTCTTTCTTCTCCCGATCTTCTTCGTCAGATGATTACTGATCGGTCACCGCACCGATCAAGTAATTCACTTAAACACATGTTATTACCGATCGGTCACCGCACCGATCATCAACCAACAGACACCGATCGGTCACTGATCGATCCAGGTTTAGAGCTCCCAGCCCTAAACCCTACCTAGTCCTGAGAACGAGCTACCGAGCCCTCTCTGACCTAGTCCGGAGAATGAGCTGCCGAGCCCTCTCTGACTTCGTCCGGTCCAGAGAACGAGCTACTGAGCCCTCTCTGACCTAGTCCGGAGAACGAGCTGCCGAGCCCTCTCCGACTTCGTCCGGTCCAGAGAACGAGCTACCGAGCCTTCTCTGACCTAGTCCGGAGAACGAGCTACCAAGCCCTCTCTGACTTCCCATGCCAAGTTTCCATACTTAGACTTTTCCCGTGCCATGCTCCCTGCTTGGACTTTTCCGTGACAAGTCTCCATACTTGGACTTTTCTCGTGCCAAGCTCCCTGCTTAGACTTTTCCGTGCCAAGTCTCCATACTTGGACTTTTCTCGTGCCAAGCTCCCTGCTTGGACTTTTCCGTGCCAAGTCTCCATACTTGGACTTTTCTGTGCCAAGTCTCCATACTTGGACTTTTCCCGAATCAGGTCAACTCAAGTCGGGTCAACCAGGTCAACCTTGACCAAAGGTTGCACCCACACTCCCAAGTTTGTATCTTGTCAAACATCAAGATACAACTTTTCTATCCTCGTCAAACATCAAAATACAACTTCTCTATTCTTGTCAAACATCAAAATATACCTCGAGTCAGGTCAACTCGAGTCGGGTCAACCAGGTTAACCTTGACCTAAGGTTGCACCAACAGTGTTCTTTTATTTTTTCTTTTCCTTGTGATTTGACTGTTCTTTTCGGTTAACCTAAAGTTATTTTAGGAAATTAAATATTAGCTTTCTATAAAAGGTTTTGTCTAGTCGGTGGTGGTTGCTCCCATATCCAAGAAGGCCATGTGCCTCGCCACGTCAGTACTGGGAACCGATTATGGAAATTAATATTTAATGGAATTAATAACTTAAGGTGATTTGGGTCGAAGGTGTTAAGTTCCACAGGAGATCCAAGTCAAAACCTAAAAGAACAAATAGATTAAGTTTTGGATCAAACGTATTAAGTTCCGCAGACGATTCAAAATTTAATTTAAAAGAACACATGGTAGCTAGGAAAAGGTTCAGACCTTTGTACAAAATTTTTGTACAGTGGAACCTCTAGGCTTTCCGAGTAGCAACCAACAATTGTTGGAGTGTATACTGAAAGCCTAAGCTTTGTAAACATTCATTATGAATAAAGAATCACATTTGGTCAAATTGTCTACATTTAGTTGTAGTTGTTCAATTAATTTATATTGTAGATAACATAGTATGTGGTGTCACATGCAGAAGATAATGTTATCAGTACCTTATAAATTATAAACAGTAGCTTACGACTAAAATGGAAAGAAACAAACCATTAGAAGGTCGTAGTGTAATTAGGTATTAGTTTATCTTGACTATATAATTACACTAGTACACTCAGAGTGTATTGAGTAGGACCATATGAGGTCGTTTCTTTTATATTGACTTTATAAAGGAACAAAGACCTCAGTTATTATGGAAGTGTGTGCTCTTAATCCTAATATAATAACAAGCACATATATTTGATATTTATTTCTTTAATTTATCAATGGGTGAGATTTAGTTCGATGAATCAATAAACCCGATAAGTTGGGAAATGGTATCACTTATAGTGTGTGTTGTTGATTATAGAAGGAAATTGTGTCCTAGAGATACTAGGTTGATAATGTCCTCAAGAGGAGCTCATAAGGATTGTCATGTTAAACCATGCAGGTGGACTTAGTCCGACATGATGATAAGGTTGAGTGGTACTACTCTTGGACTAAGATATTAATTAAATGAGTTGTCAGTAACTCACTTAATTAGTGGACATTCGATATCTTAAACATGGGGAGACTAACACACTCATAATAAGAAGGAGCCCAAAAATGTAATTTGGGATTGGTGCGGTAGTTCAATAATAGTTCTCTAGTGGAATGAATTATTATTGATAAAATTAAGTTGTGTGTTCGGGGCGAACACGGGATGCTTAATTTTATCAGGAGACCAAAACCAATTCCTCCTCTCGGTCCCTATCGTAGCCTCTTATTTATAGAGTACTATACCCACCTATACCCACCTTCTATACCCACCAATAGGGGGCCGGCCAAGCTAGCTTGGGAACCAAGCTAGGGCCGACCTAGGTATAAATTGGGGTGGCCGGCCCTAGCTTGAACCCAAGCTAGTGGGGGCCGGGCAAATTAAATTAAAAAAGAATTTTTATTTTTAGTTTTATTATGTGGAAGAAATAATTTATTAAAGAGAATTACAATTAAAATATCTCTCTTGTAAAAGATCTATAAAAGATTAAAGAAAGAGATTAGATCTCTTTCCTTATTTGTAGATTGGTGAGATATTTTATTTTCTCTTTAAAATTATCCACATGTTGATAAAATTAAAATTATAAAAATTTCTTTATATCAACCATGAAGAGATTTTTAAAGAGAAATTTTAATTTTTAAAATTTTCGGAAACAAATTAGGAAGTTTTAATTGTTGATTAAAACTTGTCTAATTTATCTCTTTTAATGCGGCCGGCCATTAGAGATTAATTGGGGAAATTTTATTTTATTTTTCTCAATTAAATCATGTCAAGGGAATTAAGGAAATTTTATTATAATTAAATTTCCTAATTTGCCTAGGCCAAGGAATATAAAAGAAGGGGTGAGGGTGCCTTCATGAGATACAACCTCTATTATTTCTATCCCTCTTTTATTCCTCTCCCTCTTTTATTCCTTGGAGTGGCCGGCCATCCTCTTCCTCTCTTCCTCTTTGTGGTGGCCGAATCTCTCAAAGGCTTGGAGCTCTTGTGGCGGCCGGATACTACTTGGAGAAGAAGAAGAAGAAGAAAGAGATAAAGCTAGCATCTCTTAGAGCTTGGTTGGTGTTTTGTTCTTCATCCCTGGTTAAGCTTTTTGTGGCAGAACCTAGCTAGGAGGAGAAGAAGGTGGTTGGGTTTCTCATCTCGGAAGATCGTTGCCCACACAACGTCCGAGGTTAGAAGAGGAATACGGTAGAAGATCAAGAGGTTTTTATACAAGGTATAACTTGTAGAAAAACCTCTTGATCTTCTACCGTATTCCTCTTCTAACCTCGGACGTTGTGTGGGCAACGATCTTCCGAGATGAGAAACCACCAACCACCTTCTTCTCCTCCTAGCTAGGTTCGGCCACAAAAAGCTTAACCAAGGATGAAGAACAAAACACCAACCAAGCTCCAAGAGAGCAAGAAGAAAGCTAGAGAGGAAGAAGATGGGAGTTACCACAAAAAAAATGAAACTCTCCACATGAAAATAAAGTGGCCGGCCACTTTAGTGGAGTTGTAACCTCCATGGAAGGCCAAGAGTCACAACTCTTGGTAACTCCCATGAGGTGGCATCCCACTTAAGAAACCATGATGTTGTGGAGCATCATCATTGGCCCACTCAATGCCAACTCACCAATGAGGTGGCAAATGGTCAAGTCAAACTTGACCTTTCATCTTCCTCTCAAGTCAAGTCAAACTTGACCACTTCTCTCTCTTGGTTGATTAAATCTAACCTTTGGTTCAAGTCAATTTTAATTTAATGAATCTCTATTCATTGAATTAAATTGATTCAATGAGTCTAAGTCCAAATTAGACTCATTTAACACATGAACCAAATTGAGTCCAACTCAATTAGCATAATTTGGATTACTCTTAATCCAATTTGGTTCATCACATGAACCTAATCCTTTAGGTTCATCAAATGAACCTAATCTCCATCTAATTGCCCTTTGTGTGTGACCCTATAGGTTCTTATAACGTTGGCAATACTCCTAAATCCTTTTAGAAGCATAAGTAATGAGCGGTATCTAGCAAAACATCATTACTACCCAAATTATAAGAATGTTGAGATCCAACATCACCTTGTGACTACTAATTGTGACTCCTCACAATATATGACAAGTGTCCTTCTATCCTAGACATCTAGATTAATCAATGTGAGGCATAGACCGTGTCATCCTCTGACCAATCTAAATCTTGATCTCCAAGTAGACTCACTAAATCAAATGAGCTCAATATCTCATATTGACTCATTTGGGCATGGCCATGCACTTCGTGGTCTCACTCTATCAAGAATATCGATGTCGCTCCCTTCATATAGGAGGGATAGATCCCATCTACATCACTCACATCCCTCTGCATAATTCGTTACATACCCAGTAATCGCCTTTAAAGTCCACCCAGTTACGGGTGACGTTTGACGAAACCAAAGTACATAACTCCTTATGTAGGGATCAATGGTGACTTCAGGTCCAAGGACTAGTAGTCATACTAATAGCCACATGAGAAAGTATATGACACTCATATAACGATCCATGATACTTTCTCATGGCGGGTCATTCAGTATACATTCTCCAATGCATACCCATGTGTCAACTTGATATCTCTATATCCATGACTTGTGAGATCAAGTCATCGAGTTGACCTACATGCTAGTCTCGTCGCATTAACATTGTCCCTGAATGTTAATACTCGACTAGGAATGATTAAGAGTAGTGTTCCATATATCATCTCACTATCGGTTCAACTAACTGATTGATATAGGTCAGAATCTTCTACTCAAGGACGCTATTATACTTAGTTTATTTGGTACCAATACAAGTAAGTATAATAACTAACACAAATGCCTTTATTTATATAAGAATATGATACAATAAGTCCATAATACAATCATCAAATGATTGGCTCTAGGGCTCTAACTAACAATCTCCCACTAGCACTAGTGCCAATCAGTGCAGGCTCTAAGCCCCAATGACCTAGTGTGACCATTATGCTTTCTCTGTGCCAAAGCCTTGGTCAAGGGATCTGCAATGTTAGCCTCTGTAGGTACTCTGCATATCTTCACATCTCCTCTCTCGATAATCTCTCGAATAAGATGGAAGCGCCGTAGTATGTGTTTGGTCCGCTGGTGTGAGTGAGGTTCCTTCGCCTGTGCTATAGCTCCATTGTTGTCACAATAGAGCTCAATAGGGTCAGTGATACTGGGAACCACCCCAAGTTCAGTGATGAAATTGCAGATCCAAACTGCCTCCTTTGCTGCCTCTGATGCAGTAATGTACTCGGCCTCTGTCGTAGAATCAGCTACTGTGTCCTGCTTCGAACTCTTCCAGCTCACAGCACCACCATTTATGCAAAATACGAATCCTGACTGCGATCGATAATCATCCTGGTCGGTCTGGAAGCTAGCATCACTGTAACCCTTTATAGCTAGCTCATCATTGCCTCCATATATCAAGAAATATTCTTTAGTCCTTCTTAAGTACTTAAGAATATTCTTGACCGCTATCCAGTGACTTTCACCTGGATCTGACTGGTATCTGCTCATCATGCTCAAAGCATACGAGACATCAGGTCGAGTACATAGCATGACATACATGATAGATCCTATGGCTGAGGCATAAGGGATCTGATCCATGCGGTCTCTCTCCTCTCTAGAAGAGGGACCTTGAGTCTTCGAAAGACTCACGCCATGTGACATCGGCAGAAATCCCTTCTTGGAGTTCTACATGGCAAACCGAAGGAGTACCTTGTCAATATATGTACTCTGACTTAGGCCAAGCAATCTCTTAGATCTATCTCTATAGATCTGTATCCCTAGAATGCGGGATGCTTCACCTAAGTCCTTCATTGAGAAGCAACTCCCTAGCCAGGTCTTGACAGACTGAAGCAAAGGGATGTCCTTCCCAATGAGTAGTATGTCATCCACATACAATATGAGGAAGACAACTATATCCCCTTCAACCTTCTTGTAGACACAAGGCTCATCTTCGTTCTTGATGAAACTAAACTGTTTGATTGCATCATCGAATCGAAGATTCCAGCTCCGAGAAGTTTGCTTTAGTCCATAAATAGACCTATGCAGCTTGCATACTCTGCTAGTATGCTGTGGATCTTCAAAACCCTTAGGTTGTGTCATGTACACATCCTCGAGTAAGTTTCCATTCAGAAACATAGTTTTGACATCCATCTATCATATCTCATAGTCATGGTAAGCTGCAATAGCAAGCATGATCCGAATGGACTTAAGAAAAGGTTTCATCATAGTCAATACCATGAATCTACTTGAAACCTTTAGCTACCAAGAGACCCTTATAGATAAGTCCATCCATGTCAGTCTTTCTCTTAAAGACCCACTTACACCTAATGGGTTTTACCCCATCAGGTGGATCAACCAAAGTCCATACTTGGTTGGTGTACATGGATTCCATCTCGGATCTCATGGCCTCTAGCCATTTCTCGGAATATGGTCTCATCACAGCTTCCTGATAGGTGGTAGGCTCATCCTCTATGAACACAACGTCATCATGGTCAGACAAGAGAAATGAATATCTCTTAGGCTGACGACGTACCCTATCAGACCTGCGAAGAGATATGTCTACTTGAACTGGTTGTTGTTCCTCAACTCCTTGTGGAACAACATCATCCACAACACTTTGTGGTTCCAGTTCAACTTCCATCGAGGCTTCAGTGCTATGGTCCGCATCTTGAACTTCTTCAAGATCGAACGTACTCCCACTAGTCTTTCTAGAAACAAAGTCCCTTTCTAAAAAGACTCCAGTCTTTGCCACAACTACCTTGTGCTGACTGGGAATGTAGAAGTAATATCCCTTAGTTTCCTTGGGATATCCAATGAAATAGCACTTGTCGGATTTGGGTCCTAATTTGTCTGAGACTTGACGTCTAACGTAAGCCTCACAACCCCAAATCCTCATGAAAGACACCTGAGCATCTCTCCCAGTCCATATCCTATATGGTATCTTTATCACGGCCTTGGATGGAACTCGATTGAGTATAAAAGCTGTCGTGTCTAGAGCATAGCCCCAAAGGAATGTCGGAAGATCTGTGTGACTCATCATAGATCGTACCATATCTAATGGGGTACGATTCCTTCTTTCGGATACACCATTCCACTGTGGTGTTCCAGGAGGAGTGAGTTGGGATAGAATCCCACACTCAGCTAGGTAGTCACGAAACTCATGGCTAAGGTATTCTCCACCTCGATCTGATCGAAGTATCTTAATACTCTTGCCAAGCTGGTTCTGTACTTCATTCTTGAATTCTTTGAACTTTTCAAAGGATTCTGACTTATGTGTCATCAAGTACACATAACCATATCTACTGAAGTCATCAGTAAATGTGATGAAGTACCTATAACCGCCTCTAGCAGCGACATTGAAAGGGCCACATACATCACTATGTATAAGACCTAACAAGTCAGTCGCTCTCTCACTGTGCCCACTAAAGGGAGTCTTGGTCATCTTGCCTAGTAGGCATGACTCGCACGTCTCATAAGATTCAAAATCAAATGAGTCTAGCAAACTATCCTTATGGAGCTGGGATAAGCGCTTGTCATTTATATGACCTAAGCGACAGTGTTAGAGATAGGTTTGGTTCATGTCATTTGACTTGAACCTTTTGGTATTTATGTTATAGATAGGGCTTTCAAGGTCTAGAATGTAGAGTCCGTTCATCAGAGGTGCACTATAATAGAACATATATTTTAAATAAACAGAACAACATTTGTCCTTAATTATAAAAGAGAAACCTTTCTTGTCCAAACAAGAAACTGAAATTATGTTCTTAGTTAATGCAGGCACATAACAACAATCATCCAACTCTAATACAAGCCCAGAGGGAAGAGATAGATAGTAAGTTCCTACAGCAACAGCAGCAACCCGTGCTCCATTGCCTACTCGTAGGTCTATCTCATCCTTTGTCAATGCTCTGCTATTTCTCAGCGCTTGTACATTAGTACAAATATGAGAAGCACATCCGGTATCTAATACCCACGATGAAGAAATAGAGAGGTTGACGTCTATAACATTTATACCTGAAGTATAAATCTTATTTCTCTTCTTCTTAAGATCTTCCAGGTATCCTGTGAAGTTCCTCTTCCAGTGCCCTGCTTGTCCTTGATACAGTTGACGAAGATGTTCAACTATATCATAAGCAGTCATCAAATCATGTTGCTTCTGAAGCTCAGAGTTCATGGTTACGAGCATAAGACATGACACATCTAATGCGTCATCTTGATGCTTCTTGTAAGCGTCACGATCAGCTCGCGTGGCAGTGGCAGGAGGTGCCTCGGGAATGGGCTGCTCCAGGACGTACAGTTTATGTTCCTGGGTGGAACTATTCTCAAGTTCCTGTACCAGTCCAAGAAATTTGCTCTGTTGAGCTTGTCCTTCTTAGGGACTGAACGCAGGGAGAAAGAGTTCGTATTCGACGTCATGGTTATCTACAACAGATAAATGCAGAAAATGAATATCATATTCTTTTAAATCATTTAATTAGTCCTTTAACTAAATGATGCTCCCACTGAATTATATAATTTTTGTAGAATCAAGTGAGTGGTGTGGTCAAACCACACTTACTAGATTCTAACCAACTAGCTATAATTCGTGTGGGACAAGATCCACATCATACTACGCCTTGAGTTAGCTTTGGCTAAATCACCCAAGACTTAGTATTGTTGGTGCAACCATAGGTCAAGGTTGACCTAGTTGACCTGACTCGAGTTGACCTGACTCGAGTTGTATTTTGATGTTTGACTTAGGAAGATTGTTGGTGCAACCTTAGGTCAAGGTTGACCTAGTTGAGTTGTATTTTGATGTTTGACACTCGTGGAAGAGTTGTATTCTTGATATGGGACAAGAATAGATGTTTGGGAGATTATTGGTGCAACCGTAGGTCAAGGTTGACCTGGTTGACCTGATTCGGGAAAGAGTCCAAGTATGGAGACTTGGCAATGGAAAAAGTCCAAGCAGGGAACTTGGCACTGGAAAAGTCCAAGCAGGGAGCTTGGCACGCGAAAAGTCCAAGTGTGGAGACTTGGCACGGGAAAAGTCCAAGTATGGAGACTTGGCACTGGAAAAATCCAAGTATGGAGACTTGGCACGGAGAAGTCCAAGCAGGGAGCTTGGCACGAGGGAAAGTCCTAACTGGGATGTTAGGCAGGTGGAAAGTCCGGGTGAGTGAAACCAGGCAGTGGGAAAGTCCTAACTGGGATGTTAGGCAGTGTGGAAATCCTGGTGAGTGAAGCCAGGTGAAAGTCCGGGTGAGTGAAGCCAGGCAAGGGAAAATCCAGATGGATCAGGGATGATCGGACATCTGGTGTTGAGGAAAGTCCAAGTAGGTCAAAGGGATTGACCGGACACTTGGCGGGGAATTCTAGCAGGTCAAGGGAGTGACCAGATGCTAGGAATGAAGTACCAATAGGTCGAGGTTGACCGAATGTTGGTTTGGAAGGCTTGGGACTTGGTTTGGGCAAAAACCAAGTCACTAGTTATCTGATCGGTCTGGTGATCGATCAAGAATCGATCGATGTGCTCGATCGGTATCGTCGATCGGAACCGATCGGTGATCGAGCGAGAAGGCGCACGATCGGTGCGTGGACCGATCAGAGCTCCGACGGTCGTGGCGACCGATCGAGAGACGATGTCGCGGAAGGAAGAGCTTCAAAGCCAAGAGTTGGGATCGGTCGTAGACCGATCCAGTCCGATCGGTCCACGCATCGAAGTACGCATGTATCGTTTCGCACCGATCGATGCCGGGACCCGATCAGGGCCTGATCGGTCCACGCATCGATCGGGGTTCTAGCTGCAATGCAACGGCTAGTTTCTTCACTGTTTCTTCTTCGCGGTATTAAGGAGGCGGGCCCTCGCTTCTTCCTCTTCTCTTCTGCTACAGAGCTGCTGTTCTGGTGCTTGAGCTATGTTGAGCTCTTCTTCGCAAGCTTCGCGTGAGCTTCTTCCTTCAGCTGGGACTCCGAATGAGCTGCTGCTGTGGTTGGCGTCTAAGAAGCTGTTGCTTCTTCAACAGTCGACAAGAAGGCAAGGGTTGTTTACATTTGCTGTGTATTTACTTCTTGCTTCTCTTGTATTTGTACTCCTTATCTTGCTGTTGCAAGAAGTAGTTGTGGCGAGGTTTCTCCACCCATAAGGAGCTCATATTTAGCCGGTTCTCCGGGGACTCATCCACCGACGGATTGGTAGGCTTCGTCCACCTTACGGACACGCCGAGGAGTAGGAGTTCATCTCCGAACCTCGTTACATCGGTTTGTTTTTCTTCTCCTTAGTTTCTTCCTTGTATTTCCGCTGCGACTAACCCTAACTGTAGGAAGAACGCGAGAATTTGGGGCGGCTATTCACACCCCCCCCCTCTCTAGCCGAGTACGAACGATCCCAACAAGTGGTATCAGAGCGAGGCCGCTCTTCGACGGATCAACACCCGGGAGAGCACGGGCTAGAGATGGATCTCTATGGAGAAGATGTCACGATTCAACCCTTCTACGAGTCTCACGACAACTTCACATATTGGAAGGTAAGGATGATGTATTTTCTTAGGACTAATATGTTAAATTGGTTTTGTGTACAAGAAGGGTTTTCCCCTCCGATGGATGAGGAAGGAAAACCTATCAAGAAGAAGGAGTGGACGAAAGAGCAAATCCGACAATCCGAAATCAATGACGAGGTAACAAAAATTATTGAATTTGCTTTACCTAATAATGTTTTGTGCAAGATAGATAGGTACAACAACGCCAAGGAATTGTGGAACAATTTGGCAAAATTCCATGAAAAGGAGCCTAGTGAGCCAAGTAGCTCACATCATGGAGGAAGCGAATTGGGAGTTGAGGGCTACTCAACATCCAAGGAAGAAGAGGAGGAGAGCTCTTGTTCAAGATCGGAGCAAGAAGAGGCATATACCTCCGGAAGGGATGAAGAAGAAAGCTCATCTACATCCACAACCCTAGGTAACTCAAACACTGTGATTTCAAGCAAATTACACATAATGTATTTTTAGTGTAGGAAGTTTGGGCACTACAAGAGTAAGTGTCCAAAGAGGGTTAGAAAGACTCCACCGGCACCAAAGGTCAAGGAAGCCGGAGTCCCGACATGCAAGAGCAAGAAGCACGTGGTGTGCTTCCAATGCAAGCAACGGGGACACTATAGGAGTCAATGTCCATGAGGGAGGCAACCTCACAAGGACAAGAGGCCAAACACATGTAAAGGGGGAGCTAAGGCAAACCCTAAGGTAACATTTAAAGCTCATTCTTGCAATTCTAGTAGGATGCATGCTAGTAGTCTTATTGTCATTGTCAATAATGATAAGCATGTTAACACTAGAAATCGATACATGTGCTTAGGAGCCAAGCATGTTAGCCTAGATAAAAACAATTCTAGAAATACTAACCCTAGAATTAACTCATCTAAGGCTAAGGAAAATCTAGATAGAAATCCCAAATCATCTAGACACATGCCTAGGAATACCTCAAAGAAAAATGATAAATCAAAACTTGAGGTATTAGAGAAAGAAAATCAAGTCTTGAGGTCAAGACTTGACTCTCTAGAAAAGGCTCTTAAGGATTTGACTCTAGGGTCTAGGGGTCAAAAACCCAAGTCCAAGGACAAGAAAGGTTTGGGTCACAAACCTAAGTCCCAATTGGTCAAGCCCACTTATCATAATGTTTCATTCGATTATGGAACAAAACCTAGGGCTAGGAAGACCATTACCAAGGTCACAAGGGGAGTCACCCCTATAGTTGACCTTGATGAGACCCAAATGACCAAGGCTTTAAAGCCTAAGAGGGTCATTAGGAGGGTTGCTAGGGAAGTTATCCCTAGTGAATATTTAGTGAACCCAATGAGCTCTAATAGGTATTGGGTTCCTAGGAGCATCTTCTCTACCCCATAGATGGGTTAGAGAGTGTCAACTCCGATTAGAAGGGTAGTTAACCCAACTTTGAGGAAATTGACACTCAAGGAGCATTTTCAAGGTTTTGAGAACTTTTGAAAATGAAATGGAATTATCATTTACTCCTTTGAAGAGTTAAATGTGCCTAAAAGATTGGAAATTTCATTTTTAATCTCAATTGGCACAATTTGGGAAAATCTAGAGAACTCTCGAGGAAAAATGAAACATGCCAAGTTTTGAGGATAAATTTGATCTTTAAGTGGCATGAATTAATCTAGAGTTCAAGAAGTGTCAAAATTAGGATTTTGGCATTTTGGGGCAATCTAGGATTAAATTTGAAGTTAGCCAAGTGGTTAAGGATACTTAGATAGGTAATCTAGGTATATTTATTTATGCTAAATCTTGCCATGATTGTTTGCCCTCACATGTCATGACATCATGTTTAGTTTTATTATCATTTGAAATGTCATGATAATGCTTAGGCTAGTTTTTATGTCATGTTTATTTAAGTTTCAAACTTTATGCCATGACATCATGACATTGGCACATGTCTTCATTTATGATACCATTTTATGTCATGTCATCATCTCTTGCATTAATAATCAATTGAATTGATTTAAGGATGAAAAACACATTTTGATATTGAGATCAAATTTGTGTTTAGAAAATGCATGAGACCTTAGTCTAAGATACCTAAACCCATATCTCACATCAAAATTGCCATGGATGTGTTTGATACACTTTAGATGTGTATGAGATATTAGGATCATGAATTAGGATCAAGGTGCATAGTTCTTGTACCTAGATGAGCCTAATTCAAGAAATGGAGGATCATAGGGAAAGCTTGTGTACAAGTCATGTACATTTAGCCCTAAGATTATGGTCCTAAATTAAAAGGTTTAAAATCATTTTGAAATTGATTTGGAAAACCTTGATGAAGCCCATCTTAGTGATTGCATTCATCATTGAACATTGTGATACAAAGTTGAGTTAAACTTGAACTATTTCAAAGTTTTTGAACTTTGTATCAAGATTGAAAATGGAAGTTATTGTCATAGAAAACTATTTTTCCATGATAGTATATGTTATGAGGAATGTATCCTCAAAATTTCACAATTTTTCGAATTTTCTGGAATTTTCTAGGAGTTTCTGAATTTCGGGAAGGAAATTTCAAAAACTGATATCTAGATGGATCGGGGACCGATCCAGATCTGATCGGTCCGCGGACCGATCAGAGCATGGATCGTGTCACGACCGATCCAGTAAGATCCAGAGAGCTTGGTGCGATCTGGTGAAGGCCTGATCGGTCCGGTGACCGATCGGTGACGATCGAGCGATCATGAAGCGATCGGTCCGGGGACCGATCAGGGGTTTGATCGGTCCGAGGACCGATCAGGTCAGTTTCTGATTTTCAGCATGTGTCTGAAATTTCAGTTTTTGGGAGTTGAGTTTCGGGTTTCTAAAGGTTTGAAACTCTCCAAGACATTGTTGGTGCAATGGTCAAGGGGGAGTTGACCTTTAGGGGGAGTTTTTACCTAATTGTCAAGGGGAGTTGACTCTTAGGGGGAGTTTTTACTCCTTAAGACTTTTGAGGATTAGTGACATAGGATTGTCACTAAGTTGATTGTTGAGTTTAGTATCAAGGGGAAAATTAAGAGTTTCAATGGAAGGTATGGGACTTTCATTAGGAGGAAACTCTTGACCTTGATTCTCTCTTTTTGATGTGTGTCAAAAAGGGGGAGAGTGTTGGAGAATGGGAGAATGTTCTAGATAATGTTCAAGGAAGAACATTGAAGAACATTGGGAAACCTAAGTTAGGTTATCGGATTAACCTAACTTGATTATGATTTTGTCAAACATCAAATAGGGGGAGATTGTTGGTGCAACCATAAGTCAAGGTTGACCTGGTTGACCTGACTCGAGTTGACCTGACTCGAGTTGTATTTTGATGTTTGACTTAGGAAGATTGTTGGTGCAACCTTAGGTCAAGGTTGACCTAGTTGAGTTGTATTTTGATGTTTGACACTCGTGGAAGAGTTGTATTCTTGATATGGGACAAGAATAGATGTTTGGGAGATTATTGGTGCAACCGTAGGTCAAGGTTGACCTGGTTGACCTGATTCGGGAAAGAGTCCAAGTATGGAGACTTGGCAACGGAAAAAGTCCAAGCAGGGAACTTGGCACTGGAAAAGTCCAAGCAGGGAGCTTGGCACGTGAAAAGTCCAAGTGTGGAGACTTGGCACGGGAAAAGTCCAAGTATGGAGACTTGGCACGGAGAAGTCCAAGCAGGGAGCTTGGCACGTGGGAAAGTCCTAACTGGGATGTTAGGCAGATGGAAAGTCCGAGTGAGTGAAACCAGGCAGTGGGAAAGTCCTAACTGGGATGTTAGGCAGTGTGGAAATCCTGGTGAGTGAAGCCAGGTGAAAGTCCGGGTGAGTGAAGCCAGGCAAGGGAAAATCCAGATGGATCAGGGATGATCGGACATCTGGTGTTGAGGAAAGTCCAAGTAGGTCAAAGGGATTGACCGGACACTTGGCAGGGAGTGACCAGATGCTAGGAATGAAGTACCAACAGGTCGAGGTTGACCGAATGTTGGTTTGGAAGGCTTGGGACTTGGTTTGGGCAAAACCAAGTCACTAGTTATCTGATCGATGCGGTGACCGATCAAGAATCGATGTGCTTATCGATCGGATTCGATCGGACCGATCGAAGGTGATCGAGTCCGCGAGAAGACGCCCGATCGGTGCGGACCGATCAGAGCTTCCGATCGGTCGTGGCGACCGATCGAGACGATGTCGCGGAAGGAAGAGCTTCAAAGCCAAGAGTTGGGATCGATCGGACCGATCCAGGTACTTGATCGGTCCACGCATCGATCAAAGCACGCATGTTTACGTACCGATCGACGGGGGACCGATCGTGATCGGTCCACGATCGATCAGGTTCTAGCTGCTGCAACGCAACGCTAGTTTCTTCATTTCTTCTTGGCGGGTATAAAGGAGACGAGGGCATCTTCCGTGTTGCTTCTTCCTCTTCTCTTCTTGAGCTGTTCCGGTGCTTGAGCTTTGTTGAGCTCTTCTTCGCGTGAGCTTCTTCCTTCACCTGGGACTCCGACCGAGCTGCTGCTGTGGTTGGCGTCTGAGAAGCTGTTGCTTCTTCAACAGTCGACAAGAAGGCAAGGGTTGTTTACATTTGCTGTGTATTTACTTCTTGCTTCTCTTGTATTTGTACTCCTTATCTTGCTGTTGCAAGAAGTAGTTGTGGCGAGGTTTCTCCACCCATAAGGAGCTCATATTTAGCCGGTTCTCCGGGGACTCATCCACCGACGGATTGGTAGGCTTCGTCCACCTTACGGACACGCCGAGGAGTAGGAGTTCATCTCCGAACCTCGTTACATCGGTTTGTTTTTCTTCTCCTTAGTTTCTTCCTTGTATTTCCGCTGCGACTAACCCTAACTGTAGGAAGAACGCGAGAATTTGGGGCGGCTATTCACACCCCCCCTCTCTAGCCGAGTACGAACGATCCCAACAAGTATGATCGGTAGGTAACTAATTACCAATTACATCTCTATGCAACTCTTGTTTATAGGATCAAAATCTGCATTTATATTAAAACTCGAGTTAGCTTTGGCTAATACGCCCAAGAGTTAATATAAACATGATTTTGACCTATCTACCAACCATTGGATAATGCCTATAGTTAAACTCGATCCAATTGAGTTAACTAGTTACTCAATCTAATTGAGTTGTACTCACCCATGCGTTGATAGGCGGGACCAAGATTGTCCCTCCGTACCCTACCAAGATAGTATGTGTTGCTCTACTTTGGCAGATTCAACAACAACATGCGATCGAGGTAGTGGTAGGTATCACGGCATGGTAGGCATTACGAGTTGACGCGATTGAGATCTAATCTAATCGTCGAAGTGTATCATATACTCGATTTAGATCTAATCTAATCGTTAGGGCGCATCATGTACGTGATTTAGATCTAATCTAATCGTCGAGGTGTATCATATACGCGATTGATCGAATCGAATCGTTAAGGCGCTAATTAATTACTAATTATGTATCACATACACACAAGCAATTAATTAAATTATTTATGATTAGTCATGGCCCTACTACGATCTTCTCAAGCCAATGAGAAGATCGGATGGTCAACATAAGGTCAACAGCTTCTCAAGCTCCTCCCTTTGACCACCTTGTGTTGCTCGCGCCCTCCTCGTAACTCCGTCTCGAGTGGACCTTCCACGGCTCCAATTTTGTACATTACAATTTTGAAACTCAAGTTACACTCGAGTCTAAACTAATTTACAACAAGAATATAAAATAGAGAAAGGCACGACGCGCAGGTCGCGAATAAAATACAACACGCACATCACATAACGGCATGCGGGCCGTATTATGAATTACAACACATTTATACAAATCCAATTGGGTCTTTTGGGCCATGACCATCAAAAATTATACATAATTCTAGATTATGTAATTTTCATAATTTTCTGTAATTTTAATACCAATTTTTACGAGTAAAAAATTCCCAGCGGTCCCGTTTAGCGGTTTTCGGGCGCAATCGCGGAACGAATCCCCTTGCGGGGCCAGGGGAAGCGCCCCTACCCACGATCTAACCATCGCGAGTGTCCCTAAGCGATCCAACAGCACCTTAGCCTACTATCCCAAAAAGTTTTGGGGCGAAACCTTGCCGTTTCGGAAAAAACTTCTCGGTAGTCGAAGCCTACAAGTGTCGAAACACTTGTGCTTCGCTTCTACGAGAAAAATACCCATAAAAACTCTAAAAATCATAAAATTAGAGAATATCACAGAACCTATATTTTTCATAAAAAATCAAATTAAACTCGTACAAGTCTTCGCACGTGGCTCTGATACCACTGTTGGGTTTTTCGGGCCACGAAAACCGCTTTTTCGCGTAGCGGAAACCCCGAAACCCCGCCACCGGATCCGTGCAAAAATAAAACTTTCGAAAAACTTACGAGTACGAGTTTATAAACCTTGATATACATTAGATCTACAAAGGATAAGGAATATACCCTTGATGCGAAGCCCTTCGTAATCCCGCTTGTCCTCGGTTCGCCGGATCTCGAAAGTGTCAAAGTAGACACTTCTCTATGTGTATCCACACAAGCAAGAGATGGAGAAAAATCTCTAAGGATGTGCTAGCAACCTTAGAGATCAGTAATGGAGGAGAGGGAGAGCAAGAAGAAAGCTAGAGAGGAAGAACATGGGAGTTACCACAAAAAAATGAAACTCTCCACATGAAAATAAAGTGGCCGGCCAATTTAGTGGAATTGTAACCTCCATGGAAGGCCAAGAGTCACAACTCTTGATAACTCCCATGAGGTGGCATCCACTTAAGCAACCATGATGATGTGGAGCATCATCATTGGCCCACTCAATGTCAACTCACCAATGAGGTGGCAAATGGTCAAGTCAAACTTGACCTTTCATCTTCCTCTCAAGTCAAGTCAAACTTGACCACTTCTCTCTCTTGGTTGATCAAATCTAACCATTGGTTCAAGTTAATTTTAATTTAATGAATCTCTATTCATTGAATTAAATTGATTCAATGAGTCTAAGTCCAAATTAGACTCATTTAACACATGAACCAAATTGAGTCCAACTCAATTAGCATAATTTGGATTACTCTTAATCCAATTTGGTTCATCACATGAACCTAATCCTTTAGGTTCATCAAATGAACCTAATCTCCATCTAATTGCCCTTTGTGTGTGACCCTATAGGTTCTTATAACGTTGGCAATACTCCTAAATCCTTTTAGAAGCATAAGTAATGAGCGGTATCTAGCAACACATCATTACTACCCAAATTATAAGAATGTTGAGATCCAACATCACCTTGTGACTACTAATTGTGACTCCTCACAATATATGACAAGTGTCCTTCTATCCTAGACATCTAGATTAATCAATGTGAGGCATAGACCGTGTCATCCTCTGACCAATCTAAATCTTGATCTCCAAGTAGACTCACTAAATCAAATGAGCTCAATATCTCATATTGACTCATTTGGGCATGGCCATGCACTTCGTGGTCTCACTCTATCAAGAATATCGATGTCGCTCCCGTCATATAGGAGGGATAGATCTCATCTACATCACTCACATCCCTCTGCATAATTCGTTACATACCCAGTAATCGCCTTTATAGTCCACCTAGTTACGGGTGACGTTGTAGGCTCCAACTATTTTTGCTTATTGTGATTGTGTGTGATTGGACCTTCAAACATATCGAGGGAATTTATGTGTGTGCATGATTGTATGTATTAAATACAGCAGGAGCTGTATTAGATTTAGGATTTTACATTTTTATTTCGATCTAGATTACATGTGATATTCTCTTGAGGAATATAGGATCGATAAATGTAAAATTCTATTTTTATCGTGGATTGTATCCTTGCGAGACGTGGTACTATTTGAGGACCAGAGGCGTAGCGGAATAAGAAGCAAGATAGATGTGATGGCTAGACCCGATTGCGGTGGCTAAAGATGGCAGCAGCTAGAGTTGGCAGCACACGGAGGACAGTGATGGAAGAAGCCATAATAGTTGAAAAATTAATTTCCATATTTATTGCTTTTATTGATTGTGATGTGTGTGATGTGTGCTTGCATGGTTAAAATTCCTCACCTTAAATAACTAAGTGGGAGAGGGATTAGTAAATAAATTTCACGGTCTCCATTACTGGTTTGTAACTGATGCAACAAACTTGTGTGTTGGCTCTGAATGCCTCCCTCCACAACGGATGAGTTTGTTTACAGATCACTAGATCAAACTTCCTTTATGGATGGTTATAGGAAATTATTTAGGAGCGTGTGATCTTCTCCAACTAAAGGGGCACAATCCTATTTAATGGACTAAGTATCAAGTAATGGTGAATTACAGGGGTTCCAGGAAACCTGACAACTATATGATGGGGAAAACACCGTCTACATGGGCACTGCTGTAAAAATAGCAGCTGTTGCAGTGGGAGATATTTATCCTTTGATAGAAATAAAACATTGATTGTCTTTACATACTAAGTTTTAGAAAGAACTTTATTTCAGTTTCAAAAACTATTTAAGGATGGATATTCTGTCTCTTTTGATGACAAAGTTGTTATCAAGAAAAATAGGGAAGTTATTTGTTTTGGTATGTTGGATGGCAATACTCCCAGGATGCAACATTAGGAATTTAATAACACATCTTCTTAATAAGAGGAAGCAACCTTCGGAAAAGAATCAAACATATCCTTGGCATCTAATGCTAAGTCATATTAACTTGAGTAGGATTCAAAGGTTAATAGTCGATGGACTTTTGGGTTCATTGGTGGTGGAAAACTTTCCAACCTGCGAGTCTTGCTTGGAAGGGAAAATGACCAAGAGGTTTTTTAAGACTAAGGGGTATAGAGTCAAAGATGTGTTGGAATTGGTTCATTCTGATTTGTACCTATGACTATCCAGGAAAGAGGTAGTTTCGAATATTTCATCTCGTTTAGACGACTATTCGAGATACGGGTACATTTACATGATGCGCCGCAAGTCTGAGTGCTTTGATAAGTTCAAAGAGTACAAGGCTGATGTGGAGAAACGTCATGGTAAAAGTATCAAGACACTACAGTCTGATTGTAGTGGTGAGTACCTCTTAGGAGAATTTAGGAGTCACTTATCAAAAGTTGGAATACAATTCCAACTGACTGCACCTGTTACACCCCAACAGAATTGTGTGGCAAAACGAAGGTATAGGATTCTTATGGAAATGGTTAGATTAATGATGAGTTATTAAGAATTACCAAATTTGTTGAAGGGATATACTCTGGAAACGACAATGAACATAGTACCTTCAAAGTCAGTACCCTCTACTCCCATAGAATTATGGAATGGGTGTAAGCCTAGTCTAAAGTATATTCAGATTTAGGGTAGTCCAGCACATGTGCTGAAAGGAGATACTGATCACATACAGAAGTTCACTTGGTTGTGGATTATCCTAGATAAACGAAAGGTGGTTTATTTTATAGTCTTAAAGATCAGAAGGTCATTGTTGGAACCAATGCCTGATTTTTAGAAGAGGACTATGTTATAAACCACAAGCCCATGAGTAAAATTGTTCTTAAGGAAATAATAAAGGACACGTCTAATTTAGTACCAACAGTATAAGATGAGATACCACAAGAAACTGCAACATGTGTCACAAATGATGCACAACTATAGACAGTGCCTCGTCATAGTGGGAGGGTTGTTAGGCAACCTGAAAGATTCATGTTTTGGGAGAGTTTTCAGACTTGATCCCTGGTGAACATGAACCTGATCCCCGGACATATGATGAAGCACTCCAAAATAAAGATGCAGCATCTTGGCAAAGAGCAATAGAATCTATGTAAGTCTGGGAGCTTGTAGAACCACAAAATGGTGTAAAAGTCATTGGGTGTAAATAGGTCTACAAAAGAAAAAGAGGGACAGACGGGGAGGTGGAAACCTTCAAAGCAAGGCTTGTTGAAAAATGGTATTGATTATTAGGAAACCTTTTCACCGATAGCCATGTTTAAGTCTATCCAGATTCTTTTATCTATTGCTGCTCATATGGATTATGAGATTTAGTAAATGGATGTCAAGACAGCTTTCCTTAATGGAAGTCTTGAAGAAAATATTCATATGAAGCAACCAGAGGGATTCATTGCAAAGGGTAAAGAGCATCTTGTATGTAAGCTCAATCGGTCTATGGATTGAAGCAAGCTTCAAGGTCTTGGAACATCCGGTTGTAATCCAGTCTTATGGATTTATTCAGTTTCCGGATGAGTCTTGTGTATACAAGAAGTTTGATGGAAACGTGGTGGTATTTCTTGTACTATACGTTGATGACATTTTTGATAGTTGGAAACAATATCAAAGTGTTGTCGGAAGTAAGGGTATGATTGTCCAAGCAAATTCGATATGAAAGACTTGGGAGAATGCACACATATTCTCGGGATCAAAGCGATAAGGGATCGCAAGAAAAGAATGTTGTGCTTATCCCAAGCTTCATATATCGATACTATTATAGCTCATTGTAGCATGTAAGACTCCAAGAAAGGTTTTCTACTTTTTAGACATGGAGTACCTTTATCTAAAGAGATGTCTCTGAAGACATCAAAAGTGATAGAAGAAATGAAGGCAGTTCCTTATACCGTAGGAAGCCTAATGTATGCTATGTTATGCACGAGACCGAATATATGTTTTGCCGAGGGCATGGTTAGCAAATATCAAAGTAATCTAGAACAGGGACATTGGACTGCCGTAAAATATATATTAAAGTACCTGAGAAGGACTAGAGATTATATGCTAGTTAACAAAGGCAGATGATATGCTCCTTGTGGGTTACACGGATTTGGACTTCTAATCTGATAGGGATAATAGTAAGTCAACCTCAGGGTTTTGTGTTTACTTTAGGAGGTAAAGCCCACTACTAGAAAATTAGGCTTTTGAGACACAACAAAATGTGTCTTAAATTATAAATTTAGTGTCTCAAAATGTTTTTGAGACGGTGATGAGACAGTAATGTAGTCGTCTCTAATACAAGCGTCTCAAAAAAATATTGAGACAGTTGTACTGTCTCAAATGCTATTTAAGACGGTGATGAGACAGTTATTCAATTGTCTCAAAAATATTTAAGACAATTATTGTTTTGTCTCAAATGTTATGTCTTATTATGTGAAAAAGCTAAAGACACTAAATCGAGATGATAATGTGCTGTCTCAAATAGAAGTGAAGACAGTAAATTACTGTCCCTAATATTTTAACTTGTTAGATGCAACAATTATGACAAAAATTAATAATCTTTAAAGAACATTTATTATACAAATTAATCTAGATTAAATCTATTAAATTGTCATTTCAAAACAAAGGAAAAACTCTCTTTTTATAAATTAAAAATGATATTCACAATATAAAATTCTATAATCATTAATTGAAGTGCATCCAACATTCATCCAACATTCATCCAATAAAAAAATTACTATTCCCATGAAAGTTACACAAAAGAAAGTCTAAAGAATAACTCCTCGTGATCTAGAGATAACTTTTATACTCCTTCTTCACCAAAATCCTGAACATAAAAAAAAAAAAAACTCTAATTAGAGGTAAAGATGATTTATAATATATAATGTTCAAAAAAATCAATAAATAGAACATTTCAATAAGAAATCTTATCATCTAACACATAATCCTCTTTCTTGCATGTCATATATCTAATTAATCTCTTCACAACAAGATCTGCATTATTGATATCTAAGGTTCTAAAAGTCTTCCATCCTTTTACATCAGTCAAAGAAATAAGCAATCACATTGACAGAGAAACTATGACCATCTCATCCTAATGACTAGAGCTAGAATAGTCGGCAAGTATAAATAAGCACAATGAAACTAGTCGTTGTGTTTGGTGTATCCACTATTAATAAACAAAAGTTTTTTTTGTGTATCTACAAGCCAAAGGAAAATATGTCAACAAAATAACTATGAATTGATGATTCTGATATCACTATGAATTTAGCAATGGCAAAAGAAATCCGAAAGCTTCACATGAAACTACAGTTAACCTGAGAACCAAACAACAAAATGAACAGAACACCATCCACAACAATCAATTTCCAAGCAAAACACACTAAAACCTCAGTTAACCAAATCCACTGGACACTTCAAGCTAAATCCGCAAGAAAAATCTAGGGCAATTCATTCCAGCATTTCATGAAAATTAGAGAAATAAGAACAAAAAAAAACATAGTATCTCCAATCCGTGCCTAAAGCACTTGTAACCTATCCAAGTCCTTCAAAAGCAGCAGAAAACAGAACATCATCGATCCCAAGCTAAATCCGGTATTTAAATCAAGCATATCAAAGTAACGGAAGATCACAAGTAGGGAAGCTAACGTGCAGTCATATAGGAAGATCACAAGCATACACAATTTTATACAGCACTCACCACAACAGAACCACAGCAATCTACAATGAATACACCCTATCATCTACTTGATTAAACCACCAATTTGAAACCAAATCGATAGAAACCCAAAAATCACCAATGCAGAAATCTCCAACCATTTAATACCATTTTGAAAATCTAGAACCCATCAAATACTTGTAACCGCCATAGCAAATGTATTAAAATCTGTCGGATCAATTGCAAAAAACCTTGATTATCATAGAGGCAGATCAACCCCGCTTTAAAACCAAACAAGTCCACAACTACCGGAGCAGAGCAACATCGAATTAGTTCTACATATTCTAAACCAATACAGCAATGCTACACATGAAATCCAAAGAATATGGCAAGAAACCAAAATGATACAAAGAATTGCAATGCATCCACTACCCACCAAGTTCACCCGTCCTGTGAACAGGTACAAATAGAGAACCCGATGGAAACCTGAGAAATAGCATAGAACCTCAAAAGAAATCGTATCAGCGAGCCTAACCATAACTAAACAACATTGAGACCACAAATCGAACCGTAAACACCGCTGTAATTGCAAACCAAATCAAGAGTCCTCACGAAATCTCAAGATCGGCTCAAATACCTCACGGAAACCTTAAACCAAATTTAGAACTTCTCAAGAAACTCAACCACAACTCATTCCACAATCGATATCTCAGTCAAACATTTAAACAAACAAGTGTCACACAGAAAAACTCGAAACATCATCTTCATGGAAGAAATCGAATCCAAACTCAATCACTGCCCATCGAATACCAGAAAAACCACAGGAAGAATACTCCGAGGAAATCGAACTCCATCAAAACAGAATGCACCGGCAAGAATCCAGAAGCAATGCAAATCGAGCAAGAACATCAACGGAACCTCAAGCCGAATCACAACACTACAGGGAAGAAATCAATCGCAAACTATACGACCGATCCGATCACATAGAAAAACATTTCACAACTTCTACGTTCCTTTCCCATACCACACAGATCTCGCATAACCATAAGGATATGAACTTGCCTTTCCCTTCTTGCGTCGCCGTCGGAATCCCTAGCACTGTGATGTCGTGCCGACGGGGAGTGTGTGTAGGCCATCTGTGACCGGTCGACGTGTCCTCCGCCGCTCGCCGACGTGGGAAGGCGTCTGACCAGATCTCACAGTCGGTGATGAGGTGGGTCGAAGACCGCAGTGGAGGAGAAGAAGAGTAACGGCGATTTTGGGAAGCACAGTGAAGAGAATCGGGTGAGAAATTTGGGATTTATAGCTAGGTTAATGATTTTAACTTAGGGTAATTAGATTTATCAACTCTTAACTTGATTAGGTATTTTCTTAAACCTCCTCACCGTTAACTATTCTACCCCTGAAACATGTGTAGAAATTCATTTTAATTCCCAAAAATTCCTCAAAATTCATAATTAATTAATTAATTTAATTTTTAAATTAATTTCCTAATTACTGCTCATGGGTCCTTACATAAGTTCTCATGCTCATAGCTCACACAAGCGTATGACTCTGGAATTATCAAAAATGATCAACTAGATGAAAATGGAAAGAAAAGAAAGCATGTTGTCCTCAAGTGACAAGGGAGAGCTAGCTAACATCATGTAAGATCAAGGAATATATCAGTACCTTGCTTGTTGCGGAGGTTTCTGCTACGAAGATGGAGGTGCACGGCAGAGGCGGTGGATGCGGTGCTGCAAGGGAAAGGAAGGAAAGGAGATGCGATGGAGGAAAGGTCGCCTGCGATGCGAAGGCAAAGAGGAAAAGGGTCGGCTATGAAGAGATGCAGAGAGGAAAAGGGGCGGCATGCGGAAAGGAAACAGGTACGAGAGGGAGGAAGTTAGGTTAATGTAAAAAATAAAAAGTAATTAATATTTATGACATTTATAAAATATGTCATTATATATAGTCTAATTTGATAATTTATTTTTAAAATCAATGAGTGTCGTTATAAAATATTTATAAGTACATATTTTAATAAATGTCATCAAGAAAGTGTCATTATAGGCCTTATTTCTAATAGTGATATTCAAGATAATTTGAGACAAATACTTTTTTACCGTCTTATTTGAATGTCTTATATAATTATATTTTTAACCATCTTTATTATGTGTCTTATTTAGTTGAATTTGAGACAAAATCTTAAATATTGTCTTAAAATTAATGTCTCCATGAAAAATTTTGAGACGCCTATTATCACTGTCTTAATTACTTAGTATTTGAGACGAATTTTGTGACTGTCTTAAAATATTTATCTCAAAAGCCTACTTTTCTAGTAGTGGCCATAACAATGGAGGAGTAATAAGCATAGATGCTTTTCGAACTCCACCATAGAAGTTGAGTATGTGCCAGCCTCTGAGGCAGCCATAGAAGTTGTACGGCTTAGAAATTTCATGATGGACTTAGATGTGATTCCTGGTTTGCCCAAAAATTATTACATTGTATTGTGATAATAAGTAGTGCTGTAGCAAACTCGAAGGAACCACGAGCCCATAAGACAAGTAAACACATAGAGCGCAAGTACCACCCAATACGAGACATCGTATAACGAGGAGAAGTTGTTGCCGCCTAGATTGCATTAGATGATAACCTGGGAGATCCTTTTACTAAGGCCCTTAAGGCAAGAGCTTTTGATGGGCATGTTGAAGGATTGGGAATCAAATGTATGGCAGCATATATGGCAGCATAGTCTTTTAGTATAAGTGGGAGATTAATGCACTCATAATAAGAAGGAGCCCATAATGTAATTTGGAATTAGTACGGTAGTTCAATAATAACTCTTTAGTTGTATGAGTTATTATTGATGAACTTGAGTTGGGTGTTCGAGGTGAACATAGGAAGCTCAAGCTCATCGGGAGACCAAAATCAATTTCTCCTCTCGATCCCTGTTGTAGCCTCTATAAAACCTTGTATCCACAAAGTCCACTTTTTACCCAAGTAATGGGTCGGTCGCATCCTTGCTTGGTGCAAGGGGTCGGCCAAGCATGAGCTTGGAAGCCAAGAGGTGGTTGGCCATAGCTTGGTGCCCAAGCTAAGGGTCGGCCACATGGAGAATAAAAGGAAAATGAAGTTTTGTTTAAAATAAAATTTTATTAAAATCTTTCCTTATTTGTAGTTATCTACAATGGTTAAAAGAGAGATTTTATTTTGTTAAAATATTTCCTTTTTTGTAGTTATCTACAATGGTTAAAAGAGATATTTTATTTTGTTAAAATCTTTCCTTTTTTGTATTTATCTACAATGGTAAAAGAAAATTTTTAATTTTCCTTTTATAGTCATTCTCATGGTTTTAAAAGAGAGTTTTAAAATTTTAAAATCTTTCCTTTTATAGCTATCTACAAAAGATTAAAGAGATATTTTAATTTTGTTAAAATCTTTCCTTATTTGTAGTTATCTATAATGTTTAAAAGAAAAATTTTAATTTTTGATAGAACATTCCTTTTTTGTTACCATGTTTTAAAAAGAGAAATTTTAATTAATCTTTCCTTTTTTGTAGTTGTCTACATATTTTAAAAGAGAGAGATTAATTTTAAAACTTTCCTTTATTGCCATGTACAATAGGAAAATTAAAATAGAGAGATTTTAATTGTTATTAAAATTTCATTTTTTGCCAAGACCAAGGATTATAAAAGAGAGAGAGGGTGCCACATGGGATAACCCTTATTCTTTTTCCTCTCTTCCTTGGTGTGGTCGGCCCCTTCATGCTCCTTGCTTCCTTGGTGGTCGGCCATGGCATCTCTTCCTTCTCTTTATTTTCTTCTTTTATGGCTGGCGGCACCATTACCTCTTGTCTCCTCTTTTGCTTCTTTAGGGCTGGCAGCATCAAGGTCTCCTTAGTCCTTGTGGTCAGTTGCTTAGATAGGAAGAAGAAAAAGAGGAGATGCACTTGGTGGTCGGTTGCTTGGAGGAGAAGAAGAGGAAGGAAATTTCCTATTTTGGCATCCCTTGATGGCTCAAGAGTCTTGGAGAAGAAGAAGTGGTCCTGGTGGAATTTATCTTGGTAGATCGTCACCCACACGATGTCCAAGAGGAGGTGAGGAATACAATAGAAGATCAAGAGGTCTTTAGTTACAAAGAAAGGTATAACTAGTTGTCTTATTCCGCATCATACTAGTTTTCTTTGTATGGATTTTGAAATATCAAACACAAGAGGATAACAATTCTAGGTTTCGAATTTATGATTCGATTTTGTGTTTCTTTTGTTTTTTTCGATCTTGTGATTCGATTCTTCTTAGTGGTTAAACCTAGGGTTACTATAAGGAGATTAAATATTGAATTTCGTTGAAAGGCTTTGTCTAGGAAGTGGTGGATGATCCCATACCCAAGAAGGCCTAGTGCCTCGCCATGTTTAACCTGGAAGCCGATCCTTGAAATAAATATTTAATCAACTTTGTAACATTGGTGGATTTGGATTAATAATGTTAAGCATTGTTTGCTATCCAAGTCTAAACCTCTAAAAAATAGATAAGTTGAATTTGGAATCAATCATGTTAAGTTCTATTTGCGATTCCAAATTTAATTTCTAAAGAACACAATAGGTTGTTAGGAAAGGTTCGGGACTTGTACAAAATTTTTGTACAGGGGAACTAGTATGATATTCCGAGTGGCAATCATCTTGGTAAAAGTATCAAGACACTACGGTCTGATCGTGGTGGAGAGTACCTCTAAGGAGAGTTTAGGAGTTACTTATCAGAGGTCGGGATTCAATCCCAATTGTCTGCACCTAGTACACCCCAACAGAATAGTGTGGCGAAACGAAAGAATAGGACCCTTATGGAAATGGTTAGATCAATGATGAGTTATTCAAAATTACTAAATTCATTTTGGGAATATGCTCTAGAAACGATGGTGTACATTCTGAACTTGGTACCTTCTAAGTCAGTATCTTCTACTCCCACATAATTATGGAATGGGCGTAATCCTAGTTTGAAACACATTCAGATTTGGGGTAGTCCAGCACATATGCTGAAGGGAGACGCTGATAAGTTGGAATCACGTACAGATGTTCTCTTGTTCGTGGGATATCCTAGAGGAACGAAAGATGGTTTATTTTATAGTCCTAAAGATCAGAAGGTCATTGTTAGCACCAATGCCCAATTTTTAGAAGAGGACTATGTAATGAACCACAAGCCCATGAGTAAAATTATTCTTGAGGAAATAAGAGAGGACACTTTTACTTTAGTACCAACAGTACAAGATGAGATACCACAAGTAACTGCAACACGTGTCACAAATGATGCACAATTATAGGTAGTGTCTCGTCGTAGTAGGAGGGTCATTAGACAACCTGATAGATTTATATTTTTGGGAGAGTCTTCGGACTTGAACCCTGGTAAACATAAAGCTGATCCCTGGACATATGATGAAGCACTCCAAGATAAAGATGCAGCATCTTGGCAAAGTGCAATGAACTCTGAAATAAAATCTATGCATTCTAATCAGGTCTGGGAGCTTGTAGAACCACCAAATGGTGTAAAAGCTATTGGATGTAAATGGGTCTACAAAAGGAAAAGAGGAACAGACGAGAAGGTGGAAACCTTTAAAGCGAGGCTTGTTACGAAGGGGTATACTCAGAAAGAGAGAATCGATTATGAGGAAACTTTTTCGCCGGTAGCCATGCTTAAGTCTATCCGGATTCTTTTATCTATTGCTTCTCATATGGATTATGAGGTTTGGAAAATAGATGTCAAGACAGATTTCCTAAACAGAAGTCTTGAAGAAAACATCTATATGAAGCAACCAGAGGGATTCATTGCGAAGGGCAAAGAGCATCTTGTATGTAAGCTCAATCGGTCCATTTATGGACTGAAGCAAGCTTCGAGATCTTGGAACATCCGGTTTAATGAAGTGATCCAGTCTTATGGATTCATTCAGTGTCCGGATGAGTCTTGTGTATACAAGAAAAGTGACGACAACGTGGTGGTATTTCTTGTACTATACGTAGATGGCATTTTGCTCATTGGTAACAATGTCAAAGTGTTGTCAGACATAAGGGTATGGATGTCCAAGCAGTTTGATATGAAGGACTTGGGAGAATGTGAACATATTCTTGGGATCAAAGTAATAAGGGATCGCAAGAAAAGGATGTTGTGTTTATCCCAAGCTTCATACATCGATACTATCCTAGCTCGTTTTAGCATGCAAAACCACAAGAAAGGTTTTCTACCTTTTCGGCATGGAGTATCTTTATCTAAAGAGTTGTATCCTAAGACACCAAAGGAGATAGAGGAGATGAAGGCGGTTCCTTATGCTTCGGCTGTAGGAAGCCTAATGTATGCAATGCTATGTACGATACAGGGTATCTGTTTTGTCGTGAGTATGGTTAGCAGATATCAAAGTAACCCAGGACCGGGACATTGAACTGTCGTAAAACATATATTAAAGTACCTGAAAAGGACTAGAGACTATATGTTGGTTTACCAGGCAAATGATTTGCTCCCTGTGGGTTCCACGGATTCGAACTTCCAATCAGATAGGGACAGTAGTAAATCAACCTTGGGATATGTGTTTACTTTAAGAGATGGAGACATAGCATGGAGGAGTGTTAAGCAGAAATGTGTTTCAGACTCCACCATAGAAGCTGAGTATGTAGAAGACTTTGAGGCAGCAAAAGAAGCAGTATGGCTCAGAAACTTTTTGATGGACTTAGATGTGATTCCTAGTTTATCCAAAGTTATCACAATTTATTTTGACAACAGTGGTGCAATAGCAAACTCAAAGGAATCACGAGCCCATAAGGCAAGTAAACACATTGAGTGCAAATACCACCTGATATAAGAAATCATAAAACGAGGAGAGGTTGTTGTCGCCAAGATTACATCAGCAGATAACTTGGCAGATCCTTTCACTAAGGCCCTTCCGGCGAAAGCTTTTGATAGGCATGTTGAGGGGATGGGAATCAGATGTATGGCAGCATAGTCTTTTAGTATAAGTGGGAGATTGTTGGGATGTATACTATAAGCCTAGCTTTTGTATGAACATCTATTTTGAAATATTTTGAAATGAGAATCACTTTGATCAAATATTTGTATTTTTATATTTATATATATGTCAATGTTGTTGTCCATTTAATTTATATTATAGATAACATTGTGTGTGGTGCCACACAGAAGATCATGTTATCGGTTTCTTATAAATTATAAATAGTAGCTCACAACCAAGACGAATTGGGGTAAAACCATTAGAACGGTTATAGTGTAATTTGGTATTAGTCTGTCTTGGCTATAAAATTACACTAGTACACTATATGTGTATTGAGCAGGACCGTTTGAGGTTGTTTGATTTATACTGACTACATAAGAAAACAAAATCTCTGTTATTATGGATGTGCGTCCTCTTAATCCCTATATAATAATAAGCATGTATATTTAGTATTTATTTCTTTAATTTATCAATGGGTGAGATTTATTCGTTAAATCAATAGGTCCGATGAGTTGGGAAATAGTACTGTTTATATGGTGTGTTTTTTATTATAGAAGGAATCTGTGTCCTAATTATTTAGGCTGATGATATCCCCTTGAGGAGCTCATAAGGATTATCATATAAACCCTACAGGTGGACTTAGTCCGGCATGATAATAAAGTTGAGTGGTACTACTCTTGGAATCATATGTTAATTAATTGAGTTGTCAGTAACTTATTTAATTAACAAACATACGATATCTTAAATACAGAGAGCTTAATGCACTCATGATAAGAAGGAGCCCATATTGTAATATGGGATTGGTGCTGTAGTTCAATAATAACCCTTTAGTGGTGTGGGTTATTATTGATGGACTTGAGTTGGGTGTTCAGGCTGAATACAGGAAGCCCAAGCCCATCGGAGACATAAACCAATTCCTCCTCGAGGTCCCTGTTGTAGCCTCTATATAAAGTCTTGAATCCACCCCAACAGAATTCGGTTATAAAAGGGAGATTTATTCTAAACAGAATTTTGTTATTTTTCTTTCTTTGTAACCGACGGCAAGGGTTATAAAAAGGGGAGGTGGCGCCCCCTAAACATAAGTTTTCCACAATTCTCTTGCATAGGGTCGGCGGCACAAGGTTCTCCTTCTCTCTTGCTTAGGGCCGGCGGCACAAGGTTCTCCTTCTCCACCTTAGGGCCGGCGGCACAAATCTCTTTCAACTCCACCTTAGGGCCAGTGGCTTGGAGAAGAGGAAGAAGAGGAGAAGGCACCTCATCCTAGAGCTTCTCTTGGTGGCCGGCGGTTTGGAAACAAAGAAGGGAAGGGTGTTTGTTGTCTTGGTAGATCGTCGCTCACACGACGTCCAAGAAGAGGAGAGGAATACAATAGAAGATCAAGAGGTCCTACAAAGGAAAGGTACAACTAGTTCTTTGATTCCGCTACGTAATTAGTTTAGTTTTCTTTGTATCGATTTTGAATACCAACACAAGAGGCCAGCGATCTTGTAATTTGATCAAGGTGTGCTTTGATCCGTCAAGAACTTGCTTGATTGATCAAACACATGTCTGATCGAACATGCGGGTTACTAGGAAAAGTTCTGTACTTGTACAATTTTTGTACAGGAAAATTGAAACAGAATGGAATTCCAGCGCCTTCAAGCATTCCCAACTTCTCTTGAGTCAATGTGACAGTGGTGAGTCTTCCATCTTCTTCCATCTCTAAACTTTAGATTTAGGAAAAAAAATTCCCATATACGGCGCTAAATATGATCCTGTCTGAAAACTGAAGAGATGGCATGCTGGCAATGATGGCTTTGTTGTTGACTAAGAGATGATGACCTTTTTACTCTGTGAAGAGGCTTTCTTTCGATCTTGTGCACACTAAGATGAGCAAACAAAATGTCAATGCCCAAAAACCAGGGAGGAGTCCCTGGCAAAGGGATGAGACCTATAGAGAAAGCTATCTTACATTTGTACATATAAGGGATGGGTATAGAGTCATATGAACTCATTCAGTTCTATTATCGAATGAATACACAGGCATATCGTCGAGTGGAAACCCATAGGGATGGCCGGTAATAGGGTCAACCGGGCGTGTATAGAGAGGCTCGTATAGAGTAAGGAGTTTAACCTTTCTCTCGACCGGACCTATGGTCGATAGATGGATATCCCCTAAACTCAATCGGCTATTGAATGATCGGACGTGCTTGCTTCCCAATTCAAGCGTAAAGAATTAAACCCATATGTCCGACCGACTTAAGGGCCAGTCAACCATATTCCAAACGACTTGTAATCCAGTCAAGTTGGCCCTGCAAGCCTTAGCGCCAGACAAATAACAAAGTCAATTGAGGAATGCTTAGCGCGGGGTGAATAACAAAGCTAGTTGGGGAATGTTTTCTTCCCTTGACTTTGAACACCATATTACCTTGACTTTGACCATCACATCTCCTTGATTTTGACCGCCATGTCATATCTTGAACCTGCTCGTTATATCTCGTATCAATCATGATTAAAGATCAAAAACGCATTCATTAAGCTCACATTTATAGTTGGACATGTTGAGAACTTCCATAAGAAATCGTTGGCACAGAGAGAATAGGCCAAGGGCTTTGTTGCCCATCGGATGGAGTGTTTGGTTGAGAAATTGTTGGTGCTGCAAAGAAGAAACTTAGGGTGTTTTACCAACCATCGGGCACATTCAAAGCTTTAGAAATCGTGGACAGTGTAGAGAAGAATAGAGTTTCATTTTTCATAATTATAGGTGAAATGAGAAGAGCATTGGGCTGTTACCAAAATTTTAGACGGCAAATTGGCAACAGAGTTTGACACTTCGACTTACCACATGGTTTGGTCACTCAACGGTTCAACGTGCACACAATTCAGGAGACAAATTTAGGCGGAAGAATATTTGTTGCACATATTTGGTTACACAACTTCAAGCGCATGATTTTGTAAATTGCCGGTGAATTTTGTCAGCTAGAAATGTCACCATTTAGCATGCACTCATGGAAATGAAACATTGGGACGAAAATCACCTTTTTGCTACACTAGAAATGAAATATTTGGACTTCTGAAGGCACATCCCCAGATTTTACAGACTCATGCTGAAAGGTGATTGAATTTCTCAACTTGCATAGAGGATACACATTCATCTGATATTCTAAAATTCTTGTCTTAAAGTCTCGAGTTCCATCCCTAGTTCTAAAAATGTCTGATTTTGGACATTGTTTTTGATACCACAAGTACAAATGAGATGTACATGCAAAAACTGAAACTTATATATCTTCGACTGTCTGATAAAAATGCCGACTGGCTACTACTTGTAGATGGGTTGGCAGCAAGAAACGATTGCCAGGGACAAAGTAATTCTTCTTTCCATCAATCTAAATGTGGAGGATAAATAAGAAACTTGTGGCTTCACAAAACCAGCCACATATTGATATAGGAACGAGTCTATATTACTCTTAACAACAAGAGGAAAGAGGTGCAAAATAGATAAAAATTATGCCCCCAAAATAAATGCATGTACTTCTGTCCAGCTAGATGCAGTATAGAGAATACCAGACAACCCCTTCCATGGGTACGAGTCATTCCCTACAACCTCCATTTGCTTCTTTATCACAGCAGGGTGCAATGGGGTGAATGAGACACCAAACTTCTCCCCGATTCTCCTTAAACTTGAATTCGATCCGATCACTATCCCAACATCTGCTTCCAACAAGCACAGCAAATCACCGACCGAATCCCCAATGTAGATGGACAACTGTTTCTTTTCATTGCCAAGCTTGGATAGGATGCTTCTGAATTTATTGACCTTGTCCGTGGGAGACTCCATGGTTGTGATAATTTCACCAGTTGAAATAGATCCTTCGTAGTTGAACTCATTTGCATGTATGCTCAAATCATTTAGGCAACCTACTGAAGAAAATGACAAGTTGAGATAGATTCCTCGTAACATTATAGAAATTAACTACCTTCTTTTCAGTAGGATAGCATTGATTCCTATTAACCAAACTATAGTTTGGATAAAAAATATGTTAAAAAAATCTCTCCGGTAATATATAAAATATTACAATTACAATCGATAATAGAACTCAAAAGACATAACAATTCAATTGACTAATCAATCAGGACAAACCATTTGGCATTACATGAATTGCAGTAATAAAAATGATGGGAGATGAGATTGCATGTTTGCATCAGTCATTCATGCACAAGGTGCCAGTTTTTGTGGTCCACAAGGTTCTGCAACAAATGAGCAACTAGACCCAATGGAGCATTACATAATACCTCAACATTCCAAATTGAGGGAGTATAATGACTTAATTCCACCAGTAGTTCCATTTATAGAAATATCTCCTACAGTTAATAAACATAATAGAGGCAAATCACTTTTTGTTTCTCAGACTTGCCTTTGAACAAAGATGGAAATATTCTCTCAAATCACTAATCTCTCAGTTTCAAAAATATAATTCTCGGCCATGTAGAAGATTAAACAAGTTTCTGTAGGAAATGAAATGTTTCCATTTGCATTTCCATTCTCTTCTTTTCTGACGACAATCATGGATATCACGCAAGAGCTTACTATTAAGGATGAAAGGAATAAACAACTGGAAAGTTAAGTTCAAGCATCGATCAAGAGTTTACTTGATATTAAGGATCAAGGGAATAAACAATATGAGAGCAATTAAAATTTAAGATATAGAATTTGATTAATAGTGTTCCAAGAAATTTATCTTGTTTCATGTTTGTCATTTGTAAGTGCATTCTAGAGTTCTAGTACCCTACAACTCTCCAGTTGCATATAAGACTGATATAAGGCCACTACATTTTCATAAATGATAAATGTAATTATAATGTAAAAAAAATTATGAACATGAGAGAGAGTGCGGCCAATTTCTTATAGTCTCAATGTGTCAAGATAAGAACATAAACTTCAACAGGGAAAGGAAATGTAACCTGGATTTTAAAAACATGGTGAATAAACAAGGAGGATATACCTGAGGCAATGGATGATCTTATAAGATCTGCACACCAACAAAAAGAGAGTATATGGAAATCAGCATCGAAGTTTTCCTTTATTGTTATAACCTTCTGGAAAAAATCTTTACATCCATCTTGTAGGATCAATCGCTCCCCATTCCTTTTGATGTCTTCTAGATTCAATCCCTTCAGCAATCCTGACTGGATGATCCTAGAATTTGCCTGCTTTTCAAAATCAGAGAGCTTCTCAATGCTTTTGCATAGGCTTTCATAGTCAAATGTTTCAGCTGCATGGCGACAAGGTAAGTATTATTAACTTTTGCAACTACTAATCCCCAATGAAGAAACATTATTTCCTAATCAACTTATAACTAATTTGCATAAAGATAACCTTGTTCTGCAGAAAGTAAGCTTTCTATGCATTGCTGATACTCTTCAGCATACTGCTTAGAAAGTATATCCCAAGAGTTCCTCATAACTGAAGACGATTTCTGAGTAGCCAAAGAATCAGTGTCACTCTGAACAACCTTGGATGCAGTTAAGATTGCTAGCTCTGCCAATATGGCACAGGAATCAAGCATAGTGCATGTCAAGTCAAAATCGGAACAAATAACCAGCTGAGTTTCCTTATCAAGCACTTTGGTGAATGGAACTACCACCGGTTGGACAATAGACTGAGCATTAAAAAATTCAACTTCAAGTTTCATAGCTTGACAATAAAGCTTTTTCATTATTTCCAGCTCACCACCAGTCAATGAAACACTCAACTTATCAAGCAAGTCTTCTATTTGCATGGCAGATTCCTAGTCAATAGAAACCAGACACAAATGTAAGCACTACGAATAAAGTTTAGGGTTTGGCCTTGGCCTAATAGTAGTTGAGTGTTAAATTATGGATGAAAATGCTTAGCAATTGTTGGTTGCTTGTAGATATCCAATACCTCAAAGCTTGTGGAGGAATAAGTGTCAATCCACCTCTTGTATGGATGACAATTTCCTTGGGCTTTCAAATATGACTGGAGCTCTTTACCTAAGAATGCATAAAGCCGCATACAAGGAGTCATTGAACCAACTGTGTAAGCAGCTATTTTTGTCTTCTCAAACGGAGTGACTATATTTGCATGACCCTTCTCCCCTCGAATTTTTCCAGCAGCAGTTGCAAGCAAGAATTCAGTGTACTTTAGAGTTGCTGGGTTGGGAATTATCTCTTTGGTGGGATCAACTCCCCAATCCTGCATAACTGGTTCCCTCAGATAGACTCACATGCACATATATCCAGATAATTATTTAGTGTACAAGCAAGCAGTGTGAATTTGTACCAAGATAAGATGAAAATTGGAGTTCAAACCTATTTATAAGCTGCATCTCATCAAATATTTAAATCCTTCTTTTAAATTGGATAAACAGAAGAATTTTACTTAATGTAAAAAAAAAAACATAGGATAGCAAGATGGAAACATTCATGTGGTAGACAAACTCAAAAAATTACACAAGGGAAGAAAAAAACATAGTAATTTGAATTGCCATTTTCTGTTCAGCTAATGAGATCTCAAAATATGATCACCATTTTACATCACATGTGAAACAGATGAATTGTTGAGAAGCCTAAAATGAATAATTGAAAGGAGCATAATTTAATCATTATCTGCTAAAGCTAGTTTAACATATCATCGCTAAGGAGATAGCTTCACCTTTTGCTCCAATAGTTTAACATATCATCAATAGTAACAGTATGAAGCCGCGTAGATGGCTAGAATACCACAATTGATCATCTTGCTCCCAATATGATATACTCTACTTGCTTATCAATCTAATTTTGACTTCTCTCTTGATCATGAAGTTGGTAACAAGGAATCTTAATAGTTTGGTCAGTTGGTATAGCCACAGGAGACTGCTCGTTCTCTTCAAACATAACAAATAACAGTGAATAAGATAGTAATACAATTCACAGATGTAAACACATACCCACCTAAAATTTGAGGTGAAGGACTGTCACTAAAATAGCAATCTCTCACCCAATGATGTCAAATCTTACATCAGTTATTTTAATCCAAAGATTTCAAATTCTAAAATTATTGGATTTAGATGTCACTTAAAGTTAAAGAAATTAAACTCATTTTTGGGATATTAACATCTTTTTATGTACTTTGCTTCCAACATTATGAGTGGCACAATGTTGGATAAAGTTGGTATGAGATCCAGGTAGTTAAGTACAGTTTGATGATAAGAATGATAAACATTTTCCCATATACTTTAGTATCATTATATTACTAGAATTGGTGAACAAAATTTGGCCAAATAAATCATTAGGAACCCTAATCTCCGACCTATAGAACTGACTTGAGGGTTCTTAACCTCTCGAGGCTTATATGGTTTGTTAGAACATAAAGGGTTTGTCCTAATTTGCTTTATGAATTGTATTAGGATAGACACATCGGTGTTTTCTTTCTTTTCCCTTTCCCATAGACATATTGATCACCTTAGGACAACCCCTTCAAATATAATCCAACATTGAGATAGAAAAGAAATAATCACAAGATTGTCATCAATCATCATGGTGAAACCAAACCCCTAGGATTGTCTCAATTTGGTTTTCCCCATCGCCTGCCGTTTTTCTTGGATCGCTTTGCTTTGGTAACAATTCCCTCATTTTTATTCATCTAGATAATCTACTTTGTACGTAAACTGGTATTCAACAATACGATCCTAGTGGACGATATTTTATTCTTGACGACGACCATGCACTTGCAGAACTCACACATCAGTAAACAACTCTTGGCAGAAAATAACTAAAAATATATATTTGTTGTCAATGAGATCACACTTGCTACGATTCCATGTGTCATTGTTACCCTTAGTTATAAACAAATATATTCTCATTGCAGCTCCCTCTTATATGGTAAAAAAAAAAGTACCTATCATTATAAAAAAGACTAACAATATGTGATGCCCTAAATTCAAAAAGCAACACAACTTAACTATGATCCTTTTGTGCGTGTGAATTGTGCATTGTAGGTGTTGAATAAAATTATCAAGACATAATTGAGTCCAGGACACACCTAGTCAATTTTATATAATAATAATAAGAAGAAGAAGTTTCTCAACTTGGTATAAATGCATACTTGACTTAGTCCTTTCTAATGAAGTTGCCTCTTCTCCTGGCTGCAAGACCTACCCATCTCTTTTACCTATCTCTCCAATGTGGTCTACACTTTCCAAATACTCGTCCAATCATGTCCCCCTCCCCAAAACCTAGTCCACCTCCAAAGTTGTTTAATCATGTTCCTTGGTCTTTATCTGACACAATACTGCAACTGTGTGTTCAAAATGTCCCTTTAAAACATCAAAAAATATCTTGAAGCCAAATTTGTTATCAAAGATTTGAGAAGATTGCATTGCTATCTTAGCGTGAAGGTTGCTTATAGCTCCCAAGGGACATTTTTATCAAAAGAAAATACACAACGCATTTTTTTGCAAGAAGCAATATATATTTAGATGCAAAGTAAAAAACTTCAACTATGCAAAATCATAATCATGTCAGAAGATGAAGACTTTAAGGATTGCTCTTGCAATCAAAGTTTAGTGGGAAAAGTCACTTAACTCACAGTTAACAACCAAAAAGTGTAAGTAGAAGGTATAACTAGTAAATATATAGGCTTAAACAGTACATTGGTGTTCTGTTGCATGAAAACGTATTATATACTCATAAAGTATTAAATTTGCTCAAAGATATTCAAGTGCCAAATTCAAGGTTGAAGGCTTCAACTTATGCTCTAGATATTCTTCCCTTAGTCTTGCTTTACATTTAAGAGGAGTGATTATTATATACATCCCAATGTTGGAATTGTAAGAGGTCTTCCTGTTGCCTCTTATAAAGGAGTGGTTTGTAGGCCATGGTTTAGGAGCAAGATCTCCTAACCACATTAAATACCCGTTTTAGCATCATCTTGCATTCGTGTTTATCTTATTTTCGTTGTGTACACTCTTGACAGGATCAACCACGTAGACACATCTGCACACTCGTTCTACTAACAGTTTGATCTGTTTATGTTGTGTGAGAATTTGAAATTAAAGGCAGCATCTATTCAGGACCTCCACCTCTAGTCGGTTTGTCATCAATCCTAACAATTAGGAGGGAATGTAAAGAATCCTTTTAATAATATTAAAGAATTTAAGAGAATGATTTACTTTACGAGAAGCATGAATGTCGAAATAATGATGTATTTTTGGCCACCGATTATCGAGGATTCAGTATCGATAGAATATCAACCTCAAATTTTTGTATGTATATTGGAGGCAACTGGTAATGTAGAAAATGTAGGTCCCGTGCGGCCAATAAAAGGAGAGTGAATTGTCATGCACAAAAAAAAATGAGTATATCTTTCTCAAACAATTGGGCTTAAACAATTACACACTTAATAAAAAGATAATAGAATTACGAAGAGTACGAGACAAACAATTTTACTTGGTTTGCAATCAGAAGATTGCTACTCCAAAGAAAGTAGGCTCACTATGAAGATCTCCTTCTCGAACAAAATGTCCGAGGCAGGGAAGCCTCGTACACGACAATGAAGCTCGGAAATGAAAGGCAAAATGAAATTCGAAGCACAGAAGTGTATTTTTCGAAGCCACTGTGACCAGGCTCTATTTATAACCTACTGATCGAATCTAACCGTTTGCTGACGTAGCACGATCAGGACGCCCCCAACATGGCAAAAACTCTATCTCCATGCAACGGCCAAGTGACCAAGTTTTATTCATCTCCGGGAGCCCAGACCTGCTCCAGGCACGCGGACCATGGTTGACGTGAACCCAAAAGTTGATCCGCAACGTCGAGACACCCATCAAGCAACCTGAAGCGCCCAGGCCTGCTGGTCCAAGCGCCCGGATCAGTCAGCCTTGTGCTAACTAGTCCGACACCTTCTCTAATTGCTTGGGTAATTTCGATCATCCGAAATTAGATTCACCCAAACTCATCTTCTGGCCTTCTTCTTGAGTAATCTTCCGCTCTAGCTTCTCGTCCTTCAGAAACGTCACGCGCTTTCTTCTCGTCCGCCGACGTACTCTTCCGCGGCACCTCGTCCCTCGGACGCACCGAACCCGTCGACTCTTTCCTGTGTCACCCTTCTCGCTAGCTACGTATTTCGCTCAACTTCTTGTGCTCCTAAATTCCTGCACACTTAAACATAAGGATCAAACATAACATAACCTAACTTGACTTGGTTAAATCACATCAAAACTATCATGAGATACTTACAGAAAAGAAAAAAAACAAAATATATCATCATAATCCAACGTTGAAGCATAATGCAAGGCAATGACACATATAGCTTATAAGATGATCCGAATAGAATCATTTCATGAAGACCGCAACTTTAACATAATATGCAATGCACAAGGTGATTTGCCACTTCATCTATGCCAAAAAGGATTAGTACACCATAACCTCAATTAGAAAAATAAATTGTACTTGATTTATATTTTTGATGTAATAAGATAGACATGATATATATCTCTCCTTCAACTATATACTTGGACTACAAAAAAAATAGTCTAGTGCACAAAACTTCCGCCAAGGTCCCGGAGAAGGGTCGGACCACATTGGGTCTAACATACGCAGTATTATCTTGCATTTTGCAAGAGGCTATTTTCGCACAGAAACCCGTCACCTTAAGGTCGCATGGTGATGTGTGTATTTCATGCATAGTTTTTAATATTTTTTCCATGCATTTTGTTCCATCAGATGAGCATAACTTGTATACTTTCATTTTCTTTTTATTGTTTTCACTTTTTTTTTTATTCGGAAATATGCTCTTTGCGCTTTTTAATTGACCAAACACGAAATCGGAGCTAAATTGGAGCTAAAAGCATTGGTACAAGAATTCAAAGCGAGGCACACACTCTGGCTGTGTCCCATGACACGTGTGATCCTCCAACCAAAGCTAGACAAAAAACGGAGCAACCGCAGAGGTTCTAGGACTTGACACGGGCTGGTCGTGCCCCCCCCCCCCCCCCCCCGGGGCAATGTTGTACCCGTTCTACAATGGAGCCAGATTTACTCAAAGCCTAACACGCCCTAATCGTGCCCCCTAGCACGGTCATGTTCAGACACTCAGAGTCGAACATGGTTTGGCTGTGCCCACAGGCAAGGCCATGTCTGGCCCCGACTCTTGCCGCTTGGAGCAACACGGCCATGGCACGGTGGTGATGCCTCGTTATTTTTAGAATCCTACATCCGTTTTTGTTGGTTCCAAGCACTATGAAAAGGCCTAAGAGGCTCTTATTTTAGGAGGAAGGGTTTTCCCCGTGACAAGGAACCTAGGAGAGTCGTTCCTAGGAGTGAAGTTTCCCTCCATCCTAGAGCTTGAAGATTCTTCCAAAGACATCAGCAACATCACAACTAAGTTTCCTCTTTTCTCTTTGATTCGAATTATAGGATGTCTTCTTCTTTGTCTTAAGGTTATAATTTCATTTCCATGGAGTAATAGTAATCATAATTCTATGATGAGGAAGTAGCTACTTGCTGACGCTTGTTTTATACGTAATTCATCTTTTCTTATTGCATGATTTGTTTATCCAAGATCTGGCTTTATTGCACATACATGATTTTGACACTAACCGTGCATCTTCATATCTCACAGGACACAAAAAAGGATGTGAACTCAACTCCGACCCATAAAGACCAAGATGTGATGGGTTGTTCACGAACATAGTCCAAAACCTCGCGAGAACGCCATTGGCTATCACAGATCCTAATAGGTTTACCCTGATTCGGCGTCACAAAGTAGAGGATAGCACCTAGAGGACCGTGGGGCATTGTGACAGGGCTTCCTTGTGAAAGTGATCGTTTTAGTAAGGTTACCTTGAAAGTAGATGTCGCGTTTGCGTAGGCACTCCGGTATAATTTCAAAACTCATATCGGTTACCTCAGGACCACCTGCAAGCAAATAAACATTGAAATAAGAGAATGGTATTTAGGATGTCAACACTCATCATGGCAAAATCAAAATTCTAGAATTGCTCCCCAAGATCTAATTTCTCCTATGACTTCTCGTGTTTTCTCAATTAATTTTCTTTTTTTCTCAACTCTTGCAATTTGTGATTTTGACTAGCAACCAATTTTATAGTTCATCAATATCTTTTATTACTTGACGACAACCTTGTGGCTACAGTTTTCTCCCATTAAATTTTTTGTGTCGTTGACGGGAAAATAGATATTAGTTCAATTGCAATTTGGTTAATTTAGATTTCTTTCTTTTCTTACTATTTCTATTTTTCTTTCTTTTTCTTTCTCTCCTTTACTGCTTATTCTAACCTTCCATTTTTATGTGCAGATGGGTACCAACAAAAATAGCATACCTCTAAAGGACTATGCCACGCCTAGTAATAGAGGACTAAGATCTAGCATTGCAAGACCACCAATCGACGTTGATAACTTTGAACTTAACCCAGCATTACTTGCAATGGTGAGTGATCTAAATATCAATCGAGGCAGGAGACAAGCATCAACCGCACTGCCTTTGCATTAGGCGATGTTTTAGGTGGTCAAAGATGAGGCAAGACCGATGAGGCGGTGGGTGAGGCGGCAAATGAGGCAGTCGAGGCAGTAAGTGAGGCGATCAAAGTCAACAAAATTTGAAAACCTTAGATATATTAATACACTTTCTCTGTCTTTCAAAACATAAATAACTCCACCAACCCACCAAGTCAACCACAACTCATCTCCTTCTGCCTGGAATCGCCCCCACCATCGTCACTGCCACCGCCACCGCCTGCTATCGCCACTAGGTTAGCTTTTATATTTCTCGTAAGTTCTTTTTCTAGTTTTTGATCTTTTATTTAATTATTGAAGATTAATGACAAAAAATGAGAAACAACTGGACGTGGAAATGAAGCGAAAGTCTAGTGATATTGTTTGGGATTATGGGATGTTGTATTGAAAAGAAGAAAAAGATTGGATCACATGCAAATTGTATAAGAGGCTTATTAAGGGAGGAGTTTATTTGATGAAGCATCATATTGTGGGTATTTTTGGACAAGTTGAAGCATGTCCTAAAGCATCCGATGAAGATAAAAACAAAGTGAGAGCTTATCTTGAAAATAACAAGAATAAGAAGCGAGAAAGGGTGGATGAACTAAAAGAAGAGGTGATGGAAGTAAATATAGGTGTTGATGTAGAGAATGATAATTGTCAAATGGAGGGAGATTCTTCTAAAAAGAAGTCAAAGCACCTTGGGCCTATTAATCCGTAATCGTTTGTTGCCATGTTGGATTGAAACTTTGAATTTTAAACTTAAGTTTTTGGTAAAAGTAATGATATTACTTTTTTAGTATTAATATGGGGATAAATCTTTATTAATTATCTTGTTAGTTGCATTTATATATTGATTGGTACCTTATGTAAAGTGTATTGTATTGTATAAAGCTTATTTTTGCATAAACATTATTTAATTACATATATTACATAAAGAATAATGACTATTTATAATACTATGTATAAAAAATAGTAAAAAATATTCAACCACTTAGGCAGCCGAGGCAATAGGTGATTACTCACCTCCCCGCCACCGCCTACCGTCATTTACAACACTAGCAATGGTACAACAGAACCAATGTAGAGGTGCACCCACATATAATCCCTATCTTCACCTAGAGGTATTCTTAGTGAAATGCTAAAGTGTGATGGTGTCTCTGTAGATATTATTAGGTTGCAATTGTTTCCTTTCTCTTTAAGGAACAAGGCTAGAGCTTGGTTACATTTTTGTCCATCAAGGTGTATTACGACATGGGATCGGCTGGAGAGACGTTTCCCAGATAAATATTTCCCTCCTAGCAAGACGACACATTTAAGGAATCAAATCACAAGCTTTGGGCAAAGAGATGGGGAGTCGTTGTGTGATGCATGGGTCAGATTGAAGGAACTTTTGCAACAATGTCCCTATCATGGACTAGAGTGGTGATTGATTATCCACACATTCTACAACGGGATCACATATTCGACAAAGGTTTTATTGGATTCCGTTGTTGGAGGTTCCCTAATGAGTAAAGCAGTAGATGAAGCCTATGATATCATCGAGAATGTGGCATGGAATCACCCATTAATGGGAAGACAAAAGAGGTTCTACAGTTAGGATTTGCTAGGTAAGAGCTGTGACCTCAAGAAATCCAAGTAGAACAAGTAAATGTCATTTGCAACTACGATTCTGGTTGGAGGAATCACCCAAATTCATCTTATGAGAGCAATCAAGAATAAGTTGCGTAGGAAAATCATAAACCACCACCGAGATCTTAGCAAGTACAAAATCCAATATAGAGATATTATTGGAAACCTTTATTGCTACCCAAACCAAGCAGAATGAGGAAATCAAACAAATGGCAGATAAGCTCGAACACCTTGTTAATTATACTAAAGTTCTTGAAACTCAATCTGTATAGGGAAGTAGCTCCCCTTCGAGAACCCTTGGGAAATTTCCAAGACAGCCCGTGATGAACCATGTCGAGCATTGCAACACTATCACTTTAAGAAGCGGTAGAGCTTTGGCGAAACCACATGCACGCAAAGAGGATAAAGACAATGGTCTAAACCACATGGATAGAGAGACTCGGATTTTATAAAGATGTCACCCCTAAAGAATCCGAGAAAAAGATTGAAGAACCTAGCTCCAAGACTTCGTTGAGGACATATATACCACCAATACACTTCCCTCGGAGTTTTGTCAAAGCCAAGAAGGATGAGTAGTTCGGGAAATTATTGGAGACGCTCAAGGTGCTTTGCGTGAACATACCCCTACTCGATGCTTCATCAAATGCTGACATTTGCAAAATTCATGAAAGATATTCTTGCACATCGGAGGAAGGTTAAAGACTTCAAGACGATTGCTCTAACGAAGGAGTGTAGTGCAATGATTCAGAACAAACTACCTCTGAAGCTCAAAGATCTGGGGAGCTTTTAAATCCCATGCACGATTTTAGCATGATAGATTTTATATTCTTGTGATAGTATGCTAGTATATTTAGTAATCTATTTTCTTCTATAGTAATGTTTTTACCGTAAGAGTTTTGATGTTGACCTAGTTATTTAGGATCTCTTTTTCACGATATGCTTGATCTTGAAAGTTGATAAATCAGAGAATAGTTATGATTCATAGAACTGGATTAGTACTTTTGTCTTCTAGATGACCCCTCACTACATTTTGGCTACTGAAAAAATTCGGATCATGGTACTCATTGGAAAAAAATCAAAATCCTGAAAAAACGAAGAGAGAATGTGCGGAAAAAAAAAGAGTTTCTTGAGCATTGCGAAAAAAGAGAGAAAGAAAAGAATATGGAATAAAAAATAGTTGTCATGAGTGAAAACCGATATGATACCTCTTTGAGACACTCAAGTTACTAAGGAAATACCTATCATGTTTCTATCAAGTACTCCTTTGAGACCCTGTGTTGATGGTACATAGCACTTTTGGGGGGCCTAATCTTGCGTGTAGCTGGTAAATGTCTATCGCTGTAAGCATTAGAATATAACTAGATGACGACTTGACTAGGATTGGAGGTTGAAACTAGAGAGAGTTGAGTACCAAAAACTTTCGGATAGACCGCATTAGGACAATTCGGCTATTTTTGCTCACAAGTGAAACTTCATAATAGGAATAAACTAATTCGTTAGGGATTATGATGCATCATTCACACACATAGATCTAGATTGTAAGTTTTGCTCGAGGACAAGCAAATATTCAAATATGAGGGTATTTGATATGTGTATTTCATACATAATTTTTAGTATTGTTTAGCATGCATTTTGTTCCATCACATGAACAGACCTTACATACTTTCATATCCTTTTATTGTTTTCACTTTTTTTTTCAGAGATCTTCTCTTTGCACTTTTTAATTGACAGGATGCAAAATTGGAGCTAAATTGGAGCTAAAAGCCTTGGAACAAGAATTCAAAGCAAGGAACACGCTCTGGCCGTGCTCTATGGCATGGGCATGATCCTCCAACTGAAGTTAGATGAAAAATGGAGTAGTCGCAGAGGTTCCAAGACCTAGCACAAGCTGGTTGTGTCCCTTCTGCCGTGGAGATTAGAGCCCGACATGCCTTAGCCATGCCCCCTCAAACAGCCGTGTTCAGACACTCAAAGCCCAACACAATATAATCGTGCCCACACTAACACTTGTAAAGTCTCTTGAGGACATAATGAACTAAACTCAATGTCTCTATTAATATTAACTCCTCATCACATGAGTCGAAGTCACTTAAATCCCAATCAATCTTTTTTCTTTGCAATCATTCATAATTTTTCATTTTATCACCAACTTTAATATCTTGCACTATCATGAACCTGAAATGGATCTAGGGTACATTTACTCTAAGTGGACGGATTTAACTTTGTCAAGATGGGGAGGGGCCACTCACACCAAGGAACCCTTCTATTGTTTACCTAGAAACAACTCCACAAGGAATAAAGATTCAATGAACACCATGAATGGTGTTTGCTCTCAAAGTGATCCCATCAAAAGTTAGGAAAAAGCGAAGGAAGAGAACCAGATTTAAGGAAAAAAAACACAAAAATATCTCCACATTTTCTCTACCTAATCCACTACCCTTCCCATCTTAATTTCCACCCAACCCTCCATTATCAACCTCCTCAACTCATGGAATTCTCCACCCTTATAGTAAAGGTCAGTCACTAAGGCCACAACCTATGAGGAGATGATGTTACAACCTGTAAGTGTGCAAGAGAGGGACAAGGATGGATTAGAAAGTTAGCTATAGTTTATTTTCAAGCAACTCATGCCTTCAAGAGTTCTCATTCCATATTTCATTTTGAACAAGTGCTCCATATAAACCAATTTTTTGCATATGATAATTAAATTATATTTATTCAATTACAATTCATATGTTGTTTGCTAACCCTTCATAATTAACATCTTTGTTGAAAAAAGGAGTTGGAGGGTTGCTACAAATAGAGTAGAATATTGTAAAATATTCTTGCTTCCTTATATATATTTGACAAGTTCTCTTTCCTTATTCTAGATGTGGTATCATTATAAGATTTTACAATATGAGTTTTGAGATTTAATACAATTTTAATTTCCAATATGGTATTAGAGCCAACCTTAGTCGTCTCTCCAAATCCTAGCCATCACTGGAGATCATATTCGTCTCTCCTATTGTAGGCATTGAACGACTATTAATGCTAACCTTCTACCCTCCTTTTCTTCTATTATCTATTGAACATCGTCCGTACAAGTTTGCACACTATCTCTTGATCACTTTCTCTACCAATCATTCATACAATCTATACCGCCCCCAAAGAATAGTCGAGTTGATCACCACATGGTAGATTTATAGAAATGAGCAAAAGTCGATTCCCGATAAAGCCAGCGAAAATACCCTTCCATGTGGTGGCACAGTTTCCTGATTTAACTATCTACAGATGGCTGGGGGACGAGCCATGTGGGGTGTTTGGGATAGCGTATGACCTTTTACAAAAATTCATACGATATATATCATCATACAATTTGTACATAGTGAAATTCAAAATGGTCATACGATATCTAAATTAAAATCCTATTGTCTCCAACGCCCAATCAAATCCACATTACACGTAGAGCTGTCAGACGGGCCAACCCGGGGCGGGACGGGTCGGCCCGTGGCGGGCTAACCATTTGGCGGGGCGGGGAGGGGCGGGCCAACCCGCCAACTTAGCGGGTTGGGAAATTTCCAACCCAACCCATTCTAAGGCGGGTTGCGGTTTGGCGGGCCAACCCGCGGGCCCATCAAAAAATTTTAAAAAAATTAAAAAATATTTCATATCTTCAACATTTTATTTCGAAAAAGTTTTCTACAATTAAATGTATACATAAATATGTATTTTAAATATAAATGAACACAAGCGAGTACTTATGTTGGATGAAAAGTACTATTTTTATTTCAAAATTATAACAAAGAAAGATAATAAATTGGCCTAAAACTTAACTTACATGTGTTTTTCAACCCGCGGACCAACCCAATCCCGAGCAAGTCGACCCGCACAGGTCGTGGGCCTAGGTGGGTCGGCCCACGGCGGACTTGGGTTGATAAAATTCCAACCCAACCAGCTTAAATTGTTTGGCGGGGCGGGCCAACCCGACGGGCCCAACCCAAATTAACAGCTCTAATTACACGGTACAAACTCAAAGGGAACTATTATCTCAAATGGACCCAATAGATGATAATGTCCATATATAGAAAAGGAAAAGCACACAACCCGAGATTCAGAACCTAAAAATGAAGAGTATGGTTAAGTCGCGATTAATTAATTCCATGAATGAGATAGGAGAAAATTTTCTCTAATGTAAGATAGCGAAAAAAATCTAAAAATAGCGAGGGAAACTAATATAAGGACACTTATTTAAAATAAAAAGTATTCTATGTGATTTGCGGCCAGGAGATTTGACAACGACCCAATATTTCAACACTTTCACACATTATTGACAACAAGTTGATATGTGTGAAGAAAATTCATGAAATTGCCCTAAAGGCATAGTCAAGTATAGGCAAATTGCTAAAAAGAAGAATGTACAAATTTATATTTGAACTCAACAAAAACCTTGATAAAGTTCGAGAAAGAATTAGGGGATAAGACCACAACTCAATCTTCAAGAAGCTTTTTCAAAGGTACGAAGAAAAGAAAACATAAAAAGGTGATGCTGAAACTTCAGCTGCTACATCCCAAGTGGATAATTCTACCCTATCGGCACTGACAATACGTAGAGGAATCACTCAGATTGCGAATATTGCCACAAGGCTAATCACACCGTGAAAACATTCTAGAAGATTCACAAAAAAAACAACAGCATGCCCACAAAACTAAAGCAACACTACAATCAAAGAAGAAAATTCCATGTTTGTCGAGCCCAATCCTTTTTGGATAGAACAACTACAGATTTTGAAGCAATTAATTAAGCAATCACATGTAGTTGATTATACTCTAATAATTGGGAGTCAATCTTTAACGCATAAAAGTAATTCTATAAATGTCTTAAGCATTAAAAAGATAAATTGAATTTATAGATTATAGATTTTGGAGTTTCAAACCATATGATTATCCATAGAAAGACTAATAAATTTCATCCATGTCATAAAAACGTACGAGTCGGTATAGCTTTCCAAACACTCAATTTTGTTGTTTTAGTTCTTCAATTAAATTGCAATTTAATATCAATTAATAGACTCACTTAGGATCATAATTGTGTCACTAAATTTTTTTGGGTCTTAAATTCGGGAAAAATGATAAACAATACTAAAGAATGCTCAAGAATCTATCTACTTGAGGTGAATGATTCTCCTAAAAGAAAAGGCCATAATATCGTTTAGTAAATCAAAATCTAATTTTTATTTTCAGGAAAGCTATTATGTTATGACACTATAGGTTAGGACATCCAAATTTTTATCTCAAGAATCTTTTTCCATCTCTTTTCAATAATAAAAATCCAAATGAGTTTTTGAAATCTCAAGAATTTCTTTCCATCTCTTTTCAAGAAAGCTATTATGTGAAATTTGTCAACTCTCAAATCATGTTTGAAATTCTTATCCTAACCTACCTTACAAAGAATCACATAGTTTTTCATTAATTCATAGTCTATGATTAAAGTGGATCTCGTTAGTTCATACCATTTATAGATGTGACCACACTATATTTACATGGTTTTCCTGATAAAAGAAAAATTAGAGGTAGATCTGATATTTCAAAAATTCAATATCATGGTTCAAACTTAATTCCAAACCAAAATATAAATTGTAAAATTGGACAACATAAAGGAATATTTTGCATCCATTCTTAGTGATTATTATTCATCTAAGCTCTTGTGTTGCCACACCTCAACACAATGTACTTGAAAGGAAAAATATCATAAGTAGCCCAAATAGTCTGATTTCTCATGTTATCTACACATGTACCAAAACAATATTATGGGAAGTCATACTCGACACAACCTACCTCATAAATAAAAAATATCCTCGAGTCCTAAAATTTCAACCCCAAGTGAGATCCTTCTTAAACCACACCCAACAACACATCTCATATCCTCCATCCCTATCAAGTTGCTCCGCTTTTGTCCATATCCATAGTCTAATACCAGAGAAAAATTGATCCTAGAGCCATTGAGTGTATCTTCCGGGGATATTTTTCTTATCAAAAATGGTACAAATGTTATTCACTAATTATAAGAAAATTCTATAGCTCTATGGATGTTATATTTTTTGAACATCAGTCATATTACTCAATCTGACATTTAGGGAAAGAATAGTTTCACGCAAAAATGTTAGCTTTGGGATATTAATGCAGAGATAATGACCAACATATTTCCCACACTTTATCAAATATGATTGATTCCCGAGATAGAAACAATCCCTGCACACCCAAATGCATCTATGATTGCATACTTTGCTCACTTGTAGAAATGTTTGAACTTCCAAATACCACTTCCTAGAAACTTCCTCTTCTTCAAGTGTTAGTTTGTGTTCCCCAAACACTAATCAATTCAGAAACACCAAAGACCTTATCACCCATCCTAGAAGGGAAAAGAAAGGAAAATAGAGCACCAAGTACTCCTTAGGTGGATCCAAGAATTAGAACAAGATCCAAGATCAAAGGATCCACAAGGTAACTCTAATCCTGAGGCTTCCAAAGACAGTGATCTTCCTATTACAAAATGAAAGAGTGGCAAAGAATTCACAAAGCATCCGATCTATAACTATGTGTCATATTAGGGGTTATCTAATAAGTATAGGGCTTTGTGATAAGCCTCAATCAAACATAATTCCTAAATCCATACAAGAAGCTCTCATAATACCAAAACAGTAGGTTGTTGAAGAAGAGATCCAAGCACTAGAGAAGAATGGAACATGAAAGATCATTGAACTACCACCTAGAATACGTCCTGTAGACTGCAAGTGGATCTTCACAACTAAATACAGAGAAAATGGAAGTGTTGATCGATTCAAGACTTGACTCATTGCAAAAGGATTCACACAATCATGTGAAATCAATAACAAAGAAATTTTTGCTCCTACAGGCAAATTGAACAATTTGAGTTCTCTTATGTCTGGCCCGAAAACTATATTGGTCACTTTATCAATTACAAGTAAAAAATGATCAACAAAGTTTGTAGGTTGAACGATCTTTATATAGACTCAAACAATCCCCAAGAGCTTTGTTTTACAAATTTACTAGAATAATCAAGCATATTATGATTATCTATAATGTTAGGCAAATCACACCCTCTTTGTTGAATGTTTATTTCAAAGGACAATTGTCATTCTTATAGCATACATGAATGATATTATTCTAACCAGGAGATCATATGCAAGAGATAAACACACTTAAGGGTCTACTAGCCAAATAATTCCAAATCAAAGATTTGGGAAGCCTTAGGTATTTTCTTGGAATGGAAATAGCTCAGTCAAATGCAGGAATCTCAGTCTTTCAATAAAAAGAATATATTCTAAACCTTCTAAAAAGAAACTCGAATGCTTGAATTCGAGCAGCAAACCCTCTCATAGAATCAACAATCGGACTAGGAACTAAAGAGCATTTTGTGCACCAATTAATAAAGGCAGATATCAAAAACTTAAGGGCAACTTCATTTACTTATCACACACAAGACCAACATTTGCTACTCAGTTAGTATGGTGAGTGAATTCATGAACAATCCAAATAAAGAGTATATGGAGGCAATCAATAATATCATGAGATATTTGAAACTAAGACCAGCAAAGGGCTTGTCTTTTAGGAAACCAAAAAGTAATTAAGATATATAGAGTGATGTTGATTAGGTAGGATCTACTGAAGATAAACTTCCAGCTACTGCATATATGTATAAGGAAATTTAGTTACATGGTGTAGCAAGAAAAAGTACGTTGTGTCAAGTAGCAGTGCAGAAGCTGAATTCAGAGCAATAACATATGTTATACGTGAAGGGATGTAGCTACGAAGACTCTTAGAGGTGTTAAAGATCATTGTTGAAGAACCTATGAAGATGTTCTATGATAACAGTCAACCCCAACACATCATGATATAACAAAGCATATGGTTATTAATTGTCACTTCATAAATAAAAGATAGAAGAGGGAATAATCGAGTTACTGCAACTGTCAACTTGTGTTCTAACAACCAACATACTAAGGCTCTACCAAGGAAGAACTTTGAAGATTTAAATTACAAGCTAAGCTTAATTGATATTTACAACTCAACTTGAGGGAGAGTGTATAATATTGTAGAATATTTTGCTTCCTTATATACATTTTCCTATTTTAATTGTTCCCTTTTTACCATTTTTTAGGAGACTTGACAAGTTCTTTTTTCTTATTTTCTAGATGTGGTGTCATCTATAAATAGGGTTGTATAATATGATTTTTGGGAGGTAATACAATTTTAATTTCCAACAAATAATATTGTCAACCTCCTTAGCTTGTCACATTCGTCACCCACATCTGAGATGGCCTCGTAGCTAAGGCTGCAATTAGCTTATAGGTATTCATGAAAGGGAAAAAAAAGGAGTGGGCATAGTCAATCTACATGCTTGTGTTGAGATCTGTGGGGAAGGGAGAGATTAGCGTTGAGAGGGGGAAAAGGATATGATTGAATGTTGGTTTGGTTATTTCCTTCTCTCCCATTTCCTTGTCATCCCCCTTCCCTTCCTTTCTAGATTTCCTCCTTTAAAATAATTTAATCCTTAAGGAAAAAGATTAAACATCTATTATGAAGATCAAAATAACAAATTAAAAACACTTTTGACAATTGTCATCAACTTCATCCAAAGCATTGCATCATCAAAATTTCTCAGCCTTTGAGTTAGTGTCTTCATCTTTGTTGGGTGTCTAATCAGTTTAGTTTTAATATTCCTAGACTTTTATTTTATGTAATAATTTTAGATAATTTTATGCTCCAACTTGAGGAGAGTGTTAGAACCATTACATTTTCTAGAAATATTAGTCACATATGATATTTAGTTATAATGTCAAGATCTTATATAGGGTCCTAATTGTTCTCCTTTAATGTAGGGATACAATTTCATTTCCATCAACTAAGTGTTATCAACAGAAAAGGGAAATGTTGATGAACACAATCTGAAAGGAGCTAGAAAAAGTGTTTTATATAGTACCTGCATTACTGAGTCGTGCATTTTAAGTTCGTCAAGGGCATCTTTCCTCAACTCATTGAGTGCATCCTTGGCATCATCATCATCAGCACATTCTGCCGCCATCTCATAGCTGAAATTTACCGAGAAGGAAACATGAATTCTCAGGGAACACCTAGGAACTATCAAAATAGATAGCTTAAAATATTTCTCTATATGAACCTCACAAAATCTAGAACCAAATTCTTGTTAACCGTAAGTCATAAACCCAACTAAACAAATCAAATACGAAATAACTGAAATGGAAGCTCAGGTAGCCAGGACAAGCACTACTCACGCTTGCGCGAAGGCCCTCAAAAAATAGGCATCCTGTGCGATGTATCTACGGAAAGTATCCATGTCTAGTGTTCCCGCCGCGAGAAGCACAACAAAGGGAGTATACGAACCGAGAAGCGCCTCCTTGCTGGATGCTATCCATAACCGAGCGGCCACCGAGCCTTCTCCGACGACCGACGCCATGCCGGTTCTAGCTGAGGGGGGAAACAGATCCGATCTCAGAGAAGCCGGTGGGAACTTCAGATCCGCGCTGGCTAACAGCGAAAAACTCTTGAGGAAGCTGGGATTCGACCGATCTCGCTTGAGGAGAAGTAATCGGGGGCGGATCGAGAGGGAGGGGGAGAAGGAGGAGACAGATTTGGGGCTTCGGAGTAGGAGGAAGCCGCGGAGGGGAGGGTGGGAGAAGGATCGCATCAAGGTGAGGTTTGAGGGCAGAAGGTGGGCATAGTACTAATAGGCGCGTGAGGTCAGGGGGTTTGCCCGTTCGGGTGGAATGGTGGGGGAGGACCGGCGGCCGGCGCTTTCGCGAGTCCGTCGCGAGTCCTCTACGTCCAACTCTACTCGTAAATTTGAAAGGAATAAATTACCTGCTATTTATTTTCTTTACCTTGTCAATCCTCTTTCTTAATTATCTCCGATTCTATCTTTTTCCAACTCGCTCCGGTCTTACGATTTGGTTCAGTTGGTGGGCACATGAGTAATCGGAGTCAAATTTTGACATTAGTTTTTATCATGGTTTGCTGGATCCCTGAGCATTCACTTGTCAGTTTAGATTTCTATATTGCGGTCTAACCGGTTCCGGAGAACTATTAATGTGGCAGTTTCATTTTTTTTATATTTATAAAAAAATTTAATTTTAATTTTAAATTAGGAAAAAGTCAAAAGCGCATGTTTTTCTTAAATGGTTAGGATGACGTGTAAAATTATCCAACTTTCTTACTTACACTTGAATACAAACTTATTCATATTATTTTATCTGTTAATTATTATAATAATTATAAAATCATAATTACTATATACTTATATAATTATAATAGCTACGATTGCATAACTACTCTAACTAATTTATCACATCATTATAATAACTGCGTTTCATACCTGTTACACTATAATATAAAAAAAAATTAAAATTAAAATTATTCAGAGCCTCCGATAAAGATTTAAATAATATTTTTTAAGTATGAAATTGGGTCATTATTTTATCCTGTATTTAATTATATATCTATGAATAAGATTCGATTTAATATATTATGGTGATAAAAGGTGAATATGCTCACCCTCAGCGCTCGATTTAATATATTATACGTCATATGATTCAATCCAAATCAAAAGTTAATTACTACCTATCAAATTTAAAATTTTGTATTCATGTCGTAACAACTATGAAATTATAGTTGTTATAATTATATAGTAGTTATGAAATCATAGTTGCTACAATTATATGATAACTCATGTTACAACGTATATATTTGATCATGTCCGACAGTCGATGTGGCGGAAGCTGGGGATGTGGTGCTCCAGTTGACCGTTTGTTGACTCCGCGCAACCCTGCAACCACAACTGCATCAGTACCGAGCCAAGGAAGGGGTCCCAGCGTTGACTCTCCGACGCTCAAGTCAGTCATCGGCGATGTGTGGAAGCAAAGCAAAGTAACGAAAAGTAGTAGGAACAGTAGATTATCGCATACCTTCGCTGAAGCTTGGACCCCCCTTTATATAGGGCTCTTGTAACGTGCGTGCATGCTTCCCAAGATGTGCACACTTCTCGAAGCTTTCCCTGAAAAGATGTATCAGTAAAGTATCCCTGACACAATACTTTAACGAGTCACGCATATCTCTGAAGTGATAGTGGAAGCTTATGCCGTATGATCTTCTGTCTAAACCAGCCGCCGACCATGCCACCTGTCAGCGGCGCATGCTCCCAAAAAGATAATATCCAGCTAGTAGTGTCTTTTACTAGGCCGAGCGGGATAGCCGCTCAGCTCGGGTTCTCACTTTCTGCTCAGATGAGTGTACTATTTGGGAGAGTGGGGAAGCCGCTCGGTATGCCCTTGCAGATACCTAGTCTTTCTGAGCATCAAAATCTCGGAACTCTGTCGAGCTGTTATGATGTCTGATCAGGTCTTCATTATCCCAATCGGGCGAGCGGACTGCCCGAGCGGCCAGTGATATAGGGCATTTGACCACCTTGACTCTAAACTCCGTCGTGGCACTGACCTTCCGAGAGATGGGCCCCTCCTTATCATCGCTTGACCACCTTGACTCTGAACTCCAACGTGGCACTGACCTTTCGAGGGGTGGGCCCCTCCTTATCATCGCATCACACATGTCTCCCCCTCAAGTCTAGTCGAAAGAAGCTGCAAGTCTGACTAACTGGATAAAAAATTATCTCTGGAGATTAGGCATTGGTTGGGCTCCGATCGGCCTTCCGGAGAATGTTAATCAGCCTTGGAGTTGATCCCTAAGGCCGTCTGGGGTAGGAATGTTTGTATCTAGATTTTTCCTTTGGTGCCCTTGAGTGAGTACAGTCAACATTGACGTCACCCGGATTTCTCGAATTTTGTGCAAATCCCCGTCATTAAGGTCGAGCCTGCTCCCACGTCTGTTAATGGCACCCATTAAATGCTAACCCATGGGGATACGCCATGTGTCACCGTCGCTGTCGCCACACGCTCGAAGCGATAGGCACTGATGTGATGCATGACGATTTAAATTCTATGGCCAAATCTGTGTCTCGATTTCCGCACCCTAGATTAGACGGTCCTGATTAGCCAAGCTCGAAGTTTATAAGCTTCGTAGCGCCAGCTCCCTCTCTACGATTGGGTCTTCCTCGAGAGTTGCCATTGATTTGTGTCTGTGCGATCCTCCGGTGACCTCCAACGCTTCTTCTCTGATGACTTCCTTCTCCTTCCCGTAAGCTTTCCTCCCTATCTTGCTCATCCTCGATTCTCGGCCTTTTTCTTCGTTCCTGGTGACCCTCCCGTGGTCTTTTTGTATTTTTCAATCGTAATTCTTCCGTTGTTTCCGCTTTCTTTTGCTATAACCAGCTCTTCTCAACCATCAAACCCCCCTCCTGGACTCTGGTACACCATCATGTAGACCAGGTTCAATGCGGGCGACGCTTAGAGCCTCAAGAATGTTTTTGAGATTCCCCCGATCACGAGATCATTTTAGCTTCCTCATCCGATCGGCTAAATGAACCGCCAACCGACACTATTTGTCTGTTCAGGGACTAATTTATGGTCGGTCTCCACTTCCCTATCCATCCCTTCATTGTTGAAGTCTGTAATTATTTCCATGATCCACTTTCGCAACTTGTGTCGAATTCCTTTTGCCTTCTGTGTGGCGTCATTGTGTTGTTTCTGTTGCACAACATCCCTCTGACTTCTCGAGCTTTCTAGTACTTCTATTACCCCAAACAGTCCGAACTAGGGGCCTTTCTGTTTCAGTCTCGAATTAGGCTGGTGTTTTTTGACAAAATGTTGACTTCCAATAAACATTGGAAGGAATACTTCTTTTTTATGTGTCTTCCTGAGCGACCAAGCTTCTAAACTCGCTGGCAAGTAGGCTTACCACCTCAACCTGATCTGAAGAAATACAAGAGCCGCTCGGACTATCTGTTAGAGTGTATACTAAAATCCTAACCTTTTGTAAATATTTTATTTTGAAATAAAGAATCACATTGGTCAAATGTCTACATTTATATGCTAAGTGTAGTTGTTCAATTAATTTATATTGTAGATAACATGATGTGTGGTATCACACACAGAAGATCATGTTATCAATTTCTTATAAATTATAAATAGTAGCTCACGACTAAGATAGAAAGGAACAAACCATTGGAATAGTCATTGTGCAATTTGGTATTAGTTTATTTTAACTATAAAATTACACTAGTATACTCTGAGTGTATTGAGTAGGACCATTTAAGGTAATTTATTTTTATACTGACTGAATAAAAGAACAAGACCTTGTTTTTGTGGAAGTATGTGCTCTTAATCCTGATATAATAACAATCACATATATCTAGTATTTATTTCTTTGACTTATCAATGGGTGAGATTTAGTTCGATAAATCAAGAGGCCCGATAAGTTGGGAAATGATATTACTTATAGTGTGTGTTATTGATTATAGAATGAAACTGTGTCCTAGTAATCTAGGTTGATGATGTCCCCAAGAGGAGCTCATAAGGATTGTCATGTAAACCCAGCAGGTGGACTTAGTCCAATATGATAATGAAGTTGAGTGGTACTACTCTTGGAGCTATATATTAATTAAGTGAGTTGTCAATAACTCATTTAATTAGTGGGCATTCTATATCTTAAACACAGGAAGACTAACACACTCATAATAAAGAAGGAGCCCAAAATGTAATTTGGGATTGGTGCGGTAGTTCAATAATAATTCTTTAGTGTATGAATTATTATTGATGAAATTAAGTTGAGTGTTCGGGGCGAACACGGGAAGCTTAATTTCATCGGGAGACCAAAACCAATTCCTCCTCTCAGTCTCTATCGTAGCCTCTTATATAGAGAGAATTATATCCACCAAATACTCACTTCTTACCCACCCTTAGGTGGTCGGCCAAGCAAGCTTGAAACCCAAGCTTGGGCCAGCCAAGCCAAAGGGTTGAGCCATTGAGGTGTGGCCAGCCCTAGCTTGAGTCCAAGCTTAGGTGGCCGGCCACATATAAAATAAAAGGGATTTTATTTTTTAAAATTTTTCTTATGTGGATATCATGGTTTTAAAAGAGAGTTTAAAATTTAAATCTTTCCTTTTATAACTTTCTACAAAAAATTAAGTGAAAGGTTTGATATCTTTCCTTATTTTTAGTTAAAAGGAATATTTTAATTTTTGATAAAACTTTTCTTTTTGTAACCATCATCATGATTTAAAAGAGAATTTTAAAATTAAATCTTTCTTTTTATAGTTTCTACAAAAGATTAAGAAAAGATTTGATATCTTTTCTTATTTGTAAATTGAGAGAGATTTTAATTTTAAAGATAATTTTCCTTTTTAGAAATCATCCACATGTTTCAATAGAGATATTTTAGTTTATAAAATTTTCTTTTATAACCAACCACGAAGGGAAAATTAATAGAGAAATTTTTATTTTAAAAATTTTCGGAAATAAATAAGAAAGTTTTAATTTTATGTTTAAAACTTTCCTTGCTTGGATGATTGAGAGGTGGCTGGCCACATTAAGTTTGAAAGGAAAATTTTTTATAAAACTTTCCTTTCATTGGCTAAGAGAATAAGGAAGTTTTTATAAAACTTTCCTTATTTACCAAGACCAAGGAATATAAAAGAGAGGGTAGAGGTGCCTCACCTCATAACTTATGTTCTAGTTTTCCTCTCTTCTATTTCTTTGGTTGGTGGCCGGCCCTTCTCATCTTCTTCCTCTCCTCCTTTTCTTCTTCATTGGTGGCCGGCGGCATCAACTCTCAAGGAGCTTGTTGGTGGCCAAATTTTGCTTGGAGAAGGAGAGAAAGGAGGTTTTGTTTCTAACATCCCTTGGAGCTTAGTGGTGTGGCCGAACCTCATCTATTCTTGGAATTCTTGTGGTGGTCGAAACTCACAAGAAGAAGAAGGAAGCTTGGTGGTTCTCATCTTGGTAAATCGTTGCCCACACAATGTCTGAGATAAGAAGAGGAATACGATAGAAGATCATGAGGTTGTTGCTTACAAAGAAAGGTATAACTAGTAATTATTTTCCGCATCATACTAGTTTTCTTTGTATAGTTTTTGAAATACCAAACACAAGAGGAATATGATTCTAGGTTTCGAATTTGTGATTCGAGTTTGTGTTTTTTTGTTTTTCAAATTTGTGATTCGATTGTTCCTTTTGGTTAAACCTATGGTTATATAAGGAAATTAAATATTAAATTTCTTTAAAAGACTTTGTCTAGGTAGTGGTGGATGATCTCATACCCAAGAAAGCCTAGTGCCTCGCCATGCAGTCCTGGAAGCCAATTTTAGAAATTAAAATTTAATTGAATTTGTAACATAGGTGGATTTGGATTAATAATGTTAAGCATCGTTTGCGATCCAAGTCTAAACCATTAAGAACAGATAAGTTAAATTTGGAATCAATAATGTTAAGTACCGTTTGTGATTCCTAATTTAATTTCTAAATAACACAATAGGTTGTTAGTAAAGGTTCAGGACTTATACAAAAATTTTATACAGGGGAACCGGTATGATATTCCGCATAGCAACCAACACTACCTTCATGCTGCATCCATGCTGGTCGGCTAGAAGTATGACATCCACAAGTTGCTACTTAAGGGTGTGCTTTACATCTTTGGCCCGAGTCCGATCCACACTAGGCTCCCGACCAGCTTAGATAAGATGTTCCATGTACGTTTTTTCTTTGATTCTAACTAACTTTTCTGCTTATTTTGCAGTCAAAGTCATGTTGCAAGCCCGTCTATCCGACCCGACCAAGCTCAAGGATGTTGAAATCAACGCAGTAGTTGTTGAGGAACTAGTGAGCCGTGGCCTCCCTCCGGTCAGCTCGCAAGAAGACCCGCAAGGCGAGGATGGGGCAACCCCCCATCGTGGCGAGCGGGGAGCAGCCAGCCAAACGACCATCGTGGAAGAGGTTGGCTGACCGCTTGCTCCACCCGAGTCATACCACCCCGCTCAAACTGAGGGCTTTGGCTCATCCAACGAACCCCTCATTAGACGCAAGAGGCACCGAGCAAGCACTCCATCCTGCTCCGTTACCTCTGCCGTGGGGGTCGCCGAGCAGGTTGAGACTTCAACCCCAGCACCAATTCCAGAAATTAAGGCAGCGTCATCCGACCGGATGCCTGTTAGGATGTATACTAAAAGCCTAGCTTTTTGTATGAACATTTATTTTGAAATGAGAACCACATTGGTCAAATGTCTGCATTTAGTAAAATGCAGTTGTCCATTTAATTTATATTGTAGATAACATGATGTGTGGTGTCACTTAGAAGATCATGTTATCCGTTCCTTATAAATTATAAATAGTAGCTCATAACCAAGATGGAATGGACAAACCATTGGAGAGGTTGTAGTGTAATTTGGTATTAGTTTGTCTTGATTATAAAATTATATTAGTACACTATGTGTGTATTAAGCATGACCATTTGATGTTGTTTCTTTTTATACTGATTGCATAAAAGAACAGAACCTCTGTTATTATAGATGTGCCCACTCTTAATCTCGATATAATAACAAGCACATATACTTAGTATTTATTTTTTAATTTATCAATGAGTGAGATTTATTCGTTAAATCAATAGGCCCGATAAGTTGGGAAATAATATTATTTATATGGTGTGTTGTTGATTATAGAAGGAAACTGTGTCCTAATTATCTAGGTTGATGGTGTCCCCTTGAGGAGCTCATAAGGATTATCATGTAAACCCTGCAGGTGGACTAAGTCCGGCATGATTATGAAGTTGAGTGGTACTACTCTTGGAGCTAGATATTAATTAAGTGAGTTGTCAGTAACTCATTTAATTAATGGGCATTCGATATCTTAAACATAGGGAGACTAATGCACTCATGATAAGAAGGAGCCCATAATTTAATATGGGATTGGTGCGGTAGTTCAATAATGACTCTTTAGTGGTATGAGTTATTATTGATGAACTTGAGTTGGGTGTTCGGGTCGAACACAGGAAGCTCAAGTCCATCAGGAGGACAAAACCAATTCCTCCTTTAGGTCCCTGTTGTAGCCTCTTATTAAAAGCCTTTTTATCCACCCAAAGCCCAACTTCTTACCCAAGCTAGGGGTCGGCCACATCCTTGCTTGGTGCCCAAGCAAGGGGCCGGCCAAGCCCATCTTGGTGTCCAAGATGTGGCCGGCCAAGCCTTGCTTGGTGACCAAGTAAGAGGTCGGCCACTAAAGAAATAAAAAGAGAGATTTTAATTTTTGTTAAAATATTTCCTTTTATAGAAATCTGCAAAGGATTAAAATAGAGATTTTAATTTTAAAATCATTCCTTTTTGAAGTCATCCACATGGTTTTAAAAAAGAGTTTTAAATTTTAAAATCTTTCCTTTTTTATTGTCATCTATATTGGTTTTAAAAGAGAGATTTTAATTTTGATAAAATTTCCTCTTTTTTTTAACCATGATTTAGAAGAGAAGTTTAATTTTAAACTTTCCTTTTGTAGCAATCACAATAGGAAATTTAAAGAGAGATATTTTAATTATTATTAAAATTTCCTTTTTTGCTATGACCAAGGATTATAAAAGAGAGGTAGAGGGTGTCTTATGGGAATAACGAATAACACATAACACATCTCCATATTTCTCTTGTTCCCTTAGGGCTGAAATCTAAGCTTTCCCTCTTCTCTTTTCTTTGGTGGCCGACCCTTCTCTCTTTCTCTTATCCCTTTGTTTTCTTCTCTTAAGGTCGGCGGCATATCAAGCTCCATCTTCTTGTGGCCGGTTTGCTTGGAGGGGAAGAAAAAGAGAAGGAAGTTTCCTATTTTGACATCCCTTGGGTCGCCGAAACTTGTAGGCAAAGAAGAAGTGGGAGATTGTTAGGATGTATACTAAAGCCTAGCTTTTCATATGAACATTTATTTTGAAATGAGAATCACATTGGTCAAATATTTGTATTTAATTAAATGTAGTTGTCCATTTAATTTATATTGTAGATAACATGGTGTGTGGTGTCACATAGAAGATCATGTTATCAGTTCCTTATAAATTATAAATAGTAGCTCACAACCAAGATGGAATGGACAAACCATTGGAGAGATTGTAGTGTAATTTGGTATTAGTTTGTCTTGACTATAAAATTATACTAGTACACTATGTGTGTATTGAGCAGGACCATTTGAGGTTGTTTCCTTTTATACTGACTACATAAAAGAACATAACCTCTGTTATTATGGATGTGCGTACTCTTAATCCTGATATAATAACAAGCACATATACTTAGTATTTATTTCTTTAATTTATCAATAGGTGAGATTTATTCGTTAAATCAATAGGCCCGATAAGTTGGGAAATAATATTATTTATATGGTATGTTGTTGATTATAGAAGGAAACTGTGTCCTAGTTATCTAGGTTGATGATGCCCCCTTTAGGAGCTCATAAGGATTGTCATGTAAACCCTACAGGTGGACTTAGTTTGATATGACAATAAAGTTGAGTGGTACTACTCTTGGAGTTAGATATTAATTAAGTGAGTTGTCAGTAACTCATTTAATTAATGGATATTTGATATCTTAAACATAGGGAGATTAATGCACTCATAATAAAAAGGAGCTCATAATGTAATATAGGATTGGTGCGGTAGCTCAATAATAACTCTTTAGTGGTATGAGTTATTATTAATAAACTTGAGTTGAGTGTTCGGGTCGAACACAGGAAGATCAAGCTCATCGGGAGGCCAAAACCAATTCCTCCTCTCGGTCCCTGCTGTAGCCTCTATAAAGCCTCACGTTCACCCGTTTTGATTTTCCTTCTTACCCAAATGAGGGTTCGGCCACATCATTGCCTGATGCCCAAGCAAGGGGTCGGCCAAGCCATGCTTGGTGCACAAGCATGGGGCCGGCCATACAAGAAGAGAAAAGGAAGTTTTGTTGAAAATAAAATTTTGTTAAAATCTTTCCTTTTATAGCTTTCTACAATGGATTAAAAGAGAGATTTTAATTTTGTTAAAATCTTTCCTTTTTTGTAGTTATCTAAAATGGTTAAAAGAGAAATTTTAATTTTGTTAAAATATTTCTTTTTTTTTGTAACCAACCATTATAAGAATAAAAGCAAGATTTTGTTTAAAACAAAATTTTATTATAATATTTCCTTTTATAGCTATTTACAATGATTTAAAAGAGAAATTTTAATTTTGTTAAAATCTTTCATTTTTTTTGTAACCATCTACAATAGCAAATAAAAGGTAATTTTATTAAAAACTTTCCTTATTAGCCGTTAGCAAAGATTATAAAAGAGGAGGAGGGGATGCTCTCTAATAATATAACATAAGGCTCCTCTTCTAATTTCTTGTGGCTGACTCTTCCCTCTTTTCCCTTTCCTCTTCATAAGGGTCGGCGGCACTTGGAGAAGGACCTTCACCTTGTAGCCAATTGCTTGGAGGAGATGAAGGAGAAGAAGATGAAGAAGGAGGCCTCTTCACTTTGTATTCTTTGGTGGTCGAAAGCTTGGAAAAGAAGGAGAAGGTCGTGTGTCTTCGTCTTGATAGATCGTCGCCTACACGACGTCCAAGAAGAGGAGAGGAATATAGCAGAAGATCAAGAGGTCTTTGTCTACGAAGAAAAGTACAACTAGTTCTTTATTCCGCAGTGGAACTAGTTTAGTTTTTCTTTGTATGGATCCTGAAATACCAAAACAAGAGACTAGCGATTTTGTGTTTCGATTTTGTGTTTCGATCTTGTGCTTCAATTGAGATCTCTTTAGTTAAACCTAGGGTTTACCGTGAGGAGTTTAAATATTTAATTTCTTTGAAAGACTTTGTCTAGGAAGTAGTGGATGATCTCATAACTAAGAAGGTCGAGTGCCTCGCCAACGACCTGGAAGCCAACCCTTGAAATAGATATTTATTCAACTTTTATAATATGGTTTAACTTCTGATGAACACATGGGTTGAACTTGGATTAATAATGTTAAGTTTCGTTTGTAATCCAAGTTTAACTTCTGAATATCACATGAGTTGAATTTGGATTAATAATGTTAAGTTTCGTTTACAACCCAAGTTTAACTTATGAAAAGTACATGGGTTGCTAGGAAAAGTTCTGTACTTGTACAAATTTTTATACAGGAGAAACAGAACGGAATTCTGAATAACACCCAATAATTGGTATCAAAGCTAGTTTTTTACCTCTGTGTGTTTGGTTTCAGTTAAATTATGCACTTTTCATACATAAATTTAGGCAGGATAATAGTAGGATGTGCAAATAGATTAACTCTATGGTTGTAGGTATCCTAGTTCCAACTATTATGACCCTATTGTGTGTGTGTGTGTGATTGGACCCTCGAGCATGTCGAAGCATTTTATGTGTGTGCATGATTATAATTATTAAATACAGCAGGAGCTGTATTAATTTTAGGATTTTACATTCTGTTTGATCTAGATTACATGACCATTCCCTTGTGAAATATAGGATCGATAAATGTAAAATTTTATTTTTGTTACGGATCGTACCCTTGTGATGTAACACCCACGAAACTTTTTAGCTATACATATGGGTATTCTCTTTTAGAATAAAAAGGGAAAGGGAAATAGAACCAAAAAGAAATAAAAAGAGAGAGAAGTTAAGGCTTGAACCTTGAGCCCCTCACAATAGATAAAGCTAAATTGGTGTATGATAACCAATAGAGTCATGAATGGTATATGATTAGCAAGGAATGGAAATTGTAGTTAAAAGTAAGAGTATGATTAAGTAAGGAAGCAAGAAAATGTCAAGTAGCTTTCCTCCTCTTTCTCTTGGTTAAGAGAAGAAGCAAGCAAAAGACAAAGACAAGTTGTTTTTTTTCTTCTTTCTTCTTTCTATTTTCGTGAGAATGAATGAGGGTGAGGGAATAGAGGAATCAAGGGGATGAATTAGGACATTTTTCCTCATTGAGAATAAATAGGAATGAGAGAAGAGAAGGGAAAGAAAGTTTGGCTACTTCTTCCTCCTCCTTCTTTCTCCTTTTTCCTCCTCCACCGAGATCTAAAACTCTCCCCTCTCACATTTACGAATCCAAGATAAGGTTTTCTCCCTAAGAAAGCTAATTCACAAGAAGGAGTCCTCAAGATCTACTCCTTACAAGCAAGAGAAGCAAAAGGGAAAATTAGAAGGAGAAGCTTCCTTCTTCCTCTTCACAAGGGTACCTTCTTTTAAGAAAAACCGAGCAGAGGAAGTAAGTATCCCCTCACCTGTGGTACAAGTAGTTCATGTGTATTTCCATGAGTTTAGATTGCTTAAAAATCTAGGTTTGCTTCTTGAAACTTTCGGCCACCAAAGTATAAAAAAAAAAAAACTTAAGGAAGCTAAAGACCTAAACTAAACATGCTCACTATGTTTCTTATGATATATACCCTATGATAGGAGATTAGTTTAGTATTCTTATGCTTGTACATTGCTTAGAACTTAGATTTATGTTCTTTAAACTTTCGGCCAAGGTATGAAAAGAAGACCTAGGAAAGCTTAAGACCTAACTAAACATGCTCACGATGTCCCTTATGATATGTAACTTACGATATGAGTTCTGTTTAGAATTCTAATGTTTTTTTCCTTCTTTATGTTGCTTGTAACCAAGGTCTATGCCTAGTAGGTTTCGGCCATGATAGAAATGAAGGCCTAGGAGAGTTTAAAATTTAATCTATCATGCTCATGACTTTCTTTATGATATGGTATGAAGATTTCTTAGTGTTTTCATACTTGAATGTTGCTTGGAACCTAAATCCATGCCACTTTAGGGTTTTAGGGTTTCGGCCATGATAGAAATGAAGGCCTAGGAGAGTGTAAAATTTAATTTATCATGCTCATGACTTTCCTTATGATATGGTATGAAGATTTCTTAGTGTTTTCATGCTTGCATGTTGCTTGGAACCTAGATGCATCCCCCTTTAGGGTTTCGGCCATGATGAGATTAAGGATCTAAGAAAGCTTAAAAATCAAATCTAACATGCTCATGGTTTTCCTTATGATATGATATGAAGTTAGCTTGATATTCTTATGCTTGTATGTTGCTTAGACTTAGTTTCATGCTCCTTAAACATTCGACCATAACAAAATTAAAACACCTAGGAAGCTTAGAACCTAAACTAAACATGCTCATAATGTTCCTTATGATATATGATATGAAATTGGTTTAGGGTTCACATGTTTTTATGTTGCTTATAACCTAGATTCATGCTTGGCAAGTTTCCGCCATAACAAGATTAAAAGACCTAGGAAGCTTGGAACCTAAACTAAACATGCTCATAATGTTCCTTATGATATATGATATGAAATTGGTTTAGGGTTCACATGTTTTTATGTTGCTTGTAACCTAGATTCATGCTTGGCAAGTGTAACGACCCGTCTTCTACTAACTAGGCTGTGTGGCCGATCGTTACATTATGCTATACTAACTCATGTGCGGAAAGCTGATCTGATGAAAATTTTGCTGAACTAATAAATATGCTTATGTTAATTGCTATACTATTTGAACTTAATGTTTAAACTACCCCTTGAATTGCTGTGGCTATGCTAGAAGGGGTGTTCTAGGTCTTTGCTGTCATCTGAAGCTGAACTAAAGTGTTTTCAGCTAGTACTAGGCCTCTGATCGATCCACGGATCGATCCAGTGTGCTACTGTGCACGGAGGCTAATTTGGATCGATCGGTTGATCGATCTCGGTTGGGCAATCGATCCAGTGATCGATTCAGGACTCTACTGTACGCGGGAACTAACGTCTGGATCGATCGACTGATCATTCCAATATGTCCAATCGATCCAGTGATCGATTCGACGACACGCTGTACGCGGATTCAACTCGGATCGATCGGCTGATTGATCCACAAACCTTCTGTTCGCGACGAAACTCGGCTGGATCGATTGACTGATCAATCCAGACGCATTCTGTTCGCGGGATAAGCTGCCCAATCGATCAGCTGATCGATCGAGAATCCTCCAATCGATCGGCTGATCGATCGGGGTTTCTGATTTCATATCATAACCTGATTTCAGCCCTGGTTCGAGCAGAAATCTCATATACCAACTCTAAACTAACTGAAATGCATTCTAACAACAATTAACTAGCATTCTAAACATGGCATGGTGCATATTTCACTAGTTCATGACTTTTAAGCAAACTGAAATATGAAAACTAAAAGTAACAAGGTTCTAATAGTTAGACTTGCTAAATCCCTAAGATCTTCATTCCAAACTCCTTTTCCACACACACATCTTCGTTGCATTGTCCTCCAGCCTCCGCTAGTCCATCTTTCCTTTACCTTTATCTGCAGTATAAGGAAAAGAGTATCTGTAAGATTGAGAGCTTAGTAAGAAACCATCTACCTCACTAAAACATGCATACGATGCAATTTATGTTTTTAAAACATGCTATTTGAAATATATGCTAAACAGGTAAAAGCATGGCATACAAACAAACTGGTCATGGCAACAAGTGCTAACATAAGCTATCATATTGTATCAATAGAAAACTAAACCGATACAAAAACTGAGCTGAGCAAATTCTAAACTAATGCTAAAGCTATACTGAATTCACATAACTATTTGTGAGAGTTCGAAAACCATATATATAATAGATGAAAATACTAATCATGCTGCTGATGGGCCCGACAACTGTACTTGCTGTGTGCGCATCCCTAACTAAACCCGGGGTTGCAAATTCCGAATCTAGTAGGGTTTACTAGGTTATCTAAACCTAGGGACGACTGTGGGAGTCCAACCCAATAGATATCTAATCCAGTACAGTGCCACTGCTAAAATAAAATACTGGTTATAGCTAAATTCTTCTTATTTTGCTATTTCTAGGTTATCTGAACCTAAAACTAGGTTATCTGAACCTAGAGGCGACTGTGGGAGCCCACCCATTGGACCGTAGTCCCATATAAGCTGTACTAAAGCTAAACATACTGAATGAATGCTTCTATCGCATTTAGCTAAGCTAGTAAAATGCTTAAGTTGCATTTTAACCGTGCTAATAATTTAATCGAACGCTTGGTATGCGCTAATTCGCATTCTTTGTGCTGAAAATCTACATACTACTAAACTGAAGCATAAAATTCACACGGAAGCTACTTATACTACAGGCGAGGGGTTTCTTACATCCTGCGCTAGATTTCCTTACGATCTGATCGCTAGATTTCCGGTGGAGAAGATCCCTTCGTCGATCTCCTCGCGTCTACGTGTTCTTCTCGCGGAGAGGAGTGTCCTCGTGCCGGAGTTATCGCCGGAAGGTGCTCTTAGAACCCTTGGGATGGAACCCTAGCCCTTGGGGCTTGGTGCGCCGAGAGGAGGAGAGTAGGGAGAGGGGCGGTGTGGGTAAGGGTTTTGAGGGAGAGGAGAGTTACGTTAAAAATAACTCTTCACTTAATTCTTCCCTATTTATATTAAGTGGGTAATTCAGCCCAACTCAAATATAAATATAATTGTTCCCCTTTCCTTTCAGCACGGCCCTGCTGGGTTTACCTGGTTACTAGAGTTCACCTTAAGTCATAGAACCCAATAGGTCTCGGGTTCAATTCCCGCTTAAGCTGTTTTACGATTCTATTTATTTTTGCTACTTCTGCTATTCTAAAAATTCTGTAAAAATATTCTAAAATTCCAGAAAAATCATAGAATATTTCTAAAATAATTTTGAGAATTTTCGGGCGTTACAATCCCCCATACCTTATAAAAAGTTCGTCCTCGAACTTAGAATAACTCTGGGTACTTCTGCCTCATACTAGCTTCTGTCTCCCACGTTGCCTCTTCTGTGGTGTGATTTTGCCAAATAACTTTTACTAATGGTACCTCCTTGTTCCGCAATTTCTTAATTGCTCGGTCTATTATCTGAATAGGCCGACTGTCATAGCTGAGGTCTTCGCGGACTGGTACCGACTGGGGCTCAATCACCTGGGTGGCATCTGGGATATGCTTCTTCAGCATAGAGACATGAAATACATTATGGATGGTTGACATCTCTTGTGATAGCTCTAGCTCATATGCTAATTTGCCAACTCTTCTAGTGATAAGGTATGGTCCCACATATCTGGGATTTAGTTTGCCCTTCTTCCTAAAACGCATTACTCCCTTCATGGGAGCTACTCTGAGGAACACTGTATCCCCAACTGAAAACTCTAGGGGTCTGCGCCGTGTATCAGCATAGCTTTTTGGCGGCTCTGAGCTGCCTCTATCCTCTGGCGGATCTGCTGTATAGCTGCTGTGGTATCTGCTACTAGATCTGTCTGAAGTTCTAGTTCTTTCTGTTCTTTTT